>NC_133575.1:3767500-5017500 GCF_048773025.1 Camelus bactrianus
TGAGACAAAATATATGTGACCTTTGTTACAACATATTCAGAACTCATGAGTGATTGTGTTATGGGCTTTTTTTTTTCTTTTCAGTGGCCTTCTATAGGCAAGTTGTATTGTTTGCCAAAGAAAGTAATAATTTTAAAACTTCACAGGAAATTTATTTTAAAATTATGAGTATGCAATGTAAATAACCCATGTCATTATATGAAGGACTATTTTTTCAGTGATGTTATCTGCTCAGCTCTAACAAGTTGTCCACAAATTTCCAGGACACCTAAAAATATGTGATATTGACCTAAATGTCCCTGTTTAACATGATAAATATAACTTTTCTGTACAAATATCTACAGTTTACAATTTAGCCACTAGCAACTAATCTGGTTTTCTAGGAACCTGTATAGGACTTAATGTTTACAAAAATTTGTTCTAAGAGAAAAAGTGAAATTCATATGATCGCACATATGGAAGATAAACAATCTGTAAGCACTTGGATGAACTGAGCTCGGCTTAAAAAGAAAATGAACACTTTGACTAAAAACGTATCACTGTACGTATTTAAATCATTAGGTGCTCATCTGAGTTCAAGGAAGGTGTCATAAAGTCAAATTCAGTACGATCACCAAAAAGCATTGTAACAACTCCCCATCTCCAAGTATCTTCCCACTTCTTGCCCGTTTGTCTCAGAGAACGTACTGGCAGGCAGCTGAGAAATCTTGCGTGTGTGAGCGCACATCACGTGTGTGCACATGCACACACACACACACACACACACACACTTCCCAGAACTAACGTAAATGGAAGCAAGACGTTTTCACCCATCGCCTGTTCTCCTGAAAAGCTGTATCAGATAAACAGACTGAGCAATTATTCCAGGAATAACTATCTTTCTTCAAATATTTAAGATCTAGATATGTTTCTCTAGAGAAGGGCTTGCTCGGAAAACCATCCCTGCTAATTCCAAGATTGTCCAGAGATGATGCAGAATGGAGAAACCAGACACTAACTTTGTTTCTTCCACGTACTATGCGATATTTAGTCTCCTGAGCTCTTTTTTTTTTTTTTCCTCTCTGTTTTCCTATAAACAAAATGGTGGACGATTTGTAAAGACCATTTTATTTACTAATCAAACACATATATTACATATGTATCAGACACTGTATCCTGCTCAGGGGTTGGAAGGACAAGGAGGGCTCCTTTGTCTGTTCACATGGGGCTCACTGGTGGGGAAGAAACGTAAATATGTGAATGACCTCTGTGTTCCACGTGGGTAGAAGGCAGAGGCACTACGCAACAAGGCTTGATCACCTCTTGGTGTTGGGTGCATCTCCCTAGACTATAAGCTCGTCCAGGGCAACGCATTTCTGTGGCTCATTTTCTGCTCAGTCCACAAGAACCAGAGCTGTGCTTGGAGTATGGTTCAAGGAAAATGTTCTGAATGGAAAATGATGGCTACTGTCCAATTGTACCTTCTGCAATGATGGAAGTGCTCCACATCGTGTTGTGCAATATGGTAGCCACTATGCTTTCCACAGAACTAGAACACATAATTGTAAAATAATTTTATGGAAATGTGAAAGACCTTGAAATAGCCAAAACAATCTTGAGAAAGCAGAAGAGAGCTGGGGGAATCATGGTCTGACTTCAGACTATACTACAAAGCTACAGTAATCAAGACAGTGTGGTACTGGCTCAAACACAGACACACAGATTAATGGTACAGGATAGAAAGTCCAGAAGTAAAAGCACACATCTACGGCAAATTAATCTACGATGAAGGAGGCAAGAACAAACAATGGAGAAAAGACAGTCTCTTCGGCAAGTGGTGCAGGGAAACCAGGACAGCTACGTGCAAAAGAATGAAGTCAGAGCACTCCCTCCTACCGTATACAAAAATCAACCCGAAATGGATTCAAGACCTAAATGTAAGACTGGATACTCCAAAACTCCTAGAGGAAAACAGGCAGAACATGCTCTGACACAACCTGCGGCAATACAATGAATCCATTTCCTAAAGCAAAGGACATAAAAGTAAAAATAAGCAAATGGGACCTAATTAAACCTAAAAGCTTTTGCACAGCAAAGGAAACCATTGGCCAATGAAAAGACACCCTGCTGAACGGGAGAAAATATTTGCAAATGACATGACGGATAAGCGGTTAATATCCAACATCCATAAACAGGTCACAGCTCAACATCAAACAAACAAACCGATTAAAAAAAGGCAGAAGACCTAAATACATATTTCTCCAAGGAGGAAATGCGGGTGGCCAACAGGCATACAAAAAGATGCTCCACATCACCAATCATCAGGGGAATGCAAATCAAAACCACACTGAGATATCACCTCACACCTGTCAGAAGCGCTATGATGAGAAAGAACACAGATAGCAAATGCTGGCGGGGATGTGGAGGAAAGCGAACCCTTGAAAAGGGAACTGTCGGTGGGAATGGAAATTGGTACAGCCCGTGTGGAAAATCCTATGGGGACTTCTCAGAAAACTAAAAACAGAAGTACCATAGGACCCAGCAATTTCGCTCCTAGGTATATACCTAAAACAAAGACAAAAACACTAATTCAAAAGACACCTGCACCCTAATGTTCACAGCAGCACTATTTACAATAGCCAAGATGTGGAGGCAAGTTAAGGGTCCACCAACAAATAAAGGGATAAAGAAGACATGATATATATATGTGTGTGTGTGTGTGTGTGTGTGTATAACAGAATACTACTCAGCCATAAAAATAATGGAATTTTGCCATTTGCAACAACATAGATGAACGTCGAGAGTATTATGCCAAGTGAGACAGACAAAGACAAATACTGTATGATATCACTCATGTGGAATCTAAAAAATACAACAAACTATTGAATATAGCAAAAAAGAAGCAGACTCACGGATACCTAGAAGGAACCAGTGGTGACCAGTGGGGAGGGGGGGAGGGGACGGGCAAGTTAGGGGTAGGGGACTAAGAGGTACAAACTGTTAGGTATAAAATAAGCTACTATTATACAATGCAGGGAATACAACAGATATTTTGCAGTAAATATAAACAGAGTCTCACATTTAAAAACTGTGAATCACTATATTGGATGCTTGTAACTTACATAATATTTTAAAGCAACTACACTTCTAATAATTTTTTAAAAATCCAGTATGGTATCCCCTAGGCACATGCGATTGTTGATCCTTTAAATGTGGCAGATATCAGTGAGGAACAGTGACTTTTTATTGAGGAAAATTTAAATGGCCACGTGCAGTGGTTACCATAATGGCCAGTACAGGGCTAGGCGTTTACACTTGGTATTTTTGCTGTAAGAGTGAAATTTTCATTTTCTTCTCCAGTGGCGAGTCTATGTGCATTCAATTCTCTCAGTGAAACTCTTACCAGAAAAAGGATCAACCAAAAAATTTACTTTAATACATTATCCATTAATGGTGTTCGCTACCATACAGCAATGTTCATGGAGCTGTGTTTTCTCTGACGGCATATTTATACTCTGCCGTAGTTAGAAAGATCTTCCCACTCCAGGATTATAAACTCTCCCATTCTTCCTTCTAGTACATTTTATGGTTACGCTGTTTACATTTAAACCAGTGACCCATTTGGAATTTATCCCTGTCACTGTGCGACATAGATCATTTTTAATGTTTCCACGTGGCTAACCAAACATCCCAATATGTTACTGAAATTCCCTGTTTTTATCGATGGATGTGCCAGCTACTGGCATCCAAAATTCCTAAATGCATTTTGGCCCATACGTCAACACCCAGGTCTGTTCCGTTGGTCTGTCTCTGTGTCTCTTTGACAACATCAAGTTGTAATCATTGAGACTTGATAATACCCCACACCACTGCTTTGAAGGCTCTGAATCCTTCTCCTCACGGTGGTTATTTTTCAAGCGAATTTTCAAAGGTTTTCTAGGTCTTCTTCTTTGTTTTTCCATACGTTCTTCCAATGTGTTCTTGCTTATCTATGTGAAAGTTGTTTATTCTTATGTATCATTTTGTATCCCACACTGAATTCCCCAAAGGCAAGGGAGGAAGACAACAATGCCATTGTGATCACAAGCAAAGGGCTCAGCTCCTTCCTCCCTGAGCAGCTCCCAGAAAGTGATATTTACAAGACCAAGAACCAGTAGACAGCAAATGGGCAAAGGATATGAACTGACAGTTCACGGAAGAAAAAAAGGAATGCTGACGGATTTTGGACGAAAAGGAAGGATGCTTGTTAAAATGTTAAAATTATTAAATAAGCAATTACAAGTACACTAGGATACTGCCTTTAATCTGTTAGGTGAGGAGGAGGAGAGAGAGGTGGGCAAGGAGCAGAGTAAGCAAATACTGGTCATTTCCTAGGATCCACTGGTTCCTTCTGGGGGTTCATCCAAGGGGACGGCTGCACCCAAGTTCCCAGCGCAATGCATGTGATCAACAGCTAAACACAGACCTCAAGAAGCATATTCTGTGTGCAGTTACAAGCTCTTGGAGGCTGGCTCCTCAGCTGTGGGCATCTCAGCCCCTTAAGGAGGCAATTTCTGGGGAAGGGACACCACCTTGAGACCACGTCTGCCAGATGCGTCTCATAATTTTATCACATGATGATGTTTCTCTTTCTTTGATGGAGAGAGAGGACCAAGCCCACTGCATGTGGAACATCTGGATGTCTCTCAGCAACTTACCACTTTCAAGGCAACAGTGAGCGTTTTCTTGTCTCGTTGCTGCCAGTGCATGGAACTCCCAGGAGCCGCTGACGTGTGGAGATGCAGAGACAGGAAGAGACCGCAAGAAAGGAGACCATTTGGAACTGTGTGTCCGTCAGGTAGAAGAGCTTGGAGCTTGGGAGACAGAGGCAGGCTGATGGGCAAAAGCCCTTCAAGAGTTTGGACAAAAATAAATGGTAATAACAAATAATAATAAAGGGGTAAGGCACAGTGGCAGGGGAGCACGATCATGGTCCCCTCAAGATCTCACAAGGGTTGACTGTGGCTTTGACTTGCCAGAGAAACCAGATTAAAAGTCACAGACCCAAGCCATAGGAATGAGTCCACTAGACCCGCACCATCCAATATGGCGGCAACCCATCACGGGACGCAGTGAAGCACCTGAAATGTGGCGAGACTGAACTGAGATAGGTGGTAAGTACCAAATACATAAAATTCCAAATTCTGTGAGCTATCTACTCAATACATTTTTTAATACTGATGACCTATGTGGAAATGATCGTACTTTGGATACACTGGGTTAAGTGAAACGCGTTACTAAAATCAATGTCATCTATCTTCCCTACAGTTTTTGGATACGGCTATTAGAAAATTAAAAATTACACATGTGAGTTGTATTGTATTTCCACTGGACAACGCCATTCAACATGACCCACGTTGATGAACCCAGTTCTCTCTTCAGCTCAGTCACTCGTGACTTTGCCCCAGCAGGCAACTGGGTGTCTCATTTGGGGCAAAGAATATGGTGTGGGTCTCCTTGGGTGTTGACCCACATTGATGAACCCAGTTCTCTCTTCAGCTCAGTCACTCGTGACTTTGCCCCAGCAGGCAACTGGGTGTCTCATCTGGGGCAAAGAATATGGTGTGGGTCTCCTTGGGTGTTCACAGAGCCATCCCAGACTTTATCCCCTGAGCGTCCCCTGTCCATTTGGTTTCCTGGTCACCTCTTGGCCCATCTTTGTTGTTCAGAAGATAAGCATTTTCCTGCGTTCACTAGATTTATACTTGTTTACTGAAACACACTGTGCTGTTTCCTCCTTTCTCTATAAAATATTCCCCTTCTGCTCAATACTCAGTCTCCAACAACATGCCTTCACCTGCTACAGAACCGTCCCATCTTGGAGTGAAAAAAAAAAAAGAGGTGTTCCAACATCCCTTCTCCTCTTTTCTCCGTTTAGAAGACTTGGTCTCTCCCAAGACAGCTGATCCCCACCCCTGAAAAACATTCCTTCTGAAGCCTTTTTCCTGGGAGAGAAGGATTGGTTCATTACTGTGTGACATGTTGCCGCTTTTTCACTTTTATCCAGGTTGGCCTCCATCCAACCAGATCTTCTTTCCATAAATAAATTTTTATCCAAAAACACAGACGTTAATTATTTAACACTTTGGCAGAATTGTCATGGACCATTTTAAGGAGACTGTAGAAAGGATTTTTTTTTTACATCTGGTCAACCAAGAAACGGTGTAAAATGATCGTTTTGGACACCTCAACATTGGAGTCCACCAATTTGCACCTCTACTTGGCCAGAGCTGTCCAATGGGAGCGTTTTAATCTCTTGTTGAAGCGTAGATCTTAATTCAAATTTTCCCTCCAGAAGGTACCTGCCTGAAGTAGAAAATTATTCTGGGAATTTGGCTTCTAAACACGCATCTTTGAAACATAATTAGCTGGCACCTACGGTAGAACTCTGAGAAAGCAGTCACCTGCAAAGGGTATCGGAGCAGACATTCTCCAACTTTGTAAATCACAGTTAAGATCATCATTCAGTGTGTGCTCCTTGCCAGATGTCTTAATTAGCTCAGGCTATCATAACAAAGCACCGTGGACCGGTGGCTTAAATCACAGACAGTTGTTTCTCACAGTTCTGGAGGCTGGGAGTCTAAGATCTTGGTGGGGCCAGATTTAGGGACCGGTGAGGCTCTCTTCTTGGTGTGCACACGGCCACCTTCTCACTGTGTTCCTCACATGGTGGAGAGACAGCTCTGGTCTCTCTTCCTCTTCTTACAAGGACACTGAT
Organism: Camelus bactrianus; assembly: GCF_048773025.1. Classification (NCBI taxonomy): domain Eukaryota; kingdom Metazoa; phylum Chordata; class Mammalia; order Artiodactyla; family Camelidae; genus Camelus; species Camelus bactrianus. The sequence continues at coordinate 3,774,237 of NC_133575.1, forward strand.
CCCATCATGGGGACCCTACTCTCATGACCTCATGGAAACCTAATTAAATCCTAAAGGTCTCACCTCCAAATACCATTATACCGTGGATTAGGGGTTCAGCATATGAATCTTGGGGTGGGAGACACAAACATTCATTGCATAAAACCAAGGAAAGCGAGTCAAGACAGAGCATGTCTTACTTTTAATTCTCCCTGCAATAGTCTGAATAATGCGCCCCGCCCCCCCGATGTCCACGTCCTTTCCCCCAGAATCTGAAAATATATCACCTTACACAGCAAAAGCGACGTGATTACGTTACCAGTCTTGGGATGGGGAGATCTTCCTGGAATATGTGACTGTATCTTTCTAAGAGGGACACAAGTGAGTCAGAGAAGAAGATCTGATGGTCAGAGTGATTCAGGGCCATGAGCTAAGGAATGCAACCACACAAGATACCCCAGTAGTACTCGGCGTTTGTAAAATTTTTCAAGGGAATATTAAATGTCTTGAGTAGCCTAAGGAGGCAGAACAGAATATAAAGCACACCTTAAGAAATACAGGAGAAATTGGTTTCAGAAAAATTGACAGTGTCAGTGGACAGAAAGGAAAAAAGCCAATAGAAGGAACTGTTTGAAGAAATTCAGAAAGAGGAATGAGTCCTGGATGACAGCAGGCCTTTGAGGGGCGGGATAATCAGTTCTACATGCAATAAACAGAGGTGTAGCACACAGAGACCACATACGGCACTACTGATGTAATTCAGAATAACCGAGCACGCACGCGCAGACAGACGGACAGCCCTGCGCGGCAAGGGCGTGCCGTGCAGCTACGACTTGAGACTGCAGGGAAAGCAGGAGCACCGGGGAAGGGTTTCACATCCGATCTGGTGAGAGGCACGTTTTCGCCACGAGGCGCTTCCTTTGGGGGTGCCTCTTGAGTGACTGTTTCCGCCTTCTGCAGTGACGTGCCCCTTTGGGGGCACTCAGGCAATCCTTATTCTTTTCTGTCTTGCCACCCGTTCCTCTGCGGTGAGGATTTCAGCTGTTTGTGCCTTAGAGTCCCTGTCTTTTGTCCTCCCACATAAGGCTATTTTTTGCTTCTGGTCTTATTCTTTAATTTAATTTTTATTGACATATATGGTTGATGTACAGTGTCGTGTTTCTGGTGTACAGCGTAGTGACTCAGTTACACATATATGTATATATACATACATATCCTTTGTTAGACTCTTTCCCACTACAAGATATTGAATGTAGTTCCCTGTGCTGTTCCGTAGGGCCTTGCTGTTGATCTATGTTATATACAGCAGTTTGTATCTGCCAATCCCAAATTCCTAATTTACCCCTCTCCCGTCATTTCCTCTTAGGTAACCACACATTCGTTGTCTACATCTCAGAGTCTGTTTCTGGTTTGTAAGCAAGTTCATTTGTAACATTCATTCGATTCCACATATAAGTGATTTCATACGGTGTTTGTCTTTCTCTGTCTGACTCAGCTCACTGGGTATGATCAACTGTAGGTCCATGCACGAGTCACTGTCACTATGCCAGAGATTTAAACAGGAGAAGGCCAGCAGTTGTCTCATGGGGAGAGGGGAAGAGATGTACGCAGCTGAGTTTTGGGGGACCCCACAATCAATGCCAGGCGTCATGGGATGACGTCCACCAGCACAGGACCTGTGGGTGAGGCGAACTCTAAAGCATGTGGAAACCTTCGAAGAATCCATAATTTATCACATAACTCCAATCGAGTTGTCACTGTGAGGTTCTGCACTGGGTGTCTCTGTATACAATTTGGACACCCCCCCCCCAAAAAAATGCCGTTCACACAGCAGAGAATCACACTATTAGGCCTCTAACCTGCTAGTGCACACCCACGTGCGGTGATGTGCATGAGATTCACAGTGTTTTTCACGCCAAGAAGTAGCGGGCACCTGCCACCGTACAGATGAAGAGCGTGAGGGGTGTGTGGAAACGCTGACAGCCTGACAGCAGTCTCCTAAAATGCGAGGTACGCTACGGGCAGAAGACAGATCATTCACGCGGTAGAGTAAACCCAGCGAAGGTTTCGCGGAACACATTGGGGGCGTGCATGAAAAACAAACAGGCTTGAAACACTTACAGATCTTATCCTTCAGGGAAAAATTTTCGGCCACAGGATAAGCATTTATGTTCGTCTTGAAAAAGGAAAACATCATGTTTCTATTATTTCAGATGAGTTTTCAGGTGACTTCAAAAAAAAAAAACTGTAAGAAAGATGTCAATGAGTTGGGTTACTCCTTCATTTTGTTGATTTTAGCGAAAAGAGTTGCTTGGATAAATATATTTCTATTGGGGACATTAAAAAAAGCACACACCAGTAACAAAAATAAGAGCCTAGCTGACTTGAGGGAAGACCAGGGAAAATGGTGGTTGCCAGAAGTTACCACTTGGAGTCGGGGACGATGGTCCCACGGCCGCTCACACTGGGACGTGAACGCAGTAGGTAGACACATGAATTTTTTTTTAATGGTAGAAATGTTTTTGTTCCCTCCCACGCGTGTAACGTTCTTTGCCTCTGTACTACAGACCAAGAACTAAGCACTTTGCTCTTACGTCCCTCCCATGGGGTTGTCTTAAATTAAGCTGGTCTCCGGGGATTACGTTTATTTTAATCCACTGAGCTCCTTCATCCCAACCATGAAGCCTGCAGCTCACCCGTGGCCTGTCAGATGCTGCTGGATGCTGGGAAGGCAAAGCCATTATCTCACTCAGCAGACGGATTTTCTCACGCCTAAGATAAGTGAATAGGTCTGTAAGCTTTTACAGCACTTGTGACACGTCTCTTAGGAAACTGCAGGGATTTTTTTTTTCTTGTTCATTTTCAAATACTATGAAATAATGGGAATTAAAAATCAGAATTTTGGACCTAGGATCTCTTGAAATTAGGTTTTTAAGGCCAAGAACCAAATGGGTGTTTTGAAGGGTATCTAATGAGCATCTTAGGTCAGGTTTTCTGAAAGAAGGGTTCTTGTGCATGTGAACTTTTGAAGGAGGACTCTCAGCGGAAGGGCAGGGCAGCGGGATAGGGCTTGGAGGAGGGAAGCCAAGGTAGACATGGTCCTATATGGAGCTGCAACTCAACAGGACCCCTCAGGGAGTTCTGGACCATGACCTGCACCTCAGCGTTAGGACCCCCGCCTTAGTCCCTTCTGCTGCTGTAACAGAACACAGTAACTTGGGTGGCTTATAAACAAAACACTTGCTTGTCACAGTTCTAGAGGCTGGAAGTCCCATGGTGGAAGGGGCAAGGACGCTCTCTGGGGCCTCCTTCATAAGGATCCTAACCCTGCTCATGAATGAGTCACCATCATGACCTCATCACCTCCTGAAGACCCCACCTCCCACTACCATGCCATGGGTGGCTGCTTCAGCATATGAATTTGGGGCGGGGGGGGGGGACACCAACATTCCGTCAACGTTCATAGCACCCACCTCGAGGCAAAAGTACACCCTTCTCTGCCCTGTGTTCAGCCTGTCATTGGCGGAAGGCAGCAGGTTGTTGGTGGACACTGCAAAACCTCCACGCTGAGATGACGTTTGTGAAGGATTTTAATGGCAAAGAAAAATGGTTAGGATGCATGTTAAGCAAACCAGAGAGCATACAGGAATCCACCAACCGTGCACAAAAATAGGCTGAACCAAGATGAGAGGGAAACACCCCCAAGCATTTTGAGGGATCATCTCTGGAGCATGCATGATTCTCACCTTCTATAATTTTCTGTGTTTCCAATGTTTTCACAGTGGATCTTAATAAATCAATGAAGACACTTCCTCAGCATGACCCTAAGGTCTGACTTACTTACCATCCTTTAGAAAAGGGGTCAGCAAACTATGACCCACAGACTAAATCTTGTCCACTGCCAGTTGGTGTAAATAAAGTTTTATTGGCACACAGACACACCCAGTCATTTAGTCTCATCTGTGGCTGCTTTCACAGCACCAGAGTTGAGTGGTCTCAATGAAGACCATGCTGCCTCGGCCAACGCCTGCTTTGGAGCGCTAGCCCTCATCTGTCAAATGGGGTAATAACAATTCTTTAGAAGAGAAAACGCGAGTCATGCTCTACCTTGGGTTTCCCTGCATGGTGCTCCCACCTGCATCCGCCATGATTTTCCGTCAGAAGCACAGCTCTTCCCAGCACTTTCTTATTACAAAGAAGAAAATGAGACCCAGAGACCAAAAGTGAATCACTTACGTCCCCATTACTCCCTGGAAGCTTCTGGAATCAGACACACATCTCATTCTCCCTATGGCGCCTTTTCAATCGACTCATGACTCCCACATGCTACGTGGATTATCTATTTGCAGCCATATCCCAGGTTTGTGGAGTGGAATCTGGAAACACGAAACATTGCTTACGCAGGTTCATTAAATTTTGTTATCCCATCTTTCATATGGGATTTACTCAAGCATTTTTTAAAATCATTCATGGACAATGTGGTTTTGAAGGTAAATCCTATCACGTGATGGTGCTAATGATATTTGAATGTATTTCTTCTGCATATTGTAAAGAGATATAATTTTATGTGAGCATGTTTATATATGAATTTTGTTTGTTTGTTTTTGCTAGAAGTAAGAATGTAAAGTTGACCAGAATTCATTACTTGTGTTCCTTAAGACACACCGTATCACACTGTGGGATTTTATCGCGTCTTTGAGGAGCAATGGCACTCTGTAACAGACATTGTATTTCAGCTGTTCGTGCTATAATCACTGTAGCCCCATAGACGTAGGCGTGGGAAAAAAAAAAACATTTGTGGCTGAATGATGTATATTTACTACGCCTTTATTTTTCACGTAAACATTTCATCTGGGGAATCCTTATGAACTGCAGGTAATTCTAAAACCATGTGAAAAGCTGCCTCTCATTGTTGTTTCCATTTCTGTGCCTCCAAAAAGCTGTTATCTTCTCAAATAACTGCACATCCCAGAAATGGTAAATTATAATGGCTTAGGCCGCACCAGGAGAAGGACAGACGGGGATTATGATTCATTCTGCCGTGGGTGGCAGGTGATATTTAGAAATAGGTTGCCCTTTTGTAAACAGTGAGTCCTAGATCTAAGCCACCCTCTAAGAAATCTGTAAATAAAACCGTCCCTGCTGTAGCTGAGCATACAATTTTTGTAGAATATATAAATGTTTTAGGCAAATACCTATAATACAGGGAGTTGGGGATACATTAAAAATCTGCTCAATGACCACGATTGGGTATTTCTTATTTCCCAGGTCCTTTGCTACAAAGAGCAGGAGGACACCCTCATTGACTCCCCTCTGTTTGACAAATTGTCTGCCTTATAAAAGAGTTCAAAGTTGGAAATGTTAACCGGAAAATAATTGAAGAATTTCTCCCCATGGGGATGGGGATGTGGATGTGGGGAGAAGCTGGATGAACCGAGCAGGTGCTAGTGTCATATTGGATGTTGCTTTATCCTGCTGCCTCTGAAGTTAGAGTTGGGGAGAAAACTGCAGACCACAAGCTGTACCGCTGAGCTGGGCAGGTGCCCTAGAGCAGGCTACCGTCCACACATTACGAGTATCTTGGACTCTATTCTGTGTCTCAGCTTTCCAGTGGGTGAGCACTGCACCCAGGATGCCAGGTTAATGGTGGAAGATGGTACAGACCTGCCAAAGCACAGGCGTTTCAACTGACTTCAACTCAACGAATACCTACTGCACAGTTACTACGTGCCGAGGTGTGCGGTAGACACTGTGGAATATACAAAGATGGCCAGACACTGATTATGTTTTCAAGATGCTTATGGGGTTTGGGGCGGGGCGGGGGCGGGGGGACGGACCAGGATTATAAGGAAACTCAGGGAAAGCATCCAAAAGACTACCCTAGAACTATGTTGGTGAATCAGTCAGCAACCTTCCAGGAAGAGTGTGCATCACAGAAGGAATTGGATGGAGGGGATTTGTAACACAGGTGCCCTTGAGGGATGGTGAGAAAACTCAGAGACTAGTAACAACAGAAACTTGCTACCACCCTGAGGCTGGAGGGTCAAAGGCAAGGAATGAAGCTGGTGATCCCACTGGAGGCTGCAATCATGCAAGGGTCAGGACTTTGAGCCCTGGAGGAGCCAATTGCCTGTTGACGTGATCTGGTAGGAAGCCCAGTGACACAGATCCTGGAAACACTGCCTGCAGGGTTCAGGTTCCCTGTGATGTACGCCAGAGCAGGGGGTTGGAGAGGAAGGGATCTGGGGCAAAGGACCCCAAGGCAGACAAAGATGCTCAGTGATAAGCAAATACAGCATTATGGAAACTCAAAGTCAGGGAAGTTGGACGAAACAAGAAAACGGCTCCCAGGATTCTAGATGGTGGGCAGCTTTGTGTACTGTATGGTTTCCACTTAGAAACATTTCATGTACTGTGAAGAAGTTAAAAGTATCTACAGCAATTTTCCAAAAAGGAAATGCAGATGGCCAACGGGTACATGAAAAGATGCTCAAGATCACTTATCATCAGGGAAATGGAAATCAGACCCACAATGAGATGTCACTTCTCACAGCTGTCAGAGTGGCTATCACCAAAAAGAGCACAAATAACAAAGGCTGGTGAGGGTGTGGGGAAAAGGGAACCCTTGCGCACTGTCGGTGAGAATGCCAATTGGTGAGGCCACTGTGCAGAACAGTATGGAGGTTTCTCAAAAAACTAAAAACAGAGCTTCCACATGACCCAGCAGTTCCACTCCTGGGTATATATCCAAAGAAAACAAAAGCAAGAATTCAAAAAGACACAGGTACCCCAATGTTCACAGCAGCATTATTTACAATTTCCAAGACATGGAAGCAACTTAAGTGTCCATCCACAGATGACGGGATAAAGAAGATGTGGAGTACACACCACACACACACACACACACACACACACACACACACACAATTGGATACGACTCAGCCATAAAAAAAGAAAAAAAATTTCCCATTTGCAGCAACATGGAAGGACTTGGAGGGAGCCATGCTAAGTGAATTAAGTCTGAGAAAGACAAATACTGTATGATATCACTTATATATGTAGAATCTTAAAAATACAATAAAACAGTAAATATAACAGAAAGCAGACCTACAGATCTAGAGACCAAACTAGTGGTGAGTGGGGAGAGGGAGAAGGGAGGGTCGAGACAGGGGTGAGGGTGGGGAGTAAAAGGTACAAACTATTAGGTATAAAATAAGCTACAAGGATGTATTGTACAACACAGGGAATACAGCCAATATTTTATAATAAATATAAATGGAATATAACCTTTAAAAATTGTGAATCAGTATATTGTACACATGTAACATATAATATACACATTTCAACTATACTTCAATTAAAAAACAAACAAAAAAACCCGACAAAAAATGACCAAAAAACAAAACAAAACAAAAAGTACATATGAACATATCTTATCTGAATCTGGGACCTCAGAAAGAAAGCATCTTGATTACACGTTAAGGATAATTTTCAACCAGAGATATGTTTACCATCCAAAATGTCTACTTCCGGCTTTCCCTGCTCTTGTCTTTCACCTTGGGTCACCGCCAAATGCCATTCATCCTGACACTAGGCGAAAAATGACAAAACGTTGAACCAGATAAACGAACACCCTGGTTGGTTTTATCTGCCCTCGGATGGAGCCTCCGCGTTCAGTCTGCCCCGTTACTTAGGTTCTAGGCTGAACCCACGTTGCAGCATTTTGGCCTCTATAATTTCTCCAGCCGGAGGAAGTCTATTTTAAGTAACAACCCTAAACATTTGGCTTGATTTTATGCTGCCTGTTTTCCTTATATGAACAACTTAAGATGTTCCATATTATTTCCATCAGGTGAAAAACACATTGACAAGAAAGACTTGTCTGTTCTAGATCAGGGGTTGTTCTAGATCGGGGTTGGCAAACTCTCTCTGGAAAGGACTAGATAGCAAGTATTTTCAGTTTTGCAGGACAGAGAGTCTCCGTTGGAATTACTCAACTGGGCGATTATGGTGGGAAAGCAGACATAGGTGATATATAAAGAAAGGAGAATGGCTGTGTTCCAATAAAGTTTTATTTACAAAAACAGCCTAAGGGCCACAGGACGATGACCACCGCTCTAAATGCTATTAATTAAGTGCCTGTACACATGCAGGTGTATCTGCTTGCAAACATCCATGATCAAGTCTTCCTCTCATAAAAAACAAAAAGGAAAGTAAGGTTGTCCGTGTTGACTTTTCATAAAATCACCGACGTTCAAAGAAGACAAGTTCCGTAGACTTCCATGGCTGCCCTTTGAGGTCAAAACGCTAACGGGCCATTCTTTAATTGGCTTTGTAGCAGTATGACGTCTATTCTTTAATTTAAACACGCGCATCTCGCAATGACACCAGTCAGGAATAGTAAGAACGAGTAATTCACATTTTATACATTGGAAACAAGACTCAAAGAGAGTGACTAATTTTAAAAACCCGTTGTTACTAAGGGTGAAAATTGGAATTTGGACTATGATCCACAGACGGCAAGTTTTTGTGACTGCTGTAAAAATACTAGTAAGGCTAATTTGTTTGTAAGGCCTATTAAGCATTTTCTGAGAAAAACAATTCAAGAATCCCTCTCTTATTTCATAACAACAATAAAAGAAGAGATGGAAACGGATGTAATTCTGTTTATAAGAGTGACGGTTACAAGTGTCCTTAAAATGGACGGCAGGGCACCAAATGCCAGGATGGATGTGGAGGAAATTCATCACTCATTCGGCGTCCACTTTGGGGAAAATTAAGTAGCGACCTGCACTCTGGCAGCCAGATTTGATACCCTCATCGACGCCAGCTCAATGACCTGCCGTTTCTGCCTGAGAGTGATGCGTTCAGAAAAGCCGGTAAGCTGAGCTGTGTCTCACCACTTAGCAAGACCCAATATTCAATTCAATGAGCTGAAGTTAACTGCCTCTCCCCGGCTGGTTGACAAAGCAAGCTCCCCAGACCATGTCTCCCATAGTGAAGTGAATTCATTTATTTGCACACACTCTGGGGAATCTGACATTCTGTCTACCCACCCAGGGTTTCCCTGAGCTAGAACCAGAGCCTCTGTCTGCGGCCGACTAGTTCTTGCTTAAAGGGAGAAATGCAGCTTGAGAGCAGATGGGGGACGGGGTGGTTTATCGGAGGAAGAGGCTGGCGCCGGTATGGTCTCTCAAACATCATCAGAACTACTGGGCAATTTGAGGTTGGGTTTGGAAGAAGAGAAAGGATGTGTGTCTTGGCTTTCGACGGTTTAAGAACCTTTCAAAGGAAATTGTCAAATGATACCGTGAACGCTCTAAACTGTTCTACTTTAGGAACCTGGCTCTTATTGATAATTGGATGACATACTGACATTTCATTTCATGCAGTTTGAAAATTGATGAGGCATGATTTACTGGGTTGATGTTTAATTAATTTTAAAAAAATCAATGGAGGCAACAACATATAATTACGGAGAGCGCTTTCCATCGCGATGGCATTGTGCAAAACAGAAAGGTGGGCGCACTTTATTCTCCTACGGAGGAAGAATGGGGAATAATGTTTTGTGCACCAGAGTTTTGGGTTTTTGTTAACATCTGTTGTTTGATTTGTGTCCACAGCAATGTCAGAAGGCTGGTGTAGTGATGCACTTTTGCGAGCTGAGAAGAGGAAAAACAGGTCACATCGCCACGCGGTTGAAGGCTGATTTAGAATCCGGCTTGCTTGACGTAAGAGCCTGTGTGCTTTGCATGATATCACGTGGCTTCAAGGTGGAGCGGAAGATGCATGCTTGTGCTCATGGGAATGTGCACACACTATATCCACAGACAGTGCACACACCACACACACACACACACATGCACACGTGTGTGAATTGTGGCAATATTCCCACGTTAGCTGACTTCCAGTGAGCAGGCAGAGAGGAGTCAGTGCAGAAACCCGTCCACCTAAGTTATGAGAAGCAGAATATTGGGGTCTGGTGGCACTAACGCGTGGGTCAGGGAAACTCAAAGAACACTGATGTTTAGATTTGACCATTCGGTTGGAGCCAAGATCTGACTTGGGACACACTCAGAGGTTTATATCTGGAAGGGGAGAGGGATTTGAACCTTGAGTATAAAGGAGGTTGGGCTGTAGATAAATAGAGCATTGAAAGGAATTATCAAAATCACACCCCTGAAAGTGGAGACTCTAAGATGTTAAAAGAGTCTACTTTAGCCCACAGAAAATTTTCCTTTTGTGCAAAATTCTTCCTTAATGATGGAACGGGCAGAGAAAGATCCATTCTATAGCATCTAAATTTTAGAATCTACAAATGAAAAAGTTGTATTTTAGAGAGTGGAGGGGACTTTGTACTATTGGATGAAAAAAAAATTCTTACCCAGAATCATATGAAGAAAAATTCCAGTCTAAATATATTGAAACAATTCCAACATGGAAATGAATTATGGGAGCCACAAGGCTTATATAAAGTAGGATAATTTATTCCCCCAAGAGCAAAGAAAAAGGGCTTTTGCCTTAGGAAGAGATTCCATCCTGGAGAGGTAACTCCACCCTCCCTCACGCACCTGCTATAATCAATACAGAGTGAAGACCTGTAGCTCAGAGAACAAAACCCAGTCACGATCCTGGGACTTGAAAACAGAGTCTTCTTGAAAATACGAAGATACTGAAACCAGCTTTGGCTATTTAATACTCAAATGAAGGTGACCTTCACTGAAGAATGCAGAACCCCACAACTCTAGTGCCATCAGAAAAATCAAATTATACAGTAAACTGAATCAGAGGCACTATTGCCTGAAGAAGAGAGATGATTTAACAAGGACTGTCGAGCCATTGTGTCCAGCCATTCTACGTTTTTACTGGGAGGAAAACATAGAGGGAAAGGAGACCTAAAATTATGACATGCTGAAGGCTGTGACACTAGAAATGACCTTTAGAAAGAATGTATTTTCTCTCTCCCAGTCTCTTTAAAAATTCAACCAACGGCTATCTTCGGTCTAGAGGAAGTTTTAATGTGTGACTTAAATGAATGCTCGATAATCTCTCTGGGTCAATGATTGGTTGTGAAAATAAAGGCAGGGGGATAAGTGCTGAGGAAGAACGTATCACATCACACACATTTTTGTAACTTTAAACTTGCAGGGGTTTCTGCATTTTTGTATGTGTTCATCAGCAAATCTAGACGCAATGGAATGCGATGGGAAACACTTCAATTTTTTTCCCCCCCAAGGATGGAAACAGAGCTACAGAAATTGTATTTGCAATTTGTAAAAAATTTAATCTACTAGCCTTAGTAATAAAGCTACAATACAGATTGTTGGCAAAAAGTCTTTAACTGCTTCATAGTTATGTTTTCTGATGTTGTGCCTGGTATGTGAATATTGGGAATGGGTCCCCAGATTTTGACTGTCCAGCATTTAAGGATTTGATGGATGTAGGGGCACATTATTAAATGTATGAATATATCCTTGTTCACATGAGGATAAAAGGCTCTGAATGCTAGTGCTTGGTGATGAAAACCAAGAATGTGCCTTATCCCTTCCTCACCTTGACTCCTTTCAACATAACATGTGTGCTCTCTGTGAACGCTACGGATGCTAAAATGTACCAGAATGGACGCTTGAGCATGAGCAGATGGATAGACACATATGGAATCCAAGACTCCAGCCATGGACTGGGCTAGACCCTTGATGTTCATTATTATTAAATCCTGACAGCTACCCTGTAAGGTAAATCAAGCCAGCAAGCTTCCAAGACACTTGTCTGATTACAGGTTGGTCTATAAGAAAAGTCCCATTTTGCCTTGGGCTGTGTGTTCTGAAAACTTCTGAAAGGTGTGGTCTAGTGTGGGTAGGGTCTACAGAAAACTGTAGCAATCTGGGGCAACAGAAGTCACCTGGAGACCTTGAGATTTCGGACACTGAGCTACACACTGAGTCAATCTCCCTCCATGTCACGGCAACGTAGATGCTCTACATCTTTTTGGATTTTGACAGAAGATGTTGGAACTTGTTCCAGAGTCATTTGTTAACCCAGATGATGTCAATGTGTGATTTAAAGTATCTTGTGTGTCTTTTCTTTTCTTTCTTGGCTTTCTTTTTTTCTTTTCATTTTTCGGAGATAGAATGAAAGAATAAGTCATTGCATGGGAGCCTAATTTCCATCTCTTTCCCTGTTTGAATGTAGCCACACCTTAGATCACAGAGGGTCCTTCAGAACAAATGCAGAGATAGACATTTGGACTCCTAACATGATTTGCTCAAAATTACCTAAGTAGTCCTCTTGCCAAAAAAGCTTCACCTGAGTCTAATCACGAGAAGGAAGCAATCAGACAAATCCGGATTGAGGAGGTGTCTGTGGAACAACCGTGAATATGGACTCTTCAAGCATGTACAATTTTTGGAAACAAACCAAAAATTGCAGAGGGACAATTCTAGATGTATAGAGCATAAAAATACATGACAACCAAGTGCCAAGCATAATTATTAACTGAAGTTTGGTTTATATGTGTGTTTATCCAAATTTTATATACATATATATAGATATATATAGATAGATAGATAGATATATGTATCTATCTATCTATATATTATATAATAGATTTTGTGATAATTGAAAAATTTTAATTTTAGATATTATTGTATCAATTTTAAATATCTTGAATATGATCATGGTATTATGGTGATGTAGGAGTATGTCTTTGTTCTTAGGAGACACACACCAAAGTATTTATCAATAAAATGTCATTATCTGCAAATGATTCAGATGGATCTGAATATTTTGGTTACACCGTATGGTCCATATATTTTAATATAACTGCAATTGGTTTCATTAGTTTTCTGTCTTCAATGGTGATGTGGTTTTTAGTGCCTGTCCATGGCTTTCCGTCTGGGAAATAGTCACATTTATTCAGAGGCAACTCCTGTGAATATGGCGGGTAATCAAACTGGCAGCATGGGAGAGGGTGTGGAGAAAAGGGAGCCCTCCTGCACTGATGGTGGGAATGTAGTTAGGTGTAGCCATTATGGGAAATAGTATGGAGACTCCTCAAAAAACTAAAAATAGACTTAATATATGATCCAGCAATCCCAATCCTGGGCATATATCCAGAGGGAACGCAAATTTGAAAAGATGTATGCAGCCCAATATTGACAGCAGCACTATTTACAGTAACCAAGACATGGAAACAACCTAAATGTCTATCGACAGATGAATGGATAAAGAAGTTGTGGTATATTTATACAATGAAATACTACTCAGCCATAAAAAAGAATAAAATAATGCCATTTGCAGCAACATGGATGGACCTGGAGATCGTCATTCTAAGTGACGTAAGCCATAAAGAGAAAGAAAAATACCATATGATACTACTTATATGTGGGATCTTAAAAAAAGAAAAAAGAGGACACTAATGAACTCATCTACCAAACAGAAACAGACTCACAGACATAGTAAACAATCTTATGGTTACCAGTGGAAAGGGGGTGGGAAGGGATAGATTTGGGAGTTTGAGATTAGCGAATGTTAAGCACTATATGTATAAAAATGGATTAAAAAGCAAATTTCTTCTGTATAGCACAGGGAACTATATTTGGTATCTTTTAATAATGTTTTATGAAAAACAATATGAAAATGAATATACATATATACATATATGTATATATATATATATACATACACATGTATATTATATATGCATGACTGGGACATTGTGCTGTACACCAGAGATCGACACATTATAACTGACTGTGTGTCAGTTGAACAAATGAAGAAAGAAAATGGCAGCATGACATGTTAGGGAGAGAAGGGAAAGTGGTGAAGAATTAAACCAAGCCCACGAGTTCTGGCGTAATTCACAGACTCATGATCATGTAACCCTGAGCCAGTGAATGAATCCCTGTGCCTCAGTTTCCCTATACGTGTGCTAGTGTGTGAACACAATGCATATATAAAAGCGTGTTAAATTGTGTCAAGTTCATGACAAATAATGTGGCTCGTAAGTGTCATAGAGATAACAGGTAAAAGAAATGTTGACAAACCAGGAAGGACTGTGTTTGTTAGAGTCTAGATTCTTCTCCGGTTTCACTGAGATGTAATTGCCCTACAGCCCGGTGCAGATTTAAGGTGTAGAGAGTAACGACTTGACTCACATACATCACAAACTGATTATCACAGTATGTTTAGCGAGCATGCCTCATTGCATGTAGATACATGAAATAGTTCTTTTTTCTTCTGATGAGAACTCTTAGGATTCGCTCTCAAGAACTTCAACATGTAACACACAGCGATGCTAATTATATTCATCATGTTGTACATTATCTCCCTGGTACTTATTTATCTTATCGCTGGAAGTTTGTACCTTGAAATCAGTGAAAACTCATTGTTTTGGGTATGCCATATGTTGCCTTTTAAAAAACAATTTATACCAAAGGAATTGCAGAAATAGCAGGGTAATGGCAGTAACATGAACAAATAATGCTTGGCTGCATACGTTAGGGCCATTATTTTAAAAGAGTTGCATTACGTGGCCCAGCATGCACTTACGTAGAATCACACTTTTATGAACATATGCACTTATGTTCACAGTGATAAAAGCTTCGAGCAATTTCCTAGAAGTTGCTAAGAAGTGGGATAAGCATGAAGTGAAGTGGGGTGAAATTGAATAAGAGCAAACAGTGATTCATTATGTGTAGAATAAATGCACAATTTTCCGTGGCTAGATTTAGGCGGGTGATGAGATTTTAAGGAGAAAAATTAGTACAAGGGAACTATTTGGAGAATTCGCAGGCTGTCCAACCAAGAACTCTGCAGAAACATCGCCTTTAGGGTGATCATCCCATTTTCATATTCATTAATTAGTTGCTTTTCTAAGGGTAATTTTTCCATCATCATCAATAATTTCCTCACTCCTTGAGTCACAGGAGCCTAAAGAAATAAGTTTTAGTTTTGTTGAAATCGGAATAGAAGTCTGGATTACAGCCACAACCTTTCCAACATCTAGTTCACCCTGTTATTTTTCAAAATCATTCTTCCACCTCCTCCACCTCCACGCCCATAAATATCGATGAAGCAGAAGCAGTGCATTTTATCAGCTTCCCCATCTGTCATATTTTATTTCGCGTGGTCTCTGACTCCTGTGTGCAAGTTCCACAGTCGGCATCTGGCTCTGTTTTAACCGCCCACATTGAAAGAACTCCTTTCCCTGCATGGTTGTGACGTTGCCTTTGTTGAGTGAGAGCACGTGATGTGAATGGAGAACTCATAAACGGGAAGGCGACCGGGAACTCTACAGCGTTCAAGTCATCCATCCACTCTTGGGCTTTTCCTGAGACAGTTGGGGAGCTCTGGCAGGAGAACCAGGCACAGTAGATTCATGTCAGCGGGCAGAAATTTCTACCTAATGAAGACATCATCAAAGGCGGATGTCCACCCACTGACAAATGGAGAAACATTGGTGTGTATCCATGCAATGGAATATTACTTGGCCATAAAAAAGCAATGAAGGGCTAACACATGCTATGACATGGATGGACTGGGAAAACATTAGTCTAAGTAAAGAAGTCATTCATAAAAGGACCACATTTATGACTCCATTTACATCACACGTCTAGAATAGAACACACCTAGAAATCCACGTGGACACAGAAATGAGATGAGTAGTTACTGAGCTGGGGTGTGTGGGGGAGCGTAGAGGGGAGATTAAGGGAGGCACAGTTTCCTTTTTGGAGGTAATAAAAACATTCTAAAATTGATTGCAGTAGTGGTGACCCAACTCTGGACAGATTCTAAAAGCCATTAGATTGGACACTTGGAATGGGAGAATTGTATGACTTGTGAATTTTATTTCAATGACGCTATCACCAAAAAGAAATTATTGAAAGCAGGCTTTGAGGCAAAAGAAGTGGAACACTGGAAGAAGGAATGGGTGGTATTCCTGAATCCTGGTTTGTTTGTCTTTTGTTTTTGCAGCCAGTGAGTTGCTACGCTAATACACGCAAGGCTTATGAAAGATACTTGTGACACCGTGTAAACATCCACTGCTCTGCAGGGACGCGGGGTAATCCACGCTCTAACTATGATCCCAAGCAGAGCTGAACGCTCCCATTTATTGCCCTGGATAGCCGCACACAGGAACCAGGAGCACCGACGCCCTGGAAAGCTGTGGAACACTGGTGTCTGCCTCCCTTCACGTATCACAGGCCACAGAGTGCATCCATTTGCATTTGCTCCACGTATAAAAATAGGAAATGGGATTTTTTTTCTTGTCAGTGTAATTTTTTGTTCAAATTTATAACGGTTGCTGAAAGAAATTAGTCAGTGAAAAGTTCATTTTTGGGATCCACGTGGAAATTAAAAGTTTGAACAGTGAGTGGTACGTGCAATCTCATTCCAATGTGAGTTTTCAGAAATTTGAGTCGAATGCTCTCAGGATGGCTGGAACCACCTTCCTGGAGCTGGAAGGGCACTGTTCTAATGGGCGCGCGCACCATTGCACTTCTGAGTACCTCCATTTCAGCTTCCTCTTCCTTAAAATGAGGCTGCCTCTGGTGTGCTGACCTGATTTTTAAACTGCAGTTTTATATATATGCACACTCTGCTTGAATAAAGGAGAGGGGAAACAAAAGAAAACCATCACTGATCATCGATCTCTCACATGTAATAGGATGTAGACTCGCCTTGACAGAAGGTCATATCATATATATATGATCAAAGGGTACATTCCCAAGAGATGAAATAAAATATAGATACACAGTGTATATATATATGTGTGTGTGTGTATGTGTGTTTATATATTATACATATGTGTATCTATATTTTTTATTTCCTTTCTCAGGAATGTACCCTTTGACCACGAAGTAGATAATAGACAATTTTATACAGCACAATTTTTTGCTATCAGTAATTGCACTTCCTTTTGGCTGTAGAATTTTGCTATATAGCAAATTGGTTTACACACACAGAATCAAAATGAACCCACCAATCATGCTGAATTTGAGTACCATGAATCACCCATCCCATCAATTTCTCTCTTTACACACCTGCACACACGCAGGTGTGCACACACACCCCCACACCCCCACATTCATGAATGATTTTTCTTATGGGTCAGAATTTTTCAGAATCTGTGAATCATGTCTTCTACATACAGATGACTTGAAAGAAAGCATCTCTCACATCTGAATCTTGTTCTCCCTTCTACCGTCACCCCCGTCCCTCTGGCTGGCACCTTTGATGTCTAAGGTTAACAGAATAAATTCGTAAATGGTCTTGTTTTAAGTCCTGCCTGATCCAGTCCACTCGACATTCCACAACAACATAAATACACTCTTCTGAAATGTGCATTTCACTGACTCACTTGTTAGCCGGAAGACCTTCCTCACTTTGCCATTCTTTTATCTGTTTCCAGCCCTTGGAGCCCCACTGCCCTGTGCACAATATTCTTAATTTTCCTTTGTTCCCAGCTCCACGATATTTGCCCTGGAAGCCCTTGCATTTTCCATTCCTGATTGGGAGTTTAAAAAAAAAAATCACACCTAAATGCAAAGCTTGACGTTCGGCTGTTTCAGGAAGGTTTTCCCATCGACCCGGAGTCTCTCCCTGTCTAGAGAGCCCCCGCCCTGTAGGGACACCACATCTGTGAATTTGCTATGTGCTGTTTTAATGTTAGCTGTCCTTCAAGTTGACCTTCTGTCAAGGCGAGTCTACATCCTATTACATGTGAGAGATCGATGATCAGTGATGGTTTTCTTTTGTTTCCCCTCTCCTTTATTCAAGCAGAGTGTGCATGGCAATGTGACGGTGGTGAACACAGCTATCCCAGAGTCGGGTCAGTGGCAATGTTCACGTCACTTTGGTGTCATTGCAATGGAAGAATAAGGCACGTTTAGGCACCAGAGAAATATCACATATCACGTTGAGGGAGGTCTAAGTCCTCTGGAATGCCTCATGCTGCCAAAGGAGGTCAAGCGTCCACATACTGCCCCCCCCCCCCGTGGCCAACTCTCCTCGAGCCACATCGAACTTCAAGCCACGTTGTACGTCCGCACACCTCCCAGTGTTTCCCTTGACCGTGCTCTGCATCCGGGCTCTTCTTTCTCCTGGGATGTTCAGAAAAGGAGGTCTTCCCTTTTCCAGGACTGCTTTGCCAGTCCTGTGTGGGCAGATTTCCCAGCTGCACTGTACCTCCTTCCTCTTTACTTCCACATAGACGTTCAGTGGTTCCTGAGACAGAGGAGTCACTCAGTCCATATTTATAGAAAGAAGTGTCATTATTATCCATTAGATAAATATAAATTGCACTCTTGAATGTTGGGCGTGAAGAGAGCATGTAATTACTATGCTGTGGCTTTAGCGGTTTCAGGATGAACCAAACATATAACACGTTTCTTTAGGGAAAAGTGATTTTGTTGATTTAAAAAAAACAGAAAAATACAATTAAACTTAAATGCTTATGATATATTAACGTCCTCAGTGTAAGTAGGCAGAACAGGGCTGCTGGAGAACGTCACCAGTCGACCCCAGGGGGGAAATAAAAATCAACCCTCGCTCTGCAGAGCTGCATCTAATTTGCTGTAACGAACACAATGTCTAACATTGACAACTCCGAGAACCAGGATATCCGCCACTGGGGTCTTAGACCGTTGAGAGTTGAAGACGTTTACAACACGCCCGACCAGGAAGGCTGTGTGTGGGGAAAATCAGGTTTTGCAAACTCTCCCTGTGGTCTCCGCTGGCTGTTCTGAGTCAGGTCCTTGATGAAAGGAGTATTTTACCCGCAAGAGAGGCTTCCAGGTGCACGAAGCCATTTTAAGCACGTTTGCATCTGCTCTGTATGTTGGCCGTCGGTCACCTGTGTACCTGCTTCAGGTAGAGGGAGGAAACGGCACTGGTTTCAGCAGGAAAGCAAGACGGTCTGGTTTCCCTCAAGAGCTGGCCTGTCAGCTGGTAAGTTTCCGGGCTCCTTGAACCGTGGGTACCGGGTACGACTGTTACGGAAGGATAAAGGTTATACAGGTGCATGCATTCACTGTGGACACTGTAGCAACTTACCAGAAACCTACTGGCTTAAAGCAAACCCCATTTCTCATCTCGCAGTCCTGCTCATGAGAAGGCCAGGTGGTCGAACGGGGTTCTCCGCCCCAAGTCTTGTGAGGCTGACATCAAGGTGGTAGCCAGACTGGTCCCTTATCTGGAGGTTCTGGGGTGGGGGGAAGTCACTTCCAAGCTGAGGCAGGTTGCCGGTAAAACACACATCCTTGGGTAGAACTGAGGTGCCCCCCTCCTCTGGCTGTCAGCGGAGAGTGGTTCTCAGATCCTGGAGCAATCACTGCCCCCCCCCCCACCCCCGCCAACACTCCCTGACTCCTAACCCATTTCCTCCATCTCTGACGCCAGTCACAGCCGACCCAGTCCACTTCAGGCTTCAGATCTCCCCTGTGTCTTCTTCAGGGGGAGAAGTATGGTTCTCATTAGAGTCAGGCCACTCAGACCATCCAGGACAATTTCTCCATCTCAAGGTGCATCGTCTGAATGTCATCTACAGTGTCCCTTTTGTCACGGAATGAGTTTGCCAAAGCTGCCAGGACAAAGTATGACCAACGGGGTGGCTTCAACAATAGGAAAACATTGTCTCACCGTCCTGGAGGCTGGAAGTTCAGAATCAAGAGGCCGCTCTCTGTGGCGTGTGGATGGCGACTCCTCCCTGTGCCCTCACACGGCCGTCCCTCGGTGTGTGTCTGTGTCCTAACCTCCTCTTCTTAAAAAGGACCCCAGTCCCAGGGGATGAGGACCCACCCTAACGACCTCCTTTTACCTTAATTATCTTTTGATTGACCCCACCTCCAAATACAGTCATATTCTGAGGTCCTGGGAGCTACCAATGCAAGATGTGAATTTTTTTTGGGGGGGGGGAGACCACAATTCAGCCTATGTCAGCCATGTAACATAACACACCCAAAGGCCCCTCCGGATTAACACATGGACGCTGTTGCAGGGCAGGGGGATGACTCAGCCTCCCGCAGAGCTGAACTCTTCTCCTGAAAACCAGCACAGAATTAGGGATACAGTGAGACGCAGAACCTAATGTTTCCTGACATGGCTACGAAGCAATGATCAAAGCCGCCCTGGGCATCTTCACGATTCATAATATGACCCTGTGCCCTGAACCCCCTATCGTGAGGGGACACCCCCCACACTGATACGGGCCGATGTGCAAACTCAGCGACAGCTTCAGATGGACCCGTCGCTGACCTCAGATCTCCTGATACACACAGAAAAGCACTCCCGTGTAATCACTCTCGGTTTTAAGGAATCGAAGCTTCCCGTTACTGTTCGGGATAACACCAGCTGGTAAACAGACCCCTGTGTCCAACGCGGCAGCGGCGCTAGCTCCATGGGACAATGTAAGCTGAAATCGGGGTTCACTGCCATTAAGCAAAACTTACAATCCAGGTCCTCAGATGGACTAGTCACCTGTCAAGAGCTGCAAAGCCACGTGTGCCTCGTGGCCGAGTGCCTAGAGTTTACAGGACACCTGCCTCGTCACAGAAGCCCCTGCTGCACAGCACTGGTCTAGACAGTAACATTATGAATTTTTTTTTCATGATTCCGTAACTTGATTAAGGGTATTACAATCTGGATGCTGACTGCTTATGAGGGCAATATTTATGATCATTAATATATATAAAGGAGGAATTATCTATTAAATACGGGACTAACACAGACAAAGACCACCATTTATATTGAGGATGTCAAACAACGAGGAAATGTAATTGCCGGGAGACGGATCTGTCTGCCTCGCGTGTTTTGCTCCAAGTCCTGCCAGACTTCCAGGAATGTCACCCCGGCTTTCGTCATTAATGATGGATGACGCCCGGTAGACGTCCAAACTCTTGGTTTCCATTTGATTGTTTTTTTTTTTTTTTTTTAAAAAGATCAGGTATGAAAACAAAGTTCAAGGAAGAGTTGGGGAAGTGTGACAATTACCTCCGGATGCAGACCCAGTCAGTGCTTTTGATAACGAGGAAAGAGCTTCCTTTCCGAGGCCGTCAGCACAGCCTCGGGCGTTGAGGCATTTATTAGGCGGCCAAGGGCTGGGAAACACTGTCACAGGCCTTCAGTTCCATCGATGCTCGGACACCCCCAAATGCTTAAATACACGTTTGCTTCCATTTCCACACCCAACAGCGTTTTCAGGACAATGGACAGCTCTTTGAAACAAAGGAGGTCTTCGTATAAATCCTGGTGGTAACGTGCGGATTCACCAAGGCTGTCTAGAAATTAGAGTTCCTTGAATACAAACAGAGCAGCGGAGCTCTGGGAGGAGAGCTTGTCTGTACTGATGCATGCGGTGTTGGCAGCTCGTGGTCCGAGCAGTACCTGTGCACCTGCAGGTTGGGTTAATTTAACACACACTGCATTCAATAGCTAATTCGTCCTTTATATATATTCATGATCATAAATACTGCCCTCATAAGCAATCAGCATCTAGATTGTCATACCCTTAATCAAGTTACGGAATCTTGAGGGAATCATGAAAAAAAATTATAATATTACTGTCTAGACCAGTGCTGTGCAGCAGGGGTTTCTGTGATGAGGCAGGTGTCCTGCAAATACTAGGCACTTGGTTTTTATAAAGTGTGGGTACCATCTAAAGGTACTTTTCGAGCGAACAGCAGGTATGCAGACAGGCGTGTGTCTGTCTCCCCAGATTGGCTTACCCTACAGGTGCAAAACTGTGTGTTCCTTCTGCTCCATCTGACCGGGAGGTCCTGGCTCATCACGACCCTGCCGGTCCCCACTTAGGAGACAATGATCGCACTGAAGCACTTGACTAGTTCCAAATTCTCTCGGCACCAGGACAGCCCTGACTCTTCAAAATCAAGGCCAAGCAAGCTGGTGCTGTGTTCTCAGAGGCTCAGAAGGAAGTTCCAAAATTAGAATTCCAGGACCTCAGACCGTGACACAACTCCCTCTCTGTCGGCTGGTGTTCAGCAAATCACCTAACCAGCCTGAGCATCTGGTAAAAACGACAAACACCCATCCAGCAGGGTCCTTACAAGTACGAGAGACAACGTGAACACAGCCCAAAGGATGCGGATTCCGAACATACCACAACCTACGGTAGGGGTCGGTGGACATTCTCCGTCAAGCACCAGAACGTCACTATTTTGGGGTTTGCAGGGCATCCGATTTCTGCTGTGACGACCCAACTCCGCTACCTTGGTGTAAAAGCAGGCGTGGGCAATCTGTAAACACAGAGGCATGACTGTGTCTGCCTTCCACGGGGTCCAGATCAAAGTTGTGTGATCTTCACTTGGAGTCAAGAGTAAACCCTGGAAAGTGTTTGCCTGCACAGATCATGCACATGCGTTGTACAGACCACGCTAAAAGAATCATTCTGGGATAAGTAAAATGATGATGATTGTTACTAATATTCTCCAAACGACGGTCCTTGTGACAACCGTGACAACGCTGACTCACCTCTTGGTACCTGCCGGATGTCTAACCTTCCCAACGTGATGGCGTAGAGACAAGGAGCAGCTGCATCTTACAAGTGCACGAAATGCGAGGTAGACAGAGGTGGTGCACGGACGTGATGAGCTGCTGACTCAAGAGCCCCAAGGCTGGAGCCCTGACACATCGCTGCTGCTCAGTTAACATTGACTCACACTAACCTGCATGGTTTGGGGGGCAAATACCAGGAGTATGGGTGTTGTCAACCTCCCATCAGATGTATTTCTGGATCCTTCACTCACCAACGTGTGATCTTGGGCAAGAACCTAACCATCCTGTGTCTGCATTTCTTTACTGGAAAAGTGAAAATGAAGCAATGGCATGTGCCTCTTAGGGCTGATGTGAACTAGTGAATTTTTAAAACGCTCATAAAAGTTCGTGGCACGTGGTTGGTGCTTATAAATATCGGCTGCTGGAAGACGGCTGGATGCACATGTCTGCAGCGGGGGGAGTGGTACGGACCAGAGATATACCTTTGGATGTCAGCCCAGAGAGCTATTAGCCTGGGTGAGAACTCCTCTGGCAAAGGTGTAAACAGTTTTTCCATTTGTAAAAAAAAAAAAAATTGGAAGACTAAATGTATGATTGAGAAAAAGGGGGAAACCTGAGGCTGAAAATCGTATCGCTGGGCCATCACAGAATCAAGCCTTTTCCAACTGAACGTTCTGTGTAGAAATGAAATAACTGATATTCCTCCAGTGCTACCGCATTCAGTGTCTGTGGACCCCGCTCCTTGCCCTCGGTACATTGGCTTCCGTAGGGCTGCTGTCACCAGTCGCCACAAAATCCAGGCGTGGGCAGGCAGGGTCCGCCCCTTCTCAGGGCTGTGCGGGAGGGTCTGCTCCACGCCCCTCTCCCAGCTTCTGGTGGTTTTTCTGTCAACCTTTGTGTTCCTTGCTTTGTAGACATAACACTCCAATCTCCATGTCCATCTTCACATGGCCGTCTCCTCTCTGTGTCTCTGCGCCCAAATCTCCCTCTAAATGCTCTGCCAAAGATACCATTCATTGGACTAAGGACCTACCCTAATCCAGTATGATTTCACCTTAATTACAACTGCAAAGGCTCTACTTCCAAAAAAAGGGAAATATTCACAGGTGCCAGAGGTTAGGTCTTGAACATTTGAGGGGGACACCATTCAAGCCCAAACACCTGGTAATCACCAGCTGAGACAATGTTTTGAGGAAACATGACCATTAGTACCAACACGTGCCCTAAATTTATAACCTCAAGACCTGCTTTGTCACCAGGGGAACAGCGTCACATCTCGGGACTGGAAGGTCGTGGCAGCTGACCATGGAATACAGGCGAGAGCTAAAATGTGGAGTCAGACACCTGTCACCCTGGAAGGCCAGGCAGGTGCAGCTCCGTAATCAGTAATGAGCGGGCTGCCAAGGGCACAGCTCCCGGGAGAGGGGAGGAAGGCAGGCTTGGGGACCCTGCAAAGGTGCATTCGCAAGCCCCTGGGAACAGCCTGTGCACGCAACGTGTGTTGGCAGTTAGCAGGGCCATTGGCGTTGGTCCACGTCCAAGACTCAAACTCGGCTGCTATGAATGAATTGGAAACACGGAGGCGGGACCCCGGTCCTGGTGCGGCCAGGGTGCTCAGCCAAGCAGACGGGACTCGGGCAAAGGTACTGGTCTCCAGGCACGGGGCACAGGCGGTGTCTCGGGTCAAAAGCCAGTTACCAAAACAGGAATGTGTGTCAGGAAGGATGAGAAGACGGAGTTAGAATGTCAACAAGTCTTTCACGTCCTTCTCGCTCAAGTGGGAGTTGAGGGAGAAGGAAGGTAACGTTTGGGTGTGCAAAGTCGATGGCAGCGCTAAGTATTGGAGAGACTGGAGATAGGCTCCCCAAGACTCCTCTTCATCACCAAAACTCCTGGACGAGGCTTCTTTGGGGCTTTCCTGGTATCTTGAGGAAGAGTCAGAGGAGACCACAGGCCCCTCAACTTGTCTCGGGCCCTTGAATACCCACATCCTGGTCTCAACCTGTCCATCAGCCCGGAAGATAAGGGCACAGAATAAATTCTTGAACGCGATGCTCTAAAAATAAAATGAAATGAGGACTCATGTTTTAAGCATCGACAGCTCCACGACCGTGGCAGCCCTGTGATACAGAGATGTTTTGCTGGAGGCTGAATTAATAAATTAATTTGCATCAGGCCTGCGAACTCAACGTGCTTCTTTCCAAACTCATATGCATTTCCACCAGCAAGCCTGTGAGACAGAATGGCAAAGTAGGACAGCGAGCCCCCCCCCTTGCTTTGAATCCCTTGGACGGCTTCGGCTCGGCAGTCCTCACCGAAACTTTTGATGAGATGGTGTCGTTGACGCCTCAATGAGGCACTTAGTTCTCAGTGGGAGGGATCCCAAATTCAACACTGAACGTCCCTTTAAGCTCTCTGCTGTACATTGTGGATACTTTCGACGTACAGCGGTGCAGAAATCTCTTTTCAACTTTATTGGAGGAGGAACTTGTGGATATTCAAGGTCATTTTTGAGTAGTTTTTATCATGGATGAGAATGTGCATTTTTACTCTTTCTACTAAGCTAGACACTTACGACATGCTTACTCTCAAGAGACTTGAAGACACGGAGGGGAACACACACTAAGCGGTATTTGCACAGCACGGGTTAGGCCATGGAATCTGCAAACCGTGCCCTGCAGGCTGCCTGCAGCTTGCGGCCGGTCTCGAACGGCCTGTCAAGTAAGAATCCTCGAAACTAAAAGCTGGTTCTTTGCAAAGGTAAACAAAATGGAGAAACCGTTCGTCAGACCCACCAAGGAAAAAGGGGAGAGAGTCCAAATCAATAAAATCAGAAGTGAAGAAGGAAAAGTTAAAACCAACAACACAGAAATGCGAAGGACCGTAGAGGACTACTGTGAACAGCTTTATGCCAAAAAAAAAAGGACAACCTAGAAGAAATGGACAAACTCTTAGAAAGGTTCAATCTCCCAAGACGGAACCAGGAATACACAGACAGTACGAACAGACCCATTAGCAGTAACGGAACTGAGTCAGTAATGGAAAAACTCCCAACAAACAGAAGTCCAACTCCAGGTGGCTTCTCGGGTGAATTCCACCAAACACTTAGAGAAGAGCTAAGGCCTATCCTTCTCAAACTATTCTAAAGAATTTCCAAGAAGGGAACCCTTTTGAATGCATTCTATGAGGCTAGCATCACCGTGATACCAAAACCAGAGGAAGAAAGCACACACACACAAAAAGAAAATTACAGGCCAGTGTCACTGATGAACATGAATGCAGTCATCCTCAACAAAATACTAGCACACTGAATCCAACGATGCAGTAAAAACATCACGTACCACGATCAAGTGGAATTTATCCCAGGGGTGCACGGACTTTTCAATACTTGCAAATCAATCAATGTGATGCAGCACATTAGCAAACTGAAGAATAAAACCCGTACGACCATCTCAACAGATGTAGGAAAGGCTTCTGACATCCGTTTGTGACAAAAAAAAAAAAAAAAAAAAAACTCTCCAGAAAGTGGGCATAGACGGAACATACCTCAGCATACTAAAGGCCATAAATGACAACCCACAGCTAACATCATACATAACAGGGAAAAGCTGAAAGCATTTCCTCTGAGATCAGGAACAGGACAAGGATGCCCACTCTCAGCACTTTAATTCAACATAGTCTACAAGTTGTAACCACAGCCATCAGAGAAGAAAAAGGAATAAAGGGAATCCAAGTTGGAAATGACGAAGTAAAGATGTCACTGTTTGCAGACGACACGATACTATACATAGAAAATCCTAAAAATGCCACCAGAAAAATATGAGAGCTCATGAACAAATTCAGTAAAGGTGCAGGATACAAAATTAATATACAGAAATCAGTTGCATTTCTAGACACTAGCAATAAAGTATCAGAAACAGAAACATCACACGAAAAAGAATAAAACACCTAGGAATAACTCTGCCTCAGGAGGTAAAACATCTGTACTCAAAATATTGATAGTTTGAAAAAAAAATCAAAAGAAGAGTAGTTTTTTGTAACTTGTGGAAATTGTATGAAACTCTGCTTTCACTATACATTCTGCAATCATAATCTTTGGTATTTAGTCAACGGACTCCAAAACTTAAGTCTACCCAAAAACCTGCACGTGGATATTTATAGCAGCTTTATCCATAATTGCCAAAACATCAGAATGACCTTCAGTAGGTGAACTGATAAATAAATTGGAACATCCAGACAACGAATTATTATTCAGTAGCAAAAATAAACAATGTATCAAGCCATGAAAAGACACGGAGGAAACTTAAACGCATAGTACCGGGTGACAGAAGACCGTCTAAAAAGGCTACACAATGGATGATTTCAACAAGATGACATTCTGGGAAAGGAAAACTAGAAAGACAGTATAAGAAGATCGGTGGTTGCCAGGGATTTGGGGGTTGGGAGGCGGAGAACAGGGGACTTTCAGGGCAGCAAAAATACTCTGCGTGGTATTACAATGATGGAGACATATCATTACACATCTGTGCAAAACCGCAGAATGTACAACACCAAGAATGAACCCCAGTGTGGGTTTTGGGTGATGGAAGGTCACCCAAAACTGTAGGTTCATTAATTGTAACAAATGTACCACTTTGATGGAGGACGTTGACTATGGGAGAGGCTGAGCATGTGTGTAGGGGCGGGGGGTGTATTAAAAAAATATCTGCATGCCTTCCGTTCAATTTTGCTTTGACCCTAAAAATTCCCCCAGATTTGGCTATTAAAAACTGTATGAAACTCAAGGATCCGTGTCTGGGGATTAAGTTTAATTGGAAGGCAATCACGGTGATTTGTTTACACCGTGTCCGCGATTGCTTCTGAACCACAGTGGTAGAGCTGAGTGTCTGAGACCAGAGAGACAACACGACCTGCAAAGTTGCAAATTTGTAGCAACTGGTCCTTTGTAGAAAAAAATGTGGCAAGCCCCGCTCTGGACAATACTATGGTTATGAACAAGGTACCACTACGGTCCAAGGCAGGAGTAACCAGTTCTGCACCCCTGAGATATTCAGGAAGATGTCTGAGCCGGATCGTGAAGAATGAGGTCGGAGGACGGTTTCCAGGACGTTCGTCTTGGGTTCCCATATTTTGTCTTGCCTTCCAAAGCCTTTTGGGGAAATGACATGCATCCTCTGGGGGCATAGGAAGCTGCTCTGACAGAAAATCAGGGTAGGAAAACCATTTCTCACGGTGATGTTGGAAATGGAACCTCACCCGCATGGCTGAGGTCTGGACATTAAAATAATTGCTTTGTTTCCGTTAACAAGTCTCGTCTACCATTTTCACCACTGTGCTGCAGAAAGGTGTATCTGAAGTCAGTCTTCCAACGACGGGGACAGATTTTGAAGACACTGCCTACCATCAAGTGACTCATATTTCAGCCTCCTGATTTTATTACATATTCACTTGGCTAGACCAAATTTTTTTTTTTTCCAGAATTCCCCGATCCGTGTGTTTCCGATTGTCCTCTGCGGTGACCCTTGTGGTCGTGATGTCGAGGGCGGAAGTGAAGCACAGCCACATTGTTTTTCTGTGTCAAGACGGGGCACCTGGAGTTGTGCAAACTCACACGTGTTTTCTCTTACTTGTGGGGCAGTGGGGGCAGCCGTGGGGCCTGGAGCCGCTCTAGCTTTCCCTGGATCCTCCCTCCAGTGCGTGAACAGCACCTTGAAAAAAAGGACCCGGCTTGTGCAGCATCGCAGTCCAAGTTCCACGACTGCCATTGGCCCTTCCATCACCATCGCCGGCGTTCTCCCGCAAACGTGGCGGGGGACCTGCCACTCAATGTGTGTATGTAACGCGCATGGGTAAGTACAAGTCATTGTCTCACTGTCTCTGCAGCAGAGCTGTCTGCTAGGGAAAGCTCACTCCGGAAAGTTAAAAAAAAAAAAAAAACCGAGCGAGCTCCTTATGCCAAGTGGTAATGGAAGTGTTTCCAGGAAGCTGAAAGGCACACCTACGTTCTGCTCTTTGTAGAATCAGTAGTCGGGAGGCACGCAAGCAGGTGCCAAGCCCTGCCGCGTCTGCTCATCCACAAAGCATGACCCAGACTTGCAGGCTGCAGACAGACACAGGGGGCGCCCCCAGGGTCGGAGGCAGAAAGGGTGGAAGAACCACGAACAAGGGATGAATGGATTCTGCACCGTGCGTGAGGAGAGTGGTTTGATGCTGTGATGGGAGTTACTTACAGGTGCCTGCTAATCAGGGCCTCTGGAGCGGGTCCTTCTGCCCGTCCCTGGCTCAGGTGGCCAGATTTCTTTCTGGATGACTAGTGGGTGAGCCAAGAAGCATCAAAAGTTGAGGTTTGAAAGGCGCCTTGCTGCACTGACTCTCTTGGAAGGAAGCCTCAAGGAACGCTGCTGAGCTATGCCTCCACGTCTCCGGGTGCAAACGCTTCCGTGGCTCTGCGGTGAGGGGCTGGCAGGTGCCATCAAGGGGGGAGCATTTCTTTCTGGGACTTTGCCCCCAAAAATAACGACCATCAACTGGTATTCGTAAGTCAGAGGAACTGGCTACTAAGAAAAATGATTTAGTCATGAAAGTCAACTTGGTAGAGTTCCACCAAATGGAACGTACCAAGACGGACATGTTTTGATGACTTTTTTAAAGCCCGGGGAACGGGTGATTTATTGATTTACTGATTTTAGGTACTGGAGATCAAACCCAGGACCTCGTGCGTGCTAAGCACGTGCTCTGCCACTGAGCTAGACTCTCCCCCTCAGATGGACACGTTTGTCACTGCTCCCTGCGTGCACAGGCAGAGGGAAAGGTAAACTTGGATTATGGTTAATGTATTTTTTTTTTTATGACAAAGGCAAAATGGGGGGAAAGGTGCTCTAGCGGTGGCTACATGTCATTGTGCATTTGTCAAAGCCCACAGAATGCACATCAAGAGTGAGCCCTCATGTAAACTGTGGACTTTGGTTGATAACGATGTGCCCGTGTTGGTTCATTGATTGTACCGAATACGCCAGACTGATGAGGGAGGCTGAGGGTAGGGGAGTGTATATGTGTGGGTGGGGAGGGCCATGTGCAAACTCCCTGTATTTTCTGCTCCGTTCTGCTGAGAACCTGAAACTGCACTAAAAAATAAAGTCAATTAATAATAAAAAAAAGAAAAGACAGCAGCCTCCTGTGGGCTTTCTGCCACAGGGAGACGGACACAACTAGGGACCCGTGACAATGAGCAGGTGCCCCTCCTCCCTTCCCTCTCCCAGTGCTCCCTGATAAT
This sequence comes from Camelus bactrianus, assembly GCF_048773025.1. NCBI lineage: Eukaryota > Metazoa > Chordata > Mammalia > Artiodactyla > Camelidae > Camelus > Camelus bactrianus. The sequence goes on from NC_133575.1 coordinate 3,804,001, forward strand.
CCATCCAGCCCCCTGCTCCGCTCTGTGATTCCGTCCCCGCTGCGTTCCCGCAGCCCCTCCCAGGCGTCCCCAGTCACAGATTCACTCAGCAAGGCACCAACGGTTTACGCGGAGTTTGTGGGTAAGGCGATTATATTCCTAATCAAATAAAACGAATGAACTCAGGAAACAGACTAGATAATTTCTCGTTAGGAGCAAGCATCCCTTTGAAAAAGACCATAACATGTCTCAGATTTTGTTTGCCAAATGGGAGTCTTTGAATGGCTCTAACCCATTTAGCTATTTTCTGAAAGTGACAGGTAATGCTTCTCCGAATAATTCGATTTATTGCGGGGGGGGGGAGGGGAGTGGTGGGGGGGGAGAAGCTTAAATCATCTGAACAAGTGTGTCAAGCATATTCCTTGCAAAATCCGTGGGAATGTTCAATTGCAAAGCATATTCCTGCTTTCTTGGAAAGCGTCCTGGAGATTGAAGTTATTCACTCAGTCACTTTTAGCACGGTTTCCCTTGCAACGCGGAAATCAATTTTTCACCCTCTGTGTACGTTGGACTAACTTTCTCCTCTAAATATCAAATATTTTTCAACACTCGCCTTTCACAATGGAATAATAGCTATAAATCTTCTTCTCTAAGAAGGTTTTTGGGGATTTTTAGCCTCGTCTTCCATTTAAGATCTGCAGGCTCTGTCCATTAGAGGTGAGTTATGCTAAAGAGTAGCCAGGCAGTGAATCAGTGGCTATTAAGCTGGCGTAAATTGCCCTGTAATAGCGTAGATTTTTAGACTGGAAAACAAACACTGCCAGATCTACCCCGTGGACCATTCACGCCATTATCTGTTCATCAGGGCACAGAACCCCCTGTTATAATTTCAACACGCTATTTGCAGGTAAGAGGTTTTCATTAATAACGCCTTGGAATATTTCACTCCGAACGTCACCGAGAGGGAACGGAAACAGTACGGAAAGGTCCATCTCCAGAGACACACGTGCGTGGGACCTCCTTCCCACGGTGAACCTCGCGTTGGCTTTCTTCGGAATTTGTCTTTTATTTGCTGGCAAGGAAATGCCTCGCTAACTATATTTAAATGGAGCTGGCATGAATATTTAAAACGACGGTTCCAGCCAAAGGAACATCATTTTCAGCAGAATGAGCAACGGAGAAATATTCCACTCGACTTTCTCGGCAGGGCTTCAGAGCTGTCAGCGCCTTCTCTTGAAACGCTGGGATCCGACATGTGAGCTACTAAAATAAATAGATTGCGAATAAATAGGCTAATTCTCTCCCTTTATACTACTGTATTAAACAGAATATTAGGTAGGCACCCCCCCGAATATGGAAAGCGATTACCCGAAGGCTGAAGCGAATTTAGTACAATGACCATTATGGTGACCAGCCTGTTCTGAGAACATTTTATGCTCTGCACCCGCACAACCCACGTGCAAATGGACTGTGGCAGTTATCTCGGCTTTGCAACTCAGGAAAATGAGGTTTCAAATAATTGCTTGGATTGCACACATAAAGTAGGGCAAGGAAATGGGTTCAGTACTCATGTGTTTCTAGTAGGTGTGAAGTCCTCACCATACCCCTAAAGTTTAGACCATGATTTAGTAAAAGTAACTAATAAACATTTAATAAGCACCTGCTGTATACAAAAAGACAGTGCTATGAGAAAAAAAAATTGTGCATAGACAGGCAAGACTGTATATCCCCTTTGAAAGCTTATGATGCATGGGAGAGAGGAATGAAGTCGAATAATTGTAAAAGAAAATTTTGGTGAGTAAGAAAAAACATGCAATTTAACCAGGATGGTGCACTTTCTAAGGACTACCTTTAACTCTTTTTTGTGTGTTTGTCTTCAGTGAGAACGTAATAATCCGGCATCTATAATAATCAACTAAATTTTTATACTTCTATTTCACTGAATGTAAAGTTTAATTGTAAAGGGTTCATTAAATTCCTAGATGACAAATCTTCCTTATCCCAACTTATAATTCCCATCCCTTGTATTAAGATCTGGGAATAAAGCCACTACAATGAACTCTCTCAAACTGGCCAGCATCTCTCTCAGACAGTTTGTCTGAAATTTACGTAGCTGCCAATCAACTCTCCTAATGGGCATTTTAGCGTCAAAAAGGACCAGGAACTAAGAAATCAGAAGACAAGGAAAAATACTCAAAATACTAAAATTATCGCTTGAGCCCAGTTTGCTCAGTCTCCACGTGGAAATGGTAGTATCTTCTCGCTTCGCCCCCAGGCGGCACGCAATCAGAGGCAGACTTCGCAAAAGGACTTTGCTAAGTATCGACAGGGAAACTGACACACAAAATGAAGCATCGCCCTGAGGCTGCAGGTTTTAATTCACACACCTGTGTGCCCCCTCATCTCTAAGGTGGGATTCCTGCCACCCCAGAACAACGTAGAATAAAACGAGTGACCAGGAAACGTTTGCTGAATCAGTAAGGGCACTGCAGTCTCCTGCCTCTCTTAAGAAATTTGCTTCTGACGTCTCGAGACTTCTCTCCAACGCTAGGGCGCCGTCTCCACCTCGCCCTGATTCTTAATGTTACTGTAGTGACTCCGTGACGTGACTCCTGTTCCTTGCTGGTCAGTCTAAGCCTGCCCATCAGTTTTACGGACACCGTCTTGAAGGCAGACATCGGAGCCGTGACACTGACATCAGGTAACGGGACCTATGAAGATGCTGGGTACCCAGGGAAGGCTGACTCCCGTACCAGACACGGGGCCACATATGAGGGTCTGTTTCTAAGCACGGCGGACGAAAATCACCGTGCTCAATTCCAAGTTTCTGAATTTCCGGAACAACAACAGCTTTACATCATCACCGTCAGATGTTGCCCTGGCTGGAGCTTACGTGTCAAACAGACAAGGCAACGTGAGTATTTCCCTGTGACAACTCAAACGAGTGCACAGAAGGAAGGTTCCAACACCATAGTTTTAAAGATGTCTCCTTAACGTGGGTGGGCTCCAGAGCGTAAAATGTTTATAAATGATGCTTTTATTCGCCCTGCTTTTTTATTGTGTGTCAGGGACTGAGTTCAGGAGCGTTAGGCAGTCCTGCAGTCATGGTGCTAAAATACGGATGTGATCATTTAAACTGACTGATTGCTCTGGATGTGCCATTACATCTCGTAGCTAAGCATTTAAACCACCAATTAGCACCCGGAGGTTCGATGACTATGTCATGGCAAGCTTCTACCCCCACTGCTGCCCACTTTTCTTTTCCAACATGGAATTAAAAGGCGGAATCTTTAGGGTGGATACCCGCTGAAGGATGTAATAGTAGGTCAAACACAGATTAATTTAAATGTCATTAGAAGTAAATGTTATTACAGTAAAAAAAAAAAAAAAAAAGTCCTTAACGATGATGGCATAATTTTAGGAAAAAAATAAAGAACTCAGCATTATGTACTCATTTGAGATCAAAGATATAAAGTACTGTGTGCAGGGGTATGTGAGCAATAGAGTTAGCACCATTACAGATTTACAGGAGGTAACAATTTATTTTAAAAAATTGCAAGGTTAAGTGTGAATCCGGGGAACAATATAATTACTAGCTCTTCTGCAAAATGTACTATCTCTTCCAATAAAACACCGTGTTACTCATGTTCCATTTTTAGACCTCCCGTGTCTGCTCATGCTCTGCGGTAATAATTATCTGCTATGACAGAAGGCTGGCTTGATCCACTGTTTGCCCCCTCATCTCCTTCCGACCTACCTCTTCCTCTTCTTCCACTATCTTTCCTGCTTTGTTGTATTTGTCAGGGGGAAGTTCCCTCCCCATAAGGAAGCCCGCACCTTTTTTATATTAATATTATTATTATTATTATTAATTATTTTAACACAGCAGAATGCCTCATTGTCCGAGCCAGCATTTCTTCCGTTGGAAAAGGAAACTTTTATTCTGTTCTCTAAACGAACTGAAGAGTCTTCTGGAAAACCCCTTGGATAAGGCCACACCCGAAGGCTTTCGGTGGAAACCTAAAACGGGACATTTTGGAAACTACCCGATCTGTGTATTTGCAATGCGCTGTGGGATTCGCTTGGAAATGCCAGCGCTGTTCCACATTTAATAGCAGACCAGTTCTCTGCATGTCAGGCTCTGCAATCTGAAAGCCAATCCTGTCAGCCGCATAATTCTAAAGAGCAAAATTTATAAACTTCTGAGGTGTGAGATTTGAGGTGATTTTGGCAAAATATTTAAAAAAATTTTTTTGGCAAACTATTGATTATTACCTAGGCTGTGATGATCTGGTAATGATTACGCTTCTTAGTATGCACTGATGGCTAAAACATAACCGTGATGTGGCTGGAAATGAATGTGTGTTGTCTAATGGCAAAGACACAGTCGACCTGATGGTACTGTTCTTGGGTCTTCGACGAAAAACTCTAGTCCTGTGAATTGCTCTTTGGGTGAACCTTTCAAGAAAAATCAAGTGTCTTTTTGTTTCCATTAAATGTCTGGCTCTATATGGTTTCCTCGATTTCTCTTTGGGAGACAATTACAGTATAGAAGTTAATTTTGGAATGTGTCAGCTGACAGACCCTCAATTAATTCCTATTAAAAGGATTAATAAATATGACCCAGAAAAGATGGCTTGTTTGCAATGCCTGCACTCACGAAGCAAATACCACGGTCTTGAAAACGAGATTGACTGTCTCAACATGAGCAAAATTCTCTATAATCCGACAGACACCGTGTGCAGATGCAGTTTGGGATTGAGATTTCTCTTATTGTGATTTTTAAAAAACATGATGACCTTGTCAGCCAGCCTGAGATAACCAGAAGCAAGGATCATTCCTAAAAGTACCCTGCGTGTGTACATTTAGCAGAGAAATGAATGCTATTCAAAATGCGCTGCATTTCTCTGGCTAATGATGCTCACCACTGATCTCCAGCCAAAGAGGAGAGTCATTCTCTGCATGGATACAATGTGTTTTGTCTCATCAAAGAGTAAAGACACTGTTTTACTACCCTCCCCTGGAATAAGAATCTGGGTGCAAAGTTCTCCTGCATCCAGGCAGCAGACGTAACAGAGCTGAAGGTAAGTGGTTTAATTCAGTCAACAGCCTCCTTTGAGCGACTCATCCATTGTCTGGGATGCATTACGACCCATCCTTCATTAAGACAAAAATCAAACCTGTCCCCACGTAACCCGTTACTAAATTCTACGGCGAGCACTCAGTGTACTATTCTCACACAGATTCCCAAGGAGGCCATATGGACACTCAAATCTGGAAAATACGGAACAGAATCACAACAGCAGTTTCGTCCTTCAATTTCAACTTCTTTGCTACGTTTCAGGCACTCCTAACGCTATCACCCGCTCAGAGCGGATGGCTTATTTTATGAAGCCGCTCCACACGCAAGGAGAGAGGAGGGGTGAACCTGATGTGACGTACACGGCGTCATTTTTCACTCCCTAAACACATTTAAAAAAAATAAAGTAAAGACTTTCAGCGGTTTAAATACAAACACACACTAACACGGCCTGTGCTGAGAATCACTGCAGTACCTGAGAATTTCACGATGCTGGACAGAAAGAAAAACAGCTTGAAAGTGACGTGACGGGGAAGGTCACACTGAGTTCTCTGGGGGTGCAGGTTGCTTTGGAATTAATCGGTTGTTACTAAAATTTACTCTCATACAAGCCTGACAGACCGGGTTATTTTAATTTATCCATTCAACAACTTTTTTTTTTTTTTTTTTTACTGACTGAATAATTTTCTTTACTGTTTTTTTTTTTAAGGGGGGTAATTAGATTTAAAAAAATAAATGAATGAGTAAACGTATTTATATATAGAGTGGCTGACATTTGTAAACTTCAAACTCCCAAATTTATCCCCTCACCCCCTTGCCATTTGCAGCAACGTGGATGGACCTAGAGAGCGTCATTCCAAGCGAAGTAAGCCAGACAGAAAGAAAAATACCATACAATACCACTCATGTGTGGAATCTTAAAAAATAAAAAAAAAAGGACACTATGAACTCATCTACAAAACAGAAACAGACTCATTCAACAACTGTTGAGGGTAACTATTGTGTCATAGAGAAGGCTAGGCTCGTGAGATAAGAAAAGGTTCCTGGTTTCAAGGACCTTGCAACTTTGTAAGACGGATAAATGAATAAAGGATGCTGGTGTGGATCAGGGTCACCAGGCTGAAGGGTTTGCTACGTGATGGCAGATACGTAAACCTCAGGATGCTCGAAATGGACGTGTGTGTTACCCAACGTCCTCTGAGAAATGCCAAGACAACAGAAAACATGCCAGTGTTTTATTAAGTGAAATGTCTATGCTTGAAAAAAAAGGAAGGGGGGGGGATAGAGCTACGTGCCAAGTCTGCGCATTTCATGTAATTGGACTCATACAATAGCTCGCACTTTGCAACTGTCCTTTTCACTTAGCATCATGTCTTAAGCTCCATCCACAGTGCGGCATCCATCAGTACCTCTTTCCTTTTCATTGCTGAAGAATATTTCCATGTAGGGTGGAGCACGGTTAGCCTTCCACTCATCAGCTGATGACTTTTAATTCCATGTTATTAATGCACCTCAGTACACAGTCTCATGTTTGTTTTTAAAAAACATTTGCTCCATCATCTTTTTCCGAGTCAATCTCCGTGCCCCACTTGCTCTGGTGCAATTGTGGGGTTTGTCCTCCAAGACGATGGCAGGTGATGGTAGAGATTCAGCCTCACCTGAAGCTCTCATCTTCAGCCACAGGATGGGACCCAACCTAGCCACTCACACCTGGCTTCTTAACAGCACGATCTGCTTCCAGCCTTAAAATCTAGCTTCCCGCTTGCATTAAACCAACGTAGACACCATGTTTCTTTCACCGTACATGGAAGGATCCCATTCTCATCGGCCCCAGGATCTCCGATAGACGTACGTCCCTGGAGTCCAGTGCATCACCTTCTGCTTCTCTTGTATCTGAGTCTTAAACTCCTCAGAAGTCCAGCCCAAGCATTTCACTTCTGTGCGTCCAGTTAAGACCCTACTAAGCCAACAAGTGTCCAGATAACAAGAAAAACTCAAAAGAATATGTGCCAACTAACTACCTGAAGGTAGAAAAAAGGAAACATAACCAGGCTGATTTCACAGAGGATCTGGCACTTGGAATAAGTAACCCAAAAGGACGAGATTTCCATTCTTGCAAATTTTAGCCTGACAGCGTGCCACAGTTAACGTGTCAACTAAAATTCTACTAGGAAACGTTCTTAGAAACATTCTTAGAACATTCTCTAACACCATATACAAAAATCAACTCAAAATGGATTAAAGACCTAAATGTAAGACCAGATATTATAAAACTCCTAGAAGAAAACACAGGAAGAACACTTTTTGACATAAATTGCAGCAATATTTTTGGGTAGTATCTGTCTCCTAAAGCAAAGAAAATGCAAGAAAAATAAACAAATGGGACCCAATTAAACTTAAAAATTTTGATACAGCAATGGAAACCATCAACAAAATGAAAAGACAGCCTACTGAATGGGAGAAAATATTTGCACATAATATGACTGATAAAGGGTTAATAGCCAACATATATAAACAGCTCATACAACGCAACATCAAAAAGCCAAACAACCCAATTTAAAAAGTGGGCAGAAGAACTCAACAGACATTTTGCCAAAGAGGAAATGCAGACGGCCAACAGGCACATGAAAAGATGCTCAACATAACTAATCTCAGAAAAATGGAAATCAGATCCACAATGAGATATCACCTCACACCTGTCAGAATGGCCATCATCAAAAAGAACACAAATAACAAATGCTGGTGAACATGTGGAGGAAAGGAAACCCTCCTACACTGTTGGTGGGAATGCAATTGTTGAAGCCACTGTGAAAAAACAGTATGGAGGTTTCTCAAAAAACTAAAAATACAACTAATATATAACCCAGAAATTTCACTCTTGGGTAGATTTGTGAAAAACAACAACAACAACAAAAAAAACTAATTCAAAAAGATAACATGTATCTCAATGTTCACAGCAGCATTTACAATTGTCAATATAGGGAAGCAACTTAAGTGTTCATCAACAGGTGACTGGATGAAGAAGATGTGGTGTATTTATACAATGGAATACTACTCAGCCATAAAAAAGAGTGAAATTTTTCCATTTGCAGCAACATGGATGGACTTGGAGAGCATTATGATAAGTGAAATAAGTCAGACAGAGAAAGATAAATACCGTATGATATCAGTTATATAAGGAATATAAAAAAAAATGCAGCACACTACTGAATATAACAAAAAAGAAACTGACTCACAGATCCAGAGAACAAACTAGTGGTGACCAGTGGGGAGACGGAAGTGGGGAGGGGCAGGATTGGGGGAGGGGATTAAGAGACACAAACTACTACATATAAAATAAATAAGCTACAAGGATGTACTACACCACACAGGGAATATAGCCAATGTTTTACAATAACTATAAATGGAGTGTAACATTTAAAAATTATGAATCATTATGTTGTACACCTGTAACTTATACAATATTGTACAGCAACTACAAAAAAAAAAAACCTGTGGGAAAAAAAGAAATAGGAGAATGAAACTTTGAGGTAGGGGAGCAAGCTCAAATTCTACCTTCTGTTGGAAGCTTTCCTCCAAAATTCTGCTTGCTTCCCCAAAACTCTGTCCTTTGCCTCCCCTCCACACCCCAGCACTTCCTCTCTCTTTAGCACATAGCCCTTGCAAATCTGTTGCTATGCAGTGTGTCTTCTGCTTTCTTAAAGTGGTTGTAGGTCAACTGACCTAAAGAGGAAAAGATAATCCTTGTTTCTTCCCCTTTCTAGTACATGGCATCCTGTATCCCCTACACCCTCTATGACTGTGTATTGATACACGGGGCTTTACCCTCCCCTAGAACTAGGCAATTAATACCATAACCGATTCATAATTTAAGCAGGGCGCACACAGCTCACTTTTAAAAACACTGCAACAATTTCTATAAAACTTTTAGATTTGGAGGCAAGTTTAAAAACATGTGTTAAATGCAAATCAAAACTACAGTGAGGTATCACCTCACACCAGTCAGAATGGCCATCATTCAAAAGTCCACAAATGACAAATGCTGGAGGGGCTGTGGAGAAAAGGGAACCCTCCTACACTGCTGGTGGGAAGGCAGTTTGGTGCAGCCACTGTGGAAAACAGTATGGAGATTCCTCAAAAGACTAGGAATAGACTTACCGTATGACCCAGGAATCCCGCTCCTGGGCTTGTATCCAGAAGGAACGCTACTTCAGGATGACACCTGCACCCCAATGTTCATAGCAGCACCATTTACAGTAGCCAAGACATGTAAACAGCCTAAATGTCCATCAGCAGATGACTGGATAAAGAAGATTAGGTATATTTATACAATGGAATACTATTCAGCCCTAAAAAATGACAACATAATGCCATTTGCAGCAACATGGGTGTTCCTGGAGAATGTCATTCTAAGTGAAGTAAGCCAGAAGGAGAAAGAAAAATACTGTATGAGATCGCTCATATGTGGAATCTAAAAAAAAAACAAAAACAAAAACAAAAAAACCCCACAAACAAAGCATAAATACAAAACAGAAATAGACTCACAGACATAGAATACAAACTTGTGGTTGCCAAGGAGGTGGAGGGTGGAAAGGGATAGACTGGGATTTCAAAATTGTAGAATAGATAAACAAGAATATATTGTATAGCACAGGGAAATATATACAAGATCTTATGGTAGCTCACAGAGAGAAAATGTGACAATGAATATATATATATATGTTCATGTGTAACTGAAAAATTGTGCTCTATACTGGAATTTGACACAACATTGTAAAATGACTAACTCAATTAAAAAAAAAAGTAAAAAAAAAGTGTTAAAACCATACACATTTTTTTTAAAAAAAAGAATAATCCTCATATTTGGGACCAAAAATAAAACTTGTTGGATAGGAAACCATGAAGCCTTGTAAATATATGCACAATTCATTTTGCTCTGAACTCTACGTGGTCCCTGAAACTTTGGGAAGAGTAGAGATTAGCAGAAATGGAGAGGTCTCTGAATTACAATTAAATCTAGTAACCGGACTAAAATTCAGACTTTTTTCAACTTTTCTATAATCTGAGAACAAAGTTGTAGTTTTCCAGGAGAAGCTTACCCTGACTCACTGAGAACCTGGCCAACTGAACGTTCCTCTGTGGTTGTGTAAAACCAAAGACCCCTCAGAAGAAGAGGGCCACACGTCTGTTATTCTAGGCAAAACTACGAACTGTGATTTATAATTTTGTTGGCAAACACAAAGGCCAGGGAGGTATTTACAAAGGCTGGTACTCGGTGAGGAGTTCTGAGTTTACAGCCACGCTTCTGATGTATTTACTTTTCCTGTAAATAGCGCATGCTGGTGTGCATTTTTGAACTCATTCACTACAGCTTTGCGCTAGAACATTTTTCCTAAGGCTCTGTGTTTTTCCTCTCTTGCTTCTGAATGACCTAATACAACTTCTGCAACACCATCTATGGCTTTGAGTTTAAAATTAAAAACCCTACGAAGGCGCTTTGCTTCCTCCCATTGAGCTGTTTTCCACGGTGGGTTGTATTAACAGGCCTTGATCTTTGAACGCTCTCAAAGACATGAGCTCTTGTTCTGCAATTTTCTGTTTCAAGATATTTTCTTCCCCAAAGGCCTGATATAGTGGAACCATCTACCTGCTCATTGATGGCGATATTCCTTTATCAAACATCGCAGGATTTCCTTTAAACCTTACTCATCACGTTTTTAATGGTGGGCTGTTGTTACTGTAGGTCAGATCCTAGGGAAATTTTAGTAAGTCCATAATTTATAAAGGAAGAAAGAAAAAAGAAATCTTCCCACAATTGAAAACGACAGAAAAGTGCCTTTCAATAAAAATCTGAATGTGTAATGTTTTTAGAATTGTCCTTGCGTCCTTCCATGGCCATCACATTTTTGTGACGAGTCTTGGATGGAAGTAAGTACGTCTACTACGCTGTCCTTTTGTTTTTTGGATGGACACGATCTTCAAGCTAACTGCCTTCCTTGCATTTTGATTATCTGCCACCATCAGCAAGGAGCGTTGCCTTGCTTTAGAGCAAAGGGTCACCATCAGACCATGATCTTCCCCCGGAAGGTCCAGTAACTCCAACGTGAATGGCGGCTGTACTGCATTTGTGCGTGGACGCCTGTCTTCTCTCTGTGTGCGGTGAAACACGTGCCCCTGTCTCCATGTCTCCTCTAGATTCAATGTTTGTGTCTTCCCAAAATTCGTATTGAGGTCTGACCCCCAATGAGATGGCATGAGGAGGTGGGGTCTTTGCGGGGTGGTACGTTCATGAGGGTGGAGCCCATATGAATGGGGCTAGTAACCTCATGGAAGGGACCCCAGAGAACCCCCTCGCCCCTTCCACCATGGGAAGACTCAATGAGAAGACAGTCATCTGTGAACCAGGGAATGGGACCTCAGCAGACGTCGAATCTGCCCCAACCTTGACCCTGGACTTCCAACCGCAAGATCTGAGAAATGAGTTTACGCCTTTTGTAAGTACCCCCATCTATGGTATTTTGACATAGTAGCTCAAAGGGACTAACACGAAACCCGACACCATTTCCACTGTTCATCCATGTGGTTACAACCAGACACCGAGCCCTCCCTGTAACCTCTGAAGGACCTCACTCCTCCCCAGCAAGAGTGGATTTTGGGGAAATGAGGTGAGTGGTGTTGACATCCAATCACCCCAATTGCATGTGATTGCAGAAAACGCCTTGACCACACTGTCCCCTGATGTCTCACACATGCACATGCCCACAGTCTAGAAGGAACAGCAAAGGTATCTCCTGTCTACAGACCAGACCCCTCACGAACATTTCCAGAGGTAGCCCCTCCACCCACACCAAGGTGTCCCAGCTCCTTTTCCTGGCTTTCTGCTTCTGACTCTGGCAGGAATAAACCCTTTTTAAGCAGCATGTAATTCAGAGAACCTTGTTGTTTGTTGGCCAACTCTGGCCTCAAGTCCATGATGATAAAACACCTCTCATGATTGAAGACATAGACCATTATGTGTGCTGCCTTGTTTGTTTATAACATCTACACTCTGGGCATTTCTTTTTTTTTTTTTAATTCTCATTTTACAGCGGAGTACCTTGAGTGTTAGAAAGGATACATGGCTTTCTCAAAATGACATAGCTAAAGAAAAGAGTTGGTATCTGACATTTGTGTTCTAAACCTGTCCTTTCTCCTCCTCCTCACACAGTGTTGCTGACGACATACACCTGTGGTATTTTGACTAAGAAATTAAGCTATTCACTGACAAGGATATTTAGATTATTTTTGGAAAAAAAATATACAGTCATGGCAGCATTGTGGTGTTCAGTGCACATATCTAAAGAATTCAGGAAAGATTCCAACTGAATTGTGACAATTTTGAGTTTCCTCTCTTCATTTTTATTTTAGTTATTATTTGAGGGAACGGCTCTGAGTACGTAATTCAATGAAATATTATAGATCAACCCACTCAACCTTCCGATATTGAGTAATTTCCAGAAAATATTTTCCCCGTCTTCATTCATCCAAATGGAGCCTCCGTTTGAACCTCACAAATTCTTCCTTAATTTACCTTCTTGAGTTAATAACTTCACTGTCTTAGAAGAGTGCATAGCTCAATACTATGCGAAACATTTTCAAAACATCATCGTGAACTAATAGTGCTGGTTTTTTATCTTTATTACAAGAATAGCTATGTGCTCATGGCAAGTGTACACCACCTCTTAGACTAGATTTTGAGTGCTGATTTATGTGGAAGAGACAACCGTGTTATGTTTATTTCTTCATTTCACTTTGAATTCATCTTTTACTTAATCACCACTTAATATGTGCTCTAAATGAGATAACCACATTTCTCTCCTCTTATAGCCATATCACAATAATATGACTGTGACTACTAAAAATGCATAATTACCTACAATAAACATTGTATTTTTCTAGTTAGGGTACTCTGCTAAAATTTTTATTACACTAGGACAATGTAAACTATCAATTGGACACTTTGCTGCACTATTCTGTAGAAATGTATAGTTTTCCTATTTTTAACTTTTTCTTAGAACTTATCTATGTTAAGAAATTAGACAGAGCTAACATATATATTTTTTAACTGAAGTATAGTCAGGCACAACATGTCAGTTTCTGGTGTCCAGCATCATGTTCCAGTCACGCATAAATATATACATACATTCATTTTCATATTCTTTTTTCAGAGCTAGTACTTTCTATTGACCCCATTTAAATTTACCCACAGAAGAATGCATTTATCTATAAACTTAATCTCTTTGAAGATTGAAAAATACAAAGGCAGTATTTTGAATGGGATTTGGGGACCAAATTGCTCTGAAAGTAAGTACCAGATAAGCTTGCATTTTAATTTTTTTGAATTGAAGTGTAGTTGATTTACAATGTGGTGTTAGTTTCTGTGCAGCATAGTGATTCACACACACACACACACACACACATATATATGCATATTTCTCATTATAGGGTTATTACAAAATATTAAGTATAGTTCCCTGTGTTGTACAATAGGAACTTGTTGTTTACCAACTTTATATATAGTAGTTTGTACCTGCTAATCCCAAACTCCTAATTTATCCCTCCCCACCCCCTTTCCCCTTTGGTAACCATGAGTTTGTTTTCTATGTCTGTGAGTCGGTTTATTTTGTAAATAAGTTCATTTGTCTCATTTTTTTAGGTTCCACATATAAGTGATGTCATGATATTTGTTTTACTCTTTCTGGCTTACTTCACTTAGAATGACAATCTCCAGGTCCATCCATGTTGCTGCAAATGGTATTAGTTTATTCCTTTTTTATGGCCGAGTAGTATTCCATTGTATATATACATACCACATCTTCTGTATTGAGTCATCTGTCAATGGACATTTAGGCCGTTTCCATGTTTTGCTTATTGTAAATACTGCTGCTGTGAGCATTGGGGTGAATGTGTCTTTTCGAATTAGAGTGTCTCCTCTGGATATATGCCTCAGAGTGGGATTCCTGGATCATATGGTAAGTCTATTGTTGGTTTTTTAAGGAATCTCCATACTGTTTTCCATAGTGGCTGCACCAATTTACATTCATACCAGCAGTGTAGGAGGGTTCCCTTTTCTCCACAGCCTCTCCAGCATTTGTCATTTGTGGACTTTTGAATGATGGCCATTCTGACTGGTGTGAGGTGATACCTCATTGAACGTAGTTCTGATTTGCATTTCTCTGATAATTAGTGATACTGAGCATCTTTTCACGTGCCTATTGACCATCTGTAGATCTTCTTTGGAGATATGTCTATTTAGGCCTTCTGCCCATCTTTCGATTGAGTTTTTTTGTTGTTGTTGTTGTTATTAAGTTGTATGAGTTGTTTTATATTCTAGAAATTAAGTTCTTGTCTGTCATGTCACTTGCAAATATTTTCTCCCAGTCTGCAGAATGTCATTTCACTCTGTTTACGGTTTCCTTTGCGGAGCAAAAACTTGTAAGCTTGATTAGGTCCCATTTGTTTACTTTCGCTTTTATTTCTATTGCCTTGGGAGACCGATCTAGGAGAACATTGCTGCAGTTTATATCTGACAGTGTTTTGCCTACGTTACATTCCAGGAGTTTCATGGTGTCATGTCTTATATTTCAGCCTTTAAGCCATTTTGCATTCATTTCTGGGCAGGGTGTGAGGGAGTGTTCTGGCTTCACTGATTGACATGTGACTGTCCAGCTTTCCCAGCACCACCTGCTGAAGACACTGTCTTTTCTCCATTGTATCTTCCTGCCTCCTTTGTTGAAGATTAATTGACCACAGTCATGTGGGTTTCCTTCTGAGCTCTCTCTTCTGTTCCACTGATCCATATGTCTGTTTTTGTGCCAACACCATGCTGTTTTGGTTATTGTGTACACTTGAACTTTTGAAGTGAAGATGTTCTGAAAGGTTTAGAGTTTCAAAAAATACCCCCAAATTTTAGCGTGGAGTTTTGGAGGGAGAGAAGAACTGTGAGAAAACACTGAAAATACTTTACACAGAAATATTTTACAGATTATCCAATGTTTTCACCCAAGAATAAAGGAGTAAATAGTTTTAATCTTAATGTCAAGACTTTGGGGATAAAGTTTAATGCAAATATGCATCTCTTGGCACACCCATGAAGCAATGTGTTTGTTTATGAATTCAACAATTTGTTTATTAATGTGTCAATAAATTCAACACGATGTGCAATGAAACAATAAAAAAAAAAGTTGGGGGAGGGGCTTGAATAGATTTTTGTGGCTCAAATTCTGAGACAGGCATTGCCAAGGTAAATTCTACTAAGGCACTGAAGTGTTCTGGCCCCCTGAATCACACCACTTCTGCACCTTGTGCTGAGTGTCAGCACCGTATTATATAACATCCAATCCAGACGGCAGAGACGGTATGAAAGCATGCAGTTTAAGGTCACAACATTTTGCCCAAATCCCGCTGCTTCTCCTGAACCTCCATGTATGTGACACTGACCAGTTCCCTGAAAAGACTGAAATATTGTTTCCTCTTTAAAGTGGAGGTAACACATGACAATCTGCCCCCTTTTTTTTTTTTTTTGGTAAGTTGTATATTTTACATACCCCAAAACTTGGGACAATGGTGGAGTGAACAGGAAGAAACATCCTTAACTCATTGAGCATAAAATCTGTAGAGGGCAGGTAAGCTTATGTCTGATCAGCAATGTCTTAGACACCTAGCAAAGTTGCTGTCCAACATTAGCTTTGAGGAATTAAGCAAGCGTCACCCAGTTTCCCCAGAAAACATCCCATATGTCTCCACTGCAGTGTCACGAGGAATATGGCATGAACGCACCTCACCGTCCAGCTCATGCAGTGAGCAGCTGTGGTTAACGGGCAGTTCACCTCGTAGCATTACAGGAAATGTGCAGATGTAACCATGTTATTACCCAAAGGGAGCTGCCACCCTACAAAGGATCTGCTCAGAGACCAAAAGTCATCTTGTCTTGTACTATGTATGTAAATGAGTCTCCACAGGCTTCAAATGACCTCCAAGATTCCTGAGAACCAAGAAAGACGTGTTTATCATTCCAGTAAACAGCTGTCTTGTAGAAATTAAGAATTGTAGGCTGCTCTCCTTCATAACGTTGTGGGGGAGGGGGAATGGCATCCTAGAGCTAGATTTGGGTCTAAGATCCCTTGAGACATTTTGTGAGAAAGTAAGTTTGCTTTTAAAAGGGTAAGACTGAGTCTTAAACTCTGTTCCTATCAACCACGTGTTTACGAATGCTCTATCAACCACAAATTTGTCAAAAATTTAAAAAATTTTTGAAATCTTCTATTTCTTGTCTGGCTGGAACACCGCCTATCTTGAGGAATCGCATGGTTTTGCCTCTTTATGTGAAAATAAATAGCTTTCCAGGTTGCTGCTGCTGTACCAACATGATACATCTTCCTTTTGGTAAAGGCAATAATATGAGTATATTACTTCTCTGGTATTGCGTGACAAATGATCCCAAAATTTAGTGGCTTAAGGCAACGCACATGTAGTATTTCACAGCTTCTGTGGTCAGGAATCTTGGCACAGCTTGGCTGGGTCGAATGACCACGATCATCCGAAGGCTGGACAGGGGAAGGACCCACCTTCCAGCTCACACAGTTGTTGGTAGAATTCAGTTCCTCTCGGTTTTTTATGACTATGGACCAGCGGTTTCCCTGCTTCAGGGGCTTCCCACACATGTCAACACCTATCATCAAAGTTTCCAAGCCAAGAAGACAGTAGAAGTAGTCTATTACCAAGATAGGCATCACATACTTTTATGACCTCGTCCTAGAAGTCATGGCTCATCACTTCTGCGGTATTCTGTTCACGGGACTTACGTCATCAGGTTCCAAGCACACACAAAGGGAAGGAATTCCACAAGGGCAGGAATGCCAAGGAGGCAGGGATCCGTGGGAGCCATTCTAGAAGCATCCTAGTGCAGAGACCTGCCTCGCAGGACTGACAAGAGTATCTGAAGAGGTAATAAATGGACAACACTTAGCACGGTGTTGGGTAGATAACAAGCGATGAATTAAGACTGCACGCTGGACCCACACCCTCTGCATTTTTTAAGGGTTCTTTCCCACTGTTTTGGATGGGGTTCTAAGCAGAGTGATAAGAAAAAGTATATTGGGAAATTGCTTCTAATATTCAGTTTATCCTCTCAAATGATAATAATACTCACCTTGGCAGTCAGATTTTCTTACATCTATTTATAAAGTGTTGGTTTTAGAAGGATAACAGAAATGGAATGAAGTAAAAAAAACTTTCTACCTGTCGAGCTCAAGGGAATGATAAATCCTTGCCAAATGGAGTATGCTCAGAGAGAAATTCCAGTAATGGGAGATGAACGAGCGTATCTAGTACACAGCTGCCTACGGTATGTATTTTTAAATTGGAGTGATTATGAGGATTTTACTAATTAGATTATTAAAAAGTCCGTGGTCACACAACAGAATACTGAAATGTTTAATGAGGCACACAGAAGTCTGCAACATAGAGAAAAAAAAAAAACTGCTTGCTGTTTCAACAGCTTTACTGAGCTGTAATTCCCACGCCACATAAAGCAGTGGACCTTCAGGGGCGTTTAGTGTAGCCAGAGTTGTGCCACCATGATCACAATCAATTTACGTTTTAACACACAACCCCCTAGCCATTTTGTCTGTGCATTAATGGAAATTTCTGTAGCCTGCGTCTGCATTTAATGTGTGGTGAACTTTCTCCATATCCATAAACATTCTTCAGGTGCATCCTTTATGGCGAGTGCACAGTCACTTAAGAAAACAAAATCTCACTTCTCTTGGTGGTTTTCTTTCTCCCAAGCACTTTGTTGAGTAATGGACTATGTCCCTTTGTGTTCACGATAAACTTATGAAATGCTGACTGCTCCTTACTGAGGACTGAGGGATCACAGAGCAGGTTAAGATTCTAGGCTACAGTTGTCAAGGTGGTGAGTGGATGTGTGATGTTCCCACTGAAGTGGTCTGACTCCAATTACTCAGCGTGGACATGCTCGCATGTGGATGGCCAAGCCCCTGGTGTTGATTATTAGATTGGTTTCCAATTTTGAGACATTCTAACTGTATTAGTTGTCTAATGGTGCATAAACACTTATCCAAAATATTAGCAATTTAAAATAAGCAATAATTAGCCCCATAGATTCTGCAGGTCAGAAATGTAGGTGCACCTTAACTGGGCCTTCTGACTTAGGAATTCCCACACGGTTGCAATGAAATGTCATTTGGGGCTGCGGTCTTATCTGAAGATTTGACTGGGGAAGGATCCACATCCAATCTCACTGACATAATACAATATAAGCAGGCTTCAGGTCCTCCCTGGCTGTTGGACAGAGATGGCATTTTACACATCATCTCCATGGTTCAGCTCCAAATATTGCAGCTGGCTTCTCTCAGAGCAAGCACACACAGAGATGACACCAAAGACGGAATCCTAGTTCCAGAAGTGATATCTCACTATTTTTCTGTATTCTTCTTCTTAGAAGCAGTTACTTGATGCAGCCGACACAGAAGGGAGGAGATCAGATGAGGGTAAGAATATCATGAGGTGGGAGTCATTTGGGGCCATCTTGGATGCTGTCTACCGCAATGGCTAATGCATATTTATAAATACAGATTTATGTGAACATGTGATTGTTTAGAAATAGAAGCAGCCAAATAGGATGTGTCTGTGTGCGTGTGTATGATTAATAAGTAGTGACAAAATGACTACGGAGGGCAGATAGGTTGCCGATGCACATCCGTTAAATCTCCCTTCTTAATGCCAACGGTATTTGTATTTCAGTATCCATCTCTCATCTACATAGCCAACATACTCCAATCAAGGATGAAGCTACTCACACCATGGCTGTGGTGTGCTAGGCTTCAACCAATCAGCACATGGTGGGCACATGACCCGAATGGTCCAATGAGCACTAATCTTGGGACTCTAGCTCATCAAGCCCAGACAGCACTTCTTCTCTTCTACAGACACAGTGGTGTTTGGTGTGATGGCTGGAATACGCAGCCATTTTGGCACTATAAAAGAGAGCAGCCTGAGAATGAAGCCAGAGAAAGACAAAGTTAAAGGGATCTCAACAAAAATGGGACAGGAACTCCTGGTTAAGCCAGCCCTGAAGACTGTACTACATCTGAATTCAACATGCACACCAATATATATCAGTGTTTTAAAAGGCAGTTTGAAATGACTGTTCAATGTATCTTGCCATCCAAAATCACCTAGCGAAAGCCTATTGTCTAAAGAAGCTGTGTGCCACAATTCACATGCCTAAAATGTTGGGTGAGCTGAGACACTGACAAAGATCCAGAGAGATGAGAGCTCTTCTATTCCCGGATGGGAAGTTAACTAGAACTAGTATGTAGTATCAAAACATTAGTTAGCTTGCTACCAGTTATTTCTTGGGACTCAGATTCTCTGCCCACCAAGGTTTAGGGGAGCTAGAGGAAAAACCCAGGGGTGCTGGAGTGAATTAGCTACTTCCTGAAGATCTCAGCGATGCCTATAGCAAGAGATAAGTTTGTACCAAAATACAGCCATGTGAGATCAGGGTAGGGGAAATGTAGCTTTTGCAAAAGAGACTTTTCTGCCTGAGAAACAGAATTCAATACATCCTGAAAAAGCCAAATTCTCTATCCACCCCAAGCTAGAGTTTGTGCAAGAGATTTCCTCCTCATTCATCCCCTCCATCTACCTCAGTCTCCCCCATATCAGAAAAGGGCAACTCCACTCTCAACATTCTGAGACCAAAAAATAGATGGGGGCCTCTTTACCTCCTTTCTTTCTCACAAGCTCTTCAGCCAAGGCCAAAACTTATCCAGAAACCGACCACTTCTCACCGCCTTCTCCATCCCAACCGAGTCCTAACCTCCCTAACAAGGGTCCCTGCGTTGTCCTGCCACTGGACAGTCTGTTCCCAACTCAGCAGCACGTTCATTCATTTGCAGTGTAGGTCTATTGGGAACCAGATAGATTTTATATTATTTTATGGTTTTATTGGGAGATTTTATACTGTTTATTAGAAATATGAGGAAACATCTCAGACATGCGAAATATACATCAACTAGTTTTGTATCAAACATTCACTATCATTATAAAGTAAGTTGGGAAGTTTTCACCTTGGTTATATTTTGGAAAGAGTTTAACTAAAACTTAGGGAATTCTCCTTATTGACATTTTACCAAGATTCACCAGTAAAACTGTCTGGGCATGGTGCTTTTTTGAGGGGGTAGAGTATGTTTTTCACCGCCAATTCAACACACTGTAATTCCTGGTTACAGTGGCCGAGGTAACTAGGGACTTGCCTCTAATTCTAGACCGTCACAGGAAGTGAGAGGACAAAGAGGCGTGTTAGAGCTGGAAGCAGTCATTTTCTGCACCTCACTGAGAAAGATCGCATTTGCAATTCCAAATGTGGAATTAGTGTGTGATATATTGCAGGGATCCATTAGACAGGTAGACTGGAGATTCAAAGTCGGCCATACGTTGTGGCGTCGCCTTTCAGCAGTCCCTGTCTCCCAGGGAAGTCAGTTGTCTAGACTGGTGTTTCAGTGGGGTGAAATGGGTATTTGGACAAAACCCCACTTCCCAACTTCTGCCTGCTAGCCTAACACGACTTTGAATAGCATCCATCTGCATTCTCGAAAGCGTCTTCCTTTGTTTGGCCAGCTACGTGTTACATGGGCACCCTAGAACTGGATGACTACTAGGGTTCTTTTAATATGCAAATATGAGAAAGAATCCTTAATATCCGTCCCAATTTAGCGTCGTGTCTGCAGTAAGAAATTTCATATTGTATAAATCATTAATGATGAGCAAACACCATTAGTTCCCTCTTCAGGAAGTTCCGGGCAGTGGATTACAAAGTGATTGAAATTTCACGTGTCAATGTTCTATATGAAATGGGTTTGAAGTGATTTTATCACTGTGTAATTTATAAACTTTTCTTTGTACAAAAAATTTTGTTAAGTAGGTAGGACCCATTTATTGACTATCACGTATAGAAGATGAAAGGTACAAATATTAAAACAGAACATCTGCCACCAGACACCAAGAATGGTCATCTATCCTGTTTCCAAAAAACACTACACTGCTTCCTGAACCGAAAAGACCATAGGAAAAAATGACTTCCTTTGAAAACCTGTGCTGTGTTGTCTTTAATGAGACTAACATGGTGGCAAACAGATGATGGCTTTTGAGTATCTTCCTGAAACAGGCTGCAGGAGTGTCTCCTGATCTTAGTAACTTGGACAGAAATAATCATGCAACTAAAGAAGGTTTTTCTATTTGAATTTCCTATTTCCCTGCATTCTCTTTAACACCTTGGCCTTCCCTAGTGGAACTCATGAAAATATGTGTCTATTATTTTTAATTCTTAGCCTCATTGTCATTCCTGGGGTCAGGAAGTGACAGGCAACAAGGAAAGAAGAGATTCGTTTGCATTTGAAACTCAGCTCGGTCTAAAGCTTAGCCGTAGCTACCTTCATTATAATAATAAGCCTCAAGAGGAGGCACTGCATTGGGTTAGGGTCCCAGGGATCCTGTCCCCGGTCCCCATGAGGGGGACCCAGGCTATAAAGGAGATGAGAGGACTCAATGGTAATTGTAGAATGCGGTGCTTCATTAAACCTTGCAGGAGATTCTACTTTTTGGTCTAATGAAAATGTGTATTTTATCCACTGTCCTCTGCCTCAAAGGCTATTGTGAAGACATCGTGAGGACAAGCCTCACGCTCCCACTGCGTTCACAGTCCCATGGGCCACGCTGCACTGGCTGCCCTGGGGACCGGATGTATAAACAGACCACACGCGTTCCACGAGATTCGCTCCGTGGGCGGCTCTGTCCCCCCCACCCCCCACCCCCGCCCTATTCTGGGCCATCAAAGCAACAGTCACTTGGTCTCTTCAAGGGAGGTTCCTCATTCTCTGCGCCCTGACAAGCCGTTCAGAGGAGGTGATTGAGCCTCCCCTTTCAAAACAGGGTCCCCAGTGCTCAAAAGCAAAAATGCCTGCTTCCCACAAGGCCCTGCCACTGTGTAAACACCAGGCGGCAATTAATTGTCAGGTCCACCTTGTCTGTAGTCACATCCAGATTAACTAGGCTTGGTTAGTGGTGATACAGGTCTGTTCCATCCAGACGGTATTTTTAAAGTCTGCCTTCAAAGTGAATGATCTGAGTGTACATTTGAAAAATTGCATTTTCACCCTAGATTTTACAGGAACAAATGGCATTGTCACCAGCCCTACATTCTTCCTGGAACACTGCTGTTTAGCATTTTCCTGGTCTCCAGGCCTATTTCTTAAATCACTCCAAGTACAAGATTCCTACTTCGATGTTAAGACATAGGTTCTGGGAAGTCTTTCAAGAAGTCAGTCCAATCACAGTGGCCTGCAACTGCTAAGGAAATCTATTGTAAGGAAAACCGCACAGCTCTGAAGGAAAGTTCAAATTCAACCTCAGGAGAGAGACATTCTAAAGAAAAACAGTTTTTTCCACAGAGATCCAGCCCCGGGTGTTAAAATTTATATCACCCGGTCAAAGGGAGGGTGTAGATTTTAAGGCAATTTGTCAATGAGGAAAATTACTTGTCTCTTGTTTTTATGGGCTGCTTTAGAAATAGCCTTCAGTTTGGGAATCAACCAGACGGATTCTGGCTCCCCTCGAAACTCGAATGTTTCCTGCCCTATCGGCCATCATCAAAAAGAACAACAAATGTTAGCAAAGATGTAGAGAAAAGGGAACCCTCGTACACGGACAGTGGGAATGTCAACTGGTGCAGCCACTATGGAGGACGGTATGGAGGTTCCTTAAAAAACTAAAAACAGACTTCCCACATGATCCAGCAATCCCCCTCCTGGGTATATAGGGAGAGAAGACAAAAACTCTTTATTCAGAAATATACATGCACCCCAATGTTCACAGCAGCACTATTTACAATAGCCAAGACATGGAAACAGCCTAAATGTCCATCGACAGATGACTGGATATAGAAGATGTGGTATGTTACACACACACATACATATATATATATATATATATATATATATATATATATATATATATATATATATATATATGCACAATGGAATACTACTCAGTCATAAAAAAGAACAAACATGTTGCCATTAGCAGCAACATGGATGAACTGGGAGGGCGTTATGTTCAGTGAAATAGGTCAGACAGAGGAAGACATATACCATATGGCATCACTTATATGTGGAATCCCAAAAATACAACAAACTAGTGAATATGACAAAAAAGAAGCAGACTTAACAGATACAGAGGACAAACTTAGTGGTGACCAGCGGGGAGAGGGGAGAGAAGTAAGAGGTACAAACTGCCGTGTGTAAAACAAATAAGCTACAAGGATGTACTGTACAACATGGGGAAGACGGCCAACGTTTCACAGTAACTGGAAATGCAGTAGAACCTTTACGCCCTGTACATCGCTATATTGGCTGCCTGTAATACTTACATAATATTGTGCAGCAACTAGACTTCAATTAAAAAAAAAGTAAAAAACCCTCAAATGTTTCTGTATTCAAATGGCTCTCTATCTTCCAGGCATTAAGTCCAACGTTACTTCATTTATGATTTTCCCCAATTGGAAATATACTATTTTCTCTAAACTCCAAAATCCTGCTATTTTCCTTAAATCGCATGCTCCGTACTCTACCTCAAATTACATTTATTTGTGGGTTGGCTTTTTAACTAACTACGCCATCCTATTCCATGTTTCACTCCAAAGTCCTTAGGACAGACTCCTGCATGCCGTCCTTGACAAGACAAATAGCTGTTTAGTGAATTAATAATTTGCTTGAATGGATCCTGAAATATAAATGTGGATCAACCAGCAATTATCACCAAGTTTCTCAGATATTATCAGGCCATATAAATAGTTGAAAATGTCTACAACACAAAGAGTTTCTGCGAGCACCATGCAAGGTCTCTCCCCGCAGTGATGAAAATGGGCACTTCAGGGCCACCCTGCCCTACCCAGGAATTCAAACACTCGCAAATTCACGTGATTCTGTTTGGAGACTTGCACTCAAATTTAGCTCCATCAGTAAGGGCTCTGTTTCACGCAAGACGACGTTACATTAATCCATTTACAAGGCTCGCCGCTGTGATAAATTTTGCAAAATTACTCGTGACGTGTAGGCTGCTTCCACGCAGAAGGCATTAATCCAGGCAAACAGTCTTCGCCTGAGACAAGTAATTATCCTTCAGACTAAAGGATAAAGCAAACAGTTAATGAATTTGCTAAATGCCTTTCCATTCTTTGGACCTTTATATGGCGTTTAGTTGTTAAAGATGCTGTAATTAAGGGGAAACAAAGAACAGCTAAGTTCCAATAGTTCTTTTGCTTTTCTCCGTTTTGGGTTTTTTTTTCCCCCCATGAGTCAACAGAGCATGTGAAAAAGAAAAAAAAAGAGCTAGAACATGATTTCGTTCCATGAATAAAGGTATTTGCACCTTTTCGAGGTGATGGCTAATATTTGTGCATCAAACGCTTATGGGAAAGCAAGCACTAAGATGATGGCGATGGCCTGGTCCTCGAAGGGGTCTTCAGGGATCTGCAGCTGAGAAGGACGCACAGAGAAGTAACCTCGGTGCTCTGCTGAAACGGGGTGGGGCTGGTATGCGCGCGCACACACACACACACAGCTCCCACACTAACCACGGCAAGAAAGGGACGGCCGAGGTGTAACTGCAGGGCAAGCTCGGCGTCCGCGCGGGAGGGAGGGGAGCTGGAGAGCCGGTGTTGGGAGGTGGAAATCCACGCGAGGCAACGGCTGAGGAGAGCCCCGAGAAGCAGGACTAGACGGCACGCGAATCACCGCAATCATCAGGGTTCGCCACGCCTGGCACCACGGTGCTCAGGGGAGGGGGAGTGAGAAGGCAGAATGGGGACGTGATGGTCACAGAAGGGCAGGGGTGCGATGGACGCAAAGGTACTGAAGGTGTTCAAGACTTGACCCCCCACCTCCCAAAAGGTGCTGCTTTGCTATATCGATTATTTTGAGCTGTGGGCACCTGAAAAACAGCCAAAGCGGGGAGAGGCTTTCCCTGAATCCTCTCGTCTGTCTAATGACAGATCCGCCAAAAGGAACTCGGTTGTCAACAACCCCTGGGAGTTTCATCAACCAGGAAGATTGACGCTTGTCACGGGGGACGAGAAGGTGACACCACGCCCTGACAAACTTTGTCACAAATTGTCACACCTCCCCTGTCTTCTTTTAAGGGTCCATTCATCTCGCCTAAAACTCATTTTCTCTCCCCTAGCCTCCCACACCATCTTCCCCCATGAAGACGATACATAAGGTGTCAAATCTCACCGCTCTTTTGAGCACCTACTTTTTGCTGCGATGCTCCCATGCAAGGGATTGTGAACATTACTAAATCGGTGTGCGTTTCCTGTTTATCTATATATATGTCATGTATATATGTAAATAAAACCTCCTTTTGTGCTAGCAGGGTCAACAGAGCCAGAGGAGAAGACTGAAGTGCCGAGGTCTGCTCATAAGCTGTGTCCCCTTCTCTCACAGGTCGTTAGAGACAACGAGTTTCACGGTCACTGCCAACTAGAGGGGAGGCTGAAAATGTGAGGAGCCCACAGCTGGTGGGCACCGCTGCCCCTCTGCCACCCTGACCTATGCTTGGTGCGTGTTTTAACCCCCAGGGCTCTGGAAAAATAGGGACCTCTATGGACTTGAAGTGTCGGACACACGCAGATAAGAGCTTTGTTAGAAAAGCCCCTCTGATCCCAGATGGGCAAGTTCCAGGTCTCTGTGCATTAAGAGACCTTACAGCCAGCCAGACTACACACTCCAACATCTTGAGTTTCCTATGCCTCGGTCCTGAGGGTGCATGGTGACTATGCCAACCAATTACAGGTACCAGTTAAAAAGATTATTTTTACTTGGGGAGGTAATTAGGTTTATTTATTTACTTTCAGAGGACGGACTGCGGATGGAACCCAGGACCCTGCGCACGCTAAGCACGTGCTCTACCAGTTGAGCTATACCCTCCCCCTCCTTTAAAAGCAGCCTTGACCTTGTCTCGCAGAGGACTGTGAATTTCCCACAACCAGCTAGAAGGGTCTTCCTCCTGACCCATCTGAGGTCCATGCCGTAGCCAGGTGGACGTTTCAGGGTTGGTCACAACGCTCTAGCCCTGGAAGGTGCAGCTCATTTCTCAGAGTTGGATTCATTTTTTTTTTTTTTAAAGCAGTCCATCCAATGAGGCAACCGTCAACACCTCCAGTGCTCAAGTCCTGCTCTTGGGAGTTCCCCCCAGGCCTCCCTGTGGCCCTATTAATGGTCCCTTTTCTGTCCACGTCATCTCAGCCTCACCTGTTTGGCTTTGCCATCCCGTTTCATGGTTTCAAGCATAGCAATTCCCCCCCATTATCTTCCAGCATCTCGTGTTGGATGAACAGCTGTCCTGTCAAGACGGCTCTGGCAGAACTCTTGGGCTCTGCCAACACAAACTGGGTATCCTGGCAGTCTTTCCTCCAAAGTGAACAGGACATTCATCATCTCGGGGGCACAGGCAAAATAACCCAAATGCCACCCGCTATATCACCTTTCAGTCCCAAATATGCTCCCATGCCCACCTCCTACCGTTTTTGTCCAGGCTGCCATGATGCCTAAAGTGGGTCCCTGGGGGGCTTATTTCCAGGCACCTGCAGGAGGGGGGCTGTACAAGGGGATACCGATCGCCTGATTAACAGGGCTCCCCACAGCACAGGGGGGGAAAACCCAAGCTCCTTACTTGCGTGACCTGTTCCCTTCCTCCCTTTCACGCCGACGAGCCGCGTCTCCCCTCATCCGCTGGGCTCCAGCAGCGTCTACCTGCTTTTTCTCTCTCCTCAAACAGAGCCCACGCCTGCCTCGGGGCATCTGAGTGCTCTGCCCACCGGCTGAAGGTCACAGCCGTCAGATCCGCCTACGAGGAGGGCTCGCGTTTAGCCCAGGTGTCGGGCTCAGCCTCCTAGGAGCTCTTGGTCTAAACTACCCCCCTCCCACACCCACCTTCTCCTTCCTCGCCCACTTTTGTGTCCTTCAACCACACTCAGCACATCTAAAGCAGCCTGCTCATTTACCTGTTTGCTCGCGTATTCCTAGAGCTCTCCCCCCACACCCCGTCACTAGAATATGAGACCCATGGGAGCAGCGACCATCCCCTGCCCGACCGTCTCCGCTCTTTGCTCATCTCCACGGCCAATTACCTAGACGGATGCCCGCAGTTAGGAGGCATGATACGAATGTTTGCTGAATGCGTTATTTGCTTTGCCATAAACCACCTTTAACAGTCGGGGCACCTACGCATGTGCATGATGGCTTGGTCTCCATAAACACACGACGCGGGATGACCTGAATGACGGATCAGCTGAAGGTGGACGGAGGCACTGCCGATGCAGGCGAAGTGCTGTCTGAGTGTCGGGTGTCCTCTCATGGGGGGGCTTCTTCCTCCAACCCCGTCTCATTCGGCAGCCTCAGTCACAGTGGCGCTGCCTTTACTCGTAAGTCGTTGGATCTAAGTTGCAACAGGTCAACCCCCCACGTTAAATTTTCAAGACCGGCTTCCTACAAACAGAGCACAGTGCTCCGTGAACACACAGCGTCTTACCCACAGGGTGCTCTCGGGACCTGTATCACTGACGTGGATCCTAGTGACTTCCTGACACCGAGATCCAAGCGTGCGACAAAGCTCAGCGTGAGCTTTGCTCCCGGGGTGTGCGGTCACTGGGGTCTTCCACGATTTCAGCTGTGAGAGCCATTTCCTTTGTGGTGGCAATTAACTTACTTGCAATTTTACAAAAATGAACCTTTCATGCAATGCTCTCTCTCTCTCTCTCTCTCTGATCTTTTTCCAGGACCACCCTTCTCTCAACGCTGCAAGTTAAACAGCCCTGGTGTGATAAATGATTTATGCAGAGCAGGGCGGGGGCACCCCGTCCAGCCTCACATGCAACGGACCACCTCAGCCTGGTTCGATAACTAATTTCACCTCAAGCCTAATTCCTTTAATGATGTATCCATCACGCCCCCTTTAAAATGCGTGTGTCAAATGGAAACACACAGCTTGGGCTTGGGTTTAATTAATTTACACAGCATTCATTTTTACCTTAATGAACCGCCGTCTAGGTGCACGGAATACTTATGAATTTACCTACATTCCGGGTCCAGTTTTCTCTGTCAGTGAAAACTAAAGCCAAGTAAATTAAAGAAAAAAGTTATCTGCCCATTAAGATCTGTGATATTTTCTTCCTATAATGGATGGGGTTGGGGAAAGAAAGATGGGAGAAAAGAATGAGAAAAGAAAATTAATATCCATAAGAATCTATGTTGGCACTTGGGAAGGGATGATTTTAATGAATTCCTCTCCCCACCTTTTTTTCCCCCATTATGCCATTCAGAAATGGACAATGTCAAATCACTATAGAAAATAACTGAATTCTCACAGGGTCAGCTGGTGGAAAACTGGATTCTGGCCCCAGCTGTGGTGACTGAGTGATTCTGGGTAAGAATCCAAATTTTGTGGACTCAGGGTTTTGCTGTTATTTACTTAGACGTTTGATCAGGATGGTCTCAGATGGCAAACTTCAATTCCCATGAGCCAGGTGGTCCCCACAGCTGTCTGCTGTTGCTTTCCGGAAGTCAGGCTATCGGTCCCTATGGAGTAAAGGCAGCTAAGCCGGTCTGCTTTGGTTTTAATTTAATAAAGACAGATATTGTCAAAGGGATGATTCTGATGCCACAGAGAGACTTGCAGGAGTACTGAGACCTCAGTGATGGAGAAAAAATGCTGTTTCTTCACTGAAGCAAACATGCCTCACCTTAGGGATTAAAAAAAAAAAGTTTCTCTCTTGGATGAACATATACTATTGGAATTTAGGAACCAGCAGAAGTTTAGAGAATCTTGACTGATCCATGTAGTTTAATGCATGTCTGTTCATTTTTTTTAAGAGGAAGAAAATGGAGAAGACAATTTCATGTCCTGGACTCAGTATACAACTTAACGGTCCCTGCTTGTGTGTGAACAAGAGAAAGGGTGAAACACTCTGTCTTTTGCCAACGCAAAGCAACACAGGAGTCTGGAAACATCTGAACAGGTGAGCAAGGGGGCTGAGGAAGCCTACATTCCACCCTCAAAATTCTGGTTAAGACATTAGGCGTAGGTAAGCCAAACTTTGAATCTGTGGACGGGTTTGCTTTTCATCAATTGGTTACTGTTTTTCCCTCCAGTGTCTTTTCTTTTCTCTTCTTTCTTTTTTCCCCCAATGATCAGAATAGTTCAGTTAAATAATAAATTCAGGTAATACAGAAGAGTACAAGGAAGACACCAAAAGTCACCTAAAACAAGCATAGCCAACATTTAGATGATACCGTTTCTTTATACATGTACACACCAAGTGTCCAGTAGATGAAATGCACAGAGTTCATCTTTAAATGAGGCGTGTCTTTCCTGCTCACAATAAAAGACATATGATTTACTGTTCAAAAGAAAATGAAAACAAAAGAGTCGAGCTGAAAATACTGACATGCAAAGACGTTTCTTCTACAAAAAGTCTTCTCATGAAAACAACATCTTTAAAAATTTTGGAGATTTTTTTCTTTTTTTTTGGTTAATGGAATATTTTAACTTTCTGGGCATCAGTTGACTCCCTGCTATGAAAGATGAAGGACTTTCTACAAATACATTCCTGGTGTTTTTTCTCTCCTCAACTTTCCAGTTTTGTCAGTTACACTGTCATGTTGAAAAGGGCTGGTTTTGTAATAATTGCAGTCAGTTTCCTAAATTCTCTCCATAATTTTACCTTGAAAGTCTATTACGATGGATTCAATACAGACCCGCACGCCTTTTGATCGGGTCTCCTCAATTTCAGAATTATTTTCCCATCATTTGTGTAAATGGTCTCATTGTGCAGTAAATTTTTTAACTGTTTTTTTTTTTATTGATTTATAACCGTTTTAAAATGTTGTGTCAAATTCCAGCGTAGAGCACAATTTTTCAGTTATACATGAACATACATATATTCATTGTCACATTCCTTTCTCTGTGAGCTACCATAAGATCTTGTGTATATTCCCCTGTGCTACACAGTATAATCTTGTTTATCTAGTCTACAATTTTGAAATCCCGTCTATCCCTTCCCACCTCCCACCCCCTTGGGAACCACAAGTTTGTATTCTATGTGTATGAGTCTGCAGGAGAATTTTTTTAAGACGATGCCCTGGTTACCATCAGATGTCCCTTAGAGTCCAAGGACCATTCTGAAGACCATATTGTTTCAAACAATAGCCACTGCTCCGTTGCATTGTGACACTGAGCATCTCCATGAAAACACTCAAGGCCAACCTGTTCTTTCCTCCGTGTTACACCGGCCTTGTTTCTCTCTCCCAGTGCCTCTATGATTCTCTCTTTATGTTTCCCAGTTGGTGACATCACTAGACTAGGATTTGCTGAAAGGTTCACTGTGTAGTAGCTTTTCCTAAATCAACTTTTGACCACTGGTTTCAAGTCTTGCTTCCTGTCAAGAAACTTCTCTTCTGTCACATCTTTGAATTTTCCTTCTGTTCCCATCTTAAGGCACACCAATTATATACACATTTTATCTTCTTTCTCTTCCACTGGTATCGTCTTTATCCCTGTTCATTTTGAGTGACTGCCTCAAACCTCTCTCCTGCGCTGCAATATTTTAGTCTTTTTAAGGCTATTTTATGATTCTCCGAATGGCTTTTTCAACTCCAGTATTTCTTAGCTTTCCCTCTTTCACTAGCTTTTCCAACATGATTTACCTACTCCTCTATTGTTGTGTCATCTTTCTGTTTGTAAATATTTTCTCTCTTTCAGTGCGTTTTCAGAGAAATCACAGTGTTGAAAATTTATTGCGGATAATGAAGAATTAATTGTCTGAGATCATCGGCTCCTTCTGTGAAACGTATCCTTCATTTTCTTTTTGGTTACGTTCCTCGTTCCCTGGTTCGACCCCACCCCACCTGCTTTTTCTGCAGTTTCGACAATTTTCTGTTGGCTCCTCTCTGACTCTGACTTTTCTTTAGAACAGACAATGGGCAATGGAAGGGGTCTGCTCTGTAGCCTGGATTCACTTCGTTACTTTTAAATGACCCTTCTGTCTAGTCAGTTAATTCTTCACCCTGAGGAGTCTCTTTTCAGATTCAAGAAAGAGTTCAGGGAGTTAGTATAGATCATAGTGCGCCGCCGCCCCCCCCATCCCATCATCTGCCTGTATTTATAGATAGAGTTGTAAATCAGAGATAATTGCATCCTTAACTTGGTTTAACTCGCTTCACCTCAGGCAGCACCACAGAGTTAGGAGTCTAAGTTCCATGAGAACAATGGAGGTGACAGCTTTAAAAAAAAATTGAAATGCTTTTCACATTTTTATTTCCGTCAACATAATTGAATCCTGAGCCAGCCCTAAAGATCCCTCTGCTAGGATGAGGTGGAAGGGCGCTCACAGCCAGATTTCAATGTTGAAAGCAGGATTTGGGAGTGAGTGATAAAGTCTTGGTAGACAGGCTCTGTCAGGAGAAAAGAATTTACACAAACCCATTTGCATTCCTATCTAATTACTGGATATGTCTTTCAGATCTCTGACATTTTCTTTTTTTCTAGGAACTATTTATTCTGATGGAGGACAGGCTGTCAGTATCTCCCTCTTCTTGGGTCAACGTCACACTGAGCCAGGAAGCAGACTGTTTACTGGTCTGCAGTTGTCATCACTTCTTGGTTTCAGGGAAGATGAAGTTTTCTTCCATTTACTTTGTGGGAAAGGGACTGAAGTTAAAAAAAAAAAAAAAAGCCTTCATCATATTTAACACGAGTACTGGATTTTTTTTTTTTTTTTACTTACATGATTCATCTTACAAGAAATTCTGTAAAAGCTTGACTTTTCCCACCTAACGATCATCGTGAAGTGGCTGACACATTTCTACCAGAAATTCTCACAAGTACCCACTACAGGCCTTTGATTGTCCTGAACACGTGTCAGTGAATGAAAGGCCACGAGTAACACCTTCTGAGAGTCTACCACCTTAATTTGAATTTCATCTTCTCCACCAGTCCCAGGACCCCTTATTTTGAGCAGAATTAGCTTTGTAAGCATCATCTGCCATTTTGCACACAAAATCTCTTTCTTCATTTGAAACACAATGGATTCCTCCTTGAAGTGAATTCAGCAAATCCGTGTTTGAGGAGGACCAGCTGTGTTCAATGGCCCTCTCTCTTCTTCAAGCTCCTGTCCCTCCTTGGGGACAGTTGACATTTCAAGTGAATGGAGGTCTCCGTTTCTGTTTTTCATGAATAATGAAAACATATGTTAGCGTTACGTCTGCCTGGCATTTAGCCCTAAGCTTCAAGTGCACGAGATATTCAATAAAGGTTGATGGACACGTTATAGTTTGGGGGAAGAACTTGTGTCCAATTTAGAAGGAGAGAATCACCTTCCAGACACATTATTTTTTCTAATTTGAGGTCTTAACAACCGACATGATTAGTCTAGAATATAGTCATTAAGATTTGTCTGAGTTACTTAATAGTCATGGAAGCACCAATGTTTTCTGTTAGAAAATTAAGTAATTAAGATGAATATTGATCATTATGGATGGCAATATAAATGCAAACTTCCAAGGGGAAGAGTCTAAATATTTCATCAAAGTGCCTAATCATTTAAACTGGAGTCTTGCCTACTGATAAATGATGCTTAAATAATGCAGATATAAACATGCTGCATTGTTAGGAAAATTGCATAAATGTTGCATCTTTGAGTTTTTAAATGGAAAGAAAATATTCTAACTGGAGAAAATGACTAGTTACTCGTTAAATTCCTCAGGCATGTCTAAAAATATCGAGAAAATGAAACAGCACGTTGTTCTTGGGGCTGAGTTAAGTCTGGCATAGACTCAGGAAAAGAGCACAATTTAAAAACAATCACAACTCCATTACTGGGAATTTATCCTAAAGAAATCATCAGATTTACAGAAAGATTTATGCACGAGGATGTTTACTACAATGCTGTCAACAGAAGTAAAAATCAGAAACAAGCACAAATGCTCAGCAAAAGGAAATGAGTTGACTAGATTGTGTGGTGCTTATCAGCTATTAAAATTCGGATCAAAACAGGTACCACACTGGAAGATCTTTCAACATACAGCACTGTATTTTTAAAGCCAGATGCAAAATTATATCTACAGTATGATCCTAAATTTGTAAGCATATTCCTAAGATGTATCTATTAGATATCGTATATAAAATAGGCATTACGTAAATAATTTAAATTTAAATAAATATGGACAGTGTTCACCTTTGGGAAGCAGAAATATCCAAGAGTTCAAACAATTCCTTTTTACTTTTCTACATTTTCCAAAACTTCTTGCAGTAAAACTGTCTTACTTTTTATTTCTTCTAAAGATTGTTTTTGTGGGGAGGGAAGTAATTTTATTGATTGATTCATTCATTCATTCATTCATTCATTGGAAAGTCTGACAGCTGACAAGGATGGGAAGCCTCCTACCATTTTGGGCAGATGAGTAAATATTATCTGATACGTATCTTCCAAGGATCACTCCTAACGTCCTCTGATGACTCTCTAACGCCTCCAAGATAATGTTCCTACTTCTTAATGTGCCTACCGGTCCCACTGGTCTTCCACAGTTGCCCAATGTTCAGTATATGCTCCAGTCTTTTCCAAAAGTACTCCCATTTCCCCAAATCCACCTTGCTGTTGACTACACTGTACCTCTGGGCATCCTCATTCCTCTGGTTCCAAAGTTCTGTTTTCCACTCTTTGATAAGCCAGTCCTGCCTTGTGCATTGAAAACCACCAGTTTGTCTTCTTTGTCGTGACACTATCTGGGTTTTATGTTAGCCCCTTTTCACGTGTCTGCCTCTCATCCCAGACGGTGAGTGTCCTGAGGACAAGAACTCTTCTTCTCAGAAGAACTCATGGTCATTGATGAAGTAAAAGGGAGAAGATTTGGAGAAGACAGCATAAGTCCCAAAACCACATTTGGAAAGTGGCAAAGAGAGTGCCCAGTGGGGAAAAAAAAGAATAAATCACTGGAAAAAGAAGCCCCAAAGCGGAAGATTATACAGTGAAGCCCCTTCATAGTTTCACAAGTGGATCAGACATTTCTGTCTCCGTATTAATGCGTTTTCCTATTAATCCACATTTACTTGGTCCAGATGGCAGATTTCAGTAGTCCTAAGGATGGGAAATTTGGGAGGAAACAGGATTGTGTAAAAAACCTAGGATGACTGGGTTTCTCACATGTTTTTACTGGACATGTTTTTGAGGACTTTGAGAGGCTTTTGATTTTTTTAAACATTTTTTATTGATTTATAATCATTTTACAATGTTGTGTCAAATTCCAGTGTAGAGCAGAATTTTTCAATTATACATGAACATATATATATTCATTGTCACATTTTTTCTCTGTGAGCTACCATAAGATCTTGTGTATATTTCCCTGTGGTATACAGTATAATCTTGTTTATCTATTCTACAATTTTGAAATCCCAGTCTATCTCTTCCCACCCCCGCCCCCTTGGCAACCACAAGTTTGTATTCTATGTCTGTGAGTCTGTTTCTGTTTTGTATTTATGCTTTTTTTTTTTTTTTTTTTTTTTTAGATTCTACATATGAGCGATCTCATGTGGTATTTTACTTTCTCTTTCTGGCTTACTTCACTTAGAATGACATTCTCCAGGAGCATCCATGTTGCTGCAAATGGCATTATGTTGTCAGTTTTTATGGCTGAATAGTATTCCATTGTATAAATATACCACCTCTTCTTTATCTAGTCATCTGTTAATGGGCATTGAGGCTGTTTCCATGTCTTGGCTACTGTAAATAGTGCTGCTATGAACATTGGGGTGCAGGTGTCATCCTGAAGTAGGGTTCCTTCTGGATATATGCCCAGGAGTGGGATTCCTGGGTCACAGGGTAAGTCTATTCCTAGTCTTTTGAGGAATCTCCGTACTGTTTTCCACAGTGGCTGCACCAAACTGCATTCCCACCAGCAGTGTAGGAGGGTTCCCTTTTCTCCACAGGAGAGGCTTTTGATCTTTATAATCAAAAATCAAAAAAAATTTTGATTATAAAAACAGAAGGATCTGTCAAGTGGAAGGTAGTCTCTACTTTCATTTCTACTTGAAGTGCTTCATGCTTTCTCCTGGGAAAACAGTCTTAACTCGTGGCAGCTAGAGACGTGAGGATGTAACTCAGAGGAGAGAGACAGGGTCCAGCTCCTTTGTTCAAGGCTATAATCCTAAATACAAAAATGTCTTCTGTGCATTTTAGTCTCGTTCAGCGGAAACGGAGGCTGTGGTTGGGGCACATGGGAGAAATGAGGACAGCGTATCGGGCTGGGCTATTTAACGTGACCTGGGAGACAGTTTAGGACACCGAAGAATCACAAGGGAAGGACATAACAAGCATGTTTCCCATGCAGTTCCTCCAGAGAGACGTCCGTTTCTGGATTAGGGGGAGCCAACTTACCCCTGAATCAAGAGATGAGACGACAAGATGGTGCACAATTCTGGAAGCATATCGGTGGCCACGCTGATTTTTTAAAATGAAAACACTGCACAACATAGCTGAATTAAAAGTAGTAATTTTTTAAGGTGTTCATTATGAATAGCAATTTGATTTTTTTTTTTCAGGTGTCAACTCATACGGAATGGAGTTAGATTTGTTTCCAGACCAGTACATTCTCATGAGTTTAATTTGCTGCAGACTCAATGGATGTTTAGGAGTTTTGAGATGTAGGTAGTGAAAAAAAAAAGGGGGGGGGAGGATTTATTCTATCTCTATCTTAAAATGCCCACGATGTAATTCATAGTTCTCTCAGTGGTTTCATTTTACTGACACGTAGGCTTAGATTTAAAAAAAAAAAATCAATTTTGGATTTAAATAAATTCGCTAAACTCATACTCTATGATGTACACCAGAGTCTACTGAAATTCATGGGAAATAAAAAGTTCCGTTGAAGACATTCCAAGAGAATGGGTATGGAAAATGAAAGGAAAGTGACAGTTTGCTCAGCGGTCTCCAAGTCTCTCATGTCATCCAGTGTGTGATACTGGTAATCTCCCTTCTCATCCGTAAGCCTGTTAATCTTGCTGTTCTGGGCCGCACTTTTAATCAGTTCTGGCACTCAGTAGGCACGCTGAGGGAAATCATTTTCCTACTTCTGTTCTCTCCTACTGCAGCGAAGGAGGAACTGTCTCCATTTCTGAAAGTTATCCGGAGCAATTTGCGGTGAAGTGGGTTGCGGGGCTGCACGGAAAGTGGCATGAACGTATCGGCCGGGGCCAGATCGTCCTCCATCAACACCGCGTTTCCCCCTTGTTCTACAATTCCCCAAACCATTTCACTGCATTATCTCATGATGGGATTGCATCCACCGAGAAAATTAACTGGAAATTCCGTGATTTCTGTGATTTGAGCGACTCTGTCATTTCTGTGGATTTCTCTGTACCAGTGAGCACAAAGGGCAGAAGTGCAAGTAAACAATTTCCAAATATTTTAAAATGCCTACAATTTACCCAAAAAAACCCCCAAAAAACAAAACACACACACACACACACACACAAAACCCTTACTTTGAGTGATTCTCCATATTCTCATAGTTCAAAGGGTTTTCATGTTATTTTTGGCTTTCAAGACACATATTAACTATATATATCAGTCTATAGAGAGATTACGTATAATTATTATATAGAGAAATTATACAAAAGTGCTTATTATTATTTAATTTTAACATGAGCGACAGATTTGAAGCAAATCTGAGGAATAAGTTAACGACGGACCTACTGTGACGGGATATGCATGTATTCACGTATGCATGATGTTTTACTGGAGAAAATCAGTAAAACTCCGATTAAACAATTTAAAAAAAAAAAAAATTCAGCCCTTCTTCCACGCTAGAGGTAAGAACTGTCAACCTTACTTATGGTTTAAGTTTTCCAGCCACTAAACAGTATGTGTGATTATATCCGTGTTCATAATCAGATAGAGCATTGGTGCTACACGGCTGTGTCACGGTTAATTAACCAGAATGTCTCCCGAGGAAGTCAATTCACGCTGCCGTTCCAATACTGCCAACTTCCGCGGATTATGTATTTCCCCAATCTGTGTGCTGTTTTCCTCAGCGTTAAATTCCTAAAAGGATGCTTGCAAAGACAAATTTAAGATATCTAAAAGGCTTTTACGATCTATTTCTAAACGGCCTACCAGAAAGGTTATACAAAATTATTCAAAGCGTCCAAGCATACTAGCCTTTGACACATACCCAGGACCATGTTTTCTAGTTTTTCATTATAATACGTTCATTTTCTGTTTTTCATTCTAATATGTTCATCGCATCATGGAACATTTACACAGTGTTTAAATATAAGCATTTGTTTATTTGTGAATTTAAACTTTTTTCCCATACGTTCATGGGCTCTATAAATGCTACTTTAAGTATTTTTTTTAGCTTTAACCATCATTTGATTAATATTTTCATATCACTTAAGAATCCTTTATATTATACATGATATGTCACGTGTTAAAAGCTATTCTCTGCATATTTGTCATGTACATTTTCTTAATATTATACAGAAGCTTTTTATTTGTATAGTAAAATCTGTTAAGTTTTTTTTTTTTTTCATTTAAAAAAAATTTTGAAGGGGGAGGGTATAGCTCAAGGGGTAGAGTGCATGCTTAGCATGCACAAAGTCCTGGGTTCAATCCCCGGTACCTCCTCTAAAAACAGATACATCTAATTACCTCCCCCTACTAAAAAAATAAATTAAACAAACAAACAAGCCAAAATATTTTGAGCCCCAACGATGAAGATTCTCCCTAAAGCTGGAGAATCAACGGTGAGTACAGTGCACCTTCTCTCTCTCTCCTGGGGGCCTTAGTGTATTGGAGGAAAGAAAGATGTTAATTTTGAAAACCAGAGAAATACATACGTAGCTGTCAGTTTTGATAAGTGCTGTGAAGGGGTATCACAGGTTAGGATTCATGGGTTCCCCAAGGAGAGTCGGTCTACCATGTGGGTGTCGGTGGGCGAGAAACGATATCTGAACAATGATCTCAAGTGGCTTGGCATCCCGTGGGTGTGCAGGGAAGAGCCCTGAGGCTTGGGAGTGGGAGGAAGAAGTGGGCATGAAGAGTAGGGGGCTGCCCTTCTATCTTCCACATTTAGACTCAAGCTTGCAATGTCTTCCTGCATCCCAAAGTTCTGTCAATCATTGTCTACATTTCACATTTATTTCTTTTCTTTTTAAACTGCATCTTTCATCGCTGGGCAATGTGTTTGGTGTAGCGTGTGGGGCAGGGGTCTAGTTATCTATCGGTGGTCTGTGCTGATGTTCTTTTCCTGCAACATGGTTAACTTGTTCTGTTGATGTTAAAACATAGCATTATCATGTATCAGATCCTGATACGTATTTTGGCCTCAAGTGCCTATAAAATAATGTCAAAGAAACTAGAATTCACTTACAAGTGATTTTAATCATAAAACGCAGGAGTGTATCATAGAATAAATGCCTGGGTTTTAATAGATGCCAGGGGTATTCATGTTGAACATATAACTAGAATTGAAATGAAATATTCATACTATGATATTCTTTTAGAATCTTAATGGAAGGATTCTGCCTCCATCAAGGTGACATTATTGAAGGTCCTTTTGGGTTTTGTTTGTTTGTTTGTTTGTTTAACACCTTATTGTGGTGTGGTTCCTATACAGTAAACTACACAGATTTCAGATGTACATTTTGATAGATTTTGATACATATCGACACCTATGAAACCCCCATCACAATCAAGATAGCTTAACATTTCCATCACTCCCCAACAGGTGCAATTTTCAAATTCCCAATTTGTCCCTTTCCACCCCCTTTACCCCCTGGTAACCATAAGTTTATTCTCTATGTCTGTGAGTCTGTTTCTGTTTTGTAGATAAGTTCATTTGTGTCCCTTTTTTTTTTTTTTAAAAAGATTCCACATAGAAGTGATCTCATACGGCATTTTTCTCTCTCTTTCTGGCTTGCTTCACTTAGAATGATGATCTATCGGAGGTCCCTTTGGCTAAACTCCATCTATATCTACTTTTGTTACTCATACTGAAAAGCTAATAGCATTTCTTTTTCTTCTACAATACCCACGAATGTATCCACCTCAAGAGGCAAACACTTTGCATCCCTGAGGTTGGCAAGGCTTTTTATGAACAGCATACATGGAGCATGAATCTCAGAGATGATAAAGTTTGCTGCCTCGTAACAAACAACTTCTGTTCCACAGGGGTCACTCTGCAGTCAGTGAAAAGCAAAGTGCTCCATGGGAGGGGATGCTTGCAGCACACAGGCAGCTAGGAAAGAGCCTGATACAGCAGAATATACAAGGGCTTGCTTCCAATCCATCAGGAAAAAAAAAATACAAAATGACAGACAACCATATAAAAATGCAAGGAAGAGAATCTAACAGGTACTACACAAAAGAGAATCTCTAAACGGTCAGGAAGCATAAGAAGGTATCTGAACATATTACAACCAGAAAAACGCAAGCTAAAAGGACAAAGTGACACCATCACAAACTCCCCTGAATTTCTAAATTCGCAGAGACTCACATTGCTGGGTGTTGCATGGTTATGAAATGGTGCTACCCAATGGAAATTTTGGGGGATAATGAAAGGT
This sequence comes from Camelus bactrianus, assembly GCF_048773025.1. NCBI lineage: Eukaryota > Metazoa > Chordata > Mammalia > Artiodactyla > Camelidae > Camelus > Camelus bactrianus. Next base: position 3,843,797 of record NC_133575.1, read on the forward strand.
TCTTTTCTGGGCTGTCAAATATGGTAGCCACATGCATCCAGTGAGTACTTGAAATTTGGCTACTGGGACTGAGGAAGTGGAATTTAACTTGTGTTTCATAGTCATTAAATTAAACGACCACGTGTGACTGGCGGCTACCACATTGGAGAGCAGAGATATAGAACATTAGGGCCATGTTGGTGGGAGCGTAAATATGTAAATACCAGCTCTTTGAAACATTTACTTAGAGTTGAACATACATATCCCTTAAGACTCATCAATTTCACTTTAAGGCATATATGCAAAATTGTTCTCGGCAGCATTATTTATAATCGCCCCAAATGGGAAACACATCCAGTGTCCTTCAGTGGTAGATTCAGTCGATAAATGATTGTACTTTTGTGCAACGGGACACCGCAGAGCACTGAAAAGGAACCAGCCAGCACGAAGCCGAGCAGCAGTGGTGAGCCTCACCCACGTAACACTGAACATCACAAGTCAGACGCCGAAGAGGAAGTATTCTATGATTCTAGTTTTATGAACATTAAAAGGAGCCTAAAATACTCCGTGGCATGAGAAGTTATGACTGGGAGAAGTAGACGGGGATCGACTCTTTGACCAACGAGATGCATACCCAAGTAGATTCAGTTGTGATAACTCAAGCTTCCTACGGATTTCAGTTCAGATGCTTCTCAGTATGTATGCTCTGTTTTCATAGAAATAGTGAACACGGGAGCAACACACTAATGACATGGAAGACTGTACCATAGCGTCAGAAGATGTGAAATCAACAGGTAACGTCGCGAAAAAAAATTGAGGGACTGCTTACCTGATGTGTCTTACGTATACACAAAAGCAGTATTAAAAAAATATTTTAGGGTGATGTTGGAATAACTATAAAGTAAAAATGATCAATGATAAGAGAACGTGAGACCAGAGGCTTGACTGGAAATGTGTCCTGTCCGAGAACCGCAGAAGAGTGAGTGGCGTGTCATGCTACCACGCCTACTTGGGTTCAAGGAAATGTAGTGTCTATTTCATTTTTGTGGTTTCCTAAAGCAACACGAGACACCTCCCCCAGAGAGGGCACCGTGTTACAGGGTGGGTCATAAATTCATTGTAAAGCAAAAGCTACTCCCACTGAGGGAAGATCTGAATTGAAGGAACAGGGACACAGAAGAGCTGACCAAGAAGGCACTGAGCACACGGTGAGTTCCTGCAGGGAATTTGACAGGAACACGAACAGGAATAAAAATGAAACCCCCCTTGTCATCCCACCAAAATTCCAGCGGAGTTTCTCCCCCACGTTTTGTCAATCCTAATGAATCGTGGTAGTTAAATGAACTATTTTGCCAAGAGGAATGTCTCTGTCCAAAGATGGGTCAAGTCAAAGAAAGAGATTTCGGTGGAAAATAAAGCTTGTTGGAAACCAGATTTGCATGTACCCTGCTAATTCATGCAGAAGGGCCCTTTCAAGTTGTCGTGTACCTAAAAATATGACTAAGATTTTGGGGGAACATTCACCGTGTGGTGCCGTAACCTAACGAATCATGTTTTGCAGGTGTGTGTCCGCCTGGTTTGGTCCCTGAATCTTCCCAGCCCTCCAACACAAATGGAACCAGAACTCCAAGTTTAACGTTTGAAACGTCGGCAGCCTTGGATTGGAGAAAGCAGGAATGCCCTGAGACCCTCTGACTTGAGTTCACAACACTTTGTTTTATTTATCCTCAGATCAAATGGCCTGTGTTTGGCCAGCTTGGCATCAGGGAAGATTCCGTGCAAAGACTTTCCAAACCTTGCGAGTTGGTGTCTTTTATGAGGTAATTACAATGTCCGGTGCGCTTCTGGAACACGAAGTCACGGGGCTGCATTTCAAGCTTTGTTGTTTCCATTCTTCTTCTGACAGGAACTCTGCCGCGGGAAAAGCACCGCAACTCTGCCGCGGGAAAAGCACCGCTGTTCTTGAATTCCGTCATGTTCCGCAATGAAGATAAAGTTCAAAGAATGCTGAAACTTTATCCTGCCTCCCCCCACCACCCGACCCTTTCTAACGTCCTGCCTGATCTGATGTAGACAAAGGCAGGCGTTCATGATCACATGCCATCAGGAATTTTATTGTATGAACCACTCAAGTAAACACAGTCTTTTTGACATTCACATGGCAATGCTGGCAGTGGGTTCTCAGGGTGCATTTCCCCGTTTACACCTCCAGTTTGACGTCTGGTTTTGTTCATGTCTTTATCCCCACCTTCACCCCCATGCAGCCCAACGTGCGCCCAGGGGAAATCTGATGCCATCTTTAGTTCCTTGCGGGGTATGTGATTGAACCAGAGGCAACTGCTGTAATCTTGCTAGTGTCCAGCTCAGGAATTGGGGTAGGGAGGGGAAGGGATCTGGTTCCTGCTAATAAGATAAGGGTTGTCCTCTGCAAGGCTCCTGGTAGACTGCCCTCCTAACTGGCAGAGACACAGAGAAGAGGTGGTCCCTTTGCGGCCCCATCACCTGTCTCTGTCCTGAAGCCACGCCTGTAACTACCAAGCGGAGGACAGTCAACTCCAAAGCCTGCCGAGCAGGAAGACGGAAGACACCTGGGTTCTCAATGGTGCCACCTGATTCTCCCACCAGCGTGTCCATCTGAACCCCCACTGTCCCCAGGCTTCCCGTGAACTGAAATCTGGACCTAGCAAACAAGCTTATCAGACCTGGGGACTGGCAGGCTGATGGAAACAAAATTAAAGCATTCTATCACAGCTAGCCATGCAGTACCTACCCCTCACCACGCTGAAGACTGGAATGAAACACTTCTTTTGTAATAAAATTTGACCTATTTATCTCCTAAACTATTTTTAAGCAACAGGAAAGAAATTCAAGCTGGTGAAAAATACAATATGTCACATTCACATCCGCCCGCAAAACCCACACGTGCCCACTGGGTTACGGCCACGGCTTTAAAGGATGAGATGCTGAGAGAGTTCCCCCAGCCTGGGAAGAAATAAAGCAGGCTGGCTAAAACAAAAGGAGCTTGGCCCCGTTGGCAAACAACACGAAAGTAAATTTAAAAAATAAAGCAAATTTTATTTCTCTAAGATGTACCAGTGTGTATTCCCCAAAGTACCCAAGACACAAAACTTCAGTTTTGTTCAGTCTTGGTTGAACCCTTTAAACAAAGTCGTTGGACCCAGGGTTAAGAACTTTTTTCTTTCTAATTGATTTTTAGAGTGCGTCCCCGAAGGTGAGCAAGACAGGACAATGAGCAGCTGAAACAGTTTGTAAAGGAGACGTCATTCAACTCATTTCACGTGATCGTGGGGTACAGCCCACGCCCACGGCACTGTGGGGGGGGGGGTCCCGGGAAGTGACAGGGGAGGACGCTGCCGCCGGTGAGGTCGGCAGCCCGTGCCCACGTGACCGTCTCTTTGGGCACACGGAGTTTGATTATGTGGCACTGGCGAGCTGGCCTTCATCACGAAAACCAGACGGCAGGCGAGAGTCGGGCGAGGAGAGGCTGAGGAGTGCGGAGCGAGCCTGTTTGGACTTCCTCGCTGTGGGTGTGTTCAGAGCCTCCATGCTTGCTACGGACTCGACGCCTGAGACCCCACCCTATTCACATGCTGAAGCACTAACCCCCCACGTTGAAGGTGGCTACCATCAAGGATAATAACCAAATAACCAAACAGGCCAAAATACTGTTCAAGGCTTACAGGAGATGGGTTATTATCTAGCTGGGGAGGTTGGGGAGCTTAAAGACAGAGGCACACAGGCTGGGCTCCCTCCCAACTGGAGGAAACCGTGAAGCAAACGGGGCAGGAGTCGGACCTGGTCCATCGGGCTGGTCCTTCCACAAGCGCGCCCCTCCACGTACACCTTAGACTCCTTCCACGTACAGATGGTCTCACACAGCGCCGGATACGATGCGCCGCTCTTTGAGCAATCAAATGCGCACCAGCTCATTCAAGGCTCTGAGAAGTCCTGCAGAAAGTCATCCAGAATTTCCCAAATGTGTAACAAGTCATGGGAAAGAGTCTTGGCAATGATCTTGGAACTACAGTGAACCAGGCAATGCCTGGGGGCGGCAGTGGGATGTTCCGGGAGAGCTGAAATTGTGAGGACCGAGGGTCAGGAATTAGATGCCAGGTGGATGATTGAAGGCTGGCCGCCCCCCAGCACACACACACACACACACACACACACACACACACACACACACACAAAGTGATAACTTTGACGCTCATTTTTCTCGCTGTAATTCGGTAAATAACAATCCGGAAGTTTCGACAGACTTTGAGCAAGTGAGAAGTGGACAGAAGAAGGAACGAGGTAAAGACAAAATTAACTGACTTCTGTTTCACTTCGATGGAGCCGGTCCAATGATACTGTGTACGTGACGCACTTCAAAATGAATCGTTACTTCTGAAAATTGGTGTAACAGTATTTAAGGACGAGGACAAGCAACAGCAGTTTCTCGAGCTGCCCGAGAGCCTGACCATTACAGAATACGACCCCACATCCCACAAATGTCTGCGCCAATGGTATTTGCCACCCTGTCTTAAATTTTACTTAAATGGCGTCCTTCATTGGGTTCGATCTCCGCTTTGGTCTCATAAACACGGTGAAGATGACAGATCTCATGCTCAAAAGCCAGTAACAGTGAACGAAACTGAGGTGGGCTTATTAAACCAGGACGGGACAAGGATTCTCCATAATACATACAATTATTGGAAATTCTGCACAATCAATCAAGCCCAGGGCAGAAGTCAGAGGCACACGTATTGGAAATGACGAGACGAAATTGGATTTGTTTACAGACGCTATGAAAGGTCTGCGTGGCAAAAGCAAACGGGTCTGTTCTTAGCCGGCCGGGCACATTGATTAGTCCCCAAATATTTTAATAATTTTCCTCTGCCAAAGCCAAGTAGTAAGAAACAATTTCCAAGGTCTGGAAGCACCAGGACACAGAGTCTAAACCCCGAGATGCACGCCGCGGGGCGTCATTTCCACCAGCCCCAGAACGGGCTCCTTCCGTCGGTGACCGCCCTTCACGCCGGCCGCGCCCCCTCGGCCGGCAGGACAGGTGAAGGGGTTTGTTTTTTCCCTCTAACAGCCATGGAAAAGCACGCAGGGCCTCAAGCAGGTACAGACACGCTCTAATTGGCGTTTTAGAGAGTTCTCTCCAACTACAGGGAGGAGACAGGCTTACAAGAAAAACAGCAAGAGCAGAGAGTCAGCCAGGACGAGGGGTTTGCTCTGAAGGAGTAAGAGAAGCGCACTTGCTAAAGGAAACCCGTCTCCCTGCCCTCAGTCCCTCCGACCCCGAGTGGTGCGTCTTCCACACCCAGTTCTCGTCGGACACCAGCTGCGTGTCCTGCGACTCAGTTCGACTCTGATACGACTGACCCCGAGTTCGTGCAGACACCAGGGGCTAAGGGCTCAGGCCCCCAGGACGGCCCCCACTCATCCCCAAGCACTAGGGGGGTCCCCAGGTCCCCCACACTTCTGTCCGGCTCGGTTGCAAACTGAGGGTTCCCACGACCCCCTCCCCACAGAACTTTGGGAACACCTGGCTCTCTTACCGTTTATCCTGAAGACGGGGGTGAATCTCCAGACGACGAGGTCCAGGAGGGTCCCGAGTGCTGGGGTTTCAGTCTCCGTGGACTTTGGGGGGCAGCTGCCTCCCAACCTGCGGGCGTGCTCCCCACCCTGGAAGCTCTCAGAGTCCTCGTATTTTGGCTTTCTTATGGAGGTGCCATCAGGCAGGACTGGTTAAACCCTTGGCCGCTGGGGTTTAACTCAGCCCGCAGCCCCTCTCCCCTCCCCGGAAGCTGGGGGCGTGGCTAAGACGGTCAGCCCTCTGGGCACGTGCTTGGTCCCTCTGGCCGCCAGCCCCACCCCCAAGAGCCAGCGCAGCGGCGTGAACTCAGGTGTGGACGAGCTTCTAGGAATAACAAGACATACTAGCCTCATGCCCATCACTCAGGAAACCACTGAGTTTCAGGAGCTCGGGGCCAGGAACCAGGGAGGTCCTCCTGGAGGAGGTGGCCCTGCATCCAAGGACAGTGTCCTCAGAAGAGACAGAAGAGGAGAGACACAGACACGGAGGAGACGCCACGTGGAGATGCAGGCAGAGATGGGAGGGAGGCAGCCACCAGCCCAGGGATGGACACCTGGAGCCCCCAGAAGCTGGAAGAGGCGGGAAGCGAGGAAGGACCCTCCTTGTGAAGGATACGTGTCTGTTTTAAGCCGCTTGGCTTTTGGTAATTTTTGAGTCCTGTAGAATATATGTAATGTCTTTTTACTCAATACCTTACCTCCTTAAGGAGTAGTTACATTTTAAGTTTTAGTTCCAGTTATTTAGTAAAAGACTTGGTGATCGAAGGAAGGGTGGAAACTCAGACACAACCGTGCAGGTGGGGGAGAGCTCTGTTTGGAAGAGCGAGCGTTTCTCCGCACACCTGAAATTCCACTTCTCCGCAGAGGCGGGAGGTCCCCCTGACAGCTCTGCCCGACCCCTGGGCGGACAAGCCCAGGTTAAAGGGGAACTCCAGGTACACGTTAGCTACCGAGGGCCACCTGTGAGTGAGGAAACTTGGCAGGTGTCCCTCACGTCCGGGTAGATACCCTGAGTTCATTTTCAAACAAGGTAAGAGGGATTTTTAAATTAATTTTAATAAAGGGAGAAAGAACCTGTAACCTTAAATTCTAAGAAGAAGAAGGGAAAAAAACGGGTGTGAAGCTGACACACCAGGAGCAAAGCCTACGTTGGCTTTATTCTTTTCTCAAAGCCAGAAGGAAAATATTGTGCAATGCCAAGACGTGGCTGATTAAGCAGTAACATTTGGAGAAGGAGACTGTCTTAATGGAATGAATCATTGTGAATCAGCAGGCTGAAATAAAGAATTATTTGAACCGTTGAACGTGGTGATTTAGTTTAAAAGGGAGAGAGAGACAGCCTAGAAAGTGGTTCTCAGGGCCGGCAGCCTGTCAGCCCCGCTGGGAACTCGATAGAAATGCAGGTGCTGGGACAGCCCCCCAGGCCTGCTGACGCGGGCCCGTGGCAGGCGACTGGGGAAAAGGAATTTGGTTTTGCTTCTTAAGAGACTCAAACATAAAACCTTGCAATGCTTTATTTAAAGAGGCCGGCAGTTTGGAAATCTGCCTTTTGTGATGAAACCTCCGTCCCAGAGATGAAGCAAGGACTTGAAAATGGGGAAGGCTGGCAGCGCAGTCTGGTAGCTGATAAAGAGGTGATTGTCCCTCTCTCCGCAGGAACGACCGATACCGGTAGGTTCCATGTCCCAGTTTCACAGCCGTATTTAGGTTTCAGAAACGGTCTGCAGGCCGATGTGTGGGTTACATAAAACCTGTTGGGTTTATTGCTGATGACAGGCATGCGGCGCTGGTCGAAAAGCATGCTCGGGAGATTAGATTCCCCCTTTGATAATGACCGGAGTGCAATCAGAGAACGAAATTTGTTTTCTCGTCTGGTGACGCCAGAAAGGCTCCCTTCAGCTGAGCTGTCACGAGGAAATCATATGGAAAATTTGCACGTGTGTATTTAAGGAGGGCCTGGCGACAGGAGGGTCATGTAACAGCAGGTCAGTGCAAGGTACGTGATTTAGTCCTGAGCACGAGGGTAAGAAGCTGTTAGGTCAATTCCCAGTAATTGAAATTCAGAAGTGCCTTCTTTTCTTTGACTTAATTATGATACAAGGAAAAGTGAGGAGCAACTTGGAAATCTTGAGTATTGGCATTCAGCTTAAAAAATAATGAAGTTCTATGTTTCAAAAATCTATAGATATCGTCTATAAATACATTCACTCATCTATTTATCTCACCAACACCCGCTATCTCTTTAATTGATATACATACAGGTAACAGGTACCACTGCTCTGAGCAAGGTGTTTATAATGTAACACATGTGATTTTGACCATTCTTGACCCTCTTTTTCCAGGAAAGGGTATGAACTGGAAATAAATCACATGTATGCATCCACAGACACCCTTCAAATATGCAATCAAAATGAGGGTATTTCCAGGGACAGTAAAAATAACAAAACCCCATGTAATTTGAGAGATGCAGGAGAATTTTGAAATGTATATTAAAACATAATAAAAACAGAGACAGACTTTATCCTAGAAGGACGGCATTCCTGTCCCGGAATGTGTGACTTCAAGGAATGAAGAGATAACACGCCTCAGAGAGACAGAATGAAGATTGTTAGAAATAACGTGATTCCGAGGACGAGGGGCTGTAACTGTTCCTCAGGCTGAGTGAGGACGGGAGAGCCTGGCCTGGGGCCCCGCGGCTCACTTGGCGGGATGTGATTCTCAGAAACAGCTGTGTCTTGCCCCCCGCCCCCGACTCTGCATAGACAGCGCCCTTGGCGGAGGTTTGGGGGGCCCCCCGGTCAGGACAGGAGTGAGGAGGGGACCAAGGCTGTGGGTCGAAGTTAGGGATCCTGTCTTACATCCTTCAGGGCACAGGTCGGCCCCACAACCAAGGGTTAGCCAAGCTCAAATGTCAATCCAAGGTAGGGAAACTCTGTCGGACCCCAGTCTCCCCAGTTCTGACCCACAGTGGTCAGAACTGAGTGAACAGAATTGAATGAGCCTGAGAACAGAATGAACGTAACCATCAACCCGCACAATCCCGTGTGATAAGTCTGACATGTACGTGGGGTCCTTGCAACGCCTAGAGTGTCCAAAACGTTTCTGCACACCTTAATTCAGTTCTTGTTGGGTTGTAAGAGCCTTTGGGGGAAAAAAACACCTCAATCGTGTGCCTGGAACTGAGGGCACAAAGGGAAATACAGTAAACAAAATAAAATCTCAGGCGATGCTGGAAGGCTGGTGGAGGGAGTAACGTCACACACTACACCACCGTCTGAATTGACACCAGGGCGACCCCAGGCTCCGTGTGGCCAAGAAGGGGCTCATCCTCCCAGGGGAGCTCAGGGGTCTTCAGAAACTCGGCGCCTTGGCGGCGGGTGCTGACAGGCGGGAGGCACCAGGTGGGAGAGGTGAAAAGACGGAATCAGGGAGTCAAAAGGACGCGCAGCCTCTTCTGAGACGTGAGAAGCTACCGAGGCTGCCGGGAACAGGGGCTCGAAGCCAGCGAGACGCTGCCGTGAAACACGGGGTGCATCGCCACGGTCTGAGGTGTGCCTGGCAGCCGGTGGCAGTCACAAATGTGTGTCCGTCACCAAAGCAAGTGCCGAAGCACATGTTGTTTTTTTCTCGTATTATTTTGCAATCAAAGAGTTGGTTTCTTTCAGTCTTGGGATGTCCGTTAAATGACTCTTTTATACATAATTAATTTTATTTTTTTTTTTTTAACGTCAAGGAGAGGAAACAGCTTTCAGGAGGAGCTACACAAGCGTGGGGCGGCTTTTCTCAAGCTGCGTGTGTGTTGCCTTTGAGACAGCCTGTTGGGGAGGGGGCGGGGAGGGGGGGCGTGCAGGGTGGACAGGGTTTAAATCAAGAGACAGAGCTCCGCACAGCAGGCCGGGCACGCTGGTCTGCACTCACAGCCAGCTGATCCCCTAAGACGCTCGTCTCGGCTTTGGGTCCGGGTTAAAGATCTCCGGACTTCGTGGGAGAATGTTTCGGCGCTTCTGCGAGTTTTTACTGGTTCCTGCTTCTGGCTGAACAGCCCTCCCGCCTCTCTCACAAAGAGTTTTGAGGCTGCAACCTCTCCATCACTCTCTCTCCCTACTGCTCTGTCCTACGGCCACAGCAGGTTCCTAAAAGCCAGCTCTAGGTTACTCTGGAAAGTCCCAGAAAAACAGACCAAGAGTAAAGACAAAATGAGCAAGCCAGCAGAAAAGCAGACAAGCAAGAAAAACACAGACTCCTCAGGCCGGCACCCGCTCTGCCATCTGGAGCCCCCAGTCAGTCCTCCTCTGTCCACTCGTGACGCCCTCTCCCCCCCCCCCCGCCGTGGTCTCCCTCCCCATCTCCAGCAGCCGGGCCATCTACTCAGCCCTCATCAAAGGATTGTCCACTTTTGTTTCCACGGCCTCCGAGTCCAGCCACGCCTGGACCAGTGAACGGGCCCCTGTCCGCCATCTTAACTCAGGGAGATATGTGACCTGATTGCTGCTTGTGACAAGTGACCTAAACCTGGTGGAGCCGTCCCCACCGCATCCACTGCTACTGCCTCCTCGCCTGCACTCTGAGTCTCCCCAGGGGTCATTAACCTAGCAGAATCAAGAGGCCACCGAGCTCTAAGGGCGACTCTCACGGCTAGGACTGTCGCCAAAGGGGCCACACGCACATCTACGGCAAGGACGCTCATGCCCGTGAAGTGCCGCACAGCTGGGCGCTTCGGCTTCTCATCGGCCAGCCTCGTCAGGGGACTACACAGACACCTGACGCCACACCGTCAAGTTGCGGACGCAGACGAGAGAGCAGGCAGGAAGCGGCGTCAGCAAGTGCCGGGCTCGGCGAGGGGGGTGAGGAGAGGTACCTGGTGGGCGAGCGGGGGCTGCGGTCACCGGCGTGGCACGTGTGCTTCTCCGTCTTCATTCCTCACACAACCACTCGGCAGAGTAGTCACGAGGGACCGGTCTCCTTACGGCTTGGGAATTTCCTGCAGACGAGCACAGGGTTTTATTCTGAGGTTCAGCTAGTCATTACTACCAAGGGTGCGGTTTTAAAATCATTAGATAGATGTCGGTTATATATTACATGCCCCAAATGGTGCTTGGTGTAGATTGGGTGTAGTCAGATATAGATAGACAGGTGGTGGCTAGATAGACAGATAGATGGATGGATGGAAGATGGATGGATGGATAGAAAGATATATAGATAGATAAGATAGGTAGATAGATAGATAGATAGATAGATAGATAGATAGATAGATAGATTAGATGGATGGATAGATTGATTAGATGGATGGATAAATAGATAGACAGACAGATTGAATGGATGGATGAATGGATAGATCAATAGATAGACAGACAGACAGATTGGATGGATGGAGGGAGGGAGGGATGGATAGAAAGATAAGATAGATAGATAAGATGGATTGATGATTGGATGGATGCATAGATGGATGGATGGACAGAAAGACAGATAGACAGATGGGTGGATGGGTGGATGGATGGATAGATAGATGGGTGGGTGGATAGATAGATAGATAAGATGGGTAGATAGATAGGTTGATAAATGGATGGATGGATGGATGGATGGATAGAAAGATGGATGGATGGATGGATACATGGATGGATGGGTGGGTGGGTGGATGGATGGACAGATGGATAGATAGATAGGTAAATGGATGGGTGGATAAATGGATAGGTAGATGGATGGATGGATGGATAGATGGATGAGTGGATGGTAGATAGACAGGTAGGTAGATAGATAAGTAGATAGGTATATGCAGAGTTAGAGATAGATAGGTAGGTAATAGAACAGATAATAGAAGACAGTGGACATGCAGATACAGGGAACAGAAGATACATTATAGGCAGACAGATGACAAAATCGATGGCAGATGGACCCTTATCCTCAGTGGAATGGTAATGTTATGCTGGAGGTAAAGCAAAAATGTACGATCAATGGAAACATGAAAAGCTATAGAACAATGTTAGGCAGCGGTGTGCTCATTAGCAGTCTTGCAAAAGACCCTCTTTGTACATTTGCAACCTAGACTCGGAGTACCTACGCACCACAATGGTAGACAGTCCTGACAGCACGTGTGTAATAAGGCGCTGCAAATTCTCGTGCGTGTCCTGCGTTCTCAAAGAAGTGTTAAATTATGAATGCACTCAGGACGGAAGTGAGCCTCCCTGTAGTTTACAGCTTGGTAATCAATTGGTATTTGTTTGGGAAATGATCCCAGGGGCTGTCAGCTTTTGTTTGGGCTCCAAAAAGAGAGTGATGTTGGGTAACATGGTGAGAAAAAGAACAATGAGAGACATAGAAATTTTTAGAAATGCAGAAATATAAAGAATAGTGCAACAAAGAACAATAAAGGAAGTGAGGGGATGGGGTGGCTATTTCATTTTTCTGCTTTCATTTATTGTTCATTTTACCTTGTTTTTTTTTAATGCAAAATAAAAGCCATGCATAACCACGGAAGAAAAAAAATCTCAGCAGAAAAAAAGGCTACGCACTGAATAAAACACAGTCACAACCCAGAACGGCCATCTGTGTAGAGGGGTCTATGCTATGTGTGTAGACACAGTTATTTTTCCACGTTGGAGGATGAGACACACGGTCTTTCCATACCTCATTTTCTCTTTAAACAGTTGGGGAAAAGTTTCCGTTTTGTCATATATGCATCAGTTTGGGAAAACTTTGCGTTCCGTCATATATACATCGTTGTGTCCAAGTAATGTTTTTTTTGTTTTGTTTTGTTTTTTTAGTGGAGGTATCACACTATATTTCACTAACCCGCAGGTAGGTCCACTTGGGTGGGTTCAATCCTTTGTTTCATAAATCATGCCAAAATGAGCCTTTTTGTCTGTTGAGCTGTGTGCACATATTTACCTATACGGCTCGCCTCAATGTCTAGATTTGGAATTGCGAAATCTCATTTCTTTCCAAAGAGATGACACCCGTCTGTGTTCCCACCAATAGCATATGTTTCCCCACATCTTTGCCAATACTACATATATATTCAGATATTTTGAGCTTTCTCAGAACAGCAGGATAAAAAAAAAATACCCATCCATCTGTACCTGGTTGTTCTCATTTTCCCGTTAATACTGGGACCGCGATCGGGCAATGTTTCATCCGTTTACGAGCAAATAGTATTTATTCTTCTGTGAAATGTCTGTCCACGCCCCTGGCCCATTCTGTCTGCCGGGATTTTCGTGTCTCATTCAATTGTAAAACTCGTTCAGTACTAGGCAAATTTTGTCTTTGTATGCAATATCTTGCATATTTTTGTTCTTTTGATGTTTCTTGCTATTTATGCAGGAATGGTTGGGTTGTTTTTTTTTTTTAAGTTTGTATTATCAAATTTACCGATCTCTTCTTTACAGCGTCTGGGGTTTTGCTTTGCTTACGAATGCCCCTGATACGCTAAGATTAGTTTTAAAAATATTCTCCCACCTCTGCTAGTCTGAGCGTTTTTCCCCACTCTTCTGTTTAAGTCTTTGATCTATGCACAGTTTTCTCTGTTGAAAGGACTGAGCATGTGTTTACCCCAGCCCCACACGCTGTTGCACACACAGCGGGTGGGTGATTGTTCCAGGTGCTCTGGCTTGGAGTGAACTGCTACCTGTATTAAATAAAATGTCAGTATATTGTGGGGGCAATTTCAGGATTCTCTACTGGTCTGTCTAATCACACATGTCTGCTCAACTTTGATGAATTAATATTGCTGAGTACCGTGCTTTGATGAATGTTATTATGGTCTACAAGTTGCCAGGTATGGCGTTCATACGGAAAAGAAAGTGTGAGCATTGTCAAACATGTTCTTAACAAGCAAGCGCATATATGGTATGTTATAGGTCAGATATAAATAATGCTGAATGTTAATTACTCAGTTTTCTTCTTGTCTCCAACAGCGTTTTAGATTACATCAGTATTTCCCCCCCACACACTCACATCTGCAAAGTATTGCATTTCCTCCTTCCTAACTGAATTGTCCAATAATTTCACTAAATCACCACCAGGCGGGCATCCTTCTCTCACGCCAACGTTAACAGGAATTCCTTTAATGTTTCCATGTGAATTAAAGCACTGGTTCAAGGCTGGTAATACTCATTGTTCCATTATACAGTGACCAGTGCTTTTTCATTGCCCGCTTTGGCCACAGGAGACACTGGATTTCATCAGCCTCGTCCTGGCACATACCAGTCCCGGGGCTTTCCGTCCTCTGTGATTTATTACCATGGTGCATGCCCCTCACAGATGTGGACCCCTTCTTGGGTCTGATGGAAGGAACCAGGTTTGAGACTCATCATGATTTTGCAATTCAATAATATTACAAGGCATTTATTCTTTGGGAAAGAGAATATGGGTGTCGGTGCCCGGTGGAGACCCTGCGTTGACCAGAATGGCCGGCACTGGCACTGGGAAAAGAGTCAGACAAACCGGCTTCTCACCTCACAGGGCCCGGAGGTGACCTCTGACCTCACTCTGCTCATTCATAAAAGGATCTGTGCCAGTCCTTGTTCTGAGTCCTCTAAGACTATTTTTTATTTATTTATTTTTTATGGAAGGCTTTAAAACACGTAGAATTAACTACACTTCATCTGAATGAAAAGGGTGGGTACCCCCCAAGCGTGCTTTTGACCAAATTTATTCACGCACTTTGGAAGTTCCCTGTGTGCTTGTTTGGGGACAAAAGCCTAGCTTTTAATTAATCGGAAGTCAACCAAATTGCGTCGTTGGTGTGATGAGGATTTTATTTGCAGATTCCTGCCACGCCTCCTCATCTCACTGTTTTATCATATTTCCTTTTAATGTTCCAGGTGACGCAGACACTGGAATATTAAATTTACACCACCGAGCTCACGTTTCGCAAAACGACAAAGGATACTAACTGGTCCCGGTGATCACCCCATTTAAACACAGCATGAGAAAAATGTACAAAAAATACTAAGAATGAATCAAATATAATTAATTGGAAAAGCATAATATTTGAAGTGACCACCAGTAGAAGCATTACCACCATGCCACACTTTCACTTTTTAACCAAGAACATATTAAATTCAGAATTTTTGCTTTAGCATTTTTTTTTAACTTTGAATTAAAAAAAAAAAAGCTTTACGGACTCCTCTAATACGAAGTATAAATGAATCATCGGCGCTCACACGTTCCAAATACTGTATTACGTCCTCCAAATAGATTAGGAACGTGCCCGAAATGCCCCCTGAACTTGTAACGCTGTGCAGACACACCAGTCATTAAAGACATAAGCATACAAGTCAGTGAAAAATAATAATGCGGGCAAGTGTCGTTCAGAACAATACTCACAGGGATCACTGCCACTCAGAGCCAGAGACCCGTCTTCCTTAGCAGCCGTATGAAATAACTGGACGAAGACAGAGTAAAACTTCAATGACAGTTTTGGTGTAGCCTTAGTGTCGTAGTCCAGACCACAAGCAACTGGAAGCACAAAAAGGCAGAAATACGTATGCTTCTCCCCCAAACTCCTGCACCAAACTGTAATGAAACATACAGGGTTTATTCATCCTTTCTGCTCATCCGCTCATGCAATGATCTGCCTGCGGTTCCTCACCTAGTCACCCGGCAGACGTTTACTGAAGGCAAGGAACTTTCTCCAACATCAGGAGTGCAGGAATACGAAAGGCATTTTCTTTGTAACTGCCTAGTCCGAGCACTGGGGCGATGGATGAAAACATTCCAAGTGCACGTAACGGATGCAGAATGTGGGAGTGTAGAAAAGGCCCCGAGAGCAAGAAGTGAGGTCTGCAGACCCAGCACACTCACACGCCGTGGCTTTATTTAAATGTCGGCATCGCCCTAAGGACTTATCACCCGTGGCCATCGTGGAATCCTTGTCTGGGGAGGTCGGAGGATGGGGCCAAATCTGCACGTCCTGCAGGTGGCCCAGCCTCTCCTGGCTAGCGCTGCCTACCTGGCCTTGTATGACATCACACTGCTGAGGTTTACTTAATAAGCGTTGCTCGGGCAAGCCACGGATGCCAAGTCCATAATGTGTCCTGTAAGTGCATTTTGTCCTTTATCTATTACATTATGGAGGTCCCCGATATATAAGGGGTGAGGTTAAAAAGGATCTGATAACACGGGGCAATTGGATGGAGTCAAACGCTGGCTGGCATACAGAATCATTTCGTGCAAAAACAAAAAAGGGTACTAGTATGCATTATTCAAGTTAACCAGGCAAGTGTTTGCTTTATATAACTCTGGCTGCAACTTTTAAAGGTAATTTGGGGAAAGGAATGGTGGTCTATTTTTACCTACAAAAAGTTTACTTTCCTGAGAGCAAACCGGTTTCTGGCACAAAAATTTCGTTGGAAAACAGCTGAAAGAAGACCAAGGAGAAAATGGAGAAACAACGATCCCACACTCTGTACCAACATTGCTACGTGCTTTTTGGACTCTCATTGTTTGGAAAATATTTTTGAAACAAATTATCTTTTGGGGGGATGGATTCCTGCAAGGTTGTCTCTTTCGTTACCGTTTTGACCACCAAGTTGGGTGATAATACTCTAGGTACACGTGCAAGACGGATGGCTCTTTGGAAATGCACGCTTCGTTGAACCCCTGAACTGTTGGGGGGGCTTCTAACCTTGGGCCCACGAGGAATGCCCCTATCTGGAAATCAAGACCGTCTTCTCAGAGGTGACTGAGGTCTTCCTAAAACATGGCACGTTCTTCAATCTGCTTGTCTTTGAAACCTGGGTGGGTACTATTGAGATCATTCTGCCTGAGATAGCCCCAACCTCATTCTAATTGGATTAAGTAACCTATCACAGGAAGAGAAAGACTGTTCTGCTAATGAGCAATATTATGGCTGGTATTATCCGTAAGGCTCTGGGGGAATCAGACCAGACGGAAGCACCTACTGATCACTTTTAACATGTACAGAAACGTTGCAGGCTCCATTCGGAGGCGCCCTGCTCTCAGCGATTCAAAGGACAGCGCCAGTGTATTTACTGTTTATTTTTGCAGTTTCATGACCCGTGGAGTAAGTCCCAACACAGTCATTCAGGCATCATGATTCCTATTATTTTTCTAGATAGGGAACGTTTATCCTCAAAATTGGCCAAATCTGTGAAATACAAGTGTTCAAAACAGCATCGATGTCTCAAACTCCCAAATTTATCCCTTCCCACCCCTGTTCCCAGGTAACCATACTACATCTGCGAGTCTGTTTGTTTTCTAGGTGAGTTCATTAGTGTCCTTTTTTTTTTTTTTCTTTAGTTTTGCAAATGTTAACCACTATATATACAAATAGATTAAAAAAAAAAAAACAAATTTTCTCTGTATAGCACAGGGAACTATATGCAATATCTTGTAATAATCCTTAATGAAAAACAATATGAAAACATATATATATATACACACACACACATATATATATATACACACACATATGACTGGGACATCGTGCTGTGCGCCAGAAATTGACACATTGTAACTGACTATATTCAATTCAAAAAAAAAAAGAAAAAAGAAAAAACCCCAAAACACAAAAAAAACATCGACAGAGGTTTTCGGTTTTTTTTTTTTTTTACTTTACTCTGTTCACTGGGAGGGTCATTACAGAAAGCTATGTATGACTCCAGGCCATAGTTTCCTTAAAGAAACTCACATACGAGCCCAGGTAGCTGGGGATAAGATGCAACAGAACATCGACTTTTGTGAGATTCTCATCTAAGTAAGTGAACATACAAAGTATCAGAAATACAGGTTCTGTTTCGTTCAGCCCTCCAGCAGCCGGCCGGATCATCGTGTGAGAAGGAAGACAAGGTGTGGGGAGTCTGAAGCACATGCCCAGAGCAGCAGTGTTTAATAAGCAAAGCCGAGACAGGACTTTCATTGCCGAAACTGGGCGGCATCCCACGCCACGCCGGTCACACAGAATTCCCTCCACGTTCACGGTCACAGCATTTACTTATGCAGGGCTGTGTGGTTTATCGGCAGGGGGAAAGCTCCAAGAGGAAATACTTTTCTTTGCTGAACTTGTTTTTAATGTTACTTGTAAAATTATTATATTTCTAAGCACTTTGGGGAAAAAGAATAAAAGAGTGAAAGCAGAAGAAAAATCAGGCATATATTTGGTAGCTTGGGATTTCCATAAATTAAAATCTAAGGGAAAAAAAACCAGAAAGGACATCTAAATGGCCAAACACCCACATATATAACGTTTTAAATATAAATGTTTATATATTACAGATATAATTTTATAATTTGATTAACGTTTTTGCATAAGTATATTATATATTATGCCTGATAGTATATAATAAATTCATGTTGTATATATCTTTTTTGCCCACTGTGACTTTCTTTTATGTTGTATGTTTCTCAAATATGTACGTGTATATATATATATATATATATTTTTTTTTTTTAAGGGTGTTCAATTTGGTTAGTCTCAGGGAAATTAAAGCCAGTACATTCCACAGTGACTAAATTATTAAAACCCAGAAAGACTGGCAAATACCAAATGCGGAGAAAATGTGGATTAACTGGACATCCACCCATATGCGCTGACCCCAGAGCGTATTTTAAAACAGACATTCTCGTGTTCACTTCAGCAGCACATATGTGAAAACTGGAGCAATGCAGAGAAGATCAGGACGGCCCCTGTGCAAGGATGACATGCAAATCCGTGAAGCATTGCATATGAAAAACAAAAACAGAAATTCTCAAAACGGAGCACGTGCTCTCTGCCACCAAGGCCGTGACAGAACCCAGCCCACTCTGTCTTTATGGAACCCGCCAAGTAAGAAGTAACTAAGCAAATACTACGTTAGCTGTTTCACAGCAGAAAGGAGTGAGCTCAGACCCAGAGCTGCGTTCAGATTTAATCAGCCCTATCTAACCCCAATCACTGGCTGCAGTTTAAACTCATTTGCTGCGCATTAAAACTTCACGGGAAAGAGTGTTTCCTCCTGAGTACGTGCATCAACAGATAGTAAGTTGAGCTCACAGAGGGAAAAAAAACCCATAGAGTTCATACAGTGCAGTTTATATCACAAATGTACACGCTGCATTTTATGATAGCTCTCAGCGGAAGAGCGGATCATCTTTCAGGGTATCTCGGAAAGGACGGTGAGCATGTTTTAAATAAAAATGCAAGCATGTTCCATCCGGTTTCGCTCCCCTTCAGACTTCCGCGACCTTCACTGGCATTTTGCAACGTGCTGCTTAGCGAGACGTTGTAACGCTCCCCGACGCCCAGGGTTACCCATCACCTAAAGAGCCAGCATGGAGGTCTGACCTTGGCTTACGATTTAACGATCGCGGCATTTTTACCAATTTAACGATCGCGACATTTTTACCGATTTAACGATCGCGACATTTTTACCGATTTAACGATCACGACATTTTTACCGATTTAACGATCGCTGCATTTTTACCGTGTGTTTCTTCTCCTTTCTCTATACTTCAGGTAAGACTGACTTTATTATAAAGGACCCAAGGTACGTTGAACTTGAGAATTGGATGTCCTAAAGCCAACGTTTACCTGACTCAGGCATGTGCTTTGATAGTCTCGCGTCCTTCATTTTTGGTTGGTAATCATCTTACGTCGGTGGGGGACAGACAGACACCTCTGCCCTTGCCTCTCTGAAGCTGTACTGTTCGTCCTTGAAACAGAAACCCCTCTTCTTAAAAAGTTAACACAGGGTGTTATCTGCAACTCCCTCTCAAGCCTGTACACTGGGGCATAGTCTCCTCTCATTTTTCTTCTTTTTATTAAGAGGGTCTTAGTCCTGAATTTCAGCGGTTGTGATTTATTTCAAGGTGCTATGTTGGTGCTGACGCCCCCGTGGCAGGAACTGGGGCGGACGCCCATTTGAAGTACATTTCCGCCCAGTAAGTTCTGTCCCTTACCACCACCACCACCCCCCCCAGCTTGTCACGGTTTCACAGCACCAACGTCCCAGCCTGATCAATTTCTGATTATAAATGAGGTTCCTGTAAGATTGATTTTTGTTTTCACACTCGACTTCATGTTCTGAAGTATCAGTGACAGAAATACAGATCTCTGGTCTCTCTTCCCTGTGGATCTGTTTCTAAAGTCATGCAACAAACACTAAGATGATGGCATAAAGCCTTCAAGCAAACCATCCTTGGTGCAGTTTTCTGTATTTAACTGAGTTCCGTCAGTGAAACTTCGGCGTGTCAGAACGTGCGTTCAACAGAGTTGTGTGTGGGAGCCTATGATTGGGCGGTTTCTGTGAACAAGAAACACTTGAGAATTCTTGCATTCACATTTTATGTCTCGCTTTGGAAGAGACTGGGCTGAACCCTGCACTGTGACTCTTGTTGACTTTTGTTTTGTTTTACTTGTAAGATAAATGCACATGACAGGGATGGGGGGGGCTATTTTGCAAGCAAAACATCTTGGACTCAACTCAGATTCCTACTTTCTCCCTGCACACACCACGTTTGTTTATTCCCGCGAAGCCTCTGTGCTTCCATACCTGACCAGTGGCTTTTCAAACTTGAGTGGCACCAGAACCACCTGGAAGGCTACTGCAGATGGATCGATGGCCCCCTTCTCTGAGGTTTCTGAGTCAGTACGTCTGGGACGGAGCCGGAGAAGCTGGATCTCTGACAAGAACCAGCTCCCGCGAGGCAGCAAGTGGAGGTTCCCTCTTTGAGAACCACCTTTCCTCTACCCAGATTCCACTTACTCTCAAACTCAGGTCAGCCTGCCCTACACTCCTCTCCCCCAACTTACAAAGAGGGCCTTGCATGTTCTGCACCCCTGCGCCCCGTTCTTGAGACTTCATTCCGCCGCACACGCCACTAACTTCCATGTCGGAATTCCGCCCGTGTTTGTATCTTAATTGGCTCACTCTGACTTTCCTTGAAGTTGTATGTGTCTCCTGGTGGTGACGCCACCTCCACAGATGAGGGACGTATCAAGAGTGGCTGGACTGCATCGGTCAGGACACGGGGAGAACCCTTGCGGTCCGGGTGGGAGTCTGAGTCCCGCTACAAGAACCAGCGATTCCTCCCCGCAAAAAAGTGGGAGCAGCAGGTTAGGAGAATTGTTGGCAGCTTGCTGCACATCCACGGAGCGGCGACCAGAAGGTGCATTCTGGTCCTGCAACGAAGGGTCCCCTGCAACAATTTCAGATACAATTCCTCCTCCTCCTCCCCACCGCCTCCTCCCGTCCTCTCCCTCTTGTCTTCTCTTCTTTCGCTTAAAATTCTTCCTTCTCCTTCTTCTCTTTCATCTCTGTCTCCTCTTCCTTCTTCTTCACAGGACTGATTTCTGCCTTTAGCTTGGAGGGAGCGGGGAGGGTGGAAATGCAGGCACCTATAGTCCCCTGGAGGAGGAGACCAAGATCTCCAGCAGGTGAAGGTCTCTCCATGGCAGGTTCACCGGGAAACAGGCTGCCGCACTGGGCTGGGCCAGGCTGGGCTGGGCTGGGCCGGGCTGGGCTGAGCTCACCGATCGGCTGGCCGCTCCTCCGTGGGTTTGTGCGTGGGTTTTCGCAAGGCTGGCTGAAACTTCCTCGATGACCAGTGCTAGGAACAACTGGTCCTGGAGACGGAGGGTCTAAAGCCCCCCACCCGTCCCCGGTCCACTTCTATGCAGAGAACGCCCTCTCTTCGTTGAAGGGAAGCCTGGGGACGGAGACTGGAGCTCCCAGGATGCTAAGGTGGCAGGGCTCGGCCGGTGGTTCCGCAGACCGTCTTCCTGTGTGTTTCCGTTTTGGCTCCATCCCTCATCTGCGCGAGGGCTGACACCGTCCCAGGAAGGTGCCCCTGTGCGCTCCCTCCCGCCCTGAGCCACGCCGGGGTTCCGCTCTGCTCTCCTGCCCTCCGGTGCCCGCGTGCTGGCACCTGCCTCAGCCCTCCTGTGTCACCGTGCACGCCTTCCTCTTCGCCACAGTGCCCTGGCTTGATTACCCTCTTTCATTTAGAGACATTTTCCCCGCAGAGTGAGGGGGATAAAGATGCCCATTCAGTGAAAAATAAGCCGTTCTGGAGATAAATTGATGGGATGGGAATGGCTGATTCAGCGAGGATGTGCGTTTTATGAACGCGGACGCATAATTCAACAACACCATCAAGATGGGTGAGTGTTTATACTCCGTTGAGCAGGGTCTGAGAATCTATCAATGCTCAGCTACCCTTTGATTAATATTGACTGAGCCCTACTGGGTGTCAGGAATACACAGGGGAAAAAAGTTCGTATAAATCCCACCTTCCTGAGGCTGATCTTCTAGTGGGAGAAATGTGCATTTTAATCACAAACCAGATACATAAATATGGTGTTAAAATTATGATAATGGTCACGAGGTAGATGTCTTGGCTGCTTTCAAAGAAAACCAGGCCCCATTGACAAGTCCTGGCCATTATGCATTTTAACTTTTAACGATTTTTGTAGGTAAAAATTATTAAGAATTCAGTTTTAGTTTCTCTACCTTTGACTTCTAACGAGGTTAAATAATTTCTGTCCCTCTTTTTTTTTAACTTATGTCATTTCCTTGCTGAACAGGATTCAAATATTTAATCTTTTTTTTTTCTCTTTGAGGGTTTTTCATATGTTGTCGTTTCTTGATTTATGGGAGCAACTGATACATTAGGAATTTTAAGCTTGTCTCCTCTGAAAAATGTCATGATGATCACGTCTGTTTGCTTTTTATTTACTTTATTTACATGTTGCTTCTAATTTGTAGGTGTAATAAACAATATGACAGTGACTATTGGTGCACAAAAATCTCTTCCTGCTTTTCTGACAGTTCCCGTAGGAAATATTCCTAAAATTGAAATTACTCAGTCAAAGGTTACAAGTACTGTGAAGACTCATTGCCAGGGCTCAGATGGCTTGCCAGGAGCATTCTAAAATGATTTCAAGACACGTGCACCCCAGTGTTCATAGGAGCACCATTTACAACAGCCAAGACATGGAAGCAGCCTAAATGTCCATCAACAGATGACTGGATAAAGAAGTTGTGGTACATTTATACAATGGAATACTACTCGGCCATGAAAAAAGAATGAAGTAATGCCATTTGCAGCAACATAGATGGACATGGGGATGATCATACTAAGTGAAGTAAGTCAGACAGAGAAAGACAAATATCTTATGATGTCACTCATATGTGGAATCTAAAAAAAATGATACAAATGAACTTATTTACAAACAGAAGCAGACTCGCAGACATAGAAAACAATCTTACGGTTACTGAAGAAAGAGGGTGGTAAGGGATAAATTTGGGAGTTTGAGATTTACAAATGTTAGCCACTATATATAAAAACAAATTTTAAAAATTCTCTATAGCACAGGGAACTATAGTCAACACTGTGTAATAACCTTTAATGAAAAAAGAATACGAAAATGAACATATGTATATATATGCATGACTGGGACATTGGGCTGTACACCAGAAACTGACACATTGTAACTGACTGTATTTCAATAAAAAATTAAATTAAGTTTTAAAAAATTAAATAATTTCAATCCCACGAAGACTATAGGAGATGCCAATTTCTTGGGTAAAATCTTTCCCCCTTTTTTCTTGCTATTATGCACAAAGTTGTTTTTCATGTTAGCGGCCATCTGCTCCCGCCAGCCCCCTCCTCCTTTCATAGTATGTGTTCCTTGATCGCTGCTTTGTTCCGGTGTTGGACGCTTTCTACTTGTTTTCCAAGTGCCCCTGTAAGATGATCAGCTGCTACAGCGATCTATTTTTATATCCATTACAATTGATTTTCATTCTATGGAATGACCGTCCCGATGAAGCTGGTTTAAAGATGTCATCATCTGGGGTTAATCAAAGCAGTTATGCTGGAACGCACATGACCTGCAGTGGTCATGCTGGGGTCTGTCTTTTTTAGTCTCCATTGTTTTGAAAATGACTGTGCATGAGGATACAAAATACCATTCTTCTTATAACTGCCATATCCGTGTTTTTTCATGATGAAAAATTTCCTGTATTTCTACTTCCATCATTTACTGAAGCTACTTCTTAGCGTTGAAAAGAATAAAAAAAAAAAAAGAAAGAAAAGAAAAGCATTCAAGGCTGGTTTGCTCAATATATGACTTTTTTTTTTTTTTTGGAGCCAGTGACTCTACAATGATTTGAGTCTTTGTAGGTCAACCATGACCTTTTCATTTTATTTTATTTTTTTTTATTGTTTTGACTGTTTATAATGAAAAAGCAATGTCTGCTTCAGGATTATTTTCTCACAGCCTTCAACTTATTTGGCTTATATTGAGTTTAATTAAGTACTTTTTTTCCCCCTGTGCTCTATATTTTGTGTTCTGTTTAGGACTGGTTAGAAGAACTTAAATATCACACATATGAAATTGGAACCATCCATAATAGCATAAAACAGCCTGGTCCAGTGTACGTTTCTGGGGCTGATTTTCCACAGATGAAGTAAGTGTGGGAAACAGCTCATCTTGGAAGTCCTCCTGTGTTCACCCCGACCACGAGTATATCCAAGACCCTGGCACCCGCTGGTGAAGAAAGCTATTTTAACTTAGTTTTTTGAGGGGGGAGGTAATTAGGTTGATTTATTTCTGGAGGAGACACTGGGGATTGAACCCAGGACCTCGTGCATGCTAGGAACACGCTCTACCGCTTGAGCCAGACCCTCCCCTCCATTTTAACTTTGTAACCCAGCACCGCCCAGTTGCATTCGCCCTCATTTGCTTGTGTGTGATGATAAATGAAAAAATTAACGTTGCAATCGATTTTCGTTGCCGTGCCCAAAGCACGTCTCACCAGTTCACACCCTAATGCTTAGGGAGTTTTTAAACGCGTGTTGTTTCCCTAACGCAGCCTGGATGAGTTGACAAGACCGTCCCAGATCTTTTTCCACTTGCAAAAGGCCAGAAAAGAAGGAGATTTTCCAAGGACCTCTTGGGTGGGCCTCACTGGGAACCGACACTACGGGAAGACACAGGAACAAGCCTCCTGTGGGCTTCTAGGGGCGGGTCCGCCTCGTCCAGGTCCTACTGCTGTGGGAGAATCTGGAGCATTTCTGGGAACGGCCCTGAGGACAGGGAAGGAGAAACTGCCATTTTGTTCTCCAGGTAGGAGCTCATAAGCCCCAAACGCCTCCGGCAGCAAAGTTCTGCATCATGACATGATGTTTGCTGCAAGTTTCTTGTGCAAAGCACTCCTTTCCCTAGTTGATGCCTTTTGTGTTCATTAATTTTCCTCCTGGACACATTACTGTGAGTGCATTAGTGTCCTCTTCCAATGTTAATACGATATCTTAATCGATCACCTAATTCTGAACATCCTCGCGTTGCTGGGATGAACTCCATTTGGAAGTTGTATTTTCCGGCCAGGACGCTGCAACTGCTCATGTTTTACGTTTATTGTTGCCTCTGTCTGCTTGATGGAACTTAGAGTTTAATTAGTCATCATTTCATTTTTCTCTGTGTTTAAAAAAAAAAAAATCAGGGTTATAGCAGCTTGACAGAATGGTGGACTACACTCACAGAGATTACACTACGTTAATACTTTTCTTGACATTTTCACCAAACTTGCCCTTCAGATAAATCAGATTTCATGCCAACAGGGGTATGTATTTCCTCTGCACCTCATAACTGGGGTTGTAAAACTGATTAATTTGTTTTTTTCTCTTTCTTCCTGAGTTAATATTAGTAACATATTCTTTTCTAGAAAATTAGCAGCTTATCCCAGATAAATCATTTGTGGTAACAAAGTTTATCAGTACTTCCTTCTGTGATTTAGTATCTGTTCTCATGCTTAGGTATCTGAACAAGGAATGATTTCAGCAATAATCTTTCTGTTCCTGATGGAAGAGAATGACTTTAACGAGGAGGCTGGCTTTGCTGTGACGATGCTGTGACGATTTCTTTGCACCTGAACATTAACTAAAAATCAGACACTATCATGATTCTTGTTAATACTTTAAAAAAAAAAATTTTTCCCCCACAGGAAAAATAAGGTGGGAGGGTTTGACTCATCCAGTGGTTATTCATTACTTACTTTTTAACCTCAAGTCCGTTTTCTTAGCAATTTCATTTCCAGGGAGCCATGAGGGAAACGATCTCATCGCAGGCCCCCTTCCATTCTGCGTATGATTCTCGTGACGGGTGTCACCAGGTGCGTCCGGAGAGCGGCGCTCACGCGCCCGAAGTGCCAAATGAGAACCTTCAGGGAGAGCCAGGTACTCACGACAAACTCGTTACATCCTAATGCTGCGTCGGACTCTTCAGAGATGCGGCCAAGACCTTTCAGATCATGTCCCAGTGGCTCATACCCTCGGGCAGGACGGAGCTGGGCAAAGCTCAGCTACAGCAGCGTGCTCCGACTTGAGCAAACGTTGCAATCACCGGGACGGTCCCACCCACAGGGCTCCCGACCCTGGAGGTTCCAAAGGTTCCTATTCTGCAGGAGTGCAGGACCCTAAGGACTGGCATTCCTAATGAGTTCCCAGGGGACGCTGACCCCAGGACCGCAATTCGAGGGCCACTGAACTAGGCTAGTTCTCGAGGCTCCTCAGAGAGGTAGGACCGTCCCCAGATAGGTTCAACGTCTGTCCTCGCGGAAGCCGTC
Organism: Camelus bactrianus; assembly: GCF_048773025.1. Taxonomy (NCBI): domain Eukaryota; kingdom Metazoa; phylum Chordata; class Mammalia; order Artiodactyla; family Camelidae; genus Camelus; species Camelus bactrianus. The sequence continues at coordinate 3,869,950 of NC_133575.1, forward strand.
ATCGAGTCATGGGTGGGGGGGGGGCAGACATCTCGCACAGACGTGCAGAGTGGAGCATCGGAACAACCCCCTGGTTTCTAGCCCGTGAGTTCCTGACCATCCCCTCCGTGAAGAACCCAGCAGGCTTCTCAATCACGGCCGCTACAGGGCCGACGTCTCGTCGTGCAGAAGGAACGTTCCGTTGTGCTCATCCGTACGTCTCTGAGTTCGAATAACCTTCCGGCAGTCAGAGGTGCAAGGTCAGCCACACTGTGGAACGACACAGAATGCTCTCGGGGTGACAAAGAAGGCTCTCCTCCACGGACCCCTTCCCTCCCAGCACGGCCAGCGTTGTTTACGACCGAGCGCCACGCTGCCTCCACGCGGGTGGAAGCCCTGACTCCTGGCTCGCTCTGTCATCGCCACCGATTCCATCATCGGGGGCTTCTCCTCCCTCGTGAGAACCTTTGTCTGTTCCCAGAACAGGTACACCTGCAGGTTTCCCTGCGGAAATGCTTAGACGGACGGTTTACCTCTCGGCGGCTGCTTTTTCTTTCTTCTCTGCAACGGACTTACACCTTCAACGCCAGAAAACATTGCCCACGGCGTTGAATCCGAGGCAGTTAGAAACCCTAATAAACTCAGCTACTTGTTCCCCCTCCAAGAGGCACTAGAACACAGGTTTCCTCCTGACCAGTCTCTACGAACATTAATAGGTTCGTACACATCCTGTCATCAACGCAGACGCTCACAGTTTTAAAGTGCGCTTGAGTGATCTTATCTTGCAACAAGGCCAGACACCCAGACTTCACTCATCCTTGACCTTTCTTTTAAATACGGATCTGATTAAAGAGAACGCTTCACTTCATCACTGCTCTGTTGGGGTTCTTTCCAAGTGGGGTGAGGTCAGATAACTTTGAGTCACACCCCGTGACTATTCCACTCGATGCCCCGACCAAGAGATCGCTTTGCACATTTTCATGGGAAACCCCGTGTCCAACATCATTCCATTATCTTTCCTGTGATGTGTTTTTGGTTTATATCCTCATTTTTTTTTCCTGTTTCCTTTTCTTTCTTTCTTTCTTTTTTAAACCACTCATGGTTTTTGCTTTGTTTCCCTCCAGACTGCAGATGCCACAGAGTCACGCCATGCGGCGTAGCAGAGAGCCCTGCGTCTTGGAGATTGAATATGTCCAGTTCAGGTGGTAATGACGTCGCATGCTTTTTAGTAAACGTCCCTGCTCCGTGAAACGGAGAGGCAGCTAGAACGGAGGAGGCTGTGCTCCGTGAATTAATCCACGACGTGGATTCTGATCCTGACCTCGGCACTGACTGGGGACAGAAACTGGGGACAAATGACCCATCTGCCTAACTGCCTATTTCATCTGCTGCAAAATGGTGACAGTAAGACTGTTTTCTCTGCCTGCCTAACTTTTTTTTTCTTCCTTTAAAAAAGAAATAAGACCAAAACTCCACAAGAGCTCAGTAGACACTAAAATGTCATATTCTCCCAGGCGGGGTTTTGTAGTTTGCCCGAGGCACAGTCTTACGGATCACAGTCAACGCCAAGACTCTAGCCAGGTCTGAAGAATGATCGAACAATGAGACCGTCTACTCATGGAAGGCTTTGATGCGTACAATTTTCATTTCCGTCTCTGTCGGTCTTGGGAAATGCTTCTGCTTTTCCTTTCCGCGTCTACAAATTTTTTTTTTTTTTAAAGGGCTGCTTTGCTTTGCACTGTATGAGGCACTCCAACGCTTGGGAAAAGCAGTCATGCAAACATCCAAATGGAGTCACTGATGCATTGTGTCCACGATGCTCCAGTCTGTCCTTACATCCAAACGCAAGTGTTTGGGGAAAGATTAACATTTGAGGACCACCCTTGTTTTCCTAAGGTCAGTGTGTATAGACACTGAATATGCCACACAAGATGGTAAATGACATAAAGGAAGTTTGGGTCACAGGCAACTTCGGATGGGATCAGCTGTTCAGCTTGTTTTAGCGAGAGGCAGTGGGAACGCAAAAATCCAGATGTGCTCATGAGTGACAGTGCTTCTGAAGCAGTCAGGTGTGGCCGCTCAGTTATTTGGGAACTTTGCGATTAATCAGAAGTTGATAAGATTAAAAAAAAAATAAAGACCTTAAATCTCTCTATGCTGCTTTTATGCTGTATGAATGTATTCACCTGCTTGGCTCTATTAAGGATTTTTGTGAAAAATCTTACATTTTTACCCTCCAGCAATAGAGCAATTTCACAATCTTGAATTCTCAGAGAGTCAAACCCCTCTCTCCTCTTCACTGGTTCATTAAGCCCCTCGAACGTTCCCCGAGAACATACGTGACGGCCGTCGCGTTTTCTCTCGTCATCAGCTCCAGGAGCTGCAAATACTCAAAAGCAGCAGTGCACCCAGGAACAGTATTTTGAAGAAAACCCGAAGGTATGTAGGAAATAAAAAGACATATAATATAAGATTCTGGAATGCAAATCACCCCCTTCGTGGGGTATTCAAGGTCTGTTTTTAATTAGGCCAAAATCTGGGATTCAAAGCCATGATTCCGCAAACAATGGCCGCGCTAGAAATAGGCAATGGATCACTTTTTTTTCCCCCCTCTTTGGCACATTCTAATGAGAAGTTCCTATATTTAGATTTGTTTTGTGAGTTGATTTGCTATTGATTCCTGTTTCTTTTTTTTTTTTTTTTAACCTGCGCGTAGAGTAATGATTAACTTCGGAATGCTGGGAATAAAAACGTAATTGTCAGTTGATGTGTGTGACTAGTGTAAAGAAGGCTCCTGTTGGGGATAATTTTTACTCTAATGCTAAAAAATCACTCAGATAAGTCGTGCTTTTCAATTAAATTCCGTAGCATAGTAAAAGGAGCAAACTATGGCTGCTGGCGTTGCATTAATGTTATGAATATACCCTTAAATGAAAATTGGCCATGTAAGCACAGATGGATACATTTGGAAATCTGAGTGTAGGATGCAATTTTGTAAATTATAACAGACACTCCATTAGCAACATAGAGGCGGCTTTCAAATTACTCCATGCCAGGGAGCATTAGGGTTAGAGAAAGACGATCGTGGTGGAAACCGACAATTGAAAGACGTTCGTGGTGGAATCCGACAATTGATAGGAAGAATCTATGTATTATGGCAAGTGTAACCTGGTGAGACTACCTTCAAATAGGACACATCACCAGACACAGAGGAACCGGACAGTAACGGCCCACTCGTGAGCACAGCACAGAACAGCATTCGTTTCTCCAAGACGGTCTGCAGACGGAATGCATTCACACAACGTGGTCCGTAGACGGAATGCATTCACACAACGTAGTAGAGACAGTCGATACATTCTAACTACAGACCTCCCTGTGAATACATTGATCAATCGTGACATTGAATTGAAAAAAAAAAGCAAGTCAAAGAAATTGTCCAGTGGGATCCTGTTTATATAAACATTAAAAGCACGAAAAGCTGAGTAGTATATGTGTATTAGTAATATATTATGTATATATATGTATCTACAAATGGATATATCCATACAAATATTTAAAGACATTTGAAATGATACTGGATACAAGTACTATTTATGTATATATATGTCTGTACAAAAGATATGTCCATGCAGATATGTAAAAACATTTGAAATGATACTGGATACAAGTACTATTTATGTATACATATGTCTGTACAAATGGATATGTCCATGCAGATACGTAAAGACATCTGAAATGATTTTGGATACAAGTAATATTTATGTATATATATATGTCTCTACAAATGGATATGTCCATGCAATATGTAAAGACGTCTGAAATGATACTGGATACAGAGGAGCACGTACGCCAGGTGATGGGAGAACACAGACGAGGAAGTTGGGGTGTCCGGTGAAATCTCCCTGCAGGGGAGAAGCTGGGGTTCTGAGTCTTCTGAGATGTGGAGAAAAGTACCGGACAGGAAAGCCATGTGGTACAAAGGTACAGGAGTGGGAGGGAGACTGCAGGGAACTGGGCAGGCAGGGAAGCTGGTGTTTCGGGTGGGCTGGGGAGATGATGAGACGGAACGGAGAGGAATGAACCATGGAGTGTGTGCTCGGGCCGAGATGTCCATGTGACGTTTTACGAGTATCGGACGCATACCAGGCAAAGTGCCGTGTGGTGCTGGACACCCACGTGCAAAGTGTCTGCCCGCGTGGAGCTTGCATCCCGAAGGCGGAAGTTACATCCTCGAGTCCTTTTACTCTTCCTATTTTATTTTGCTTCATTTCCGACGCTCCCCATCCCCAGCCGGGCAGGCTGGCAGTGACTTAGGGATGATTCTGAGGAAGGAGGAGGCCAGGAGGAGGAGACGCACCACGGGAGGAGGCTGGGTGCTGGGCAGACAGGACGCACACGTGAGAAGAGCGGGCACCCGGCTACAGACCGGGTGGCAGGGACTCCGATCAGCAGGGAAGGCGCGCCCGGGGCACGCGGGCCCGGGCACAGGAGTCCCCGCAGGTGGGCGTGCGCTCCATGTCGCGGTGAGATGAACGGAACGTGGCCCTCACGGGCACAGCATGGAGGCGAAACTTCTGATTTAATTTCCGCGCTTGTACTCAGCGGGTCTCAGCCAAACTTGCTGTCTTTTTCATAGTAAGGAAGCATGAGAAAGAGAAATCACCACGCCTCGGCTAAAAGGAGACAGGGACCGCGTAAGAGCCCGGCGCACGTGTCCACGGGCAAGGAGAGCAGCTGTGTGAGATGGGATGGTGGCAGGAGGGAGAGAAAACAGCCCGAGGTGAGAGTTTCCATGTCAGGGGGAAAGTGTAGCCGATAAGAACGACAATGGCCAGGTAGAGGTTTGCTCGAAGATTTAACCCAATGACAAGAAATGGTCAGAAGAGCAGCCTCAAGTGTGTTCTCTGTTAACGCTGCATTGCGTGCGATATTTTCGGGGGAGGGGGGCAGGGGAAATGCCTTATTGAAATTGCCCTACAACGCTCCTCATCAGAAGGGGTCAGGACCAGAACGTGCCATGGCCAGGCGCCTGGTGTGGAAGTGGTGACGTCTCCGTGAGTGAATTCCCACCAGCCCCCTGAGGTCAGGGGGAGGTACCCAAAGTCGCCGCAGGGAAAACAGGGGAGGAAGTCAAAAGGCGGATTTCTCATCGCGGACAAGGACGAGACGCAAAAGGACCATGGTGAGGATGGGGGGTGGGGGTACAGCAGCGAAAGAACAAGAGGGAAACAGATTCCCAGATGCCCTTCAGGAAGGAGCATGGCCCCCTTGGAGATCATTCCACACAACTCATCCAAGGGAAGTGACTCAGGGCCAGACTGTCTTGTATAAAAATGTTAAAGGCTGTTGCTAAAATATATATATGTTCATAAATGTGAAGAATGAATGAAAACATCCCCTGTATGGGACGGGGCTTGAATTGTCCATAACATGTAAGCATGGTCGTTGTGAGACAAGGAGAAAGGACCAGCGCATCTGATCATTGTTCTAAGACACTGAAGTTATAAAAGGAGTTCACCAAGAGCACAGCCGTGAAGGCTGCATCTTAGAGTTCACATGTTGGTTCAACATCCTTAAAGACTGTAGTAAGAGGGAAAGCAGGTAAGCCCACAGTGGGATCTCTGCCAAAGAACGGAATTCGGGCACGTGAAGACTGAGGCTTGGAAAGTTAAACATAGGATTACCTGGGACACAGCAATTCCAGTCCTAGGTGGATACCCCAGAGAAACGAAAATATACATCTATGCAAAAATCCGTGCATGCATGTTTGTCACAGCAGGATTCGCTGTAGCCCAAAGGGGAAAGCCTTCCAGATCTCTCTCAACAGATGAGTGGATAAACAAATCAGGGTCTGTGCACACGACGAAATAGTATTCAGCCTTAAAAAAGGAATGAAGCACTGATAACACGTTACAACGTGGATGAACCTGGAAAACACGACTCTCAGTGGAAGACGCAGACAGAAAGGGCCACGTATGGTACAATTCCATTTACATGAGAATGTTCAGATTTACACGTTAAATCCATAAGGCAGGAAAGCAGGTAAGTGGTTGCCCAGGGTTGGTGGGAAAGCACACAGAAATGGGGAGTGACTGCTCAGCCGGTCCTTTTGGGGTGATGAAAACGTTTTAGAACCAGGTAGTTGTGATGGTTGCACAATACTGTGAACATATTAAATGTCACTGAATCATACAGTTTAAAATAGTTCATTTTATATTATGTGGATTTTATCTCATTTTTTTTTAAAAAAAGAAGCTCCACAAAAAAGAAACCCAATCCAAAAATGGGCAGAAGACCTAAACAAGGAATTCTCCAACGAAGACACACAAATGGCCAATAGGCACATGAAAAAATGCTCAATATAACTAAATTATCAGAGAATTGCAAATCAAAACTACCATGAGGTGTCACCTGACACCAGTCAGAATGACCATCATTCAAAAGTCCACAAATGACAAATGCTGGAGAGGCTGTGGAGAAAAGGGAACCCTCCTACACTGCTGGTGGGAATGCAGTTTGGTGCAGCCACTGTGGAAAACAGTATGGAGATTCCTCAAAAGACTAGGAATAGACTTACCATATGATCCAGGAATCCCACTCCTGGGCACATATCCAGAAGGAACCCTACTTCAGGATGACACCTGCACCCCAATATTCACAGCAGCAGTAGTTACTATAGCCAAGACATGGAAACGGCCTAAATGTCCATCAACAGATGACTGGATAAAGAAGAGGTGGTATATTTATACAATGGAATACTACTCAGCCATAAAAAAGAATGAGATCATGGATGGACCTGGAGATGATATGATATTACTTATATGAGGAGTCTAAAAAAACCAAAAGAACACAAATGAACTTATTTATAAAACAGAGACAGACTCAGACATAGAAAATAAACTTATGGTTACCAGCGGGGAAAGGGGGTGGGAAGGGTTAAATCGGGAGTTTGGGATTTGCACATAGTAACTACTATATACAAAACAGATAAACAACAAGGTCCTACTGTACAGCACAGGGAACTATATTCAATACCTTGTAATGACCTATAATGAAAAAGAATATGGAAAGAAATACATATATGTATAAATGAATCACTATGCTGTTCACCAGAAATTATCACAACAATATAAATAGACTATACTTCAAAAAAAAATTAAAAAAGTCTTTTGTGCCTTAGAAATAACATGAAACAAAACCCAATAATCTGTTAGCATCTAAAGAGTAACAGATAAATGCTTATACAGCATTTTTTAAAAAACTTTCAACCAAACAAAGGAAAAAGAATGAATGTCTTACTTTTAAAATGCCAGAGAGTGAGCTGCAGGATTTTTTTCCTGTTAATTTCAGCTTTACTTACCTTGTAACGTTTTGATTTTAAGGTAAGTATAAACTTTCCAAAAGTTGCCAAAGTAGTCACAGGAGAGAGGGGAGGGGAAGTGGGGGAGGGGGAGAGGGGAGGGCAGAGGGGAGAGGAGAGAGGGGAGATGAGGAGGGGGGAGGGGAGGGCAGAGGGGAGAGGATATAGGGGAGATGAGGGGGAAGGAGTAAGGAGAGGGGAAGGGGAGGATGGGGTATGGGAGAGGAAATTATCATTGGTGCGACGCCTTGAACTAAAATTAGAGATCTTATCACGGTTTCTCCAGTTCTGCCCCTCGTGTTCAGTTCATGGCCCGGGATGCAGTGTGCGCTTCCACACCCTACTTAGCTGTCTTCTGAGTCTCCTCCAATCTTGGACAGTCCCTCCGCCTTCCTTTGTATTTCATGCCCATGGGTGACCCTTCTGCAGAGCCACAGTCACTTATTTTGTGTCCTGCCTAAGGGGTGTGTTTATAAACCCTGAAGGTCTCAAAAGAAGATGTCAAGAGTTTTCATCTCCTTTGACCTCAGGGTATTCATCTGAGAAATGGTTGGTTAAGAAAGCAGGTGAAAAGAAACAGCAAAAATCAGATTTGGAAAAACGGAGGGGGGGAATACCTCAAGGCGTATCGCGTGGAGCTGCAGAAATAGACGTGGTCTCTACGAAACGGTGGAAGGTATGAATTGAGAAGGTGAATGAAGGCTGACACAGAGGTGGGGAAAAGGAAGCTCCGACAGATGTGACTCCATGTTGGCTGTGTGCAGTGAGCTCTGGTAGGAGGTTCTCACGAGGAGTTCGGGTCCAGTTCTCAGCATCTCAGCACCTCGGCATCGCGTTGGCGTGACAACACCACACGTGGTACGACCCCTCTCTGCTTCTTCATAGGTCACGTGGTCCCTAAACTCTGGGGGCTTCCCGGAGCCCTGAACGGCCACTCTCCCATCCCCTCGCCCTCGGAGTCGATCCACCTGGCCACGTCGTGCCTGTGGATTCCATGCTTCCATCACTTCCTCCATCACCGTCTCCCCAACTCAGCTGTAAGCTGGCTACTATCTCCAAGCTCAGCTTTTCTGGTATCATGCTCTCTACCAATGTTATTTAGTTTAATCAGGGATGCATGTTTCAACTTCTGCCATGCGTATTCTTCAAATCTGCTATATTGCTCTTATAATACAATACAAATCCAATTTGTTTTGAAGTAGAGGGCTATTTATTGCTAAAAATAAAGACAGTTTCCTCTTAGGTCATTACTGGATGCACCCCGTCTACACAGTCTAAAACCACATTTATTCTAACTCTGATGGACTCTGATTCACACTCAACTACCATTGCCCCTCACTCCTACCTCTGCTTCCAATGTGCTGACGCACGACCAGTCGTTTTCCAAATAAGTTATCTGCAGGGTGATTTTTCTCTTTGACACCCCCACCCCCGCCCCAATGCACACTCGTCGGTAGCAAATCCCAGTGCCGTCTCTAGCTGCATAAGGGTGTGTCTGTGTTACAGTCCAACCTGCAGAGTATGAGCTGTTGGCTCATTTTTCTGATTTATCCAATTTTTCCTCTTAGCCTGGGATATAAAGCAGTCAACACGTTTCAGGAAAGCTTAGAGAGCCTCAAGGCGAAGGTATTTTCCCAGAAGTCCCACGTGGTATTTGTCCTTGCTACGATCCACTCTTTGGGAAGCTCTTGGTCAAAGAAGTGTGGGCAGAACGTTGAGCCAGGTTTGAACATCTCCCAGTGCGCAGATGCACACACTCGGGGCTGTGGGGCCCACTGACGTCCAGACGCAGACCCCGGCCGCAGTGCAGCCCACCCCACCGCCTAAGGATAAAGTACTGTCCGCCATCCAGCAGGTGCCTGACCTAGGGGAGCTGACCGGTCTGGGTCGGATCTAACCTTATAATACCCCAACGCCAAAATAGCTGGCTGGTCTGAGCGCACGCCTGGACCTTGTCTAAGAAGTACTTGACTCTGAGTTTCCCCGCCACACACCGCTCTCTTACCTCACCGACGCCCAACCAGAAGCTTGCACACGAGCTGATCACACAGCCCGTCGCCTCATTACACGCATTGGCCCATCCCCAAAAAGGACCGCTGTCTATGACAGCGTCCCTGATAGACTCCTTTCCTGCTTTGTCTTTGCTAAGTTCTCTTACCGCCCACGCACCGGCCCGCCGGATCCCACGACAGACGCCCCATCAGCTAACAAGTCCGCTCAGCGGTGACATGTCTACGGTGGATCAGGCCAAACTACGCCAAGACAAGCCACGTCCAGACAGTTCGCAGGGCTGGAGCTCTGCTACAAGGCACCTTTCCGTTGCTTCCCAGCGTCTCCTTTCGTGCTTGGTGCCCACAGTCAAGGGGGGCTGACGAGGATCCTTGGTGGCCTGGTGACTGTGCTCAGCATCACCAAAGACAGAAGAAAGTGCTCTGGAAAAAGCCTTGTGTGTGTGTTTCTTATAACACACACAGCTCCAAAAACGTGGAAGAAAATCCCCTGTGTGTTCACCACAAGGTGGGATGTGCAGAATTTACCATCCACTCGATCATGTATCACTACCTTCAAGTGTTTACACTTGGAGGATAAAGAACTGACCATACAGGTGTCCAACTCTTTCCTCCTCCTTTCCTACACACATCTGAGGTTAGGCGGACAATAAAGACAGAAAAAGTTCAACACAGAAAAATGAAACCTTCCCTCTTTTCCTCCAACTTGGAAAAGAAATTCTTTATGTTTTAAGGAAAGCCGTTATGTTCAAATGATTCCTAATCGTTTAGTTGCCCGATGCTAATATGTTTTCTCCATCTAAGATAGCCTTCTAACCCAGAATATTCTTCTTCAATTTTATTTTATTGAGTTGTAGTCAGTTTACAATGTTGTGTCAAATTCCAGTGTAGAGCACAATTTTTCAGTTATACATGAACATACATACATTGTCTCATTCTTTTTCACTGTGAGCTATCACAAGATCTTGTACATATTTCCCTGTGCTATACAGTATAATCTTGTTTATCTAGTCTACAATTTTGAAATCCCAGTCTGTCCCTTCCCACCCCCCACCCCCTTGGCAACCACAAGTTTGTATTCTATGTCTGTGAGTCTGTTTCTGTTTTGTATTTAAGTTCATTTGCCTTCTTCTTAACCCAGAACCTTTTAAAAATTCACACCTGAAACACCAGTAGCTCATCGACTTAAAGGGAAAGGCAGCTTTTAGGAGAACATTATAACCCTCCAAGTGTCTGCACGGAGTTGACAACCCCTTGTCTATCAAACTGCCCATCATTCGCAGGGATATGATTGAAAATATTGGTCTAGAAATGGAATTATAGACCATTCAGCTTGGAGAGGTTGGATGATAAATGTAAGAATATTGAGGTGGAAAATAGTTTTGCCACTTCTCCTGTCAGCACGGAAATAACACCTCCACCCTAGTGTTAGAATGAGATGTGTTACAAAAACCACGTTGTTATCGCAATTGAGGTGGAAGATATTTGAAAAAGGAGGGGGGCCAAACACTCCCAGCCCCCGGGGGAATATATACGTTCGAGGCATAGCCATCGAGTAGCTCTCAATTGAGGAGACCATTCAAGATAAGATATTTCAACCTGTAAACCTGAACCTGTCCAATAGGATAACCTCCTGTGAACATTTTCATTTCCCCGACATGTGTGACGCTCTGGAAGAACTGATTAATTATCCGTCTCTCTCATCACAACTTTGCGGGACAATACTGTTCCTTTAGGGCTGATAACCTTATTTACCTCTCATTGAGAAAGAAATGTTTTATGTGTATTATGATGCTTTGAAATGATTAATTAGGACCGTTGCGGAAAAAATGGAGTGCCTGGGTTCCGGCCAAGGAGCAGACAGATTACCATTATGCTGTGTGAGTAATACTTTATAAACCCATTTGTCACACGGAAGGGCTGTCACGTGCAATCTGATTCATCGCATGTAATGGATTAGGTGAAATTTACTTAGATGCTCAGCAATGTGTGTGAAAAAACTAACTTAACCCATCAGCAAACCGTATTTTATCTTTTAAATCTTATTAGCACCCCCCTCCCAAGGCCAAATGGATAGGTCGTTGCATTCCAGCTGACATCAGGAGGGGACAAGGTCTGAATCTGCTACCACAAATCTTAGTCAAACCAGCCCCGTGTAGGCTGTTTGCTTGACTTAAGAAGGCTTGTGGGGCCAAATACACACGGTATGACTATCTACTTGCGGATTTGTGGTCTTGTGTCAAAGAAGCAGATCCTTACTTGAGGCAGATCTTGTACCGAGGAAGTATCGATCCCAGATGGTCTAAGTGTTTGATTGTCTGATAGTTCTCAATGCTTTTACAAGGACAAAGCCACATGCAGTGGATAGGTATTTTGGCTTCTGAAGATCTGCGAATTCGGGAGGCTGGGGAGTCCAAGATCAGGGTGCCAGCGTGGTTAGGTTCTAGGGTCCTCTTCCTGCTTTATCGATCACTGTCTCCTTCTAGTGTCACATGTGGCAGCGAGAGTGACAGAGTGGACCTCCAACCTCACACGATTTTCAAGAACCTTCCTGATCATCTTTCTACCAAATTCCAAAATGAACTTCACTTGCTTTCAGCCAAACCCCAACCTGATACAGACATGCCCAGCTGGAAGCGATGAAAAGCTGGAATACTTGACCATAATTCTTCCCGTGGTTATAAATTCCATTCATAAAACATGACTCTAATGGCAAACTTTACAAGGAATTAAATATCTCTTTCTTGTTTTGTGCTTTAAAAAAAATGGCCACATTCAGCAAAACACCGGACTGAGTGCTAAATTGTGTAATTTTTTAAAAAGGTAGCAACCTAAATGTACATCAATGGATAAATGGATAAACAACACGTGAGATACACACACACACACACACACACACACACACACACACACACACACACAATGGAATACTACTCAGCCATTAAAAAAAGAACGAAAATTTTGCCATTTGCAACAACATGGATGGACCTGGAGGGTATTATGCCAAGTGAAATAAGCCAGCCAGACAAAGACAAACACTGCATGTTATCACTCATATGTGGGGTCTAAAAAATATAACCAACTATTGAATATAACAAAAAAGAAGCAGACTCATAGATACAGACAACAAAGCAGTGGTGACCGGAGGGGAGAGGGTAAGGGAGGGGGCAATATCAGGGGTAGATCAGTAAGAGCTAGAAACTATTATGTATAGAATAAGCTACAAGAATATATTGTACAGCATGAGGAATATAGCCAATATTTTATACTTACAAATGGAGCATAAGCTTTAAAAATTGTGAACCACTGTGTCGTACACCTGTAACAAGATTGTACGGCAACTATACGTCCATAAAAAATTTTTTTTAAAAAATTGGAAAAATGGTAAGCTTTAACGCTGATTCAAATTTCAAGATGAAGATTGTTGTTGGACGATTTGGATGAAAATTTGAAATTGTGGTGCCAACTCTGGTAGATGAACACGAAGGCTGTTTGCCATCCAAAGGATGTCAGGTTTTGGTTTTGATGGGAACAGAGGGTGAAAACCATGACAGAAAGTGGTACTTGAGGAATAAGATGAGAATCTCAAGGTTCTCTTTGCCAGGGGAGAACAGTGCATGCCCAGTAAAAGAGTTCTCCAGGGGACCTTCACCGGACGCTGTCACTTCTACCTCATTTCACGTATCTCCTGCCTCCCGTACCACCCCCCAGATCAGGTCTCCATCATCTCCCACTCAGAGTATTATGACACTGCCCCTTTTCTCCTTGCTTCCAGCCTTATTTCTTCCCTTCTGTTTTAGAAAAAAAAAAAAAAGCTGGAGACATCTTTACTAATAGAAATGCAACCATGACGCTCTTTGAAACTGATCATAACTGTGACATCGTCCCATATCCTGTAGGACAAGTTCCAGAGCCCCTACCGTGACTTTCAGAACCTGGTCCCTGCTCCTGCCCAGCCTCCCGTCCACAGCCTGTTCACACGTCACCCTAGCCAGCCACGCCGCATTTCCTTCTGGGTCCTAACAGCGCCGTGGCCTCTGACATCACTGGGCTCCCTGACGCGTGGCATATGCAGCCTGGAATTGCAGCCTGGAATACTCTGAGCCTCACCCTCATGCCTCCCAGCCCCACGCCCGCCTCCAACACCCACGCTTTGAAAATTTCTGCTCATTCTTCCTGCAGCAAGCATATCCTGTCTCCTCCCATCTTCCTTCCATGCCCTGCCCTGTCACTTAACATCCCACCATGGATTTCACTCCCCCAAGGTCTCTTCGTAACCGCAGAGGCCACCTGACCATCGTCTTACAGCGAGAAGTCACCGTGATGTTATCAGAACCGAGTGTCACACCCAGCTCCTAGCAGGCGCCAAGAAATGGATTTGTGGTTAGTGCATTGTGGACGGAACCCCAAAGTCCTGTCTACCGGGGAGCTCAGAAACGGTGCAACCAGTGGCATCTCCTCCTTCCAAACCTTCCACCGCCGACCAGCTTTTGAGAACACAACCTCAATGGCACATTGGGAAGGAAGTCTGCCTATTTATCAGATACGGGGGGGGGGGGGAACAGTCATTCAGAGAAGACGGGCTATTTGTCACCTCCGTGAAAATGTTATCATTGTCGTGCACTAAAATGGCATTGATTGAGGACCCCTCACCAGCACACCATGCACAAACTCCGCCGCACAACTGTGCAAAGGAAAATGCTACCTGTAGGTACTTCAGCCTCATGCAGGGCCACGAGAACACGCAGACGAGTATGGGTAACAGCAGGGAGCCAGCAGGGCAGCCGGCAGACACGAGCAGCTCTATCAGTAACTGCGAGATGGATGTGTGTTCCAGACGGACGCTGTTCCCTCCGAACGTTCCATGATTATATCCTGAGAAACACGATCCTCTCTGCACAATTTTGCTACAAAAAAACCCCCACCATTTTAAATCTCTGCTTAAACACGGGGCCAGACTGACATGTTTTACGTGAAATAATTAGGAGGCATTTGAGAACTAGTAATTTTGGTAATTACCAAATAGTGCGGTTCTCTCCCAATAAAGCATATGTCAAATTACATTCAAAAAAACATCATTAGGTTGTTCTCCCTTTGAAAGACTTTTACATGTGTAGCTTACAAGTTTAAACATGCGAATGCTTTTGCCCTATATTGTAATGAGGTAATTTTTAAAAAAAAAATAAAACAAATGAGGTTTAGGGCTGCTCAGTTCCACTGCTTCCTGTGAAATTTCCAGCTCTGGAACTTTCTTTTGATCTCTACCTGGTGATTTTTTTTTGACCAAAATGGCTTTTTTTTTTTTCTTCTTTTTTGGCAAGGAAGTAACACAGAGGAGGGAAGGGGGAAAGGTGGCACTGAGGTTTGCTCTCCTAAGAAAGAAAGAGGTCCCTGCACATGCCACTCCTGCACAGGACGCTCTCCATCGCGCGTCTTCTAGAAAGAGGGCCGTTCGTTGTGGCGACTCGCCGTCACTGAAGAGCTCCGGAACTCTGCGAACTCTTTAAGTTTTCATTATTCGTCCCTTGCTTATTGGTAGATTGTTGGTAATAAGCTATTCTTTCAATACAAAACCACCAGTAGTGAACGGATGTCACAATGCACGTGACTTTCCGTGCTGCTCCGTTTATCCTTCTGAGTGACGGGGATGGTTCCAGATTTGGACCAGCGTGGCAGTCCCCGATATAAATACCGTCCACGGCCACGAGCAACAAGGAAGAAACTGGCCAAGGCACGGGGAGGACTATAGCTTTCTTCGCCAATACTCTCAAGGGTTTATACTTTTTTGAGCTAATTGGGACTGACCTTCCCTAGGTCATCCGAATAATTCAAAAGAAAATAGAAGCTACTCTCCTGCTATTTCGGAAAGGAAATGTCCACGGACTCAGGTTCACAGAAACAAGGAAATGGGAACGCGGTCTCTACGGGTGTGAAACACAGACCACTGTCTGCACACACCTGCTTCTCAGGGAACAGCGGACGGGCAAATAGTTTCCACTCAATAAACGCTCGTGTCAAGGACGGCACTCGCCTAGTCAAAGGCTCGGCGTGTGCGAGTAAACGTGCAGCTCAAAATTATGACGCTGAGATTAAGACAAAGGAATGTTTTGACCTATAAATGGAAAAAAGCGTATAAAGAATATATGTGTATATGTAAGATTGAATCACCTTGCTGTACAGCTGAAGCAAAACGTTGTAAGTCAACTCTGCCACTTAAATAAATACATACGTACATAAATATTTGTATTTATAAGTCACTGGAGTGATAAAGCTGCACTTTTCAGAAGCAGCATCCATTCTGCTAAGGACTGAGCTGCGTCTCCCCCAAGTCTGTGTGTTGAAGCCATAACCCTCAAGGTGACGGAGTTTGGAGGTGGGGCCCCAGGAGGTGAGTAGGCGATCCTGATCTCAGGTCCCCCGCCTCCAGGACTGTAAGAAACACACATCCGCTGTTAGGTCTCCGGTATTTTGTTACAGCAGGTGAAGCTAAGATAGAACCACCACAGAGTGACTTGAACACGCCCACCCTGAGCCGTGCTCAGCTTTTACGCGTCTGCGGAAGTCTCTGTCCCAGGGAGCCGGACCGTACCCTGAGCTGCTGGGGTTCCAGGTTAATGGTCTGAACAGAGGCACAAATATACTGATGACAAGGGGGTGGGAGTGACCGTGTTTACTGGTGGCCTAACTGTGCGTGAGGAGAAACGGGAGCCCAGAAGGGTCGAGTGACTTGGGGAAATCACACGACCAGTTGGTGGCAGAGGCTCAAATACAATCCACCCTCCTGGCTTCCAGCCAGTCAGGTTCCAGCTAGACTCAGTGAGGCACGTGAGTCCTGGAATTTCCCTCTGGAGGTGACGACACAGATACGGCTTCAGTGATTCCACTCGCCCTAGAACCCAGCAGGACCCTAGGGGACAGACCCTCGCTCCGTGTCCTCCACCTGCCTCTTGTCTGTAGAAGAACTTTAGCTTCGTAGGCCTTCCTGAGTTCCAAGGAATACGTTTAACCAGAAAAGTGAGAAAATGCAGAAACTATGGAAAACAGTCAAGGAAAAACAAAGTAATCACAGTTCAGCCACTCAACAAAGTCAAGGACATCTGGCTGCTCCTCAAGGGCTATAGATAATACCCCGAGGGGCCATGTCCTTTGAGCTGTTTTGCAGGCACTGCAACCCTCACCAGGTGGGAGACGTTAACCGTGTGCTGCCCACAAGCACAGAGACCCCAGACCATTGGGACCAGAAAATTGATGGCGCTGACTCCCAATGACCCCACCACCCACCAGGCAGAAGAATGTCCACGAGCTGGTCACACATTCCACAACCTGCCTCCCTCACTCTGTCTTTAAAACCCTTTTCCCGAAAGCCGTCAGGGAGTTTGGTCCCTTGGAGCACTACCGGCCCGGACTCCTTGCTTGGCACCTGCAGCAAACACTGCACTTTCCTTCACCACAGCCTGGTGTCAGGACATCGGTTTTACTGCACACGGGCAACTGGACCCAAGTTTGGTTCAGTAACAATCCTGTGAATAATGAAATATGTACGTGTGTGTATGCACGCATGACTGTGTATATGTAAGTGAGCACACCCACATATGTATCCATAATTCAGAGGCGTCCGTGTGCCCACTTGATAACAAATTTCCAGGCGGTAATATCAAAACTGTCAACCATAAAGTAAGAGGAAGGTGACGCCTTGGCTTCTCGGACTGTGGTCCCTTCCAGCGTTTTGTACTGGTAAATCGATCTTCAAAAACAGACCAAAGTCACCTTTTAAAACTATCATGGTAGTTAAAGCTCGCCAGCGCTGCACAAAGGAAAGCAGGACCCACCGTCCACACCAGGGACCAAACTAATAGGTCCGTCGTGGGGGTGGGGGTAGCCTACGGCCCGGGAGTTTGAATCCAGCTTGTTTTAATCTTCACAAGACTGAGAGCCTCTGGAACCGGAACAGCATGGGATTTATATGTTTAATTGAAGTATAGTTGATTTACAATGTTGCTATAGTTGCTGGTGTCCAGCATAGCGGCTCACTTATACATATACATATATATATATATATATATATATATATATATATATATATATATATACACACACACACATATATATTCTTTTTCAGATTCTTCTCCATTATAGGTTATTAAAGGACACTGAATATAGTTCCCTGTGCTGTATAGTAGGTCCTTGTCGATCTATTTTATGTACAGCAGGGGCGGTGTGATTGAGAACGTCCCAGAGGAGAGGCCGTATTTCCCTCCCGTCCTTCCTGCCATGCTGACGAACTCATCGGAGGGGAGGCGGGCGGTGCAAAGCTGGGGGACACTGCCGCACTCTGCACCAAGCTTCAGCAAATCCCCGGTGTGCAGAAGCATGCAGCACGGGAAGGTGGAAGAACACAGAAGAATGAAGCCACGTCTGGTCCCCCCCACAACCTCCCCTCCGATCTACCCCCACGGCCACGTTTATAACAACAACGTCGATGGCCTCAGAGCCTAAGGACGTCCGTGGCACTTTGTAAAAACCGCCCTGCCATTCCAGGGTGGGGGCTACGGCAGGACATGGACACTCTGGTTTTTTGGGTTTTTTTGCAAAGTAATCACATACCTTGAGGTGCAAGGTGTAAACTAATTAAACTTGTTTTTGTCGCCACGTGGTTCCGTGCCAAAACATAAAAATAAGAAGGTTGTGTGAAAGGCAAGCTTATTTTCAGCTCTGTGCTGTGAATGCTTGGCTCTCACCCTGGGGTCCTGCGTGGGATCAGCCAGCTTCCTCCCCGCGGAAAGAACACACACAAGAAGCAGTTCAACCTTCCGGGTTTGCCAGCCCCTGATCCTAGTCCCCTCACTCCCCTTTCTGCCGATGGTTGAAGGATTCCAGGCCCTCTGGACGCATCGCAGGGGTGGGGTCCGGACGCGTGTGTGTGGTTTTCAAGGACAGTCGAGCTCAACAGAAACGCAGGAGCCTCTGGGGTTCCTGGAATCGTCTAGCTTGGAAGGCAGCCTTTCGCCAAGACCTGCGCAAGGCGTGTTGGCGCTGTCCGAGGTGCCGGTGTGGAGGTGCATGTCAGTTTGCCCTGGTAGCCACAACTCATGATCACAACCGGAAAGTCTCGAAACAGGAGAAGTGCAGGGTCTCAGAGTTCTGCCCTGGGAACCAGAGTCCCAGACCCAGGTGTCAGCAGGGCTGTACCCACTCTCATGGCTCCAGGGAGGGCCTTTCCTTGAGTCTCCCTACTTTTTGCAGGTGGCTGCTTGGTGTTCAGTGGCTTGTGCCCTGGTGGCTCCAACGTCTGCCTCTGTCTTTACTTGGTCTTCTTTTCTGTGTAAATCCCGCTCTCCTTTCTCTCATAAAGACACCAGTCATTGGATTGAGGGCCCACCTTAAACTGAGGACGATTTCCAATCGAGATCCTTAAGTTATGACGTCTGCAAAGACCCTATTTCCAACAACAATCCCACTCTGAGATTCCTGGTGACCTAAATCTGGGAGGGGACCCTCTTCCACCCACTGCACAATGTCCCTTCCCCTCTCTCTGCCACCTTTCTGTGGCTCACCTTGTCCTGACCCCCAAGGAGCTGAGAAGTCGTCTTGGGCAGCAGGGATGAGGAAGTCTGCTATTCTGGGCACAGCCTGTTATTTATAGAGGGGCGTGCCCAGCGATCACACGGCCAGAGAGCTCTGCGATCAACATTCAGTGAGATCGCACGTCAGTTGCAGATATCAGAACGAAAATTAAAACCCGCAGCAACGGGACTGGGAGCCCACGCCGCTGTGCTCAGGCCGGTCCTCCTCTGATTCATTAGGCTGAGTGCGAAATAGCAGGTCTTTTGTCCCTGTAATTGGATATTGTTCTCTCTCTGCAAACTTAAATCAGCTCTGCCAGGAGCGCCTGCCCCAGTTCCTTCTTTTCTCATTTGTGTTTACCTCCAGGTTGGAAAGAATACTTAGCAGATCCCCCGTCCCTGCAGAGCTGCTTTCTGGGAGCTGGGTCCTGGGGGTCTGCAGGGCCTGCCCATCAAACAGACACACACACAAAAGGTTTGCTCAGGGGGCTGCCAGCCAAACCCGGTGGGGCCGTTCCGGTGCTGAGCTCGCATTCAGGCTAGATTATCTCCGCTCTGGGGGACAGGGTATGAGGCCAAAGAAATGTGTCTGGAGGACGTCATGGGATCTTGCTGCCGGTGGTGAGAAGGCACCGGTCGTGGCAGCCACATGCCGGCTGCTGCACAAAAGCAAAGAGAGATCCAGTGTGCGCTGGCCGAGGCGGGGAACGGAAGTTACACAATGGCTGGTTCCATCTCCAACGGGTATTGATTCCAGTCGAGTGAAATGACACTCACATAAGCACGAAGGTGTGACCGAGGATGGATGACAGTGTGAGAAACACGTGGCATTTGCCTGCCTTTCCGGAAAGAGAGACCCGAGAAAACATGACAGTCAGAGTGACTGTGGGGGTGCTGTGTGCATAAGTAGCAATTGTCTTTACAAGATCAAAAGTAATGGGTGTTCTCCATCCTCTCCTCCCCTTGGCTTAGAGGAAATGCATCCTCGTATTTCTCCTCACTTGGACCTTCTTCTTCAGAATCCCTTCCCTCAAAAGCTCCACCTGTCATCAGGTTGCATGGCTGCTGTGACCTTGAACGTGTTACCTGGACTTGAAGGTGAAACCTCCAACCTCCCCATTCAGGTCTGAGCAGATGTGTGGTGACATCACAGACTCACCACGTTTTATTCCCTCATTCATGCCTGCATCCATCCGTCAACATTTTCTGAGCACATGCGACCAAACACTTGAACATTTATTGAGAGTCAACCAAGTGTAGGCAACGAGCTAGGAGCAGAGAGACAGCGTCCAGCAAGCTGGGTGGTTACAAGAGCGATGGCATCCTCCGAGCTGCATGCTGTGGGGAAGCAAAGCAGGGTGGCCTGACAAAGCCTAGGAGGATGGGGGGAAGATGTAGAGAGCCGTGAGACTGTAGGCACAGACCCAAATGATAACCAGCAGTAGAAAGGAGATTCTCGGTGGAGGCGTCAGCAAGCCGAAGGCCTTGGGACGTGTATTAGTCAGGATAGGCTAGGGTATGCTGCTGAAAAAAAAAAAATCCATCAAATTTCAGGAGCAAATTGCTACTGATCTTCATTTCTTACATCAGAGTCTGATGGGAGTCACAGCCTCTCCCTGTGCCCGGTAGCTGTGCTGTCTGGAACATGTGAGCTCAATTTCCAGACTATACAAACAGCTCATAAACTCAATAACAAAATAACAAACAACCCAATCAAAAAGTGGGCAGAAGACCTAAATAGACATTTCTCCAAAGAAGACATACAGATGGCCAACAGGCACGTGAAAAAAATGCTCAACATCACTAATTATTAGGGAAATGCAAATCAAAACTATAATGAGGTATCACCTCCCACCAGTCAGAGTGGCCATCTTTAAAAAGTCTACAAATAATAAACGAAAGAAAGATTGCGTAGAAAAGGGAACCCTTCTACACTGCTGGTGGGAAGGTAATTTGGTGCAGCCACTATGGAAAATGGTAAAGAGTTTCCTTAAAAAACTAAAATTAGAGTTACTATATGATCCAGCAATCCCACTCCTGGGCGTATATCCAGAGAAAGCTCTAATTCAAAAAGACACATGAACCCCAGTGTTCACAGCAGCACTACTTAAAATAGCCAAGATACGGGAGCAGCCTAAATGTCCAAAGACTGGTGAATAAATAAAGAAGATGCGGGGTGTCTGTGTATGTGTGTGTGCGTGTGTGTGTGTGTGTACACACAATGAAATATTCCTCAGCCATAAAAAAGAATGAAATAATGCCATTTTCAGCAACATGGATGGACCTGGAGATGGTCATGCTGAGTGAAGTAAGTCAGACAGAGAAACACAAATACCATATGATTGTTACTTACATGTGGAATCTAAAAAATGATACAAATGAGTTTATTTATGAAACAGAAACAGTCACAGACATAGAAAACAAACTCACCGTTATCAAAGGGGAAAGAGATAAATTAGGAGTTTGGGATTAATAGATGCAAACTACTGTATATAAAATAGATAAACAACAAGTGCATACTATATAGCACAGGGAACTATATTCAATATCTTGTAGTAACCTATAAAGGAAAAGAATAGGAAAAATACATATCTATAACTGAATCATGTTGCTGCACACTGGAAACTAACATAATATTGTAAATCAACTCTGCTTTGATTTTTTGAAAAATGTACATGCCAAGCACTGTATTTTATACTTTAGATCCAATTCCACTGTCTTCTGGTCGCTTCAAATATTTTAATCTATCAGTCCTTGTTTTTACATCTAGACAAAATTCTTCTAGCCTCCTGTAAACACTTTGTCAAGTCCTTTGTATCTTGCAAACCAAAAGAACGCCCTGTAGTTTTGACAGCCTGGCTACCGTCAGCAATGTCAGTGAGAGGTGTCCCAGAGAAGTCAGGCAGAAGCGAAACCCCGCACAGCGCTGGGCATGGGAGTGAACAGGGCAGAGCTACCGTGAAGACGTGGCAGACGAGGAAAAGCTTACCTAGGCATTCGTCTATGAAAATTTACCAGTGGGAGTCTTCTCCAATTTCAACTTTGCACTAAATTGCTGACTTCCGGTTTGCTGGGTAACAAACACATGCATGCATCCTGGTTCATCGACCCCCGTACTCATTTCTGGGCAAATCTTAGTGCGGGGAGGGAAGGTAGGCACGCTCACGTTTGGCCCCCCACCCCAGTGCCATCTATGCGTGCAACACTACTTTGTATATTCTCAGTGTCCTCTCAGCCTGAGCCGCCATTCATTCTGCAGTTAGCCACAGTCGCCAGCAAGCCCTAATGTGTAACTTCCAACTCAATCTGATCATTAAGGTTCCTTGCCTCAGCCTTCTACATCTACGAATTTGGAGGCCCTGAAATGAGGTTGTAAGGTGGTGTGTATTTCCTCATCCTAATAACAGCAACAAAAAAACTGGACGAGGGAGGGAGGGCAGGGAGGAGGGTAACTTCCCCTCTCTCTAGTGTGGCACTTGCCAAATCCAGCCTGCTGCTGTCACTGTAAATAAAGCTTTACTAATATAAGGACAAGCCCATGTGTTTACGTATTGCTTGTGGCTGCCTTTGTCCTGCAACAGTAGATCTGAGAAACCATGAAGAGGCTTTAAGGTCCTCAAACCCTAAGATAGTCACTAAACGACCCTTTACAGAAACTGTCTGTCTGCTGATCCTTCTAGGGGAAATCAACTCTCGCAGAGCAAAGAGAACAGCAAAATAGACTCCTCACCTGGGACGTGCTTCAGATATTGCTGTTTCATATTCCCACGATGGTTATGACATTGACTAAATAACCAAGAAAGCCATAAGCAGAACAAAACGACAACCTATGGGATGGGAGAAAATATTTGCAAATGATGCAACTGACAAGGGCTTGATCTCCAGAATATATAAACAGCTCATACAACTTGATAACAAAAAAACAAACAACCCAATCCAAAAATGGGCAGAAAACCTAAAGAATCATTTCTCCAGTGAAGACATACAAATGATCAATAGGCACATGAAAAAATGCTCAATATCACTAATTAGCAGAGAAATGCAAATCAAAACTACAGTGAGGTGTCACCTCACACCAGTCAGAATGGCCATCATTCAAAAGTCCACAAATGACAAATGCTGGAGAGGCTGTGGAGAAAAGGGAACCCTCCTGTGCTGCTGGTGGGAATGCAGTTTGGTGCAGCCACTGTGGGAAACAGTATGGAGGTTCCTCAAAAGACTAGAAACAGACTTACCGTATGACCCAGGAATCCCGCTGCTGGGCATATATCCAGAAGGAACCCTACTTCAAAATGACACCTGCACCCCAATGTTCATAGCAGCACTATTTACAATAGCCAAGACATGGAAACAGCCTAAATGTCCATCAACAGGTGACTGGATAAAGAAGTTGTGATATGTTTATACAATGGAATACTACATAGCCATAAAAATAATGAAATTATGCCATTTACAGCAACATGGATGGACCTGAAGAATGTCATTCTAAGTGAAGTAAGCCAGAAAGAGGAAGAAAAATACCATATAATATCACTTATATATGGAATCTAAAAAAAAAAAAAAAAAAAGAGAGAGAGAAACTTATTATAAAACAGAAACAGACTCACAGACATAGAAAACAAAATTATGGTTACCGGAGGGGAAGGGGATGGTAAGTGATAAATCGGGAGTTCGAGATTTCCAAATATTAACCTCTATATATGAAAAGAGATTACAAAAACCAAATTTCTCCTGTATAGCACAGAGAAATATATTCAGTATCTTGTAATAACCTTTAAGGAAAAAGAATATGACAGTGAATATATGTATATATATGTATGACTGGGACATTATGCTGTACATCAGAAATTGACATATTGTAACTGACTATATTTCAATTTAAAAAAATAAATAAGCAAGTAATCGAGAACAAATTTCAAGCCATTCATGGGGGATAAAGAGTAGATAGGAAGACTTTCCCCATGCCAATGGCAGTGAAAACAGGCAGAAGGAATGAATTCCAGCCTAAAGAAGAAAAACGTACCCACTGCCATGACATCACGTCCAGACGTCCTCAGAATTTATGTCCTTACTCTGACTCCAATCCCAGTCTCCAACATTCTTCTCTGTGATATGAAACTAATTGAGTCTAATGTCTTTGCAGTTCTTGGAAAAGATGATTATTTTAACCATACCTAATAACACGTTATGGGCCTTTCACATGGAAGAAACATACCTGCTGGCCTGAAAACACGGATGTGTGCTCCACGACAATGCGGCTGTTCCTTCTCTGCCTATGCGGTGGCAATTTAAAAATGGTTTCACTGCCTTTAAAATTTGGTTCTATACTGTAACACAGCCCACTCCAGCCTTTCGACAAAAACGGTCTGCTACCCTGAACACATATCTTTCTGGGACATACACAGCATGCAAATATTTATGCTAAGTCAGACCTATAAAGTTTGGTGACCTAATATGCTTAATTAGTCACAAATCTAGTCAATACATTTCCACGGTGGTTTCTAATTGATACCTGCACTTAAGTGAATGTTGTGTCAGCCCTGAGAGGTGGGTGTCAGCTCTGAGGACCTCAGTAGGTACCTTTTTTTCTTTTCTTTTTAGGATTCTTTCAGGTCCTGCTTTCTGCACGATAATGCCCTTCAATAATGCAAAACAGTACAATAGCTAGTCTTCATTAATGAACCCACCAGACCTTAGTAACAACCACAATCTTCAGCACCGAATTCAGGGAGAATTACAATTTCAACATTTCACAAGGTCGCAGAGTTAACACTTCCATCCATTTTTCTTCATTTGTCGTGAGTGTTCGAACTGTTGTGTATTAAGAGACCATCAAACGTTTCCTATTAAAATGCATATGAGAATATTTAATATTCAAAGTATAATGGAGTCAAAATTTTTTTTTCTATTTCTGGAAAATGTACGGTTGGGATTTGTTATCCAATGCTAATATAAGGGAAAAAAATCCCATTTGCTCCATGCAAAGAAGGAAGTGGTCACAGACCAACGTGCACAAGGACCTGGGATTGGAGTGAGAAGATGAAATCTAAACAGAAGTGTCCACTGTAACATTAGGTTAAACAGCTGCGAGTGAACAGTTAACACAGGCCAGAGACTGAATGGCTTGTTCACCAAGGCAGCCGGAGGCAGGTAGATTTGTCCAACTGACTCCTCACGTAAAAAACTTCTCTGTTCTCCACGGTTTTTTTTTAACCCTTGACTTCTTGATGAAGAAAAATGCAAAATGTAGAATGCAGAGAAAAAGACAAAAATAAATGAGGACATGCAGCATGTATCTGGGTAAGATTATTTAATAGTGTTAACTTTTTTTTTTTTCCATAAGGAATCTGTGTTTGACACAAAGGTAATGAAATTCACAATGGAATTTTTTTGTTGGTGTTTTTCGGGTCATAAGGTTATTTTTCTGATCATCTGGAAGAAATAATGTACAAGGCTAGTCATGGCATATAGTTCCCTGTGCTACACAGTATAAACTTGTTGTTTACCTTGTAGCAACTTATGGTGATAAAGAATATGAAAAAGAATATATGTATGTTCATGTATGACTGAGGCATTGTGCTGTACACCACAAATTGGCTCAATGTTGGAAACGAAAGAAACACAATAAACTAAATTTCCCCCCAAAGTAGCGAGCTCTTTACAGAATGAAAAGGCTCCTGTCTACTCTGGTCTTTGCGGAAGTGGTCGGGGCAGGAGGACTCTGTTGGAGGTGGAGTAAACCTTTAAAACATGTGCGTGGGCACATGTTCAAATGGAAATGTGAGGGAGCCCTCATCTAGGCACGCACTTCACCCTCCTGCCAACCGTTTCCCAGGAATCTTCAGGGAGGAAGGGCTCAACCACACAATGTGGAGGAGATGGGGAGAGGGGCACGGTCATGGCCCCTTAGGCATGTGGGTTCTCTCCCAAGTTCAAGGCAGCCTCCTTCAGAAGGTAGGGATCAGGGTGGTGGATCTGACTGAAACTGTACCGGGCGTCGCTGAGCTCCTGAGAGTGGAGGACAACAGCCCTCCAGCGTCCCAGGGTGGAGAGAGTTCTGCCGTGGTGCAGGCAGTTGCACGTGAGAGACGGAGCAGGCAGACACCCCAGCGACACTCCCCCAAGTGCCATCTTGCATAGTAAGGAGAGAGAGTGCTCTCCTGGTTTGCAAAACTGGGGACTTCGTGGAAAAGCCACAACAGATCTCTGGCACCTTACCAATGACCGGAACCCAAGCCCGCAATGGAACGTGAAGTTCCAATCCTGTCCTCAAAAGATGTGAAGTCAACCGTGACATAAGCCAAATATTTGGAAGCAAAGTCACTGTCCCGCCAACCTCTGACGGTGCCTTCTGTCGTTCCCTGGTCTCTTTTCTCCTGATGTTTCACTCCACACGTCCTTTCTACCGGAGTCAGAAGTGAAGGAACCAAAGAATGGGGCAGAGGAAGGATTCAAAGAGGGGACCATGGGGACCATTTCAGAACTGATGAATGGTATCAGTGCACAGGTGGATGGCGTTCAGCAAACCACAAATAGGAGAAACACAAAGAAAACACCACTTGACAACGTCACAGACAACCCTGAAGACCAAAGATGGAAAGGACACCTTGAAAGCCGCTACAAAAGAACGAAAAGACACATTACGCGTGAGTAAGTGACATTGTGAACCACAGCGGACTTTTCCCGAGAAGAAACAAGGCGGCCAGAAGGCGAGGCAAAGGCACCTTTAAGGTGATGGAAGAATTGTGTCAGCTTACAAGTATGGATCCAGTGAAAATAACCTTCAAAACTGAAAGTGGAATGAAGACGTTTTCGGGTAACGTGAAAGCAAAGGCGATCCTTCCCAGTGGACACGCTCCACAAGACATGCTAAAAAATACATAGAAGGACCTCAGGATGAAGGAAAAAATACCAGATACAAACCCAGTTATGCAAAAAGAAAACAACAGCAAAGCAAAAAGTGTAGACACCTGGATAAATACAGAATATCTTTTTTTCAGTATCTATCTGTTCAAGTACTCACTGTTTAAAACAAAAATTACAAGAATATTTTGCTGGAGGCATTGTCTATGTACAAATAAATTGCAAAATAATGAGAATGTAGTGGGCAGGGAGGGAATTAATCCAATTATTCTACTGTAAGATTCTTCGTGCATATTTCTGAAGGTAGTATGATTTTTTTAAGGTAGACTATGATACATGAAAGATAAATATTAGGTTGTCTAGGGCAGTGCTTTTCAATACAACTTGCTGAGGTAATGGACGTGCTCTGAGGTATCTGAGATGGTAGCCGTTAGGCACAATACTGGGTGCGTGAAATGTGACCAGTGTGACAGAGGAACTCTGTTTTAAATTTTATTTACTGTTAATTTATTTCAGTAGCTACAGATGACAAATGACTATACTGGACAGTATAGTTCTAGGGCATCGAGAGGAGGCAACAATTTTCTGTCAAAGATCAGGTAGGATGTGGTTTCAGTTGTGTAGACCAAGAGGCAGAATGGAGGATCCTATGTAGGTACATATGTAACATCTAACACGTGACCATTTACTAATGTAATAACCATTATTAAGTAGTAGATCCTACAGAAATAAACGTAGGGCTAAATCGTTACCACAGAGCAAACGCAAAACCAAACATATATGCGTCTATCTATCTATCTATCTATCTATCTTATCTATCATCCATCTAATATATCTAATCTGTCTATCTACCTATCCATCCATCCATCTTATCTATCTATCCATCCATCCATCTAATCTATCTATTTATCCATCCCATCCATCCATCCATCCATCTTATCTATCTAATCTATCTATCTATCCATTCATATAATCTATCCATCCATCCATCCTACCTGTCTATCCATCCATCCATCCATCATCTATCTATCCATCCATCCATCCATCCATCTAATCTATCTATCCATCATCTGTCTATCTAATCTGTCTATCTATCAATCTACCTATCCATCCATCCATCTAATCTATCCATCCATATCCATCCATCCATCTTATCTATCTAATCTATCTATCCATCCATCCATCCATCAATCCATCTATCTAATCTAAACTGTCTATCTGTCGGTCCGTCTATCTATCTATCTATCTATCTATCTATCTATCTATCTATCTATCTATCTAAATAAGAGAGGACATAAAACAGAATACTAAAGAAGATCCAATTAACTCCAAAGAAGGCACAAAAAGAGTAACAGGGTAACACAAAAAGAGGGGACAGGTAGACCAGAACCATGGTAGAATTATGTCAACTGGAATTCACTCATCCACTCCTCGGGGGAGAGTAAATGGCACAGCTACTTTGGGAAACTCTCTGGAGTATTCTTTGTAAGGTCAAACATACGATGATGCTATGAGCGAGCTATTCCTCTCCTAGAAATGTACGTAAGAGAAATGAAATGGGAATGAACGTGCACGTCCTGAAAAAGACGTGTTCAAGATTGTCCCCATCAGGTTTACACGTAATAAAGGAAAACAGGAAACAACCCAATGTCTGTGAAGGGGAGAGTGAATAAACACATTGGAAAATAGTCACACGACGGCAGACGATGCTCAGCAATCAAAAGCAGGGAACAAAAGTGTAGTTCTTGGTAAATCTGCATAAATCTCACACCCCTGTACAGTCACGATGCAAAAGAGCTAGGGCCTCACCAGGCACCCAGAAGCTCCCTTTGTGTCTTTCCAAGTCAGGTAATTTTGCCTTCTTTTTCACATTTCTGTATCTTCCAAAATTTCTACAACCACTGCAAACATTTTAAAAGAAATATTTTCAAGACATTCATTGTCTCATTGAAGGGTTTTTTTCTTGTTTTTTTCCCCAGAATTGAGATCCTTCAGTAGCTTGTACATAAAACAGAACACATTTCATAGAAAATGTGGCCTTTTAACTGACTGCGAGAACTGGCTTCAAAGGCAATCGAGAGTGAAATTAAAGATTCCATTCGATTTCCATAAACCTTAATTCTAGTTGGACATATGCTGGAGCGGATAGATTGTGAAAATTCTTAACGTACGTGGATGCCGTTCCTCCCTTTGCCCTGTCGGCTCGGTTATCAGATTGACCATCAGCGTGTCCCAGTGCCTGTGTTCAAATAACTCTTACTTTACTTAACAATGACCCCAAAGCCCAAGAGGAGTGATGCTGGCAATTCAGATATTCTCCTACGGCGCCTAATTTATAACTTAATCATAGGTTTGTACATAGAGGAAAAAACATAATGCGTTTACAGTTAGGGACTGTTTGTGGTATCGGACATCCACTGGGGGGTCTTGGAATGTATCCCCCATGGATAAGGGGGGGGCTATTGTATTTATACACATACACACACGCCTACACACACACACACACACACACACACACACACACACACTGTATTCCCAAAATAAATACTCTGTATATGTTGTATTCCCCATTATTTGGTAGATTGACCCAATCCTTTTTGCCTTGTGCATCTCTGCAAAAGCACACTGGTAAGAACAGACTTTCCTGATATTTCACTCAAGGCTCCCATGTTCCCGGGACACACCAGAAAATCTATTACACTCCAAGTGATGACCCAGGACAATATCTCTGACAGAAAGAAATCTCACAGTCCACCCCTCCTTCACTCCGTCAGAAACCAAAATAGTGCCATGATTGCTCTTAGCCGACCTACTTTAGTGCAGAAGCGATAATGACCTAAATTCCCAGAGTCCTGGGCTTTGAAGGAAACACGGAGGGGTTTCCAGTCCGCATCTTCATAGCTTTAGGCAGAATCACACTTCCACTCGGCTGGATTCATCAAGTCTATGCTAATTCTTCTCTTTTTAAAAAATTTTTCTGTTTGATTCCTTTATTAGCATTTAAGTGACACACCTGTGCGTTTTTCAATGGTTGGTTTGGGGACTCCAGTACACATCCTTAACAAATTAGTCTGTGCAGTTCAGACTGTGCTGGTTTAATAAACGGAAAATACAGAAGCGTCGCTGCAGGATGTCTCCACGTACCTGCCTCTAACCTTGGTACTGCTGTTCTCATACATTTTGCACCTACCCACGTTATAAATCCCACAAAGCAGTGTTATGATTGTGCCTTTTAAACAGTGATAGGTCTTTCGAAGAAATTACGGAGGAAAAGTTACTAGCAAGTATTTAGAGGGGGACGCTTTGAGCTCTGCAAATATACCGCTTCCCCTTTAAGTTTCAGCCACAGTTCCTGCATTCAGCAGTGAGCTTGTCCACAGTGATGGTCACTGTGCTGCTGCGGTAGTGAGTCTGCATTTTACGCTGTTCATCCACACTTCCTACTTGGAATTCTTCTGTAAGAAATAATTGTTTCTCCCCTCCTTTTCTCACTTCTTTCCTTCCGTCTTTTTCTTTTTTTTTTCCCCCTTTCTTTCAGTATGTATGTATGTATGTATGTATCTTTTTTATATATTAGTATGGACATGCACACATTTATTTTTTTCTCTGGATCATAATCCAATGCCACCATTCTTTGTTTCCTCCCATTTTTATAGCTTGTGCCAATAGGAACCCTTTTACGTCGGTTCCTTTTGACGTGGCCCATCATTAAAAAAATTTCTTTTTGGATTATTTTCTTTGGCTGGGGGAGGTAATCAGGTTCATTTATTTTTAGAGGAGGTACAGGGGATTGAGCCCAGGGCCTCGTGTATGCTAAGCATGCGCTCTGCCACTTGACCTCTACCCTTCCCCTGTTTGTTTTTTTAAGCACTTTTGTGCTCTCTGGCCCTGCTCACCTTGTATTTCCCATTCCCAGCTCTTGAAACAGTCATTTCTCCAGGAATTCTTTTTACTGGGGAATGATACTTTGAAACCAAGAGCTGGGAGCTAGGTGTGAAGTCTATGTTAATTCTTAACACCCATAAGGGTTTTCCACCGTTAACTGGAGATTATCTGTCCCATTTAAGAAAGGGGTACGGCTTCCTATTTCTATTCTGAAAAGTAATAAAATGGTTTGACCCAATACTGTTATTCAGTTACAGGGTTTTACAGGAAAAGACTGAGAAAGCACAGGCCGAGTGGAATTACAATTTTCCCTGTCACGCAGTCTAACTCTGCCGGGACTTCACAGTACCCATCTCTAAGCATCCTGATTGCATTGCAGTCTATGAAGAAGGAGAAACATCCTGCAAAAGATACCGGCTGATCTGGTCCCGTGGTCACAGGCCTGAGTCCAGTCCCTCCATCTCAGCCACATCCTGGGCTCAGCCCTCACTCTGTCCCCGGGTCAGACCCGTGAGTGTCACCGAAAGGCTGGCAGGTTCTGGACAATCGCCTTCAACTCCGACTTCAGAGAACCAGCCGCGACAGCTGAACCTGTGGCGTGTGTGTCTCGTAGGCACCAGAAACTCCATCGTATTCACGGCGGAACCCGCCGACCCTCCTCGCCAGCAGAACCTTCCCTTTGTGTGAGTTCTCAGGCACAACCAGTAAGTTCCGTTGATTCTGATATCCAAATATGTGTGCACAGCTTTGTGTGTGTGTTTATTTTTTTCTCCAACTTTGCTCATTTATTCTTAATTTCTACTGCAGACACCCAACTCCAGTCCCTGACGTGGGCATCTCCAGTGCCCCTGTGCGTGCCGCTAAGCCATTCTCTTCAAGAAAGTACGAGTGAGTCTTTTTAAAAACAAAACTTGGATCGTGTCACGACTTTGCTCCAAATCCTTTCACGATACCTGCTTCTTGTTTGGTTTGTTTTTGTTTTTACATTCGGATGGAGTCTAAGCACGTTCAAAATGACCCATGGTACCATGTGGCCAATTTAGTCCCCACCCCTGTCCTCCAAAACATCACACTGCAATCATATAGTGCTCCCGAAGACACAGCAAAGCTTATACCCGGAGTCGGCTTTACATGTTTTTCAGGATGGAAGCAGAGTTGCTGGGGTCCTTTGCCTGACATTTTAACTTCCTGGTGGTCTTTGCTGAAGCAAGCGTACGACGGCCCGCTGCCGATTTCCCAACACAAGATGACGAGTTCAAATCATTAGCCTGTGGCAGACGACGACTGGAACCCCTTAACAGGAGTTCTAGAGACGCTGATGATTCATCATGGACACAGAAAGACTCGGTCTAGGCTGCCCTGCCCTCTCCTCACGCCATTCCACAAACCCTGTTGTCAACACATGGGACAGCACCACTCTTAACCCTATGAAATGTCCATATAAGGGATGGACAAAAGCAAACAAGAGAGTATGACGGAGATCTTTCCAAAAAAAATAACACTGGCCCCTGTGTGAGTTTGCTCGGGCTGCGTAACAAAGGATCACGGATGGGGGTGGGGGTGGGGCTTACACAGCACACATTTCTGTCTCCCCGTCCTGGAGGCTGGGATCTGAGACCAGGTGTGTGTGTGAGCAGGGCTGGGGTCTCCTGAGCCCTCTCCCCTTGGTGTGCGGACGGCCGTCTCCTCCCTGTGCCCTCCCGTGGGCGTCCCTCTGTGTGTGTC
Organism: Camelus bactrianus; assembly: GCF_048773025.1. Classification (NCBI taxonomy): domain Eukaryota; kingdom Metazoa; phylum Chordata; class Mammalia; order Artiodactyla; family Camelidae; genus Camelus; species Camelus bactrianus. The sequence continues at coordinate 3,902,334 of NC_133575.1, forward strand.
TGGGTCCTCATCTCCTCTTCTTATAAGGACCCCAGTCCCATGGGACCAGGACCCACCCTACTGACCTCATTTGACAAGACCTCTCTCCAAAAACAGTCTTATTCTGATGTCCTGGGAGTTGGGACTTCAACAAATGAATGGTGGGGGGTATATAATTCAGCCCCGAAGAACCACCTTAAATACAGGTGTGATTCCCCATGCATTTCCCAGCAGCCTGCCAGCTAGCATTCTGAGAGCATTCTGACGAGTGACTGTGGTCCTGTATTCATCTCTGGATTCACATGGCAAGCTTGCAGAAATAACTGGCTGACGTGAAGTCCTATGAAAGTGTGGTAACTCGTAAACTTGGCTTCTGAGTATTCTGAAAGCGTTGAGTCGGGACGGATGCGCGTGCTTGCGTGTGTTGCAGAGAAGGTCGGTGACCATCGGTGAGACCGGCTCAGCATTTATCACCTGGGTTCACATTCGTGGGGCACAGAATGGGAAAACATCCGGAAGCTTCAGACATGGGAAAATTCAATTTCCCAAACCCAAGGCTCTGACAAACCCATTAAATAAAACCAAAAAAAAAAAAAAAAAATCTAACCACATTTCAGAAGAAAACTTTTATCTGAAGGAAGGGCCAAATATATATATATATTCACCTTTTGATATGTGTACTTTCTGTTGCCAGTTTAATAGCGGCCATGTGGTCCTGGGAAGACAATTAGTGTAGAGCCACGAAATCAAAATGAAATTCAGCACCAAGTTATTTCCAAGCAGATGACTTTGGGGACGGCCCCTACCTGTTCACTTTGATTACAAAGTGAGCTAAATATAGACTTAAATAATCTCTACCCCTTATAGACGTCTCGAGACCACCCACTTTCTAAGTTTGCAACGGCGTGACAGAGAAACGCCAGTTTGGGGGAACACAAGGACTCAGCAGCACCACTTCTGAATTTTTATAAGAAGAACCTCAGCAGATCAAAGGGGCAGGTCTGTTACCTGCCTTGGTGGTTGTTACCACAATTCAGGTTAGCTCCTGTCCGTGAGCCTCGCTAGGACTCAGCTTAGGGCTGACGAGAGCCAGGGTTAAGTGGGTATTTCCAGCAGGGTATCTTTACACTTTAAAGCAAGGACTGAAATTAAAAAAAAAAAAAAGTCTTTATTTTTGGAAAGTTTATCTCCTCCACCTGCACCACCTGTTTGTTCTCACTTGATCCCTACCGTGATCTTCAATTTGTTGAATCACAATTGGTTGCCGTGGCAATGATTGCAACGCCACAGACAGGATTATGACTTCGACTCAAGGGATACACAGCAGGTACGCGGACCTCTGAACAAACAAAATCCTGTTATTATGCAAATAACCTTCAAGTAATCAAGTGTCACCCCAAAGGCATGATTTTCTTTTGTGGGATTTCTTTTCTCCCCCTCGGTGCAGAGAAATGCATCGTCACCGGCTCCCTCCAGTTCTGAAATGAAAATGTCACAGCCCTTCACAAACGAAGTTGAGAGTGGGACGCCCCAGCACGTAGCAAGAGCAGCAAAAATCACCGGCAACACATTGCTATGACCATCTTCAGAGTTACCACGATGTGTCCCAATTTAACCAGAGAAGCCCCTCCAGGTCAGAAGAGAGATGGCAGCCGTGCGGAATAACTGCCAAGTTACAGGCATAAATGTGAAGAACCTGTAACAGACGCAGAATTCACGTAACGCGGCTCCTGAGACGGCAGGAGTCACTCTCTCTCACACGCGGTCAACCCCAGCGCTGACCCTGAACACAGACGGAGAGACAGATTGGTTTCTGGGACACCACGAAAGGCTCCTCTGACCAGAAATATCATCCTAATAAATCTAGAAGAGCATCGAAATCTGCCGTGTGGGTCAACATTCATAATCAACAGAAGAATGGAAGTAACATCCTCTGAGCGGCCACCAACGTACGTGGCGCCAGTCACCGTAGGTACAAGGTCACTGAGTTCTCACGACCATCTTGCCAGCCCCCTTCCCCCCGCACCAACTCACTATCTGCATTTTCATGTGATTTTAAGGTTTAAGGGGATGAAGGAGAGCGTTGTGTCTATGGTTCACACGTTTTTAGAGCCAGCACTGGAACCCACACTCAACGACGCCACGGTCTGACCCAAGCTGCACCCTCAGGCTCAAAACCTCCGTGGAAGCACATTATACAAAGCCACAATTATCGGTCACTACCACCTCGGCTCCACGCAGTTAGGACGGTTTGGTTTTGGCTGAGGAGACCATCAGACTCCTGAAAGTAAGAGAAGCGATGAGCAGTAAGTACTGGGCTGCAGATTCCCACCGCCGTTAATACTGAGAGATAAGGGCTTTCTAAGTTAAGGAAAGTCTGGGAGTCTAATAGTGTTTCAGGAAAAAAACCTAAAAAGAAATTTTTTGTGTGTGTGTTTTGAAGATGCCGTCTAGGGTAGTTGAGCAACTGTCGCCGTGCCCACGGGTTCCCGCTTCTACTGGAAACGTACCATCCTCAAGCCCAGAGGTTGCCCTGGCAGTAACGGGAGCTTCGTTTCCAGCTCAGGGGCAGCTAAACACCACAGTGGGTGTGCACATTTTAAAGGTTTTACTGTTTGTTCTGGTACTGGATTGGCCCCAGACGACGGACGTCACTGGGGGAAAGAATCAGCAGGGAGAGTCTGCACAAGCCGATGGGGACCCTCCCCGCGTGTCCTCAGACGTCTGGTCTTGCCGCGAGCACGGCGGGACTGCTGCTCCGCCGGCCAACGTGGGACGCGGCCAGCGCCGGCTTCTCGTCGCCGCTCCGCTGTGTCTGCACAGATAAGAACCCCTTCCGTGAAAGCATTTCCCCCGCATCGCAGGGACCCCGGCCCCTCGGCTGCCATCGTGGTCACGGCCAGGACCTACTCCGTCGGGTCACTCCGCGGTTCCCAGAGAACGTGGGAAACCAGGGGACGAGTCATTAGGTGGTCGGTGTGCTCCGAGGGGGTGACACTGGAGCCCGTCTTGCAGGGCACCAGGACGGTGTATAATTAGGCAATCAGCGGAGTTTGCAGCAGGAAATGAAAACAAGGTGTTTGCCTTTTCTCATACCCCTTCTTGTTGGTTTTAGGTGCCTCCTGCCCCCCGGCCCTAAGTAAAACCACGTGGACTTTCAGTCCCTTAGCCATTTGGTTTTCCATCACTGGTCCAGTCCCACACCCTGAACATTTCTCTTCTTCCTTTCCTCTTATTTGTGGTGCTGAAGGCTCTCCTTGATGAAAAAAAAAAAATAGTAGCTAGTTAGGAACTAATAAGGGAAGGTAATAATGACGGGTAATTATGGCTTAAAATACAGACATGTCTCTGTGGCTCCTTAACACCTTTATTGGGGTGTATAACCTCCGTACCCCTCTTTCCACCAATTTTAAGTGTACATTTCAATGACTTAGTTTAGCAGATTTACAGAGTTATGCAACCATGCCAACAATCTAATTTTAGAACATTTCCATCATTGCAAAAATAACCCACGGTTATTAGCATTCACTCCCCATCTTTGCACCTCTTCCTGCCCCCAGTGCCTGCCAACCACCTAGCTACCTTCTGTCCCGAGAGACTTGTCTTTCTTGGTTATTCTGTGTCAATGGAATCATACTTTTAGACTTTAATTGTGATAAAATCCACATAGTATGAAATTTACCATTTTACCCTTTTTTTCAGTCTTTTTTTTATTAAATATAGTCAGTTTACCACGTTGTGCCGATTTTTGGTGTACAGCACAATGCTTCAGCCATATAGGAACATATATATATTCGTTTTCATATTCTTTTTCATCATAAGTTACTACAAGATATTGAATATAGTTCCCTGTGCTCTACAGTATGAACTCGGTGTTTATCCATTTTGTATATAGTCGTTAGTATCTGCAAATCTCAAACTCCCAATTTATCCCTTCCCACCCCCTTTGCCCCCTGGGAACCATAAATTTTTTTCTATGTCTGTGAGTCTGTTCTGTTTTATAAATGAGTTTGTTTGTCCTTTTTTTTTTTTTTTTTTAGTTTCCACATGTAAGTGATATCATATGGCATTTCTCTTTCTCTTTCTGGCTTACTTCACTCAGAACGATAATCTCCAGGTCCATCCATGTTACTGCAAATGGCATTATTTTATTCTTTTTCACAGCTGAGTAGTATTCCATTGTATAAACATACGACATCTTCTTTTTCCAGTCATCTGTTGATGGACATTTAGGTTGCTTCCACGTCTTGGCTGTTGTAAATAGTGCTGCTGTGGACATTGGGGTGCAGGTGTCTTTTCGAATTAAGGTTCCCTCTGCATCTATGCTCACGAGTGGGACTGCTGGGTCATAGGATGAGTCTGTTTTTTCGTCTTTTGAGGAATCTCTATACTGTTTTCCACAATGAATACTCCCTCACACCATACAGAAAAATAAACTCAAAATGGCTTAAAGACTTAAATATTATAAGACAAGACACTATAAACCTCTTAGAACCAAACACAGGCAAAACATTACCTGACATACACCTCAGCAATGTTCTCCTAGGGCAGCCTACCCAAGCAGTAGAAATAAGAGCAAAAATAAACAAATGGGACCTAATTAAACATTTTAACAATTTTTAAGTGTACAGCCAAGTGGCACGAGGTACATTGTCAGTTGAGAAAACTTCACAACCATCCGTCTCCAGAACTCCTTCATCGTGCAAAGCTGGAACTCTGCATCTAGTAAGCAGTAACTCTGCCCTCCCCTTGTAATTGGTGTTTTCAGTGGCTGGGATTTTTCTCAAAATCTCCCCCGTGCTATATATAGCATGTACTTCATTTCCTTCTAGAGCTGAATAATACTCCATTGTACTGAGATAACCTATTTGTCTGTGCACTCATGCGCTGATGGACATTTGGACTGTTCCCACTTCTTGTGGCCACTGTGAATAATGGCTGCTTGGAACATGTGTCTCTCAGGCACACGTTTTACGTGGACCAATGTTTTCACTTCTCCTCGCTTGAATCCTAAGAGTGGAATTGTTGAAGCAGACAGTAACTCTGTGGTGACGACCGAGAAAGACTGCCAGCCTGTTTTTATCTAAACAGCTGCCCCTCTTTACATTCCCAACTCGTGTATGAGAGTTTCCGTCTTCGCATCTTCATCGACGTTTGCTGTTGTCTGTCGTTCTGATTTCAGCCGCCCCGGTGGGTGTGATTAGCGTTCTTTCCTTTGCAACTTTGTTCTCTTGTTACTCAGTTATTTATAGGTTCTAGGAAAGCCCGTTATTGGATACACGACTTTGCAATATTTTCTCTCAGTTTTTTATTTCTCTTTCTGCTTTTCTGATGGTGCCTCTGGCAGAGCAAACATTTTACATTTTGATGAATTCCAATTCTCCCCTTTGTTCTTTTGCCATTTGTGCTTTTAGTGTCGTATCTAAGACATCACTGGCTCACCCAAGGTCATGAAGAGACAGTCATGCTGTCTTCTAAGAGTTTCATAATTTAGCTCTTACACTCAGGTTTATGATCCACTTTGAGTCACGCTTGAGTGTGGTGTAGACAGGAGTCCAGCGTCATGTTTTATGTGTAGACCTAACAGGATCGGAGCCACATTTATCGTACATGTGGAATTTATCCACACTTATTAGCCCATTGCTAATTAAACAGCAAACGCAACATGCTTAGTTTTCGGATAAACAGAAATTTTATATTTGCAGATTCCACAGCTGCGACTCCCAAATCCGGATTTCATGCCTTAACTGTAACTGCAAGTGAAGAGGAAATTGGAATAAAATAGAGATAAGAACTAAAAATATACCTGCTTATCTCGTCTGCTTAGCCTGCTCTGGGAGCTGCAGCTCACGTTCCTTTATTAAACCTTTTCCATCCGTTGAGAAGGCGCATATTCAAATCACAGACTCTCCGGGGTACAAAAAGACCTGCTTGAAACCCTCGGTTTGAATGGAATCAATACAAGAGCTAGCCTGTTCCAATAACACTGACCGTGTGTGTGGTATTACTAATCACGTCTTTATATCGCCGGTCGCCAAGCGTGGGACTGCAACACGGCGGAGATGACACCGGGGAGGAGCCGGAGTTACGCTGCACGAGGCAGGCACGGGGCTCTCACGGTACCGCCCCCCTCTTTTATGCTGCTGGCCACCTGACTGTTGCACTTTGCAAACCCGAATGCATGTTCTATGCCAGCCCTCCCACCTGGTAAGAACTGCTACCATACACCAGGTTCCAGAACGCCCGCAGAGCCTCCACCAGAAACTCTCCAAGGCATAATCATGTCCACGAAGGGGCTTGTCCCATCAGACAAGTCTGAATCTCAGTTTTGCTCAACCACTTCAGTCCCCCCTGCAAATGCAGACCTGGTGTGTCGGGCTGCTCACTGGAACCACTGGAGTCATTCTTGTAGGAGGTAAGCTGTTTTGAGGCACCTCCATTCTCCTGTGTCTCCTCCATCTCCCATCTTGACAAGATTTTCCTGGACCGGCCTTTTCCCCAGGTCCTTCTATGTGTCTTGGTTTTTAAAGCCGCGACTTCATCCTCAGGTAGGGTGGGCGCCGTGGCCCTCGGCCCTGCCACGTCACGGGCAGTAACAGCCGTCCTGGTGAGGACGAGGGCTGCGTACAAACATGCCGCTGCACCTGCCCTCCTGAAGCCCACGTAGGAGAGAGAAGAAACGCCAGCCCTGCCGGCCCCCCGGGGGACACTTCCCTGCACTTTCAAGACAACCCGCTGTCAGCGTCAGGAGTGCTCATTTCAAAGAGCGTTTTCTTTGTCCCGTTACGACCAGCGACGGAAGAGCTTTCGTCGGCCGCTCCCATAACTCACTGTTCCTCGCTTCCAAATGGACACTTCCGCTCCGACCCTGAGCAAAAAGCATCTCTTATTCTCCTACTGAGAGTTCTTCAGAAGGAACTCCACCAAGTTTGATAAACAGAGGCGGGAAAACAGCCACTTTTTTTTTCCAATTTTTTCCCCAAAGGCGCTTTGCAGACCGTCTACACTGGGCTTCGGGAACCAGGTGTCTGAAATTCTATGACTCTGCTTAGTGTGTTGTATGTACAAACTGACGTTTCAAATTGAAGGGGTCATTATACCACATTGAAACTGTTCCTTCCTCCTTTAAACATTACTTTTTCTTTACAATCCTGCTTTCCCATTCAAGAAATAACATAGTAAAGTCTTGAGCGAAAGGCGGCAAGGGAGAAACCAGGATCTTAGAACCTCTGCTTGTCAAGACTCCCTCACAGGCTGCGGTTGCCCACGTCGGAACTGTGACACCCGGGGCCGGATAACTCTCTGTGGCGGGGCGTCCTGTGCACCGGTAGGGCGTTGAGCAGGACCCCTGGTCTCTACCCACCAGACGCCAGGAGGACACATGCCCCACTTCTGACAATTAAAGAAGCCTTCAGACCTTGCCCCGGGGAGGGGAAAGGCAAGGCTGGCTGAGACACCGACAGTGACGCACACGACGTCTGGACGCAGAAAACACACAGCGGCCATCATCCGCACGGCTGTCCCCACGTTCTGCTTTCCCAGAGGAAACGCTTGTTCTGGGCAGTGCTTTCATAAAACTTCCCCTGAGCTGCACTTCCAAGCCGTTTGCCTGGAGAAGGCGTATTCCGTTCACATCACACTTTCAAGGCATTCAGGTCGCATGTTGGTCAAAACTGTTACAGTCACCTTTGTAACACGAACATCCTAGCCCTTTCGCAAGGATAACGGACTGGCCATCTTTTTCAAGGTTCTGCTGAGAATTAATACACCTGCTGGTGAAGATTCTGTAATCCTTCTGCTGGTTTTTGTTTTTTTTTTTTTTCTCCCCTTCCTCTCCAGTGTTACGATTGGACTGAATTTAATGAGATCTGTGACTGCGTGGAATTTCGTGACATGACTTCTGGCATCGAAAATGGGTCGCCTGCCCATGACAATTCTATGAGTGTCCCGCAGCACCCTGCTGCCCAGCAACTCAATGCAGTTCGGACACTGACTCTCGCAGTTAGCTCAGACCCCACAGGTGGAGGGCTGAGGCTCGCGAGACTGCCCCCACCTCAAACACCAGCTGCAAATGGGGGGGGGGTGGGTCTCGGGGTCCCCAGACTTCTGCCCAGCCAACCATTAATTTGGGGGTTCCCACAGCCTCCCTCTCACATTGAGTACTTCGCTAGAACAGCTCACAGAAGCCAGGAAAACACTGTACTTACTTTTACCCGTTTATCATAAAGGCTGCAACTCAGGAACAGCCCCATGGAAGAGACGCAAAGGGAAATTTGGGGGTACCTGGCGGCATGGAGCTTTCATGACCTCTCTGGGTGTTCATTCACCTTCAAGCTCCTCAAAACTCATTGTTCCAGAACCTCCAGCCCCCTCCCCTCTCCAGAGGTCAGCGGTGGGCTGAGAGTCCCAACCCTGTAATCCTTTGGCCTCTCTCAAGGCCAGCCCCCCCGTCCTGAAGCCATTTTGGGGCCCCACCTGAGTCAGCTCGTTGGCGTGAACTCAGGCGTGGTCCAAAGGGGCCTATTGGAAATCACAAAAGATGCTCCCATCACTTGGGAAATTCGAAGGGTTTTAGACGCTCCGTCAGCAGGCAAAGAGCAAATGTATGTATATGTGTATTATACCCACCACGATCAGAACAATTGCCTGTCCAGTCATGGAGTGTGGCGCCTGGACCCTTCCCACAGAGAGGGGGCAAGTGTCTCCGTCCACTGGCTCCTGCTCATCCTAGGGAGGTGGGGGCAGCCAGGTGCTGTGTGTCTGTGCTGTCCTAACACCTCAGACGAAGGGCTCCCCCCTTTCCTGGGCTTCATCACTGACATGACATTCATCATCCTGCTCCTTTCGAGTTAGAGTGGATCCTTGAAAAAATCCTTGGAAAAAGAATGACTGATCTTTGGACGATTATTTCTGGACGTGAAGGCTGTCTAACTGAGTAACACGCTGCGTCATCTGGGTGCCTGTCCCTTCTCCAAACTCTCCTTCCCTATCAGAGTGGCCGGTTTCAAGTGAGCATGAGAGACTGCTATCTCCTCCTCAGCACAGTGTTGTAAACAACATGACCTCTAACCTGGCATACCATTTTTCATGTAAAATAGTAGAATTACAAACAAACAAACAAACAAAAAAATCCATTTGGTGGAAACACCATTCAGGTAAGAAATGCATGGAAGCGAAGTCACAGGAGGTACGGTGAATTCAGAATGCATGTGGTGTCCTGGGGCTCCATCTGCCCAAGTCACTGTAATCCATTCTCAGAGTTCCTTGCAGTGACAGAGCTCTGGGGAAATCAGTGGGGGGGGGGGGGGGGGGAGAGAAGCACTCTTTTCCAGGGATCATTGCCTTTTCTTGACCCCAGTGTAACGAACTGTCAGCAATTTTATTTTCTGAAGCTCGTTTTAACTATACATTGCCCATTTTCCTTAAAAAAAAAAGAAAAAGAAAAAGAAAATATGCAACAATCCCACTTCTGGGAATACACCCTAAAACATTCCAAGCAGGATCTCGAAGAGCTATCTGCACGCATGTTCACCGAAGCATTCTTCAGAGAGCTGAGAGGTATGAGCGAGCCAAATGTCCATCAGTGAATGAGTGGACAAACACAACGTGGTGCACACACAACACAGAAAAGCATTCATGCTTAAAAGGGAAGGAAATCCTACAGGAGCTACAACATGGGTGAACCCTGAGGCTACTACGCTCAGTGAAATATGCTACGCACAGAATGACAAATACCCTGTGATTCCCCACGTAGGAGGTAGTTATTGTAGACAAACTCATAAAAAGAGAAAGCAGAATGGTGGTTACGAGGGACTGGGGAAGAGACGGAAGTGGGGTAGACATTTTCTGGTTTGTAAGATGAAAAAGTGCCAGAGGAGTAATAGGAACCCTTTGTTCATTGCTGGTGACTTTGCAGAAGTGGTGGAGCCACTTTGGAAAACACTTTGGTGGCTTCTTACAAAGCTAACCATGCTCCCACCACACAATCCAGCAATCACATGCCTTGGTGTTTATCCAAACCACTTGCAAACGTTCATCCACACAAAAGCCTGCGCCTGGATGCTCATAACTGCCAACAGTTGGAAGCAACCAAGATGTCCTTCAGTAGATGAATGGGGACATCAACTGAGGTCCATCCAGACAGTGGAATATTAGTCAGCACTAAAAAAGAATGCACTCTCAAGCTATGAAAAGACATGGAGGAACTTTAAGTGCGTATGCCTAAGTGAAAGAAGTCCATCTGGGAAGGCTACGTGCTGTGTGATTCCAACTCTGTGACGTCCTGGAAAAGGCAAGACTACGGAGACAGTGAACAGATGAGCGGTTGTCAAGGTTCACGCAGCAGAGAGGCAGGAACAGGGGAAGCACAGAGGATTTTTAGGGCAGTGAGACTACCCTGTATGATATTGTAATGGTGGACACGTGTCATTACAAATTTGTCCAAAACCGTAGAACGTACACCACCAAGAGTGAACCCCAATGTAAACTGTGGACTCTGGGTGATGATGACACGTTTGTGTCCATTCCTCAGTTACAACAAATGTGGACAGTGGCGGGTGGGAGGCTGTGCATGTGTGAGGACAAGGAGTGGGTGAGAAATCTCTGTACACCCCCACAAATTTTACTGTCAGCCTAAAACTGTTCTAAAAAATCATCTTAAAAACATATATATTTAGTAGATTTGCTATTAAAAAGTTTCAGAGCTCTGTTGTACAAGGTGACTATAATTGCCACTACTAAATTGGACACTTAAAAATAGTTTAGATGGTAAATTTTATGTTGTGTGTTATACTACAATCAGAAATTTAAAAATTTATAGGAATACATTAAAATGTACTTTAAAATCAGCGACTTTATGGTATGTAAATTACAGCTCAATAAAGATACTAAAAATTCATAGAAAAATAGTGAATTCTAGAAGGTTTTCTTATCTACTTAAGAGACATATGTATATATAGTTTTCAATAACTCATTATTCCTTTAAAAAGGCATTTGGCATGTATCAGTTTTAAATACACATTGATATTATAAGCCTCATTTCCACGTTTTGACGTGGAAATAAAAGCAACCATTATCTGCCCTGAGGCTTATGTCAAGAAGGAAGAACTTTCTCCTATAACCTCTTAGGTTCTGTTCTGGAGACCTGTGAATTGAACTGAAAAGTGACAGATTACTATGAAGGAGGACCGTCAGAGAGGGAGTAGTCAGCGTCCTGACCAGTGTGGATAAAATACCTCACTAGGGCAGCATCTTCTGCCTGTCACAAGCGTGGGTGCTCTTGACTCCTTTCCCCCAGCTGGTAAACTAAGAGGGAGGAGGTGGAATTCTTCCCAACAGGAGATACTATGTATCCCAAAACACCAGTCATGGCGGACGTAAGTTTTAAGAGGGAAACTTAATTCAAAGGGAAGTTTGGTCCGGAAGAGAAGCAGTTCAGAGAGGAGAAAAGAAAGCTCACAAGGAACAGAAAGGAAAGGAGAAGATATCAACTTTCTAAGCCACCGTCTGGAAGACCATTCAGCCCCAGAAGGGGACCTCCAGTTGTATCTTCCACGCATTTCAGAATTCTTTGACACAGGGCAATTTTGTGTGGGTGGCTGCCTGCTCGAGGGCTGGACGGATGGTGCCTGGGGAAAAAAAAAAAAGTTCCCTCCAGATGATGATGAAGAGCCAACAGCTCCAAGTCCGTGCCATGGCCAATATCAAACATAGTCTCAATAGTTATGGGCGGTACGTCTTTTTCCATGACTTCATAACACAACTGCACTTGAAACCGCAAAGCCCCCAAAAGGCTGACATCCTCATGCTCATCGTAAGATACACAAATGAACATGTTTTAACGATTTTATTTAACGCAAGGACTGAGGGAAACAGAAGCGGAGGTGATAACTGGTTCCGAGAAAGAATTTTTTTAAAAAGCGTAAAATTAGAGGCTGGGAATTTTGATACGAACCTTCACACAGACGATCAGTTGGGTTTTTCCACAAGGTGTGAGGCACAGCTAATTAAGCCTAGTCAAGACCAAAGGGGACAGGAAAGAATTTGTGGGTTCCTAAGAAGTACTTGGCGTTACTATCTGTTACCTACAATTTACAGACTCATGAACCAGTTCCGGTAACTCAGGAAACCGTGGCGGACGTAGGCAATGTATAGTTTTCTTTGAAGTGCTTTTTTTTCCCCTCAACAATTCTGTATCCCTAAAGTCACCTCCCTGTTTCAGGTTTCATTTGTGTGAAATCCCACACTATTTTCCTTCTGAATACCACGTGACTCTTAAAGTGACACAGAACGTAAACACACAAGTGTGCGTTATTCCCTTCGAAAACAAAAAACAACAACAAAACAAAACCCATCATCCTTTGCAGCTGTTAAGGGCGTTGTAAATGCTCAGAATACTTTTTGAAGTCTTTGCTCAGGATCCTCCTTGAAACCCACCACAAATTACTTTGAATAACATTATCAGTGGCAAATTTACGATCCTCAGGGTCTGGTTCATTTTCTGAAGCCACCAAAAGCCGTTTACAGGGTAAGTTTCAAAAACAGGTGGACCTCGAGATGACCATACTAAATGAAGTAAGTCAGAGAAGGACAAACACCATATGACATCACTGATGTGTGGAAACTAAAATAATGGTAGAAATGAACTTATTTACAAAACAGAAGCAAACTCACTATAGACACAGAAGGGTGGAGGGGTGGGGAGGGATAAATTAGGAGTTTGGGATTAGCAGATACACATTACTGTATATAAAAGAGATAAACAACAAGGTGCTACTGTAGAGCACAGGGAACTATATTCAATACCTTTTAATAAACCATAATGGGAATGAATATGAAAACCATATTTTATATATATATATATATATATATATGTAACTGAATCACTTTGTTGTACACCTGCAACTAACACGACATTGTAAATTAACTCTACTTCAATAAAAAGATCATAAATTAAATACTATCAGGTCCAATCACCATAATTCATAAACTCAAGTATGTATAGGGCAGAGTTGGTGCTTCCACAGGGAATGATGCGTGGTCTACACCACGTTCCCCCTGCTCAGCTGACTCTGAGTCTCTTCACTGCCCTGTCTTCCCTCTGAGTGATTTTACAACTCAGCAGGTACCAAATGACCAAGAGTGACACAGAAAAATGGAAGGCGTTTGCTTCAGTTTCTCCGTTCATTTCAGTATGTTTGACCTACGGCTAGAGAGCTCTGCCTTGCGTTGTCCTAGGAGGTGTGACAACCTACCAGTGGTTCCCCCAGCAATAATGAGTTAAATTCCACCTTGAACAACTTGGTTCATTTTAACATCTGTCTGAGAGTCGTGGTGTTCCCTTTTCTTTGAAAATTATCCTTTAAAAGATAGTGCGTTTTTTTTTTTTTTTTACAGAATGGGCTTATATTTAGGAAGAAAGCAAAACAGAACCTTCCCAAGGAAGATTTATTGACAACGTTCCACCTACGCAGCTACCCTTAGAGATGTATTTCAAATTTCCACTGAGAAAACAATTACAAGATAAAATGCTGAGTTACGATGCTGCACTCTTGTCTTGGAAGAAGTTGGTCAGTTTCCTGACCTTTTTTGTTTGTTTGTTTCCTTAGGATGCAAACTTAAAACGGAGCTTGAAGGTCAAGCGTGTGATAAATCATTTAAAAAAAAAAATTGGATAATGCTTGTCGGCAACACCGTTTTTGCTTTGTTTCGGGCTGTTAGGGCTGCCTCACAGTTGATGGGGTTCAGGACACGCTACCAAAAGTATAACTCCTTGGCACATTGAGTATTTTAAGCTGAAGGAATGTGAGGAAAATGGCACACGCAGGAAGGTCACTCTGACGCCCTTGCCGCCTCCTCTCCAGCCCCAGTTCGCCCTCCTTCCCTAAAACAGGTCCTAAAAGTCCCAGATGAGAGGTGCCTCCCCCACCCCAGCACCAGGAGGAGGGAAGGCACTCTGGTCACCAGAGACGGGGAGCTGGGGGCTGGGAAATCTGTACGGAATCAACAACCTTGCTCAACTAACCGTCGTCTTCCTAGCCGCTGTGTCATCATTTCCTACCTCAAGCCCAAAGTCCTTTGTCCTCTTAAGTCTTTACAAATTTGTTTTTGCCTGAAAGGTACAAAAGATTCCTGCTCTGGTCACTTTCATTGTCTTGTGGAGGCTCCCAGGTAAACATTTAATAAAATGAGTGTGCTTTTCTCCTGATGGTCTCTCTTGGGTCTGCTCAGTTTTCAGACCCAGCCAGAGACCCAAAGAGGGTGGAGGACAATGTTTTCGTCCCCTGCACCCTCACAGGGGTACCCTGGGAAATCAGATCTCTGGCCATCACGTGGACCTTCTCTTGTCTTTCCCTTCAAGGACTCAGTAAGAAATCTGACCATGGCTGGCCAGGGGCAACAGGGAAGCGGGTTACTGGATGGAGACCCAGACTGTTTAAAAAAGACCAGCTGGGAGTTGATTTGAAGGAGGTGTCAGACCCCGGAGAGGCTGTCTCGGCTGCTAACACCAGCTTGCCTCCTGGCTCTTGGGAGCCACTGCCTTGGTCTTCTAAAATTGACCAGAGGAAGAGCCAGGGGCTGTGCTCTCATCTGGAGAACCGAATCCTCTTTTGAGCTCTCTGGTTGTTGGTAGAATTCATGACCTTGTGACTGCTGAACTCACAAATGGCTTGCTTCAGAGGGACTCTGGGGTTCCAAGTCTCTTGCTTCTTCGAAGCCTTCTTTCAAAAGGTTCAGTGCATTGGTCATGTCCGTCCAGCACAATGTGCCTGTTGACTAGCTCACCATCTACCTATGGGTGAGCGATGCGAATCACTCTAAAAACGTCGTCTGCTAAGAGCCCTTCACCTCTGCTTGGCCACATAACCTAATCACTGGACTGACATCCAGCTATTCAAAGACCGCGCATACACTCAAAGGCAGGGGTTATGTACAGACGAGTGGGTGGGATTCTGGGGGCTTTCATAGCATTCTGCCTCCCCTGACAGTTATGAAAAAAAAAAAAAAAAAAAAAACCAGATACTGTCTTCTAGACTCTGTGCCGTTCTGCAAGAGGACTGTCTACAACTTGAGCAACGTCAGTTTCATTTGAAAGCTCAGCTTTCTTTTTACCTTCGTCCAAAAGACATCATTAAGCTGCAGATACCGCTGGTGAGAGATTTTGCTGGGGACTGAGAAATGGGGAATGTGCAAGAACTGTGTTCATCTGTGTATTAAAAAAAAAAATCTGCAAGCTGTTGATTTGCTTTATTCTTAGGAAACTCAGCCATTCAGTGCGATAGACGGGATGTTTGTGGCTTCCCTCGTCCAAATGCGTATGTTGAATCCTGACCCACAATGGGAGGTGGGGTCTTTGGGAGGTGATGAGGCCATGAGTCCTCATGAATGGGATGAGTGCCCTTCTAAACGAGACCCCAGAGAGCTCCCTGGTGCTCTGCACCAGGTGAGGACACAGTGAGGAATGGCTGTCTGCAAACCAGGAAATGGGATCTCCCTTGACAACGAATCTGCCGGAGCCTGGGTCTGGAACTTCCCAGCCTCCCGAACTATGAGAAATAAACGCCTGCAGTTTAAGGTGCCCAGTCTTTGGTATTTTTTGTTATAGAAGCAAAGACATTCAGAGTTAGGAGAGAGAGCTCATAGCTCTTGGAGGACGGGATAGTGCACCTGTCCAAAATAGCAAAACAAAGAACATCATTCACTGCTTGTATTTACCAGTGAGTCTTTTAACCACACATTTAAGATTTTGAGTGAAGCTCTTAGGTCCCAGGTAGGACTCAGGAACGGGAACCAAGAGTAGAGACTGTGAAATCTGAGCTCTGAAAAGGACCCACCATGTGCATTTCTACTCGAGTACCTTCGTTGTCAGAGGGAGCACTGAATGCCCTGTCGCTGGGTGGTGTCCCCACCGTCACAGAGGGAGCGGGTTTGGGATGGCACAGGATCCCTGTGAGTGAATATAACAAAAGAGAAGGAGACTCACAGATGCAGAGAACAGACTAGTGGTGACAGTGGGGAGAGGGCCGGGGGCAGCGGCGACATGGGAGCAGGGGGAGGATTCAGGGGTACAAACCATTAGGTATAAAATAAGCTTCAAGGATGTGTGGTACAACATGGACAATATAGCCAATATTTTGTAATAATTACATACGGAGACAACCGTTAAAAATTGAGTCCACTATGTTGTTCGCCTATAAACGGTGTAATAGTGCACATCAACTATACTTCGATTAAAAAACGTTTTTAATTAAGAACAATTAAAACACTGAGGCCGAGGCCACTCCGTCCACCTCCCCTGCCGCATCCCGAGGGCCTGACTGAGGCGGTCTGGCCCGGGGCCGAGAACGCGCATTTCTGAGCAGCTCCCCGGACATGCCGAGAGGCTGGCTGGCTGGGGACCACACTGGGGGAGCCATGAGGCTGCAAGGCAGGGGGTCCCCGGCTTCAGCTTCCGCCTCCGCCTGGACTTTTCAGGGTCCCCTTTGGCGACATCAAGCTCCGGAGGTAAACATCCCCAAGTCGCCCTCGCTGGTCACCTCACGCCTCCCCGCAGCCTCCAGAGCCGTGCTGAGGAGCCACCGTCTCTGCCCCACCAGTGAGGAGACGGGCCTCGCACCTTCCCCTGACTGGCAGGTGGAGGCCCTCACGGGGGAACGCGCTCTCCTGGTATCTCCCTCCGGTCATAACTGGTCTTCTCTGGCTGACTTTGCAATTCTAGGAAACGGACCCTAGGCACTGTCATCGACCTTGATAAACGCGTTTACTCACAGAAATTCAACAGGTGCGCCATCTCAAGTTAACTAGGTCACCGGGGGGTTAGAACGTGGGGCTCACAGCAGCGTTCCCCGTCCGCAGGGACGCCTGGCTCCGAAGGAGGAACACAGTCGGAAGAATGGACGCGTCCCTCGTGGGAAAGGCGTTCCCTGACGCTGTGATGCGGGAACGTGCGGGCCGGTGTGTCAACTCCCACCCAAGCCCCGTCTCTGCCCAAAAAAAGGATGGACTCTCGGACTGGCCTGGGTCTGCAAAAAATGATAGGGGGAGAAATGACCAAAGAGAGAGGGATTGAGAGTGCTCCTTTTAAACCTAATTTTATCCCTCGAGAATGGACCTGGCAGTTAAAGGCCATACGAACTCCATCTCTCATTCAGCAAAATGTAGTGCTTTGCCATTTCCTGATGCCCTGCTGTGGGTTTTTTTTTTTTCCCCACAAATGAACCCAGTAAATTGTCAGAGGAAGATGTCCTATTTAAGTGTGGGAGCGCACCCGCCGCCATTTTCTACTTTTGATCTATTTTAGTACTTTCCTCATTGTGTCACAAGAGCCCACTGAGCTACTCAAGACAAATAAAAATGTTACCTAACTGCCTTGCATTTAAAAAGGAGAAAAAAAAAAACCCAAACTTGAGTCTATTTTATTTTTTCACTAAAGTAGAGTTGATTTACAACGTTGTGTTGGCTTCTGGTGCACGGCAAAGTGATTTAGTTATATATATATATATATATATATATATATATATATATATATATATAAAAATATATATATATATTTATTCTTTTTCAGATTCTTTTCCATGATATATTATTATAAGACACTGAATATAGTTCCCTGTGCTATACAGTAGGACCTTGTTGTTTATCTATTTTATGTCTATTTTTAAGGTTTTTTTAAAATACAGTCTCTCAAAAAAATAAAATAAAATAAAAAAATAAAATACATTCTCTCTCTTTGTATCTATGTATACACACACACACACACACACACACACACACATATGCACGTTATATGTGTTAACAATATATATGTTTTTTCTGGTAGGTAATATATTTCTTGAGGGTAGCTTGGATCACAATTTTTTTTATGCCAAACACCGTAACACAGGATTAAACCACCACAGATCGTTAACACACGTTTCGAACAAATGAATTATTCAATCACTGTACTGGGTTGCTAATTTCAATCTTTCCCCCCTTCTTCCACGAACAAAATTTTTCTTTATTGGGAAAGAGGGTGACCGTGCATCTTGGTTTGCCGAGGACTTTGGTGGGCCTTAGCGAGTTAAGTCCCGCATCCAGACACCCAGATGGTCGGTGAGGCTGTTTGGAAAGATGATACGTTCAGATCTGTAGATCTGTCACATCCCTCTTGCTACATTCTTGCTGGTTTGTGGCCCCTACACCACCCTCTCCGTTCCCATCTCCGTGTCTCTGACTCGTCCAACCTGCCGAAGGGAACCATGGGTTTCCTGCACTGAACGAGAGCCGTCGCCAGTGGTCTAGGTGTCTGTGTTAACGTACCGCATCCTTTAGAGAAAAATGTGTCAATCAGAGGAACAGAGGGAGGAGGAGAGAGACGATCGCAGTCCTAACTGAGAGATAAAGGACAAGGGTTAAGCAGATGCGTATTTACTGGGTTTGCTGTTGACAAATAGGCCAGGGGTCCCCCATCTTCCTAACGTTCCGTTTTTAACTCTGAGGCTAAATAGCCTGGCTCTCCGACATCCCCCCCAAAGACGCACGTGCCTAGTGACTGAGGCCCCGAGGAAGAGTCTGTCTGTGTCCTGATAAAGCTTTAACAGATGCCCACAAACACAGCGACTTACGCCGCCACCAAGGTAGCTGTGTGCAATTTTGGAGGTCAGAAGTCGGAAATGCATCTCGCTGCGCTAATTAAAATCAAGGTGTCTCGGTGTGGGGAGGGTATAGCTCAAGTGGTAGAGTGCATGCTTAGCATGCAGGAGGTCCTCGGTTCAATCCTAGTACCTGCTCTCAAATTAAATAAATAAACCTAACCACCCACTCCGTGAAAAAAAAATCTATAAAAAAAAAAAAATCAATGTGCCAGCTGCACTCCTCTCTGGAGGCTGTGGTACAGGCTTCTCCCTCACCGTTTCCAGCTTCCAGAGGTTGCCTGGACTCTGGGGTTCACGGTCCCTTCAAGGACAGTGGTGTACATCTTCCAGTGACCCTGTTTCCACTGTCTTCCTCTCTGACCCTCCTACCTTCCGCTTATAAGAACACATCAGCACCCCCGGATCACCCAGGACCACCTCCCCACCACATCCCCCGAGTCCCTTTGTCCACCCCCCTCCTGAGGTAGCACGTTCACTGGGTTGGGTTTTAGGACGCGGACCTCTTTGGGGGGCATGATTCAGATTCCCTTTGGCCTTCGCTCAGTGCTCCGCTCACGAGGGGAGGCAAGATCACGTCAGGTCCGAGGGCGTCGCGTGAACAAGCCAGGCAGGACCCCCTCCCATGTGTCCCGCCAAGTCATCTGCTTTGGGCTCCCTGCCAAAGCTGAGGCTCATTCTCTTTCTTTAACTGAGACATCACTGACATAGAGTATTGGGTTTGTTTTAGGTGTGCAACATATTTGGTACACGGATATATTCCGAAACGACTACCATGATACGCTGAGGTAACATCCGCCACCTCACACACTTGCAACTTTATTTCTTGTGATGACAGCTTTTACGATCTACTGTCTTGGCAGCTTTGAAACACACAGGGCGGTATCGGTAACCAGCGCGACCACACCTACGTCATATCCCTTATCTCCCCAGGACCCAACTGTCTTATAACGGGAAGTTCATACATTATGACCCTCTTCAGCCATGTCCCCCACTCCCCGCCCTCACTTCTGGCAACCACCTATCTGTTCTCTGTTTCTATGACTTTGTTGGTTTGTTTTAAAGATTCCACATATGAGTGAGATCATACAATGTATTTATGTTTCTCTGATTTACTTCACTTAGCTTAATGCTCTCAAAGTCCATCCACATTGTTGCAAATGGCCAGATTTCCCTCTTCCTCACAGCTGGATAATATTGTTTTATATATATATATATTATATATATAAAAATGTATAATATTCTGTTTTTTAAATATATATGTGTGTGTGTGTGTATGTGTGTGTATATATATATATATATATATATGTATACACCACGTCTTCTTTATTCAGTGGACACTTAGGGTTGCTTCCATGTCCTGGCAGTTGTAAATAAGCCTGCAGTAAACACGGGGGGGGGGGGGCAGGTAAGTTTTCAAGATCCTGATTTTATTTCCTTCGGAGAGATACCCAGAAGTGGGATTGCTGGACCATTCGGTAGCTCTACTTTTAATTTTTTAAGGACCCTCCACACTGTTCTCCACGGTGGCTGCAGCAGTTTACACCCCCAGCAACAGTGCACACGGGTCCCGTTTCCTCCATGTCCTCAGCATCATTTGTTATCTCTTGTCTTTTTCATAGAAAACATTCTAACAGGTGCAAGGTAGTACCTCAGGGCGGTTTTGATTTGCATTTCCCGGATGGCGGGGCACGTTGAGCACCTTCTCAGGGATCTGCTGGCCATCTTTACGTCTTCCTCGGAAGAAAACTGTCTATTAAGACTCCCCTCCGACGCTCATTTTTAAGCGACCAGTAACAGAGGATGGAACCCACTGCGTGACTGCTCTAAATGCCTCATCTTGCTGAGCAGACGGTGAAGGAAACGTCCACCCGTGACCAGAGTTTTAGCCCTTTCATGAAAAGGGTGCATTCCCAAACTGAGTGTTTAGGCTCCTTATCCAGTCTTCACTTAGCCGTTTTCCCAAGGCGAGATGCTGTTTATATATTCCTCGACTCATCTTCAACTACTTTTCCTGATGTCTTTAAAGAAAAGGTAAAAAAAAGTCCCAGATATCAGCAGAATACAAATGTTAGCACAGTGCCGCTGTTCAGCCGTTCCCCACCTACCAAAAAAAAAAAAAACCAGTTTCATGTAGTGCAACCTAAAACTAACTCGTTAACAGAGAACTGGCCATTTCTCACGAATGCTGTTTCCTTCCGTAGGAAGACGTGAATTGAGGGAGATGAATGGTGGATGTTCTGCTTTCGTTGTCTGAAGGGGTTTGGACTGAATTCGGGAAGGACTGCTTCACTGATTTGCTCACTCTTTCAAGGAAGAATGTATGAATATTCATTGTGTGTCCTCAACTGTGCTGTATTGTGTGGTGACAAAAACAGGTGAGACAGAAGAAACAGAGAAAATGTTCAGTGTTCTAGAAAAGAGGGTAATCTCTGGAAAATTAGCACGTTTCTAGACTTCTTTGCCACTAGTGTTCTGAAGTTTTGGTCTCCAGATCTTTTAAGAGCCCTGGAAAACATTACCCAGCTTCTTTCTAATTTTCAGTTAAGGATTCCAACACTAGTGCAGCATGAAGAACTCGGGCTAGACATAAAGAAGAACTTCCTAACAACAAAGCAAGCTCTTCTCTGAAAACACAGGAGACGCCCGCTTTCCAGGAGAGGGTTAATGTCTGTGCGCATCCTCGCCGAGCACAGAAGACAGGAGACAATAACGTCTCAAGGTTTCTTGGCTGCGTTCTCTGATTGCCTAATGCATCACATTTTCTTTTTTCTTTACTTCCCCTGTCCCCGTGGGGAAAAGTAAAGATATGGAATAAAGCCCTTTTACAACTTTGATTAACTTTACACAGAAGGACGAGATCATGTATTTGGAAGGTGAACTTGGGATTCGCACAGCGATACGTCTGTTTAGTGCCGCCGTAAAGAATAATGGCCCTGGTACAGAAAATGGCTAAGGGCTGCCATCATGTCCCCAACTCTTCATTTTCTGGGGGAAAAAAAAGGCTTAATGATGATGATTATATTTTATAATGGGATATAGTGGCTGCCTCACTGTGTTTTGCTTTTCCAGGATGAGCGCTCGGTGCCGGAATTGTCATTCAATTCCGCAGGCCGCGCCGTGCTTACCCAGTGCCTTGATTTCTTCGGAGCGCCAGCCTCTGCATTCTTTTCTGATTTGAAGGTAATGAAGCAATCTATATTTAGGTATTTTTGCAGAGGTTTCTTTCTTTTTTTTTTTTTTCTTTTTGGCTAAACGTTAAGTCTACATTTTCCTGCCGTAAATGCTGCTAACAGCAAAGCAGTAAAGTGGATTTTTCAGGAGAAAGTATTTGAAACCTGACTTGACTTGGATCCATTTCATCTCATCCCCACCGCCCGAGTCACTTTAGATGCTGATGAAGGATAAATTGAGAGATGGGCTGTGTTTGTCAATGTTTATTCAAGGGGCATCAAATATTCGAAATGGGAGTACAGTCCATACCTTAGGGCAGTCTCCCATTTAGACTTCAGGGAAATGGAAATTTCTGTAGAAACAGAGGCCACCTTGGGAGCACAGGCAACCCTGCATCTTAACACACCAAGTGTGGGCCCTCACATGGAAGGGGCATCGGGTCATCAGAATGCACACGTGTGTATAAATTGAACATTTATGTCCCCATTCGAGTTTCCTCCTTTTCATTCTCACCTAATTTGTGTGCTTGGTTTGTCCGTCATTCTTCTGTTGGTTTATTTATTTATTTTCTGTACACATTGTACGTGTCTTTCTAAGCCACCTTGAAATCTTTGTGGAAAAAGAGAGATGCTGAACGGACTTAGGGATGAGTGGATAAGGAGGTGGGTGGGTGGATGGAGGGACGGAAGGACAGAAGGATGGGATGGATGAGTGGATAAGTGGAGAGATAAATGAGTGAATGGGTACATGGATGGACGTGTGGATGGATGGACGGATGGAGAGGATGAGACAATGAGTAAATAAATGGATCGACAGGTGGATGGATGGATGGATGGGTAGATTTGCAGATGGATAAATGGGTGGATGTAAGGGTTCACCAAGGCAACAAATATAACTTCAGATATTTATTTATTCCTGGACTTACGGAGTGTGGTGAACAGACTCCCCAGTGACCTCCACCTCCTGATTTATGCCCCTGGTTGATCCCTTCCTTTGAGTGTAGACTGTGCTGGTGACTTGGTTCTAACCAACAGAACACAGCCAAGATGGCGGGCTGTCACTTCCATGCTATGGTGACACATGAGAGTGACTTCTCTCCTCACATGAGGAGACTCTCTCTCTCTCTCTCTCTCTCTTGCTGACTTGTGATGAAATAAGCTGCCCTACGGAGAAGTCTACAAGACAAGAAATGGGCGGACAGCTGCAGGGAACAACCAGCAAGGACTCTCTCCAGAAATCTGCACCGAGCAAACCCTTGCCAACCATCCCATGAGTTTGGAAGCAAATCCGTCTCCAGCCAAGCCTTCCGATGAAACGCAAGTCCTGACCGCAACCTTGTGAGACCCTGAGCAGAACCTACCCGGGCCACAGCTGGAGTCCTGACCCACACAACCTGTGTGACCGTTAACGCGCGTCGTGTCACGGTGGTGATTCTGCGGGGATGTACCACACAGCAAGGGGTAACTAACACAAAGAGTTTAAAATCTGTGGCTTGAAACCGTGCGAAAGGTAGACCCAAGACATCTCCTAAATTAAAAGCTGAGCCTAGGAGGTTGTTTTCTTATCGCGCGATGACAAGTAAATGGATTTGCGCCATATTGGAAAGGTATGTTTGCAACTGTTGACATTTGACTAAAGGTGTCGGGGGCCGCAGAGCTTACCTGCGGGGAAGCTGCAGCGGAGTATTTCAAAACCGTCTTGCACGGCAATGGGCGAGTTGCTCTGTGTGTGCAATTGACGTGTCTTGTGTGTGTGCAAATATATACACAGCTCCATGACAGATGTATTGATCTAATGATAGTTCCTCAGTCTGCCACAGCCAGGATGGAGTTTTATCTGGGAGACAAGCCTCCCCGATGGATGCTGGTCAGCCACCTGCCCAGGGACTTGGGACAAATGAGACGTGGGCACCCAGGGATATGAACGGTTTGCCGTGCACACACAAAACAGCAAGAGCGCTTCCCAAGGAGAAGGGCTCAGGTTGGCTCTTCACAGTGAAATGGGAGCAAGGTGGGGAGGGAGGCTCTGAGTTTCACCGTGTTACGGGCTAGGGCCATGGTGAGTGTTCCTGCATGCGCAAGAGTTAGGATTTTCCTGCTTTGAATTTCCCCACCACCTTCTAGGAAGGAGCTCCTGATATTATTATTATTATTATTATTATTATTATTATTATTATTGGCTTATTCAGCTGTAGGACACAAGAAAATAGGGGAAGGGTCAGGTCTGAAAGCTGTCAGTAATCAAACATCATAAATGGAGTCACATATCTTGTCCTGGAAAACTCCTACTCACCCTTCAAAACCCAGCTCAAATGTTCCCTTCCCTGAGGCAGCCAGGTGGAAACTAAACTCATGGGAGTCGTTCTCTCCCCCAGACCCTTGCAACTGCTATGAAAATATTTATCATGCTGTATTTTTTTTTTTTAAATGGAGTCAGACCCTGGAACACAGTGGGCACACAGTGGCCTATTCACCTAGAACAGAAGTCAAAGCAGCGTCGGGACATGGACTCCCCCATCTAGATGTCACTGTCCCCATACAGTCCGCTTTCAAGTTCCGTCCTTGTGGATAAGTTGACCACGTGTCCTGCCTCGCCTACGAATGTCTTGCTTTACACCTGTTTTCCCCGCAGATTTATTACCAGTGTTTCCTTTCGCTCCCCAAAATGTCCCAGTTTATCTGAGAGACTGAATGCCTTCCCTCCCATCCCCCACATCCCTAGAATCCATCGTCATTTGCGCCAGAAGTTAAAGGATTTGGAAGCAGTGGGTTTCTTCCTGCCGCCGACAGAGCTCACCATCTAAAGTAAGGCAGTTCGATGTTAACGGTGGTTCACATCAAACGCGTGAAGAGCTGTGTCACTGGTGAGAACACATGGGCACGAAGTCTCAGGGGTCTTCAAACAGTAGTGGCATACTGGTACCCAGGGCTCTGCGGTACACAAAGCATGTTTGCTTATTTGTCTCCATTAATTCAGAAAAAAAGTTGCCTGCGAGGCACAACAGGTCTTAACTATACCCAGTGCAGAGATAAGGAAGCTGAGGTCTAGACGGGGAGCCTGCCACACCTGAATCAGACGTGAGCCTGGGTGGTGGGGTTCCCGGGCTGACACTTCTCAGCTCCACCTGCTCCAACAGCAGGTTGTATCTGATCTGCCTGGACAGGAGAGAGACAGACACCACATGCTGGACGCAGGATGCGTGTGCCACACTTTGGTTGAGAAATATTATGTGTATCACTTAGGGGGCTCCCAGGAGTTCTAATAACCTAGACAGAAAAATTTGCCAAAGTGATGTCCCTCGTCCGTGACCCAACCAAGACACTCAAGGCACAAGGAGGAACGCCTTTGTATCCGTCTGACCGTCCTCACTCTGTGGCCCTCCCTGGGGTGTCACGGGCATTTCTCCGAGCTCCACGGCAGCAGCAAGGTCTGATGGGAGACGTGGCGTGCTTTGAACTCGCTTTTCAGATCTCCAGTCTCGACGACTAGAAAGGCCACCCCCACAGAAGGATCGAAGGGGAAGACTGCCCGGACGGGAGCTGAGAAATCCTTCCTGCATCAGCTGTGTGACCTTCCATGGGCAGGGGGGGGCAGAACAGTGGCAGGGACCGGAGGTGTTCCCTGTCACACGGGGGCTTCCTTTGGTTCACATGAAATTTCCTTCTCAAGTTGTGTCTCTTGGCTGCTCCTCAGAAAGGACATGGCTGCTTTCCCACTGCCCGTTGGATGCCCCCAGGTCCAACACAGTCACGCACGATTTTGCCAGCCAGATCGTCTTTCTGCCCATTTTATGTCAGTGTCATGACTGTGCTGCCCAGGATCCCGGAGAGGTCCACGAGCACGGAAGTCAGGGGGAGAGGCGCAGATTTCTGGTAGCCAAGAATGAACTCATAGCCACTGGCTGTGTTGTTGAATTAGTGGCTTCTTGAACTCTGATTCCTCCCGACGAGCATCGTGCACAGACAACGGTCTGCACCAACGCGCTCGCCCTTGTCCCACGAACGGAAAGTCCCAGGAAAAGCCAGCAGGCAGCAGGAAGGAGAAAGGAGCTTAGCACGTATATCTGGAGCTAATTGCTTGCTGTGTTCGAGGGCTGGCCAGCTGCAGCGGTCAGCGGAGCAGCGTGGAGAGCGTTTGCTGAACTTCACCCTTTACTCAGGGAACCCTTGAGAATGCTGCCTCTGTAAACACAGGAACATATGGTCCATTTGCAGACACATATGTCTGAGTTCTGAGCCCCGGGGCAAACCTTGCACAAATTCCTCTCGTGCTCCTTTTTAAATCTGCGGCAAACAGATGCACCGAGGATAACCGGTCCCCTTCTCTCCCCGGCCCCTCCCGGGAGGGTCCGCCTGGGACAACCCAGACCTTCCTCTCTGACGAACTGTTCCCATCAGATAGAGGAGGGAAGGGCACCTAGCCTGCAGGTGTCGCTCCAATGGTGGAGGACAATCTTTTTTTTTTTTAATCTGTAAAGTAAACGAATAACTTCCTTTTTTGCATTTGGCCCTAGAAGGTCAACCAGGTGTGCTCCAAGGTCACAGGTGAGAACCAGAGCCGATGGGCTTGGCGCAGAACACTGTGTAGAGACAGGCTTCAGCAGGAACGCAACCCTGCCTCAAAGGGACAATGGGAACCCCTGGCGCCCAGCTGGCCTCTCGCCTCCTCCCTCAAAGCAGAGTAACGAGTGAACGCGCCGTCTCCCGCGAGAGATGCGAGAGTCCCTGCGGCTCGGGATCCGTGAGCCGTGAAGCCGTCATTTTTTGTCACCTCCCTCGACATGATCAGGAGTGGAGGCCTCCCTGGGTCCACCAGGAGAGCACAGAGTAGAGGTTATGAAGCCAGAGGTCAACAGGCACAGGGGCAGAAGGCAAGAGCGGGAACGGAAGCCACCCTACAGAGCCCAGGACGCTCCCACGCTCCACGGCATCTTCCGTATCGCAGGGCGTCTTGGTCACAATTTGAGAATATTGCCGCCCAAGTAAGCCATTGATACAACGAAAACACGGTAGCATTTCCTAGCGCTGATTCCTCCTTTGCAACCCAAAATATCTTTGCAGTATGTACCACGTGTGTTAGAGACTCAAGAAACGATTGCCAGCAGGACAGCTACGGTTCCTTCCGTCGGGGAATGGAAATGCAGACCGGTCGCCTACAAAATCATGACCCTCACCGAAGGAAGACTAGAGAATTGGAGGGGAACATGCACAGAGGGAGTCTTACCAAGACCAGAGAAACAAGACCAGGAATGGCTTTCAGGAGAAACGGGCACCCTGTAGGGCACGCATCAGCTCCGCACACACGTGAACCTTTTAACCCACGGTCGTGCACGTCAGGGCGTTGAACTGAGGTGGACACAGAGCTTGACGCTGGAAGCGAACGCGTCCTCCAGGCACAGCTGCCTGGGAGACAGCTGTGGAGTTTGGTTTTGTTTTGTCTGGCACTGGGGTGGAGTGAGCAGAAGGAGGCAGGAGAGGACGGCAGACAGATGCAAGGCAGGGGGACAGGCCACCCCAGCACGTGGCCGAGAGCCCCGGGGGGCTCACGGAAGGGCAGGGGGCACCACGACCGCAGACTGCGATCCCCAGAGGGTACCTTGCACAAGCCCTTCGACTCTCTTTACCCTGACCCAGAGCATCCGCTTCCTAACCCAGTAAACAGCATCTCCCAAAGACATTTGTCCAACGGCCGCAGCTTCGCAACAGCAAGTCCCTCCACCAACAAAATGAGCACGTACGGAGAGCCCGCAGACGGCCACGAGGAAAGAAATTAAAAAAAAAAAAAAGGTTACGGAGAAAGACAGCCGGGGACTCGAAGTCATTTTTGAGCCAGACCTACAAGTGTTGGCACGAGGGCGAGCGCCTGGTAAACGGGTCGCGTTCTGGCGTGAGGCGTCTCTCATCTACAAAACTCCCTAAGCACCATCTCTTACTTCATTTTTCCTCCTGAGATGCTGTCGTCGGCCACTTCCTTGCGTCATCCCTGCCACGCCCGCCCCAGCCCCAGTGCCTGCTCCTGTTCCAGATCCCCTGACAGACAAGACGCGCGCGTGACGCCCAGCCCGGCAGTGCCATCAGCGCCGTCGGCACCGTCTGCTCTCTCTCCTGTTTTCCCAAACTGTCACGAGGTGGACGGGGAAGTGCTGGCTGCGGCCGGTGAGGATGTTCCCTTGTTCTGGAGAGCAAAGGGCTCTCGTAGCCACAGGAGGTGACCCACCGCTGTCACTCTGGGGGGCCCACCGGTTTGGAGTGAGAGGGGGAAGGTGTCAGTCTGTGCAAGCTAAACGACCCTGGCAGGTGGCAAAGAGCCAACATGTCTAAGCTGCTGGCTGCAAGGCGGTGCTGAGAAAATTCTGTCTCTCTCTCTCTCTGACAAGATGCATTTAGAATGAAGTGTCACTGAGGGTGCGTGGTCACTCGCTGGATGAGAAGGCAGCTAGAGAGACTCACAGGGGACCGAAACGGAGCGAGAACAAGCCCACGCTGGCCTTTCCCATCCAAACTCTCTTTTCCTCCATGGCCTCTGGGTGGCGGGGGAGTGGAAGACGGAAGGAAGACAGAGGATGCTTCTCGGACCAGAGACAGCACTTTGAGTCTGTTTGTTTGTTTGTTTCCTTCTAAAAGGAAGTGGGGATTTGCATGTGAAAGACTGAAAGGGGAAAATGCTCTTCCAAGAGACAGGAGTCTAAAGATGGGAGAAACATGGCGGGCTGGTGTGTCCTTGTTGGAATCTAAGGAAAGGACAGTACTGTAGCAGCCTGCAAATGACTGATGCGCGCGAATGTGACAGTACACGTGGCAATAATTCGATACCTGCGGGGAACTGCTCCCCGGCTGGGGGGCAGGCGATATGCTCACACAGCTGGACGGTGCCACACACAGTGGCCGCGCTCTGCAGGCACCGCTTCAGGCTTGGCCGTGCAGGACGGGGACGCAGGGTGAGGAGGGTCCTGTCACAGCCCACCTGTTTCTGTTGATCTCATGCAAGGAAAACGTCATTTTCAGGGTTCGTAGGGACCAGGGAAGGGTGAGCAGCAGGGGAAGGAGTGAAGGATGCTTATGGGAACCAGGAACTGCAGGACAAGACTTACATTTAGGGGGCAGTGGCAGGGTGGCCAAGACAGCAGCAGGCAGAAGAGAGAGCCCTGTCTTTTCCTGACAGCTGGAGAAAGGTGAGCCCCTGGAATGATGAGGACGAGGTTTTCATTCACTTGTATCCATTAATTTCCATCACGATCTTATGGGTGTAAATAATGAACCCCTACTTTAAGATAAGGAATTTGACCCCCAAAGATATGTGACTTTCTCCACGATATACGTTGTCTGTGCTTTTATCCGTTTAAAAAAAAAAAAAGAGGGAGAGGCGTTATTTCTTCCAGATGATTGAGGTTTGCTGGTTCAACGTGCTGACCCAGCTTTCTTCTCATCAAATGCTTCTTAGCATTTGGATTGAACAGCACGTTCACTGATAAACCATTACCGGTAGCGTCTAGAAAATATAATCACGTAGCAGGCATCGCGCTGCCGTGGCGTCCAGCGTCCCCCGTGACCGCGGTTTAAGAGAAGCCTCCGCCTCCTAAAGTCTTGCTGGCTATTTCTAATGAAATGGCTCTTCCAGAGGTAATCCCTCACTATCTTTCACAAAATTGTGTCTAATGTATTTCCCCCACCTTGCTGGAAACTATGAACACTGGCTATTGATCTTATTGAAAAATGGTGTTAGAAGACAGAATACATCAAAAGCATTTAAATTATAGGACAGTGAAGACAGCTGACTGGTTGGGTTTTCAGTCTATTTAAAAAGGAAACTCATTCACGCAGTTTTCCAAACTGTTTCGTCCTACGTGGTCTGATCCACGGTGAAACGTGGGGTTAGTTCTAGGATCCATCTATGAAAGGAATAAAGAGATGGGGGAACACAGAGCAGAGAGACTCACAGCTCACCCTCTCTCCACAAA
The DNA here is from genome assembly GCF_048773025.1 of Camelus bactrianus. NCBI lineage: Eukaryota > Metazoa > Chordata > Mammalia > Artiodactyla > Camelidae > Camelus > Camelus bactrianus. The sequence goes on from NC_133575.1 coordinate 3,932,073, forward strand.
TACGCCTAGAATCCCATCTACAAACCCATCGAATCACACAGAACACACACTGAACTCTGGCAGAGTTTTCTCGTTCCAAAATACAGGAGGATTCTCACAAAATCCAATAACAACAAGTTTATCCTGTGTAGCACAGGGAACTCTATGCAATACCTGGTAGCAACTTATGGTGAAAAACAACATGAAAATGGATATATGCATGTTCCTGTATGACTGAAGCACTGTGCTGTGCACCACAAATTGACACAACATTGTAAACTGACTATACTTCAATAAATATATATTTTAAAAAAAGTAATCTGATGAGTGAGGAGAGCCAACGTTTGGAAGGTGGCCTCTCCGAGTCCTGGGTGAGTCCACTTAGTGATAAATGCCAACATCAGCCCTGACAGTGACTCTCTGGATGGAAATAATTGTATTAGCCACTGCGAATAGCCATTCAATACCAGCCTTTCTTGTTTTTCTTTTTTGTTTGTTTTTTTTTTTCACTTTAGCGTTCCTACTAAGAAAAGAGTCAGTGAGTTTCAGCAAGTCTGTTTGGTCAAGAGTAAGGGAAACATGCACCCAATTATAAAGAAATATCTCCATGATCGACACCAGCGTCAGGAGGACAGAGTACCAATGCATTGTCCTTTTTCCCACGCACACGTTCAATGGACGTCACCTGGCACGTCCAGCTTCACATGGTTTTATGGGGATAGGAATGAGCTGAAAATCAGGCAACATGTACAACCATCTCTGGAAAACATACATTGTACCTTTGTAATGCTGCTAGAGCAAACAGGGGGGAGAAAACTCCACTGGCGGGAGAAAAAAGAAAAAGAGACGGAAAAAAGAATGAAGAGAACGTAAACTCATAAAGATTTTGGCTGACCTTTGACTTGCAATGGAAATGAGTTTTGATTTCATTCAAAAGCAATCCTTCGGTCCAGGACATAGGTGGTTCGATCCAGTGGCGTTAAAAATGTTAATAAACTTTTGGTCGATGTGTGACGTTCTGAAGAAAAGTGCACACATCATAACCTGTACCAGGGAAATGAATGATGGCAACGTGAACACAGCCACGGAGTCACCGGCCAGGTCAACAAATGAAGCATTTCCTGCATCGGAGAAGCACCTTCCTGTCATGACCACGCCCGATGCCAAAAATAACATTTTCCCCCAATTCCAACACCGTAGATGAGATGTGCCCGTCTTGAAAGCTCTGTAGAAATGGAATCCTACAGTCTTTCTCAGCTTGTTTCATTTAACATTGTAAGATTTATCTATGTTTTCACACTGGGTGGTTCATTCAATTTTTTTTTATTTCTGTGTAATATTCTTTGGTATGAATACAGCTCATTTTATGTCTCCATCGTACTGTTGACGAACATTTAGGTTCTTTCCTGTGCTTAGCTTTCGTGAAAAGTGATCCCGTGAACGTTGCTGGACAAATCCTCTGGCGCAGGTGTGTGCACATTTATGTTAGGGATGGAACTGGGTACATGTACGGTCACTTCTCATAGACGCCATCAAAGGATTTTCCAAAGCGTGGTGCTAATTTGTACCCCTACCAGCATCGTGAGTGAGTTCCAGTTGCTCGGTATCTTTGTCAGTGCTTCCTGCTGTCTGTGTGTCTACAGTAGCAGCCGTGTTCATGGCGGCGTGGAGGTGTCTCTTTGTGCTTCTAATGTGAATGTCCACCTAATACTGTCGTACTGTCTTATCTGTGGATGCCATAGGGCATCGGGATGTCCAAACTGTGAAGTGCCAGCTCAAACGTTTTGCCCACTTTTCAGCTAGGTGGTTAGTCTTTTACTGATCAATCTGCACTTGCTACACTTAGGAGATGAAACACTTGTTGTTTTGAAAGGCTGTAAATATCATCTCCTAACCGGTGGCTTGTCTTCTTAACTCTTTTAATGGCCTCTTGTGGGATCAGAGCACCTTGCCAATGTATCAGACTCTTCCTTCCGCAGCAGTGTCGTTGTGCCCAGTTAAGGATGTCTTTGAAGATTCTGACGTTCCCAGGGGCTCTCTGATGTCTTCAGTCTCTTTGTTTATTTGTTTTTCTTTGTTGTCAGCAGGATGGATGGTCCCAGACAACTCGGGGGATATTGCTGGAAGTTACAACTCCAGTCAAATAGTACTTTGAGTAAACACAAGGCTTCCTGAAGTCTTTTTTTTTTTTTTTATACATTAAAACTTACATTAAATGATCTTGTTTTTCTTTTGTATTGCATTAAACTAATCAAACTTAATTCCTTCCTCTTAAGCCTCTGCCTGCTAATAAAATTAAAATATCCTTTATGACCGGGACCGGTATCTGTCCTTGATAATTTAGTACAATCGACGTATAAAATTCATCTCATTTTTCGTTACATTAGGAATATAAATTCAATGGAATAAAAGTGTACTATGTAGCTATTAAAGTAGAAGAAAAGGTATCAAACAGAGAAGTTGGAGAAAATGAAAGACAATTTTAGCCTGCTTCAATCATGGGCAAATTGTGAAATCTTGCAACAGACTGCTAGGTGGAACGGGTGAGATCGTTCATTCTGTAGCAGCCTGAATAATGTGAGTTAAGACTTAATGAGAGTAGCGAATACAGCAGCGATCCAGTAAGCACCGCTCTTTGTTGACACAGTAACTCTGCCTCCACGGATGAAGAAATCCCTCATAAACAGACGCCGCCATACACTGTTCATACATAGGACAAGAATGGCACTACGAACTTTAACATAGTCGGATTTATTCTGAACTGTAAATACGTCTTCTTCACAGGTCTCTCTCTCTCGTGAGGACAATGAATCCTGGTTCTGCGTACGTTTAGTGATAACATTGAGCCTGGGGCATCTCTTAGCACTTTTTTCAGAGCTTCATTATTTTCACAGGTTTTTATTGAAATACGATATGGCTTTTTAAAGAGGAAAAGATGAAACGAACTATTGCATTCTTTAGTTAGTCCAAGTCAATAAAGCAGGGCAAAGAAAATAGAAATAGTTAACTCAAGATGGCAGCTACTTTGCAACACCAGTCCTGGGTTCCATCCGTGAAAGCATTAAGTCTTCCAAAATGGGTGTGTGGTTTCTTTTTTTTTTTTTTTTTTAATTGTGCTGCAGAAATCTTAGGGTCTTGCAATAGTTTTTAGGACAGAAAAAAACTGACCGACTTTTGGTCTGGCAAGTAATAAAATCTGTAGCAAGGCTTCAGGAGGAGATTCGTGCTGATTCTCAAACAGAAGGAATGCAGAGACGGGAGAAGGGATTTTTCTTCCTTCATCTTCGTTCAAACCTCCCCTTTAAGTGAGAGTCCCGTAAGATTCGTTAGTGTTATAGATATACGTGTGCTAAACCACACAGGAGTGATACACTGCTTCTCGCTTAAGGCTTCATCTTTTGTGTGTGTGTGTATATATATTTTGTATTGAGTTATAGTCAGTTTACAACGTTGTGTCCATTTCTGGTGCACAGCACAATGCTCCAGTCATACACGAACCTACACAGACTCGTTTGAACCTCGTAGCTTGATTCTTTAAAATAGGAGTAAAATGAGCTTTATTCTCAAGCTCACCAGTGAAAGTTAATTTTAAAAAAGGCAGGGGGGTGGGTGAGATTGGCAGAGTAGAAACTGCAGAGGCAATACAGATGAATTCCAGCGACAGAGTGGGTTTCAAACAAACAGAAGACAGTCAGGTGATAATATCTTATCTACCGTGTCCGACTCTGCAGAAAGGCGTTTGGTATCCATACGTTTAGCTTTAAAAGAATCTCACAGACTGACATTTCAAAGGGTTTTTGTGCATGCCCCCAGTTCAACATCTCTCTCCAGGCTGCCAGCAGAGGCAATTTTCCATGCAAGCAGCTGGAGTTTCCCCCTTTTGTCTGAAGGAGAGAATAAAAATACTGGGAATCTGGGATGTCTTGCTACTGCTGGCGCTCAAGTGAGCCCTCATTTACAGTCTCCTCCCTGGAAATTCTGCTTCTTCCAGTTTATTGCTTTTCATTGGGGGGAATTTCTCACCCAAGAGATTGGAAATAAACAGACAAAGAAGCCCACACGCCTCGGGGAAGGAGTCAGGAAGGAAGGCCACCGGCCCTGTGGGCGGGTGGGAGCTGCCCCTCTGCGGACTCAGCTGCCGGAGCACGCACACGCGTGTCCCGTGCGGGGCCGGCTGCCCGCAGTCACGAGCCAGGGCACACAGGGAGCGCTGCGGAGCGGCCTCACCCTGGGTACCAGTAACACGGCTTTTTATGCATTGGGTAGATTCATTGAGAAAAGCCATCTCCCGTGTGCACCTGCAAGCAACCAAGTAATGTCTCTTGAGGGGACCCTGTTTCATCCTCGTTATAAAATATGAAGACATCAAACAGGAAGAGGGAAGACTAGGTTTACAAAACAATGGGTCCTGCCACCCTGAAAGCCACACTTAAAAATAGATATATTATTCGTTCCTTAAAGCGCTAGTAAATACTTCCTCAAAACAGGTGTCTTGTTTGATAGAAATGCCAACGGGGACTTTTGTGTGGTCAGTTACGCCCTAAGTCTCTAAAACCTTTTTGTACCTGAGTCTGGTTGATAGGACTTTTAAATAAAAGTCCTGTGGGTGGCTGAAACCTGAACACAGCATTTTTCTCCGTGACCCAGGGCTTTGCTAAATATACAACGCCACGAGAATGAGGTTTTCCAGGCCTTGACACAGTTTTGATCGATCACTTCACAGTATCTTACACTCTCCTGGAAATCTCTTCCTCGTGAAAACAGTCTTTTAAAACTCAAAGGACATTTCTGTTTCCAAAACACCTACTCGGTGCCAGGAAATCTGTTATGCACTTTATATGTGATCTCATTTATTTATTTCACCTTCAAATTGACTCTGCATGGGATGGACTGTTAATTGTCTTTTAAAGAAGAGTAGTCAAAACAGGAGATGATTAAAGGTTTCTAAATTTCTGAATTTCCAGGGAATCTGAACTCTGTCGATCTTACTCAGAAAGGTTTCCTTGCTTATCTGCCTAACGTGGACTCATAACTGGTACTCCATGAACACAGAATACTTGTTGCATGACCTTCTTCCCTTCTCCTTGGTGACACAAACACGGGCCGACAGTTCACTAATGGTCACTGAAAGTCATGCACTCACTGTGAACATGCGCCATTATCACCCAACAGGCACGCGAAAAACGCTCAGTATCACTAATTAGCAGAGAGATGCAAATCAAAACTACAGTGAGGTGTCACCTCACACCAGTCAGAATGGCCATCATTCAAAAATCCACAAATGACAAATGCTGGAGAGGCTGTGGAGAAAAGGGAACCCTCCTACACTGCAGGTGGGAATGCAGTTTGGTGCAGCCACTGTGGAAAACAGTGTGGAGATTCCTCAAGAGACTAGGAATAGACTTACCATATGACCCAGGAATCCCGCCCCTGGGCATATATCCAGAAGGAACCCTACTTCAAAAAGACACCTGCACCTCAATGTTCATAGCAGCACTATTTACAATAGCCAAGACATGGAAACAATCTTAATGTCCATCGACAGATGACTGGATAAAGAAGAGGTGGTGTATTTATACAAAGGAATACTATTCAGCCATAAAAACTGACAACATAATGCCATTTGCAGCAACATGGATGCTCCTGGACAATGTCATTCTAAGTGAAGTAAGCCAGAAAGAGAAAGAAAAGTTCCGTACGAGATCGCTCATACGTGGAATCTAAAAAAAAAAAAAAAAAAAAAAGAAGACACTAATGAACTCATCTATAAAACAGATACAGACTCACAGACATAGTAAACAATCTTGTGGTTACTGGAGGGAAAAGGGATGGGAAGGGGTAAATTGGGAGTTTGAGATTTGCAAATATTAACTAGAATACACAAAACAGATAAGCAACAAGCTTCTTCTGTCTAGCACAGGGAATGATACTCAGTATAGTGTAGTAACTTATAATGAAAAAGATTATGAAAAGGAATATACGTATGTATATGCATGACTGAAACATGACGCTGGACACCAGAAATGGACACACTGTAACTGACCAGACTTCAATACAAAGAAACAAATAAATAAAGCAGTGGCGGATCACATGACACGTCGGGGCGTAGTTCTGTCCCTACAGAACCGTTCTCATGGGTGTGGACTTTCATAGCGTTTCCATGTGTCGCAAAATAGGATTCTTCTTTTGGTTCTGTTTGTTTGTTTCCCAACCCTTTACAAACGGGAAGACCTCTCTTAGTTCACGGCCAGCCGTAAAAACGCAGATGGTAGTTGGGATCCGGCCCGCAGGCCTCAGTTTGCAGATTTCTGACTGAGAGGGTTTGTTAAAATGCAAAGTGCTGGGCTCCACCCCAGAGGTTCTCATTCCGGAGGACCGGCGGGGGGCGGCCCCAGAACTGCAGTTCTCACGAGCTCTGTGGTGGGTTCCACACGTTGAGAACGACACATCCCGATGGTAGAGGAAGGTGAAGAATTCACAGTGAGTTATCTCGTAGGTCAGCTTCCATTCGTGGGAGTGGTGTTTCTGTTGTCGGCCTCCCCCTGGGCATGTGCCACACACACAGGGATTTCTTTCATTGAATCCATGGCCAACACATGAAAATTGGGATATTTATAGAAAAATCTGAGCTTCCAACTGTTCCTGAAAAATGTAGAGAACAGGCAGTGTAGACCCTGCGTTTCTATGTGTGCATGAAGCTGCCCTGTCAAGATGGCCCCGTGAGACACAGCCCTCACCGCTGCTCACTGGCCTTCGCCCAGCCCGTCACTCCTGCTCTTAGGTTCCCTGGTCCCTGTGACCATTTGCCTTCACAATTCCCAGACGCCACTGATAGACAGAGATTACTCTCCCTCACATCAGACAACTTAAATTTAATTCACACCTCAAGTTTGTGGGATGCATGTAAACTATTAGACACACACTCAAATGTATACACATACATCATACATGTATACACACCACGTGGTGTGTATACAGAATGCATGGTTAACGTATATAGAATGCTATATGTAGAATCATGTAGAAGTAATTTCGTTAATTTATACAGTCACTGGTGAGGTGGGCACGGATGCCTCCACTTTCTAGAGAAATGTCAAAGGTCAAATAAACATAGACAAATGACAAGTTCATACTGTACAGCACAGAGAACTAGATTCAATACCTTGCAGTAATGTATGGTGAAAAAGAGTATGAAAAGGAATACGTGTATGTTCATGTATGACTGAAGCATTGTGCTGTGCACCAGAAATTGACACAACATTGTAAATTGACTATACCTCAATAAAAATGTTAAAAAAATCAACTGCTTAAAAGTTTTCCCCATCCAATAAGTAAGAAAGACGATCAAACAGCCAATCTGCATGCCCCTAAACGCTATGCCGTCTTCTGTATATTCTAAACCTCTCTTCAAGCACAGGACAAAGGAAATGCTCCCGACAGTCACTGCCCCAGACAGACACGGAGTCTGCCTCCCACCCCTTCAGTGCACTCAAGGGAAAATACAGCCACAGATTATTTACCAGGAGTAAATATCACATTTTATAAATTTTGTATCATTACAGGGTCACGGTGTTTTGTTTTTTTTTTTAAACGCAGCAGTAACTTGTCTAAAAAAAATACTTTCCTTTGCAAACCTACTGTAATACATTTTATTCCCCGACACGTAATTGCATAGCAATCACTTTTGAGTCTCTGTCCCTCAACAGGCAGTATTTGCGTGAAGCACCTCTGACTGGGCTCTCCCGAGGACAAGCCAGGGGCTGAGGAGGGGGAGGGCCGGGCTGCCGTGCTAGTGGGAGACAGGCTATTTTTGAATTGCTGCCGGAGACAGGGTCAAAGGTTAGATGTCAAAATCATTTTCAGAGATTCATTCGTTTCAGCATTGCTGGCCAAAAAGAGAGGTTGCAGAAATGAGGCACTGAACACAGAACTATACATTTATAGAAAAGAACGTGATGGACAGTTGTTTTAATCCATGTGATGTTGTAAAACTGAGCTGAACATCTGGTGCTTTATAATATGTGTGTAGATTACAATGCAGTACGTCTCAGGTGTACCTTGTGTGTGGGTATGTGTGTGTGTGTACACATATGAATGTCCATTGTACCAGTTATACTCATATATGTGTGCATACATATAAAACAAAGAGTATATTTTAGATGTACTTTTACAACATGTGTTAAAATAATTGTGATATATATATATGTCCCTGCACATATAATACAATACATATAACATATATAATGTATATTGTAATTGTTTTAATTCATATGTCATAAAATTGCATCAAAAATAGTCTCTTTGTAATAAATATATATATAATATATATAAAATGACAGAGTATATACGCTCTATGTTATATATTTTCATATATATAACAGTAAAATGTATTCTTATATTCTTCTTCATATATAACAGTTACACTGTTTTATATTTATGTTTCTATATCTTACAAAGATTGTGTTTTAGATGCATTTTATAACATGTAGAATAAAAGCATTATGATACAGACATCAGATGTTATACATGTATAGATTATATATATCACAAGGGCTTTAATCCTTTGTAATTTTACAGAAGTGCATCTGAAATACACTCTTTGTAATATATACAAATATATATAACAGAGCATAACTCTTATGTATGAATACACACACACACACACACACACACTCACACACAAAGTGCACTGGGTACATACTGTTCTGTAATCTGCATATATATTACTAAGCAGTATGTGTTAGGTGCACTTTTATAGCATCATATGGATTAAAAGAATGGCTAATCGTGCTGATTTTTCTATAAATATCAGACACACACGGTGTGTATGTGTGCGTGGAACACTCCTGTCAGGATTCATATAGATTATGAAAACCATAACCGTGGAAGTTACTGTGTATTCAGAGGTATTCAATAAATCATCAAATATTGCATTTTCCCCTTTATGATCCCACAGACAGAGAGTGTGTGAGAGAGAGTGTGTGTGTTTGTGTGTGTGGGTGTGGGTGTGAACACTCCTTCTCGGTAACCCTCAGAGCTGACCCCATGGCAGAGGGCAATGGAATGCCCGTCCTTCCACCCCCGCCCCCCCGGATTTAACAGCTCCCCGCAGTTATCAGGTGCTGAGGTCCGCAAACACTTAGTAAATGAGCAGTGAGGTTGCACCCAGGAGGCAGACCTACACGTTACGCAGCTACAACTCTGCAACACACACACCGTCACTGGTAACAGTGTCTCTTCATCCACTAAATCTGCCACTTGGATTAGAAACAAAAGGAGAAACTCATTTAGATAAAAAGCTTGACTCTTGAGAGCAAAGATCATCACAGAAAACCGAAGACGTGGACTGAAACGTAGTAACTTTTCCAGTGTAACCCATTCGCCTATGTAACACGGACATTTTAATTTCCACAAAACTTTTGCTGCCTCCAAGGAGACAGCTGACTTAGGCCCTGTGGCTGGAGCTCAGTTTCCTTCTAGAGCTGACGGATCAAAAGGCACTGGAATTTTCCCCAGGAACCCTGCACCCTGTATTGTCAACGACAGCCCAGCCTGTCCTGTTTGTCCGTAAAAGAGCGGGTAACCGCTTTGAGGAGGTTCGGAAGGAGGTGCCTGGCTGACAGCGTGAACATTTAAAGCCCAGGGGCCGGCGGGCCCACAGTGCAGGCTGGAGACGTTTCCCGTTTCTGTGCTGGTTCAGCTAAGAACGTCGTCCGAAGCGCTCCCGTGATTTCATATAATTTCTCTTTCAGCTCATCTTCGTAGGGATTTTTATTTGTCTATATGGAAAGTAGAAATTCGGGGCAGCAGATGGACTTAGGTGCAGCGGTAAATTGTTGCAAATAGAGTCTTCGTCGGTAAACTTACGATGAGAGTGGCGGCCCAGAAGCGGTGAAAGCAAAGATTTTTAAAATTCAAATCGGCCGACGTGGAGAAAACCACATGTAGTCAAATTCGCAACGTCTAAGTAATACATAATTAGGCTATATTTTCCAAGGACAAAAAGCACTGAGTTTTGAAAAGGAAATTGTAGACTTTTGCTTTAAACACATAAATACTGAAAATAACTATGATTTCATCTAAACCTCTGTAAGCAGAGGACAGACATTTCTTGTGCACTCGGAGCCCACAGGCCTTCCCTGAAAATGCTGCAGTATGTGTATATATATATATAGACACACAGACATATTTTTTTCCCTCTCGGTGCATTTTAACGTGCTTGACAATTTTCACGTTGTTGGCAGACCCACCCTCAAGAATTCCACCAGCTCACTCCATCTCGGCGTTGCCAGTTTGGGTAAGTATTATGAGAAAGTGAACAAAAGGGTCGGTTTTGCCGTGAGTGTGCAAGCCATCGCCTGGGTGACTGGACCCTGGGGTGGCAGGAACAAAGCCAGTTCCTCAGCTGAACTGATTGCATGGAAACTCATTACAGTCTGAACTTTTAATTTTCTTCTCCCCAAACCAGCATCTCATTCGGTCCTGCAAGAACACAGAGCTATATTCTTCACCACATCTGCTCAGGTGCCCTGGGCTGCATTTTAAGGTATGAACCAGGTTCTCTCTGTATTAACATACAAAGCTTTTTTCACATTCATGGCTTTATTTATAAGGCCACTTAGCAAGCCTTGATTTTATTGCTGACAGGAAAGCAGCCGAGATCAAGGAACCTGTAACTGGTCAGATGGTTGCAGAGCGTCCGGCCTGGACCCCAGTCCCATTTCTTCTGACCCTCCACCGTCCGCCCCAGGCTGGTTCCCCCACACCCCACATCTCTGTCAAAAGTCACGACGGTAGAATTCCCAGGGAATGGCTTGATCTCGCTCTGTCTTTACATCAAGTCCAGGGGCCATTTTGGAATGAACCTCCATTCCTCGTGGACTGATTCAACATTCACTCAGAAGGGCAGCTAACAGAGACACAAACATACCGTCCTTGGAAAATCTCCCGTTACCTGACTGAGATGGTGTGCGGAGGGGAGCGATGCAAACAGATTTCAGACACGATTGCATGTTTTTCAGGGTCCTTTTAAAACCACATGCCTGGCTTGGAGGCCCAGAGTGGAAGTGAGCAATCTGGAAGGTCTCCACGTACGGGCACCAGGGTCCCAAGCAAGGCTGGATGAGATGGCAACATGCCACTTGACATCTGCCCCCCAGACAGGCCGGGCGACAAGGGACGGTCATAGAGGGGTCAGACACTTGTTGGCTCCTCCGAACACCCGGGGTCCACACGTTCTGGGGGAAACATTCTCAAGTTCATAACCGTGTGCAGGTTGCTGAGGGATACACTGAGCAGAGAAGCTGGGACAGGTGATTCCCGAACTCTCACGTGCGTGGAGTCTCCTGGAGATCTCGGTACAGGGAACGTGTGGATCCAGCAGGTCTTGGGCAGAGTCTGAGAGCATTTGCAACTCTGTGTCTTGGGGCTGCCAGCATCGTTGATCTCTGGACCACACTCTGTAGCAGCAAACTGTCTTAAATCGTCCTACATGGTGGTGTCCGGAGGGACATGCAAAGACAGATCCAAATGTCAAGACGCCACAGGGCTTTCCACTTACCCAGCATCAAGTGTTAACAACACAAGCGAGTGTGGTTGCGATTTAGGGCAAAATGCTTTCCCATTTGATGCTTACTTCAAGCCCAGAATGTCTTCGCGAGATCAATGAGACAAAGATTATTTCCTCTTCTTATTTAAAAAAAAAAAAACAAAAAAACTAAAGAAAAGTTAAGTAGGTGGAGAAAAATCATAGGACAGATTAGTGTCATCTGCACTCTTGGCGTTACTCTTGGGTGTTTTTTTTTTTTCCTGTTAGACGGTTTTCTGTCTCCGTAAGCCCAGTGGAAATTTCCCTTCATCTGGAAATCTATTACCAGAGAAATGTGACTGACCCTGATCAAGCTGACTTACTTATTAGTTCAAAACCAACAATAGGGGTTCAGCTAGAAATTTCTCTCAGGGGGAGAAAAAAACAAGACCAAAACCGAGCAATTTTGACAAGAGAGTGGTATTTGTTTCTGGACATGAGCAGGTCACAGACGCCACACACAGGTACTGGGGTCGCCCCTCACGGAGACAGCCGTCACGCTCTCCAGGTGTAAGGCGGGAGGTCGCTCTCCGGCTTGCGTCACCCAGGGCCGCGCGGCACGACTGACAGCGAGAGGGGAGCGACGTCCCCTTGCGGCACGAGCGGGCTCCTCTCCTCAGGACTGCCTCCGACTCCTTTTGTCCGCTTCAAAGAGGCACAGTTATTTTCAACCTCAGGAGGAAGGAATGGGTCAAGATCAGGGGAGCTGAGAAGAAAAAGCCGGAATAATGAGCCTCTGTGCCTTCCTGACTTACATAACCCACCGAGAGGAACCCCAGCAGGAGACGAGGAGGGCGGCGGAGGCAGCGATGGAGAAAGTAGGTTTCCCAGAATCAGGAGTTTTCAGCGCCTTGGTCCTCGCGGGTCTCCTTTGAGCTTTGTGCTATTTCTAAAGTGAGTGGCGGGGCAATTCTGTGATTCCTTTGGTCCACAAAGTGGTAGAGCAAATATATATATTTGTCGTGACATATATATATGTCGTGCAATTCTCCTCTTTCTCAGTATCTCTGTAACCTTCCCCCTTGGGAGAGGAAGGTTCTGATCTAGGAACCCATTAAAGCTGAGAAATTTATACTGACTCTTCAATGTCACTGAAGCCTGACAAAGCAAATATTTCTTAACTCTAAGAATTCAAGATAGCCAGGATAACTGATATAGCAAAAAGACACAGCACTGGAAGTTAGGAATTTATTTTTCAGGTTCTTTTCCCTAACCACTGTTGGGTACGTTCTTAGCTTGGCAGAGGCTGATGATAGAAAGAAGTCATACTTCACCAACTGAGAGTCATGACCCAAGTATTTCCATAATAATTTCACACATATAAGTATGTCAGTATATTGCGGGAGCCCAAGCTTTTGAATTAATGATAGATAGCTAGCTAGCTAGATAGATAGATAGATAGATAGATTAGATGGAATGATGGATGGATGATGGATAGGTAGGTAGGTAGGTAGGTAGACAGACAGATTAGATGGATGGATGGATGGATAAATAGATAGATACATAGATAAGATACGTAGATAGATAGACAGACAGACAGATGGGTAGATAGATTAGATGGATGGATGGATGGATGGATAGATCGATAATAGGGAGATAGATGGATAGATATACTGATAAATAGAAAGATGACGGGCAGATTAGGATATGTGCTCCCGCATATGCTACTTTGGCACAAAGATTATTTTAAGATGAAGGCAACTGCAAAGCAAGAGATGCAAGAAGAACTCTCTCCCGTCCCCTTTTCTGCCTAAAAGCAGGGCATAAATTTCCTTTGGTGAAGGTGACACCTTCCCATTGGGAAAAGCGTACTCCTCTCCAATAGCCAGAAGAGGAGGTGAACGAAAACCAGCCTTACTAAAGAACGCTTAGCTGCCACTAACTAGCACCAGCCACCGAGAACTACCCCTCCTGGTCGTCTTCCCAAAATCCACCGCCCCAGGAGCCCCATCCCTTCTTCCTTTGTTTGCTTACTTCCCCACAGTCGATAACCTTCCAGTCCAGTGGTGTATAAAGCCCTTCCTCTCAGAGTCTAGTGACCTGTCTGGGTTTTGGCTTCTTTCTCTGAAGCCCCCCACACACATGCAAACATTAACATCCATAAAGAAACATGTGTCTTCCTCCCGTTCATGTGTCTTTTGTCATTTTAATTCACAAACCTCAATCAACAGATTCTAAGAGAGCAGAGGGGAAAGAAATTTTCCTCCCACACAGTTTGGGGGGAGAGAGAGAGAGAGAGAGAGAGAGAAAGAGACAGGTGGATGAATGGGTGGATGGATGGACGGATGGATGGATGGATGGATGGATGAAAAGATAGTCAGAGAAGCAGGCAGACACAGACTAATAGGTAATAAATAGAAAGATAGCAAGTTCTGTCTTCTGCAAAGGGTTATGTGAAGGACTAAGTAAGTTAGTCTGTATCAACATTCATTATTATTTACTATATACAATGTATTACTATTTTTTGATGTCAGAAACTGTATTAATTCTGAATGAAGATCTTCAGTTACAGAAGCTTTTTCTTTCCTGACGCAAAAAATTTTGAGGAGTGAACACCATGAAAAAGCGTTAAGAAGTGTTTTTAAAACTCAGCGAGAAATATAAATGTTGAGGGACAACTCTGAATTCCTGTTCACTGTTATAAATGAAGGTTCCCTTCGGGGCTTTCAACCCCAAATTCTGCTTCCTACGGAGTTTAGGGTCCAGCGCCTACCACCTGTAAGAACACTCAGAGTTCAATCAAACTGGCATCTCCACGCGTCCCCCTTTCAGGCACACGACCAGACGCTGAGCTTATCTGTAATGACTGCCATCGCAGTGAAGTCCAGCAAGGGTGACTCTCTGGACCAGCCGTCAGAACCTCCTGGTTCTAGTTCCCTTTGAAGTCCACCATGAGCTAACAATCACTTTGAGAAAATCTCTATACACACTTTGCATCTCAAATTTCTCTACACCCAACTTGTTACACGGCCACCTCCCCAAACTGGGACATTACGAACGCGGCAAGATTCGATTCCTGTATGGTTATGTTCTTCTAAGGGAAAGAGAGGGCAGGGCAGCCTGGGGCGTGTGGCTGCAGGTCTGTCCCACCCCAGACTGTCGTCGTGCACCAGTGCTGCTCATGTCACGTCCTGTGCTCCCAGGACGGGTCCATGTCGGGCCGGTGAATCACAAAGAGAGATTTGCTGGATGGGGTTCCTGGGAACCAAAAGCAGTCACGCTTTCTCCATCAGGATGCAGAGGGGGAAGCCATGGCTGCTACGGGCGACCGCTGATGTCCATGATGAAGCTGACGCTCTAAGAGAAGTAAGCAGAAGGTCCTGGACCCTGAGGACACACAGCTGAGTTGTGGAAGCAACCTCTTCTGACCCCTGCTCCACCCTGGACTTGGGTCAGATGAGAGCGTGGCCCTGGCTTTTCAAACCAGTTTTAGTAGGTCTGTCGGTTCTCTGCAGCTTGTGGCCTCCCAGTGGACACTGGTTATTAAAATATCTTCCCTCTTCGAGCTCACAGTTACTGAGCGTCTGCTACAGGGCTGGACCGGAAGGGTAAGAAGGTGCAGGGGCTGCTCTGTCCTCTCTGAGACCTTACAGAATTCTTCATCCCAAGCTCCTTTGTTGGAACTGCAAATGGTTCATTCGAAAAGTTGCCCCTTTGTCAACTTAAATCTCTTCCCCAAGAGGCAAAATACTTTTCTCCTTAATTTAACTGAAAATGCACATGTTATTTTAGGTCCAGGAGAGTTAATTTTCAGTTACCCAAGGCCGTTTTCCAAGTATCCAGTTTTCATTGGTTGGTTTGTTTACTTTCATCTCAAGGATGGCGTCGGGGGGAGGGTCTAGCTCAGTGGTAGAGCACATGCTTAGCGTGCGCGAGGTCCTGGGTTCAATCCCCAGTGCCTCCATTAAAGATAAATAAATAATCAAATCATCTCCCTCTCTATATAAATAAATAAATAAATAAATATTTTTTTAAAAAAAAGGATGAAGTCAGGAAGACTATGATGTAGAAGTATCAGTATGTATAAATACCTACGCTGAATCCTTAATGAAATAAATAGTAACCACAGGATGAGCTCATCGTTTTAATACACGTATCATTTGTAGAAAGACAAATTTGTTACGTACACAATGTACATATGTATACAGTGGTGCATTTTTCCATTTGTTCTTATCTGCTTAGCCACAGACAGTTGGCAGAGCCATCTGTTAATTAAACTCGGGGCTTTTTAAAAACCTGGATCATTTGATTTTTTTTTTTTTTCACAGTAGCATTTTTAACTTGTGAAACAGCTTCCTCAAATTCTCAGGTTGTACCCCCAAAATATTTAAAATGCATTCAAAGAATACAGTAATTTTTTTCTTGGACGAATAAAACATAATTAACTAGACAAATATGATATCAAAAGAATGGATCCACATGATTTTTTAATTTTGTCTACTTCTTTAGAGAACCATCACTTCTGTGGCTCTCCATCGAAACTGGAAAGAAGGAACCGTTAAATAATTCTCTCTTGCACTGTGTATTTATTTTTTCCTACCTTGCCAGTCTCTCCGGCATTCTCTGAAGTCAGCCACATGGCAAGAACCTTCCATAGACAAGTGAGGACTCATTAAAAACACAGATAGCTTAGCGCTGACCATGGAGCCTTCAAATCTACAGGTTTTCCAAGCGCCACACAGCTAATGTTACAGATTAGAGGGAAGAGCCATGCCATTTTATAGGTAAATATAATTTTTAACCACGAACTGAATTTGAGAACATTCCTGGAGCAAGGATGCCAAAATGAAGCAAATTCTGTAATTAACTGATTTAGGTCAAGAGGCGGAAACGACTGTTCCCACTGTGTTTTCCCCTTAAGAAATATTTTATAAAACTGATTCTTTATACATCACTGAGGAAGCTCCTATGGATGCTGAACAACTGGTCACATATACAAACACAGTCTTTATTTCAACTGGGTTTACGGATTTCCTTTTGCTTTTGTTAGCATAAGTCTTTCTCAAAGTACAGCACATCACAGTCACCTGGGGAGCTTTTAAAACTATGACCTTTGTCATTCGCAGCGCGATGCTACCTGCTCGATAACCTAGTCGTTCACCCTGAAAATTCACTGCATGGTCTGTGTCTGCTGGTCTGCTCAGCATGCACGAACTTCTTCTCGGTTTCCTCAGTGTTCTGACTCCTAATCATGAAGAGACAGCTCTCTCACTTAACCAGCCATGCAACAATTTCATTTTCTGCTTCATTTTTTTCCCCCCTGCAGGATACCTCATTAGGCAATGTGTACTGAACTACTGGGAAATTATTGACAAATGCAACCCAGGGGTCCACAGAAACTCTCACCGGACCTCTCAAAGGAGAAACGATTTGACCGCGTAGAGAGAGGGTTACTCTCAGCTGCGGCGTGCCTGCGTTAAAGCACGTGTAAGTGATGATCTCTCAAACCCGGAGCATGTGCGACAATTGAGTTATAAGATTCTGAAGGTAAAAAAAATGGATGGATGTTGGTTTTTCCTGTAATTCCCTTAAATTCAATTAAATCAACTCTGTCTCTGCAAAAGAAATAAAGTAGAAACCACCAATTACACCCTATTTCCAGGATAACTCTATCTCCATTCATAATGATAACATAGGATACGTGCCTTTGCAGCCCCATTATTTTAACTGTTGGAGGAATAAAATATTGGCATAGAGTTTAACACCATTTAGTAGCTCAGGATTACTTAAATAATCAACAGAATGTGGTTTATCCAGACAACAGGGTATTATTCAGCCTTAAAAGGGCATGAAATTCTGACCCACGCCACAGCTTGCATGAATCTTGAGGACCCAGCAAGGGAGGAAAAGTAATTTTCCCTCTGTCCTTGTGAGTTCTTGGCTGAGACTCCTGTTATAAAAGACAGCTTAACAAGAGAGAAACGAGTTTTTTAACATGCCTGCCTCACGGATACCTGGGAGACGCTCGGGGAAAATGAGAAACTCAAAGAGGTAGCTTAGAACTCTGGCTTACATCGCATCTTCAGCAAAGAATAACAGTGGATGGAAAAACAGAGGGACAAAAGAAAGCAGTTTTAGGCTTCCAAGTCCAAACCATGGGAAGGTTAACTAAAGGTAAAGTCTGGTTAGAAAAGTTTATGCAGACCTCTCTGGTGCCATGTACAGGCTGACAGAGTCCAAAGTTGTCTCTGCTGATTACATTTTGTCTTTCCCGATAAAGAGGGGAGGGGGAACATGTCTGCAAATTGATGCTCTGCTTTTAGGCAAATAACGGGGTACAGGGAAGTTTTCTTTTATCTGCTTCTTCTCAATTGCCTTCAGCTCAAAATAACTTAGCTGGCATTTTTTGAGGGGTGATGTATTCTGCTACCCTTCAACACTGTGCTAAGTGAAATGAGACAGACAGAAAAGGACACATGCTGCAGGATTCGATCTATATATGGTACCTACGACCATCAAATTCAGAGAGACGGAAAGCAGGGGGAGGGTATAGCTTAGCGGCAGAGTGCATGCTTAGCATGCAGGAACCCAGCACCTCTGTTAAAAAATAGAGAAACCTAATGATCTCCCCCCTAAAAAATTGTTTTTAAAAATCCGTAGAGGCAGAAAGTCGATTAGTGGTTTCCAGGGGCTGGAAGCTAAGAGGAAGGAGGAATGTGGAGTTAATAAGCATGGAGTTTCAGGTTGGGAAGGTGAAAAACATTCTAGACATGGAGAGTGGTGACGGTTGCACAACAAGGTGAATGTACTTAATGCCAGTGATCTATACGCTTGAAAAAGGGTTAAAATGGTAACACTCGTGTTATGTACATTTGACCATAATTCAAAAAGATGACCTAAACAGACATCAGTAGTAGTGTACGATGAATTCTTCAAGAAGGGTTGGAATTCAGTAAGAAAGGGAAAAAGAGGTGGTAGGAAATGTAGACAGTTCCACACCATGCACGCTCTAGAAAGAGGATGGTCCCAGTCTTTCTCAACCATAGGACGGACTGCAACAGAGTAACAAGAAACAGGTACAGAGGATGGACTGCAACAGAATAACAAGAAACACATATGGTAAACATTCTATCTGATGTTAGCCTACAGAGTTTGTACTTTAATTCCACAACCTTGTCGCGACTCCCGAGAAACACCTACCACCATTTTCATAATTGACATCGGCGTCTACCTTTGAGTTCAGCTTCACCGTATTGCGGTTCATTTTGGGCGGTGTCTCCTCTAAAACAAGAAACTCCCATGGGATTTCCAGCAATCGTGGCTGGGTTATGCAGAAACCGAACAGCCCACATCCCTACCCCAAACAAATAGAATTCCTAAAATAGTTTAGCAATTCCAACAATTGCCAATCATGGAGAGATGCCTGCCGGAAAGAATGGGCTATCTGTTTCCACATTCCTGAATTGAGTCATCTCGGAAAGAATTCCTCTGAAATGCCAACTGTCTACAGTAGCATTCAGGGAGCCATGGTGCCCCAAGCAGCGTGAGAACAACTGTGTGTGCAGAGTTTTCCAAAATAAGACTTGTCTCTCTGCCAGGGTAGAAATAGACTCTGTAGCCTGAGGCAAGACACTCCCTGCCTCCCTCTTGTTTCCCTAATCTGTAAACCACAGCCCCACGGCCTTCACGCGGCTCGTAAAGGTGCTGGGGCGATGAATGAGGGGGTATCTGTGGGGTCCTGGGGCTTTGAGAAAACGTACCGCGCACACAGATGAGCTGCATTTCGACAGGAACCTGCACAGTGTTAGTGTTCATCCGAATTAGGTAAGTTAGCCACGGCAGGATCTTTGCAAATCAACAGTTGATGGGTTCGTGAGCTGTCATTATTTGGCTCGCGGTCAGTTTCTAGCCCTCGCCTCTGTGAGCTGGGCCCCCCTGTTCGAGTCTCAGCCGATAAACTGCAGCGTCAAAGAGCAAGCTGGGGCCAGGGTCCCGGGCGGTTCAGAGCCCGACTAAAGGTCCTGCCTGCTCGTGCCGTCCTGCGGGACCACTCAGGACTGAGTGCTCGGGGTTGACGACTTCTGTTTCAAAGGTAGCCAGTCTTCCTCCCCTGTCCTCTGCATACGCTTCTACAAGGAATACTCATGTAGACATAACTCTGGGCGTCGAGTCCATTCTCTCCAAACACCAAAGGACGACCAGTAGCTCAAGGGATCTGGAGATCGGAACGGGAGGGCACCGTCCCAAAGCTTTTCTGCCAAGCCTGCTAGAATCATCCTCTTAAAAGATTAGGATTAAGGGAGGTCACTTCCCTCCCCAAACCCCCGAGTGACACTGCATAGCCCACGAAATAAAGCCCGATTGCTTAGCACAGCACACGGCATCCTCAAGGCTCGGCCCCCAACATGCGTCCGCACCCCACCTCCCAGGGTCCTGCTGGATTGGGCTCCACGTCCCAGAGGCACCGTCCAGTGCAGTCAGCATGCCTTGAGCTATCACACACTCTCCGGCCCTCCAGCCCATGCTCCAGCTCCAAATGTCCCCCCACTGCACTTCCCTCTGTCTCTCCGAGTCCTGTTTACCCCCCAGCATATGGACCATCTCCTTTGGGAAATTTCTTGGTGCTCCAGACAAAAGAAATCCTTTGCTCAACTGGGCCTGAAGCACCCAAAACGTGGCGTGACGCTTTTATCACTGGTCCAGTCGGAGAGCTACCGACTTCCTCCCAAATCTAAGCGACGACGTTGGCCGGGGGATTACCTCCCCCTCCCCAGGCACAGCACACTGCCTTCCTCATAAGACGCGTTCAACAAACGTTGCTTGGCTGGAGTTTCCGTGACTGGAGTCCTCAACACGATGCAGTCTTGGGCTCAGGTCATGGGGCAACGCAGTCCCATCGTCTGTTGGACAAAACCCCTTTACGGTGAGGACACTAATACCGTTCGAAAGTGACCTTGATTTATTTTCTCAGACCTCGGGGACAGGCAGAGAACTCAGACATTTGCGAAGATGGAGACCCTGGCAAGCACCGTGTACAAAATCTGCGTCAGCAACCCCCGCCTTCGTCCGCACATTCAGTCGTCAGCATCACCGGACGCGGTCAGAGGAACTCAGCTCCAGATGGAAGGAGGTAACACGGAAACAGGCTGGCTTCGACCCACACGCCAAACTGCCATTCACACGTGTATCACAAATAACGTAAAATCGCAGCTGAGTTGAGGGCCTCCGGTGGCCCCCGGGATGAAGAGTTAGTGCGCCTCCAAAGCAAGCCTCGTCTGTTCTTCACTTCAGGCATCCCCGTTGCCGCCGAGGTCTTGCAAGCTCCCGGTTGGCTCCCGCCCCCCTTGGTGTGGACCCAGGAGGCGCCGCCGTCGTCAAGTGATCGAGGGGAATGCTTGGCGACGTCACTATTATCAGGGCAGCAGAATGAACTAGTAACACCACCTGTTCCTCGTGCCGGATGTCAGGTGCTCACGTCAAGCGGTGCAGGAGCCGGCTGCTGGAAGGAGCTGCGGCAAATCCACCTTCTGCTCAGCCCGTCGCCCCATCGCAGGCCAGGAGCTCACGGCTGTGCGCAAAAGGTCCCGTTTCTCTGTCTGGCTTACACTTGTTTCAGTCATCTGATTTCCTCCGAAGCCGAGAAGAAGCAAGGCGTGTGTCCAACGTTCTCCCCGTCGCTGGGGCTCGTGGCCAGTGTGTCGCGTACACACCTGGACCCGCTTGGCTCTAACGCTCTTGGAGACCTGCAGCTTGTCAATTACAGACCAAGTCCCATTAAGACAAAAAATAAAAGCACGCCCTGTGTGAGGATGGACTGATGAATGGAACAGCTCACCTTCCTTCTTTGAACGCCCCTGCTGGGCGGAAATGTCACTAGGAGGACTGAGGAAGAGACTTAAATTTCCTCTACGCCTTCAGTGGTTGGGGCCCTTTATTGCACAAAAACGTTTGTCTGTCTAATTCACCATAATTTGTCTGCTCTTCCCCCCAGGAAATACTCCTCCAGTGCTGGCCCTGCTCGTGGGGCCTGGGGGACTCGGACACAGTAAATATTCCGCCTTCCCACTGGATCACCCGTCGTCCCGGCCCCGTGCACCAGCAGCACGTGCTGCCCTGAACGCTCCCCCTGAGTCAGCGCTGGGGAGCCAAGATTTCGTGGTGATGATTTTAGGAACAGCTCTTTGGAAGATAGAAGTCATTACAGTTTAATTTTGAGCCACGATAAGGAGGTCAGCTCTCCCCCACAGGCAGTCAGATGGAGAAGAGACAGAGATTTCGCTCGAGGAACAGGGCAAGAGGACCTGCCCCTTCAACGTGCCCTCGAGGGGGTCTGGGGAGCCGTGAGAAATGGGAACAGCTCCGGAGGGTTGGGGATCCCAAGCTCCAAGACAGCAGATGTCCGAAGCTGCAAAGTCTTCACTGGGTCTTTGCAAAAAACACCAAGGAGAGACTGGTCTTTCCAAGAAGGAAAGCATCTCTAAGCCAGGAATCTTGGCGTTTCCTCTCTGTGCCCCTGGCAACTAGCACAACGGCGGGCCCATTGAGATTCGCACGTTAATGGAAAGACCATTACTTGTTTTTTCCACTCAAAGCACAGTGTCTGGAAACAAGACACCATTTCCAAAAGCTTATGTCTAAGGATACCTCCCAGGAGAGACCAAAGGAGTCTGTCTCTAGCAGGATGACACCTTTCCCTCTAACCCGGCATCACCAGCCGGAGGTGGGGTAGACGGAGGCAGGGTGTGGACTGGTAGCCAGACGGGGGAAGGACTGTGTGACGGGGACGCTGGGTCCAGGGCAGTATATATGTATTATATTTATACACATATGTATTATAATCTGTGTATTACATATGCATACACATTTTATTTACTTTCCAAAAAGGAGTTCACACTGATCATTTTATTTTAACTCAACAACGGATCATAATCATTTTCCCATCTCAGTAAACGCTTCTACGTCATTCTGAGCGACCACACAGCATTCCATTGTGTGGCTATGATCTGAGAAGAAAAACTGTGCCCTTTTAGGTGCTGTCCTGGGGCCTGTGAATTAAACTGACACATGGCAGATTAACAGAAGAAAAGCAAGCAAGTTGTATTTAATATTTTGCATGTACACAGGAGCTTTCCTAGGAGAAATCAAGACCCAGAGAAGTGGTTAGGACTGAGAGCTTACATCCATTTTTCTTCCCAAAGGAGGATAAATTTGCTGAGCGTTGGCAAGACAGAGGAAGAGGTTGTCAGCTTCTAAGGGCAGTGAATTGCGGGAACATGAGTGGGAAATACATGGGGGAACTACTGGAAGATAAGGGTTGTTTGGTCATGTTGGGTTGTGAAGGTCCATTTGGCCATCAACATCCAGGCTCTGGTGACAAGAATATTCTCTTCCTGGTACAGAAAGGGCACCTTCCTCGTGGGAAGTTTCAGCAGAAAGAGGGGAGGTCAGAGAGCCCTGGAAGCAGCTGCTGTTTCTCAAGTGCCTTCAGCTCAAAATCATCGATACACCAACGTGGCATATTTGGGGGGGGGCATGTTCTGAGCCCCTTTATTATACTTTCATTGATCCACATTTTAGACTATACACATTTCTCCATTTTGCTAAAGGACCTTAATTCAGTGGAATTCTGCCACTAGCTTCACCCAAAAAATGGTTTCAAGGAGCACATAAAAGATTTTCTCCATTATAGAGAAGCAGGCAGACAGATTTGCAATATTCGCCGTGGAACTCTGCTGGTACGTGTCTGAGTCGTGGCTGACTCTAAATTCCTGTAAACCGCCTCGCTCTGGGATGCATTTAGTGAATGGTTGCTTGATCCATGAAATAACGCCATTGCAGATGAGCCGGTTCCCAGGACCGGACCCCACAGCATCCGTCTCCTCGCGACTCAGGGCAGAACCCGGAGCAGACGGTGGGAGCAGCCAGGCTGAAGGCCCTGCAAGCAGAGGACCCAGGAGGGAGGCCAGGAGGCCCATGCTCCGGAGAAACGTCTGCTTACTCAACCCAAGGAGTGAAGGAGAAGGATTCACCTGCAAAGCGATCAAGTCTGGGGGTCTCTCTCCTCTTCACTCATCACCAAATGAAATAAAGGCTCATGTGTTTCTTGAAAACAATCCATCTGTGCCAGGTAGCCTCAGTCATTAGGGCTAGCCTGTGTGCACTGCTTAACACAAGTTCCCAATTCACTTCGATAGCTGTCTTCACCGCTGCCGAGGAAATGAGGGCTAATTTGGGGGGAGAGTTACCTAGGATCCCAGGAAACGACTCATGGCTGAACTAACTTCTCCAGAATGGTCAACCACCTCCCTTATAAAGATTTATATCTGCGCCACTAGTTTACTTTAATGCTGATAAAAAGTGAAGTCAGTGGCTTGAAGGAATGCGGGTGGGAGGCAGCCCCGTGCAGAGGGCAGAACTGACAGCCGGGGAGAAGTGCTTAGTGGGCCCCGATCGTCACGCCCTGAGCATCTGACTCTCTCACTGGGCACTTTGAAAGGATGGATGTGTCTGCAGTGGGAAAAGTCCGGACACTCATAACCCGGAGTGTGGGCCATGTGATCAGATTGCACGAGGTTTTTGCTTCCTTCCTTATATGTTTCTGAATCTCTGACTTTGCTTCTCCTTTGAATGGACTTCACTTTTTGTTTTTCAAATTGAAGTACAGTCAGTTACAGTGTGTCAATTTCTGGTATACAGCACAGTGTCCCAGTCATGCATATACATACATATATTCATTTTCATATTCCTTTTCATCAAAGGTTATTACATGATATTGAACATAGTTCCCTGTATTAATAGTAGAAACTTTTTAAAATCTATTTTTATATATAGTGGCTAAGATTTGCAAATCTCAAATTCCCATATGTATCCCTTGCCACCCCCTTTCCCCAGTAAGCATACAATTGTTTACTATGTCTGGCAGTCTGTTTCTGTTTTATAGATGAGTTCATAGTGTCCTTGTTTTCTTTTTAAAAAATTTTTTTTTTAGATTCCATATATGAATGATATCATATGGTATTTTTCTTTCTCTTTCTGGCTTACTTCACTTAGAATGATGATCTCTAGGTCCATCCATGTTGCTGCAAATGACATAATTTCATTCTTTTTTATGGCTGAGTAGTATTCCATTGTACAAACATACCACAACTTCTTTATCCAGTCATCTGTTGATGGACATTTAGCTTGCTTCCATGTCTTGGCTATTGTAAATAGTGCTGCTATGAACATTGGGGTGCAGTTGTCATCCTGAAGTAGGGTTCCTTCTGGATATAAGCCCAGGAGCGGGATTCCTGGGTCACAGGGTAAGTCTATTTTTAGCTTTTTGAGGACTCTCCATACTGTTTTCTATAATGGCTACATGAACTTTACTTTATGGTCAGAGAGCAGAGACGTTACACCCAGAAGAGGGATGACTAGTCGACCCTCCATTCTGTAGGAGGAACTGTTAGTGCCACACCCTGGGGTCCTCTCCACCATTTCTGCATGAGAAGCGTTCTGCTGTCATGTTGGGGGGTGGGGGGCTGTGGAGGGCATCTTGTGGCAAAGATGTAGGGGTTCTTCTTGGATCGGAGTGCAGCCCTCAACTGTCAGGCAACCAGGAAATGGGGGCTCCGTCCTATGGCTGCAGGAGATGGACTCGGCGAATCACCTGAGGATATGGAAGTGGCTCCTCCCCTATGGGGATCCAGACGCAGGGAACCCAATGTCTGACTCAGCTCCAGCGGCTGTAACAAAATACAAGAGACAGGCGGCTTCAACAGCAGACATTATGTCTCCCAGTCCTGGAGGCTGGAATCTGAGGTCAAGGTGTCAGCAGGGCTGGTTCCTCCTGAGCCCTCTCCCCTTGGTGTGTAGACGGCCGTCTCCTCCCTGTGTCCTCCCGTGGTCGTCCCTCTGTGTGTGTCTGGGTCCTCATCTCGTCTTCCTATAAGGACACAAATTCTACTATATGAGGGCCTCCCTGCATCTGGAGGTCAAAAGACACCTTTATCTTCAGAGATGGGGAATTCAGTGCCGAGAAGCCCATATAAACAAACCTTGTTTTTTTCTTTACAGTAAATCACACATATTTCAGATGTACACTTTGATGAATTTTGATGGATGTATACACAGATGAAACCACTATCAACAATCAAAATCACTAACATTTCCATCACTCCCCAAGAGGTGCAATTTTTGAATTCCCAATTTACATATGTATCTTTTCAAATTAGGGGTTTGGGTTTTTTTTTTAAGTGTGTACCTACAGGAGTGGAATTGCTCAGTCATGTGGTAGCTGCATTTTTTTTTTTTTTTGAGTAATCTCCATACTATTTTCCACAGTGGCTTCCCCAATTTACATCCCCACCAACAGTGCACAAGGGCCCCCTTCTCTCCATATCCTCACCAGCATTCGTTATTTGTGGGGTTTTTTGATGATTGCCATTCTGACAGGTGTGAGGTGATACCTCATTGTGGTTTAGATTTTCATTTCCCTGCAATTAGCGATTAGAGACGTTGAGTATTTTTTCATGTGCCTGTTGGCCATCTGCGTGTCCTCTCTGGAAAAATGTCTGCTATTCAAGTCTTCTGCCCACTTTTTTTAACATAATCATCTTTCAAAAAAAAAATTAAAGAAAAGATTTGTTCTTACCTTAAGCAGGCACATGATGTGCCTTAACTCACATTGTTTATTTATGACAGAAATCTTCCTCAAGTTGTGAATTGTGTCTGGGTGTGGGCACCCGCTCTAGGTGTGGCAGATACACACAAAAAAAGGATGGATCCTCCTTTCGTGGACCTCCAATGGTGGAAGATAAAGCAGACCATAAGCAGAAAGCCCAAGAGACCAATAAGCAAGGCGGTACTATCAGAGGGGGATTTGTGCAATCAGGGAAAAATTAAACAGGGGCTGGAGTGGGGCTGGTTTGGACTGAGAGACCAGGAGGGATCTGTCAGAAGATCGCTGAGCTTGGGCTCCCTGATGCAGAAGCAGAGAAGAACATTCATTCACCTTCAGGAGTGAGGTCGTTAGAGCAGAGAAGAAGGCTTTCTCTCCACAGCCAGATGGACGCTCGGAGGCACCTGTGTTCTTGACTTAAAAACGGGGCTTGTAGTTAAACTTATGAACGAATCCAGGATACGCCACTGCTGCACAAGTTATTCTGAGCTGAACACATTTGAGAATGAACAGATGCAGGAGGACACATTGTTTGAACTCTCCTTTTCCGCCTCAAAACAGAGCCTTCCAACAAATGTGAACTGCTGTCCACTCCCCTTCAAGGAAGGTTTCCCGTACCATGAAAAACTGGCTCTTATCAGCTAGGTACCGAGATGAGACATCTCATAATGAAACACTGTCACGAATCTCCCCAATGTCCCATGTATTCTCCTAAAGGCTCATTTATTTTTCCTTCATGTGATTTGCACTTCCCTAAATGCCTTCCCCCCTACCCCTCGCCCGACGAAGATGGCATATCAGTTCTAAATTCTAGCCACTTTCCATGTGAGTTTCCGTGTGTGTAGGCATGTGAATAAACTTTGTCTTCTCACCTGTTAATCTGTCTCTTGTCAGTTAAATTCGCACTGCCTCAGTCACCGGACCCAAGAGGGTGGAGGAAAGCGTTTCCCTCCCTGACATGATTAACCACATAACAACTTAAAGTAGACTTTTAATACATTCATGACACTAATCAAAAGCCACATTCAACACTGAATAGCATTTGGTAGAATTCAAGACACACTACGCACTCAGACTTACGAGGGAAGCGCTAGCCAGGCAATTAGAGAGAACTGTTCAAAGCGGTGTGGAGAGTGCAGAGGAGGGGAAGAAATTTCTGATGCACAGGCAGTATGATTACCTACAAAGAAAATCCAAGAGAATCTTTAGGGAATCTGTTGAGAGGAGTGTTCCACAAAGCTGCTGCAGACAAGAGCAATATACAAAGAAGCAATTTGCATCCCTTTGCACCAGCAACACATAATTAGAAAACATGGCTTAACAAGCATTATATTAACAAAAACCAAACAGATTCAATTATAAAACACCTCAAATATACCTGTCATAAGACACGAAAGCCCATTATGGAGAGAAACAAACAACTTTACAGAGAACATAAAAGAAGACGCAACAAATGAAGAGATCTGCTTTGCTCACTCAAGGGAAGATGCAAAAATCTTTAAAGTTTTTTTTTTTTTTTAATCCTCAAAGTAAGCCATCCATTCAGTGCAAATCACATATCATCATTACAAGAGGTTATTTCTTTAAACTGGAAAGGACGGTGGTTATTTCACGTGGAAGTCAGGTGTCCGAGAAGGAAATAATAAAGTGAGGGAAATTCTTCTACTAAATAGTATTACAATAGGATACATCACCTCAGAAAGTAGTAACAATTGAAACAGTGTGACACCGGACAGACTACAGGAACAGAGCAGAGGAGCAGGCAACAGGTGAACGTATAAACAGGAACTGATAATACGGCAAAAATTCAGTGCAAAGGGATGGCAGCGGGTGTGGGCAGGCCATTCAATAAACGGGGCTGAAAAAGTTCTGTGTGCAGATGGTGTGGAAAAGAGTGACAGATCTCTTCCATCTCCCTACAAAAGACAGATCCGCAGGATGGAAAATCTAACTAGAAAAGGGGAATGTCCGCACAATTAGAAGAACAGACCCTAGAGTAAGACATTTTCCCAAAGACACCAAACACACAAACCCTCTTTAAGGGAAAGGCTGGCATACCAGGTCATATTACAGCCAAGGTTTCTTCTGCACGATAGAAGACATTATAAACCACTTTAAAAGACAAGACATAGATTGAGAGAAAGACAGTCCCAAGGAATTAGAAACCCCAAATGGATGACTCCCCGTCTTGGCAAAGAAGTCCTACACAACAGTGAGAAAACAGAACACTCAAGGAGAAAATGAACAAATAGTCTAAAAAGGTAATTTATAGGGAAGGGGACTGAGGAACCAAGAGCCTTAGGAAAATTTGTTCACACTCTGAAAATTTAGAAACTACGCGTTTAAACAGCAGGGAGCGGCCGTTTGATACCAATTAGAATGGTTTAAAAATGACAAGATGAGGCGGTACCACGTGTTTCAAGGCTGTGGAAAATGGAATTTTTCATAGTCTCCCAAGTCTGAAATACTTCACTTTAAAAAAAAAAAAATGTAAGAAGCTAGGTTGGTTGTGTTTAACAAAACATGTTGATGGAAGATTTAATTCCAAACTGGAAAGAAATCTGTTGTTTTCTTTCCCCCCAGAATAGTCTTATTTTTTTTTTCTTGTATTTTAATCCTGTACATTTTTACTTCCATTAAGCCACACGAGCTAAAACATCACAACCTCAAATAAAAGCAGCTCCACATGTAATGGAATTTAATGTGCGATAATGTCAAAAGTCACACCCCATGGCGAAGACTGGAAAAAGCACCATTTCAGCCTTCTCTCCAAAAAGACATTTCCTGCGTTACCACATCTTACAGAACAAAGTGGATATATTCAAACCTTGAAAGGTCAAGGAATAATAAAACCATCTCATTATGCACTTACTCAAATGCGACAAACTTACACTGCAAAAAACCTGATGAATAGATCCTGTTTGCAAACGTATGCCCTACAGTTTTCTTTCCCTTTCCTATTTTTCGTGACATTTTCATGATATTTGAAAAGAAAAACACAAAAACATGCAGAAGAAGCCATCCATCTGCAGGAAAAAAAAAAAAATTAAAACAAAACAAAGTAACTAACGTCTTAGACAAGAAAAATCCTGCCGGAAGGCACTCATCGCCACAGGGAATCTGTAATTTCAGGTCTTTAACGAACTTGGTTTTATCTTGTGGTTGTTTATACGTTGATTATTTGTCAATTAAACAGGGTTCAAAATTCAAGTAAGAACCACTCTTTTCTGCAGAACTGCTTAGCCGGATGTTGGCTGGTTAAATCTTGGGGACACGTCTGTAATTGTATGATCCCCTGTCTGCACCAAGCAGTGCAAACAGCGCATGTACACGGAGCAGAGAGACTTCAAAACGTCTGCTTTCATCGGCCCAGCTCTGTGATCTGACACAGTGGAGCATCCTCTGCATATACTGGGCACTTGAAAAGGGGAAATACTTCTTATTAAATAAACACGTGGACAATGGAAGGAACGGCAGAGCCTGTCCCTGTCCCTGTCCCTCCTCGACACCGACGCCCGTCTGTGGTCTGCAGACGTTTCTTCCGGAGCCCTGAGTTGTTGGTGCCCAAAGACACGGCCGTGGATTGTTGGGGACCACACTGCCCAGGGGTGCCCTCTCACCAAGGGTGCCATCAGGATGCAGCTGAGAAAATGGCGGCAGGTCTCTGGATGGCTGGGACATGCACTGAATTCTGTGGCCGCCCGGCTATTTTCAAGCGCTCGTCCTAGCTTCTGAGCAGAACAAGCAGTTCTGTTACTCCACTGCAGCTGAGGGTTCCTCTCTCACCGCTTACTTCTCTGTCCCACTGCAGGGAGGCAGGAGACAGGAACATCGCCGGTCCTCCTTCCTGCTCAGGCTTAAGATGCCCACCTTGAGCAACACTGAGGAAGTAAGATATTTGTACCCGTGTGTCACAATGTCATCCCAGGTACGTACGTTTAAAAAATAATTGTAAAGCAAATCCCCACGTGATTCACATCCTTTCTTCTCAAGTGGAGATGGTCATAAAGCACCCACTTCAGGAAATGTCGCCCACATACAAAGCCAGCTGAAGGAGACTTATTTTTTTTAATGTGTAGAGAGGCACTGAAAATATATCACTCATAAAGTCCCCTTGGAAATAAATTAACATTTAGAGATGTACTCCAGTGAAATGAGAGATCAATCAGAAACAAGATTTAAAACTGACCATTAAAGGCATCGTAAGAGAGGAAGCAAACAGGGGGTTGAACTATACAGTTAAGTGCAAGCAAAGGTGATGAATACCATTGCAGAACACAGTGCAAATGGGCACAGTCTGCAAAGAACTTATACTCATGGGATAAATGGTGGTAAGATCATTTTTTTTAACTTATTTTTTTTTTTATTGAAGTGTAGTTGATTTATAGTGTTGGTTTCAGGTGTACAGCAAAGAGATTCCGTTTTTCATATGCACACATGTATATATTTTTTAGATTGTTTTCAATTGTAACTTACTACAAGAAATTGAATATGGTTCCCTGTTTATCTGTTTTCTATATAGTAATACGCATCTGTTAATCCCAAGCTCCTAATTTATGCCTCCCCCCAACCAAACCTGTGTGATAGAATTTTTTTAAGGTAGATAGATAAGCATTTGGAAAGCAGACGAAGTAATGGAAACACATGGATCAGATTGGACGGATTATAAAATGAAAGAGTAGTTGAACTGATAAACTAAAAATATAAATCTGACTCCCTTCAAAAAATGTCAAGGAAGAAAAAGAGAACGCTAAGGAGGAAGGGAGAGGGAGAAGGAGGGGGGAGACAGACAAACAGGCAGATAGACATACCGCTAAAACACAAAAACTGGGAGTTGGGAAGACATGGGCTACAACCAAAGATAAACATGAAATTAATCTTAAAAGTACTAAATGGAACACTATTCTATGAAGTTTAAAAATCTCTGTGAAATCCATGCTTAGGTATGCATTCATATATTAAGAAAATTTGGAGAAACCGAAAAGACCCATAATCATAGAATAATTTTAAAGGCTAGTCAAAGAACTGGGCTTCGAAGAACACAAGTGTTCCCTTCCACAAATCACCTGTTCATTTCTTCCCACCTTTTCAAGGAAATGTGCTTTCTTTACATGTTGCATCCGGTTTCCTTAATGAGTAGGTCTCACTTGAGAAAGAGGAAATAATTTGAGACGATGAGGAAGTAATTTAAAACCCAGCGGCCTTAGTCAGATACTTGCTCTTTGTTTGTAAAAACCACTGTGGCTCACCCGGAGCCACCCATGTCAAAACAGGTAGAGGGTGGTCCCTCAGAGAGGGTGGTCCATGGATGCAGATGGTCCAGGATGCAAAAGGTACTTTCTGGCTGAAGAAAGAGAAGATTTCAAGCTATTGCTGTGGGCATGACACCTGAAGTGTGACACCACGGGGGGAGCTGGAGGAAGCATACATGGCTTTTCAACAGATCAGGTGATGATTATAAAGTTGGAAAAGTAAGCAGAGAATGTTCTAGAATGCCTCCTGTTTGGCTCTTTTTCCCCATTACAGTTTATTACATGATAGTGAATATAGTTCCCTGTGCTACACAGTAGGGCCTTGTTGTTTATCCATTTTACATAGGGTAGCTTGGATATGCTAATCCCAAACTCCTAATTTATCCCCCCCACCCCTCTTTCCCCTTTGGTAACCCTAAGTTTGTTTTCTATGTCTGTGAGTCTGTTTCTTTTTTATAAATAAGCTCATTTGTAAAATTTTTAGATTCCGCATAGAAATGATATCTTATGGTATTTGTCTTTCCCTGTCTGACTTACTTCACTTAGTATGATCATCTCCAAGTCCATCCATGTTGCTGCAAATGGCATTATTTCATTCTTTTTTATGGCTGAGTAGTATTCCATTGTATAAATATACCACCTCTTCTTTATCCAGTCATCTGTTGATGGACATTTAGGCTGTTTCCATGTCTTGTCTATTGTAAATAGTGCTGCTATGAACATTGGGGTGCAGGTGTCATCCTGAAGCAGCGTTCCTTCTGGATATATGCCCAGGAGTGAAATCCCTGGGTCATATGGTGAGTCTATTCCTAGTCTTTTGAGGAATCTCCATACTGTTTTCCACAGTGGCTGCACCAAACTGCATTCCCACCAGCAGTGTAGGAGGGTTCCCCGTTCTCCACAGCCTCTCCAGCATTTGTCATTTGTGGACTTTTGAATGACGGCCATTCTGACTGGTGTGAGGCGACACCTCATTGTAGTTTTGATTTGCATCTCTCTGATAATTAGTGATGTTGAGCATCTTCTCATGTGCCTATATTGGCCATTTGTATTTCTTCCTGGGAGAATTGCTTGTTTAGGCCTTCTGCCCATTTTTGGATTGGGTTGTTTGGCTTTTTTTTGTTGAGTCGTATGAGCTGTTTGAATATTTTGGAAATTAATCCCTGTTGGTTGTATCATGTGCAAATATTTCCTCCCAGTCAGTAGGTTATCTTTTCATTTTATGGTTTCCTTTGCGATGCAAAAGCTTATACGCTTAATTAGGTCCCATTTGTTTATTTTTGCTTTTACTTCTATTGCCCTTGGAAAACACCCCAGGAGGGGTGGTTACAATTTACGTTAGAGAATGTTTTATCTACATTCTCTTCTAGGAGATTTATGGTGTCATGTCTTATGTTTAAGTCTTTTAGCTACTTTGTATTTATTTTTGTGTGTGGTGTAAGGGAGTGTTCTACCTTCATTGATTTACATGCTGCTGTCCAGCTTTCCCAGCACCACTTGCTGAAGACACCGTCTTTTCTCCATTGTATGTTCTTGCCTCCTTTGTTGGAGATTAATTGACCATAGTTCTGTGGGTTTCTTTCTGGGCTCTCTGTTCTGTCCCATTGATCCACATGTCTGTTTTTGTGCCAATACCATGCTGTTTTGATTACCGTTCAGCTGCCTATTTTAATGATGTGAAATGGTTTCGGGGAGCTTCCAGAAAGTTCCCATGTGTGCATGACATGATCTCACTGCTGAAAATTAGGAGTTGCCTCCACAGACAATTGCTTCTGCGATCTCAAAGTTGTCAGGAAAAATGATTTACTGGTTAGTACTTGTGAATAAAAGTCATTATTCTTGGCAGATGCCATGAAACATTTAATTGGCTCATTTTTGATAACCTGTGGCCATGAGCTAATTCATTTGCTTGCCGAGGAATACATCGGGCCAATAATTTATTCTGCAAAGTTGAGAGAGAAAATTTACTGCTTGGAAATCATGCTTCTATAATAGCATTACAGAGATTTTTTTTCCTAGAGCCAGGTTTATCACTGATAAACGCTGCCATAAAAATGTCCCAAATTATCTTGATCATGCTTTGCAATGAAGAAATCTGGTAACAACATTCCTTCCCTACCCACCCCCCCACCCCCAGCAATAAGCTAGAGGGGGCTTTTTTTGATGGCAAAACATCCAGCATTCCTGCTATCTTCATCTCTGAAGATATGGATCTATTCTTTCATTTTCCCATCCATTTATTCATTAAAAAGTCATGGCTAAATGTTTAGTAAAAGTGAGTCTGCACATTAGTAAAGCTGCCATTAAGGCCACGGATATATTAGAATTACGCACTCCTAACACATAAAGTGACCATGCTAGGCAATACCAACATGCTTCTGTTCATTTTCTTATCTCATGAGATGATCTCCCAGAAACAGTTCCAAGCTCTTTAACCCCTGATACCACTACTACCTCTATGTTACAGAAAACAGAGGCACAGAAAGGTTAAGTAACTTGCCCGAGGTCACACAGCTAGTGAGAGACAGAGCTTGAACTCTGAATTTCAGAATGCTTTTTTGCCTTAACAGGAAATTTGAGAAGATAGTGCAAAGAATTCCACATGCAGTTTCTTTTTAAAACTTGCACCAAGGGGTAGCAATAGTTACTCATCAAATTTGCAAAGATTAATACATGAAAAATATCCTTGAATATATCATGCTCGGTTGTTCCTCATTAACATTCCAAATGCCAAAGTTCCTTTGAAACCACAATGTCATTTTCATAGAACAGCCTATGAAATAAGCTTCCTATATACTTCCCAAATACACAAATAGGTTTATACGGTTACTTTCCCTCTGGTCATTGTTTCCAGTAGCAAAAAAACTCCTGGAAACAATGTAAATGTCCATCAGTAGCATTATACATAAAAGTTTCAGGTGCTTCACACTCGGAGTTTCTGGAACTCTCCGTGTGACGACAATGAGAAATGCCCCAGATCGATGGTTAAATAGAGGAGAAGTTATGAAATAACAATGGTAGACAGATCTCATTGGTGTCACATCACAATTTGTATGTTTAAAAAAGAGGAAAACACAGACTACGTTCAGAAAGATATACGTATTATCTTTTTTAAGAAAGGTATTGTTAAAAGTTACTACTTCTGGAAAGTAAGATAGGGTCGGTTAGTAAATTTATAGGAAGGAAGGAAGGCAGGCAGGCAGGAAGGAAGGAGGAAGGAAGGGAGGGAGGGAGGAAGGAAGAAGGGAGGAGGGACAAAAGAAGGAGGGAGAAAACTTTCTCAATAAGATGGCTGAGCATATAACGAATACATGAATTAATAAAGCTGTAATTTGAGTGCTCTGACAAATTTGTCCCACTCTATTTTCATTAATCAAAAGAAATTTTCTTTTTTCTTTTTTTTTTTTTTTTTACAAAACCAGTCTAGCAGCTGAGCACCATTTTTCTTTCCTGCACTGTAGCTTGACTTCAAAGATGCACGAGTGGTCCACCGCCAGGAAAGGATGCTAATAGCTGCGGCCGGCACTGACCATAAAGGCACATTTCAAAAGGGGTGATGGCATCAGTGTCTCAGACCGCAACCCAAGAGGTGGTGCAGACAGCAAAAAGCAGGGGAGAGGGTGCAGGGCAGTGGGAGGTGGTACACACTGAACTGTCTGTTGGGTGTTGGACCTTGGCGGATTCAGGAGTCTCACTGCACTTTTGTAAGGGGCTCCCCAGATCACGCGTGGTGGGTCCGTCTCCCCTGGCTACTGGGCTGAGAGGTACTCAGCGTGGGTGACGTGAGTCAGGAAGCTCCTGTGTGTGTCATCCTGGGAGACAGGGTCTCTGTGGTTCAGACCAGAGGCTCTATGCAGAGGTTGGATTCTGGGTCTGTTCTGAAGAATGACTTTCAGAGAGATGGGACATCCCACCAAATTCATGCAGGGAGGCGGAAGAACTACCGTTTAAGCTTGGACCTGACTTAACAGTGAAACCTTCCAGTCTGTCTCGACACAGAGAGTATTTTCAAGGTTTGGGGAAGGGACTTTCTGAACGCAGTGAACTACGTCTCTTTGTAGCCTTTCTCCCTTCACTGGAATTGGACCGGATTCCATCCTTGTAAAACAGCTGAAGATTCCACCTGAAGAATGTTTCCAAGGATCATGAACCTGCCGGGTGCTGGCCAGCACCGTGTGTCTGGGGGCTACCCAGGGCTACCCGGCTTCTCCTGGATTTATGACCGTCGGGTGCACAGGAGAGCACATCTGAACAGGAGATTCGGGGCCTGGAGTGCACAGACACTGCGTTGCAAAGTGCATCTCAAGCTCATTACAAATGAATTCATCATATTAATACAGAATGCCTGGTGGGCCACATTTGCAGCCTAACATCCCAGAACTCCCAAGCACACCTGCTCTGTTTACTTATTTAAGCTCTTGCTGCTGGGAGCCTCTTGGCTCTGGGGAGGACATGCGTTTTGCGGACTTTCCCAGACCTCCCGACAGCTTCTGATGGTCCTCAGAGTGCCAGATACGGTCAGAGCAGGCTGGATTCTTTTCAGCCGACTTAGGGTTGCCCTCTGCTAACGAGATATTTTTCAAAAATGATCTTTATGGTTCAGGGAGCCTCGGGCAGAAACCGTCCACGCTCGGACACAATTTTATCCACACGATACTGTTTCACATGCTTGTGGTGATCACCGGACCCAGACTCTGCAAAGTGAAGGGAACAGGTTTCTTTCCGTTTTTTTTAAATGACTGGAGTCATTTAAAAATATGGAAAAAGTAAAAAATTTGGAAAAAGGAAAACTTCCGTATAAACAAAGTATATTTATTTTTGCCTGAGTCTTTTCTTTGTATATTCCCTTATTTTACAGAGATATTACGCATAAATCAATTCAGACATAAAACCTGCCATGATGGTTAATATAATGATCTATCTACCTAAATATGGAAATAAAATATGACTAACACAGGGGAAGTGCCCTGGGTGCGCCTTTGCAGTCAAACAGTCACCACCGTTGTCCGCGCGGGAACGAAACTCTCTCTTGAATTAATTTTTTAAACTGTTCCTTGCACCAACTTAACATGTTTATGATAAAGGATAATTAACTGCACCTACATACCCGACGCATGCAGCCTGGATGTCCACGTGCACATGGAATCTTTTCTTCATTCCGTAACTTTTATTTTGAAGTATAGTTAATTTACAATGTTGTGTTAATCTCTGGTGTACAGCATAGTGATTCAGTTATACACATAATATATTCTCTTTCATATTCTTTTTCATTATATTTTATTACGAGATATTGGATACAGTTCTCTGCTCTACAGTAGAACCTTGTTGTTTACCTATTTTATATACAGTAGTATGTATCTGCTCATCCCAAACTCCTAATTTATCCCTCCGGAACTTCTTATCTCCTTTGGTAACCTTAAGTTTGTTTTCTATGTCTGTGAGTCTCTTTTTTGTTTTTTAAATAAATCCATTTGTGTCTTGTTTTTTAGATTCCACATAAAAGTGATACCATATGGTATTTTTCTTTCTCTTCCTGGCTTACTTCACTTAGCATGACAATCTCCAGGTCCATGCATGTTCCTGCAAATTATTTTAGTCTTTTTTATGGCTGAGTAGTATTCCATTGTATAAATATACCACAACTTCTTTATCCAATCATCTGTCGACGGACATTTAGGCTGCTTCCATGTCTTGGCTACTGTAAATAGTGCTGCTATGAACACTGGGGTGCAGGTGTCTTTGTGAAGTAGGGTTCCTTCTGGATATATGCCCAGGAGTGGGATTGCTGGATCATGTGGTAAGTCTATTCACAGTGTTTTAAGGAACCTCCTTAAAACTGGCCTTTATAGTGGCTGCCTGAATTTACCCTCCCACCAGCAGCGTAGGAGGGTTCCCTTTTCTCCATGCCCTCTCCAGCATTTATCAACTGTGGACTGTCAAGGTCATGCTGTGTGGACTGACTGTGCCCTGGGTGTTCCAGAAAGCTTCAGTCCGCAGTGTGTCTGTGAGGTTCATCCATGTGGAGCATTCAGCTCTTGCCCATCCCCTGTCCACTGCTGAGTTATACTTCATGCACGACTCAGTCACACTTTATTCACACACTTGAGGTTGGATGTTTAATTTAATTGGCCACAAACATTCTCCTACACGCATCCCCGTGCAAACAGGTGAAAAGCAGGCTGCCCAGTCGGGGCTTCACTGGGCATCCTCAACTGCTCCCCAACAGCAACTGAAACTCCTCCTCTCTCGCTTGCTTTCTTGGAGTGACTGAAATTTCTTGTCTTCCAGTGTTTCCCTTAATTGACTGGAGGGAGTCAGTCAATTCTCGGTTTCTCCTCTTTTTGCCTTTGTTCTCTGTTCTGTCTTGGTGTGTTGCAGTTCGAATGCACCCATCAGAGGTAAATCTGTCTGCACTGATCTGTGTGTGTATGTGGGGGGTGGGGTTGTTCCTCTGCCCTTTTCTAAATTCTATAAAATTCTCGGGCTATTGACTCTCCCCCACCCCCTACTGATTTTGGTTTCTCCATCTGCACCTCCAACGAGCCTTGTAGAAGGCATTACT
Source organism: Camelus bactrianus (assembly GCF_048773025.1). Lineage (NCBI taxonomy): Eukaryota > Metazoa > Chordata > Mammalia > Artiodactyla > Camelidae > Camelus > Camelus bactrianus. The sequence continues at coordinate 3,970,052 of NC_133575.1, forward strand.
TTATCCTCTCTCGCCCTTCATCTATCTTTCCTATTTGACACTCTTTTCCTCCGGATGCTACATTCTGGGGAAGCTTTCAGAGGCATCGCCCAATGCTCAGGGACATCTAATTCATAGACCTTTGTTTCCCACTGATTACTGTCCACTCCATGAAGGTACTTTTCAGCCCATAATAATATATTTCATTCATACAGATGTATTTATCCCTTCACTCCCAAAAACACATTCCAAAACTTACTGAGCTTCTATGAAATGTGAGATATTCCAGATGGGGAATGGGATGGAATTATTACAACACAAGGGAAAACAACACAATGGGGAGTGCAATGGAGTAAGAAAAAAATTTTTAAAAAGACTTTAGCCCCAGTGCATTTTACATCCTAGTTGGGGGTGAAATACAGTAAACAAATAAATGTGAAAAATAAATACATGGTGTAGTTGGGGGAATAATTATCACCCCTTCGAGAACTCAAGTCCAAATTCCTGGAACCTGTAAACGCTATATGGAAACAGGGCCCTAAATATATCCCAGGTACCCTTATAAGACAAAGGCAGATGGAGCTTTCCACACACAGGGAGCAAGGTAACGGAAAGGAGGAGGAGGGAGACGTTTGAAGACGCTGATGTTGAAGATGGAAGGGAGGTGGCCACCAGCTCAGGGACACCTGGAGCCCCCAGAAGCTGGAAGAGGCAGAAAGGACCCTCCCTTGGAGCCGCTGGAGGATGCAAAGCCCTGCCAAGCCCTTGATTTCTGACTTCTAGCCTTCTGAAGCACGAGGAAATAAATTTCTGTTGGTTTGAAGCTTCCCTGCCAAAGTTCATGGTGACTTGTTACAGTGGTCACAGGAAACCAGAAACACAGGTGGCAAGAAATGGTATGAAGAAAATTCAAGTAGAGGGGAGACGAGGAGGGCTGGGAGGTGGCGATTTTATGTACGATAGTGAGGGAAGCCCCCCTGAGAGGGTCACGTCTGAGCAAAGACCTCAGGGAGGAGGGGGCGAGCCATGCAAACAGCAGGGGAGAGCTTCATGGGAGGGCCCTGGGGGACAAGCGTGCCTGGAATGCTCCGTAAGCCTCTATAGGTCCAGAGGGGCTGTGGATGAGTGAGCACGTGAGGTAGAGAGGGAGGAGGGGGCACAGAGCTGTGGGGGCCTCAGATTTTACTCTGGGAGAAGCGTCCATGGTGGGGGGTGACACAATTTATCCTCTGCTTTAAGAGGGCGACTCTGCCAGCTAGATTTAGAAGGCTCTGGGGGGCGCTAGTCTTGGATCATTAATAATAGTAATATAAATGATAGATAAATAATGAAGTAATATAATAATGATAAATATAGTCATTAATAACAATCACAGATGAACTTCTTTACAAAACAGAAACAGACTCGCAGGCACAGAAAACAAACGTATGTTTACCAAAGGGGGAAAAGGGTGACGAGGGATAAATTAGGAGCTTGGGATTAGCAGATACACACTGCTGTATAGAAAATACGCAAACAACAAGGTCCTTCTGTACAGCACATGGAACTGTGTTCAATAGCTTATAATAACCTATAATAAAAAATAGAAAACTGCCCCAAACAAAAAAGGTAATTAATAATAATCATTATTATTATTATCCTGGAAGATAATGGTGAAAGTTTCTCAAAGGGTAGCACTGGGTGCCATGAGAAGAGGTCACATTCTGGATATATTTTCAAAGTTGAATAGATGGGACATGAGGTGGGAGAGGCGGGGAAGACTGCATCATGACAGCCTGGAGCACCCTGGGAAACTCTTAAAAACGGACTGGCTGATGCATTCTGACCCGACAGCCCACGTCCTGTGCTGCAGCCCGTGGACAAAGCAGGGCATAGACATTACAGTGATACCCGGCCCCACACTGACAAGGATTCTGCAGCTTTTACAACCATCACGGAGGACTGTCAGCCGCCCAAGGGGACTGGCTGCTGCCCTGAGAACATCTGGGAAGGTTCTGTTGAACGCGGGTCATAACCGTCCTTTTCTAGATCAGTCGCTCTCAACCTCGTCTTGGGTATTAGCATCTCCTGGGAAGGTTTTAAAAGTCCTTGCCGAGCTGAACCCCATCCAACTACAGCTCCAGACCTCCAAGGGCGGGACCCGGGTGAATGTATTTTTGAGAGTTCCCTTTAGAGCTTTTTCGAAACGTTTCCAGTCACTGTCCTTCATTTCCTGTCAGTCTTCCTCCCCTAAAGCAGTGGTACCCTACTGGGGGTGGGGGTGGGGGTGATTCCACTCTCCAGGGACATCTGGCCATGCCAGGGGACATTCATTCAGGGTTGCAGCAACCCTGTGAACCTGTCTCTGGTGGGTGGAGCCCAGGTAGCATCCACACTGTACCCTGCAACGCACAGGATGGTCCCATCTCCACAACACAGAACTATCCAACTCCAAATGTCAATAGTGGCCCAAGCCCCTCGAATTTTATTATTGCATTAATGAGCCCATGAGTAACTGCCAGATTTTTAAACATCTTTTTTTTTTTTCACCTCTTTTGATTGTAACTGAGAAATCGAAGGTCATGGGAGAGCACGGCGGAAGGAGGGAAGGGAGGGTAAAAAGCGGAAACACCTGGGTTGAGTCACCATCTCCCGCAAACCTAAGTGCCTCTAGGAGGAATCAGGAGGACCATTAGCCGATGCTGAGAGCTGGGAGAACAACTCTTTCCGTGCTCTCTTCCTGCCTGAGTTGTGTTTGTGAGAGCTGAGTTAATTATCTGCCGGAGTCCTATCCGCACACCAGGTGTTGAGGTCGGGCACCGAGCTCTCTGTTCCTGCAAGGGTTTGAACACGGTGCATCAGCACCCAAGGGCCTGCTCTTCCTGGAAACTGTGCGTGTGGACTGAGAGAGCATCTCCACCTTCAGAGACTGCACGGCCTCCTTCAGGAAGCCCCAAGTGACTGGGTGGGGACCCAGCGTGGGTTTGCGTTTCTGATGGACATCCACACTCTGCTTTTCTGTTTGTGGAGAGTCAACTCTGTGGCCCAGATGGGTTGTCAACTGGGGGTGGACTGTGCCCCTCCAGGGACATTTGAGGTCATCGCAAACTGGGGATCGGAGGCGGGGGTGCTACTGACATTAACTGGGGAGAGGCCGTGGATGTTGCTCAGTGCCCCACAACGCACAGGAGGATGGAGGACAACCCAGCCCAGCGTCCACGGTGCTGAGGCTGAGAAGCCCGGGAAAGAGAACAGGAGGGTGAAGAGAAAGATGGACAGACCCGCTACTGTGCCGTTTAGTTACATATCGAGATCCTTTCCTTTCTTCCCTAAATACTTGCTCCCTCATCTGCTGTCCTAAAACGTACGCTCTTCAAGGGAGCTTTACAATAAAACGTCAAGTCTGTCTGCGTATTCCAAGAGGCACAGAACTTGGACTGGCAGTGAACACCTAGCCACCCTCTGATGTTACTGTAGTTGGAAGCACCTGGTGGCACACGGCAACCAGTAAATGTTCACCTTGTTTCTTTTTTTTTTTTTTTTTTATCTGTGGCTTACTTTTTATTATTATTTTTTCAATATATTTCTTATTGAAGTATAGTCAGTTTATGATGTTTGTCAACTTCTGGTGTGCAGCACAGTGCTTCACCCACATAGGAACATACATACATTTGTTCTCAAATTCTTCTTCGCCATAAGTTACTACAAGGTATTGAATATGGTTCCCTGTTCTTCATGATATAAACTTTTTATTTATCTATTTTATATATATATATATTAGTCAATCAGACCAAGAGTTGGTTTTCTGAAAGAGTAAACAAAATGGACAAACCTCTGCCCAGGCTCCCCAAGAAGAAAAAGAGAGAGCAGACAAATAAACAGAGTAAGAAATGAAAATGGAGAGATACAACCGACATCACAGAAATACAACAAAAAAACCGTAAGAGAATACTGTGAACAACTATATGGTAATAAACTGGACAACTCAGAAGAAATGGACAAGTTTCTAGAAACTAGTCCATCAGGACTGAATCAAGAATAAGCAGATCACTTGATCAGTCAGTAGAAGTGAAACAGAATTAGCAATAAAAAAAAACCTCCCTGAAAACAATGGTCCAGGACCCGACGGCATCAATGGGGAATTCTACCAAACATGAGTTCTTCTACAAAGAAGAACTCATACCAGTCCTCCTCAAACTCTTCCAGAAGATTGAAAAGAAGGGAGTACTCCCAAACTCATTCCACGAAGCCACCATCACCCGACACCAAAGCCAGACAAAGACACCACCAAAAAAAGAGAATTACAGGCCAATATCACTGATAAACACTTGCTTCTTAACTAGCCTAGTAAGACTCCGTGAACGGCTACAGGGAAAACGGGCTTGATTTATGCCAGAATTTCTACGCCGCGTTTCACCACTGAAAACTGTGGCAGGGTAATTCCCGGTGCTTTTAATTCCGCTGTTGTTGTGGTCAGCTCATCCAGGTTGGCCAGTCCTGTCCCAGATGTAGGACCGAAAGTGCCCTGCCCTGGGAATCTCCCAACCCCGAGGTCATCCTACCTTCCTTGGAACTGGTTTTTCAAGTGATGATTATTTTGGGGGTGGGGTAGGGGAGAATGCTTCATTTGCATATCTCCCCCAAGCGTGATTTGATAATTGGCATCGTCCCCTCCAGAAATTATTAAATACATCTTGTCATGGGATAGACACTCATCACATACACGGTTGGGCTTTTCCCTAAGGAAAGGATCCTACCCTTAACAATTACGTATACTTGTTCTAGAGAATTGTTTTAAAAACATTCCAGCATTCTCATCTTGAGATTAAATTTTACTTGTATCCAGTCTCATAAAGCTCAAAGACCACCAGAGAGTCCCCAAGGCTAAGGCTATTAACCACTTAAAGAATCTCTTTCCCATCCATGTTAGTATGGTAATTCGGTTTTTTTGTCTTCAAACGTAAGGTCATGCACCACATTTAAGGAACAGCCCCTGTTAATAACAGGAACCCCCCCCCCATAAAACCCCGGAGAAGCCTTCCAGTGTCCACACTGGGTCCCAGTGAGTCCAGTCCATCCAGTGACATGTCATCCTGCAGGACCACAAGGGTGACACTGACCCAGCCAGAGTGTCCATCATCACACGTTAAAAACATCGTGTCAAAGCATTCTAACACAACACAGTGACACACCTGACAGAGGAGATGCCATTTTAGTTAAAAAAAAACTCGGCAGTGCTCCTTTTCAAAAACCCAAATCATTTGTACCTCTGAGCGTCCGTGTGCCTCAAAGACTGTGAAAAACAGATAAATTCCAACACACCTTTTGAGAGAGCTGTGTGACATCACATGTTATATTTCACGCCCAAAAGGTACTCCTACGTGCATATGTACAGAAGTGGTCACGCATGTAAATCAGTGTGTGTTATGAATTCAGTAAGAATTCAAGATATGTGTGTATATACAAATATATACAAACATATTATGTGGTCTATATACACAGATACACAGAAACAGACGAGACACATATAGATGTATATGGAGAGACAAACACATATCTGTTAGCAGAGAACCATGATACATACATGATATATACATGACACACTCATGTATCATAGATACAAATTTATACACAAATAGGTACATTATATACAAACGTAGATGGATAAATGTATTCATACATACATTGTGCAGTTTTTAAATACAAGTAAATTCCTGATACTAACTTCTTTCCATGACATTTTTTTGTCCTCCTCAAAATAGAATCCCGTATGCTAATAGAAATATTTCTCTTTATTTTAAAGGTTGATGTTTGGGGAGATCATTTATTTAAGGAAAAAAAAAGCAAACTGGCAAGATGAAGCAAGAGCCTTAAACATGTGGGACGCTCCAGGGGTCACTGTGTTTCTGGGATTTTATTCTCACGAAGAGCACCAGCCACGTGCAAGATGGTTTACACACCAAGACGTTCACCACTGAGCCACAGAGAGGAGCGCAAAACTGGACGCACTCAAATGTTCACAAATAGAAAAAGGGTCACGTGTACAGGGGCACGCATGCTGGATGCAGCCTTCTGCATCTCTTTAAAACAGTGCATCCTAACGTGGGAGAAGATCTCCTTCACGTCTGACAGCCGTGGCGTCTGCATTTTAGATCGTGCTGAGAAACGCGCAGGGTGGCTGGGATACTGAAGGCGGCTCCAGCAGCACTCCGCACTCGGCAAAGCGGTGAGTTGGATGAAGCAGTAAGTAACACGCCACTCTGCTCCGGTGCAGGCAGCTGAACGCTGGCTGTTCTCCCTGGCGCTGTCCCTTCGCTCCCCCTGGCTGCGGACCGTAGAGATTTCGATGGGTGAACAAAGCATTTCTTCGCATCCGGGGTCTCGTGTGTGCTGGCTTCACACAGGGAACCACGAGTCCATCTCACGGAGGCCCCGCTCCAGCGCCCTCCGCTCGGGGTGAACTCTTTGGGGAACCTCCTCGCTGTGGCCGCCCCTCTCCGTGGGAGTGAGTGAAGGTGCAAAGAGAAGGTTCTACGTAGACCGGGAAGGTCGCACCAGGAAACTCATTCGTAGGCAGGTTTCAAGACAAGTAGTGCCCCTCAGTGGAGCTCACTCAGGGGGTCCTCTTCCTGACAAGGGCCAGCGGGTGTTTTCTAGATACATGGACAAGTTTCCTGAGTGTCACATGTTGTTCTTTAATGGGTCCCTACCACTGGAATTGAATCATGACATTGTGGACTTAATCACCGAGGGGAAAAAAATCAACAACCAGTCACTGTAATAGTTCTGTTTTCACGGGGCCATTTTCCCATGCTCTGTGTGTGCACACACACACACGTGTGTGTGTGTGTGTGTGTGTTGTATTTGACTCTGTCAGCAGTGTACATACGCTTCTACACTATCCATGGCTTAGAAACATGATTCTTCTGGCTTAAGACTTTCTGCACCTTAGGAGGTTCTGATTTTTGGTGACACAACATCATTCAACGTTAAGAAGCTCAAGTCTCTAAGTTCAGCAAAGAGAGACCAGAAAGAGCTACGGGGTTTTTGGCGGTTACGTCGGATGCATGTTGCAGATTCCATTCCTTACCAGCCTGCAACGCATACCTGCAGACGTGCTGTAGACGTGAGCGACGTGCCCTGTTCTGAAGGTGGAGCAATCCACCTCGTAAGGGAAGATGTCAGTGAAGCTGCTTTGTCACTGATGACTACGGGGAGCAGACCTCAACACAAGTCACCTCCTTGTACCCAATCTTGGACCGCCTCCTGCCGCTCAGTGCCCTCTGGCCAAAGGCCACCAGGAACAGACCAGTAGTTGAACAAGTTGGATGTATTTCTCGTTGCAAGGAGGGGAAAAAAAATGCACACCATGGGGAATCTCAATGAGAAAGGATTTATTATTGGGTTTGCACTTTGGCTGGGTGATTTGGGGCGAGACCAAGGCGTAACCAGTCATCAGGGCTTCCTTCTCAGTTGAGTGTCCTCGGACAGCAGGGAGAGTTTGAAGACTGAATGTCCCAATGCAGCAAAGGCACACGTGGCAGTCACTCCTGCACCCTAGGAGTGGGCCAGACTTCCTCACCGGGACCAGGCTCCTGTATTGTCCGTGTGCAGACACGATCGCAGAGGAGTTCTCCGTTGCTTTGTCCAGCTGTGTGTGTCGGGCCAGCTCCTGGCTGTCTGTCCGGCGCTGCTCTGGTCTTCCGTGAGTCTCTGTATCTGGCCGACGCAGTCAGCTCATGCCGTAATGGGGCTGCTTTTTGCTGAACTGAACTTAAATTTTTTTTTTTTTAACAGGGAAAAGCCACCTGGGACAGCTTTCCTTAGAAGGGAGCAGGTAGAACGGGGGTACGTTGAAGCTTCATGAGAAGTCCGGGATACCAGCTCTGGCGGACGCGGCTGGTCCCTGGGCGTCATCAGAACGGCTCCTAGGTTTTTGTTGGCGTGCATTGAGATACGGCCACTCTTTCGCAACGATTGTTTCTCTTTGTTTCTGGGTCCTTTTGACTGTAATGTCCCCTACATTAGGGACGTGAGGACTTCCTATCTACACTGTGTGTTTTTACAGTTTCCTACTCAGACCTCTCCATCCCCATCTGCCTTCACTGGCCTTCTGTGCGAGACCACACTAAACCTTTTACTCACCCATCCTCTTTAGGGCTGTTATTTTGGACATCGGGGTCAGTGTCTAAGATGGTCATTTCCTCCTCAAACCAGGTCAGAGAAGTGGGGTTGCTAGGCTGGGCTAGGTGGGGGACAGGTATGGAAAGAGAGAATCAATCTTCCTTCCTTCCTTCCTTCTTTCTTCCTTCCTTCCTTCCTTCCTTCCTTCCTTCCTTCCTTCTTCCTTCCTTCCTTCCTTTCCTTCCTTCCTTATTTCCTTCCTTCTTTCCTTCCTTCCTTCCTTCCTTCATTTCCTTCCTTCTTTACTTCCTTTCTTCTTTCCTTCCTCTCCTTTCTTTCTTTCTTCCTTCCATCTTTCTTACTTCCTTCCTTCTTTCCTTCCTTCCTAATTTTCTTCCTTCTTTCCTTGCTTCCTTTCTTCCTTCCTCCCTTTCTTCCTTCCTTCATTTCCTTCCTTATTTCCTTCCTTCCTTCCTTCCTTCCTTTCCTTCCTTCCTTCCTTCCTTCCTTCCTTCGTTGCTGTTGAGTTACAGTCAGTTTACAACATTCTGTCAATTTCTGGTGCACAGCACGATTTTTCAGTCATACATGAACATACGTATATTCATTTTCACATTCTTTTCCCCCATGAGCTACTACAAGATCTTGTATATATTTCCCTGTGCTGTACAGTATAAACATGTTTATCTATTCTATATATACCTGTCAGTATGTACCAATGTCAAACTCCCAGTCTTTCCCTTCCTACCCGCCTCCTCCCTGGAAAGAGAGAATCTTAACTCATCGTTCACTCGGTGTCGTCGCCCTGCTTAGGTCCATACAATTATTCACAGCTTGTCATGAAAAGATTTCTGCAGGCAGGTCATGCCGACCGTATTCAAATTATTTCCACCATTAGCGTACGTTATGAATGGGTGAACTTACGTGTCTTAGGTTGGGTTCTACAGAAGTATGTTCTGAGACAACACATGGTAAGCTTTTAGTGCAAAACAGTTTGCTGTGCTCAAGAGGGTCAGAGGTGGGAGAGACAGAGCAGCGAAGGAAGTTGAGGAGAGATGTGATCCCGGAGAGACGACCCCTGCGGGCCACAAAAGCCTGGTACTACTGGGGACTCTGAGAGACATACTTCAGAATCACCCCATGTGACGGAGGAGGAAGCTGGGTATGTATTTACCTCCTGCCTGTAGGTCATTGTCTGAGAGATGCTTGTAAGGTCAACAACTCTTAGCACTTCGGGCGTAGCCTGTACTGGGTCCAGGAGTGCTGCCACGGCAAAGAAAGCCACCCCAAGCAGGGAGTCGCAAGCATTAGCACTCAGCAACCTCTGGCATGCAGAGAGGTGGGTGCAAGGGACAAAGAGGGTATTTTAGGCTTTTGGGGCCACGTGGTCATTATCATTACAACATGACTCTGCCACTGTAGCATGAACGTAGACATAATAAATGTTGTATAAATGCAGGCCTGGCTGTATCCCAAGAAAACGTTACTGATGGCCACTGAAATCTGAATTCTGTGTAACTTTCACGTGTCATAAAATATCAGTCTTCTCTGGACTTTTTTCAGCCACTTAAAAATAGAAGCATTCTTAGCTCAACGGCCCACCGTCTGACGTCTGCTTTCTAGATGCACCAAACGACATTAGGCGGCTCCCTCGGGACCCCGTGCTTGGCACGGCTGGTGCGCCTGCCAGGCTCAACCTTTCCCCCCGCGCTCACCATGACGGTTCCTTACTCATCCTTTGAGAATCAGCTCAGCTACTCGGGGCATTGGATCTTAACGGCACTCATGTCTCAAAAGAGCAGGGATTACAGTGCCGTCCTTTAAACTCTACCATAACGGGAGTGTACTGACCCCAGACAACAAATCCGATGCTAAGCCAGACCACTGGAAAGTGGAGTGTGAGGGGTACCCCCAGGCCCCTTAACTGAGCCGACTCTGACGCCTCGGAGCATTTCCACAGGCGGGGCAAGGCACCCACTCATCGCAAAACCCCTGGCACAGCGGCTTTAGACGCTACACGGCCAACACGGTGGATTACCTCCTGTGAGACTTCCCAGCGTCCACACTTTCTTCCAACCCACATCCCAAAGGCATTATCTCAAGTCATCGCCAAATGCGGCCCAACCTCAGCCCTCTCCAATCGGAATCCGCTGCTACGCCTGGGAACAGGAAGAGCTCTCTGTTCATGACTCTCATAGAGAATTTGCCTGATTCTGCCTTGAGCCACACACTCACTTCTCAGACTCCTCCTTCGGGGATGGTAAGTGCCTTGAGACCGACCGGGACTGGTTCATTTGTCATTGCCGAGCACAGCACCCTAGTCAGCACGTGCTTGTTTCGTAACATGCGGAGGAAGAAGTGAATGAATGATGCCCAAAGTTGGGTGTCGGGTTTCCCGCTGGGTTCGGCGCGTAGGCAGGGCCGTGCTTGAGTCTGTCTGTCTGATCCATGGGTTGGACAAGTGCACTGACGTATTTTTTTTCAACCTTATTCTCAAGAAGGCAGGCACTCTGTTCTAAGTCAGCTTGACCTTTTCAGGTGCATACATATGCATGAGGCCCTTGTCAATATTTAAATACGCTTCACATACAAATAGACGTCACGCACTTGTGGCCCAGTTAACTACGTGTGCACCATTTTGGAGGATTTTTCCAATCAGCGGTGAGCGTACTGATCATTGGCTAATGATAATGAGACAACCATAATCGTTTTTAAAAAAAATGCAGGAAATAATACGCGCTTCAGAAAGGTATATTTAAGTATCAATTTAATCTTTGAGGTACTTCGGAAAGTGCCCTGATGGGAGTAATTTTACAGGATCATAATACTCGGTAAAAATCCTAACTATTCTCTGACTCATTATTAAAATTCAAGATCACAAAGCACCATATAGCAAATGATGTATTGTACATAATGACTTTCTTACTCAATTTTCCTAATCTCTATTTTTCATCCCCTGGGTTTTTTTTTTTTCTCTCTCTCTCTCTCCCTCTCCGTAATCGTCCAGAGCTTTAAATAAAAGAAGAGTAGTGATTGAATCTTCATGCGTCTTTATTTTTAGACTCACATCTTGAAGTCTGCGGAACGAGCGGCAGAGAATGCAAGAGAAAAATGTGGGAGAAGATGGAATATGAAAATCACCCTGAGTTATTCTGTGTCCTTCGGTTCCCCAGACGGGAAAAGGAAGCGGAAACCCTGGAGGGGGAAGATAACTCTCTCCTCTGTTTTGTGAGCGGCGGCCTCTAGATATTAGTATGTGTCCTCTGCATGTAACCGTTTGCCAACATACATGACTTTGGCCATGTTTACTGCACGCCCAGCTCAGGGGTCAGGATCCAGCAGACACTCGCATGTGCGCATGTGTGTGTGTGTGTGTTTGTGTGTGAGATGAATATAGGGGTCCCCCTCACCATCGCCTCGCCACATTTAGTTTCACTCATCTCGAAGCACAGAACGTTCAAGCCTTGGATCTGAATCATTCCTGGGTTTCCTGTGAGCTTGTTTTATGTTCCAGCATAAAGGTTTGATATGGTGCCTCCTTACATGACTGTGGTAGTACGACTGCTGACCAGAGAATTCCTCAGACCAGAACGTTCATATCCCACGTGCCCAGCTCCTCCAGGACAGTGCAGGCCCAGGCGCTGCTCAACACCGCCGAATAGACTCCCTGTTGAGCAAATGCAACAATTCTAGATGAGCAAGTCGTGTCGAGCAAGTCGGGTTTCGCTCACCGCTGTAAACTCCTCTCAAAAAAAGAGACAGAGATTTTTAAAAAGAAAAACAAGTTTCAATGACGTGATGATAGACGGAGTGAGACCAAGTACAAATGTGATCAGAGAGGTGTTCAGAAGGTCACTGATGACTGACCTTGAAGACCATCTGGGACTGAAAAGAAGTGAATCCTGAAAGCAGACGCAAGCAGGAGGTGAAAAAGTGGTGACCGTGAGCGCAGGCAATTTTGCGTACATGCTAAAATTGGAATAACACTGACTGATGACTTTTGGCAAACGTGTTGAGAAGCGCGGAGAACTCATTCATTTACAGATGCTCCGTTCTTACCAAGCTTGGCGATCAGGGATAGAGGATGAATGATGGGGACCATCCTGCGAAGCGACAGGACTTTACAGAGCACATGGGAGAATCATATCTCTGGTCCTACGTTCTCCCGAGACCAGGGAGAAGAAAGGACGCAGGGGTGCCCTGTTTTGCAGGAGATGTGAAAAACCAAGGACGGCTTCTTCCTGGACGAGGAGTATTTTTTCTCTTTGCATTAGAACAGAAGACTGACCTGGGATTGAGGACTGGTGGAATGTTGCTGATTTGATGGAAAAAAAAAAATCAGGGCACAAGGGATAATGGCGTGGTGGTTGGATGATGCTGGTCTAAACAGCGGAGAAGAGTCTCTGAACACCGCAGGGTGGCTGGAAAGAGGACTGGCGGGTAGGACTCTCCAGACAGAGAGACCTTAGTGACTCGTTCAGGGTGGACAGTTAATAAGTGGTTGACGATGGAGGTTCCTGAAACAGCAAAGGAACCCTGATCACTTCCTCGTGAGCGCTGACTGTTAGGTTCACGTTCAATGTTTTGCTGCCACGATGGCTTTGGTTATGAGTGTGGGGGTGTGTGTGATCCTTTTCATGAGGTACTTCTGCCACCACGCATCTCACCTGTGTAACAAGCCACTGAAAAATCAGTGTCCTGCATCCGGAAAGGAAACGGACGTGTCGAGTTCGAGCATCCTCTCTTACGTGGGTACCCTCTCACGACCCCGTGGAAACTGCCCTTAAAACCTGGCCGTGGACCACAGAGAGGTCGAGCATGACTTTTTTTTTCCTTCCCTTTCCTTCCAGCAATGGTTTTTGTCCCGAGGCACGAGATGCGATTCTGAAACGGACCTGACTAACAGCACGGGCAGATGGCAGAAGCGTAAGGTTCCGGGGTGAAATAACTGGGGATGGAAAGCCGGCGTGCTTGGCGCAGCGAGACGGCGTGAACATGATGGGTGGTGATCTTCTTGCAGGTCTGCAGCCTCCTTCCATCGAGGGGCTTGACAGGGTCGAGGCTACGCGCGGGATGATGGCAAGTGTCCTGTGGGATCGCAGGGGCATTTGTGTGCAAAACGCCTGGTGTGTGTGTTTCCCAAATGGACCCCCCCCCCCCCGCGTCAAAGGGGAGGGAGCTCTGTAAAGAGGGCTGTCATCATCCTGGAAGCGTCTGAGCAATGGCGTCCCACGGGGGCACCTCGGGGCACAGAGGCACTGTGTGCATACGTGCATGTGTGCGCTGCTCCCGATCGAGGTCAGCGCACGTCTGAGGTCCCTCTTTGCCGCTTCCCCGGCAGGCTGCCGCACACGCGGGCGGTGTTTTTCACACGTGAGGCGCCTGATGAGCGTTGCTGACTGGCTGACTTTGGGCGGCTGGATTTCTCTGTTGGAATCCTTGACTGCTGGTTCCCTCGCTGGAAACGGCGGGGTTTCGTGTTGCCCTCCAAGAAACAATTACATTAAGGATGCCGAGCAAATCATGGGAGGTTTCCATCCCCAGGATAAGGTGTCCCAGGCAAGCTTGTTTAAATCAGCCGTGGTCCGGTAATTAACCCAGCAACCACTTCCAACCCAGAGACCTGAAGGGGGTGCAGAGAGGACGTCTGAACAGTCAGCAAGTACCCTGGGATTTTCTAGGTTGGTGACACAATTTGCAACGGTGCCGTGACAGTGTGAGGACCTCGAGAAAGCACGTCACGTCCTTCACACGCGGAAAGGCAACGAAGGAATGCGAAGCCATGTCTGGCTTTTCCCATCATCTTGATACGTAACTCACTTGGCAAATCCCTTTGCAGACTTTCCAATGAAGAAATCACAGTCGCCAGCGATGGAGGAAAATTTTGGTCCCTCGCCATGTTTTCATAATTAACTCCCCCTGCTCTCCGTTCTATGAATTTATTGAGTAAACAGCCCGCTCATCGATACTTAGGCAGTGAAAACATTGAACGTTTCCTTAAAAAAATAAGGAAAACAAATAAAATAGCATGTAGCCAAAATCTTTATTGGGTAAGGAGACTCTCTTTGAGGGTCTATCATTTTTTCAAGATATAAAGGCAAACGTTCATCTCACTTTAAGAGATGTCAGAAACATAAAACTCATTTATCAGCCGTGCTCAGGTGAGTATTTCTTCTTGCTTCTTACTTCAGAAAGCCCCATGTTTGCATGAGGGATGTTTTAAGGGTGTAAGCCCATACGTTACGCAAGGTATTTTTCACAGCGGGAGGAATTTAGCTGAGCACTTAAGCAGAAGTGTGATGGGTCTTCCTGCAGCCTCGTGAGAGGCTCAGAAGCTGAGAATCACGGCCGAGCATGACCTTCGTACCTTACGCCCTCTCTCAAGGTCACATCCTGTGTGGCTGGCACGTTCCTTGTCTCCTGTCCGTCCTCGCCTTTCACAACCTCCCCTTCCTCACAAGCTGGCAGGTGGTTTTTTCTTTATCCCCCTGCTCCAACGGTTTCCCCAAAGGAATCGCTCATCCATAGATCAGAGGGGAAGACTTAAAGGGAGAACCACTGTAGGTCATGGATTAAGGACGAGGGACAGCGGCAGAGCTCTGAGCAAGGTCATTCAAAGACACCCTACGTTCTCTGTAAGTAGGGGAGACATTCTACTGAGAGGGAGGCAGAGAGAGCACGGGGGGGCTGAGTCCCCTGAGCAAGGTGACGGGGATTTGGAATTATTTCTTGGTGGGACACCCAGGTCACCGATCTGCGAGGGCTGCCGATGGCACTCGGGTCCACATCAGACAGAGCTGGAGAAGCAAGATGCTGGTTTTAGCCAGGGTTCAAGAAATGACGGGGCAGAGGAATCAGAGGAACGTGGATTACAGGAACTGATAACGAAGGAGAAGAATTACTGATATGAGGAGATTGACATCAGAACCCAACGGAAGGGAAGGAGCTTTTCGGGGGAAGAGGGAGGTTGGGATGAGCAGCAAGGCTAACCCGGACCAGTCAGACAGCGGACGCACAGATGAGGCCAAGATTCATCGGCAACAGAGGGTAGCTCTTTTTCTTGGGGAGAAAACTCAAGGAGACACGGTGAGTGTGACACGGGTCTCTGGGTGACAACTCTTCCGTTTTGACTGGCAAATTATGAAGTCTGAACAAGGTTTATACAGGAAACGGCAGGACCTCAAAATCAGACACCGACGTTTGCACTCAACGACACTGGAGACTGGCCTCACTGGATGGGAAAACCTATGTCGACTTATCCCAAAATTGTATTTTTCAATTTCAGTGAGCAGTGCGTTACGCGATGACGACAGGCAGGACCTGTTCTGAACCAGCGAGGCTGCACGACCATCGTATTTGAGCTCCGTGCGCTGGCGTTCGGCTCGGGCGCTCTCCAATGACGTCCAACGCGCCCACCGTCGAGTGGGCTCCCTGAGAAGAGATGCTGTCAGTTCCCGAGACGGATCCCTTTTTGATGTTCCAGGAGAGTCTCTCTGTGGATAATCAAGAGCTATTTTCTCTCCTGCTGAGAGGGCTTTGCTGAGAGGCACATTTCCACATGAACCGGTTTGGTAAATAATTGTGTCAATTTAAAGACGGCCAAGGCCACACGCACTAACCTCTCAGAGAAATATCTATCTTTTTTTAAAAAAAAAAAAATCACAGTGTCAAGCTACCTCGGGTTAACAGTACTGAGTCGAGAGACAACCCTGGAAACAAGCTCATCGGTTGCGTGGGCAGCAGCCAACGCTGAGATTCAGCAAAGCACCCCTCACACGGCCAAGGTGAAATGAAATCGCCTGTCTTGCGACCATGAGACAAAGACCTGCCCTGGATTTCCTACCACGTTTCCAATCCATACTCGTAGGGCAGAGGGAGTCCCGCACACACAATTCCAGAGTGGCGTTCGTCCACCTGGGGCACAGCGGAGCCCTCAGGACCCAGCGGGCTCTGCGTCAGACCAAGGATGGGTGGGATGGAGGCCAGGTGGTCCCAGTGGCTGCACGCAACCTTCAGGGGAAGGATGCGTCATCGAGGGGGGCGTGGGACGCAACACAAGGGCATGACGGGACGCTGCTTCCAGCCATGGGATGGAGACGTGGACCGCAGTAAAGACAGACCTATGGATGGCTCAGCCTGAAGGCTCGTCATCCCAGGATAAGGGCTGGTCTTCAAGGAGGCCTCCAGAGCCACTCCAAGCAGACAGCCCTGTCCTGAAGGAGCTGTTCCCAGCGGCTCTTCAGAGAAGCGAGGACATGGGACATGAGTCTGGCTGTCACCTGTGAGCCTCCCTAAGCCAGTTAGCAGCTCTGACACACGTCTTCCCAGACCCTGGAGGGAAACTTCACAGACAGACACAGCTTATCCGTGGATGAGACCCAAAGATTCGCTCGTTCCCTCCCGAGCATCCGGTCGATTCCACATTTGGGGGGTTCCCATGTCATCAGTCTCATGACATCTTTCAGTGGCTTTACGTACGCGACTGGGAGTTCATGTTGCTGCAGCATTTTCGTTTATTCTAAAATTTATTTATGTAACTTTGTTTTTCCCCCCAGCCCAAACTCCTTTGTTCTCACCACGATGCCATGAATTCACAGGGGATAGATTCTAACAGATCAGGCTTGTTACAGCTGGGTCTCAGGAGGAGTTCTCATCTGCAGAGAGCATTTGGGGCAGGATAATTCTTTCTCTTCTGTGGGGAGCGGTCCTGTGCATTATAAGACATTTAGCAGCGTTTCCCCACCAGTAACAGACGCCAGTACCTCCACGGCCCTCTCCCCAGGTGTGATGACCAAAACTGAGTCCAGACTTGTGCCCTGAGGCTCTGCCCCGAGTTGAGACCCAGTGGTTTTGAGTATACTGACACTTAAATGCATAGGTAGCTTTGTCCCTTGCTGTTACCTCTTCTCTGTGATCAATTCCGTTCACACGCTTCAAGACACTCCCCTGCGCTCTGTGAGAGCGTAATCCGCAACGTGCGCCCACGGCTGCTGCTGGCGTAAACGCCGTCCTTCACCGGTGTGGGGACAAGAGGGCCGCCAGCAAGCTCCGTGACATCGCGGGTGCTCCCCGCTTCAGCATGGCGACACGCGGGCTGTTCTTGCTGTGAACAGCCTGCCCGCCCTTCACGTCCACGAGAGCGTCCCGGCCGTCAGCTCAGAAGGAAGCGGCCAAGTGCAAGGTGCGATGTTGGCAACAGCTCCCCTCCCCGTGCCCCTCCGTTTCGTTGACTGACCTCTCCTTCGTTTAGGAGTTTTAGGTGAATTGCTGGAGGTTGGTGGACCCAACGGCAGGACATTGTGGCATTTCTACGGAGTGTTTTCAGGAGCACCGTCAGGATGGGTCAGCCACGCTGGTGAAGTCATCTGTGTTTGCAGAGAGAATGCGCGTACCCGGGGTACAAGGATTCCTCTCCCATCTCAGCCCGCCAGGCTCTGGGTTGAGTGTGACAGTGTGGCTGTGTTTCGTCTGAGTCCGGGAGGTTCAGTCCAACACCAGCCCACTGTGGTTTTAAGCGTCCCGAATACCCACCCATAAGTGCTAACAGGGAAGCTAAGAAAGGGGATGCCCTGTGGGTTGATGGTCAACTTGAAGGTCAAGCCTCAGCCTTGGAACGACAGATCTGACAGGACCCACTTGCCAAGAGCCCCGTGGACGCATTCCTGGAAGCCTTGCTCACTCCTCGGCATGGGCGTCAGGAGAATCCCCTTCGGCAGAGGCAAACCCCACCCCACTGGCAGCCAGGGGGCCGTTCTACACTCAGACGACCATGGGTTCATGTTGGCTCCCAGAGCGTTTTAAACTCCTGTCGAGGCCAGGTCAGCAGTAACGCTTCCTGCAGCGCCGTGGGCTGGGACTCAGCCCCTGGTCTGGAAGTCCAGTAAGCTTTTCCCTTGAGGCAGGCGTGCTCCGGGGGCAGAATGAGGTTCTTACTCTGTTTTCCTTCTGCTTATTTTTAACACAGATGTCATATCCGTGGGGCGTTTCTTTTTAAAACCGGCCTTTTAGCATCACATAGAAAAGCATGTCTACACTTGACAGCGGTCATCTGGTAATGATTTACAATCACAAACAGACTGGACCTGAACAGAGTCATGGGATGGAGGACGGGTTTGACTCGCACTGTAAAGTCCTGGATTATCCAATTCTTCTACTGCATGGACGACAAAAGCCACGGTCGACTCGGGTCCCGGCTCCACCAGCAACCAGTGGTGCGACCCCGGGTAAGCTGGGGTTTCTTTCCAGGACTCAGTCCCCTCATTTCAAGGGTGATGTGAAGGTCCACCTCACGTGTCAGGGGGACTGGGCTCGGGGGTTCCGGACAGCCGGTGTAACACGACCTTTGGGTGTGTCCTGAGGGTCTTCGGAAGAGATTAGACTGAGTAAAGCACATGACGCTCCCAGGGTGGGTGGACGTCGTCCAATCCACGGAGGACACGAATGGAACCAAAAGGCAGAGGAAGGGAAAGTCTGCTCTCTCTGCTTGAGCTGGGACATCCACGTTCTCCAGCCCCCAGGAACTGTCGCACCTTGTTTCTCAGGCCTTTGGACGCAGACTCACTGACAACATTGGCTTTCCTGGCGTCTCCAGTCAGTTCGAGCTGCTGTAACAAATTACCACGAATGGGGTAGCTTATGAACAACAGAAATTTCTCTCCCCGGCTCAGGAAGCCCAGCGAAGAGCATGCCGGCGTGGCCGAGTTCTGGTGAGGGGTCTGTCGCCTGTGTCTTCACGCTGTGTCCTCACGTGCAGGAAGGGACGGGGTGTCCCCTGGGGTCTCTTTCATGAGGACGTCCATCCCATCGCAAGGGCTCCACCCCCATGACCTCCCACCTCCCAAGGGCCCCGCCTCCTAATGCCATCACAGTGGGGGTTGGGATTCAGCATGTGCATTTGGGGAGGTGGGGGGGCGCAAACACTCAGGTCATAGCACCCGGTTCCCCAGCTTTGCAGGGAGCAGATCGTGGGACCTCTTGGTTGCCAGGACTGCCAGTTCCTGTAATCAATCAGTCTCTCTGTGAACCGTGATTAACGCAGATGACGTAAAGCCAGGACTAACCCCCTAAGGTTGTCATGACAATTCAAGGAGAGGGTTCTCGGAGAGCGCTCAGGAAGGCCTAGCACGTGGTATGGGGTGAGTACGCTCCGTGCAACCAGCACTTCTCCTGCAGGGCCCCAGTCCTTCCTCCTTCATGCCCTCCCCCCGACCGCGGCAGAGACAAGGGACTGACCCACCCTGCAGGGACCGACCCACCCTGCAGGGACCTAGCACGCACAGTTCCCTGACAAGCAACACACAGTGTGTAGCCATCACCTGGCTCCCACAAACAACGGACGGACTCCCAGCATCCTTCCTCATCTGTAACTTTCTTGACGCTGTTTTCCGACACGATCACAAACACTGGGCCTAATTCCTTTATTTAGGGCCGCACCTCCGCTCCGAATTCTGACACTGGTCATAGGTCCCTGGAGGCTGCCCAGGAGGGTGTGCCCGCAGAGGGCAGCCACCTTGTCAGCCTGCTTCAGCCCTGCATTTCTGGCCCTCGGAACAGCGTCTGTTGCAAAGCAGGTACCCAGGGAACATTCGCCATGGGAACGACCAGGTATGTCTTTTGACTACATAACTGCTCAGTGTCCCAGGTACACCTGCCTGGACTGGGAGTCTGTATTCCGACTGGATATGAGAACTGTTCTAAGATGACCCCCCCCCCCCTTAGGGGAGCAGGACTGAGGGTTTGGAACAGAAGAGGGCCACACAGCGAGAGAAAGGAAGTAACTTAAAGCCATTCTTCCCCCACCGAGGACAAGGGAATCTGGCTCAAAGGACTTTATAGGACTCAGGGCACATTAATGACAAATCTATTTGTAATCATTTTTGATATGGTCACATTTTCTGTTGCAAACGTCACGGTCACAACATTGAGGCATCTCTTGACCCTTAAAATGTTAAACTTAAATGAGAGGTGTTTGCAGGTAGCGTTCCAAAATAATGAATACGTTTAATATTGTTTCCCCTTTTGGCTCAGAACAGAACTTTGAAAAATGTCATACGTGAGAAAGCTCACTGGGAGGGCGAGGGGAGAGAGGAAAAGGATGCGTACAGAAAGGAATGAAGGATGTCCTCAAAACAGATGACAAACACCCCCGAAAGAGGAAAACAAATGACAGGGAAAGGAAATAAATTTCAAAGTATGGAAAATGAATCCTTAAAATGCCAGGAGAAAGGACCAGCCTGAGAATCATTTCCTTAGAAGAGCATTTTTCAAAGGAACGTTACTTATTATAAGAATAATAGTCACTCACTGTGAAGCGTTTAGCAAATACACAAAAGCGTACAAAGTGAATAAAAACCCACTCAAAGGCCGCCCTGCAGAGAACACATTTTAATATTTTTGGGTATTTCTTTCAAGTCCTTTTCATACGCCTTTGTGTTTATAAAATGGGGGCATATTCTAAAAATGGTTTTAGATCCTGCCTTTTTTTTTCCATCCAGTCTCACGTTGTGAGTGTTTTTCCCTTGTCAAATAGTGTTTGAAAACACGGTTTTGTTAGCTGTGTCGGGGCGAGCGCCCCATGGGGATACTGACCACCACCTGTGTTTGCGCAGTGCCCAAGCTAAGAGCGGTCTTTACCTTGAAATGAAGTGGTTGAAAAAATAAAATAAAAATGAGAATACCAGTTCAAGACAAGGATATGAAATTCAGATTTCAGTGTCTATAATTGGCATTTTATTGGATCCCAGCCAAGCCCATTCCTTTGCATGTTGACTATCATTTCATGCCGGGGACACTTACAAGAAACGGGAGCTCTGAGTGTGGGCGCCGTGCGGTTTTCCTACACGGACGTTTACCATCTCCAACCACCACACGACTAGGAAGTTACTGCCTGGGCTCTTTGTCTCTCTAGAGTCCTTCCAAGTCTTTCTCACGGTGTTGGTAGCCAGACAGCGATCCGCATGCACCTGTGTCATGCATACGCAGCACAGGAAAACTCACATCGGAGCGCCCAGCAGATACTTTGGCCAGTAAATCAAGCAGTCAATCCAGGCAGGCATCAGAAAGGAGGACGGGAACAACCGAGAGACCCTGCTAGTGCAACGGCCCAGACAGATGGGTGAGGCAAACTGCTCGCAGAGCAGAATGCAAGGCAGATGGCTCCCTACCCTGGGCTGGGCAGCTAGGATTACAAGCAATTATGAAAATTCAAGTTTTAGCACAAGGCAGATCTCTCCACTCCATCCACAGAGCATCTGAAACCAAGGCAATTCTGCATGCCACAATGGTTTGGTTTGTTAATTCGATGAGGGGAGAAAAGTTTATTAGTCATTTGTGTTACTCCTGCGAGTTGCCTGATTTTCTCCTGGGGAGTTCATCGTTTTTGGATCACTTTGTAAGATCTCTCTGTACTTTAAGACTATAAATGCTTTTTCTCCTAAGTACAATTTATGCAGGATTTCATTGCATCTTTTGCCGGTTTTTGATGTGTGTGACTTGTAAATGGAAAACACCAGATTAAGCAAGGGTAAACAAGGCTGCTTAATGCAAGACTTTTCAAAGTGTTTCATATGATGAGGTAACTGTGAATCTGCGAATGAGGAATTAAAATGGGGCATTTGCCACAAATCACAACCACAATGAGGTTTCACCTCACACAGGTCAGAATGGCCTTCATCAAAACTCCTACAAATGATAAATGCTGGAGAGGGTGTGGAGAAAAAGAGAACCCTCCCACACTGTTGGTGGGAATGTAAATTAGTGTATCCACTGTGGAAAACAGTATAAACTTTCCTTAAAAGACTAAAAGTAGAGTTACCATATAATCCAGCAATCCTACTCCTGAGCATACATCCAGAAATGATGGAAACTCTACTTTGAAAAGATACCTGAGCCCCAATGTTCATAGATGCACTATTTATAACAGCAAAGACATGGAAACAACCTAAATGTCCCTCAACAAATGAACGGATAAAGAAGATGTGGTACACACACACACACACACACACACACACACACACACACAATGGAATACTACTCAGCCATGAAAAAGAATGAAATCATGCCATTTGCAGCAACATGGATGGACCTAGAGATTATTACACTAAGTCAAATAAGTCAGACAAAGACAAATATTACATATCACTTGTATGCAGAATCTAAAAAGTAGTACAAATGAACTTATTTACAAAATAGAAACAGACTCACAGACATAGAAAAGAAATTTATGGTTACCAAAGGGGAAGGTGGGGGGGGGGAGGGATAAATTAGGAGTATGGAATTAACAGATACACATTATCATATATGAAACAGATAAACAATAAGGTCCTACTGTACAGCACATGGAACTATATTCATTATCTTATAATAGCCTATAATAGAAAAGAATTGAAACAAGAATACATATGTGTGTGTGTGTATATATTTCTCCAAATCACCTTCCTGTGCACCTGAAACTAACACAATATTGTAAATTGACTCTACATCAAGTATTATTATTAGTTTTTTAATCTGTTGATACCTTTATTTATTTTTTAACATTTTTTATTGATTTATAATCATTTTACAATGTTGTGTCAAATTCCAGTGTAGAGCACAATTTTTCAGTTATACATGAACGTATATATATTCATTGTCACATTTTTTTCTCTGTGAGCTACCATAAGATCTTGTGTATTTTTCCCTGTGCTATACAGTATGTTCTTGCTTACCTAGTCTACAATTTTGAAATCCCGTCTATTCCTTCCCACCCTCTGCCCCCTGGGCAACCACAAGTTTCTATTCTATGTCTATGATTCCAAAAAATAAATGTGGCATTTGCCAAAATTATTGACCATGGGCAACTTTGTTTATAAGGCATCTTTCAGGATATACTTCAATCTATTTTGTAGCTAAAATTTGGGAATCCGTGGTAGGAGGCAGGAAATATATAGTAAATACTCTACAAGAGACTAAGTCCTACTGAAAAACAACTATCATTAATTAGAAATTTTAATTAAATGGTTAAATGTAATATTAATACAATAAAACAAGTTTTCCTATGTATAAAAACAAGTTATTTGAAAACAGTACCTGAAAAAGCCCATCCCAAAAGCAAGACAAAAACTACCTAGAAATAATAAGAAATATATAAGAGCTATCTAGAAAACCATAAAACTCCACTAAGCAATATAAAGTTAGACTTGTAGAAACAAACCAAAAAAAACATGTTCCAGGATTTAAAATATGAATATTTTAATTATGCCCATTTCCCGTGAAATATATTGCAGATTTGTATGACAAAAAAAAATTCTTAATGAATACTTTTTGGACCTTGTAAATTTTTTTCCCAAAAGTCATCCGAAATAATTAGTCAGTGATTCTTATCTTTGAAAGCTTAAAAAAATTAGGAAAAGAAGCAAACTATTTTATCTGCAAGGAACATACAAAATGCACACAGATGGAGCCAAGAAGACACACCAGAATCCATCCTTACGCACACCATGTGAGCCGCATCTCGCAATCAGAGACAGCACATTGGGCAAAGTCCCAGAAGGAGGAGAGACAGAGGGTGAGGCTGAAAAGATCCTTGAAGAAATAATGTCTGAAAGAGTCTTGAGTTTTACAAGAGCTATAAATCTATAGATTCCAGATGCAGAATGAATACCCAAGAGGATAACCTCCCAAGAAATCTATGCCAAGACAGAGCTTAATGAACTCCTGAAAGCCAAACACAAGAAAATCTTGAAAGCTGACACAGAAAAACAACACCTTACCTACAGCGGGGAAAAACATCAAAAGACAGCAGATTTCTCACCAGAAACCATGGAGACAGACCACTTGGAAGTGACACATTACTTTCTGCATGCTGAAAAATCCTTCAGGAATGAAAGGGAAATTAAGACATTCTCAGATAAAGGATATCTATCTAAGAGAATATGTCAACATCAAACTTACACTAAAGTGCTGAAAGAAATTCTCTAAACAGGAGAGAAAGGATAACAGAAAAAGTACTGGAATATCACAAAGGGAGAAAACACAGTATGCAAAAATATGGATGATTATGCTTTTCTTCTCCTGTTCAGTTTTCTAAGTTATATTTGAGGTTTGAAGCAAAAATTAGAACATTGTCTCATGTGGTTACGTGTCTGATGAAAAATACATAAGATAATTATAATATAAATGGACAAAGGTAAAGAGAGGTAAGATTTCTGCAGTTCGCTGAAACTGGTAAATGGTGACACCAGTAGACTGTGACAGTTATGCATTTATAATAGAATATCTGGAGAAACAATCAAAAAGTTGTGCAAAGAGATGCACTAAAAACACTACAGGTCAACCAAAATGAGATTCTAAATAATGTTCAAGTAACTCACTGGAAGGCAGAAAAAAGAAAAACAGATAACAAAAAAGTAGCATACTTTGGCCTGAACATATGAAAAATTATATTAAATGTAAATGGTCTAAATATTCCAATTAAAAGACATTGATATTCATTCATGTTAAATAGTCTCAGAAAGGCAGAAGTAGGGAGAAAAGTCTTGAACTGGATAAAGAGCGGCTACAAACTACTTGCAGCTAATGGTATACTTAACGGTGAAAAGCTGAATGTTTTCCCTTAAGGTAGAGAACAGGGCAAGGATGCCTGTTTCCACCGCTCATATTAGGCACAGTGCTAGAAGTTCTAGTCAGTGCAATAAGAAAGTAAAAGTCATACAGATCAGAAAGAAAGAAATAAAACTGTTCCAAGACCTCACACCAAAACCATGATCCATAGAATAAAAAAATCAGTCTTCACCCAAATGAAAACTTTGGCTCTGTTAAGAGGATGAAAAGACAAACTATAGAGGGGGAGAAATTTTTTTCAAACAATGTATCTGATAAAACACTTGTGTCTAGAATATATAAATAATATTCAAAACACAACAATGAAAAAGCAAACAGTCCAATTGTAACAAGGACAAAAGGCAGAAAGAGACATTTCCCTGAAGAAGAGATACAGACGGCAAATAAGAACACGAAATGATGCTGAACATTATTAGCTGTCAGAGAAACACAAATTGAAACCACAATGAGACATCACCGTACATCTATCAAAATGGCTAAAATGAAAAAATACTGACCATATCAAATGCTGGCAAGAGTACAGATAAAATGAATGCCTCATACATTGCTGATGGGATGTATGGCAATATGGTACAGCTACTCTGAAAAACAAGTTTGGCATGTTTTAAAACAACTGTCCATGCAACACAGACCTCAGCAATTTCACTCCCAGGCATTTATCCTGGGGAAGTGGAGACTTATGTTAACATAGAAACCTACATAGAAATGTTTAAAGCAGCTTTATTTGATCCCCAAATTGAAACCACCCGGATCTCCTTCAGTGGGCGAATGGCTTTAAAAAAAACAGTGGAATAGTAATTCAGAAATAAAAAGGAGCAAATTATTGATACAGAAGATAACCCCTTGACTCTGCAGAGAATTACAGTGAATGAAAAAAAAAAAACCCAAAAAAACCATGATTCCATTTCTATAATGGTCCTGAAATGACAGTATTGTAGGAAAGAACAAATGAGTGGTTTCCAGGGGTTAAGGAGACAGTAGAGGGCAGGAGGGATGTGGGCGTGGGTAAAAAATGAGTAATAGAGACTATTATATGAATATTCAGAATAATGTGAGGGACCACTGTGGTGATGGAAACACCGTACATCGTAACGTACTATAGTTTTGCAAATTAACACCATTGCAGGAAAGTAGGTACACAGTAAACCTGACGTCTCTTTCATTTCTTAAGATGCTGGGTCTAATACTGCTTTAAAATAAAATATTTAATTAAAATAGAAAAGAATAAACCTAACGTCAACATTAGCAACAAAAGAGCCTTCAATGGGATGAAGGAATATGTGTGTTCTAAGTTCACATAGATGGTACGTACCATTTTAGAGACTAATAAGAGGATATCAACCCTTTATCAGAAATTCGTGAGATTTTCCTTCCTGTTACTTTTTATTTTCCATGAGGAGGTTACATTTAAAGCTAGGAAATTGCACTCAGATGGCTCCGCGTTGCAAGGCTGTGGAGGGGTTATTTAGCTTAGCTGGGCGAATGTCACACGAGGAATCT
Organism: Camelus bactrianus; assembly: GCF_048773025.1. Taxonomy (NCBI): domain Eukaryota; kingdom Metazoa; phylum Chordata; class Mammalia; order Artiodactyla; family Camelidae; genus Camelus; species Camelus bactrianus. The sequence continues at coordinate 3,996,233 of NC_133575.1, forward strand.
GGTCAACGGTGGCATGTGTGGGGTCCTCGGTTAACAAACGCACAACCGGCGCCATTCCGGTGTGACACGCACCTGCCAGGAAGAGCGCTGCTTCGGATGAGCTCCGCCATTTGTCCACGTTCTCGGTTTATTATGGAAAGAGCTCGTTAACGAGGCTCCTCATTGTCCTGAATGAGGACCTCACAGCAGGGGAGCTGCTTTCTGTTCTGTTTTCCTCATTAGTCGGTGGTGAATCGGAGGGCACAGCGGGACGCGAACAATAAAGCATTTTCATGGGCTCGCTTGGTCCTAATGAGGACTTGGGGTGATGCCATTTCTCCCTGAGTCACAGGTGCCCTTTGTTCACACCGGAACACCACCCACCATCATTGCATGCTTGGCCACCAAGTACTCGTGGACCCAGAACAACAGTCCACAGTCCAACCTGGACGGACGTCAGAAATAAGAAAGATTCAAATGTGCTTGAAGCTCTTTTGAAACATGGAGTGGATATCTTAGAGGGGAAGAAAAAAGGGATGGATGTTCCATTGGTTTAACCCTCTGAGAAACTGCTTTGAGTCCTTCTCAAGGTCCACCTGCACGCTTCTTTGCTGACAACCCATCTGTACGTGTGCTTTGAAACACTGTGGTTTCAGACTCCATAAGCCATGTGGTTCCCACTGCAGTCTTTCCAGAATCAGGGGAGTCTTTGAGACCACAGCACACATTGGAGTTTCTCGCTTTCAACAAGCTTCTCAGGCCTCCCCTCCCTCTGACAGGTGACCCACCCCTGCTCTATCCCACCTGAAAAACTAACCTGTCGGGCAAGCTGAGGGGCACTGCTGGGAGTATTAGATTGGACCATACGGAATCACCATTTCTGCAAGTCAGAGATAATTACATGTTGACAGTTTCATGTGGTTCGTCCCAGGGGTTCTCCATCAGGGACAACTTTGTCCTCCTAGGGGACTTCTGGCAACATTTGTGTTGTCATAATGGGGAGGCGGGTGGTTATGGAATTGGTGGCTTGAGACCATGGATGTTTCTAAATGTTCTAGAATGCACAGAACAGCAGCCCCCTACCCCCCACTCCCCCAACACACAACGCAAAGACCCACCTCGCCCCAATTCCAATAGCGCCCAGGTGAAGAAAGCTTACTTCTGTTCATGGAATCACGAAAAGCTAACCATGAGCCAAAGATAACCCTTGCAAGCAGTTCTGTTTGCCTTCTCGATTGTTGTAAACCATGGTAACAAGACAGACCACAGCAAAACCAACTGAAACTCTTGTTACCAGGAACCTGCTCACTTCTTTTTATTGTCTGCCTGGCTCCTGGACTCCTGTGGGTTTACAACCATCTGATCTGGAATAAGCATATCCTAAATTAGTGGTTGGAACACAGGGGCAATGTTGTATTCCTAGTTCCCTCACCCCCTCCAAGAGACATTGGCCATGTCTGGAGACATTTTTGTCTAGATTTTGTGTAGATATTTTGTTACCACTGGGGAGGGAGGAGCTACTGGCATCTGGTGGGTGGAGACTAGGGATGGGGCTCAGTGTGCTACAGTGCACAGGAAGCCCCCCAGCAGAGAATCATCTGGCACCAAATGTCAGTAGTGCCACGGTGGAGAAGCCTTGGTTCTACACAAAATAACGTAGGATTTAAGATCAGGGACTTGAATACATCCAGAAAGCTCTAATTTGAAAAGATACATGCACCCCAGTGTTCACAACATCACTATTCACAATAGCCAAGACATGGAAACAACCTAGATGTCCATCAACAGATGACTGGATAAAGAAGCTGTGGTATGTTTATAGAATGGAATACTACTCAGCCATGAAAAAGAATGAAATAATGACATTTGCAGCAACATGGATGGACCTAGAGATTACTACACTAAGTCACATAAGTCAGAGAGATAAAGACAAATATGATATCATTTATGTGTGGAATCTTAAAAAAATGGTACAAATGAACTTATTTACAAAGTAGATATAGACTCACAGACATAGAAAACGAACTTATGGTTATCAAAGGGGAAGTGGGGAGGGATACATTAGGAGTTTGGGATTAGTAGATACACACTACCATATATAAATAGATAAACAACAAGGTCCTACTGTAGAGCACAGGAAACTATATTCAATAGCTTCTAATAACCTATAATGGAAAAGAATTTGGAAAAAAAAAATGTATATGCATATTGAATCGCTGTGCTGTACACCAGAAACTAACACACCATTGTAAATCAACTATACTTAAAAAAAAACAAAACAAAAACAAACAAAGAAAAAACCCAGGGCCCTGTAACCACTCTGCCTGGTTCCAAAGGCTTCTCCACTTACTGGCTGCGTCTGCCCCAGGGCACTTGCTGAAATGGTGGTGTGAGGCGTTCAGCCTCAGGGTTGCAGGGAAGACTGAGGAGGTCAGTACAGGTTGTCCCCTTTAAACAGTGTTTTGTTGAGGACACAGATATTGGCTCGTTACCTCTAGAAATACTTCGGAGATCAAAAGGGCAAAATTCAGAATTTACAGAAATTCATCAAAAGTATCTAGACTGCTGGAGGTGATTTGAGATCCTGGGTTTTGTTTGGGTTTTTTTTTTGGGGGGGGGGACTTGCACCCAATAGAATAGATGTCATTTCCCTTAAGCAACACACATGCATATTCCAAAAGCAAACGATTTTTCAACAGGAAGTTCACAACAGCCGAACATGATTCTACAAGTTTTATGCTAAGAAAAACCCGCTTGTCACAGGAAAACAGTGAGTTTTATTTGCACTGTTTATCCTCGCTCCAGAGAAACGGCCCCCCTGTCGAAATCAGCAGAGGCTGGACTCCATCAGAAACGAGACACGGAAGCCTCAGGTACCGCGTTTCTGCGTGCGGAGAGGAAGGGCAGGGTCGACCAGCACAGAGCTCGAGGTGTGAGATAAATCGCACCCGCGCTCCTACGAGTGGGTCCTGAGCCCACTGTGTAAATGCTTGCTGGTCTCCCCAGGAGTCTATGTCGCTTCTCCAGCCTGATTCCCTGTCGTCTGCAAGACACACACGCCACCCTTGAGGGGTTCCTGCTTGATTGCAAGGGAGAGAAAGATTCTGCAGGAACTACTTGGATCACACACAAAGATGACAGCTGGTGAGTAAGGAGGTGAATTTTTCTCATCAAGGTGTGGGGCAAACAGCCGGCTGCGTCCTGATGCCCTCCTCACCTCCGGCAGGGAAGGCAGAACAATCTTATCTGGGGAGGGCACGCCGCCTGGCAGTTCTGCCATGCCTGTCTGGCCCTTCATTAATCCTCGGGGGCTGCAAATCTCTCTGATAACAAGAATATGAATAATTGCCCCCTCCGTCTCCTTTTACCTCGCCGGATGCAGAGAGCACAGATACAGTTATCTGCTGGGTAACATATTTGATACTGTAGCTTCCTGTCCAAAACTCTCACACCAAAAGGGAAAATAGGTAACAGTGTCCACTTTTCGCCAGTTCCTGTAAGAAGCCTTGGCTCTCCTTGTAACTGAGGACCACGGCTAGACACTGAGAGGTGCAATGAGCTAGTATCTGCTAGAGCTTCAAAGAGGGCATCCCCGTGTAGCGAACAATCCTCCCCACAAAGATGCATTTTGAAAGGACTATTCTCGAGCAAAGAAGAGACGCTTTGGGTGGGTTTTAATGAGGCCAAATGAGACGGGCTGGGGGCTGTGAGAAACGGAACGGCTTATCAGACTGGGGGGGGGGGTGCAGTGAACGTTTGTCTTTTTGCTCCCTTTTCTGCCCGAGATCCTCGCTGTCCCCAAAATGCCAAAGGTGGGATGTGCTAAGGGGGCGGTCTTGACAGGGGAGGCTGAACAAGTCGTTTCTCTGCAATACGACCCAAGCCTCACAGACAGGATGGAGACGGAGAAGCAGGGATGCAGGTATGTGAGTGAGCTTGGTCTGGGTGTCAGGGCCAGGCGCACTCGGCCTCCTGCCACACTGTCCTCAGTGTCAGGAGACGGATCCTGTCCACCTTCACCTGCGTGTCTCCATCAGGCTGGCAGGAGCAGGGGGCTTGGGGCTGGCTGCAAGGGCCACGACGTGTGAGTCAGCCCCTTGGGAAGCGGCTGCTTCTGTAAATGTCACAAGCAGGGAAGAGAGAATGGTTTGCATCCTCACTGTTGAAGGCAGCCCTCCAAGTGTGCAGTCCCTCGGCTGCGGGAGCTTCCGAGGTGGCAAGGGACCCCCTTTAAACTCGGAAAGGAGAGAAATTAAAGAAAAAAAAAAAGACAATTCTCAACAGAGCTGATGAAGGCAAGGTAGTTTTCCATTTAGGATTCAGGAGTGGACCGTCTCCCTTTGTAGGCAATTTAGCTGCCATCGGGCAGGGGTTTTACAAATGCGTTTGCAGAATCACCTTCCAGCAGCTGGATCCTGTGAACTTGGCTCCCTTCAAATGGTGACTTTCTATTTATTTGTTATTCCTAGAAGAGGGGTGCATACGTCATGTGTGTTTTATGCTGCTTCCCCGCAAGGTTGTAAGTACTGGGTTATACAAGGGGACCCCGAGGGCGAGGCTGGCACCCTCCGGGAATCAGATTCCCTTCCTGGGACACTTCAGGAAAGGGGCCTACTAGGCCCGAGAGGATGGGGATGGTAAGGGACGAGGACCGCTGCCCCACCGTCAGGACCAGCAGCGGTCCACTCCCAGAGGGGAAGGAATGCCCTGCTCGTTTCTGTCGTCGCACAAATTCCGCCTGGTCCGTTCTCCCGTCCGCCTTGATGCATTTTCTGTCCCTGCACCGTGCCCGTTACCCCAACTTCTGGGAACTATGTCTTTGGTCAGGTCAGCAGTTAATCTGTGCAAACCACAGAGTGGAATGAGTGTGCCCGCTCGGTGCCCCGGCCCCTCACTTTCCAGCAGTACCAGTGATATCAGAGAACGTTTGTGTGAGCAAACAGCAGAACAGACATGCAAGGACGGGCGAGACAGACAGACACCGATTCAGGGAAAGGATTAAAGGCAAAACTCAGAGGCGCTGTCGTAACCCTGGGCAATGGTGTCACCGGGTTGCCCTCAGACACGGACCAGGGCGTCACATTTTACAGGACTGCCGTGAACAACCACATTCAACTCCCCTCTGGGAGAGCCGTGCCACAGCAACAGCCATCCTCTCTCCCACCAGTTCTAACACCTTATCAGAGTGTAAGTCGTTATTTCTGGTTTGATTTGACTCAGCCGGTGATAGCTCTGATGGGTTTTCTGTCCAACAGTCACAAGGCGCTCTTTTCAGAGCCAGCCCCTTCTCTGCAGGTACCTGCTTCCGTGCATAAATCAAACGATGCTGTGTTATCCGTGCCTTTACTTTACTTTTGAGATCCCTCCATCCTGTGATGCTTTACACACGCATATGAGAAGTTAATCAGCTTATCTTGCGATCCAGAGATGCGTTTCCAAGGGAGTTTGCCGTTTCAATAACTGAATGTTCCTCTTCAAATTACACCTCCTTTCCTCATGTTTTTCATTCTCTCAGAAGCACACACTTGTTGCACTTTAACTGCATCGTCTCCCAGGACGGTGTTACAGTCTCACACCCACGCCCTAGGTCGGATCCTTCCTGCCGTTAAACAGTCACCGTCAGGTAACTTGGCTGTCAAAGAAGTTCACGTTCACTCCTTAACGCTACAAACCTGTGTTTCAACTCAGTTTTCACTCGATATATTAACTTGGACTCTCCATTTGTGAGTTCAGGATTTGCAGGTACACACTAGTACATATAAAACAGATAAACAACAAGGACCTACTGTAGAGCACAGGGAACTGCATTCAATATCATGTAACAGCCTATGATGAGAAAGACTATGAAAAGGAATAGATATGTGTGCACGTGCAACTGAGTCACTACGCTGTGCACCAGAAATTGACACAACGTTGCAAACCAACAATACTTCAACTAAAAAATGTATTAAGTTGGAACAAGAAATGATGAATATGTCAAACTCCTGCATCTCATATGATCCACCCCTCTTCCCCTGCCCCCCTTCCCCCCAACCCCACCATCACCAAACAAAAAATTCCTAGTAACCGTGTCAGGGAGACCTTTTTACGTAGTGACAAATGGTCAGCAGCCTCTATGATAAACTGGTGCGGGTTTAATGGCGAGGCACGTGCCTGGCTCTACATTCTTACCCACCGTACGCGTCTCTCTTCCAAGTCAATGGAACCAGAACACGCCTTGTTCATGCTCCTCTTGGGATGTCCAGGTTCTTTCTCTAGACATCTCATGCCCTCTTTAAAGTCTCAACCGGATCCAACCCCCTCCATGAATACGCAGCCCTCCAGCTCACCACCCCCTTCTTTTCTAAAACCCCGTAACATTTATGGCACAGGATAGTTGTTCAGTCAGCTCCAGCCCACATCACTTGTATTGGTCATCTACGTGCCCAGCAAAATGCCTGGCCCCAGGGGATGTGCTCAGTGCCCGGGTCTTTGAGTTTAAAATCTTGACACAGAAACAGAGATGATGCAGAGAAACATACAAGGCGCTTGCTTATAAATATCTTGAGTCCCACATCAAGAGCGGGGAATCTGCGTAAGACACTCTATATTCTTTTCTCAGTGACGTTCCCAGCCGTTGCTCAAAAGAAAAAAAATGAGAAGGAAAGGATCACAGAAAAGAAAGGAAAGAAAAGAATGAGCCTCACTCTGGATGAACACTCTCTGTTCCTCTGCACAGACGCTGGTTCCTTTCCTCTGTAACAGCACCCACCTTTCCGGGAAGAGCTGCTGTCCGAAGGCTCAGCTCACATTTTAAATATTTCAAGCATTCTTGGCCACCTTGAGTCTCCGAATCTACAGCCTTCTGAGCAAAAGAGGAGCACATAATGCATGCTTCTGGACGTCAGATTAAATCACCTGACGCACTGGAAGTTGGGCACCTGTCCCCTGCCCACCGGTGCCACCTTGACTGCTGCTGTTGTCCGCAGCCTGAGTTCAGTGACATCCATCCTATCGCTGGGGTTTGTTCCCCAGCATCTTAGAAAGCATTCCACACCACTTCCTATATCTTGTTAAGTCAACAGAAAAGTGTTACACTGCTTTCCAAACCCAGATTTTTCTCAACTTCCTCCTGGGGGCTATGACGGGAGGCATCTGTAACAGTCTACGTTTCCATCTCTCTCTCTCTTCTTAATTTACACTGGAAGATGACAACAACACTCTGTCAGCATGTCACTGGTCAGCGTTCACACATCTTACCTGGTCGATATGGCTTCCAATCGGGAGACAGAGCACCCGAATGATCCGACAGCTGCTTGAAGACCCAGCCAAGAATCCACCAGCACGTCGTTGGAATTTTGAACAACCTAACGTGGAACGCGATGTAAATGGTGACAAGAGGGCACAGAACTGCTCGATCTGCCCTCAGACAAACGTGTGTTCTTTGGACCTTGGGCTGGCATCTAGATACAAGCTGAACCACCTGCACATCTGCTGTTGGTGCAACGGCGTAGATCACCTGGCAAAACAGACCACATGCCAAACTCTTTATTTCGGTGGGCACCCAGGGGACAAAAAAAAAAAAAAAAAAAAAGAAGGGATGTCTCATGGTTGGAGCGAATTTCCCGATTCCTTGGTCTCTCACTGTCATATTGGGTTTGGCTTTGTGGGCTGTGGAATATAATCATTTTCTAGGATGCTGTGCTGTAGGGCCGAGTCCAACGCAAAGATGTGACTGCCGGGGAACAACAGAATGTGCCGCCCCCAATATGTGATTGGCGGGGTTGCAGACGCACTGCCCCAGAAATTTGCCCCTTTGGTGTATTGATTATTTTGAGCTGTGGGCACTTGACAAACAGCAAATGCAGGGAGAGGCTTTCTCCAAACTCCGCTTTGTCTGCCTAAGGATGGAGCCTCCAAAAGGGGAGTTGTCATCAGTCCCCTCCCCGGGAGCTTTATCAGCCAGGTGGGTTGGATTCTCATCACGGGACAGGGGTCTGGAGACGCGGCCAGCTACACCTACAATGTAGGGAGGACAGATGCAGACCGAGGTGTGGTCCGCACCAGAGCCGGACGAACTTGGTCACAAACAGCCACTCGTTCTCCTGAGGTTCCTCCGTGTACCCGGGAGGCAGATGTGTTAACGAACTTTAGTGTGATTTTCTCGTGTTAATCCGTCTTTTATGACAGGGGTCTCAGAAGGGAACTCAGAAGGGTAGAGGGGAAATTATTCTTCCTCTGCGACACAATCCTTTATGTGACTTAGGTCATTATTTTCCCTGAAACTGTTTTTACCCAATTTTCCAGTGTTTGTGGCATAATTGCCTGAGACCAAAATGGGGAACATAATTTCCTATTTGTTGGGAACGCAACTGTATGGTGGTTAATGACTTTCTTCTCGAGACTAATTGTCTTTGATAACCTGAACTTATCATATATTTATGGGTAAACTATTTGGTCTTATTTTAATCATCGGACTCAAGTAGACTACCTTTGTAGTTACTGCCAAAAGCTTGGGGAAAGATACGTGATCAATGTTGAAGCCGATCAATGTTTTTTACAGCTTGGCTAGCCACTTTGACCTAATCCCCATGAAGCTAATTTCAGCTAAATACCAAACTGTCCTCTGAGAAGGTCTACTGCTGCTCCAAGAAGGAAGTGGAAACAAACAAACTCATCCTCATTCCGAGTCACCCCACTGGGATTCCATTTCCCGTTGTCCGGGGCTGAAGCACCAGTGTGTGAGTGTGGATTCAACCTTGCAGCTCTAGAACGGCAAATCTGTCCTGCAGGAGACTTTCCACCTGCCGAACACAGAAGACAGAGCTGTCCCAACATTCTGCTGAATGAGTGGTACCTGTTTTTTTTGTTTTGTTTTTTTTTTTTTTTTTTTACTATAATTATCCTTTGAATTCTTCCATAAACTAATTTTAAATCCTCACGAGTTGTGCCTGAGACACGGTGCCCCTAACTGCATTTGACAGAGTGTGGTGGTGCGTGGAGTTGGGCTCTGCAGGAAGGAGACTGAGGCTGCAATTAACACGGCACCAGATTGATCAGGATCAATATCTGTGACGAGAACAGGACACAAGCAGGACAGGGCAGAGGGACAGGTGGAGCCCATGGAATACAGGCTGCTTTTCCAAGCTGGGAAGGCAGGGAGACGGACTCTTCCTAATGACTCGGGAGAGGGACACAGCCCTGCCAGCACTGAGACCCGCGTCAGGCTTCTGACCTGCACAACTGTGAGGTCAGAAGTTTGGAGCACTTACCCACCATGTGTGCGCTGATTTGCTACAGCTGTGGCAGGAAACCCACCCACCTAGTAAAACGTTCACGGGAGAATCTGTGTGACACAGGTCTTCCGTGGAAAATTCCTGCCACTTATTTGTGTGTGAACATTGTCATAATAAAATGTTAGGAAGAAATTAAAACTAAATTATCGAAAATAAGAAGGTAGATGACCACAGAAGTTACCTGGGATTCACTTCAAGGGAAACGAAAGCACCTGGTTCTAGAGTCAAACAGGGGATTTTGGAAACCAAAGAGGCAGAAGATGGGTGGGTGCTGCAGGCAGGCTAACAACCTGACTTCCTCATATACGTTTTCAGAAGCACCCTATATTTGCAGACCCTACTCAGAAACCTGATAGCTTTTCAATCTCTCCCTCCTCAGAGGGCAGAGTAAGGCTTATTTATTTATTCCTGAGCAGGTTACAGGTTTATTCTGGAGAAGGCTGCATTGCCCAACCCCAGGAAGCTTACAGAATGGTTCGGTCCTCTTCAAAGGATTCCTGGTGAATCCTACGTCCTCCCTCTCGGCTTTGTTTCTTGGGATGGTTTTATGCTCCGTAGAGGGTCTTCGTCTGTCCCTCAACCAGGCTGCTCTTTGGCTGGTCTTCCTCTTCACGTGTTCCTGCAGAGCCAGGGCCCCACTGCCCACAAGGTCTGAGTACCACAGGGCCATCTCCAGAAGTCAGAAGGTCCTACTGGGGGTCAGGAGGACCCCATTCAACAACACGAAGGCATCTGGATTCTTTCGTTCATTCATCAAGGAACCTCTCTCGTGGTCTGGGCACTCTTCTAGGTTTGTGTGAGTTGGTGATCGCTGTGTGACTAATTTCCCCCAAACTTGGCCACTCAAAACATCAAACATTTATTATCTCCCAACATGGCGGTAGATTTCTCCAAGGCTAGTGATTCCAGAGAGAGTCAGAGACATGCACAAGATGGACTGCGTGGTCTTTTAAAATCGAACCTTGGAAGTGGCATTCCCACCATTTCTGCCGTATTTATTTCCCTAGAAGTGAGTCACTACACCTGGCCTTCTCTCAAGGGGAGGGGAGCAGTTACACAAGGCTGTGAATACCAGGAGGCAGGGCTCACTGGAGGCCATCACACACTGTCTGCCACGGTCCCCTCTCTGGCCCCTGGTGGTGTATGCCCCTCCTTCCATAGATTCACCCCTTTCTGAGGTCTCCGTGAGTCTAGTGCTCTAGGTAAATAACTCAGAAAGTGTGTAGGAGTCAGGTGACAAACTATAATAAATAATAAATAATGAGCAAGGAAATTAACACACCTTGATAGTTAAGTGGACCGTTTTCAAAGAGGTCACCTATCGCACTGGATAAAGAGTGATGGAAAGGAAGTTTCACATATTGACGTATGGGTAAATCACACTGGCTTACGCCTGATTTAGCTTGAACTTTATGCCAACCAGCACAGCCTGCCTTATTATGGCCTGTCAAACATACGTTGTACACCTGCTTTAACCGGTAAAGAAAAGAACGCATTTAAAAATCAAAACAGAGGGGAGGGTGTAGCTCAGTGGTAGAGCACGTGCTTAGCATGCACGAGGTCCTGGGTTCAATCCCCAGTAGCTCCATTTAAAAAACAAAATAAAATAAACTTTAAAAAACTAATTACGTCCCCCTCTGAAATAAATAAAATAAAATAAATGGAAATTTTTAAAAATGAATAGAAATAAAGATGGAGTAACTGTGGTTCAGGCATTCAAAATGGAGCCTGGTGGCCATGGTGGATGTGATTTTAAACACCTTCCTGCATCACTGAGAACTGGAATTTTCTGAAAAGTATCAAACTCAAGGACAACACCAGCTGTTGTTCTCAAACTATCTGCTAGCAGCTGCCAGCTGCCACCATATGGTCTCAAGGTCTTCCCTTGTGACTACGCAACCACTTCCGAACCCAAGAAATCTTTATTTAAACAAGCACCCTTACTTCTTGCCAGTTCCAATTATAATTCTTGACAAACCACTTATGTAATTCTGTGGGTTTTGCCTTTAAAAATCTCCCCCACTTTGCAGTCAGGCAGAACACCATTGAAGGGCTTCTCGAATCTGTGTCTCCCGAGCTATAGTCCTTAGTTTGGCTCAAATAAAAGTCTTTTTTTAAATTTCTATCATAGATTGCTTATTGATGATTTCTGTCGACAGGAGGAAGAGTCACCAAGCTGGCTGGCAGCCTATGTGAAGTCAGCCAATTCAGACAAAGGTATATGCCTGTCCAAGACCTTTTGGTCAGACAGGACAAAATAAGGAGGAAGAAAAAAAATTATGTGTATATTTGTAAGACCAGTAGAGCAAGGCTGGTCAAGAACATGGTGGAAAATGCACCGAAAGGAACAGAGGACCCCACTGAGGATGAAGCTTATGCCCTCCAACTCCACTCTCCATGGCAACAGAATGCTCTCACGTGCCGATTACATCTCATAAGAGTGGTCCCTGCAACTGTCAAAGTGGCCATTCGAACTGAAGCTGCTCCTGCTTCAGTTAGCGCCCACCAGAGACAGCAACCTGGAGAAGAGGTTGGGAGGGGTGGGTGAAGCCACGAAGGAATGCATTCCAAGCTCGCATAAAAGGTGAGAGCGCCCATCACACGGTGCTTCCTCTAGCAACCTTGGTCAAGCAAGGCTGAGCAATACAGAAGGGAGCTTCCTATCCACGTGACCCCACCTGTTCTTCTCTCCAGCATCATCATTTGGAAGGACCGTCCTCTAAAGAAAGGGACACTTGATGCTTAGATGCCACCCCGCCCCCCAAGCCCTGATCCCCATCTGTGACTAACACCTTTTCAGAGTGTGGCAAGGCCGGCCAGTGAAGGCTGTTCGGAGGAATATCCAACACATTAATAGAGAACGATGGAGTGGCGAGGTCTTAAGCCCCGGAAACTTCAGAACTGGTTGGAAAGAAGGTGAAATCGGCTGGACCTCCAAAACACGGCTGGATACGACATGAGCCTGCTGTGTATACACTTTCTCTCCCTCCCCTGAGCTCCTCCTACCTTACTGCTCTCCCGGCCGCCATCCCTATGCCTTCCACCACCTCACCAGGAGCCTGAGGGCTTCGCCAGCATCACTGGACAAGAAGTACGAAGCGCCAGGTTACAAGTCCCAGCAGACGAGGTCCCAGCTGTTAGAGCGCGTGCTCCTTCCCCTTTAGACGCCGATGTAAAGACCATATTCACATTCACATAAGACTGACTTCGTTTCATTTCCCCTTGTTCTTCAGGGGAAGTCCTGGGTTAATAACTGCAAAGAATCTAAGATTTTACTGTAGATCCTGTCCAACAAATCCGTCGACCAGAGCTTCACAGAAGACAAGAGACTCGTGGCTCAGAGACAAAAGGTTGCCTGTTCTCACAGCAATAGCAGGAGGCAGAGCAGCATTCGTGCCGCTGACTACAGGTAACACAGGGAGGGCTGCGTGATGTCTGCACACACAGGGGAGTTTGTCACGGGAGAGGAACCCTGTGCTTAGGGAAGTCGACCTGGACACTGATAATGGGCTGTAAGCCTTGTCGGATCTTTCTTCTAAGGGAAGACATTATCTTTATTAAATTAGTGAGCATAATAACCAATGAATAGAGCAAGGCTGCCACTGGGTTTAGAGGAAGACATGCTCTCTGTCTCCCAAGACTGCGAGCTATACAAACATCCTCGAAAAGATAGTCGAGAAAAAAAGGCTGTCTGTATGGCATCCTGCTTGCAACACGTGCAGAAATGCAAGAGACCCCGGAAGAACCATCTCCCCACATCTTTCTAATGTGGCTTCTTGAATAAATAAGAAAATGATGTAAAGGACGATAAAGCCTATGCTATGTGAAAAACAGAGACATGATGACTCTCAGCCTTCATGGAAAATAGGGTGAGAAACTCCCCAGAGGTCAGCAGCCGGTTTCAATGGTGCTTTCCAGTACAAATCCTAAAAGAAAATTGATGTTCAGACAGCTTAGCGGCTTGCAACTGTGAGTCATCTTGGCCATCTGAATTGTGGAGTTAATTGGCCCCATAACCTCCGTGAAAAGAAGTGATTCAACATTATTAGCGATCCCACGTCAACGTCTTGTGGGCTGCGGGAGTGCCCGCTTCCTAGCCCACAAGAAGGCCCTGAGTGCAAGGCCACTGTTGACTATGAAACGTGGCACTTTTAATGTCACTGGAGATGTCTGAGGGATGGGAGCGGATGACGGTTTGCTTTAATTAGGTTCAGAGGGTGTGCGTGACTGCACGCGTGTGTGCACGCATGCATGTCGAGGAGCTAGCTGTCAGCAAGGCCTTTATTATGACTGGTAGTTAGGACTGAAGTTAACCACTTAGGAGCACTCAAATTATGGATGAGGAAGAATGAATAAAAAGAAAGATCAAACGTTTCCTGGCCAATGACGGGAAAACACCCTAAGGTGACTGCGCCAACAAACCGTTTTCAATTTTTGTGTTCAGTTACTCTCCACGAATCCATTATCCCAACAGTCCTACGCAGGGCGTAGAAAATGCGTAAAGAAGTCACTTTAAAATGCGTTATATTTTGTAGTTTATATCTGACAGGATTACATCCAGATCTGTTTGGATTATGGACTCATACGTGACTGCTTATAATCTAAGACAAAATAAGACAGTGAGGGAGGGACAGAGGGAGAGAAAAAGAGATTATCACTCAATCATCCCTTAAAGTTATTCGCCTCATCTGAGTTTTCTGGAAGAAAGCAGAGATCACATAAACGGGTGAGATGTGCCCAGTGGAAAGGAACTTTTCGTCCAGATTGTTGGACGTGTTCGCCGTGTAGCCCTGGTGGGTACAGAGCAGATGGTACAATCTCTGCTGCCTTTGACAGAAAACAGTTTGATCTCTACTGGTTTAGGGAAATAATTCTCAGCCCAAACGAGGAATTAATGATGGAGGGGAAGAATGTTAAATTGCTACATCTTTTAAAGAATGACACTAAAATAAAAGGAAAGAACTCGATAAGTTAAGAGGCTGCTGTTAGACTAACCCTAAAGGTGATCTTAGTGACAACACCCCTAACTGTAGTCATGACAGCACACACTAAACTGCATATCTTGGTGACGGTACCAAAGTGTAAAAGGAAATCACGAGACCGCATGCAATTGAAAATATGATTAAAAATCACGTGTATTTGGCTCCAGAGTGAGAACAGAAGTATCAGTTCTTTGTCATAGCAGTACCTGCTCTAAATCCAACCCCCTACACACACAGACAAAGATCCCTGCCCCTGCTATTCACATCCTCGTGTAATTCTCTCCTACGTGGCGTCAGCATGGGTTGGTTGGACCAAAAGGACACTACTCTTTGCACAGTGATGGTGAGGGACTCCCAAGGTTAGGTCATAACATGCAAGGTTGTTTCTGTCACTCATGCCGAAGACAGCCAGCAGCCGTCTTGTAAGGACACTCGTGCAGCCCGATGGAGAAGGCTACGTGGCAAGTAAGCGAGACCTTCCTCTAGCAGATAGTAAGGAACTGTGACCTTCAGAAAACAGCCATGCAAGGGAGCCGTCTTACAAGCAGATTTTCCAGCCCCCGTCAAGCGTGTCCTAGCTGATAGCTGACCTTATGAGCTACCCTGAGCCAGAATCGCCCAGCTCAGCCCCTCCAACGTTACCAACGCACAGAGACTGTGAGAAAATGAATGTGTGACACTGTAAGCCACTCTGCTGCGTGACGCTTTGTTACAGCACATTAGATAACTAACTGATATAATGACCAACACCATCTTCTACGCTGGGAACAAGATGAAAATGCTGCGAGTGAAACCAAGCAGGACCCTCTGTGGCCTTCTTGGGGACAGACACCTTCCCTCTGTGTCCCTCTCTCTTTTTTGTAGAAACGCTTTAGTGTCCTAGGCCTTCCCCCCCAAGTTCCAAAGAGCAAATTTAATCTCAGAAGTGAGGAAATGTAGAAACAAAGGAAAACAGTCCAACAAGACAAAATAGTCAAAATTTAGCCATTAGACAAAGTCAAGGACCTTGAGTTTCCCCTCAAGGGCTACAGATCGTATTCTGAGCCACATCCTTTGAGCTGTTTTGCAGATGCTGAGACCCCCACCAGGTGGAAGAAGTTAACTGCATGCTGACCACTGGCGTGGAGACCCCAGACCAGGTGGAACCAGAAAATTGATGACGTTGACTCCTGCTGACCTCACCACCATCCAATCAGAACAAAGTCCACAAGCTAATCATGTACCCCATGACCCCCTCCCTCACCCTGTCTTTAAACATCTTTCCCTGAAAGTCGTCTTGGGAGTTGGGGTCTTTCGAGAACTAGCTGCCCATTCTCCTTGCTGGGTGCCTGCAATAAACACTGCATTTTCCTTCACCACAACCTGGGTGTCAGTAAATTGGCTTTACTGCACACGGGTGAGCAGACCCAAGTTTGGCTCGCTAACAAGACCATGGCTGAGCTGAGAAGTATTCAGTGCTTCAGACACTGTTTGAATGTTTCAATGAATCGGTGTTCAGTGAAACTGTGGTCAATGACACCGACGGTCAGACTCCTAAAATAGTCACGTGTGTACATCGGCTGGCTTGATGCCATTCTGGAAGGTATTACAGCCAATGGACTACAATGCAGAATATTTCAAAAGAAAAATCAGTGTATGAAGTATTTTTTCATCATTCTCACATGTCCATGTTCACATTTGAGAAAAAGATATAATCAGATTTTGTTTGAACTAGACAAGCTGATTCTAAGGTTTATAAGAGGGAAAAAAACATGCAAAAAAGCCAGTAAAATTTAAAGTAAGCCAGAAAGAGAAAGAAAAATACCATATGATATCACTCATGTGTGGAATTTTAAAAAAAGAAAAAAAAAAAAGGGCACTATGAACTCATCTACAAAACAGAAACAGACTCACAGACATAGTAAATAATCTCATGGTTACTGGGGGAGAGGGGGTGGGAACGGATGAATTTGGGAGTTTGACATTTGCAAATGATAACCACTATACATGAAAAGAGATAAAACACAAATTCCTTCTGTCTAGCACACAGAACTGTACTCAGTATCTTATCACTACCTTTAATGAAAAAGAATCTGAAAACAAATATACGTGTGTATATGCGTGACTGGGACATGATGCTGTACACGAGAGATTAACACACTGTAAGTGACTATACTTCAATAAAAATAAAAAGAAAGTTAATTAAGGAGGGAAACGATGCCTCACAGATAATGAAATCATATTTTAAAGCAATAGTAATTAAAACAGTTTCCTTCTGGCTCATGGACTATGACAAGAATACTTATTGTATAATTATTTACAGCAATAAAAGTTTGGAAATAACTTAAGTATCCACCAATAGAATAATGGTTAAGAAAATTATGGCAAACCCATGTGATAAAATGCCACACAAGCATTTAAAAAAACCAAGCAACTCAGTATAACTTTGCAGTAACGTCCAAGTGATGTCTTTTCTTGGCTAAAGGAAGACATAAAACAGCTGACCCACGGATGTCATATGTGGTTGATGGCTAAACTTTACCTTGTCCCTATAAAAACAGATCTTTCAGTTCACCATGACGATTCTTTACTTGGACATTTGATTCTTCTTAACCTGGAGGACTTAGATGACCCATGGACCCATCACATGATAGTTTTAGTGGCTCAGATACAGCAAACTCTTTTAGAAAGGGTTCATGGCACTCCTGGCTGAACTTGCAAAATAAATATATAAGGTATTCTCAGGTTGAATGACCTCTGGACATTTAAGACATGGTTTGAAAACAAAAAAATTAAGGTCTTTATTTCTATACGTTCAAGCACGTTACTAAAACAAAGGATGAAGAGTATATTTGGCTATCAGATCAGTCTTGCGATAAACAGAGTAAGACTCTACGTATCACTTTTTAAAAAAATGTCTTGGGAGGGGAGAAATAGAAATGGAATATACATTAAACACATTGTTTTTTTAAGGTATCCCCATTCCATCAAATATTTTAAAGAACTGGGCTTTTAAACTATGGGCTACAAATTATTTGTAGCCCATCCACTAATATGACTTTAGGAATAACTCTTTATTTCTTCAGTAGTTTCTCAAGAAAGGTGACACAGACACCTATTTGGAGAGTGTTACACAGAAGGCTAGGTTTTTGTGGTTTTCTTTTTCTCTTTTTGTACAAATCTCTGACACCCTAAGAGCGGGACACTACTTAATTAAAAAGTTGGAATTCAATAGGAAGGAGTGTATTCTATACAAACTGCAGATGCGAAAACAGGTGTGGCATCTGAAATAACCAGATGGTTGATTTACCTTGCTTCTTTCAGAGTCCAGTCTAAACTGAAACTTAGAAACAATCTTCCCCACCCTGCCTCCCAAAGGATTGAGTAATGAATTTCCAATTCTTAAGAGTCTTCCCCCCACCCCCAATACAACCAAAACATGGTAAATCTGTATTCCCTAGTATCTTTAAAGGGAGAAATGTCTTAATTCTCATTAGAGGGAAAATAAAATAAAACAGCCATCATGACTAAGCGTTCCTCACATTCACTCTCTTAGGCAACATTTGGTTATAATATTTAACATTGGCTCTTAGTGGTAGATACAAATACAAAAAGTATTTGTCTGGTAGGTAGAAATAAAAAGCATTTGTCTGTTGACTCGCCCCCGCAAAGCCTTTAAAAAATCTACCTCTTTTCTGCCCTGAAACGTTCCAGCTCTCCGTGGGAGTCCCTGCTTCCTAGCACATAAACTTGATTTTCCACTATTAGCTGAAGGATGCTCAGACAACATCACATTAATTTCGGTGGACACTAAATTCTATCTAATTCAGCAAGCAAGCCTGTGTTATTGGTACCTCCAAGGGCAGGGATGGCAGGAACGCCTCTTAGGATGGCGGATCGATGCTCACCACGCAGGCGGTTCTGGTGGTCAGTTACTACGGGTTTCTCAGCACGGACCAGGGTCCTGTTTTCCTTAACAACCCGAATTTGCCTAAAATCACGACTCGCGCGTGCCTTGCCCACCAAGCCGCCGGATGCACACCCATGGCCCCACTGCCTCTGCACCCTCCCCGTGTTTGCCGGGAATCACCAGCTCTCTGTACCCCAACTCCCCATGGCCCCCGCCTTCCAGCCTCGAGCTGTTGGATGGGGAAGTCAGGCTGCTGACGGAGGCAGCACAGACCTGTTGTTTGATCCCAGGACGCACGCCCTGTTTGATGAGACCCCAGAGGGACAGGTGCACGGAGGCTAATTTAATGTCCTCCCGCTCTGCAGTTACTGGGAGAGGAAAGAATGTGAAATGGCCCCTCAAGGCCCTCTCCTGGCTGGTGGCCGTTCTCTGCAAAGATCCCTACCACACACACCGCCTTGGGGTCACCTGTGCCAAGGGTTTACAGTCACCCCTCTGTTATGTGGACAACGCTGGTGTCTCCCAGAAGACTGTCCTGTCATGACGTTTCTGTATGGGAACTACTGCAAAGAAACTCCGTCATAAAGAGAAGGAAGTCTGGTGCTGTCCGCACACGTGCAGAACAAATTACCGCTGGCCGGGCCAAGCCGGGGAGGGTCTCAGCAAGGGGGGGGGGGTTGGGAAAGGAGAGAGACAAGGACCACGCTGACGGGTGGAGAGTGTCCTTGTTTTTTAAATTGCTTTGGCTGAAAAAGAAAGGGATGCATCAGCCCATCCAGCGCCTTGTGCATCATGACAGGTGATTTTCTCCGTAAGGGGTAGTTTATTGTCTTCCGAGCAATGGCATTCTGAATCCTACCCCGGATACTTCTCTGAAAAAGAAGAGACCGTCGTCTGAATCACCTCCCACGGTAGGTTCACGTGCACCTCTTGGTAACTGATTTCAGATATGCAGAAGCCTTTTTTTTTCTGTGGCCGCAATGAATTACCCTGTGAGTAGGTGACCACGTGTGTCTCCTGGTGGTGAATTCGGTCTCAGAGAGGGGAAAGCAGAGACCTGATGGCCACCTAGAAGAGGGCACGGCAGAAGGAGGGAACAGTATGGGAGTACGTGGAACGCGTTAAGGGGAGGGAAGGCAACGCTGGGTATTACTGACAGAGGATTTCCTAGCCCTCGGACTCTGATCTGAGTAGGAGACCAGGGGTGAGAGCCTCAAGCAGGACTGTCCGCAGGTATGTTTGTGTGTATTTATTTCGGTCATAATGCTGCCCTCCACAGCCACAGAAATTAGTCTGTGCTTCACACGTGTCCGTTTACAGAGCACTCCAGCCCCCACGGAGGAAAGGTAAACTATGGTGCCCATTTTACAGGTGGGAAACTGAAGTTCTGAGGGGATGAGCGAGTAGACCACCCTCCTCCAAGCAGCGAGCCAAGGTGAGACCTTCCAACCCCCCTGAGCTTCCCTCTCTGCTTTTGTCAAGGAAGCCTCAGGATGCTGGCCAGTGAAGGAAGGACCACTGTCCCCATTGCACGGATGGGGAAAACTGAGGCACGGAGTGTTTCAGCTGATGGTGGAAGGTTGTGTATGGGGTGGGGCTTGGGGTAGTCTGGCCCCAGAAGCTATGCTCTGAGTTTTAACACTGGAGTCAACAGAAGCAGATTCAAGATAGCAGACCAAGGAAGGAGGGCACAGTCGACGGGAAATGATGGCACGACGGCAGAGGAGACCCCCCCCCAGAGTCACTCAGGAGCCATGAAACAGCGTCACCAAAGGCTAGGCTGAGATCTCTGCCTGTTATCCTGGGTCAGCAGAGTCCCATGCAATATTCTGTGTTCTGTTTTGTTTTTGTCCTCGGTAATTGCTAGATACTTTTTTAAAATATAGAACAGAATGTACCATCTCAGCCATTTTAAAGTGTCCAGTTGGGTGGTATTAAATACATACACCTTGTGGTGCAAACATCACCACCACCCGTCTGGCGTAACTCCTCTCCTCTTGCAAAACAGAGACTCTGTATCCATTCAGCAGTAACCCCTGTCCTCCCCGCCCCCAGCTCCAGCAACCACTATTCCACTTCCTGTCTCTGATCAGGAACACTCTGAGTACTTCACATTGTAACAGAAAAGAACAAATCTGACTCCATATTAGATCTGTTCCTTTGACTTGAACCCCATGCCCTGTTTTCCAGGCTTAGTCATGCTGGTTCTGCACCTTTTATAAAAGAATGTAACCTACAGTCTGAAATATACAGGAGAGGCCCATGCTCAAGGCATCTGACCTTTAAGGGTATTAACACATTTGCATCCGTATAAAGATAACAAGCTGCAGCATTTTGAGAGTCAACCAGGCAAGATTTTATGGTAGATTTCAGGTTGGAAAGGGAGCCATGAGAGAGAGAATCATGTCCAGGTTGAATGTCAGATAGCCTGAGTCCGGGGTCTATGCGCGTGTGTTTCCCATGGACAGAAGATGCTGGAGGGTCAGGCTGGAGCGAGGGTCAGGGAGAAGAGAGGTCCCAGAATCCAGTGTCGGGCTTGCTAAGGCTGCAGTTCCTCTGAGGCATCCAAGTGGATGTGTCAGGCAGTCAGGAGACTGTCCAATATCGGAGGTCTCCAGAGAGACTGGATTGCACACGTGAATATAGGATTCTGTTAGCAGGCAGCAGGGGTTGAAGGACAAGGACCAATGCCCAGGAGACACGGAGCCAGAGCAGGGCTCTGAGAATGCCAGGAGCTCCTGGACCGGCAGACAGGGAAGACGGGAAACCGAGGCGACAGGAAAGGCTGCTGATTGCACGTGTCCGCATGTTTTTTCTTGTTAACGATCTAGATCATCATGCAGAGCTGTGCTCAAGGGCTGTTTTCAGTTCAGAGTCCCTGAAGGAAGCTGTCCTGGGTGTGTGTGTGTGTGTGTGTGTGTGTGTGTGTGTGTGTGTGTGTGTGTGTGTTTCTGGTTTGTTCACTTCTTTTGCTCTGCTTCTGGGAGGTCATTCTATAAGTGGTCAGCAGTGGCCCCGACATTGGCTCTCTAATTATTTTCTCGGATATTAGGTAACTGCAACATACTGGAACTGTTAATAGATGCCATCGTGTCAGTCCTGTCCCGGGGAATCAAAGCTCCCATCTGAATGAGACGGCTGCCTGAATTATCTGTGAGGCAAAACTTAGTTTGCAGTGTCTCACTGTTAACTGCTCTGTGTCCAAGTCTGTCATTTGCATTTGCAAGAAAAATTGTGTCCCGGCTTATGCAGATTTTGAAATTAAGAGAAGAGGATGCTGACACAATGTTGTAAAATGACCGTAACTCAATTAAAAAATGTTAAAAACAAACAAACAAAAAAAAAAACAAAATACAAGAGGATGTCTGGGCATAGTGGATTTTTTTTTTTTTTTAATTCCGGGATAAAGTATTTTATTTTGGCTACAGTAAGAGATTCCTCACCGGGCTATCTGAGAGGTATTATTTTTGTGTGGCTGTGTTCCAATAAAACTTTATTTACAAAATGGCAGTAGGGTGGATTTGGCACATGGATTGTGGTTTGCTGGCCCTCCAGTCTAGATTGCCGGTTCTCAGACATCAGCACACATCAGAATCATTTACGGGACCTGTTAAAACAGTCAAGGCTGGTTCCACTACAGATGTCCTGATTTAGTACGTTTGGGCTGGTGTGGAATAACTCACATTTCTAACAAGCTCCCAGAAGACGCTGATGGCGCTGGTCCCAGCACCACACTTTGAGAACTACCCCTATTTACAGACATGGATGTTAAGACCAGGTAGAAGGAAAAACCATGTAGACATTCACACAGCTGATGAAGGACAAAGCTTAGCCCTCAGATTTCCTGGTCCCTGGCTCATGTCGTTTCTACATAGGAGATTTTTAGTATGTGGGATATTGGTAGGGAAAGCAGGGTGCGTAAGGACTGGGCTTGTTGTTGGGGGGCAGACACCATGTGACATGTCTCTTCAGAGTGACAAGGACAGGGGAGCTACATCCTGGAGGAAGAGCAGCGGCCAGCTCCCAGGTCCAAGGGCACCCCTGATGCTGGGTATCTCTGGACCGCGCCCAGCATCTGTCTCGGACAGATATTCAAAGCGATCGTCCGATTGGCTGGGATTTCCGTTTGCCATATGCAGATAGATGGAAATATATGCAACTCTATTATAGATACCGGGAAGCATTTGTTAAGGACGACCGACAAGTTAAAGTGGCCGTGGAAAATTAATGTTCTTGAGGGGAACGGCCAACAAGACGGGACCCGTTCCATTTAGCCAAAGGAAGTCCGAAAAAGAAAAAGCAACATAAAGACAAAAGGAAGACGTCCCGTAAATGAGGAGCAGAGCCTGGCAGAGAAATGTTTCTTGAGCCAGTGAGACCCTGGCTGCAACACACGCGCATCACTTATCAGCACTGTGACCACGTATCTGGGCCCCCAGCCCCTCATATATCTAAAAAAAAAGATGATGACTTCTGCCCTAACCTGTTTTATAACCGTTAAATAGGATAATATATATCAAAGTGCCTAACAGCATGGCATGTCATGTGATTAAGGCCTGGGAGATTTTCCCCTTTCATCAGAAAATGTTTCCACGATTTATATTTTTATTCTCGCGTCTGAAGAATGGTGCTGGATACATCCAAGAGCTACAAAATATTCTTCACACCTTGACAAAACTTTAGGCATCGTCTCTATTAGAGAACCTATAAAAATTTCATAAATACGAAATTAGAGCCTGCAGGAATGTAAATTTTATTCTGCGGTTATGATGTGTGTCTGCAGGAAATGACCCTTTATGTGCATAAAGCTGTCTCACTTTTATTCTCTGATTTTGATGCCTGGAAATGTGGAAATGGAGCTACTTTTTGCCTAACATAATCCCCTCCCAGCACCCTTCTCTTTCCTCTAAAATTGCCAAAATAAGGGAGCATTATAGTAGCAACCGTGGTTCCCAAGCAGGTTTACGTTGCTTACTTCAGTTAAGCATGACAATGGTTCTCCTGGTCCATAAGAATTAGTCACATTAAAGACATTAAAAACATAGATGGAAACTTACCTACCCTTGGGATAAACAGACTTGATTTAACTATCGCATTGGGTGCACAAGCATGTTTGAAGGACCTTGCAGCTTTCAGTGCTCAAGTCCAAGGTCAAAACGATGAATACAAAATATTCCTTATCCCCAAAGAGAATATGGCTGCATTGCATAGCTATACCTGGAAACCAATCACTGCAAAGCCGTGGGCAAAGAACTAACCACCCCCCGCCCAGGGGCAGCAGCATGAGAAAAGTCCTTGGTGGGTGAGCGGACCTCCACTTGCCGGACATGTGCGTTTGGCCTTAGGGGGCAGGGAGAGCACTGAGCCTAGAAGATGTGTGTGCGTGATCCCAAGCTCTGCCAAGGCAGACCGAACGGCAGCCCACTGGCCCTTCCCCACCCCCACGCTGGACTCCTCTTTCAGCGGGGACGTTGGCATGTCTTCATGACGCCATTTTGAACTGTTTCTCCAGATAGAGAAGGCAAGCCATGGGGCGGGGAGGTCCCGCTCACATTCCTTCCATTTACATGTCCCGGAGGTCCTCAGTGTCATCCCAGTCAGGCTGCCTTTTAAAAACACATGGAACACAGGTAATGCCTTCTTTACTATCTTGAAAGAAATCACAAAATTATATGTATTCCAGCACATAAATGATGAGACACCAGTGGCCAAGAACACATCGGGAGGTAAAGATGCTTGTGCTTCCCTAAGAGGCATAGACCCGGGTTTAAGAGGAGATCACGTTCCTATGGGGAGATGCAGGGTACATAAGAGGACAATCCGGAAGTTGCTAGAGTGACAACCAGCATTGAGATATGGAGCAACCGACAAGATGTCTTTGATGGTGGTTAAGAGGAAAAGGGAGAAACAAACTCAAATAAAGAAAAAGTAACCTGCGGAGACAAACATCAGATTGTGCAAGGGGAGAATGCAGGCATCCTGGCATTTCCCCATGGAGCTTGGGCTGGCTTTACTGAGAAGGGTATCAAACGTACTTCCCAGAATACAGAAATAAACCAAGTCTGGACCGACCAGCACAGAAAACACGGTCCTCGATGGAATTTCCTCTGTACGTGAAGATGATTCCAGTGGGGTGAGTGGAGTCCTTACCAGTGACATAATTTGCCAAAACAATGCTCAAGATTTGGTAAAATTGTCAGCGATACAGAGCATTACCTCTCGTGATACAGTGCTTAGACCCAAGAAAATCGTTGTATTTCAAAATTGACCGGGGAGAAATACTCGAGCTCACAGCGGAAACAAGAGTTAGGTTCTAGGCTGAGGTGATTATGGAAAGCTTTCTCACCTACAGGGGTGTATAGTAAGGCTTTCAAAAAACACACAGGATGCGGGCAACTCTTTGTTGAGGGACCACCTATGTGTTTCAGGATGTCTTGACTAGGGACCCCACCTAGAAAGGCCTGAGGAGTTGTCATTTATTGCAGTTGCTAAAAAGTGCCCCACAAATTTCCGCCATGCTCTCCTGAGGGGGTCCAGGACCACCCCCACTGACAATAAAGTCCTCGATGTCAATGATCAGATTAGCTAATTCTGAAGTGAGAAGCTATTGTCCTGTGAGAGGATGAAGGAAAGAGGACTATGCAGAGAAGAGGAGGGAAATGAGAGGGTGACGTGCATTGAGCACCAGCTGAGGCTGTGGATTTAGATACTGGGCCCAAACTGGCAGAGCTGCTGACTGCAAACTGCCCCCCAGGTCCCCCCGTCCACAGACCCCAGGCCCTCCCCACTGCTCCACGCTGAGACCAGCTGCGGGAGAACGTTCATCTTTCTGTTCATTATCCAGTGGCTCTGTGGCAGGAAGATGCCTGTAACGCATATGCCTTTTTGGGGAGGCCCCACTCAAACAAGAGGGCGCTTGAAGGCACTGATTTGTCCTGAAGAAGAACCCAGAAAAACGATGAAACCGTCTCCCTTACACCTGGGTCAGATCATCATGAGATTCCATCCTGAAAAATCCATGTTCAGCCTATGCATGGTTGAGAGAACATTCGCATTTACGAAGCTCTTAATCCTCTCAAAGTCTTTCGCATTTTGATAGGACGGGCTGACCCATGTGAGCAGGAACGCACAGATGCAAAAACAGGCATCTTCTGCCATGGGGAACCAGTCTCTCTGCCCGTCATCCTCCTCCGCCCACACTTCTGGCTAATCCAGGCAAGAAGGAAGGAGCTATCCATGGGATGGTTCACCTACGTCCTGGGAGTAAACGTGCAGGGAGAGAGGACCCCTGAGCTGCCATGACTGATCTACAACTCAGAAGAAAAAGAAGGAATTAGGGAGGGGCATCCAGGAAAAGAGGCCACGGGGAGAGAGAAAGGAGAAAACGGAACGTGGGAGAGAGAGGAGCGCGTGGAGACTAAGAGAGCGCGAAGCACTGACACTGAGGTGTTTCCGTGGTTGGCAGGATTCCAGGAGACGCCAACAATGCGGTGGCCCTGGGACTTCCCGGGGCGTCCTCCGAAGAGAAGGGTTCGCATCCCCGGGTGAGAATGGCAGCTGTAAATTTTGGTGAGAAAAGCGTGCATAGACAAGCCATCCTGAGACTCCAAGCACACGGAGGGGGAGACAGCGCAGACACAGGTCGTCAAGAGCCGGCATGTTGTCAGACGTGTCCCTTTGAACAGCTCATCTTGCAAGGGTGACGAGTGGGAGTTTTGACAGTCCTGTCAAACCCTTCGAATCTCAAGTGAGCGCCCCAGTAACCCCTTCTTTAAGACAAGGGGAACTGCTGCACTGTTCCATCAGCACGCAAATTACCTTCCCCAAGACGTCGCTCTGAGTGTTCCAGGGGCAGCTTCCCCAAGCCTTGGGCTGGGGGGGTGGGGGGTGGGGTGGATACAGAGCTTAGGAACCATCCCTTCCTGGGGAATGTTTGGAATGAAGCCCCTGAAGAGGCGACTGTAATGGAATATGTTATGTCGGAGGAATTGTGCCTTTCTGTATATGTGGGGACAACACAAGTGTGAGAGGACTTCCAGTGTGCAATCATCAAGACAATATCCCGTGCTCTCCCGCTTCCCTCCACGAGTGCACCGAGCAACAGGGGAAGACGGGAAATGGGAGTTCTGCTCAGTGGCTACAGACTGTAGTTTCAACTATACAAGATGGGTAAGTTCCAGAATGATTCAGAAAAACAGTCCCAGCACTCAACCTCCCCAGTTACCACCACCACCACCATGAAACAGCATCCGATGTTGAGATGAGGGGCAGCAGGTGGATGGATGTTTGTGGTTTTGTTCATTTTGGCGACGACTTTAAAACGTTTTAACGCTAAGGGAGAAGAGCTACCCATCAACAAAAGGAAGAAGAAATATCTTCCTGTAAATTCCAGAAAGAACAATAAAAAAGCTGATGGCCTCTGGGAAAGCAGTCAAAATGCGACAGGCCGTGAAGTGGGACACTTTAGTGGTTTGTTGGTTATAAGCCTTTTTAAACAATAATGGACCTTTTTATTGAAGTATACTTGTGTCACAATATTAGATTAGCTTCAAGTGTATGGCATTGTGATTCAATATTTTTATAGACTATACTGCACTTAAAGTAATTATAAAATACTAGCTATCTTCTCTGTGCTGTACAATATATCCCTGTAGATAATTTATTTTTTGCATAGTAGTTTCTGTCTCTTATTCCCCTACCCTTATGTCCTTATGTTGCCCCTCCCCATTTCCCTCTCCCCACTGCTCACCACTAGTTTGTTCTTTACATCTGTGGGTCTGTTTCTGCTTCGTTATATTCTGTATTTTTTTAGGTTCCACATATAAGTGATATCATACAGTATTTGTCTTTCTCTGTCAGATTTATTTCACTTAGCATAATACCCTCCAGGTCCATCCACTTTTCTTGCAAATGGCAGGATTTCATTCTTTTTATGGCAGAGTAATATTCCATTGCATACATATTCAAATTATTTGTGTGCAATTCTTCACATACAATGAAATGCAGCATTCTTCTCTGATGTTTTCTGTGCCTAAAACTAACAATCTTCTGAAATGTGAGGAGGTCACTCTCTTATTTAAAGATTCTCAGCACAGCACAGAACACCTCTAACGTCTTAATGCACTAATGCAGCCTGAGGGTTGCTTCTGTCTCTCCTCACCCCTCCTTCTTCCCTCAAGTCCGGGTTAGTTACCTCTTTACGTGTTTCACAGCACTGGGGATGCCTGTTCTCACACCCGAACTTTTCTGTGCCTCCCTGAAGACTGACATTTTGCTTTTTTGATTGTGGTTTCACTGTCAACAGCAGTGCTGAATATTTACGAGCTGAATGGACACACATTCTTGTCTCATCTTCCTGACTGGTGCTTGGCAAAATATACAGGTTGTCAGAAAAGACACCTCAACGAGGGTTGACTGAAACTGGAAAGAACTCAGCGTTCTGTCTGCTGAGCTGATGACAACAATGTGCTCCCTCAAAACACCCCATACTTTTCCACGTTCCTCTCAGGGAAAAGATTCTCAACCCAACATTTCCCCGTGGCCACTGTGTCCTAAATGGGGGAAAAGACGTATGTGGCAAAAAAATGTAAGTCTAGAAAATAAAAAAGTGAAAACAATATAGCATTGACTTCGCTGGTTACAATCACTTACATTGGAAAGTTAAAATCCAAAGGGTGGGTATTGAGAAGTCTTCTACTGCATTGAGTTCCCACACCAGTCTTTGGACATGCTGCGTCCAAGAGAGGTGAGGAAATTGTCCAAAATGTGCCAATGGGAACATCAGTGCCAACGTGCTGGCTCAGGGTCTCTGGAGGTGAGGCTTAGAATTTGGCATTTTCTCGAATTTCCCCATGCCATTCAGATGGGTATCCACTGAGAACAGGATGCAGTCCAGTCTCGATGCAAGACTTGGGCAGCCTCATGACACTTCTGAGATTGGCCATTGGGTCTTTGTCTGAATTCCTTAGAGCAGAAACTTTAGACTCAAATAAAAATGCACACTGTGAGGGCTGTGAGTTTCAGTTTCTTAGAGGACCTTACTGAGGACAATGGCCCGGGAGAGAGCCTCTCGGAAAGTTCTGAGCAACTGCTCCCAAGAGGTAGGGAGGAGCCAGTATATATATGAATTTCTTTTCTTTTTCTTTCTTTCTCTCTCTATTTTTTTCTTTTTTTGGCTGGGAAATACTTGGAGTCAAGCATACATCTTAGTAACAAATTACTTCTAATCACACACACAGACACACACACACACACACACAAAAGCCACATTTATCTCAAGTGAATGATTTTAGTGTTGATCTATGGATGGGAAGAGGCAAGAATCTGGGGTCACTGAACTCCTTTCTTAGATTCACATCTTAACTATCGAGGGGCCCACAGACCCAAAACACAGAAAACTTCACCTGTTTCCCCCTCCCCCCAAACTCCTTTCAGGGTTTACTGAAAGTCAGCGACTGCGGTGGCTCATGACTTGATCCTTGTAGAACTAAATGGTGGGCAACATTCTTTGTTCTACAGAACTTACTGATTTTCACATAAGTTTACTCTATTTTCAGGAATCTCCAATGGTTAAGAAAGTATTCATTTTAAATTACCTACAGTAACTCTCCCTACCCCAGTACCTTTGATTCATTGTCACTTATTTGCTCTTGGAGAATCAACAGAACAAATCTAAACCTTTCTCATCATTGAAAGCCCTGCAGATATTTGAAAATGCTGTATTGATTGTCTATTGCTGTGTATCCAATTATCACATTATCTCAAATTTGTGCATGAAATTATCTAATTGGTGACCTGAAGCAACAACACTTACGGCGACGTCTGCTGATCAAAGCTCTGTGAATGGCTTCTCTGGGTCTTCCAGCTCAGGAGGGCCTCTCACAGGCTAAAAATCAAACGTGTGATCAGGGCTATGGTCTCCCCTGCAGAATCCAACAGGGAAAGATTTACTGCCATCACCAGCTGATGTTGTTGAAAGGACTTAGCTCCCCATGAACTGATGGACAGACAAGCTCTCAGTTCCACACCCTGTTGGGTGAAGTCCACTCTTGGTTCCTCGCCACGGGGGCCTCTCCAGTATGGTAGCCCACGTCATCAACGCACCAAGCAGATAGGGCCGGCAACAGAGAGAGGTGAGAGTCTTAAAGACCAGAGCGAGTTCTGGTCTCTAAGAACTGTTATGGACTGAATGTTTGTGCTCCCCCCACCCCACCCCAAATTCCTATGTTGAAGCTCTAACTGCTCGTGGCGTGATATTTGGAGGTGGGGCCTCTGGGACATGGTTAGGGTGAGGTGAGGGCATGCGGGTGGGGCCCCCATGGTGGGACGAGTGCCCTTGGAAGAAGAGGCACTAATGCTCTCTCTGTGCCATGTAAGGACACAGGAGGTGTCTGCCTGCAAGCCAGCAAGACAGCTCCCCAGGAGCGGACTCCGCCATCACCTTGGCCTAGGACATCCCACCATCCAGAACTGCGAGAAATGCATGTCAATTCAGCGACTCAGGGAACAGTACTTTGTTATGGCAGCCCGAGCGGATTAACACAAGAACCTCATCTCAGAAAACGTTTAGCTATACTCTGCCCACTGAAAAGCACTCCCCGGGGGCCCCCCCAACACAGAAGTGGAAGAAGGATTTACACAAGGGGGGCGTCAATATAAGAAGGCAAGGCTCACAGAGGGCCCTTTCAGAAGGCTGGCCATCACACACATGGTTCTGCCTTTTCCTTTCTGCACATCCCCGTTTCACTGAATTCTGTCTCATGAGAGCCACATTTGCACTGGTTTTTTTCCATTCCCTGGAAGAGTCTTTGATGCACTTTGGTCTTTGGCTATTGCCGTTGTAACATCTCATCCAAAAATGAAAATAGGAAGGATTTCTCTCTCTGTCTCTCTCTCTCTTCTTTTCCCCGCGCTCCAGCTATTTCATTCTAGGAAATTCTATTTCAGTCTGCCCACAAGCATCGAGATATTTTCTGCGTAAATCCATAAGCAGCAACTCACAAGAGATGAGTGGAGGTGAAACCGTGTTCTGACACCCGGGGTCCAAGAATCCTTCCCACTCTTAAGCTTTCCGCTTGATGTCTCAAAACCCATATTATACACAAGGTCTCGTCGCTCAGGCTGGGAAAGCACTGTTCTCCAGTGCTTTGAAGTTTCAGACGCCCGCAGAAGCTCCGCGGTGCCAAACACACACACACGTCCTTTAGATGCAACCTTTAGATTATTTTGAGCTCTTCCGAACCCCGGCAGGTAGAAATGCACACGCTGAGTAAGTCTCAGCAGAACTGAGAAAGGTCTGTAGACATCATCTCACAGTTAGCATCGGCTCGAGCATTTTGTTTTTCGTTTCCTTTGGTCTGTTTCGTGTCACAGACAAGACTACTGTTGGTTGTAACGATGCAGCCGGATGTTTTACTTAAGATTCCATAGATCTGCTTGTCTGCCAGCCATGGCTTCCCGACGGGCACCGAGTGAATTCACCAACATTCTGGGCTCCTGGAAGGAACAGGACAAGCCCTCTGCCTGTCCAGTTTCCTCCATATTCACGTATTAAAAACGCAGACAGCGGATGAGTCATTGCCCCGCCCCTTTCCCCACCAAACAGGAATACAAACCACCGTCATAAACATGTTTATTTTGAACCTTTTGGTGAGACTGTAAGTCAAGAACTCGAGGACGGGGTCTTCCATCCAAGAGGAAAAGACGATTCTGAGAATTACTCGTTACTTTCCATGAAAGCTCTATTCCCACAGTTACTTATCCCCTCAACCTCAATGTTACTTCTCTCCCCCCCGCCCTCGCCTCTCTGTTGCTGAACAGCGTTCCCCCAAGAAGACGTGGTACAATTTCACACGTCCTAGTGTGTCTGCTCAGGACGCGTCTGCTCCTCCCAGCACAACCGGGGTCCGAGCAGGGGCTGCACACATCCATGCAGAGCGCCTCTCGGTGCAAAGACTTGTGTCACCAACTGACATTTGTCATTTTCCCTTCTTTATCTCCGTAGAATGAACGAATCAATGGAAGAGTGGATTCACGTAAAAGCACACGTGAAAAAAGTCTTCTTGGCACCATGCTATTATCTTCTAACACCAGGCCTTTGGGGACAATCGTGTGTCTCCTGTCACAGCCGCAGGGCTCTGACGGCGGGTTCCGCGGTCCCACCGCTGTTACAAGAGAATTTTCCCGTTTCAGCCTGTGCTCGGGTTTGGTCACGGACTAGGTGCAGTTTACCACATTTGGTGCTTTTATCACCTGCGTGATATTTTGAGAGGGGAAGACAGAACACACCGGAAATAATTTTTTAAAGCAATGAGAATAAAGCAATGAGAACCGGCCGCCATGGCTGAGTCACGCACTAAATCAGCAAGACCTTTGATGTGGGTCTCCCGAGTCTGCATCATGACGAGGTGTGGGTGGCGCCGTCCCAGAGGCTGGGATTATGTGAGCAGAGAGAGGAACGGGGAGACAGCCACGGGGATGAAGGTGGGGTTCAGGAGAGGGGCAGACGGTCTCCCTGGGGTGGCGGGGTAGGAGGGAGCCCAGGGGCGAAGTCACCCTCTTCCAAACCGGAAGATAGAAGGACGGCAGGGAAAGCCTGGGTGCAATTGCATTTAGGCTCTTTTCAATAAAATTGTATATGGAGTGAGCAGAAGCATTACAAAATTGCACTTTCAAACGTTAAATTCTTAAAGTCTCTAAACATATTTGGGAAACCGTCACTTCTGTAGCTTGAAGGAACATTTGAGGGATGGTGAGCTGAAGGAGGGGAGGTCCTGGGAGAGAGATGCGGGCGTGGGTCTCGGGAATTAGGGCGGAGACCCCGTGAGAGGACCCAGCAGGGAGAAACACTGCTGCTGCAGAGGACGTCTCAGGACCACGTACGGCGAAAGACAGGAACACCTGGGCCGTGTCTTTCCCAAGATGCTTCAAGCTGCTCTTCAAGGCACCCTAGCAAAGTGTCATCAGGCTTTATGATCCCAAAGAATTAAAATTCACACCTCATCTTGGGGGAGAGTGGGTTCCAAGTGACCAGAAAGAACCAAGCTTTGGGGGACTTATGCGCAGACACCCATGTGGTCCCAGCAGATCGAGAGCTCAGCCCCAGGGTCGCTCTCAGGAAGGCAACGGACTGTGTGTTGAGCAGCAAAGGAAGTGTCTGCAGTGGTGCAACTGTGGAACACCGCGGCGGTGGGTGGATGTATTTCTGGCTCCTCCTGGATCGTGACATCAGAGCCTTCACCCCACCCCTATCTGCAAAGCCACCTGCAGCCGGGAACAGAGCAGTGGCTGGAGGAGTGACGGGTTCCCAGCGTAATTCACACAGGAGGAGTCCAGGGCAGGAATCCCAGCCGCACACCTGTGACGAGGGTGCGGGTGTCCTGAAGCCCGCGACAGAATCCCTGCTTCTCCCTCCCCTCAGTCTGGCCCCACCTGAGTCCTGCCCCAGCGGCCGTGAGTGAGAGCAGTTCCCATCACCCAAGGTCCCTTCTCCCCCAGACCTCCACATGAGGCCCGGGCTCATTTCTTTGCTTATACCTAAGGCTCATTCAAAGGAGCAGGTGGCAGCTGCGCGGGGGGGGGGGGGGCGGGCGGCACAGAATCAGATTATTGACTTGCCCTTACTTAGAAAACCAAACTGAAATTAACACTGAGAATTAAAAAAAAAAAAAAAAACTTGTAGAGTTCATTCTCATTGCAATTACAAAACTGTTTCTGAGCGAATGCGTATTCTTAACCGAAACATTTACTACCACTTATTCAAATTCTCTTGAGATCACCAGAAATAGTATTCAATACTTAAAAAATACTTCCATATGTGGACTGGCACCTACTTTTCTTATTCTTAAAGAGAAGATGATCTTAGCTGGAGCTTTAAGAAATTCCCTATATACTTTAAAACAGAGAGTCTGGTTTACTTCATTTTGTAACATACCTTAGAAGAATCCCTTTATTGCGTAGTTTGACACTTAAGAAAAATAATATCTGTGTGCAAATTGACGCATGACTATAACAAACATGCAATCTGTATCAGACAGCAGGAATGCTAGCTTCATTTTTGCCTTTACTCAGCACCTTAATTGTAGCCCTTAGAGAGGGATTTAATGTCTCATTAAATAAGATGGTTCTTAACTTGGTCATCATTCTGCTAACTTCCTTGTGTGCGACCAGAACAGCAGTGAGGCCAGTTGAAAGGCACAGAGGTATAGGGAAGACGGTTACTGAATAGCAGCGAAAACGTACATGGATATTATATGCATATATACATACATACACGTCAACTTCAAGGGGATACAAAGTAACATTAAACTCAAATGTGTACACACAGCAGCATAAATTTACACAGATACACACAGGAAGTGGCTCACGATTACACAGATACACAGAGTAACAAACTCACATGGATATTCATAGTAGCAAATGAGAAAAAAAAAATTCAAGAAACCTAGACCTTCATGTCAACTTAGCAACAAACTAGTTCTATGCCCTAGGTTTGAATACCTAGAAATAGATTTATATAAAGTGTTTCCACGAATTCAGAAACACATACACATGGCTGGGTCTTGGTCTGTCTGCTGTTTGGCAAGATCACCTCTTAAGTTTCCTCTCCATTCACAAATTTTCCACATAGAGGAAAATCACAGACTTGACATAATCTGCTGGAGAAACTGGGGTCAAGTTCCCCTAACTGGTCTGAGGGCTCTGGAACTGTGCCCCTTTGATACGATGCAGCTCCCAGGACGTGTTCTCCTGGGAGGAAGGGGTGTCAGGCAGTACGGGACATGTCCTCTGGGACACTGAAGACCTGGAGCTGAAAACTGTTCCAGGGAGTCCTGGCCAGTGACTCTGCCTTCTGCTCTCGGATGAGAATACAGCCTGGATGAGGATGAGTTTGACCCAATCATCTGGGGGTCCCCCACGGCAGAACACATAAGCAGCCTGTATGTCACCACTTCTGGGCTAGTCTGTGGCCTGAGTCACAGCTCACAGGAGGGCACACTCTGGGAGTGATGTGACAGTATCACTGCTGGAGGTTTGCAGGGCCAAACATTTCTCTCATTATTACTGTGAGTAATATATGCATTCTTGTCTGGTGGAAGCGTGGGGACGCAGACACCTTTTGAAGTCACAGAGAAGAATATTTCTGCTCTCAGACCCATGCTTTTAAAGTGTATCTATTGGGGGGATGGTATAGCTCAGTGATAGAGCACATAGTGAACATGCACAAGGTCCTGGGTTCAATCCCCAGCAAGTCCATTAAAAAGGAAAGAAGTAAGGAAGGAAAGGAAGAAGGAAGGAAGGAAGGAAGGAAGGAAGGAAGGAAGGAAGGAAGGAAGGAAGGAAGGAAGGAAGGGAAAGGAAAGGAAAGGAAAGGAAAGGAAAGGAAAGGAAAGGAA
The DNA here is from genome assembly GCF_048773025.1 of Camelus bactrianus. Lineage (NCBI taxonomy): Eukaryota > Metazoa > Chordata > Mammalia > Artiodactyla > Camelidae > Camelus > Camelus bactrianus. Next base: position 4,030,752 of record NC_133575.1, read on the forward strand.
AGGAAAGGAACAAGGAAGGAAGGACAGCAAAAAACAAAGTGTATGCTTCTAAAATGTTAAAGAAAAAAGTGCATCTATTAATGAGATTGTCTATCAATAGATCTACAGACACATACTAGGTTCCCAATGCTGCCGTAACAAAGCTCCAGTTCGTGGCTTACAAGAATACAAGTCATCTCACAGCTCTGTAGGTTACAGGTCGGACACGGGTCCCACTGGGCGAAAATCAAGGAGTCTGCAGGACTGTGCCCCTTCTAGAGGGCAGAATCTATTTCCTTGCTTCTCCCAGCTTCTAGAAGCGTCCCCCATTCCTTGGCTCATGGCACCATCCTGCATCTCGAACCGAGCAAACTGGCATCTGTCTGTTTATTCTTCCAAGATTGCAGCTCCTTCTCACTGACTCACTCTCCTTCCATTTTCAAGGAACCTTGTAATGACGTGAGCGCCGCCTGGATAAATCCCAATAATCTAAGTTTAAGGTGAGCGGGTTGCTCATCTTCAGTCCCCTCGGCCAGGCAATGGAACATACTCACAGTTCCAGGCTTAGGATGTGGGCATCTTTCAGGAGCTATGACTTCAGGGCACATGTTCGTGTATATCAGAGATGAGACCTTTTGCAACAGCTTTCCATAATCTGTACAACCCACAATGCCTGTTTCAGAAGACCTATTTCATAATGTGTACAGGAGCAAGCAGGCCAGCGCAAGTAAATGGGGCAGAAGATACAGAACGGCCCCCGCCCTCCGCCACACACACATTATAATCTTGCTTTTTAAGGCAGAATACTGGTCCTCCTCTCCCTTCACCAGCTCCCCTGCCCTCCTCAGAGATGGCCAATCTCAGGAAAACAACAGAGTGAAAATATAGGACGCTGTCAGCAGTCCAGAGGGTCCCGGGAAGGGTCAGGATACAGGATGCTGGGTGGGTCAAGGTGGGTGACGCCCTGACACCAATGCCCCTGGGGAGGTGAGGCATGAACCAAATTAATCCAGGATGGAAAAGGGAAAAATAATCTAGCTGTGGGGTAAGAGGAATGTTCAGAGAAAAACACACTTTGTGAAATAATGCCTTTTGGTGGCGGGAAATACATCCCTCTGTGAACCCGAAGTAGTATTAAACCTTCCCCAGAAGAAGGGAGCAGAGCGAACGGCAAAGCAGAAGGCACAGACCCGGTCTGTTGGCACAAACAGCCTAGATAAATCGCTCTTCATACGGAGACTTAAGAAAAGACGTGAAAATCAACAAGGTTCTATGGGGCGGGGGGTGGGGGGACAAGCAAACAAGGAAACATGCTATCAACCAGAAGATTAAGAAGGACCCACTGGGACCAAGATGGAATCTGAAATTTTTCTTTTTCTGAACTATGCGGATAAAGGGGGAAAAAATTATTCAAGAATTCAGGCAGAAAAAAAATAAGAAGAGGTTATCCGCAAGGAGCTAAAATCATGGGGTGCTCACATATCTCACATGGAAGCCTGGATTCGAAAAGTCTGTTTCCTCTTAAAGTAGGAAAATTGGTACCCAAGGAAGTTTATATTCAACCAAGAAATGTGTCATATAGAGAAACAAAGAAGAAAATCCTTCTCAAATATTAAGGATTCTGGGTTTTTCGTGATCCAAAGGACTCTTCTCAAAAATAAAATCTACTTTAAGTCCCCAAGAGATGAAACACACGTCGGAACTCAACACGAATAAATTGTGGGATACAAGGTGCAAAAGTTAATAGTACCAGACATGCACGGTGTTTTATTTTTTTTAAAAAAAGGGTTAAATATGGTTACCAAATAAATTAAATGCCACAAGTTTGTGCAAATGGGTCTATTTGTTGTAACATTATTAGCAAAAGTGATTTGTGTTTAAAATCCCATATTCTATTACAAAAAATTATATATGAATGTATGAGTGAATAAAATATAAGTAAATGAGCAAAATATAACCAATAAAATATAAATTGCCTTCACTGGAAACAGCAGGAGTTAAAAGACAGCCACTTTATTCACGGTTTTGACCCATGTAAGGATTAATAATGATGGAAATAAGTAATTTTTATGACACACTCGTTAGGGGCCAGGCACTGGCCTCAGCGTCTTTCCTGCAGGTTTGCAATATGGGCTCAGTAATTGTCTTCGTCTGTGTGGGCTGCCGTAACAAAAAGCCATCGGCGGGGCAGCTTGTAAACAACACACATTTATTTCTCACAGTGCTGGAGGCTGGCCGTCCCAGATCAAGGTGCCGGCTGAGCGGTGTCTGGGGAGACCAGATTCCTGGGTCATCCTCACATGGAGGAAGGGGCTGGGGAGCTCTCTGGGGTCTCCTTTTATAAGGGCACTCATCCCACCAGGAGAGCTCCACCCTCAGGACCTCATCACCTCCCAAGGACCCCACCTGCTAACATCACCACGTGGCGGGGCAGGACTTCAACACAGGAATTTGGGAGTGAGGGAGGGGCACCATCCATCGACAGCAGTGATGTTCTCGAAAACCTGAGACAGAATCACAAGCATATTTCAAGAAGCAGTACCTGCTTTCCAATCCTGGGACAAGAGATAAACAAATAAGACATAACCATACGACCAAAGACAGAAAACAAAGGAAGCGGCGTGAAGTCTTTGCAACCCCTCATCAGCACGGAGACAGAAGTGAAGCCAATCACACAAGTTATTATGTCGGAATGGAAAAAAGGTTCAACTCCCACCGAAACAGGCCAAGTGTCTCCCACTGGGCTAACCAAACAAATGCAAACATTTGGGGGAAAATAAAAGCTGAAGAAACACATGTCTTATCCCTCTGCTCCTAGTTAACAAAACCTACAGAACCCATCAAGAATTACCAAAGGAAACAGAAGGGAGAGAAGAGAACCCGCTGTTATGCTCAGACCAGCCACGGGCAGCAGGCAGCGCCACCACCGACTTCCAGGAAATTCTGCCCTGTTTAGAGCAAAGTGGCCCAAATTCAACAGGCCACCAGGAGCACCTCCACCCTCTTCCTCCTGAGAATTGAGTGTAATTTTGTAAGAAATAAATGCAAGATAACACACAGCATGATCATGTTGGATTTACAAAGGTCAGGACTGCGGCCAGGTCACAAGAGGTGAACAGAGCCCCCAGCTCTGGGATGTCAAGCCAGCATGTCGAGTGGGGAACAAAACGTCGGCGACTACTTGCAAGTTTTCTCTAAACTGGCTGTTAACGGCAATCCCAGGCTCCCCTCTTTGGGGGTAAGAGAGGAGGATGAGGGGGCTGGGGATTCGGGATCTTGAAGCAAGAACTAATTGTGCAAGATGAGGACTGCTCTATCTGTTTTTTGAGGGTGAGGTAAATTGATTGGTTGATTGCTTGGTTGGTTGATTGATGGAGGTACTGGAGGTTGAACCCAGGACCCTACCACTGAGCTGTATCCTCCCCCTCAGGATCAATCCATCTGAAGTCACTTCCAGAGCTTCAGAATGACAGCGGCAAAGACTAATCCAGGAAGAGGCTAAGACCGTACATGAGTGTCTGTCCGGGAAGCCAGGAGCTGCCCCCAACGTATCCAGGCTGGAACCCATAGGGGTTCTGTCCTGGGGTCCCGTTCCTGCCCTTCTACCCTACAGTGGCTGGAAATGGACGACTCAGGGGCTGCCCTGGAGGTTCTCAGTCTGCTCTGGAGGTCCCCGCTTTGCTGCACACTCCTCGGTGTTCACTGGTCTGGAGGCCAAGCAGAGCTGAGCCAAGATCTGCCTTAGAATACATCTGAGGTTATCTGGGACCTCCTTCCCCTCCTCACTCACACAGGCACAGGTGTATTCAGACAACAAACTACTAACAACGGCCATTGACAACCAGGAAAAAATGGGATGACAGGAAGTTACAGTGAAAAGGAAAGTCAAACTACATTTTCACAAAAATACCTATTTTGTCTAAGAAGCATATCTCTAATATACGTATATAATTATAATGTAGATGGATGGTTAGATAGATAGATAGACAGACAGACAGACTGGATGGATGGATGGAGGGACGGAGGGATAGATCAATCGATCGACAGATAGACAAACAGATTGGATGGATGGATGGATAGATAGAAAGATTAGATAGGTAGGTAGATAGATTAGATGTATGGACAGAGAAAGAGACAGATTAGATAGATAAATAGACAGATAGATAGGATGGATGGATGGATGAATAGATAAATAGATTAGATAAATTGGATAGATGGATGGACAGACAGACAGACGGATAGGAATAGATGGGTACACAGACAGACAGACTGACTGACATTCAGATAACCCGTCTACATCTACTTGGAGTCACTTAACGTAATTCTAACACTGACAGCTCAGTGACCTAGGAAAAATGATCTAACTCTCTGAACTTAAGTTTCCTTGTCTATAAAGCAGAAATACTAATGTGTATTCAGGCCAGTTCTTGTAAAGATCAGATGCTATTATCCGTCACATGTCTGACCCATCAGAGTTTTTCAGTAAATAATAGTTTCTGCCTCTTCCAACTGAGAGTTACACGTATCCATAAAGTCATTTTTAACAAAGGAACAGCATTAAATCCTGGACCATTTTGGAGCCCATGAAAATCAAATCCGAAACTGTGTGTGTGTATATATATATATATCCGTCCTATAATTGGGCATTATATTTTAAGAAGCTTGTCTGAGATAGCCAGAAGTATTACATAACTGTATTTCTTCACAGAAGAGGAAAACCAGAATACACAGAAAAGGAGACCGTAAACAGCTCTTTCCATCTTTATACGCCAGGAAAGGAACAGAGAGAAAAACTGAGGGCTCGCAATGACCCAGTATGAGTAAAGTCAGAGGCGCTCCCTTCTGCGTGGGGCTGCAACCGCCCTGCTGCACGAAATGCTTCCAGCATCACCGTAGTCAGCGCTGACTTTATAGCTTCCTCCTTGCTCTGCAAGCAATCCAACCCTTTCACCAACAGCCCCGAGGCCCTGGTATCTGGAACACCCAGCAGGAGAAAGTTCAGAAGGAAGTTGCCTTTGTGACTTCCGGTTTGGCCCATCTGGTCTCCACAGTACAGTTCACGTTATTAACACAACTTTGGTGCCCCAAGAAGATTCCACGCCTGATCCCAGGGACTGAGAGCATGTGACTTACATGGCAAGAGGGGCTTTGCAGATAGCACTGACCCTAAGACAGCTTTGACCCTAAGGTGGCACTGACCCTAAGGCAGCCCTGACCCTAAGGCAGAAAGATCGTCCTGGATTAGCCAGGTGGGCTCACGTGGATAGAAGCAGCAGAGGAAGACGCAGTGGAACTGGGCGTCGGAGAAACCTGAAGCATGAAAAGGATTCTACCTGTGGTTCCCAACCCTGAAGACAGAGAAAGGGCGCCCCCAGGCCGAGAATTCTGGGGTCCCTGCAAACTGGGAACAAGCTGACCACCAGCACGGACACGGAGACCTCTCACCATTGCTAATATGGAACTGAATTCTGGCAATTCTGGCAATTCTGGAGTGAGTCTGAAAGCGGATTCTCTCCCAGAATCTTCAGCAGGTGGTTGACCAACACCTTGATCTTAGCCTCGTGCCAGTGTGAACAGAGGACCCAGCCATGGCACTGCTGCCCGACAACTCGAAATAATGCATCTGCATTGTTTTAAGCTGCAAAGTTCGTGGTTATTTGTTAAGGCAGTGATAGAAAATTAATACAGAACTAAAACATATTATAATGTGGAATATTTATAAGCAAAGATGTATGACAAAAATCTAGTTAAAATGTAATAAGCAACAATGAAATGGCTACTTTCTCAGAAATCTGACTCTTCCCCAAGAGAAAAAAAAGTGTGTTCACTCTCCTCAGGTGGAAAGAAAAATTTCCTTGTCTTTTCCCAAATGTATAGACTAATTTCACCAGTTATAAATTCTAATAATAATGAGGTGACAATAGTACTAAATTAACTACATAGTATATGTAACATAATATACAAAAGTTGTACATTCTAATACAATTTTAAATGTTGCATTTTTACGTACGTATCACTTTGCATTTTGTTTCTATTTATACTGGACCTGCACATCGATATTTAACATCCAACAACCTATAAATGTCACATTACAGATTTAGAATTTACTTTTTAACTTCTTCCTCAACTCACCACCCCCCTTGCTGCCTGTATTAATTTTCCATTGCTGTTGTAAGAAATAACCACAAACTTGGTGGCTTTAAAGATGCAAATGTATTATCTTATAGTTCTGTAGATCAGAATGCTGACACGGGTCTCTCTGGGCAAAAATTAAGGTGTTGGCAGGGCTGCATTCCTTCTGGAGGCTCCAGGAACGACTGTGTTTCCTGCCTTTTCCAGCTTACAGAGGCTGTCTGCATATTTTGGCTTGTAGCCCCCTTGCTCCATCTCCAAAGCCAGCAATATTGCATCTTCCAGACCATTCTTCTGTAGTCTGTTCCCCCTCTGACCTTGCCTGGAAAGGGTTCTGCAGTCCGAGGACTCACATGATTAGTTTGGATCTACTCGGATAATCCAGTATCATACCCCCAAACTCGATATTTGTAACTTATATCCATAAAGTCCTTGCCTGCTAGAAAAGGAAACACAGTCATGAGTTCTGGACATTAGGTCACGGACATCTGCCCTATGTCTACACTGGGCAGAAAGCCAGCAGTTAACAATGATTTGCTTATAAATTTATCTACCATCAGTCTCTACCAAAAACTCACACAAGACAGCGTGTCCCAGATCCCTGTTCTCTGTCCTTGCCATCTGTGACCAGAGCAAGGTGAAGGAGAGAAGAAATGGGGTCGAGAGAGGTCCTACTCGCTGGCCAAATCAATATCCAAACACAGCCGTTACAGGGGTACTTCGGCACCGCCAATCTCACATGGTGTCTACCGCCAATGTTGTAAACATAGTTTGCGTGTCTTTATTTCTATGAGGACGTGGGTGGTGGGAAGGTCACTGAGGCTTGCTGGAGCCCAGTGAGAAGGGCATTCCCAATGCAGTTGTCCGAGTTTTAACAGGGAACGGCTGGCGGGAGGGAAGAAGGTGGCCACCACGATGGGTGTCCATGAGGACGTAACTGTGCATCATGGCAGACAGAACTGCAGCTCCATGACCGAGTTTCTCCTCCTCACATCAGGCTGGTTGTGTCATGCTCAAAAAAACTCAGAGAAGTCTGCTTTCAGCAAAGTGTGTTTCTATGCATGCACACACAGACACACAGACACACGGACACACAGACACACAGACACACGGAAACACACACACACACACACACAGAGGAAAGGGAGTTAGAATTCCTGTATCCAAACCCTGTCTCCACCATGCATCCTCTGGACACCTCCGCATTTCATCCTTCTGGACTCAAATACCACATTTTAAAATGAAAAGTTAGAGTCCTGGTCCTTAAGATCCTTCGCACGCGTGGCTCTAGAATGTGGAATTCTATAGACAGGATACGCTGCGCAAGTGTTGACAGCAATGCTAACCCCACCTGTGACTCTCCCTGGAAAGCAGCCCTGGTCTTCATCGCTCTATGCTGACTCTCCGGAGGGAGGTCCCGGGGGCTAATGTCTCCCCCACAAGGGGACCGGCCATCCCAGGAGACTCATTCTGCTTTAGAAGACAGCAGTAATGTCTGCTGTCTGTCTGTCTACCTACCTATCTAGATATAGGGAGAAAGATATCATAACACAGTGATCTATGACTCCTAATAGTTTTTTCTTTCAATTTTAAGCACAAAAAGACGGTTTATGTATGTCAGTGTCTGACCTGGGCAGACAGAACCATCTTACAGGTCTGAACAGGGATGGCTGAAGACCTCGTGGACATTCTTTGTTAAGACAATACATCTCGAGGAGTCTCATATGTTACAAATATCTCAACACAATCAAAATATAAATGTATAATCAGAATTTAAATGCAGGTGTGCATGTTCAGATTTCTTACTAAATCATACTTTTCTACAAAAATGAAGCCAAAACCATTTCGCCTACCACTTGGTTGCCAGAGTTACCTGAGACCAAAAACCTCCGAGAAACTTCGGGGAGAATGAGCAAGGACTTTGTGTTGATGAGATCTCTAGTGGCCTGTGGTGAATGAGTGTAGGTATGATTTGCATTTTTATACAGTTTCCAAATGCTTCCAATGGCTTCACCTCCCCCACCCAGACTTTTTGGTTTCAGTCGACATCTCGTTGTGGTCCATCTGGCATTTGACTCAAGACCATCCCAACATCAGTACAGTAGATCCAACCAGATAAGGAATACGAGCTGGCTGGACAAGGGTGACATTTTACAGGGAACTTTGCTGTTTGGGGACTGCGTGTCGGTCGTCTGCTATTCTGCCAGCAAAATGTGCTCGTCAAACCTTCTGCTTTCTCCGAGTGTGTCTTGGCTGCTGGGAAGAAGAAGCTGAGCTCTGAGCCATCTATGAGTCATCAACTCGTGCATCTCTGGAGGGCGGCAATTAAGGAGTTTCTTCCCCAAGTGTCCTTAAGACAGTGAAGGCTCCCCTCTGCTACATACTTAAAGTCTTCCTGACAGATGAGTTCAGAGAAGACACAGATGGCTCCCCGAGGCTGCCTGGGCCACGCATCGTAGGCTCAATGCCCCCGGGGAACGGTCCCTCTCATCCTGATGAAACCCTAAGCTGTGACACCCTTTGATCCTTTATGGGTTTATGGTACATTTATTTTCTTCACTGCCTTTTTCTCAGTGGTGCACGTTCCACTTCTAAAATACTAAGTACCACGTTCCATTCCCCAAGCTCTCTCCCAACCGGAAGACATGTCACGAGGGACTTTGCTTCAGTTCCCACAGGCGGTGCCGACGAAGTCAACCCTCAGTGCAAACCTGAACATCTTTTCTCATTTCCAAGCCACACAGGGCAAGGAAGACACGGAGAGCCAAGACAGCCTCCTGAGCACCGCGGCCAGGACAGGGAGAGGTGGAGAAACTGTGCCACCCGAAAAAGAGCAGGAAAAGCTGGGTGCGCCAAGCCTAGTCACTGCATCGAAAGGAATCTGGTGCAAGCTCCATATGAGGAAACGTTCCAGACACTTGTCTGCACTGCAGTCTTTCCCCCTCCGCGGCTGAATCCACGCGCATCTCACCCGTAGGGTGTGTCCTGGTGCCACCTTGATGCTCAGTTGCTCTCTCTGAGGCAGTGAGCCTGAAATGTCCTCCATCTCTGCTTCTTCAGGGACCACAGACTTGACCCGGCTTCTAGGCTGAGGTCTCTCTGCCTGGGTCTTCTTTCTTTCCTAGATTTTGAACCTCCAGGGTCATCTGCAACTACTGGCCAGAAGCCATCGTTACTGAGAGATGGCCAGTAATGGAAATTTGGAGTGTGGAAGGGGACAGTTTGACCAAAAGTAATCCTTGACTAAGAAAAATATTCCTTGTCTTGGACCATTCTCTCTGAATCAGTGAGAGCTACTTTACTCACTGACCCTAAACCAGTGGGTTGTTTTTTTTTTTTTTAATGTTTTTTAAAATTAAACTTAATTTTTTATGGTTATTATTTACGTATTTTTATGTTTTTAAGTTTTGGGGGGGTGGAGGTAATTACGTTTACTCACTTATTTATTTTTAGAGGAGGGACTGGGGATTGAACCCAGGACCTCATAAGTGCTAAGCACACGCTCTACCACTGAGCTATTCCCTCCCTCCTCCACTGGGTTTTTAGTGTTTTGTTTCGTTTTTTTTTAAATGGCTTTCTAGGGCTGAAATCATTTACCATCCAAATGAAAACTTACCTGCAATCCTACTCTAAGGAAACCAGTTAAGGTAGCATTTTATTCAGAAAAAGTAATTTCGTAAGTTCAGTACATAATATTTTTGTACTATGAATTCAGTGAACCAGAAACATGGAGCTACTTAGACGCGCTTCATTGCTTGAAGTCCTTATCAACGCCGGCATCCAGTTTCTTTCTATATTTCATTCTGTTTGCACAGCGTTGAGAAGACGCTGGTTACCAAAATGGGCTGCAGCAGCCCCCTCACCCCACCATCCATGATTCCAATTTCCATGGTTTCAGTGACTCGCACTCAACCGCGGTCCAAGAATATGAAACGGAAAATTGCAGAAATAAACAAGTCATGAGTTTTCAACTGTGTGCCTCTCTGAGTAGCGTCAGGAAACGTCACGCCGTCGTTCTGCTCCGTCCCTCCCAGACGAGAACCATCCTTCCGTCTGGCCTTTCCCTCCGGTCAGTTACTCGGGAGCCCTCTCGGTCATCAGACTGTCTGTCTCGGTGTGGCAGTGTTCAAGGAACCCCTGTTTTACCTAATAATGGCCCCAAAGTGCAGACGTAGAAGCCGGAAAGTGCTTCCTTTAAGTGAGAAGGTGGAAGTTCTCCACACAACAAGGGAAGGAAAATAATTCATATGCCGGAGTCACGAAGGTCTATGGTAAGAATGAATCATGTCTCCGTGAAACTGTGGAAAAGAAAAAGAAATTTTGTGCCAAGGTTGCTGTTGCACCTCGAACTGCAAAAATTAAGGTCACACCGTGCATGGTAAGTACTTAGTTAAAAATGAAAAAGGTACTAAATTTGTACAAAAAGATAACTTGAGGGAAAGACCGCGTTCATATAACTTGTATCACAGTGCATTATTATACTAGCCCTGTTCAGTTATTAGTTATTGCTAATCTCTCACTGTGTCTGATTCACAAATGAAACTTCACCCCAGGTAGGCGTGTGTGTATAGGAAAACGCGTTGTATGCATACAAGGTTTGATGGGATCTCTGGTTTCAGGCATTCACTGGGAGGTCTTGGAACGTACCCCCTCGGATAAGGGGGGACCACCGCAGTTATAAATGCCAGCTCTTTGTGTACGTTGTGTGTGTGCTTCATACGTACTGTCTTTGCTGTGTGTTGTGTGGGTTATGTGGCATATACACATATGTGTTGTAGGTATTGTGTGTGTGTGTGTGTTTAACTGTGCACTTTGCAAACTCTGCCAATGAAAGACGCTCGAAAGACACACGATGAACATTTGTTTCAATGTGAGCAGCTCACAGTATCTGTCAGAAGCTCACACTCCTCTGTGGCTAAAATGGACTTAGAAGCACTAATGCATGGCTTTGCCAGTTTAATTTTCATGTGGGGGAAACAAATTCTTTACAAAATGCACACAGAAATACTGTGAACGATTCCATGCATAAGTGTATCTATGTATAAGGTGCATCTATCTATATTCACATGGACATTTAGATATACAATATCTCAGGATCAGTCTCACTTGTTCAATCTCTTTCAAAACCCTCAAATTTCTATTTCTTCACTTGAAGCAAATAATCTATTGTAACCTGACCACTGACGCTATCTGCAGTTGCAACCTTAACACAGCCACCTTATGGTGTTGAATTGCACGTACATGCAGACACTAACTCCTGTATATAAAATAGATAAACAGCAAGGTCCTACTGTAGAGCACTGGGAACCAAATTCAGTACCTTGTCATAGCCTATAGTGAGAAGGAATATGAAAATATAATCACTATGGTGCACACCAGAACCTAACACTGTAAATCAACTGTACCTCAATGGAAAAATAGAAATGGAATTAGATGTTCTTAATGAGAAGTGTCAATAAGACGGCTTTGCCCATCAGCCAGGACTCTCGATGCCACGTGGAAGAAAACGGGAGAAATTGTTGTTAAAAAAAAAAAAAAAAAACGAAACACGACCCAGAACACAAAAAGTGCTTCTGTGTGTTACTAGCATTTAGCTAATAGAGTTGCCATAAGTGCAAAAACAAAAAAAAATAAAACAATACTAATGTTCAACAGATGAACACTGACAACTGATTTAGTCCCATCACTGGTGCTGCCTCCAACAGGCAGAACTTGCGCAGGAGAACAGACACTCAGAACTCGGGTGTGGGTTATACCTACGTTGTGAAAACATACCCATTAAGGTCTGTGCACTAAGGAAATCGGAAACGGACTAAGAGTATCAAACGCTGGCATTTCTGAACAGCTGGCGTTTGCCTAAAACGACATGACGTGACTTGACTACCTGCTGGTCACAGCTATTACGAGAACCTCTCTTCCAACAGCTTTTGGTGCCGTGGGTGGGTTTTGTCCCACTGGTTGAAGTGCACGCCACTTTTGCTAACTTACTTGAGGGGTGTTACAGTGGGCAGCCGCACTTTAAAACGTCCTTGACCTTGACTCACGTGTCAAACGACCTAAAACCTCAAGGGAGAACCCCAAATTAGAATCACCCATGCAAGCTGCTCCAGAATTTCTGGCCCTCTGGAAAGCGAGTTTGTTGTATTTAGTCTGAGTTTTGAGATGATTTATTATGAAGGGATGGATAACTAATACCAATGTCTTCTTTCGCCGGGGGTGTCCGGACGCTCCCAGAGCCCAAAGGCAGAACATGACATGATTAGCAATTCCATCAATAAGGAAGCCCTGAGTGCAGTGAAAGGACTGTATCTACGTGGACCCCTCTGGAGGGCAGGGAAGCTGGGGATGTGTCTCTCTCCAGCTCCACGACCTTGGAATGCCCACCTTTCCATGCATTCAACACCCCTTAGAGGTACTGAGGATGCAACCCTAAATCCCGTTGTTAAATTAATAGAGTTAGTCATAAAAGAACCCAGAGGGCAAAAACCCAAAACAAACAAAAACCCAAGCAGTGTTTTGTCTATATATACTTTAAAAAAAAAAAAAAAAAAAGCCATGATACCTTGAGAATTACAGAGGTTCAGTAACAGAAAGTCAAAGACGTGGAAAAGCACAGCCCGAGACAGACAGGTTTCCCTCTGACGCTGTAAATCCACCCAACTCAACGCTGTCTTAATTGAGCTCAGTCCTGCCCATAAAAAGGAATTCTGGACCCGGATTTCAGTCACTCGCCATCAATGCAGTCTCACTGTTCCCCTGGAGGTGAACACTGCGTTCACCTGTCCAAACAAATATTTCATAAGCATCAAATATTTACAAGAACTGTCTTAGTTTTCTACTATGGCTGTAATGAATGAGCACAGAACAACACAGAATTTTTAACTCACGGTGCTGGAGGTCCTAAGTCCACAAAGGCTCTCCCTGGAGTATAGTCAAGGTGTCGTGGATCTGCATTCCCTTCCGGGAGCCCAGGGAAGAATCCACTGATGGCCAGTGACGGATTCCAGAGGCTGTCCGCCTTCGTACCATCACAGCCGCCCTTCCGCCTTCACCGTGGCTGGTTGGGTCTTCCTCCCCCTGACGGCTGTCGGGTCCTCCCATCTGTCTTCACTTTCGTCATTTATAAGGACCATTGTGATTCCACTGGGTCCACCTGCATAATCTAGAATACGCTCCTATCTTAAGGTCAGCTGGTGAGCAACCTTGCTTCCACCTGCAGCCTTCCATCCGCCAGGTAATGCAATGCAGTCACAGGTTCGGGCAGTTAGGGCGTGCACGTCTTTCGGTGGCCATTACTCTGACTGCTACAGATGCACTACTCTGCTCAGAGATGGTATGACAGGAAATAACAGCCTAGACCCTGCCAACTAGGGTCTCCCAGTAGAGAGGGAAAGAAGACATGTAACAAAACAGTTCAGTCACCTGATCCCGCGGGACCAGAGAAGGAAAGATGTATCAGTGGTGGGGGCTGGAAAAGTCTCCTTGAGATGGTAACATTTGAGCTACATCGTGAAGAACGAGTGTTAGCAAATGAGTGGAGAAGGGGTGCTGACTTGCAAGTAAAGGGTGCAGCACTGAGGCAAAAGCTGACAAGCTGCGATGCAAGTGGATTTTTAATGACAGCCTCTTACTGAAGAGTGGGGTGACATGAAGAAGTGGAGGACTCTGCCATGGTAGAAACTCTGGGGTTTGTCTTGTAAGATTCTGCAGGGGAAGCTCTTTATTTTTTTCCCCAGCACGGTCTAACGGAGAACCTTCAAATACAACAGAGATAAACTGCAATCTCTGTTGTTGGGAAGAGGAACGGAAGGATGGGGAGGCAGGTCTTCACTCTTACTCTCTAAGAAGCGGTAAGCACACGGACTAGCGCACGTACGCGGAGTGCTGAACGGCGTTCCCATGCGTAACAGAGTAGGGGTGCTGACAAGCTGGAGGAGGATGTGATCAGACTTGGTGTCAGAACAATAGCTGTAACTATGGTGTAAAGAATGGACCACACCGAAGGAAAGGGCTGGAGGCAAGAAGATGTTACCCTGCTGCACGTAGACTCCAATAAACAAGCTCCTAATTGTTTTCTGATGACAAACAACCTTCCTTGCACTCCAGCCCCCACAATGGGATGCTTTCTACCCTTAACTTCATGCTTTCTTTTGCAAACCAACGTTCTAAGCCTGGAATAATGTCCTTCAATTCCAGTCTCTTGGTACGTGACGCAGCATCCTGGTCCAGCTACTTGGATTTGCCTAAGTTCCCTTTTGCAACATCCCAGCAGGAAGGATCGTGTTCTGTCAACCCAGCCGCTGGTTCCCATCTTTTCCAGATCCTTATTGAGATCTTGGAAGGATAAAATGAAGGTGTTCAAATACAGAAGAAACCATCCCATGAAATGACCAGTGGTCCCTCCCTAGAAATGTGCGACCCAGTCGTGACAGTTGTGAGGAACCACCACTGTGTGAAGAGGAAGGTTCGCTCGGCTATGTTTCGGGACGGCGCCAGCCAAGCTGCGACTCAGCGAGACTCAGCTCCATGGCGGTGACAGCCTCGACTCCCCGCACTCACCCTGGGCCCCCTTTTCTGCGAATCCTCCCCCACAGCCCACCCAACCTTCCACGATTGTGGTCTTCACACTTTGGCCTCAGCCTTGGTATATTAAATTATGCTCTTAAGCTTCAGACGCAAATAAAAGCAAGTCCTGAAGGTTCTAATTTGTACGAATGAGAAGTTACTACCAATTGGACGTCTAAAAATGTCCCAAGCCCTACGGAGCACTTCACATACGTTGTTTTTTACCCTTTAATAACCACCAGGGAAGCGAGTCAGCTTATGAATGAGGAAATGAAGTGCAAAGAGATTAACTGCCCATGCTGGTGTGGCGACGAGCGCAAACTCTTTCCACGCTGCCACCCGTAATTTACACCAAAGCATCATGTCTGGTTTCACCAAATAATTATAATTTCATCTCTTCCTACTTCAGGGTCATGATCAATCTCAAGTCCAGTCAGACTGTCCTAAAACTATAAAAATATTCTATAAAAAAGCTCAGGGGCCACTTTTCATGAAACCCTTTAATGATGTGAATTCCAAGGAGCTAATTCCAAAGGCTCTTTGTGACACAGCAAAATTAATTATTTTAGAGGCATCCATGAAATAGGGTGTACATTTTGATAAAAGCACAATGTATTTTGCAGAAATCATTTAAAATGTCACTCGCATACCTTCAGTCTCTCAAAGGCAGGTTGTCAGAAATTGACATTTGATGACACAAATTTACTTTTCACGACCAAGGAATAATAATGGGAAGATTTGAAACAGAAATGATTTTCAAGCTGTGCCCTGCCACACACCCCCTCCAAAAAAAAAAAAAAAAGAATAAGAAAAAACACAGTGTTTTGCTTAAATCCAAACTCTTTTAAAAGAATTACCATAATATCTAAAATTCAAATACACTACGGCCAAGGAGAGGGTAAGAATTCTTGTCTCACATGGAAAATCTGTTCTGTTTTAATCAGCATCCTCACACTTCTAAGTGACACAAAAAGATCCCAGTCTTCAGACCTCATCATCCTTAAATTCACTGTTGCCAGTTGGGTATGTTGTATGTCCCAGATAATTACAAAGATGTTCACGTGCATTTATTCCACACCATATCCATACGCAGCAGGCATGATCACCCCCATTTCACAAAGGTGAAAACCATGTGTATCAGTTCCCTAGCGGTAATTCACAAACCACTCCAAAATTTTGTGGCTTAAAACAACACCGATGTATCATTTCTCCCACATCCGTGAGTCAGCTGGGAAGTCCTTCTGACCTAGAACGAGATGCTTGATCTTGGGTGGGTTCCACCCTGAATTTGTGCTCAGGTGGAGGGCTGGCCAGTGGGCTGGCTAGTCTGCGGTGGCCTCCACTGGGAGCTCCCCAGAGACTAGCCTGGGCTTGTTCCCATGGCAGGGACGGGAGTCAGACAGAAAGCAGAAATTCAGGAGTGCTTTCTGGAACCTTGGACTATGTCACATTGGCCACAGCCAGCCAGAAGGCCCACTGCAAAGTCAGAAGCAAGAGGGGGTTACCAGGTGAGTTCTGAGCTGGTTCTCGGATCAGGTCGAAACACAGTGCATGTTCTTTCTGCCGCACTTCACTTATACTGAGGAATCACGTGTTTTTTCACCAGATTATTAGACCTCAACCCTCTGTATTTCAGAGTCTGGTGGCAGAGAATTCCACCGCGGCCTCTCCCCCTAAGACTGGCAGCTGCCTAACTACAGTTCTCAGTGGTGGAAGCAGAGGGGACATCTTAGATGTGAGTGAAATTCAAATGATGGTTCACATCTCAGACTGGACCTTCTCCCAGATGAATCATGACCACGTTTTTGGACATAACTTGCCTGCAGCCTACTTACTACTTTCACGTGAACACAGAACCTGGTGCATGATGGCTGTGTTTCCCCACGAAGTCACAGCCAAAGAGGAAACAGAGATAACAATCATCGTGCATTTTGAATTCCACCCTCACTGCTGTGCATTCTCAACTGACGGGGTAAGTGTGAGAAATGGAAGCCAGTCAGCGAATCACGTCAGCCTTTTCCATCCCCTCGGGGCACCTTAAAGGCTACTTCCACTGCCCTCTCCTTTGCAAACGGAACCAAGGGGCAGAGAAGCAAGACTCGGCGAGCGTCTCCTGTGTCTTTCACAGGCAACGTCTGCTTAATCCCCATGGCCTTGCTGGGAAGCGGTCATTATTCCCATGTGATTGACTAGGATGCTCAGAGATGTGAGGCAGCTCTGCACAGTGTGTCTCTCCCTGAGCCAACCCTGACCCCACCATCCTCCTCTGTGTCAGCTCACATCACCCCGGGTTTGAATCAATCACGTTTTTCCCCGCAACCGCACAGTGATGGATGACGTTTGCCCCATCTCCCACGCCCTCCCCTGACATCACCCTAACATGATTCCATCCACGTCCTCTTGGCTGAGCTAGGTGACCTCAATAGCAAACTTCTAGTTTCCCAGAGCCTGGGTTTCCCTCCCTGTCCTTCCCCTGTTGCCACGATTCGCTTTTTCAGTGCCTCACATTCATGACCACAGATTCGCTGAACTCTGATCTTGGAGGAGCACGCTCTGTGTGGGGCTCCATCTCCACCTCCACGCTATGTTATCAGAGAATCACACAGGTGGCCCTGAGCACCGCTGCAAACCAGTTTTAGTCCCTCAGGCTCCCTCTGGGCAATGTTATGTCTCTCAGGATACCCCCATATTCACCACCCCACAATGTGCAATTCCATCTTGGCTTGAATATCCTCCAACGAATGGGTCCCACTTAATTAGTATCTCTGCATACGTTGACTTTTGGATCCACTTTGGTCCATTTTAGGAAAACTTCAAATCCTGCCTGTCTGGCACAAGACAAGGAGTAGGCAGCCCTCTATGGGAACACACTGGATTCTTCTGTCCTGAGCTGTGTGACCCAGGGCGAGACACTCGGCCTCTCCAGACCCTCTTCTGTAACCCAAACAATATGCATCCGGGCAAACTCACAATTCCTGTTGGAGGATTAAACGTCGTAAGGAATGGGCATGTCTCAGAGAGAGTAGAGTGTTACTCAAACACGTTTCAGTCATCCCTCCAACTGCGAGCCCTGCCACGTGCCCTACAAAAGCCACTTACAATGTTTTAGGTCCTAAGTGCTTTTCAAAGAAGTACTGTATCTGTGATGTGATCCAGACACACTCTATTATCATGGGCCCACCATAAAAAGGAGACGGGTATGAATGTGTGGACATGTAAATATAAAGAATGGGATTTCCTACTCTCAGCCATAAAGAAGACTGAACTAATGCCACCTGCAGCAACATGGATGGACCTAGAGATGATCATACTAAGTGAATAAGTCAGACAGAGAAAGAAAAATACCATATGATATCACTTGCATGTGCAATCTAAAAAAAAAAATGGCACAAATGAACTTATTTACAAAACAGAAACAGACCCACAGACATAGAAAACAAACTTATGGTTCCAAAGGGGAAAGGAGTGGGGGAGGGATAAATTGGGAGTTTGGGATCAGCAGATACCAACTACTATATATAAGACAGATAAACAACAGGGTCCTACTGTACAGCACAGGGAACTATATTTGATAGCTTGTAATAATGCATAATGAAAAAACAACATGAAAAACAATATATAACTGAACCACTATGCTGTACACCAGAAGCTAACACAACATTGTATCAACTATACTTCTATTAAAAAAAAGAACAGTATTTCTGTATGTTGTCTATGGGACAGGCTTTAGAACGCCAAGCGGTTAGGTCCATAGACAGGAAAAAAAAAAAACCATGCGATGTCCTGGCTTTGTGCCTACATCACATCATACAGTGTTATGTATTCCTGGACCACCTCTGTTCCAAAGATGTTAAGATATCGTATTTCCAGCATCACAAATCAAAGCCGAAAAGTTGTCAGAGATTTCGAGTGGCTTTTGATTTGCCTTTCCTAGGACGTATGTGAGTTTCTCTAATTCCTCCTTTGAATCAAGAGCACATTCTGCAGGCATGCTGCTGTGGTCCTAGAAGAGGTAAAATACAGCTTAAATAATAGGGGGGGGTTGGGTTCTAAAAAGAAAGCGTTTCAGGCCCCAGCTTCACCAGGCAATTTAAATTTCAATGAGACCTTTTAGAACACTCAGTGGTCATTGTGCTCTGCTCAGAGCCCCCGGACAGACGAGGGAAGCGCGAGTCCATCGTTCTGGAACTCAATATCCGGTTGGCCACGGACCTTCGCTATTGCTACATTCATTTCAAATAAAGGGACTGATAACATACAAGGTTGGGCTTGCTGGTGGCAGCTGTTACAGACAGCGTCCCAGGGTAAAGGATGACTGTCTTTAAACTGAAAATTGAAATTCAGGCCAACACCAATTTGTCACCGATCCTAAAGAAAACCACAGGATCGAAGTATTTAATTAATCTAGATGATAAATTACCTGTGATCTCAAACCAGGCAGGCGGCACCTACGAGCGGGAGGCCCACGTGAGGAGGAGAAATAAATGGGAAGACGGC
This sequence comes from Camelus bactrianus, assembly GCF_048773025.1. Lineage (NCBI taxonomy): Eukaryota > Metazoa > Chordata > Mammalia > Artiodactyla > Camelidae > Camelus > Camelus bactrianus. The sequence continues at coordinate 4,049,925 of NC_133575.1, forward strand.
TGTTAGGAATTTACCTTATAAACAACATTATTCTAGATTTACAGCCTAATCCTTTGGAGTCTCATAATGTATTTGCTCATGATCCCTGAAGGAGAGAAAAATTAGAAGTATTCTTTAGGGCCTCCGCAAAGATGTATTGCCCTGTATGTTTGCTATTACCAAACACGGCCGTTAAAGTGAAGTAGCTGAGATCACATTCAGCCTCTGGAGATGTGTATAAAAAAATTAATCTGAGGTTAACCCAACAACCCAATGCATACATGATATATTAGACAGAAAAATAAAATAAAAAGCCACATGATTATTCATCTGACAGAAACACTGTGGCCTCTTTAGGGAAAAGATAAAGGGGGAAAAAATCAATGGAATGTTTTGAAAAATTCATTTTTAATAAAAATATTCCAGGCTTCTAACTTTCGTGTGGGCTTTGTAATCATAAAGATAGATAGATATTTATGTTTAAAATCTCTTCCCCTGGAAAGTTACCATTCTTTGAGGCAAGATATTTCCTAGAACGTATACCCACTGCCAAAAAAAAAAAAAAAAAAAAAAAAAACAAACCCAAAAAAACCCACCCCGTTCACGTGAAAAGATGATCATTTCCTTTCTTGAATTCTGAAGCATCTCTGAAGAGGGAGAAGAATTTGCAAAATCAGGAAAGAGCTGCTCTCAGAAAACTCAATCGCCTTTCAAGCTATGATACAATACCAGATGTTAAAATGTTCTCCGAGCATCTCCAGAGAAGTGAAAGCAATTAGGCATGATCCTTCATTTCTTCTGTTCAGAATCTCATTACCAAAGACTGCAGACGTGTTGGTAATGATGTACGGATTGCAGGTGGCACTTTGTCATTGCGAAAATAAAGTGTGGGCAGCATTTTACTGAGTTTCCTTGAGGGAGGGAGGGAGAGAAACGCGGAGAGAGAGAATGAGAGACAAAGAGGATGCTAAGCATTTAAAATAAACCCCATTAATTCCATTATTTTGAAATGTTATTTCAGAGTCACTAGAATTATGGAGCATTCTGGAGCCTGTTCCAGGTAACACACAACAATAAACCCTACGTACAGACCTTCTACTGTGGGGCCACAAGACCACAACGAGGATATCGGATGACAACCGTCCCACGGGCACTGGGGGACGTGAAGTTACGTGGGTATCACCCGTGGCGCCATCAAGTCCAAACTTAAGAGTCAGGGACACACAGTTCAGCTCTTTCCTAAGCTGCAAAACACTTCGGCCAAGTTGCCAGTTCCCTCCCCCATGGAATGATGGACCGAGGGCATATCGTCCCCAGGGACCCTCCCTGAGTCCACAGCGCCCTAAATTCTAAGCCATCTTGATGGCTGCCAACTGCTAGGTGGGCATTTGTGGGCCATTCTGTGTGGAAGGACGGAGCTGGGGCGTCCGTTAAGGGACGTGCCAACGTCTCCACTTCCGTCTGTCAAATTAACCTTCTGGTGTTTTCCTCGCTGCAGACAGCTGCGGAGAGCACACAGCAGAGGACAGCAATGTGTGCCTCTGCATCTTTGTGCTGTATCTGAACGACAGGCTTGGCTTGGCTCACTTTGGGAGGACCCACCCTGCGTGGCTGCAGGAGAGATGGGGAAAAGAGGACACAAAGCATGGAATCCACTTAGGCTCAGGTGTCCCACCGGGGCGTCCCCGTGGGTACCCCAGCACTGGCAGCGGAACAGAGTTCACCCACCCAGCCCACAAGTTAGAATGCAACGAGCAAAAGGAACATCACAGAGCTGCATCTGCCTGACGGTCCCGGGTCCCTTCCTCGGCTGCAGCCGCCGATGCTCCTGGTGGGATTTCCAGGCAGGAGGAAGCATCATTTCCTTGACAGATAAGCCACAGCCCGTGGGCGTAGGACCCACTGGGAACTGGACCCGCCGTCCAGCTCAGTGACCCCCCTCTTCCTCAGAGTCGATTTGTAGCCGAAGAAGCATTCAGTTTGCACAACAACGTCACTAAGTTATTGCAACATCCCCCTCAAAACCACTCATTAAGCTTATATTTTATTCAGAGAGAGAAGACAAAGGGGACAATTTCTATCTTTTTAAAGAAATGAGTATCTTCAATTGTCTGGTAGACACACCCATTATGACAACTCATTGGGATTCTCAGCCTCGCGTTAAAAATTTCTCCCCTAGCTCCCAGGTCCAGAGTCACTGGTCGTAAATGAAACATAAGGGGTCTTGCAAGTCTCATCATATTTTGTTCTTCAGGTTTTTTTTTTTTTAAATTGAGGTTAAATTCATACAACATAAAATTAACCATTTTAAAATATAAAGTTAATTCCATGGCACGTAATGCATTCACAATGTTGTGCAACCACCATCAGCATCCAGTTCCAGAACATGGCTATCCCCACAGCAGGGAACCCCGTAGTCCACCGTAGTCACCCCCATCCCCTCCTCCCTCCGGTCCCTGGCAAACAACAATCTGCCTTCCATCTCTGTAGTTGTCTGTTCTGCACACTTCACACAAATGGACTGCACCATACGTGTCCTTTTGCGTCTGGCTCCTCTTACATAGCATAATGTTTTCGAGGCTCATCCATGTGGTACCATGTATCAGTACTTCATTCTCTTTCATGACAAAATAATATTTCGCTTCCTTTAGTTTTTAATCTTCTAAAGTGTAGATTAAATAAAGACCATCCTACTTTCACAAAGAGTTCTTTTTAACATTGACACATAGACAACTTTTCAGCCCAGTGCACTTGTAATGTATAAATGGTTTAACGGAATTAGGACCCCAAATCTCAAATCACTTAGAATCAGAGTAAAAGAGAAAAAAAAAAATCTGCTAGAATTGTGGAACTGCATATCACTGACCATCTCAGATTACAAAGATTATTCATGTAGTGTTTTTTCCTTGGGGGTCCTGAAAAGTGAAATCTTCATTTTCAATCCAGGGCTACTCATTTCTAAGACATTCATTTCAATGACTAGTTCTCGCAACGTAATACCAAGGCACCAATTCTGTAATTGTAAACTGGAGAGCTGAATTTGCAAATTTGCTTATGCTCTTCAACTTTATTCTTCATTGGATTTCACCCAATGCATTCCCAGAAATGGTAGCCTCCACTTTCCAAGATGCGCAGCACTGTGTACTACACTCTCCCATGACAGAGACTGAGCCTTGAGTTGAAAGTCTTGCTCTATCGTCAGTGCAAACATCTGGGTTGCCAGGACAATTGGACCAGCAGCATTTTCCAAAACATTGTTAGGGGAACAATTCTGTAAGACATTAATAGATATGCTAGGAAGAAGGGGAAAAAAAGGCACTGTGATCCGGTAAGCCTGACAATTTTTGAATTAAATAAGCTGCAACCAGTTTCTGATCTCCAAGATTTCTTGATTTGTATATCTTCAATATGCTAATGCAGCAGGATGTGGGTAGGCATTAGAACATCTCTGAGTTTCATTTAGTCTCAGGAATCTTCCTGCAAGAAGCCTCTATCAATCAGGACTAATGCTCTCAGCACCGGCCATGGAAAATGCAGCTCTTGACCTTCCAAGATATAAGGTATAAGATATTTATAACTTAGAATAAAAAATAAATTTATGAGCAATGTGGCTTGCATTTGGGGACAGGGATAGGTTAAGGGGTAGGGGGAAGTGCATACATTAACAAGGGCTTCTGGGAAGCCCTGTGGTTTTCAGGTCAGGTAACAGCACACACTTGACCGATTTCCAAATATTGAAGGGTGATGTCTTTTATTTGCATCCAGACTCTGTAGAAATTAAGAAGATCTGAAAGGTACAATAGGAAAAGAAAAGTTGCTATGCTTAAAGAAGGGATGGACACCTCTCCACCACTGATGCGTAATTTTATGTGTCAACTGACTGAGCTACGGGGTGCCTAGATATTTCGTCAAATCTTATTCTGCATGTGTCAGTGAAGATCTTTCTGGATGAGGTTCATATTTGACTCAATAGACTGAGTGAAGCAAATTGCCCACTCTTGTGTGAGTGGACCTCATATAATCAGCTGAAGACACGGACTGAACCAAAACCAAACCAAAGCAAAAACAAAGAGGGATATCAGCCTGCCTGACCGTTTGAGCTTAGACGTGGGTCTTCCTCTGCCCTTCGGTCCTTCAGACTCAGACTAGAACCACACCATTGATTCTCCTGGAGCTCGGTCCTTCAGACTCGGGCCAGAACTGCACCATTGATTCTCCTGGGGCTCGGTCCTTCAGACTCGGGCCAGAACCGCACCATTGATTCTCCTGGGGCTCGGTCCTTCAGACTCGGGCTAGAACCGCACCATTGATTCTCCTGGGGCTCGGTCCTTCAGACTCAGGCCAGAACCGCACCATTGATTCTCCTGGGGCTCGGTCCTTCAGACTTGGACTAGAACCGCACCATTGATTCTCCTGGGGCTCGGTCATCAGACTCGGGCTAGAACCACACCATTGATTCTCCTGGGGCTCGGTCCTTCAGACTCGGACTAGAACCACACCATTGATTCTCCTGGGGCTCGGTCATCAGACTCGGGCTAGAACCACACCATTGATTCTCCACACCATTGATTCTCCTGGGGCTCGGTCCTTCAGACTCGGGCCAGAACCGCACCATTGATTCTCCTGGGGCTCGGTTCTTCAGACTCGGGCTAGAACCACACCACTGATTCTCCTGGGGCTCGGTCCTTCAGACTCGGGCCAGAACCGCACCATTGATTCTCCTGGGGCTCGGTCCTTCAGACTTGGACTAGAACCGCACCATTGATTCTCCTGGGGCTCGGTCATCAGACTCGGGCTAGAACCACACCATTGATTCTCCTGGGGCTCGGTCCTTCAGACTCGGACTAGAACCACACCATTGATTCTCCTGGGGCTCGGTCATCAGACTCGGGCTAGAACCACACCATTGATTCTCCACACCATTGATTCTCCTGGGGCTCGGTCCTTCAGACTCGGGCCAGAACCGCACCATTGATTCTCCTGGGGCTCGGTCCTTCAGACTCGGCTAGAACCACACCACTGATTCTCCTGGGGCTCGGTCCTTCAGACTCGGACTAGAACCACACTGCTGGTTCTCCTGAGTCTCCATCTTGCAGATGACAGATCACGGGACTTTTCAGCCTCCATAATCTCATGAGCCAATTCCTTATAATAAATCTCTTGTATATATCCCCTCTTGGTTCAGCTTCTCTGGAGAGCCCTTCCTGAAACACCACCGTTTCTCATGCAACATCTCCTTCTCTGTCTCTCCCACCAAGCTCCCCTGAAGGCTCAATGATAATCCCTGACCACTTCCAGCTCTGAAATCCAGACACTAAGCAAACACACACGCAAAAGAGTAATGGTCAATGCATGGCACTTCGCACAAGCCTGTTCTGTTGACCTATTAGGTGGCGCTGGTCTTGAATTAATATTGCCAACTGACCATCCTCCTCTTCACCTGCCCTCATATATGAATGATCACCACACACTGGCAATGCAGACCAGTGATTTTCAAAATTCCACAGTTCAAATCTGATCATGGGATAAACCCTCCAAAATAATCACACTCTTGTGTCTAAATAGAGAACATAGCACCTCTCTGAATCTATAGATTATAGACCTCTCTGGGAAATGGAGTAACTCAGAAAGGATGGGTCGGTGGTTTCATGAAACAGACTAGAGGTTATTTATGTCCACCATGGGCCCTATTTTCTTGTTTCAGTTTTGATTTTTTACCTGAATCCTGACACTTTGATCCAAATAAGCCAATTAAGAAGTCAGATGTTGGGGCATGAACACATATATTCAAATTAAATTAAAATTTGCTTGCACCTCGTAGTGAACGATCTTAGGAAGGAAACTGTGGCTGCTCACTAGGAAATTAAGATGATGTTCAGCTGGCTGCTATTATAGATGAAGACATATTAAATGATAAAACGTGCATGTTCATTCCACACAGATCTACTTAGAATGAAAGCAAAAGGTTAAAATCTGTGAGGCTTCAGCAAGCATTGGTTCACATTTTCAATTAAAAAAAAATCGCCAATCATTTACTGTGGGGCATAGGAAATATTTTTAAGTAGAGAGAATGAAGAATAAAAATGTTCCCCAAAGAAGGGGGGAATAGAACAAACAGAAAACAAGGTGGTGACCTGGAGGAGTCTATGGGAAGCAAAAATCTGGATGTGCACAGAAAGCTGATAAAGTTGCTCTCCTGGAATTTCTTCTGAGGGGAGAGGACAGTGGAAACGCAGACACTTAAATGCACCTGAACACGTTTCAAATTAAGGAGATTTTAAAATGAGACACAAAATGTCACTTGATAACTTCCCCCTTTCTGCTCTAACCTTGGTTGCCACTTAATCAGCACTGACCCTGTGCCAGCCTTTACCGTCGATACTTGACACACAGGAGACATAAAGGATTAGTCTGGTCTTTGTCCCAAGCTCTGTGGAAAATCCTCGGAATTTCCCGAGTGCCTGGCCTCTCTTTGTTATGTTCATGAGATGACTCGGGGTGGGGCCCCTACATGGCTTCCGGAAGGGGGCTGGTCAGCAGAAACACAAGCTACATTGTTAGAGGTGAAGACTTGTACCTGCTTCACCCCCAGGGGCAAGAAGGCGATGGAGAGTGGGCTCAGTCTTGCAGCCGATCATTCAGCGGTCCCTACCCAATGAAACCCCAGGAAGAATTCTGGACACTCATGCTCAGAGGGGCCTCCTGGCTCGTGAACACGTTGACGTGCTGGGAGGGTGGGTGCTCTGAATCCATGGGGAGAGGGCTCAGAAGCTCTGGGCTCCTGCCCGGACCTCACCCCCAGTGCATCCTTTCTAAGTATGGCAGTTCACCGAGTTCTCTGAGTCATTCTAGTGAAATGTGGATTTCCTGGGAACCCCTGAAGTTACAGCTAATTGGTCCAAAGGGCAGGTGGCCTGGGGACCCACATAGTGCGGCTGGTGTCTGAAGTAAGGACAGTCTTTTGGGGGGCCTTTACTTGTGGAGTCTGCGCTGATCCCGGCGGTCAGCACTGGGGGTTGAACTGAAGTTCACGCTGTGGCGTTGGGACACATTAACACGTGTTAACATAATCCTCTCTTCGCCTGTGCAGGTGGACGCGCTCATGAATCCCTTTTTGCAAATCAAGGAACTGAGGCCCAGCACTGAGCAATCAGCTCAAAGTTGAGCCTGGCTTGGATCCCAGCATTGAGTAATCAGCTTGGGACCCAGGCGGTTTGTTTTCAAGCCCACGTTCTTGCCGCTCTCCTGTCCTTTCTCCTAATGAAATGCTTCTGCTTCAGCTAAGATCTAGGAACCTACATTAGTCAGTTTATCACCGCAACTTCAATATTATTATTTCAATGGCGTGCAGTCTATTGTCACAGAATGCCCAACCCTCCAGAGAGGAAGACGAGTAAACAGCGGTGTAGTGACACTAAATGAAAGGAAGCAGGGACAGCACATGGGCATCCTTATTGCTGTCTCTCCAAGCAGCTTTCCTGGGCTTTTACACACAGAGAGAAACACAGCTGATCTGAACCCTGCAGCCGTATTTGCAAATGCAGACATTTTCCAATGGGATAAAAGCCTTGAAAATCTCATCTCTATTGACTTTAGTATAGAGAGATCTGATGAAAGTTTCATCAGGTAACAGCTTCACTTCTCTTGAAGCTGGTGCATAATTTACGTCCCTCTGGAGGAGCCGAGTCTTTGATCTGCCCCCAGGGGTCTTGGGGGTCTAGGTTCCCCAGGCTGTCTCTGTCCTGGTGACTTTACCATTCCCTGATATAGTCCCATGTCATAAAAAGCAAGACGTGCACAAAATTAGAAACGCTAAAAAGAGCGGAGAGGGTCTGTAATTCGTTTATTAAAGTGGGATTTTTCACGGTGTGTAGGGCTCGTTTTTCTCACCCTGACCTTTTCCCCAAAATGTCTTCTAAACAAATCCCATACTGTTAACAGAGCAACGCTTAACATTACCCAGTGCTGCGTGTCTTCGAGGTTACCTGATCTACTACAAAAAATCAAAACTATGATATTTGAAATGTTCACCTGCCACAATTTCAGAAACCATGTGTAGTCTGAAATTTTGCCATTTTGCACAGTTGCCGTGGAGTAAGTCCACCAGAGGGAAGGTGTGATTTTGGGAACATTATCCCCCACCCCAGGATGGGAGACTGGAGCGTTTGACCTCTGACTTCATCCACCCAACCCCCAGCTGAGAAGGAGCCTGAAGGAGAAGCTGCCAGCCTGCCAAGAACCGCCCACTACACCCTCCAACCTCCTCCTCCGAATTCAGAAAGGCCAAGTCGATGAGAGAACAGGTGAAGAAGCCACATTTTATACCACATTTTATACAAACCAATATACCCCAAATATGGTCCCTTTCAATATGTAAATATTTTAGAAGTTATTGAGATTCTTTACATCTTCTCCTTTGTACTGAGTAATTGAAATCTGATGTGTTTTGCACTTAGAACATATCTCTATTTTTTTAAATTGAAATATAGTTGATTTACAATGTTGTGTTAGTTTCAGGTGTACAGCATAGTGATTCAGTTTTATACACACACACACACACACACACACACATATAGTCTTTTTCCAGATTCTTTTCCATTACAGGTTATTACAGGATACTGAATAGAGTTCCCTGTGCTGTACAGTAGGACCTTGCTGTTTATGTTTTATATATAGTAGTGTGTATGTGTAAATCTCAAACTTCTAATTTATCCCTCCTCTGCCTTTCCCCTTTGGTAGCCATAAGTTTGTTTTCTGTCTGTGAGTCTGTTTCTGTTTTGTAAATAAGTTCACTTGTGTCATTTTTTAGATTACTCATATAAGTGACATCATATGGTATTTTTTTCTCTGTCTGACTGACTTCACTTAGTATGATCATCTCTAGGTCCATCCATGTTGCTGCAAATGACATTACTTCATTCTTTTTTATGGCTGAATAGTATTCCACTGTATAAATATACCACCTCTTCTTTATCCAGTCACCTGTTGATGGATATTTAGGCTGTTTCCATGTCTTGGCTATTGTAAATAGTGCTGCTATGAACACTGGGGTGCAGGTGTCTTTTTGCAGTAGGGTTCCTTCTGGATATATGCCCAGGTGTGGGATTCCTGGGTCATATGGTAAGTCTATTCCTAGTCTTCTCCATAGAGGAATCTCCATACTGTTTTCCACAGTGGCTGCACCAAACTGCATTCCCACCTGCAGTGTAGGAGGGTTCCCTTTTCTCCACAGCCTCTCCAGCACTTGTCATTTGTGGACTTTTGAATGATGGCCATTCTGACTGGTGTGAGGTGATACCTCATTGTAGTTTTGATTTGCATCTCTCTGATAATTAGTGATGTTGAGCATCTTCTCATGTGCCTGTTGGCCATCTGTATGCCTTCTTTGGAGAAATGCTATTTTGGTCTTCTGCCCATTTCTTGACTGGGTTGTTTGTTTGGTTTTCTTTCTTTCTTTTTTTTATTGAGCTGAATGAGCTGTTTGTGTATTTTAGAAATTAAGCCTTTGGGACTCGACACATTTTAAGTGCCAACAGCCGTGTGGTGAGAGTGGCTGTCATACTGGATTATAGCGCAAAGGTAGCTCACCTTGTGGGGGATCATGGTGAATGGTGGAGTTGACAGTGGTTGATGGGGTTCAGGATAGAGAAGGGAATATCTTCCATAGATGGGTCTCAGGCTGTAAACTCTTTTTTTTTTTTTTTTTTTTTTTATGTGCCACACACCTCACCTACCCCCAGTGCAATAAGGCAGGTGTTCTCCAGTGGCATTCATATTTGTGACTCACCGTATTGTGGTGAAGGAACTGAGGTTTGGGACATTCTGGACACCTGAGCTTAAATGAAGTGAAAAGGCTGAGGGAGGACGCTTAGGAGCAAGAAGATACTTTAATCCCTGGGAGAAGGACAAGTCGGTCTGTGTCCTGCCCCGCCTTTGTGGAACCACCCATTCCCAACACAATATAACCCTTGCCAAGAAATGGTCCTATCTCCCACTCATGAGACATTTGTCCTCTGTTCCCCTCATGGAAGTAGGAGCCTGCCCTGGCTTCCTAGGCCTGCTCTAACAAATTAGCACACATTTAGTAGCTGAAAAACAACATAAATTTACTGTATTGCAGGTCTGCAGGAGAGAAGTTCGAAATGGGCCAAAATCCAAGCGTCAGCAAGGACTCCTGAATTCTGGGGGCTCTGGCCGGAGGAGGGGCGAATCTACTTCCTGTCTTTTTCCAGCTCCTAGAGTCTGCCTGCCATTGTTGGCTCCCAGCCCCCTTCCATCGTCAAAGACAGCAATGCTGGTGGAGCTATTCTCAGATCACCTCACTTGGATGTTTCTGCCCTCCTTTTCTTCACTTTATAAGGACTTCCTCGATTCCATTGGGCCCACATGGATAATCCAAGACACTCCCCCATCTTCAGGTTAGCTGACGAGGAACCTCAATGCTACCTGAAACCTTAACTCCCTCTTTGCTGTATGAGGTAAGATGCTCACAAGTCCTGGGGAGGCAGCCATAGATGTTTGTGAAGGGGACATTATGTTCACTACCTCAGCCTCTTTGCATTGTAATTCTCTTTTATTGCTACTGTTAGTGTGTTTGGAGACCGTAAGTTCTGAAGCAAAATGTCCATCTAAAGCAGGAAATGTTTTCTTCCAGAGCATAGGAATGCTTTTAATCAACAGGGAACTATCACTTACTATTCATTTTTCATTCTCATCATCGTTCTACAGCTGCTGTCGTCAACGAACATGATTTCTTACAAGTCTAAAAACTTTTAGTTTAAAAATAAGTAGCTGACTTTCTGTTGAAGACAACCAAACGTATACTACTATTTTCAACCTTCCCGTTAAAATACTCCCCACCATCTCTGTATACATTCTCATTCAGAGACCAGCCAATGTGTCAGAGGACAGGATGATTCTTCCCATAAGACATATGGAAGAAGAGATGCCAAGAAGCATTATAACAGTTTCATTCACTTGGTAAATGTGTTGTTTGGGGGGGAACAGAATGACATACTCAACGCTAAATGTTCTTACCATTAGCAATCTCTTCGCCACAGCTTCCACTATCAGAAAAGCTCATTCCGTTTTAAAATTATGTGAGCGGGTCATTGAATTTTAACTAAGAGTGTAACTTTTCTTCTAGGCAAAAGGATTAATTGCTATTCAATTGGGAATTCCTTCAGATACTTCTATCATGGCAGATATGCAAAGAATGGAACAAATTTACACATACCTCACAAGTAAAAATAGATACACATCTAAGCAATTAAGTTGATTTAGCTCAAAAAAACCTACCATTTTTTTTCCCTTTGGTGAGGTAGAGGTAAATTAGTAACTAGAAGTCAAAGGGAAAATGAAATGTGCTTTCAAAACCAGTACCCACGGTGATGGGAAAGAAAGTTCATTTTTCTTAGTTAACATTTTCATTTTTGCTTTTTCATGCTAGTGACACTGCACCACGGGATGTGAAACAGTACATGATTAATAAGTTTTAAACATTAAATTCAAATATTCCTAAAAGTTGTTTTTTCCTAAATTTAGTGTGCTCTAAGGGTAGCACCCTTGCAAAAGTGTATTTTAAATATCAAAGAAGGAAAATTCATTCACTCCACACATACTTACTTAGCTCCAGAGATGCTGACAGAGTTGGGTACGCTATTTTCTGTGAAAGGGCTCAAAAGTGTGGATCGACAAGGTGGGGAGGGCAGGATGAACAGAGCCCATGTTGACCTGCCGCGTCCCAAGGAAGGGGCCGTTCTGTGATTTGTCTTTGGAAGATGGAGTCTCCTTGTAACTCTCACCAAGGAGTGCATGTGCAAGCTGTGCCTCCATTTGCAGAATGAGTAGACAGACTGCAACAGAGACAATGAGGACCAGGGAGGTTCCAGTCCAGGGCCAAGGAGAAGAGTATGTCACTGAGTCATTCAATTCTTTTGACAGGAATGTGTGAGAGCCTTCTCTGGGTGGGCACCATTCTTGGAACGGGGGGGGGACATAGCAGTTAATAAGGTGAGTGAGAGCTTCAGCTACATGGAACTCACACCACGGTAAAGAGGAATTAAGTGCCACAGAATGAGAAGGGGTGGACGGTGGAGGAGAGAGAGAGAGAGAGAGAACACCAAATGTTCTCTGTAAATGAAATTTTGAGCTGGATGGTGAACAGAAGTCCTTTGGGCCCCAGTGGGTGGGTCTGGGGTCATGTTAGAGGATGGACAAGGATTTCAGCCAGAGGAAGGTGGGTGGGTACCCACAGTCTGTGTGTTTCCAGATTCTTTTCATTACTCTCAGGAGGGCAGTGGTAATGTTGCAAGATTCTTTCCTGTCCTGAATAGCCCCACCAGGTTTTACTTGTTCTGACTGCTAGAGCTCTAAGAAGTCCTCTGAGGATGAGATCTGGGTCACTGTGCCACATGGCGGTGGTGCTGGAGGGAATGGAGATGAAGGTAAAGGTGGACATGTTGTTTACAGAGGTGGAGGTGGTGGAGGGGGAGGTGGTGGTGACGGTCACTGTGAAGGTTTTGGTGGTGGAGGGGGAGGTGGTGGTGACGGTCACTGTGATGGTGTTGGAGGTGGAGGGGGAGGTGGTGGTGACGGTCACTGTGATGGTTTTGGTGGTGGAGGGGGAGGTGATGGTGACGGTCACTGTGATGGTTTTGGTGGTGGAGGGGGAGGTGGTGGTGACGGTCACTGTGAAGGTTTTGGCGGTGGAGGGGGAGGTGGTGGTGACGGTCACTGTGATGGTTTTGGAGGTGGAGGGGGAGGTGGTGGTGACGGTCACTGTGATGGTGTTGGTGGTGGAGGGGGAGGTGGTGGTGACGGTCACTGTGATGGTTTTGGAGGTGGAGGGGGAGGTGGTGGTGACGGTCACTGTGATGGTTTTGGCGGTGGAGGTGGAGGTGGTGGTGAAAGTCATTGCGGTCGTATTGGTGATGGAGATGGAGGTGGGCAACACATAAATAACTTAATGTCCAAGAGAAGTAAGAGACAAGTGGACTGTACACAACTTGATGCAGGGAACCTGGGGAGCTATTCTGGGTAGGATACACGGTCAGGAAGGCCCTCTTAGAAGTGGTGACATTTTTCAAGATCTCCAAGTTAAGGGGCCTGAAAAAGGGCACCCTGTGCTCCACATTCAGAGTTAGACCTTACTGAACAGGTCTAAAGGCCCAAATATATTAACAGTAGACCACAGGCTTTTAGAGAGAACGTTTATGGTCGGAATATGAATGGCTGTCTCTCCCATAATCCAGAAGAGATTCCGATTAGCGTTTGGATTTGTTTTAAAGTTCGCTTTGTGGCTCTCTACTCAAAAGTCTTTTCTTAGGCCTCTAGAAAGTGCTTCTGTTCCTATTAACTTGCTCTAAATAGGAAGCCTACTTCATTTCTTCTGGCATCTTTCTATGCTTAAGAATACCTCTGCGAACGTCTGTGCCATCTGCAAAAATAGTCTTTTTCTAGCAATTCTCTAACTACTGATTTAGCTCTCCTCGTATGCCTTTAAATGAGGAGCCAGCAGGCTAGTTCTGGGGGAAACTGAGAAATGGAACAATTATGGACTTAGCCTCTCACTCACGCTTCCTTTCCCCCCTTTGTCTTAATCCTCGCTCATTTTTCCTATATCTGTTTTCAACTTGACACTACTAGGTGCCCGGCAAAACGCTCATTGCTAACCCTGGGAAGATGAACTGTAAGGTGCTCCACAGTGGACACCGTTGGTGGCCCATCCAGGGGCGCTCTTTGCCACGTTACCCTTTGGGGTACCCACTCCCCACTTATGCAGACTGGCTGCTAGCAACTCGAAGCTACACCAACTGCTCTCAGCCAAACGGGAACTACCTGGGGGGTTACAGTCCTCCCCAGGGTGGCTCGAAGCAACGAGTGATGTGAGTGAGTTCCAGTTATCTGCTCCTGCAGAGCAAACCACCCCAGAGTTGGGGACACAAAACAAAAAGCACTTTATTAGGCTCATGCACTGTGTGGGTTGGGAATTTGGACTTGGCACAATGAGCAGAGCGCTGTCCTGTTTCACGATGTCTGAGGTCTCAGCTGGAACACTCACGTACCTGACAGTGACCAGAAGAACTGGGGACGGGAATTCCTAGAGCATTCTCCGCCCCCAGTGCTGGTGCCTGGGCTGAGAAGAGTCCAAGGTGGGGCTCAGATGGAACTGCTGATGGGAGCACCTGTACGTGGCCCCTTCGTGACGGCGGGCTTGCTGACAGCGTCGCTGCCTCGGGGCAGCTGGGCGTCTCACACAGTGAATCAAGGCTCCAGGACTGAGTGTGCTGGCACAGCAGGGAGGGGCTCTATGGCCTTTTATGATGTAGCCTCAAAGGTCACACAGTATCCAACAAGCACATAAAATGATAGTCAACATCACAGATCACTGGGGAAACGCAAATCAAAACCACAGTGAGACAATACTTCACAGCCATTTAGGATAGCTACTATTAAAAAGAAAGAAAACAAACAAAACAGAAAATAACAAGCGTTGGCGAGGGCACAGAATGATTGGAAAGTAAGTGCTTTACTAGTGGGAATGTAAAATGGTGCACCTGCTAAGGAAAACGGTAGGCTGGTTCCTCAAAAAACTTAAGACTAGAACCACTGTATGATTCAGCAATCCCACTGCTGGGTATAAACCCAAAGGAAATGAAAGCACGGCTGTGAAGAGATATTTGCATATCTGTGTTCATACCTGCCCAAAGTTGGAAGCAATCCAAGGCTGCACTGATGGATGAGCAAAATGTGGGCTATCCATGCAATAGAGTATTACTCAGCCGTAAAAAGAAAAATCTGAAGCAGGCGACAATATGATGAACCTTGGGGACACTGTGCTAAGTGAAATAAGCCAGCCACAAAAATAAAGAACACTGTTACGATTCCACTTGTCTGAGGCACTGAGAGCAGTCAGATGCATAGAGTCAGAAAGGAGAATGGTGGGTGACAGGGACTTGGGGATGGGGGAATGCGGAGCTGTTGCTGAAATGGATATGGAGTTCCAGGTTTGCAAGAGGAAAAGAGGTCGGTAGACGTACGGCGGTGACGGCTGTACAACAATACGAACGTACTTAACGCCACCGAACCGTACACTGAAAGACTGTTCAGATGGCAAATTTTATGTTGTGTGTATCCGCCTACAAGTATCACGTTTTTTAAAGTCATATACTGTCACCTCCACCACATTCCACTGGTTGAAGCAGTCACGTTCTGCCGATATGGGTGGGGAGGGTGCAGGTCCACTCCTGGATGGGAAGGGATTCAGAGTGTCAGTGCTGTGTTTCAAAACCACCGTGGCGTCCAAGGGGCCAGCCCCATGGGACGAGGTGGGGCCATCCGCCATAGGTGTGGCCACCGCACAGCTCCCCGTGGGGTCCTGCTGAGGTGACTTCAGCGGCCCTCGGAGCCCTGTCCACCTTCTCTCCCTGCTCCTGCAGCTCCCTTCGTTTCCTGGGAAGCTTCCCCCACAGCACGCCATCAATAAATCACTCACCCGTGACCCCTTACGTCAGGCTTTGCTTCTAGGGAATCCGAGCTAAAACAGACTGTGAGACGGAAAATCCATTAAAAATCAAAAGCGCAGAGGCACTTTGGATTTTGGCAGGGCCATGGGGAATGTATTTTGAAACAGAACGTCTTCCCGTCACCTCTTTTGAGTCACCCCCAAAGGATGCCAGGTACTCCCAAGACCTGTCCTTGTCACTAAGCCATATTCCTCCCAAGGCCGCATCCGCCACACGTCATTTTGACAGGCTACTCTCAAGGACTTGGGAACCAACCCAGGGAGACAGTCGAGCGAACACCAGAGGGAAGCCCTCTGGATGTTCAGGTGCCCACTGAGAGTGACCAGGCGTCCTCGTTTGTTCCGGACTAACCAGTGTCCCTGGATGCGGGACTTGCACTGCAACCCCCGGAAATTTCCACACAACGTGGGATGTGATAACTGACCTAGGGCCAGCTTGCACTCAGCCCTCATGGGCATCTAAGATTTTGTAACCTTTGCATTGAAATGGCTCTGCACGCATGTATTCATTCCCAAGGGCCACCATAACAAAGACCCACAAATTGGGTGGCTCAACACAACACAGATTTATTGTCTCAGTTTTGGAGGCTGGAAGTGTGAAATCGAGGTGTCAGCGAGGTTAGTTCCCTCTGCGGTCTTCTCCCTCTGTCTCCATGTAGTCTTCTGTACGTATGCCCGTGAATGTGTTCAAATGTCCCCTGTATAGAAGGACACCAGTCCTATTGGGTTAGAACCCATCCTAATGACCTCGTTTTAACTGGATTACCTCTGTAAACATCCTTCCTCCAAGTCAAGTCACACTCAGAGGTACTGGGGTGGGTGTTTAGAAATTCAACGTTTGAATTCGGGGAGGACCAGGATGGGGACACAGGTCAACCCATAAAAACGCACAAAGCCAAGAGCCAACAGGCACAGAATCAAGATGCACAAGTGTGTCAATCACAACAAGCCTCAACAGCCCTTTTGGGACAAAACATACTCAACAGGAAGATGAAGGGTGAGTCCCACTGTATCCCGTACACCGGGGACGGGGGTAAATCCCATTTGGGACGTTGGGAAGGGCAGTCCACTTAATGCATCAGCCAAATCAGGTTGTAGGAATTCACAGGAAACCCTAGGAGCCCCAAGTGTCTGCTGGAACTCCTCATACCCTGGGACCCATGCATTAAAAATTAAAAATTAAATTTAACATTAAATTGCATTAAAAATTCACTCAGCCAAATCAATGAGTTGCATTACTTCCAGAGTTATCTCCACCATAGCAGGCTGAGTTGCATGTGGTGGAAACAAACATCCTACGTTTGCTAGAAAGGCAGGAATTCAAGAGACCCCAAGGTGCAAAGGAAATCACAGACAGATGTCCAACAGTGGAAGGCTATGGTTATCAAACTTTCTGCATCGAAGATGATTTGACTTACAATCTAGGAGACCTTGGATTCACTCCTGAGTATTAAATAGCTTTAATCATAACATCTTCCTTGTGTCTGAGTTTCCCTCGTCTGCAAAATAGACAGCAAGGAATCCATGTTCATGTTTCGTTCTAGGATTCCATGAAAAAAAAAAAAAAAAGGCAAACGCCAATAATACATTTCTTAAGGAAAATTCATCCTTTCAGCTTAATAGATTTCCTCCGAGTAAACATTCGCTTCAATAAACATTGACACACACTGATGGCCTAAAACCATGCATTCATCATCAAAAAAATGAGTCATTCACCCCCAGTTCATAACAGGATTTCATTAAGCCTACATTCAAATGGCTCATAGATTTTTTTTTTTTTTACAAAGTAAGCCTATTAAATGAATCAGTACTATGATCAAATAATGAATTGGCAATTACATAATTCTTACCCCACGTACGTTACAAGTGTGCTGGGAGCAGAAAACTGAAGCATAGGTTACACTCACCCTGAATCAGATATCCATCAACACCCCTGGGAAACAGGTAATTACGCACTTTTAACTGGCACTACAAAAACCAGCTGTCATTCAGATGGATGGAGCAACCAATTTATTCCTGTACCTTGCCATTACATCAAATTGCATTATATCCAGACATAACCGAAGAATGCACAGCTGTTTTTCCATTAAGCAAAACACTAATCAGAAAAATCAAAGTTTAAACACCTCTGGTGGAATTCAACCAAATGCAATGGCTAGGATTTTTTTTCTCCTACTGAGCATCTACTGAATGACAAAGGCTGAGTATGCGTCGTACCTTTTTTCTCCCCAATTCTATTTTCGGTCCCACTCTATTACAGATTTTAAAGCTATCCTGTCCACTTCTGTGAAAGCTGCTGTGTTAACGACCTCACATGTCTCCAGCAGCAAACGTCACTGAAATAGAAACCAATAATCTTATCTGATTTTATGAATAGGGTTCACTGATTATTGGTTGTTAAATTCTGCATAAATTGTTTCGGACCAAGTCTCAAGGAAACAGACCAGCAGAAGGGATGTAAATCCTTTGAGAAGATGAGAGGTGGTCTAGCGGACAATCGTGCTATCAGTGCAGATGTCAGTCAAATTCCTGGCGGTGTAACACCAGGCTGCCCAGAAGTGCACTCAGCTGGACGCTATAAGCTGTGTTTACATGAGCAAATGAAGTGTGAAGTTGGAGCATCCTGGTGGTCCACCTGGATGGCAATCGAATATCCTAAAAGGAAAAAGAAAGGCATCCTTTCCTCCCACCAGGTGTATCGCCTTTTACACAGCGAAGTTCCCCACTGTGCCTCCTGGCTTGGTATGCTGGTATCAGCAGCTAACTTCCTGCTGGGAGACTGAAATAATGATCGTGTTTCTCTGCAGAAGATTCTGTGATATCCTTTCCTCTAAGAAACGACACCCCTTTGGATACTGAAAATCACATTTCCAAATCAAAGAACATCCTCTCTTGTCATAGCTGCGACGACTCAAAGACTTGGAGGAGGATAACGAATAGATCTCGCTGTAAATGTTTTTTCTTCTACTTCCCGGCAGTGACTCTCCATTTAACTCGTGTGTGAGCACTGGAAATTCGAACAGTTGTTTAAAAATACAAGAGTGAGGCAAGAAATGATTATTATCCATTGTACCTCCCGCCTCCATCCCGTACCCATGAGCCCACATCCTTGTGATTTTGATTTTGAATGACTGTGTCTGTTGGGCTCAGTTGCGGATAACAGGCACCACCCTAGCTGTTTCATGTAGAAAGGAATGAATACAAAACACAGGCTTGCAAATCACTCGTTAGAGCTCACGAAGGCCTCCCAGACGAAAATGGCAAGAGAAAAACAGCCCTTCTCCCTGGCACTGCTGGCTTTGCTGCAGCCGGGGACCAGGCGTCTGCCTCTGTAACTTAACCCAGAGCCCCACTTCACCTGCCGGACCTCCGTGGCATGACCGTTTTTCTCCCCCACCTGCCTCAATTCCTGACGCAGACCTCAAGAGAATGCCTGGGATGGGTGAACCTACGTCACACCCCCAAACCAAGCTGCAAGGTAACCTGGGAAACGTAGCTTGTAATCTCCCAGCCTGTGCATTACAGGACGACACACTTGGGTACGGAACACATGCTGAGTCCGTCCATAAACCTTAGCTCTGCTCCCCACGTAACTACGTGTGCAGGATTATTCTCCACAAAAACGTCTGTTGTCCTCTCAACAGCAATCGCGTCCAAGTGAGCCCTTTGTTGTGGAATGCGGGATAATTTTAGTCAGTGTGCCTTCCAACTTGCACTGTGCTGAAGCAGGCAGAGCTGTGGAGTTAAGTCCTGATGCAGTTGCGTGTTTATTTGAACTCCTGTCCCCTTTTGGGTCCTCTCTCAGAGGACAGCACTCTAAACAATTCACCCTCACAGGAGAAAGAGTACAAAGCAATTAAAAAAAAATTAAGCCTACATGGGATTGACCCACATATGATCATACCAAGGGAAGTAAGCCAGACAGAGGCAGACAAATAGGACACGGTATCACTTATACGTGGAATCCAAAAAATGATACCAATTCTATTTACAAACCAAAACCAGACTCACAGACACGGAAAACAAATTACGGGTACCAAAGAGGAACAGGCAGGGGAGGGATAAATTAGGAGTTTGGGATTTGCAGATACAAACTACTATATATATAAGATAAATAAACAACAGGTCCTACTGCACAGCACGGGGAACCCTATTCAATAGCTTGTGATAACCTACAATGGAAAAGAATATGAAAAGGGATATATATATATATATATATATATATATATATATACATATATATATACACACAGACATATATATATATAACTGAATTACTGTGCTGTACACCTGAAACTAAAACAACATTGTAAATCAATTATACTTCAATAAAAAATAAAATTAAAAAGAAAAGGCTACAGTGCCAAAAATGGTCCCTGGACCACTTCTCTCCTTAGACTATGGGGCTTCAGTTTGGCAGGGAAATACATAGCACGGAGGCGGAGGAGGAACCAGGATGTGAAGAGCCTGCCTGCGGTTTACTGATGAAGGATTAGATTTCCCCACAAGCACCGTGCAGTGGGCTTTGAGGGCGAACGGCGTGAGATCTCAGCAGGCAGCTGTAAGTGCCATCGACGTGGCCAGTTCAATACGCAGAATCCACAGGCATCGATCGGGGAGCTCACAGGTTCCTAACAGGCCCTGCCTGGGGGCTGACACCGGAGATGGAGCTTGTTAACTCATGACTCAGCCCCGTCTTCAATGCGCGTCTGAATCTCCTTGATGAAAGAAACTTGTTAAAATGAGGGTTCTCAAACTCCACCTCCCAAAACCCTGGGCTGGGGGGGTGCTCTAGGGCCCTCTCCCGTTTCCAGGTGGTGCTGATGAAGGTGGTCCACATATCGACCATGGAGATACTGGACAGCATCATGGGGAGGGGTGTGGGAAGGGGAGTAATTAACGTTAATGCCAAGGAAATAAACAGAGCCCTCTCCAGTTTCGAATTTTCCTCTAGGATAGAAACTGGAGTCGAGTTGACTGGGGTAAAAAAAAAGAAAAAATGCACTTGCTGCCACTGCCTTGGAGTGTTAATTCCCAACCTAAAGCTGCTGTGGGGGGTATCTGAAAACCCACAGCCTCCTCCACACCCTTCTACAACGTCAGCACGTGTGATTTCCAGTTCTCATTTCGGATGGATTGTGCCATCTGCTTCGCACAGTTAAAGTGTAAATAAAAGAGCGCCGTGGCTGTGCCAAGGACAGAACAAACCAGGTTTCTCTCTGAACCTGCCCCTCTTCCATTAGCATGAGCAATATGAAACTCGCGCCATGGAAGTCCCATCGACGGCCTCTGATATAGAATGCTTACCCGCGTTGCACGGTTTGTCTTGATGGTGTACGTTGCAAAACCTTTTGCAGAATGAACTGCCTGGTTTTTAATTAAGATTCCATCAGATATAATTTAAATCAGCGATCACAAATAGCAATGCAGGGCTCCTTCCAAAAGTGGTTAATAGCTGGCTGGGCATAGACTAAACTGTCTATAATCCTCCCAGGGCAGCGCAGCTTCCTGAAATCCTCATGTCTCCCATTAAAGATCGAGAGGTCCTTTGCATTAAATCACTGGAGGCTGTGTCCAGATGTTCACAGCTATTGCTCAAAAGTCTGATTCTAGGTTCCACCATAGCCTTCCCTCCTGTCTCAAGAAGCAGGACCCACAGTGATGAATTGCGTGAGGATCTTGAAAACAATTTTCTACCGTCAGTGTCATGGTGCAAGGTGGCTGTTGAATATTCTAGTAGGTGGAAAGGGACCTTTCTAAATGAAAACGTAAGGGCATGCAACATTTACCCGCCACTGCTGGAGACAGTTTGAATCCCTTCTGCACGGCCTGGGATCACGCAACCCCCGTGGTCACCGCTCTGCGTGTAATAAAGAAAGAAAGCAGTGGGCGGAAAGGATGGGGCTGGCAGAGGACGCTTCATGGTAGTGCGTTGAGAGCAGCAGCTGTGAGCCACCTCACTGTGCCAAGACTAGATGATGGCCATATCACTTACGCATTCTTTTGACAGGATGACTCTGGTTTTGTCGTTGAAGTTCCTTCCTCAGTCATTCAGCATGAGTTCTGGAGCTGAGCATGAGGCAAAACACATAACTACATGGACACACACACGTGTGTCACATGTGTCCAGTCCAACGCCAGAGCTGCTGCCCAGGGTGCAGAAGATGGGTTTCGGTTTAACTCTCCTTCTCCCTGTGTCCTCTGGGGCAGGAGTTTCAGGCCTCTGGGTTCCATGTTCCTCATGGGAAACAAATGGATTCAGTTTTATTTAGGATGATTACGGTGTTTTTTAAAAATGTCTCCAGTATTTAAAATACTGTCCTGCCCAGAACTTAAGATTGTCCAAATGGCTTCTCTTCAAATCTTATTGGTTTAGCTTTTTTTTTTTTTTTTTTAAGGACACGGTGACATCCATTTCCACATGACAATATTTCTTATTTACTTTTCACTTCCTAAGTACCACGCCATTATTCACCTAGCTTAGCCTAAGTCTGCTACAGAATGTTCTGCAAACTCTGTTGATAAGAGATTTCTATATGAGCATGAACCTTTAAGAAATGATTTTGAAACAGAAGGCTATTTTGAATAATGAACATAAAGAGAGAATTTGCAAATAACACAGGACGTCACCTGAAGTCAGAACACTAGAATTACCGACTTGGCTCTGCCCCTTACTGTATGCACTCATTCAACACGTATAAATTAACTGGTTCCAGGTATTTCCAACATAAACTTCTTTGCCCCAAACATCTTCACCGCATAACTAATTGCCACTAAGGCAATTTTGGAATAAAGGGTAAAATAACTGGTTGACGGTTTGGTCTGACAGCTTGGTTTCATATCCCCATGGACCTGGCACTCCCATGTTTATATCACAAAATCTGAGAGAGGCCAAGGGACTCCACATCACACAGTTGAACCCACATTTCCCGTAGAACTCTGGAATGTCTGTCGACGGACGTGACAACATGCCAAGGACACACAACAACGTAAGACGCTTTAACAAGGCAGTACAGAGCTCACTTACAAATACGCATCCTAGTGTTTGGAAACTGACACCCCTCCTAATGAAGGAAAAAAATGTTAGCCAAGAATAAAAAGTGTGATGCCAAACAAGGACATGAAACAACAGGCAAAAAAATATATAATACTATGAAGAAAAGACTTGGAAAACCATGCTTACCTACAGCCCGGAAAATAAAATCCACTATTTGTGCAGTAAGGCCACGAATCTACATACATTTTAATTGTGTTCACATACTTTGTATTTTGTCATAAAGTCTTTGCAATTTTGTTATTCGTTTTTCATGTTTCATTATGTCCTTTTTAATGTCTTCTTAAAACTTTTCGTTATTTTATCTTTCATGGCAAAATGGCCTTATGGCCAATTAGTTATGTGGTGAAAACCTTTGCAGATGAAAGCACTCGCAGCAATGATGTTTATGGCAAAGAAGCTTCAAGGGGGAACACTGGACAGGAAAGTAACTGCCTGCTGGGTACTGGCCACTGCTAAATCATCTTGCACACAATTCCTAACATTTGTGGTCTCTTCTCTTATGAATCTCATATCCGAGCAGAGGAAAAAGCTACTCAATAAACAAACCAGAACCCATCGATGGAAAACAAGACTTGCTTGGTGGACTTGAATCCTGCCAGAGACACGGCTTGCTTGCTGTTGGTCAGTCTGCAAGCTGCCAACCTGGTCCAGACGCCTGCGCCTTTCTCAGTACGCAGAGAGTCCACTCCATGTCCAGAGTCACATGGTCCATGACCCCAGGGTCAGAGGGCTCCCTTAGAGCTTAGGGACATGGACTCAATATCCTGTTACAAATGCTCCCTAACTTAAGACAGCGAATGTAATCTTCTGTAATGAACAGTTTCCAAGCTGAAGGCGTTGAAGGATGACCAGGGTCACACCTGCTCATCAGGAGCCTGGGAGAAGCATCTGAGGAGGTGGGAGAAAACCCAGTTCAGCCCTGACACTTTGCTCCCACAGGACCCTCTCTTCATAATCCTTCTGTCACCACCACAATTATAAATATGCTTGGAGCCAGTGCCTCCGATATTGGGTGTTCCCAGCTCAGGGTGTTTACAAAGCTATCCCTTGGTGATGGGGAGGAAATGCCAGGGTTTCGATCCCGTATGCAACAAGTAAGCTCCAAGCAAAGGTTCATATGGGTTTAAATCCAGGTGAAGGCTCCCTCCTCCTGCAGTTTCTCTGCAAGACGCTCCAGGAGGGTCTCATGTCAGGGACACATGGGTCATGCTTGTTTTCATTTACTCTTATTTTCAGCAACTTGTGACCCTTCACCATTTATAAGTGCCCGGGCAAGAGAATGTTCTGGTGACATTACCAAGTTGTCATGAACTTAACCCTCACGAAATGCATGGGTGGCTTTTTTAAAAGCTCCTCTGGGGAAACCAAGATGGAACTTGACAAAACAAATGACGCGAGCAGAAGCCAACGGCGGGAAGGGCTACTGCGGACACACCACCTACTCTCGCCAGCACACTCTCAGATTAAAAGCAACGGCTCTCTGAGAAAGTCTGACAAAAATCTTAGCTCCCCCTCCAAACGAAACTCTGAATTCTCAAGGCTAATTAAATTCAGTGCCATCCACCATCATGAATGAAGAATCTGGCCACTGATGGATGCCGCACCAGGGACCTCAGAGCACGGTCTGACATGTATGTCATTTACAAAAAGGAGATACATTCATGGGGATTTGACTGTTTATCCGTGGGGGTGTGCAGCCACAAAAGTCTGGAGAACAGTGTTCTAACCACTCCCCATTATCTTGAAGAGGAAATGCAATGACTGATGGCCATCTTTTAATTTCACAGCTGTCTCTGATTTTAGGTTGAACCATAGGGGACCAATGCTATGCAACCATTTTTGGGCTGCAAAACCAGCAATTTCCTGAGTTCAACTTAATAAATACAGCACCCAGAGTCAATGTCGATGAGTATCTGAGGGTCTTCCCTGTAGAGTGCTTGTGCTTGGTGTTAGATAGACACTCGCTACCAAAACACCCCGTTCCCACTCTTACAGAGCCTTGAGTCTCCTCGGTAAGACACACAATACAGATGATTACTTTTTAAATCACAACATGTCACCATGTATAAGGAGGGAGTGGATCAAAAATTGCTACTCTGGTGGTGGAGAATTTTACATCTAACGAGAAATAGTTTGAGGCAGGTGCAAATGTCCATGTGTTTGGTGCCTGGTGGAGCAGAGCTACTTTGAAGGTTATCTCAAAAGGGGTGTTAGTAAAAAAAATTAAGGCACCCAGAAGGCCTCCTCTCCTCCTATCCAATGTAAAACCAGAGAGACATGATCTATTTGTTGATCCAACATGACTGATGTTGGTATCAGCCCAGAAGCCAAATCCACCCATCACCTGTTTTTGTAAATCAAGTTGTACTAGAATATGGCCATGTCCACTTGATTTGGAGGTGAAGAATAATCTTTCCTCTACCCTTGAGGTTCTGTGCCTGAGGCCTGCGAATTAAATTGATAAAAGATTAACAGTAGAAAGGATTTATGTATGCCTATGGAGGACTTCCCAGAAAAAAAATGACTGCTCAAAGGAGCAGTGAGACCCTGGGATTTATATATCATTTTGAGGAAGGATGATAAATGATGGAAAGTAACTAGGAAATGTATGGGGGAAACTAATGGACTGTAAGGGTTATTTCAGCAAGTCTGCTTATGCAGGCTTGTGTTGGTATCAGTGGCTCATCTCCAGAGAGATCAGTGTCACTCTTCCCTTCCTGGTACGAGGAAGGCACCCTTCTCACAAGAAGTGAGTGCTCTGCTTTCGGGCTGTTAGGAAGGAGGTGGTGGCGTCTTTCTGTGTCTGCTGTTCCTCAGTTCCTTTGGGCTCAAAATAATCCAGATGCCGAAGTGGCGTATTTTGGGGTGACATACCCTGGCCCCCTTAGTCTATATATTGTCTGTATTGTTTTAATGCTTCATCACAACTAGTTAAGACAGAGTCCGGATTGTCTGCCGAACCCAAAGTATCAACTCTTTGGCCCGTTTTTGAAAGAGTTTGCCAGTCTCCATTTATATAATAGCAGAGTCCATTGCAGGAAAAAAGAAAAAAAAAAAAAGTCAGAGAGCGTATGGTTTAGGAGCAAATGCAAAACAGGACAAATGGAGCTGAGTAAACACATACATTTACACGTTTCTTGAAGTTTTCTATCAGCTTGCTAGGAATGGATGAAATGACTTTTGATACTGTATAAATGACCATTTTAACTTTTCCAAGATTCAAAGTTCCAAATGTTTTTCATGTTGTTAAAAAAAAAAAAATCGAGTGTGTCTTTGGCCGCACCCTGAAGCAGAGACACAGAGAGACAGGTCCGTGTTCTCTTTCCATCAGGGCTTCCTGGTCATCACATCTAACTGTAAAATAAACAGCCTCCCAAAAATACTTATGCAAATGTGAACTCATTCTTCTGATGTAATTTGCATTACGCTGAATCACTTCCCAGAATAAACTCAAAAGGTATTTCATTTTAAACCCTCATTACTGCAGTCGTTCTAGAAATAGGTCTTTGCAGAAAGAGGCAAGCCCTGTACTAATTTATACAAAGGTTTTCACGAGGCTGAGCATCGAAGTTCTGAAGGCAAGTAAGCTCAACTCTTGAGTCATCTGCCTTGATGACGGAGGAAATGTTTACTTTGAAAGGAATATTTAAGAAAATGTTACGTTTTTCTCCCAAAGAAATTCTCAAAAGCATGATGGAAGTGCAGATAGAAACCGTTTTCCTCTGGGCTCTAAGAGGTACTCGTGATCCAAGACGTTCTTGTGACTGCCAGGTTTCTCCCCTGAGCGAGCTTTACTCCTTCCCTTTATTTTTGAATGCATGGGATTCCACTTTCTTAACTCATTAAAAAGGCTTTTCTCGTGAGTGAGCAATTACTGATTTAAGAGCCCCAGAATTACTAAATCTAAGACACAAAGAGTTGAACAGGACTAGGAAATCCCTAGGTCTCTTAAAATGACCAAAAGCTTGCATATTTAGAATCCCATCACTTACCTAAAGGATTGTCTCATGAACCACACGTGTTTTATGACATGGTCTTACTCTGCAGAAAATGAAGCTGATGACACTTGTTGAAGTTAGAAGTAGACATTTTCTGCATTAAATTGGACACCCCCGCCCCCCCCCTCCACCAAGGATGTTAGTTTCTTAAAACTGACAAGGGGTTACCTGTATCTATAAACACTACTGCTAAATGGACTTCTGGTTCTTGTTTGTATGTTTCAAAGACCTCTTGGATTGATGTCTCGAGAGACACTTTCCAGGATTGTCCTTTTAATGGTAGGAAAATCTTGATGGCTCATGACAGAACAGGAAGGATTAAAAAAAACAAAAACAAAAACCTTGGCCACACATAGGTATATCCTAAGAAGTTTTTAAAATCCTGTTGCCCTCGTCACAACCTCAAATCTCTGCAGGTGGGATCCATGCAACAGTATTCTTAATGACCTGGGTGCTTCCAGTGTGCAGACGAGTTCCAGTACCCCAGGTGACAGTAAATTCCACCATCAAACTTCAAGGCCACGGAAAGAATTTAAGAATGAACAGACATTAGAAAGGACCAGCATGCGTGAGGATTTAGTCACTTCATAACAATGGTTTGTCCAAAACACACCTTCGAAAACATTTGTTTGAAATGCGCGACTTCCCCCTCACTTGGGGTCTGCCATGTCAAAGCCTGCTGAGGGTCTGACCACGAGTCCCCACTTGTCAGATGTAGAAATTGCCATATAGTAGAGATGGGATGGGCTTGACTTTTTTTTTTTTTTAATAATTGGACTCATTGCCTTTATTTTTTGTTTTTTTTTGGGGGGGGTGGGGGAGTAATTAGGTTTGTTGGTTGGTTTGTTTGTTTATTTTCAGAGGACGGACTGGGGATTGGACCCAGGACCCTGTGCACGCTGAGCACGTGCTCACCACTCGAGCTATACCCTCCCTCCTTGGGCTTGACTTCTAAGAAAGAGGCCACAGGTTTTTACAGCCACAGGTTCTATAGGGTCAGAAAAGATGGAGGTCAGAACTTGAGCTCAGTGACATGACAGAAAAGTTTCACCCAAATCACAAGAACAGAGTTTTTTACAGTCAGTTCCTCCAGGAAACGTATGCATGGCGACATTACACCCAAACTGTTCTTTTTGAGAGAGAGCACAATCATTTCAAAATATTAATCGCTGTTATTTGACAGAAGTTTGAAAATTGAGACCGTGTAGTTGGCTGGCATGAAATGTTAAAATTCATTGCTGAAGGGACAATTTCTCGGAGCAACCACGCTGCTAATGCGGAATGCCGTGTGATAACCGCTGGCCGTCCCTGTTCGGTTGCATGTGGGAAAGAAGACTGCATTAAATTTGATTTAAACGGCCCCAGAAAAGGCAATTTACCACATGTGGGTGAGCATTTTATTATCAAGAGGAAATTCATTTCACAGGCACCGAGCGCACAACAAAACGTATCATGGTTGACAGTATCTGGCGTCCTCATTAACGGCTCCAGGAGAGCTGCCAGCACCTGACCGTGACAAAGGAGACTGACATCACAGGTTCTGGTGTAATATGAAGCAGTGAGGTCCTTCCAGAAACGGAGCTTCTCAACACCATTCCAAGATTCCCTGCCTCTTCCCATTCAGATCCCAGCCAGCGAGAGAGGGTACCACCCACAGGACAAGGCCATGCAGTGCACTCTGGACAAAAGATGGGTTTGAGAGTTCATATTGACTCTGGCAAGGGAAAAGCCCCATCTGGGCATCATCGCAGAAAACAGAGCTCTGGAAACACAGGAAGAAGTGCAACATGACTCACCGAGAGCTGACTACCCAGGACACACACTGTGAATCATTGCACAAGACGCATCCTCAAGTACAAGAAAAAGACCAACACTTGCCAAATGGAAATGTGACTCCAGCTCATCACAGTCGTATCTTCTGAGTCAGAGACGCTGCAGGCACGCAGAATTTTCTCCTTCCTGTGTGAATGTGATAGGAGCCACAAGCGTGTCCTCAGTTCTTGTTTGCGACATCCTCTGGCTGCCTGTCCTGCTCTCTCTGTCTCCCACTTCCCGGATTAACATTTTCCTTTACCTTTCCGTGGAGCTTGACTAAGTTGATCATTGTGTCTTTGAACTTCTCTCCGGCTTGGCAGGAGTCATCTCTTTTCCCTAGACGTTAACTCACGACCCTGCACACTCAACCAGTTGTTTGTTGGATGGATCCAAGAGTAAAGTAGTTAACCATACTTTTTCTTCTCCTTAGATCTTTCCAATCTGTTTTACCTTTATTGACTTCATGACCTTGTCCTTTACATTATTTCTGGACCTTCCTCAAGACACATGGCTCAGCTCTTTCCCAATCGTGGAGACCTCATCTGTGTTCAGAGACAGTTACAAGCAGCAGAATGTGTGGGTGCAAAGATCTGCCAGAGGCAACAGAGGGAGAAGGAGGGAAGGAGCCGTGGGCATGGGAGTGTGATTAGGCAGTCAGCCCTGGGGAAATGCAGGACCTGAGACAGGATTTGGTGAGCTGGGAGGTCATTTCTCAGCAGTGCAGGAAGGCTGGATGTGAACTGCGAGTGCAGTTAGGAAGGAGAAGAAGCACCAGTGGGGGCAGCAAGGCGAGCCTGGGGATTGGCTAACCGAGCCTGGAGGGGGACAAGAGAAAGTGTGGCGTCTGGGGCAGGGGTACAGTTACCAAGTGCCAGATTCCTCCAGCTCTGTTCTGCTCGGTGCTGACCCGGTAGGTCGCTGAGGCAGAAAAGGGATGTGTTGTGCTTAAAGAAATGCACGCAGCAAAAGCACACACTGCAATTTTCCAGCCCGTGACTATAGTCACATGTGTAGCAAACATTGCCCTTTGAAGAGCCTGGGCATTTGGAATTTAATCTTCTTCTATCACCTCGAGGGAGCCACATCTAAAAGCAAGCCCAGTGGATGCTCATTATTTGTGGGGTCTGCATTTGCAAATTCTCCTGTGCGCTGACATGCAGTTGTCACCCCAACACCAATGCCGGTGCCACCTCCACAGCCATGCAGGAACGTGAGCAGAGCAGTGGAGAGCTGGAGTCATGCTCGACACACACGTTCCCAGCTGAAGTCCAGCAAGGCCTTCTTGTTTCAGCTCTTCCACTCCCACCGCGGGTCCTTTCTGCGGTACAGTCAGAGCCATGGTTTTTGCAGTGCTGTGATTTTGGCTGGTGCTTTCACTGTTTCAGATGGTGCCCAAGTGCATGGGGAAGAAGTTGCCTCATGTTTCACAGTGTAAGGCAGCTGTGATGTGCCTCGTGGTGGAAATACACGCATTAGGAAAGCTTCATTCAGGCATGAGGCATGGGGTTTGAGGCCATGATTTCAATGTTAATGAATCAACTGTATATTAAATAGGGTGTATTTGAACAGAAATACACATAAAACGAGGTTACGTACTGACTGGTTGACGACAATGCTGGGAGCAGAGGCTTGCAGGAACCTAGCCCTGTATTTCCCCTCAGAGTAATGTTCAGGGTCCACTAATTCCGTGTTCACAGTGACTTTATGGAACATAGTAACTGCAAATAATGTGAATCAACTGCACTTTGATTTTCCCAATTGTTCTCGTCACATTCCCCTCCTCCTGCAACCTCCTTCGCACAGCAAAATCCACATTTCACCGTTACGCCCGCGTGTGCATCCACAGTCGCCCAGTTCCCACCAGTCTCCCTTCAGGAGGGCTCTCCTTTCCCCTCCCTTTCCATCCTCAGAGCTACCCACTCCTCCAGGCACTCACTTCAGAGCTGAACTCTACCTCTCAGATATTAGCTGTTCTCCACAATCGATTCCTAACCTCCTCTCTGCAGCCCGGACAAGCCATTGCCCCTGCCTTCAATGTCCTCACCTTTCTTCTTCCCTGTGCAGTGTAAGCCCATCTGCTAAGTCCAGCTCAAGGGCCACCTCCTCCGTGGAGCCCTCTGTGATGCGTACACTGTATAGTGACCCCTTCTCCCCATCATCCCTGAACTCCTGCAGCCCAAGGCACTGGTCTGATGGACTAGTGGAGCCAACTTCCTTGCTAATTTCCACAGATTCCCACGGCCAAACGCTCCTTAAGGACAAAATGGGGGACCTCCTCGTGCTTCTTGGTATCCTGCATGGCACCGCACACAGTGGCTGATCCAACTTTTCTCCCGTTTCAATCACATCAAGACTTCCAACAACTAGGGTTGCCTTCTGGGTAAAATATACGATGCTTGGTTAAATTTGAATTTCAGATAAATGACGAATGCTTTTTCAGTATAAGTCTGTCCTGAATAATTCATGAGCTAGACTTGTTCTAAATGACTCAATGACTCATGCTTTATCTAAAACTCAAACTGGGCAGTCTGCATTTTTATTGACCAAATGTGGTAACCCCACCAACAACAGACTTAATTCCCCACACATTATTGGAATGAACTGCTTTCTAAGGAAATACAGAAGTAGCAGATGTGCTGTCTTCTAGCTGTGAAGAGGGGGCGTAGGGAATAAAAACACTTAAGCCACAGGGAGGAAGCCGTACTCAAAGGCAAACGTACACAAACTGTTCTGGGAAGCCAAGAGTTGAGGAACCGCAAGATGTAATGCAACTCAGAGTGGATTACTGATGGAGGTTTCAAGGACATGCCCTCAAGACTGACTTTTGAGAAGACATGAATTTTCAGAGAAATGGGGAAACCATGTGTATGAGTCAGCTACAGCTGCTGTAACAAGTACACAGATAAGGTGGCTTGAACAACAGATGTCCATCTTTTCTGTCCTGGAGGCTGGGATCTGAGATGATGGTGTCAGCAGGGCTGGCTCTTTCTGAGGCCTCTCTCCTTGGTGTGTAGACTTCCCTGTGTCCTCATGTGGGCGTCCCTTTGTGTCTATCTGTGTCCTCATCTCCTCGTCTTATGAGGACACCAGTCCTATGGGAACAGGACCCACCCTAATGATTCCATTTTAGCTTCATTACATCCTTGAAGGCCCTACCTCCTCCAAATACAGTCTCATTCTGAGGTCCTGGGGGTTAGGACTTCAACATGTGAATGGGGGCGGTGGAGACATATTTTGGTCTGTAACACCAGGTGGATGCCCCCAAAGAAGACAATATTGTAAAACGAACCATGCAAGTTCATTCATCTCTTACTTTTCCACTTCAGTGTCACCCATTCACTTATTTCTGCCAATTTTTCCAAAACACCGAGGACCCTGTTCCCAGGTTGTCAGTGACGCAGCCTGATCTAGTCAGAACTAATAAAATGCCCTGCCCCCAGGGCCAGGGAAATAAACAGAACCTACCTCTCAGAGCAAAGCGTGAACATAAGTGCTTCACCATAATCACTTGAGGCGGTATTCATGCCGGTTATGATGACGGTTCCTTAGGACGGAAACTCCTATCGGTAATACTGTCTTATGCAGTCATTCTAAACTTAGTTAGATACACAGACGTAGAAACACTGGAGCCTGGAGGCTAACTCTCATTCCCAGTAAGGGAACCTCGGTATTGTCACATACTTGGAATACGAATGGGTTTAAACATTTTTTTGGCTAACTTTATTCACAATACGCACTCCCCCTTCCCACATAAGACACAGAAACCATTCTGTGCAATATTATATATATATATATTTTTTTTGTTGTTGTTGTTGTTGTTGTTTTGTTTTGTTTTTTTACTAGACCTTCCAGGCCTTTAGCTCTAAATTACATTACTGATGATTGTGTGGTCAGGACTTGCAAAGTTAATGTGCCTCGGTCCTCATTAGAGCAAGAGCTGTGACACCACGCTTCATCTTCTGAACACGCACAGACAAACACGATTTGTCACCACGACAGTTTGTGATCACGCGTGGAACGATCTTCCGGCTTGTTCCCGGGCAGACAGAGTTCTGAGGGCAGGACTGACGAGCCAAGAACTATGTTGGGGTCTTGCTCTGCTGAAAAGCTCCCTCCTACCTCCTGAAGGGGCCTGGAGGAACTCAGTGCTCCCCAAACCAAATCCTCAGTCATTCCAGCTTGCAAAGGATGCTCCGGTTTGCTTCTCTGTTCCTAGATCGATTTATGCGAGAAGTCTTGAAACCACGTGAAAAAGTACATGACACGTTCTGAAGCCCGTGTTCCAGAGGCTGCCTTGGGAAAGGGGACCTGCTCGGTCCCCAGGCTGCCAGCACATCTTCCGGAGAGGGCTTCTGGATTACTACATGTGGGCCACCAGAAGAGGAGGCTGTGCGTTCTCTCGGTGGATGTAAAGAGAAAGCAGGGTATTTGTCGGCCCCAAGGATCTGGGCTCTGTTAGCTGTGAAAATTGACTAGCAGTATTTCGTCGTTGTAAGAGAGAAGACAAAACAAAAACTGCAGCCCATCTCATTCCTCCTCCATACCAAACGCTGTGTGTCATTGTGCATTACACCTGCCATTCAGATAGGACTTCCCTGGAGAAGTAAAGCCAGCTGCCAATTTAAAACTGATTTTTAAACTCCAGAATCCCCTGCCGCCTGGATGCAGAAACTACAGTGAAACAACACCCACTCTTGGTCCTCAAGGAGTGAATAAAATCTGCAAATCCCCAAACTACATAACTGTAGTGAAGGAAACGTGTCACGCGGAGGGCTCTTTCTACCTGACATCACAAAGGTCTCCCCTGGCGGGGAGGGTCTAGCTCAGTGGTAGAGCATATGCTTAGCATGCATGAGGTCCTGGGTTCAATCCCCAGTACCTCCATCAAAAATAAATGAATGAATACATAAATAAATAAACCAAATTACCTGCCCCCACCAAGGAAAAAAAAAGAGTTTTTTTCCCTAACAGGGAACTGTTTCCGTCTCATTATTGGACTGGTGTTCGATGCAAGCATCTATTATCTCAAACACAGGTGCAGAATTCCTCGCCTGCTTATATTAGAGATTGTGGCTTGATTTTTCTGTTTTTCTTTGGAAGCAGATTACCGGGCAGGTTCTTGGGCACGGGGCTGTTAGCGCTGACTTACGCCTGTGTCTCCCCGTCTAACTGTCAGTAATCACGGCGAGAAGACACTTCAGGTACCTTGGGGGTCTGGAGGAGCCTTACGTCTGGAAGCAGGATGGGGCGATCTGAACCTTGGATGTCATAAAACGGCGCTGGGATAAGTTCCACGTTTAACCTCGCTCAGTGGGAGAAGGAAGTGATTGCCTCTGTCTGACCAAGATTCCTTCGTCAGCACCTGTGCATCTTAAGGCTCAATCAGGGCAGACCAAATGGTGTAAGGTGTCTATTTGTCAAAGCTGAATTCTGGTGGACGCCCGCGCCCCGGTGCGGGGCTCATGTGATTAGAGCCATTTTCAAAGCTGGATGTGCAGTTTCAAACGCCCTGGGATGCGGTTAACCGGCTGTGTCCCTGGACCGCGATGTGGCTGAGGGCTCCTTTCACTGTGGCTGCCCTTCTTACTGCTGCAGGACGTCGCAGTTGGTTTTTTATTTTCTGCTTCACAGAAGATGCCTTGAGGGTCCCGGACTTGGAGTTAAAATTTTCATGTGACCCTGGTGTCTGGAGACGTAGAATTTTACAGCTGCGAGCTATTCTGCTCTTTGTTTCTACAGAATTCTAGGGATGGTCAGCGTGCCAGGGCAGGGAACTGCTAACAAAGTCTGTTCTTTCGCAGACTTCTGGAAAGTGCAATTACTGAGAGTGCGCTGTTTGGGACTTTCTGCTAAATGTTTTATGAGCTGTTTTTTAAAGCCAGGTTTAAGTCACATAGTTCACCACATTTACTAGTTCACTGATGTAAAAGTTTGCATTTTAGATCTGGTGTGTGTGTTGTGCAAACTCAGAAGGCAGTGAAAAATCTAGAGGACAGCCCCGCTTCCTGCCCTAATTCTCAGACGGTCCCTGCCCTCCGTCCTGCACCTTCCGCGGTGCGAGTGGGCAAGTCAGGTGGAGGGGGTGTAACACATCTTTTGGAGAGAACGTCACCTCCGTGCTAAGTAATTTACACACCATTTGGATATGAGAAACGATGCAGGTTGTGAAGAAGGAGAGCTTTGGTTTCTGGGTCACATCGTTTAGCATCGTTGGATTTCTTGAATGCATATATGATTCTTACAATTAAAACGTATGTGAGTCTGTGCCTGTGTAATCTGATACACACTGGAGCAGGCTGCAAATGCCTGTGTACTATTTAACACGAGAAAGAAGAAATACTTGCTTGCAGCAGCCGTGCCACGGGGCACATGTGATCAAACATTCCTCTCCTTGGAGAAGGTCTGTCTTGGTTTGACAGACAATGTCTCAAGCCCGACGCCTGAGTTCAAGTCTACCATGAACTGAGTCCGTGATCTTGGGCAGGTTGTTTAAGATCCCTGTACCTCAGTTTCCTCCACTGTAAATGGGATCCCGTATCCACCTGGGGGTTGTACGTTTTATGTAAGTATGTTTTGTATGGGAGATGAGTGTGTAAGCCATGCACAAGGAAAAGCTTTCCATCGACAGCAGGTGCTCCTACCTACAGCTGCCAAGACATGGAAGCAAACAAAGTGTCCGTCGACAGATGATGATGAAGAAGATGTGGTATGTTTACACAGTGGAATACTACTCAGCCATAAAAAGTGAAATGATGCCTTTTGCAGCAACGTGGATGGACTTGGAGGGTATTACACTAAGTGAAATAAGTCAGACAGACTAAGACACATACTGTGTGGTATCACTTATATGTGGAATCTAAAAAGATGACACAAATGAACTTATTTGCGAACAGAAAGAGACTCACAGACATAGAAAACAAACTTATGGTTATGTAGTTTTTCTGCGTCATGCGCTGTTCTTCTGATTTTTGGAAGGCAGCTATGATCACCATTATACCACCAAGGCACTCTATTCTTCTGATTTTTTTTTTCAGTCATTTAAATATATGTGTAAGAAGCAATCTCAGCTCATGGGCAAGAATGCAGAAAAGAGGTAGCAGGCTGCATTGAGGCTGTGGGCCACTAGAATCTGAATGATACAATTCCTGTTTCTTACATGAGGTTCCAGAGGACCTCTGAGGTCTCTCACTCATGATCCCAAGGAAGGGGCCTTTCCTCCCTCTTCATCATGACGTAGGCGAAGCCTGTCATTCCAGGCTGGCTGAAGACCCACCTCTTCTGGGAGGCTGGCCAGCTCCCTCTTGCCCTCTAACCGCACTGATAGACTAACGGAAGGAAAAGCACGGGCCGTACACTTACTTGTGCACCTCAGGGGGGCATGGCATGACCTGATTTACTGCTCATTCTGTTTATTCTTATTTTTTTACTGAGGTACAGTTGATTTACAAAAACTGCTGGAGAGGGTGTGGAGAAAAGGGAACCCTCCTACACTGCTGGTGGAATGCAGTTTGGTGTAGCCACTATGGAAAACAGTATGGAGATTCCATAAAAACTAAAAATAGATTTACCATATGGTCCAGCAATCCCACTCCTGAGCATTTATCTGGAGAAAACTCTAATTCGAAAAGACATATGCACCCCAGTGTTCACAGCAGCATTATACACAACAGGCAAGACATGGAAGCAGCCTAAATGTCCATCGAAGATGAATGGATAAAGAAGATGCGGTGTATATATACAATGGAATACTACTCAGCTGCTGAATCTGTTTTATAACACACTTGGTAACAGTGACTCTCCGCTCATCTGAAAGGCAGCAACGATAATTTCCCAGATGCTCAGACTATCATTAAACCTTCAAACTCACTGGACGTGAAGAATCACTTTCTCTAAGTAACTCTACCTAAATAGAAGAGGTAACCACATCGCCACCAAGACCCCAGGTTGGGCAGGGAGTGGGGTGCACTGTGCAAATGCTTGAGTTCAGCATTTTAGACATTTCTAGGGAAAGGTAGCTGGTAGCTTGGA
Organism: Camelus bactrianus; assembly: GCF_048773025.1. Lineage (NCBI taxonomy): Eukaryota > Metazoa > Chordata > Mammalia > Artiodactyla > Camelidae > Camelus > Camelus bactrianus. The sequence continues at coordinate 4,086,328 of NC_133575.1, forward strand.
GAGTGAGAGCTTGAAAAGATGCTGAGAAATACTCTCGTCTGACCCTTCAGTTTTATAATTGGTAAACTGCAATCTCAAAAGTTAAATCAGGTGCCTCGAATCACACAGCTCTCCTGAGCCAAGTGACAGTACGAGCCAGTGCCCGGGTCCTGAATCCGGTTTTCCTTCCTCGGACCAGAGCTTGTCAACCCCAGCACTGTGGACCTGGAAGATTCTCTGTGCTGGGGTGTCCTGTGCACCGCAGCACGTTGAGCACCGTCCCTGGTCCCCACCCTTTAGCCGGGAACAAGTCCTCCTCCTGACACACCTTTAAACACTGTTACATTTCTAAACTCCAAAGGCTTTGGCAAAAGAGCTTAGTCGTGTAGCATCTGAGTAATACCATTTTAGCTTCTTCTGAAATCCTTCCTTAAGTATGTTTTTCAGTAAAACCTACATATAAAGCTTTCGTATCACCCTTTCTGTTCCTAAAGAAGAAACGGCCTCACTTTCTTTCCTCTTTCCTCTTTGAACCATCACGGTCTCAATGGCATACATATTAATGAGAGAAGGATGGAGAAGCAAAGGGTCTGTTTATAAACATGTGGGTGTAGAGCACCGGTTCCCAGCAGGGACTGCGTCTGCCGCCCAGGCAAACAGCTGGCCAGCTGGCGGCGTCTGGAGACGTTCTCGGCTGCCACACCGAGGGCAGGTGGGCGGCAGGGGCGTTCTTGGTGTCTCGTATGTAGAGACAAGCCCTGTTGGAAACAGCCTACAATTCACAGAGCAACCTCCAGCATGTGCAGAAAAGAATGCTCTCTCCTCAACTGGCAGTACCGCTGAGGCTGAGAAGCCACGGTCAAGGGGCACAGAGACGCGTGGGCAACAACGCACGGCCGGTAGCGTCCAGACGGCTCTGCTGATGGTGTCCACGCAGGTCAGGGGCACAGGGCAGGGCAGTGATGAGCGAGGGCACACCCGGACAACTGACAGCAAGCCCTTCAAAACACTCAGATTTCTAAAGAGTCACTCCCCTCTCTGCTGCTGACTCCTGGAAGCCAGCCTTCCGCGTTCACTGCCTTGCGACCCTCCGCATCACAGCGTGTCCCTAACTCCTGGAATGCATCCATCCACAGCCCCCTTCCTCCCCTACCTCCTCTGTAGCCTTCCTTCTGACAGCCGCCCACATTTTTCTGAAGGATGGCCGTGGAGGAGCCAAGGCTCACGGTCAGGAAAGCGACAAGCTGGATCTCAAACCATGCAATGGTCCTTCTCGGAGAAGATACTGGGCTTGAAGTGAGGGGTCTTGGATGTGAGCTGTAGCTCTCACGTTCACTGGGGTGTCCTGGCTGAATGATCACAAGCTGCCTAACTCTGAGGTGCGCTCGCTGTTGCACTCGGGATGATACTGCCAACTAGCAACGGTAAAGATTATCCAATGACACCCCCACAGCACTCAGCCCAGAGACGGCGACCAAGAAAACAGGGAGCCGTAATTACAACTTTCACAGTTACAAAGAAGAAATGATGTCCAGGAAGATTCCTAAACACAGAAGCAGAGTAATGACATTTACTGTTTCTAACAGAGTCAGACCCCAAATCTAAGGCATTGTGGAATAATTTGAAACCATTTTTATCAATAATGTTGGCACCTTTTCTCTCTGATTATACAGAATTGATCATTTTTCCCTCTGATTATAGTGAACTGGCAATTACTCCTCCTGAGCATACTGAAGTGTTTTCTTTACTACAAATCAATCCTTACAAAGCAATCTCTGTGTTTCCCAATCTGGTGCATTTTACCCCAGAAGGCTGCTGGTCATGAACTTTCATCAGCCTTCGGTGGCCCCACGCCACAGGACGCAGTTCAAAGAGCTCAAGGTGACATCTGCTACTATCTCATGGCTTGGGGCTGAGATGTTGCTTCCATAAAGATCAGCCAGAGTGGAAAACGCCTACTGAATACCCCCCTACAGCTGAGTATCCAGAAGGCATCTGGATGCTGACTCTCTTCCCGACGAGGTTGCCCTGTCAGCTTCCCGCCACAGGACAGGAGCGCACTGATGACGGCAGACACGACCTTCCAATATCGTAGTGAAAAATGTAAACGGAGCTCCTAGAGACAGTGAGTTGCGAAGACAGAAACAGATAAAGACAAGAAGGGGAGATAAAGACGAGGTGAAAATTCCCGCTGAACAGTGCTCTGAGTGTGCAGATGGCGAGATTCCAAATACGTGTTCTGGGCAGGGACCCCAAGGAAGGGTGACCTTGCCCATGCTCACTCCTGTCGGAGGTGGATGCATTTGAGAAGAGGGTCCACCGGATGGGATGGAGGAGCTGGAGTGAGCAGCAGTCGAGGGTGAGGAGGATGTGAAACTGCTGTGGAAAGAGCCTCAACGTCTGGCGGCGGGGGGTGGCGTCAAGCAAGGGCGGGGCAGGGTATGACCGTCCTGGTCCCGCTCCACATGGGAATACTGAGAGCCTGTTCCCAAAGAGCCGGAAGGACACAGGCTAGGAAGTGTGGCGACCTCACACGACAGCTCAGACACCTCCAGGGGCTTCTACCACATGGAAGATGGAAAAGCCCAACGTGAAGGCAAGTCTGGAAATGGTCCGGCAGCCCCTTCCTGCTTCTCTGCACCCCCTGCCTCCCCAGGTTTGTCCTTTTTTCCTCATTCTTTTATTTTTATTTTTTTAATTGAGGTATAGTCAGTTTACAATGTTGTGTCAATTTCTGGTGCACAGCACAGTGCTTCAGTCATACACGAACACACACATATTCCTTTTCATATTCTTTTTCACTGTAAGTCACTACAAGATATTGTATATATTTCCCTGTGCTCTACAGTAGAAACTTGTTTATCTATTTTACATATACCTCTCAGTATCAGCAAATCGCAAAGTCCCAGTTTATCCCTTCCCACTTTTTTTTTCAATTTGGCACAGAATTTATTTGTCCCCAGCTTTATTAAGATACAAGTGAGATAGAACTGCCACATAACACTGTGTACGTTTAGGATGTACAATGTGTTGATTTGATGCCTTGATACGCTGCAAAATGATCCCCAAGGCGGAACTGGACCCCTTTCTTACACCACTCACCAAAATGAAGCCAAAATGGAATTAGGACGTGAACATAAGAGCTGAAAGCGTAAAATTGCTACAAGAAAACACAGGGGGCGAAAGCTCCTTGACGTTGGTCTTGGCAGAGACTTCCTGGAATTGACACCCAAAGGCACAAGCAAGAAAAGAAAAGTGGGACTAATTCCAACCAAAGAGCTTGTACAGAGCAAAAGAAGCCATCAGCCAAATGAAAAGACAAGTTACAGAACAGGAGGAAATATCTGCAGATCATATATCTGATAAGGGGCTAACACCATATAAAGAACTCAAACAACTCAAGAGCAAAACAAAAACAACTGGATTTAAAAATGGGCAGAGGACCCAAGTAGACATTTTTCTAAAGAAGACGCACAGACGGCCAACAGACACATCAGACGTTGTTCAGCATCAGTCATCGTCGGGGAAAAGCAGCGTGAGAGATCACTGCCCTCTGTTGCATGGCTGTCCTCACCAGGCTTGTCTCGGCATTTCCGTGCAGGTGCTAAGCAATCTTTGCTTCCTTGCTCCTGGGACTAGAACCCTCTCCTCCGAGCTGCACACGAGGCTCACGCCCTCGCTCCACTGCTCTCTGCTCAAACTGCACTTCCTTGTGGAGCCCCGGGCACGCCCATCCCCACCTCAGTCCATCACTCCCCGTCCTTCACACTTTGTAGCTTTTTCACAGCTCTCAGCAGGACCAGACATGCGACAGGTGGATTTTGTGTTGATTTCCATGGAAACTCCACGGGGACCAGACGTGTTTTGTTTATGGCTACAGGCCCAGGATTGAGTGCTGCCTCACACAGAGCAAGGACTCAATGCAGAGTCGTTGGACGAATGAATCAGACCCGGAGCAGGGTCGAACCCAGGGCAGTCTCACCGAAGGAAGGAGGGAAAAGTTGGAAACCCGAGTCAAGCCCTGGCAAAGCTGGCCGGCAGAGGGGAGGCGGGAAATCTCTCTCCAGCTTCACTACAAGACCAGGGAAGGATGAGAGGGTGGAGGGGACCAGCTCCGGAAAAGAACAGGGCATAGGTAGGGGAGAGGACAAGCAGAAAAGTGGGAAGTGGATGGAGTGTTTGGTGAGCTGCTCCCTCGCAGCTCAGGTCCAAGGTCCACAGGAGCAGGGTCCCTGTCCGTTTTGTTCACTGCCCTCACCCCAGAGGCTGGCTCAAGGTTTACCTGTCAGATGCTGGCCAGTGTGCTGCATGGCTGAACGGATGAAGGCTTAGCCGATGGCCCTAGTGGCCTGTGGTCTGTGGCACGGTGGCCTCTACGGAAGGGCCAGCTGGAAGAACGCAGTCAGAGAGGGATGCGTGCCCAGATGAGCCTCTTCTCTGATCCCAGGGCAGGGAGTTCTGGCAGGTGTGGAAGACCTGGGTACTGCCAACAGCTGGAGTGCAGTTTCAAGGGGGCGGAGACTGACTAAACCCGAGAGCTCATAACACGTGCTGGTCTATGTTTCGGTCTTCACGGTCCTGAGTATTTCAACTCTACATGCACCGCGGGAGGAAACAACCACCATACCACCCTCTCTTGTGACGCCCACTGCAAGCTCAACACTAGCCTTCATCTTAGCCTAAACAGGAATGTGCAAGAAACACGCACAGAGAGTACTGAAAGCTGTCATGTCGAATAATTCATGTTATTACAGCTAAAGGATATGGAACAAAGCCAGCCAAGGTCAGAAGAGCGTGGGGTGGAGTCCCAGGAAGTCGCACGTGCAGAACTCGAAGGAGTCCTGTCCTCCCTCGAGGACGCCTGGACAGCAACAGCCCCTCCCGGATATGAGGACTTGCGCACAATACACGTGGAGCACTGACGCCCAGGACACTGACCTCTGGTATCCACCTGGGCTGAGGCCCCGGGGACTGACTGCCCCGGTGGCCAGGCTCAGCCTCCAGCCCCGGCTCCGAATGCCGAGTCATACTGCATGACCCATGCTCACAACCCTCTGTCCTCCCAGAATGACTCTCCATAGTTCTACGTAAATCCTTCCCAATCATTTCCTCTGCTTACTCTCCAAGGACAGTTTACAAGGCGTTTCAAACACTCCCCTTTTCCTCTTAATGTCATAAACACCTTTCCACGTCAATAAATCATTTCTGTATCGGAATTTCCGAGATGACTGTATCAGAATTAATTTTGTCAGCCCACCAGGGTTGGGCATATAATTGTTGCCTATCCTTCATTTTTATCAGTGGTACTTTCAGAAATAGCTGGGGACCTATATATATATTTTTTTAAACAAACCAGGAAGAACTGGTTAAAGTTGAATTCCTAGAAATGTAATTACTGAGTCAAAGTGATCAATATATTTATGGATTACTTACATTATTCGTGACTCATTATTCCTTTCACTCCTGGAATGACAACACACTGCTAGGTAGATGATCTTAATTGGAAAAAACTAGCATTTATCTGTATCATACATTTAACAGCTACCACATTCTGCATATACAAAGCTTCCTGATTCATGTAAGAAGCAATCTGGAAAAACCTTAGAAATTTCCATAAAGGAAACATTGCTAAAAGTGGTTTAAATTTTCAAGAGGCTTCTTTGGGGAGAGACTTTCCCAGTCCTAGTTTGACCATAATGTAGGCACCATGTTAATAATCATCTTTTTACAAATGGATTAAGATTATTGAGACAATTAACATAAAAATTCTCTTGCGTAAAATACTGATCATCTGATTTTCAAAAGCTTATTCTTTTCCATCTCATTCACTCCTGTCCTCCATCGGAAATGTTCTTGTAAACACTTTGCCTAAAAATTATTGGCTATCTCTATTCTCCTAGGCCCTACAAATTTACTCTAAGTTTGACATCATTTCAGGGGTGATGAAATTCCAAAGGTGCAGTACATCACTCTAAAGGAAAGATGTTTCAAGGAGGAAGGGTAATAGCTCAAAGCAGAGAGCATGCTTAGCATGCAGGAGGTCCTGGGTTCAATCCCCAGTACCTCCATTTAAAAAAGAAATGCTCAATATCACTAATTATCAGAGAAATGCAAATCAAAACTACAGAGAGGTATCGCCTCACGCCAGTCAGAAAGGCCATCATTCAACAGTCCACAATGACAAATGCTGGAGAGGCTGTGGAGAAAAGGGAACCCTCCTACACTGTTGGTGGGGCTGTAGTTTGGTGCAGCCACCACGGAAAACACTATGGAGGTTCCTCAAAAGACTAGGAATTGACTTACCATATGACCCAGCAATCCCACTCCTGGACATGTATCTGGAGGGAACCTTAATTCAAAAAGATACATGCACTCCAATGTTCACAGCAGCACTATTTACAACAGACAAGACATGGAAACAACCTAAATGTCCACTGACAGATGACTGGATAAAGAAGTTGTGGTATGTTTATACAATGGAATACTACTCTGCCATAAAAAAGAATAAAATAATGCCATTTGCAGCAACATGGATGGACCTGGAGATTGTCATTCTAAGTGAAGTAAGCCATAAAGAGAAAGAAAAATACCATATGATAACACTTATATGTAGAATCTAAAAAAAGAAAGAAAAGGCCACTATGAACTCATCTACAAAACAGAAACAGACTTGCAGACATAGCAAACAATCTTATGGTTACTGGGGAAAGGGATGGGAAGGGATATATTTGGGAGTTTCAGATCTGCAAATGTTAGCCACTATATGTAAAAATAGATTAAAAAAATTTTTTTTAAATTAAAAAAAAAGAGCAATGACTACTCCTCATTCCAAATTCTCTCCCCTGGGAGCCTAAAAGTGTTCCTAAGTCGTGTTAGTTGTGTTCCCTCCCTCTGATCACCAAATCATATGTAAAAGTCATACGGCTGAAGTGTTTTACAATACACATCAAGAGTCTCCCCCTGGCAGTGGGGGAGACTATTTATATTTCTAAATAGGGAAGGAAACAAGGTGGACATGCAGCAGACGCAGGGCAGTAGAGACCCAAGAGGCTAAAACAACCTAAAAAGGAAGGACAACAAGGATTTTTTCATCTGCTTTCAGGATTCACGTCTGTCACCGGCACACAGAACCTTGGACCTAAAACTCTGACAGTGACAGAACAGATCCGCTCAGGGAAACATTTTGTTTCCTTTTGGGGACGCAGGCCGCTGCAGAACTCCGGGTTTTGACAGGGGCTCTCACTAGCGTCTCTTCAGCCTTGTAAGGTGTCATGCACGTTTTATTTTTAGTGCACTCAAAAAAAAAAGTGTGGGTGCATCATTGAATATATACAATCATATTTAATTCACATTTCATCACGTGACTGACTATATTTAAGTCACACGTGATGGCTAGGCAGGAATAGTGGTCACCATCTGAGACACACACAGTGGACCTGGAGTGGGCTTTGACAAGTGTTTGGGCCAAATTATTTGTCTACATGTCTCCTAGGTTGAATATAACATATACCTAATATGTACTCCATCGTGGATCTACAGAGCCTCCCACGTTATGAAAAAAGCACTGCAGAAAACCCTAGAGAGATAGTCCTCCCTTCATGTCCTCGACACAGACCATCGTCACAGACCAAAAAGGTGTACATGCATGTCCACGTTATAACAATGCTCAAAGGGCTCACGTTAATGAACGACCTCACAGAAATCACACTGGATTCTCTACTCTGTGATATCACCTGGATACAAAAAGAACTGACCTCTCTATGACTTCACATTGGTCAGAATGGCCATCACTAAAAAGTCCACAAGCAATACATGCGGGAGAGGGTGTGGAGAAAAGGGAACCTCCTGCACTGCTGGTGGGAATGCAGTTTGGTGCAGCCACTGTGGAAAACAGTATGGAGATTCCTCAAAAAACTAAAAATAGACTTACCATATGACCCAGCAATCCCACTCCTAAGCACATATCCAGAAAAGATGAAAACTCTTAATTGTAAAAGACACCTTGTTCATAGAAGCACTATTTACAATAGTCATAGCAGCACTATTTACAATAGTCAAAGCATGAAAGCAACCTAAGTGTCCATCAACAGATGACTGGATAAAGAAGATGTGTATATACACAATGGAATACTACTCAGCCATAAAAAAGAATTAAAATAATGCCATTTGCAGCAACATGGATGGACCTGGTGATAGTCATTCTAAGTGAAGTAAGTCAGAGAGAGAAAGACAAATATCATATGATATCACCTATATGTGGAATCTAAAAATATGATACAAATGGACGTAATTACAAAACAGAAATCGAGTCACAGACATAGGAAACAAACTTATAGTTACCAAACAGGAAAGAGAGTTGGGAGATAAATTAGGAGTTTGGGATTAGCAGATACATGCTACTATGTATAAAACAGATGAACAACAAGGCCCTAACATATGACCCAGGGAATTATATTCAGTATCAACCTATGATGGAAAAGAAGATAAAAAAGAATACAGATGGATAGATAAATAAATAGATAAGACAGATAGATAGAACGACAGACAGATAGATAGACAGATAGACTAGATGGATGGTAGGTAGATAGATAGATAGATAAGATGGATGGATGGATAGATATAGATAGATGAGATAGGTAGGTACATAGGTAGGTAGGTAGGTAGATAGATAAGATGGATGGATGGATGGATGGATGGATGGATGGATGGATGGATAGATGGATGGATGGATGGATAGATAGGTAGAATGGATGGATGGATGGATGGATGGATGGATAGATAGATAGATAGATAGATAGATAGATAGATAGATAGATAGATAGATAGATAGGCTGATAACTGAATCCCTTTGCTGGACACCAGGAACTAACACAACATTGTAAATCAACTAAACTTCAATTAAAAAACAAAAGGAACTGACTTCTCACAATGAATGTGTTGACCACCTACCAGTGATTTTTTTTCTCATTATAATAAAAAAGCAATTCAGTATTCAAAAACTGTAAACATACAACTAAAGGCACCGAACAATAATTTCATAAATCTGAGTTGTGTTTGATTCCTATACGTAGTAACTTAAGCTCCCAGGGTTGTGTTTCTTCCGGAAACGCTTGTTCAAATGACTGACCTTCAATGTGCTGAGACTCTCTTTCCTGCTAACACGGAGAATTACTCTTTACATTTCTCCACTGCTTTTCCTAAATAGTTCGTTGTGAAGGGACACTGTGAATAGTTACTCATTTTCCCACAGGTGTTTTTCTGAAATCTGCCTTTCTGGGTCCAAGTCGCAAATACATGGTTTGTTTTCAGCAGTCATTACAAAAAAAAAAAAAAAAAAAAAAAAAGGCAGAGTAATGATATCTTTTCACCGCTATTTTGCTTCAAAGATTTCGGTGTTTTAAAGGAATCGGTATGCATCTGTCCTCGGTGAGACAGGCTTCCTTTTATAGTTGTACAGAGTTACAGGTGTAAGATCTTTTGAATCAATTAATGGATGCCCACCCCCTACTTCCCCACACATACACCAGCGTAGACATGCTTCAGTGATCTGTGGCTGCACTTGGGTATCTTAGAGAAAGAGGGACAGCGGGGAGGGAGGGAGGGACACGAAAGGAAGGGGGTGAGGAGGGACAGAGCAGAAATGAAGTGACTATAATGAAAACAAAACCTGATTATCTGAGCCACACGTGGGACCCCTGCGAAATTCTGTCTCCCATCCTCACTTCCATGTGTATCATTAGTCTTGTCACCCGAATATACTTCAGGGCCCTTGACAGCTGAGACCATGTCTTGGGTATTCTGCTACCCCTACCTTCCAAGGAAAGAGGCATTCATTTAAGTAGCTGATTAGATGCATCTATGTTAAGTGGAAAACATTTAAAATGTTCTCATACGGACAACTCTGACTCTGACAGCCTGTTCATAATAGCATCTCTGTCTTACGTTCTGTTACATGATTACTGCCCTGGGTTTCAATATGGGATTGTACCAAATGTTCCTAATCTCTGGGGCAGGGACCATCATTGTCATTTTATGGAAAAGGAAACCGTAGCTCCGTTTAAGAGACATTCAGTAGCTTAGCCACCGTCATCCAGGAAGAGGCTGTCGGGGCGAGGATTTTAGCCCACTGTAACTGGAAACCAGAGCACTGCATTGCTGTACCGTTCGTGGAGATGCACTCCCAAGTCACCAGACTGCTCTGGTTTCCCCAGGTTTCCCCTCCCACACACACGTGTAGTGCTAGACCCTCGATATATGTGTGTGTGTATATATATATGTACACACACTCTCACACACACATATATGTGAGTGTCTATACCAGGGGAGTCATTTCAACACACCTTTCATACATCCATATATACATCTGCTCATACATATCCTTTAAATACATGTATCCTTCGTGTTTATATGTATCTTTTATATATACTTTGTTTATATATCTTATATAATAAATGTCTTATCTTATGTATCTATGTTTATATATCTTATACGTATATCCTTTATACATTTGTCATATATACATATATATCCTTTTATATATACCTTTAAATATGTATGTACCCTTTATATACACATATCCTTCATATTTATATGTATACTTTATATAGATACATCCTTTAAACATGTATAAACCTTTGTATACATATATCTTCCCTATTTATATGCACCCTTTCTATGTATCCTTTATATATCATATATATATATTGTTTACATATTCTTGATACATACATATATACTGTATCATATATATCTCCTGACAGGAAAAATTAATCATCACACCCATGCATAAGCATTTGTGCCCTGGCAGACACTTTCCTGGGTTCCACAGGCACTCACGCACACGCACACACACACCCACAGAGATTTAACCTGGATAATCAGATCAGGCCTGGGACTCAGGTCTTGCCCGGTGAACCGTGCTCATCATGATGTGTACATCGTGCTAAGCCTGATGCTGGAATACCCTGTGTCCTGCCTCCCCACACCATTCATTCCACCTTTGTCCTTCCCTTCTTCTCTCACATCCCCAGATTTCTTTGCAACTAAGAAGAGTCATAAGAACCAATCTATACTATGAGATAAAAAAAAAAAAACACATAAAAATAATAACAGGTTGATTCTCTATGTTTTTAAGTTTACCAAGAAGGTCAGACGGAGCATGTTTCCCTCAGCTCTTTACACTCTGCCCCTTTTTCCCTTCTTGGAATGTGGATGTGATGCCGGGAAGTGCAGCAGCCACCATGTGACCATAAGGCCAACAGTCACTATGTCATCTATATCAGACGGCAGAGAAGGAAGACAGACGAGGCCTGGGCTGCTGAGGCCAGGTGGGGGCTGCTGAACCAACCCTGCAAGTCCATAACTTTGTTCACTGATATGGCTCATATTTTCATTTGATTTTGACATTTTTTACTCAAAAGCTTGTCTGCTTTGAAGACACTTTAATGTGTGAGTTAATATTATCCATTGGTTTCATTTGATGCTAACTGAAAAACATTTGTAAAAAAGGTTGTAATTAATAAAATTATTATTTCAATCTCTATGCAGAGTTTCTGCAGGAAAATGAAAGAAAAAAATACTCAGGATCTACAAAAAAAAAAAAAACCCTTAACATTTTGTTCTTTCTATGTTTATGGAAAAGATGCATTAAAATACCTTAAAAACATGCAAGAGGCAAACAAAAATGCCAGGTTTTTTCTCCTTACATTTTATTTATAGCACTTTGACTTCGGTTTTAAATTAAAAACTTCCTACATCGTGCTGACAAATCAGCAAGTAAAGTTGGAAAACACCAAGTTAGTAAACAAAGAGTAGGGGGAGAAAAAGGGAAATCATTGGAAAAAAAAGTCTCTAAAAATAAAGTGGGGATGGTATAAAACGCATGAAGCTGTGGATTCCAACGTACACTTTGTGTTCATTCAAAAGCAACATGGCATTGCTTCAGACTTCAGTGTGCGAGCCTTTGTGACGACTGAGTGGTTAAATGTGAAGTACTCCAGGACGGAACGGAACGGAATGATCTTGTCCATGGAGAACTCTTGGATGGGGCAACCATTGCTACTATAGAAAGTCACCTGAGCGCTGGTTTTCTGACCAACTGCCAAGCAAGAAAAGGCTCACGAGACCAGAAATAGCTGACGGGGCACTGGGCAGTTTGCGGATAAACAGGGAAGACTAAGAGAAGCTCTGCCGGTGGCTCAGCGTGCGCATTCGTGAGGAATCATCGCTAAAGAGAAAACCTCTGTCTAAGATTTGCACCGTCTCCCTCGAACCAGTGTCAAACCTTAATCTTCCCTCCGTAACATTTTCTGTTCCTTAACAAGCTCAAAAAGGACGTATTAATTACGGATGCTGCCAGAGATACCAGCTCTTATCAATCTGCTCTTGACTGGGCTTTGAATTTCCACCGTCCCTCCCTCTTTGCATCGAGGCAGTTAATAGGTGCATACTGAATGAGGAAATCTCAGCATCTGAAACACAAGACGGCCAGAGATATTGTGATCGCTTAATTTTCAGTAAAAGCGATGAGCCTCCCAGTGGCTTCAGCATTTGTGAGCCTGTGTCACAGAAAGCAAATCCAGTTTCCTCCAATTCTGTGGACATTCGTGGAGCCCTACTGTGTGCAAGCTGAAAGTCAGTGCAGCCCTACTACTGCAAGTCAGCTTTTCTACCAAATGCTGAAACTAGGGGACATGCCGTCAACGACCTTCAGAAAATCTCCCTCCTCTCCTCCCTGCCCAGAGTAAGCAGAAAACCTTAATGCAGGGATACGGTGCTCACTCAAACTCAGAACAGACGAGGCTTCTGCTAAGTCCTGCTGCATTGGCACCTGCCTGGTTTATCTTGGTGCCTTCGTGAGTTCAGCTACACAGTTAGAAGTTTTAAACCCAAATGAAGGTTTAAAGGAGAAGGCTCAGGAAAACGGAGGCTTCTTTCTGCATTTTTTGAATCTCAGATGTCTTCAGCTTCAACTGGTATTCATACCAACTCGGGTTCTGAGTGGGTCCCTTTCCCGCCCCCAATGGTCTGTCCTACATTCAAGTCAGCCACTGCCTTCAAGAGCCAAACCCTTTACTTTGCAATCATCAGTAGTGCCTCTTGTTCGTAAAACACATTTCCTACATCCCGCCCCGAGACCACTCCCTGCTATTTCACTACTGGCTCTCTCTGGAACCCAAGTCTACAAGCAATCTTCCATCCACGGGTCCTGGCACCTTCCATGACCGCTCACAGCCTACCCCACTCCTCCTCTCCTCCTGTTCTAACTTACGGTCAAACGTTACAACGTCCTTTCCGGACACCCTCAGTTCTCCCGTCTACTCTCTTGCACTTCCTTGAGCCCCTCTGTCACGCCAAACACCTAAATCCCACCATTCACCTGCTGTATGTCTGAACACCCCCAGCTGAATGTGGTTACAAAAAAATCCAACACAACAAGATGGTGCAGAATGCTGTCACTGAAACTCAGATCCCAAGTAAGTCTTTGACGCAGTCTGGTGGGCATATTACATTTCTGTGGACCTTCTGGTTTTCCCAGTGTCCTCAGGGACCTTCTCATTGGGTCGTTTAAGTCCTGTCTCCATCTCTGTCCCCACTCGTGGTTCACATCACGGCAGCCTACGTCCCTGAGAATGAAAGATTCCCAAGAGGGGACATACAGGTTCCCAGGGCCCCCTCCCTCCTGCGTCTGCTCCCACGCAGTCTGCTCTGCAGCCTGCAGAAATCTCCAGCTCTCCCTCCACTGGACCCACTCCTGTCCGCAGACAGATATGCCAGCGTTTCTGTCATCCGAAACCAAGTAAATAAAACCCTGCCCCGCAGCCTCGTCCACCTCGTCCACCTCGTCCACCTCCAGCTACCGCGATGTTCTTCTTGGTTCCTCGTCACAAAGTTTCTTGAATGAGCTGTCTGCAATCATGTTTCCAGTTTCTTTTTACTCCAATCCTTTCACCCCAAGCCACACACCCAAAGTCACCCATGATGTCCCGTCATCCTTGGAGCCAACACCCATTCCTCACGCCCCACCGAATGTGACCTCTCAAAGGCAGGTGACATCATTGACTGCTTCTCCGCCTCGAAATGTTTTCTCTGTTCTGTCCTTGTCTGCGTCCCGGGTGGCCATCCTCGGTCTCCTTTCCCGCTTCCTCTTGGCCCTTGTCTGTCTACACCTACCCGCAAGTGTCTCAGTATTCAGCCTCATGGATTTAAATGCCACCTGATGTACAGGTGACTCCCACATCTGTATCCCCAGACAGACCCCTCCCCTGAATTCCAGAAACATGTACTCACCCCCACATGGCTGACGCCGAGTGGACGACAGACCCAAAACCGGGCTCGCTCTCACCCCCAACCCAGCGACTCCCGCACCTTCTGCTAAGGTCCCCGCCGTCCTTTTCTCCCAGGTTCTCGGCCACGCACCTGCTGCTTATCCTTACATCCCCTCTGTCTCCTCCAGCCCTCGTCGCGTCAGTCAGGACAGCCACGAAGATACATCCAGGCTCGAACGATGTCTCAGCAGAGCTGGACAGCACCGCCCTCCCCCCGGGTTACTGAGAGCATCACCTGTGTGCTCTGTTTCCTCCCCTGCCATCAGCTGCCCCTCCTCAGCCATCAGCCCACTGAAATGTGAGGACGTGTCCTTAACCGCCTCGCCTCACGCCTTCTACTCCGGTCCACCCTGCATCTGGCGGCCGAGCGCCGTCTGGTCCCTGCCGACCCCTTGGAGGTGTGCCCTGAGATGCACACTCTCCTCTCGTGCTTCAACCATACCTTTCTCCCTCTCCCCACCCCCCCCCAACTCCGCCGTCTCAAAGGAGACGTCCCCACTGCTCCCGCTGGTGCCTGTGCGGCTCTCATCACGACGACCGTGTCACCTGCTTCTTGCCTTCCTTGAGACACCTGCAAACCCTCCCCCTGAGGGACTCCTACCAGATCCATACACCGTGTGTGACTGTCACCCAGAGCCCCGAGACTGTCTGTTCCCTCCCCTGCTGCTCTGTCATCCTCGACCCTCGTCTCCATCACATACTCTGTCTCTGGTTGCATTTCTCATGCCTGTCCCCGTCTCCCACACCGGCACGGACGTCCACCTGCTTTGTCGCTGCTGGGTCCCCCTTCCCAAGTACCTGCTGGATAACTACGTGCTGAGTGGGCGCTGGGTACCCGTGCGAGGCGCTGGAAGATGGGCGGGCAGCTGCCCGTGAGGGGTGGGACGGGCCTGTGGGCGACGTCACTCCGCGCACTGGGTCTTCCGAGCTGCCTGCGCTTTCCTATAAAACGTATAATTCAGATATAAACGGCAGCTGTCAAGTGTGCCCTCGTGGGTTTGTTCTTCTCTGTAAGCATCTGGGCATCCTAACCGTTTGCCCCAGAGACTGGGGTCTGGGGAGGCACGTCTCCGGTGCCAGAACGTTCCAGGAAAGGGAAGCCGTGTTGTGCTTGAGACTGAGGTCCGCTGGCCAACGCTATGGTACCCAAGTAGGAACAGGATGCACACCGGGTCTTTAAAAAAAAACTGAACAAATAAACAGAAAATCTCTTTCACCATCTATTCCTGTGTCTCTTATATTCCCCTCTTAAGTGGGAAAGTTGTGCCCACGATCAGCGGATGAAAAGTTATGCCCTTCATAAAAGGGAAACTGAGTCAGTCCTCGAGATTCACTATCTAAACAAGGTGACCCAAACACTTGGTTGCAAACACGTGCCAGCCAACTGGTTACTTTTTCTTCTCTTCCTCTCCTCCGTTTTTGTTTTTTTGTGTTTTTGTCTCTTTCTCGTGTATCTGGACCGGCCAAGGGTTACGTCTCTTCATCTCAGCTTCTAGTCCTCAAACCCTGTTTGAGCAGCAGGGCCCTGTTCAGCCATCGGTCTCATGAACCAGTGAAGACAGGGTTTCATCTCCGAGTAAAAGGTGTCGGTGGCAGAAGGGAGAAGAGGGAGGGAGCAGGGAGCAAGGAGCAAGGGTAACGGACTCTCAGGCTTTCTTGGGCAGGTTCCTTTGTGGCCGCCATGCTCCTGTCCACGCTGGCGCCATGTCTTAAAGGCTCTCTCCAGGGCCTTGCCGGACAAATCCTTCAGAAGAACCCTGTGCCTGCGTCTGCCTCGCAGCCTCCCGCTCACAGTCAGGCAGGAGCGCACGACGGAATGAGTGTGTCTAAAAATATAACTGAATAAACACGCAGTATAAAACACAAAGGGAGCGAGAATTCTGGGTACGCTTCGGTGGGAACAGCAAAACTTAAATTACGGGCCTGAAAAGCGTGATCTTTTCTTTGAAGCCTTCGGTACTCTTTTTGGGTTTTTTTGTTTTTTTTTTTTATGATTCTAATTCCACGAAAATGGAATGTAACACAAAGCCATCGAAAAGGAAAAAGGAGGCAGGTCGGCACTAATTCAGTTTAATTAACGCCATCCTGTTCTCTAGTCTACAAACAATTACTGAAAACGCAAGGGGGCTACGTACGTCCTTCCTCCAACGTCCTCGGTTCTTGCACAGAACCATTTTATCACGCATCCGTTGCCAGCAAGAAGGGAACTCTAAATTATTCCAACGGCACTTCTGTGCTTCCTATAGAATGACCTCATTTTTACGACTGCACTGGAGGAGGTGGAAGTCTGCGTTCCGCTTGGCTTCCCTGGCACAAGTTTGATAAACTCTCTACCAACACCACCAGCAGCTCTAAAATCATCCTTTTTTTTTTTTTTTTAAAGTAACTGGCACCATTGTTTTCAACAAGTGACTTTTAGTCATGACCATCAATGGATACTAACAAAATTATTCTTTTTAAAAAAAAATGTTTAGAGGGGTAACGTAATTAGGTTCATTTATTGTTACTATTTTTTAGTGGAGGTACTGGGGATTGAACCCGTGACCTCGTGCATGCTAAGCATGTGCTGTACCACTGAGCTACACCCTCCCCCAGAAAATTATTCTTTATAGTGCCTCTAAAAAGAACTAAAATTACTGTACTCTGGGCGGTAGGATGACACAAGGAAAAGTACCTTGTTTTTCTGTGAGGGGTTTGGCAGGTGACTTTGAAGACTCTGGGAAGCGATTTCGTCTGCTTTAAATGAAAGAAAGTTCTCACGTTCCTCAGCGTAGAAGGCTCCCACTGAGAGGGGTGACACTTATAGCTGGGACCCTCAGCCGGTCCCAGTGCCTAGAATCCTACACAGCCATCAGTTTGAATCCAATAAACACCCTGTTCATCTCACTCTATGGGCAACTCCAGACCAGAACGGTCCCGTTCAGCCTTTCCAACTCAGCTGCCGTGACTACAATGCAGAGTGATTCTGGGGGTGTAGGAATAACTTGTGAAATCTTTTTGAGACCTGACATTTTGTTTTAAAAATTCAGGTACATTTGTCATTCCATCCGATAAGAATATCCCAATATTAGGTATAACGGAAAATTAAAAAAAAAATAAAATTACAAAAAATGGACACCTCCAAAAGGAGGTGTCAAAAATTACTTCTCACTTGTCGTGCAATAAAGTTGGTACCTCCCCCAAAATGTGTGACACACTTCTTCCCATCCCTCCTATTTGACACCTCAAAAAACGGAACCACAGTCATCTTCTCATTTTGTGTGCTGCAAGTCACTCTTTTATGCTTTAGAGATGGGTGGATCCAAATTGGAAACTCCTGGTCCTACACAGACAGTACTGTATTTAAATATTTAAGCCGGACCAGGGTGTCCGTCATGTACTACGCAGAACAGAAACCACAGGCCAGCATCATATTACACAAGGATACTTCGTACTGGGGCTTCCATCTTTAGCAAATAAAAATGCAGGAAACTCAAATTTGAAAGTCAGACAACAAATCATTTCAGTGTGTATGTTCTATACTTATGTGAAGGGCAAACGCCACTGGGTGCCTGTATTTCATCTAGCGACCCTGTTATGTTCTGATGTACCCCACAAATCACACTTGGCCACAGTGCACTGGTCCTTCGGGCGCTTCCTGTCCCAGGCCCTGCGTACGCCTTCTCTCCTACGACGTGACCATGCGTCCTTCCCGAGGGCGGGATGTTGTCCCGGGACACGCTGGTTCCTGAGCCTTTCCTTCTACCCCAGGTGAACTTCGTAGTTTCCCAAGGGGGCAAGGAGGAGCACGTGGAGGTGGCGGACGGGGCACAGGGTGAAGAGTGGGACCTTCAGGTCCTTCCTCAGGGGGAAGATGACCACATCCCACGTGGGACCCTCGAGGGAGACCGAGCCAGGGTGGGTGGGTCCACGAGACGAGGACAAATGCAAACGAGGAGATTCACTGACACTTCCCTTCAGTCAAGGCCTCAGCTTGACATCCCTCAAACTTGCTTTCCTTTTTCTTTCTGATTCCTGGAACTTCAGCACGACTCTCAGCCCCAGCACCATGCTGTGACCTGCAGGATGGAAGCTGTGGTCTAACCTCAGTGGCAGCTCCGTGAATGCGTCGTGGACTCTGCACACGGGGAGACCCAGCCTCTGAGCTGATGCAGACACTCCCCCCAGCGCTGGGTGTCACCGTTTGCTGATGCTAATGACTCTGAGAATGACTGTGCCCCGAAGCTCTTAGGTTCCTGGCTGATACACTTGGCCGGGTGGTGGTCCTGTTCACAGAGACAGAGCATGCTGAAAAAGGACTGGGTGTCCACCTTCGCATGTTTGGTTTTAGACTCGAGCTTGAAAAGGCACTGAGGAATCCACAAAGAGGCGGTGGGGTAAACTGATCCAGGGCTCGGGGGACCGCGTAGCAAGTGTAAGAGAGGGACTGAGTTAAGTCCTGGTTCTGCCACATCCTGGATGTTGACCTTGGCAAGTTGATTCAACTGTATTTGCCTGGTTTCCACATCCGTCAAAGGGGGAGTCACGGCGTCAGGACCGACCGCCTTGGGATACTGTGAGGAGTAGGGGAGTGTCTGGAGCAAACACTGTTTCCTCCTGTTACGTTTTCATGAGAATCTTCACAGGCACTTTCTCAGCAAAGCTGCAAGGCTGAGTTAAGACTGCCTGGGCAGAGGTCACAGAGGCAAAGGAGGAAAGCGCTGCCCGTCTCTAACACAGAAAGGTCTGGCAGAGGAGGACCAGCCGCCGAAGGAGACAGAGAAGGAGGGTGAGACAGGAGACGGGGTGCCACGGGAGTGGCCGGCGGGGCCAGGCTGCTGGGACGCCCCACCAGAACAAAGCTCTAAGACTCAGGTGTGCGGCATGAGCGGTACCGAGGCACTGGTGACCTTGCTGACAACCATCTGGGTGGGCTGAAGGGGCCAGGAGCCAGGCGGAAGCTGGCCTGGGAGGGGACGGGGGTCTGCAAATGGAGAGAGCACTGTCTTGAGAAGCTTGCTCCCCGAAGGAAAAGAGAGAAGCAGTGCGGGTGTGAAGCTTTGAGCTCGTGTTATATTTAAAAGCAAAAACGTCTTAACAGTATGGGAATAATGAGGTCAATTTGTTACACACTGTGGGATGGAAGTGTCTGGAGCCCAAAAAGTCAGGGCTTTTGGTATTTCAGTTTCTGTTCCTAATTGCCAGTGAGAAAGTCAGCGTAAATCAGAAATTTGAAGGGCGACGGCTCTTCTGTGACGGGCTCTTGAGCTACACAGGAGCTCGGCTGGAGGGGGAGGTCCGCGGGGGTCTCGGGGGCTGGGGGCAGGGCCGGGCTCGCGGTGCCTGGAACACTCACCCCCAGATTAACAGGATTACTTGTTTTGCTTTGCACTTCCTTTCTGCTTTCCTGTAGTATCTGCTTCAGCAAGGAGGTTTGCAACCTCTCTCGCTATTTAAAGAAACATCTTTACCATTTACAATACGACCTTAAAGATATTTAACTGTAATGGGGCCTTGTGCTCTTAAACTGGTAAAAATTAATTGCGTGGACACCCTACACCAGCGGCCACCTTAATTAAATGTGTGTTTATAGATAGCTGTACGGGCGTGTGTGTGTGTTTACGTGGGCACAAGGTAAAGGAACTCCTTCAAGCCAACTTTCCAAAGCCCGCATGTCTTCTGTCCTCAAGACAACTGCAAACGAACTCAGCTTTGCAGTCAGAGGGCGGCGCCTTCCTGCCCGACTGATGACTTCCTCCTGAACAGGTGAAGGCGGCTCACCTGACCCCAGCACCTGTCACATCACACGGCAGGCCCTGAGCGGTGACGGACGAGTCTTGCCCAGAGGACCTTCCCCCGGGATCACACGTGTGAGGCATGTGTTCCTGCAGGTCCCAGCTGTGCAGGTGGAGGTGCACACATTCTTCTCTTCTCTGCCACCTTTTTGGAAACGCACATCTCATCGGTTGGACTTGGGAATCCCCATCCTTTGATCTTTGCAGAGTCGAGCATCTGTTTTGCTGGAAGGATTACAGGTGGGACCCAACATCCCAAAGGGAGGGAGACTCTCGTTTCAGGCCAAGGGTCACATGAATTACGTCAACTTAAGAACGACCTTCAGAAGGCAGCATTTTTTTTTTTCTTGCACACCAACCCCGCCAAAGCTAAGAGGTGGAAAGGTGAACGCAAAACCTTTATGCAAATGTCACATTTTACTTTCAAATTCCTAAGCACAATTATCCATTATGTCCCAGAAAATTGGTAATAACTAAAAAAAGCAGATAATGGGTAAGTACTCCAGCAGACCGATTATAACGTATGCTTAAAATTATCTTCTTGCAAACTTGTTCTCAACTCTTTGGTTCTTTTGATTTATTTGACTTTTTATCGCGAAGGTCCATCCGTCGTTTCAAGGGATCTGGTGAAATCTTTCCACTTCAGGAGGAGGAGGAAATGCAATTTCTTTTCCACTGGAACGAGATAGGTTTTTATCCTTATCGAAAGACTTGCCAAAGTGTCGGGGGGAAATGCGTTACTTATCTGTGCGAGGTTTCCTTAGACGTGTCACAGAAGCCACAGCGTGAGAAAAAAAGAGGATAGATCTTAAGGCTAAATCTTTATTCTTATATGAACTTCCCAGTACTTGAAAGACATTTATTGTTAGCACTTGGAGATGCTGTTCCATGGCGTGGGGGGAGGAGTCAAGCGTTCCACATAGCTGGTTCAAGAAGGAATCCCCTAAGATCTTTTCAAAACACAGAGAAGACCTGTACACTATCACTTCTAAGTTTGGCTTCACTGACGTTGAATTAGCTCTTCCTGATATGTGGCTGTGTTTATTGAAATAAAGGAAAAAAGGACATGGAATCTTGGGTGTCCAACCTTCAGCCTCTTCTTACCTCAAAAATAAAGGGTCTTTAAAGCTCTTGGAGGGGGAGCTCAGCTTGATTCATGGTTTATAGTGGGGGTTGGCACACCACAGCCCATGGGCCAAACCTGGCCCTAGGCCTGCAGTTTTGAATAAAGTTTTATTGGCACACAGCCACACGCACTGACTCACATACTGTCTGTGACTGTCTTCTCATCCAGTGACAGTTAATTAAGACAATGATGGGTTTTGGTGAGAATCAGCCAGGGCAGCCCAAAGCACCATATTCACAAGAACGGATTACAGGAACGAAGGAATCGTTCTTCAGCCAAAAGCTGGGGACCCGTGCAACACTAGTCTCCTGAAACTTTAAAGTTACAGACATTACTTTGTACACCCTAAGACCCATCAGAGAATCACCTTGTGGGCAGCAGGGGAGGGAAAAGTGGTCTGTGGGTCATAAGTGAGCACAGTGGAAGAAGTCTGTGTGAAATGATTGATCATGTTGTTAAATTTTTTTTTTTTTCCTGTAGCTTCCGACGTACAGTGCTTGTCAAATCACAGGAGAACGGTTTCCTCTTTGGTTGTCGTTGGTTTGGTGGGGAGGGGGGCGGTTCATCTAAGAGCGAGCATCCTTCTCTCAATTTCTCCTTCCACGAGACAGGAGTGGTCAGGGGTTCTGCTCTCTCTCTCCCCTTCTCCCTCTCGGCTGCCCTGGTGAAGGAAGCCTACTTGGCACTGTCCCCTAGTTCCACTGCACCCCAAACCATCTGCACTCCCCCAGAGAAGCTCTTTCTTTTCCAGTAGGGGCAACGATCCCAGTCTTAGGTGTGCGTTTGGAGGGAGGGAGACCTGTAAAATTGCTATGGTCCGAACTCAAGGTCTCCTCTAGGCTGGTCTGTAAGAGTGACCTGAGTGACTTGGGAGTGGTCCATTAGGGCTCCGTGTTTAGGGTGAACGGGGATAGAGTGTTCACTTTCCAGCCACTGTGTTCTGTGCTTCTATTTTGTGGGGAAAAGCTGAGGAGACAATTTAGCATCCCTGGATATGTAGGAAGGAAAAATTTTTTTCCTCTACCCTCTTCAGTTCTGTCCCTGAGGGCTGTGAATTAAACTGACAAAAGATAGGTTAACATTAGAAAAGGTTTATTTTTGTCTAGGAAGGTCTTCATAGAAAAGAAGTGAAGACCTTAAAGAAGCAGTTAGACTCAGGAGCTTATATGCCATTTTGACAGAGGGCAATAAATTGTAGGTAAGTAACAAGAAAAGGAAAAGGACTTTGGGCTTTTAGCGGTGGTAAACTGTGGGAAGGTAAATATACAGAAGAAACCAATGAAAGATAAGGGTTATTTGTGTAAGGGTTTGTCTGTGCAGAGCCCTTTCAATTTGATCTTCTGAGTCCAGTAATAAGTAAGGGCTGTTCTCATCCTAGTACTGGAGGGGCAGGGGAACACCTTCGTGAAGGGACGTTTACCCCGCTCTTGGGCAGACAGTGGGAGGGCACGGGGCTCTGGCTGTGTTTGCTGCTTCTTAACTGCCTTCAGCTCAAGATGGCATATTTGGGGGTAGAATATTCTGACCCTCACCCTGCCAGCTACCCTAAGGATAAACTGTGTTCCCTAAAAAACTGACTTCCACCTGGAATCTCAGCAAGTGACCTTATCTGGAAGCAAGATCTTTGCAGCTGTAGTTAGTCAGGGATCTGGAGATGAATTCATCCTGAATGTAGGGTGTCCTCCTGAGAAGAAGAGAGGATACAGAGAAACACGCAGGGAAGGCGGCCCGCATGAAGACGGGAACAGAGACTGGAGTGACGCTACTTCCGACCAAGGAGCCAACAAAAAGGCAAGGAAGGAATATTTCTTAGAGCCTTTGGGGGTAGCACAAGCCTGCTCACACCTTGCTTTCTGGAATTCTGGCCCCTGAACGACGAGAATAAATCTCTGTCACTAAAGACACCCCGTGTGCAGCACTGTGTCTTAGCAGACGTACCCAAAGTCCCCACACAGGGCTTCAGGACCACTCCTATGACACACTACTCATTGAATTCTTGCACTCTTAACATATGCTGGGCACTCTGAGAGCCTTGTTACTGTGCGTCCCTTTCAAGATTGTCATATATATATTTCCAAATGCTGCTGCCACCTGCGTCTCTCCAGATAGCCTTAATCACCAGGACTCCTAAAATAGTTAATAGAATAATGGAACTTTTCCTCCTATGCCAATTAATATTTACTTTAATATCTGAAATTGTTTTAAAGGTTTCGTTCATCTTGGCAGAAAGTCTTTTCACCCAGGGAGCTGTGAACTGAAACGAGTGTTTCAGCTCAGACGCACAAAACATTTCATGTATTAGTCCAGATTTTTGTGACTTGGGTTTTTTTGTTACTGTGGTTCACAGACCTGGCACTGAATGGGGAGTCTAACCAAACCCTTTATTCGATGTAAAGTGCTGAGGAAGCAGGCAAGACTCCGCCCAAACGTTAGACATTCAGACAGAGAGGTGAGGGATAAAACCTTGACCTTCTGGAAGATCATGTTTCACAAGGTCCAGAAACATTCAGTGGGGAGCTGCCCTCTGTATTCACAATATCTAAAACTCACGAGTCTGGAGTTGGCATTTCAGCAGTAAAGAGAAACCACCTTTCAGCTTGAGCTTTAAGCTGTCTTAAATGGTACCACATTTTCAACACTTCTCAGAGCATCCCACACACGGCCACTGGAGGCAAATATGAATATTTTATTCTCCCTCAATGTAACAATTGAGCACATCCACTCTCTGCCATTCAGGGGCTTATGACCTAAGGCCATGCCTACATCACTGAAAATGAAGGGAGAAGAGGAAGAAAATACAGCAGCAAGAAGCTCAGATTCACCTCCTTTGACCTGCTCATTTGGGGCATGGGGACTGGTCCATTCCACGCTACTGCTGCTGTCCTGGAAGTTCCATACATCTTCCCCGACTTAGGGGCCATGTCCCTGGAAACCCATAGTACACTGAAAATATAATCAGTAGAAAGTGCCTTATCTGTCGAGGGGCATTTAAGTTGCTTCCATGTCTTGGCTACTGTAAACAGTTCTGCTATGAACATTGGGGTGCAGGTGTCTTTTCGAATTAGAGTTTTGTCCTGATGTATGCCCAAGAGATATGTTAATCATATGGTAAGGAACTCTATTTTTAGTTTTTAAAGGAACCTCCATAGTGTTTTCCATCGTGACTGCACTGATTTACATTCCCACCAACAGTGTAGGAGGGTAGCTTCTAAAGAAACCATGGTATGGATACACAACAGAATACTACTCAGCCATGAAAAATGAGATAGTACCATTTGCAGAACATCGATGGACCTAGAGATGATCATACTAAGTGAAGTCAGTCAGACAGAGAAAGGCAAATATCATATGCTATCACCTATATGCGGAATATAAAATGTGACACAAAGAACTTACTTACAAAACAAAGATTCAGACATCGAAAACAAACTTATAGTTACCGAAGAGAAAAGGGGGTGGGGAGAGATAAAGTAGGAGCTTGGGATTAGCAGATACACACTACTATACATAAAATAGATAAACAACAAGGACCTACTGCAGAGCACAGGGAACTATATTCGATAGCTCGTAATAACCTATAATCGAAAAGAATCTGAAAAAGAATATATAGATATATATTTTTTCGTGTATATGTCTGAATCACTTTGCTGTACATCTGAAACTAACACAATATTGTAAATCAACTACACTTTAAAAAAAAAAAAATCGGCTGCCGTGGATCCCAGGCCTGAACTACACCACCAGCTTTCCAACAGCAGATAACAGAGGACTTCTCAGCCTCCAAAAGCATGTGAGCCAACTCCTATCGTGAGTCTCCGCTGACACCTGTCTATGTCTATATGTCCCGTTGGCTCTGTTTCTCTGGAGAAAGCTGACTACTGCAGTTGGTAAGTTCTCATCTCTCACCCCCAGTTGTTAACAGATCGCAGGAGCCTCCTCACAGAGAACCCTACTAAACAAAATGTTCCTTCACGTATTCTTTGTTCACAGAAATTGCTTTCCCTCCCCCTTAGGATAACCTCCAAACTCCATGCACTGGCTGTGCACTTCTGCATGATAAATTATCCCCAAGTGGGGACAGGGTTCTGGTCATGGGATAGCTGGCTCTTCTGCTGCAGGACCTTTCGTGAGGCTACACACAAAGTGTCAGAGAGGGCTGGGGTCTCGCCTAAAGGCTGCAGTGTGGAAGGATCCACTTCCAAGCTCATCCACGTGGCTGTTGGGCAGATTACGTTCCTCGTGGGCTACTGGCCAGAGTGAGCCTCAGTTCTTTGCCATATGGAACCTCGCCATGTCCCCAGCATGACTACTTTCTTCCAAGGGAGAGAGTCTGCTGGATAGACAAAGTCCCAGTTTTATAACCTAATCATGAGACTGACCTCCCATCCTGTGCCCTATTTATTGGTCAAACATTATTCTGAGCTCTCCTGTGAGCTGATGATGATGATGATGATTTTGGCTGAGATTAACATTTAAACAGGCAGAATGACTAAGGCTGAATGCCCTCCCTAATGTGGGTGGGCCTCATCCAATTAGTTGAAGGTCTGAAGAAGAGCAGAAAGTCTGACCTTCCCCCAGGAAGAGCCTGACTTTAATCATACCTCCTGTATTAACACTCATTAAAAACGCCCCAAAATTCTGGGTGCTCATATGTACTAGAGAAGAAAAGGTCTGAACCACAAATAATGGGGAGCATTTGGATTCCCTCTGCGAGAGACTATATCTCCAAACTGAAACCTGGGCAGTTAATTCCGCTCTCTGAGAGTGTTCTATGCAGCACGCACGGCAGGAGTCATCCTAGAATATCGCTAGCTCTGGTTTTTTTCAGGTACCCAGCGGTCTCACCTCGGACTCTGTTGCACATGGCCATGCAAACGTCCGTAGCTGAGAACTTGGGATATTACGGCCATGTAGAGAGGTTTACCCAGCAGTGCACACACCTGCACAGCCCACAGTGAACCAGGAACCAGGCTCCTTTCCTCCTTAAGGACTTTTCTCCTTAGCTTGTACTTTAAGTAGATGTTTTCTTTCGGAAGAATTTCAGATTTATGGAAAAGTTGTAAAGATAGCGTGGAGATGTCCCATATAGCCTTCACCCAGGTTCCCCAAATGGTAACACCTTCCAGAGCCACGGGTCATCAGTCAGAACTGTGACACGAAGCTGGGGACATTACTGTCAACGGTGTTACAGACTTTACAAGGATTTTCCCAGTATTTCCAGCAATTATTCTTCTCTGTTCTGGGAAAGTACCATTCATTTCATTATCAAGGCTTAAAGTCCTCTGCACTGTGACAGTTTCTCAAACTCTCCTTTTTTCTCATGATCTTGACAGATAGTTTTTAGGACGTCCATCAATCTGAGATTGTCTGGGGCCCTTCCGAATATTAAGCCAGAGTTATGGGTTTGGGGAAGAAGTCCTCAGGGGCAAGACACCCCTCCTATTGTGTCATACCAGGGGTCCGTGATTTCCACACGACTCATCTCTGATGATGGGAAACACAGTCACCCGGTGAAGACAGTGTCTGTTGAATGTCTCCACTGTTAATTATGCCACGTTTAGTGCAATTGTGGCTTTTTTTTTTTTTTAAAAATGCATTTGTTTCCAAAATACCTAACGTCATGGTTATTGCTTTAACTCTATGGAGTTTCTTTCTTCTGTTTTCAATTTATTCCTAATTCAATTTCATCTTTGTTGTTTTGTTCCAGGAAAAAAAAAGAAAAAAAAATTCTTAAACAGCACATCCCTCACAGAACTCTCCCACTGAACCTGGAGGCTATTCTCGGTTGGGATAAAAGGAAACCGTATTTTGAGCATCTCTAAGGTATGAGGGAAGGTAATAAATATTTTATATATATTTCCTACTTACATTTCACAAGAGCCCTCTAAATTAAATATTAACAGACCGTTTTTTTTTTTTTTTCAAATGAAGAAACCAATTTTCCCAAGGCCTTAAAGACAGAAAGTAATAAAACAGCTAGGGCAGAACCCAAATTCTTTAGCCAGAGGTTTAAGATCAGCAACCCACAAACTGCTCAAATTTGATGCCTGTTACTCTACTATGCAGACTGCCCCATCCCCAAAAAAGGACAGGTGTAAACTCTGCAGCATAAGAATACGCTATATATCAGTGCCTTCAGTGTTCACCCTTGCAGCCCCCTTTCTCCAGGTGGCCTCCCTGCTAACACTCAGCCTGCAGGGTTAGCTGAAGGCTGCCTCCTCCAGGGAGCTCTCACTGACTGCGACACCCCAAGCCGGCATCTCCCCCTTGTGCTCAGGGCGCCATCTCTATCGTCCACTGGCCCTGGATGACGCCTTTCCCCAATCCCTGACCACCTCCCCCAGCTTGTCATGCAGCAGCCTTGGAGAGGACGCAAGTTCCAGCCCTGCTGAGCAGTGTGTGCATTAGGAACCCCCAACAGAGCCCTCCAGCTTCGTGGCTGGAGCCCTGTGTTGTGTGCCGCTCACCACGCCCCAGCTCCTGCCTTTGACCCGCTCTGGAGCCTCCCCTTACATCTGGCTACCTGCTCGAGAAAAAGCCCACCAGCTACAACATTAGAGGGAGCAGCCCTCTAGACCGCGGTCACTTCTGTCGCCACCTGCAAGCTCTGGGGGGACTCACAGAACTCACGGAAAGCTGGTTTGCTGACGGCTATGCTTGACGACGGCTAAAGGACAGGGAGGGAACTCAGCCCAGGGGAAAGGCGTACTGGGGAGCATCCAGGAACGCTGCAAACGCTGTCCATCCAGACATCTGCTCCCCGGCGAGTCATGGCTGTGTTACGTTCCCAGCACTGCTGCATCACAACATGCGTGGAGCATTGCAACTCCAGGAAAGCCCCCCGGAGAATGTGTCTAAGTTTCTACTGTGGCTCCATCACGTGAGAATAACTGATGGTCCACGTGGCTGACCTCAGTGCCCAGCCACTCAGGATGCTAGAGAGAATAGAAGAGGGAGGAGAGGGGGATGGGAGAGAGGGAGGAGGGGAAGGAGTGGGGGGAGAGAGGGAGAAGGAGGCAGGGAGAGGAGAGAGGCTGATAGCACGTGACCCAAAGCCCCCACCCTACATCACAGGGCTACGCTTTCCGGCATGGCCAGACCCCCTACCATAAATAACTCTGCTCCACTACCCAGTGACCCAACCCCCCCAGGGAAACAAAGATGCCCCTGTCAGGCAGGACATTCCGAGGGCTTGGAGCTCACCGCCCAGGAGCTCAGGGTCAAAGGCCAGATCTGGTTTTGAACAAGATTAAAGCCTTGCCTATGGAGGGTCAGGGAACTGCACCCTCTTTTGTGACCTTTAGCTCTACAAGTGTCTGTCACCATGCCCAGAACACGTGTGCCTACAGACAGCCAGATGTTGATGGCGGCATTTCCCTTGGTCGGTGCTGGGATCGTGGGCAATTTTTTTTTTTTTTCAGTTTCTCACTTATGCTTTTCTACTACAACCATATTTTCTTCAAAAATGGCTGCCTCAACTAGAGCTGAAAAACAGATTTTAATGAGGCTTTTTTTCCACTAGTACTTACCCAGTTTCGTTGACTATGAGCACCATGATTTTTATCACATCAATAAGTCATTTATATAAAATAGTACTTGGAGGGCTGTACGCTTTCTTCCTCCTCTGAAGGATGTGAACAATGACTAAAAAAAGATGCGTTAAGGATAATTTAAGGTCTACTTGTCACTGAGAACTATCTGTGTTTTAAAGTAGACTATCCTATACAGAAAACAGTGTGGAGATTTCTCAGAAAAGTAAAAATAGAACTACCATATGACCCAGCAACTCCACTCCTGGGTATATATATAAGGAAAAAAAAAACAACAGAAACATTAATGTGAAAAGATACGCACACCCCAATGTTCATAGCAGCACTATATACAACAGCCAAGAGATGTAAGCTACCTAAGTGTCAACCGACAGACAAATGAATAAAGATGCAGGATACATATACACATACACATGATGGAATACTACTCAGCCATAAAAAATGAAGCTGTGCCATTTGCAGCAACATGGATGGACTGGAAGGGCATTATGCTACGTGAAGTAAGTTACACACAGAGAGACAAATACTGTAAGATGTCACTTATATGTGAAATCTAAAAAAAAAATACAACAAAGTAGTGAATATAACAAAAAGAGACGCCAACTGACAGATACAGAGAACAAACTAGTGGCGACCAGTGAGAAGAGGGGAGGGGGAGGGGCACAATCAGAGTGGGGGTAATTCAGAGGTATAAACCATTCAATATAACATAAATAAGCTACAAGAGTGTATTGTGCAACACAGAGAAGAAAGCCAGTATTTTATCATAACTATAAATGGAGTATAATCTTTAAAAAGGTTGAATTGCTATGTTGTACACCTGATGCTTATATAATATTGTACATCAACTATACCTTAATAAAACATAATAAACATTGATTAAAAAAATAACATGTAATGACGTCAACAGACACATCTAAGCCATGTAAGCATTTACGAGGTATACCTACGTATACGTACACACATGTAATGAAATGCCAATGTAGACACGCAGACATTCTGCAGGGTGTCACCGGGGACCAGGTGAGTCTCTTCAGTCAGTGTGATAATGGTAACACCCTCCTTCCTGCCTCGTCTGAAGTTCCTTTCTGCCCAGTCAGTGCTGCCATTTCTTGCTACAGGATGCGGTCTCAGTGGGGACTCCCAGTGGCTCCCCTAAAGGGTGAAGATGGGCTCTTAGGGGTGAAAACGCTTGCCATCTTTATACATAAAGCCCAGAGAGGCATGCAGTACCCAAACAGATACACAGTGTATTAAAATTCCATGGGAGGCAAAAGGTGCCATGACAAAAGAAAGCGTCTGAAAAATGGAAGGCACTCCTGTGTAAAGTCTTCCCTGATGCGTTCATTCTCAGTCTTGGCTGAAGACTCCTGCGTCCGGACCCCATTCCCCGAACTCAGCTCAGCTGTGACCATGGGAATGTCAGACGGAGGCTGTCCACACAGTGGTGTCTCCCCTCCACTAGGAAGTCTCCCAAAGCTTCCTTCTAATTTCCTCTTCATTTGCCAGAAACCAGCCCCATCTCTACTATAGGGAAGGTGTGAAATCACTGTTTCATGACTGAATGAACAACGCAGCCAAGAAATAGAAGTTCCGGAGAGAAATGGCACCAGGATGGAAGGTTTACGATGAGCCTAGAACTGTTCTGCTCATCTCGTTAACCCTCACAGCAACTGTGAGGGGGACGTGTGATGGCCATTCTCATTTTGTAAATGAGAACAAAAATGACACACAGACTCTAAGCCAAGAGTCCACGTTGACCCAGTTAGCACACGGAAGAGCCAGGAACATGGGGGGACTCGAACGCCCGGAGCCTGACCACTGCAGCATCCCTGCAGCCGGCACCGCCACGGTCCCCACCGGCAACACGGCGCTTGGAAGAAGGGCTCGCGAAGCTCAGAGAGGATAAACACGCCCCTCATCAATGAGACAAAAACGAGCTTCTGCGTCTGCAGAGGGGAAACCTACGTTCAAAGGGTCTGAAGTCTGCTAGGAATTAATAAAACATTTTAAAATGCACTCTGTAACTCGAGTACAAAGAGGAAAAACCAATTAATGATTCTGAGAGAGAGCGTGAAGAGAGACAATTACTACAATTGTGCACGTGTTGAGGACTGCAACATTCTCGATGCTGCCAGGCTCACAAAATCCATTCCCCAGGCTAGGGAGCTGTGATTTTAACCAGCAGTAGATGTGTCGGTCACCCCTGCTGGACCAGTGTTTTAATTTGACAGGGTCTGCCTCTGAGAGATTTAAAAAAAAAAAAAGTCAAATAAAATAAAACACACATTCTCATTAAGTTGCCTAATTCCATAAACTGTGTTTGATTGAAATGCTATCCCCGCATGTCGGAGTCTATCAGAGCATTCACACACAATCAACTGAAGGCGCTCACAGCTGCAGGTATCAATGTCTCGTAGTTCGGTCTCATTTTCAGTCCACCCTTCCCTTTAGATTGAAGACAGTTCCATGAAGTCCGGCGCTTGGGTTAGATTCTGTTATTTCTGCGACACGAACTCACGTCTGCGACATAACACAGGCACTCTGCAAAGTTCTAATTTTGTTACGCGGGTCCCAGAGTGTACGTCTAAGTGATTGCAGTCCCTCAAAGTGCAAACGTTCATGCCGTGAAATCGTGCTGGGGGAACGTGTCCTTTGCTTTTCCCACGGCCATTGCACAGGATCGCTTTGGCTTTATCTTCCCTTTTTCTTTTTAGTTCCGCACATGACGGCCTTTAGAGCGTCTGACATTTGCTTTGCGTGGTTGTTGCGGGTCTCTTCCTATGTTTTCTGAAAACTACAACCCAGGCCTGTCTGTGTGACTCCGTCTGGAGTTTCAGCCATGCCTGACAAACCAGGGCGTCTCACCTCTACCCTAAGTCTAAGAATAGCCATTCGCACAATTTCCCATGCACCGTTTAAGTCCCCTCCGGCAGGACAGAAAGCGCGAGCTTTCTCCGCCTGAGGGAGGAGTTGGGTATTGGGTGACGTTTGGCTGTCTGCTGCTTCTGTCCCGTTTTCCTCCACAAAGACCCCACAGCTGTTCCAGCCACGCAGGGATATGCAGTTCGCATTAGCGCACCTATCCTGGTGCTTTTTCAAGAACTGTGTTCCAGGCCGTGCACGGAGCACCTACCTCTGTGTCTGTCACAGATAATTGGGAGCTTTATTTACTAGCAAGGTGCTCTAAAGGTTTTGCATGACACAGACAAACAAAAGGGTTTGGGGCTTTCCTGTGTTTGCAACAAGGCACTGATGAAGCAGCCAGGGATGAAATGGTGAGGAAGACCTTGCCTCCTCTCCCAAGACATTTATCACCTGCTTTTACAAATATTCCAGGCAAGAACTCACAACTGCCATGCAACTTTGGAGTTTTTTTCTCCCAATACCATCCAATTTCAGTGCCTGGAACACAATGACGTCTGCTTGGACCGAGGCCAAAATCCAAAGAATCAGAAGCTAAACAACTGTCCTGTGTGTGATATTTGCTTACTTAAAAAAAAAAAAAAAAGTCAGTGCCTGTCTTTTTTTGCACCAAATAGTCTCAACCCAAGACTGTCTTCTTTGATTTAAGGCTCTTTGGGGTCACTGAAGTGTCATTTGGAAGATTGCTTCCTGACACATAATATTATGGTAATGGTCCCCCTAAAGCCCACGTCAGGATCCGCCGTGAGAGCTGTGGATTTATTTCCTTCCAAGCATTGTTTTAAAACAAGAGGCAGCAGAGAGGCTCTGGGTTATAAGAGGCTTAACGCAGCCCTAGGAATTTTTTTTCTACACACTTGAGAGGAGAGAGGTGGTTCGTAAATAGTCATTTAGAGAAACACTTCAAGGGACGCAGAAAAGACACATTTCTCTCATATCTGAGCACACGATTATACCCTGTGTCACCATATAAAGGGTGGCACCATATAAAGGGTGTGCCACCCTATACATAAGAGGACAAGCAGAGGGCACTACAACGTCAGGGTTAAGGCCAGAATCCCAGAGAGCTGGGTTCAAAGCCCAGCCCTGCCGCTCACCGGTTACAGCCGCCCGGTTTGTCCATTGGACTTTTTCAGCTCAGTCACCTCACAGGAAGCAAAACCGCCTGCCCCAAAGACAGTCGTGAGGACGAAATGTAAGAGCACGTGGAAAGGCAAGGAAGGAAGCGCAGCTGGCCGTATAAACCCAGCAGGCGGCACCGGTCGTTGCTCTCGGCACCGCTGTGCAGCAGTCGTACACAGAACACTCACCTCTGCCGTGCTGCGTGTAGCGCTCGGTACTTGGGACAGCTGGTGCGACGTGATAACTAATCGTACGTGTGGACTGAGTGGGCTGTGGGGCCCACTTGTCCACTCACACACTAGTCTAGAACGGGGGCGGGGTGGCGGGAGGCCCATCCTAGGAATAAAGGCAGACCCCACCTGCCCTTTGCAACAGATCTCTTCACAAACCCAGTTCGCCTCTAAACCCCAGTCACAACTGGGGGACACAATCTACTGTATCTGATAACGCGGAAGGGAGAATCACGCTGTCTGAGCACAGCGCACTTTCATGTGTTTAAGTGAATCTGAATGGGAAAGAATACCTCATTTTAAACGTTTTCTACTCAATGCCTGGAGCCCCAGGCAATAGATTTTGACCTAACCCAGCAACGACCCGCCACACACCAACCACTGAGTCATTCTGTACAATCCGGTTTTGGAAGGTATGCTATCACTTAAAGCTAAGAGCTGCTACCATCCTTACTTTGCATTGTGTAACGGTGCAAAATGCAAGAAGCTACCTGCACAGGGCGTCTCAGTGGGGTCCCTGTGGGGAGGGGAGTTGGGGGCAGTGGACGGTGGATGGACTGAGCCCGGGTTCAGGCAAATCTGAGAGTGGAGGGAGTGTACCCGGGGAGTGACACGGCAGCACGCAGCACAGACCCGGCGTCTTCTACTTGGCCACGTGTGTTGGGCCTCTCTGCACTCATATTCTAAAATGCAACCTCCCAGGACAATCATTATTCATCTTTTGAAAGAAGGGGACAACCATTGCAAACTCAGCATTTCAGGATCTAGTGGAGACCATACTAACTTAACAAGCCAAGCGTTTTATCCACAAAGTGACACTAGAGGAAAAGAATGATTTCAATGATGGATGGGGGCGGGAGGGGTAATCAGTGGATGTCACAGAAACCTCTGGGCTCAGCCCCGGTCTTGCACCCCTAGGGTCAAGGTGGGACCCACCCACAGATGGTGGTCCAAGTTAATGGCACCACTTGGTGGATATATTTACAGAGACCACCACAGATGGTGAGCCTGGAGCTCTAAACGGCAGCCCCGGGTGCAATTCTGGACGTGAATATACTCAAGGAGGCGTGAGAAGAGGCCTTTTGAAGTCAGGATCAGCACCACTGTCTCAGTTCCTCCCTTAGAGAATTCTGAACGTGGGTTCCATTAAAAGAAAAATCCAGCCACGAGACAGAGTCTTACTACTGCTTCTTGGAGACTTCAACCCCACATTACACCTCTTGGATGAGAATCAAAGCTTTCCCTGTACCTACCATCCCAAGAGCCCACAATATCAAGGTGAAAACCCTCCCCTCTGATTGTCTGAGCACGGAATACACACGAAATCATTAGCCACACAAAGGGCGTTTCAAACGTGAGCCAACATGGAACCATGCAAAACAGGGAAGATTCCCGTTTGTAAATTCTGATCACCACTCAGAGAGACTTTTCAGGGTTCATATCCTAGGCAACAGAAATGTGCTCCGTAAAAGGAACCTTGCCAGATGCATTTTCTATATTTGCCACAGTTAAGCTTACATTTAAACAAACGAAGAGTTTCTTACCTCTCTACCAAGTGGTCCCTCTGCAAATCGGCTCTCTGTTCTCCAAGTCGCTCCAAGAACTGGCAGGAAGAACCAGATCTCATTGTGGGGACAGCGGGCTGCCCCCTTCACGTAAGGAGAGTAGAAACTTTAGCATCGAGCCTTCGGGATGTAGGTGCAGAAGTGTCAGGCACAATTATCTAAACAGAGAGGGCTTTGTGCAAAACGTCGATGTCCCGCAAATAGGAAAATGGCATCTTTGACCGAGAATCAATAGCACACACATTCGTGGAATCTGTTCCCCATAATAAAGACCGTTTCTCTGTTGACACACATCGTTTCTGCTTTGAAGAATGATCGATGGGGTACATTTGAGACTGCAGAGTGCATTTATCCCAGCCAAGGGATAAATTATTATTTTTTTCCGTTGCGGTCTGAGCTTGTGCCGTTGGACACCTTGATCACTGAGGCAAGGGAGATAAAGCTATTTACAAACTCTCAGCAGCACTCAAGCTAGGACAGCACAGGGGTTGCGACCTGGGGCCTCTGCTTGGAGTTTCCACGTGATGTTGCTCGCAAGACAGTGCCTCGATGACCCAGACGAAGGGAGATTCTTCATCAGCTGGGGCTAGAATTCTGAGGCCCTTATCCCGCCAGGCCACACAAAGTTTCCCCTGGCAAAGAGTCAGCACAATGGGAAAGACACAGGATCCATAGTGAGAATCTGAACCTGTGCTCCGTCATTTTGCAATATGGTGACCATGGACTTGACGGGACAGTGGCAAAGAACTGGGAAATTCTTTGCATTCCAGGGCCTGGTGATTGCCTGTCCTGGCAAAACGAGCTGTCAACATGGTTCAGCACCACCAGCCTGGACCCTGGCGTCTGGGGCCAGCGTCCCATGCTGTCTATGAAATGGTAACTTCACCAATGAGTCTTCATTCAGTAGGTGGCGCACTCAGTAGATGGCGATTAGACCTTGCTTAAAGGATTTTTTTTTAGGAAAACCCCATAGCTATGGGTTTTCAAGAACACTCCAGCAAGGGATAAAGCCCTATCTATCTTCTTTATTTTTCACACCAATTCTGTAGAGTGCACTGTGGCCCTTGGTACGTCACGAGATGCTAGAGGCCCTTTGTCATTTCAACGATTCCCCTGATGGAGCCCAAGACGGTCTTTACGCTGAATTTCATCTTCAGCTGGCAAGGCAACACAAAGTTTTTTCTAAAAGGAAAGGGAAAAGAACCAGAATCAACAATGAGAACATGTATCTGTTTTTCTCTGTTATTAAAATTATTGGAATAAAGAAAGGAACCTCAAGTTCAACTTCAGTTTTCCTTTGCTTTTAATAAATTTGTATCATTATCCAGATTGAATTCACCACTACGGACTGAGAAAACAGCAACAATTCACTCAATTTAGGTCAAATGCTGGTAATGATGTGTAATCAAAGGCAAATTATGTAACAAAAGGACAAAGGACAGCAATCCTCCCAGATTAAAAATGACAACAAAGTAGACATAACTAAACCAAAGGGGGAAAAAACAACCTTCAAGAATCAATCCTGGACCATCTTAGCCAAGGGATATTTTTACAGACTGGGATGGTAAGTCATGGCAGTACTATGAATCCACCAAGAGCAAAAAGGTACGACTTCTGGTTCTGGTCCGGCAGGAAGTGTGCTCTGTATCCCACAGTCTTGGTTTCCTGTCTCTTGACAAAACGGCTTGCATTCCATCCATTCCCAAGTCCATGCCCCAACCTCATGACCTCTGCACTTTACATGTCCAGCCTTGCACCTCCATTCAACTGCTAAACAGGACTTGGATCAGCTCAAAGCAAACACTGCCATGATCACATGTGAAGGGACAGGCAGAGCATAAGTATCTGAAGACAAGACACAGAAGCTCAAGACTCATGGCTGAGAGCTGCTTCTAGCTTAATATCAAGTTATTTAATATTGAGTGTTGTAAAACGTTAGAATGTTACAACATATATAATATAATCTAATAATTTATGTTATATTACACAATACTGCGTTATCTTCCAAAGTATGCCTTCCTGCAGCTACATCAGCAAGCATTTGACCACACAAATCAATACACCGTGAGTGAAACATTTCAAAATTAATACAGTGCAGGATTTGGGGAAAGTGCCTTCTTCTATTTTCCCTGGTTCTTCAGTCACAGTTAGTCACTGTCCTCCCCAGCCCTGATCTCGGTAACACTGACTAAAACAAACCCTCCATGATTCAGCCTTTCCTTGACACAGTGATGAAGGGAACAGGGTGAAATTGCTAATTACAGAGTTCTAGATTGTGAGTAAGTTTGTTCCACAAAATCCCCTTGTAGATAGAAATTTAAAAATGATTGCCACTGTTTAGCTGTTACCACTTTGGAAATAAAGACATTGTAATGGGTGTCACTCTACAGGCACAAAAGGCGTATTTAAGGAATGGAGCATGAGGGTGGAAACAGGCATTCGTGACAAATAAGGTCCCTGAATTCATCACGGGCGAGATATTCTTTGCTGTAAAAACATCGTTTGTGTAGCTGCGATCCTGCATGCAGTGCCTGCATATAAATGCTTAAAATGTGTTTTTAAATGCACCCACTCTTAGAACTATTTCATTCAGAGATGAAACACAGCCTCTGATCTGCTCGATCACCCTTCTCAGAGACAGATTTGGGCATTTCCAGGTGAGTGATACCCGTGAGTCGTGAGGTCAGTGATGGAAACTGATGCTGCGTTCAGCCTGCTGAAAACCAGGAGTGACTGATGGTCCAGGACTAGATAAAATTTGGCCCCCGAGCTGGTCCTCACCCATGGTTTCAGGCTGAAAGACACATCTTGAACTTTGGTATCACTGCTCTGACTCTTGACTTATTTTTACCTCGTTTATTATTTTTCAGTATACATTTAAAATTTCCTCACAAAGTCTTTTCACTAATTTTTTTTTCCCTATTCATTACTAATTCTTTATATTTTGGGGACTTCTGTGAAAGACATTTTCTAACAGGGTACGATCTAATTATTGCCAGCATATAGACAAGTAATAGTGAATATTTATGTTGTATCTAGCAACGTCAGTAAAACCATACTGAGTCTAAAAATGTATCTAAATATTCTTCGATGTTTGAGGTTTTTCAAGGTAGACAGTATATAAGTTCTGAAGGATAACAGCTCTTTTCTTTCTAATCTTCATACGTCTCATTTTATTCTTTTTCTCTTATATCATTGAGCTAGCCCTTTATACGACCATCACAAAGTTGGACTGAGGTGGTAATAGAAAGCATTCTTTTTCTTGATCTTAAACAGAAATAATTTGACCTTTTCACCATTAAATATGATGTTTCTACTCTTTTCTTGATAGGTATTTTTATCAGTGTAATTTCTAAGGATTTTTCCTTTTTAATAAGTCAGGAATAGATATTTTTATCAAACGATTTTTCTTAATCTATTAGGATGATTATATAGGTTTTTCCCTGGTAATTAATGGATTGATCTTCCCAATGTTAATCCAGGTTTGTATTTCTAGGATAAACACAATTTTTTTCATGATTATTTTTCTTTATACATCGCTAGATTGATTTGTTAATATGCTGTTGAAGAGGTTTGTTCCTATATTTAATAGGATTTACTCTCCTTGGGTAATTTAGCTATTGCAGTTAGCTCATCTCATAAAATGACTTAAGTTTCTTATTTTTCTGTTCTCTGGGAGAGTTGTATTGGTTTGAAATGATTTGTTGATTGTTTGTTAAAACTAACATACAAGACTATCTGGTCGACATCCCGGAGAAGATGGCGGAGTAGAAGGACGCTCGCAGGTCACCCTCTCCCACAAATACACCAAGACCCACATCTACAGACCCACTCAGCCAACCAGAGCACCTGCGGAACTCCGACAGCACATCGCCCTCTTCAAAAGATAAAGACGCCAAAAATCTGGTAGGAGAAAAGGGAAAAAGAAAGAACAAAAGGCAAAGCAGCGCGGGACGGGTCCCGCGGGACGGGTCCCGCGGGGAGGGAGCGGCAAAGGAGGACTGGCGCTCGCTCGCTGGGTCTCCCCTCTCCAACTGAGAGGCCAGCGGGACGGAGGGGGAGCCTCCGAGGCTCGGATCTGTACAGAGCAGCCCTTGACTAACAGAACTAAGTTAAACGGGCACAGAGCCGACACCCAGCCTGAGACACGGACCGGCAGCGGCGGGAAGGGCCAGGCTGCACAAGCCGGGCGGAGGACGGAAGTGGCTGCACGGAGGCAGCCCCGGGGGAACGCAAGGGGCTACGCGCCGTGGCTGTGGGTGCACAGGGCAGAACAACCTGGGCCCTCCATAAAACAGCAAGGTTGAGGTGCTCTCGGGGGAAGGGTGCACACCCCCATCTCTGAAAACCCGCGGAAAGTTTTCGGGGGAAGAGGGGCGGGGCTCAGGCACAGCAGCTATATCCTCCGCGCTGAGCACCCAGGCGGGGGCGGGGGCGAAACCTGCATCCGCACGGAAGGGCTTAGCAGCCTCAAAGGCCAGACTGAGACTGGCCTGCAGCCCGGGGCAGACAGGATCCTTCCATCCTGGTCCCTCAGAGAACTTGCTCCACAAAGACAAACAAGGAGCTGGGTTTTGGCTCAGAGCAGGGACAAGGCTGTCCCTCGGTCTTCCCCGAGCCCACCCGCAGAGCGCCGACCAGGGCGGAGCGCCGACCAGGGCGGAGCGCGCAGCCGCACAGAGAGCGGAACTACCGGCTGTGCAGGTAGAGGGAGAGCGCCCCCCACCCCCCGCCTTTCGGGCAGGAACACAGCCCCTGATCGAGGTGCTGGGAGGGAGCACGACCCGCCCTCCTCCTACCTGGCCAGTCTGCAACATCCGACTGCGGCATCTGGAGGGGCAGCGACCCGCCCGCCCACAGCAGAGAGCTGCACCTGAACCAGTGTTAGGAGGAGGCGCGATCTGCTTGCCGACAGGTGCTGGCAGCAGCACAGAAGAGGGCGCCAACGGAGGGCCTCTGAAAACAGCAAGCTGAGCTTCCAAAACAGGACGAAGACAGAAAGACTTCACATTAAAAGCACACAGACTCCAGGAGAACACCGACAAACCACCCCCCCCTTTTTTTTTTAAATCTGTTTTTACCTGTTCTATTTTCTATTACTCTCTTAATTTTTACTTCTTAATTCATTTCTATTTCTCTCGGGTTTTGATGTCCTGCTATTGATTAGACACAGGTTTCAAATACATCTATTCATCTCCCCCCCCCTTTTTTTGTAAAGGTTTCAAAAGGACGTCTCAACCCGATTAATACTCTGCTTCAACTCACTCTTCTATTATTCACTATACACTGTTTTCAAACCCTCTTTCTACCTTCTTTTAAAATTCTTTCTCTCTCTCTCTTATTTTTTTTTTCTTTTTTTCCTAAGTTCTATTCCTAAATAGGCATCAGATAGATAAAATCCTTAAGGACCAAAATAAACAACTGATACTCCATAAACCACAGTGCCAAAGAGGTATGAGCAAGATGAAGAAGCAGAAAAACCTTTCCCAATTAAAAGAACAAGAGAAATCCCCTGAAAGAAAGATCAACGAAATAGACATCGATAGCCTACTAGATCAAGATTTCAAAAAAGGAGTGA
The DNA here is from genome assembly GCF_048773025.1 of Camelus bactrianus. Taxonomy (NCBI): domain Eukaryota; kingdom Metazoa; phylum Chordata; class Mammalia; order Artiodactyla; family Camelidae; genus Camelus; species Camelus bactrianus. Next base: position 4,126,504 of record NC_133575.1, read on the forward strand.
TCGAATTGCTGAAGGAATTAAAAGAGATAGTGTTTAGAGATATAAAATATGTCAAAAATGAAATTGAAGCTATAAAGAAGAGCCAAGTAGAATGGGTAAACTCATTGACAGAGATGAGGAATGATCTAATAGCTGTGCAAAGCCGACTAGATAATGCAGAGGAACGAATTAGTGATCTAGAAGACAGGGCAATAGAAAGCACCCATTCAGAAGAACTACAAGAGAAGCAAATAAAAAATAATGAAAATAGCATAAGGGACCTATGGGATAATATAAAGCGTCCCAATCTTCGCATAATAGGGGTCCCAGAAGGAGAAGAAAGATCAAAGGGGATTGAAAAGGTTTTTGAAGAAATCATGACTGAAAACTTCCCAAACTTAAAGAAGGAATCAGATATCCAAGTACAGGAAGCTCAGAGGGTCCCAAACAGGAAGAACCCAAATAGACCCACACCAAGACATATCATAATCAAGATGGCCAGAGTCAAGGATAAAGAAAGGATTCTAAAGGCAGCAAGAGAAAAGCAAAGAGTAAGTTACAAGGGAACCCCCATAAGGCTCTCAGCTGATTTCTCTACACAAACACTACAGGCCAGAAGGGAGTGGCAAGATATATTCAAAGCCCTGAATGAAAAAAAGATGCAGCCTAGGATCCTTTATCCAGCAAGGCTATCCTTGAGGATAGAAGGAGAAATAAAGAGTTTCACATACAAAAAAAAAAAGCTGCAGGAGTTAAGCAACACTAAACCCATGCTAAAAGAAATACTGAAAGGGCTATTCTAAATAGAAAAGCAGCAGGATGCTACAGAAATGAGAAACACACAACTGGAAAGGCGATAACTCATGAATTACAAATAAAGTAAACATGAAATTATAAAAGAAGACATACAAATCACTGAGAGTGGGAGAGGGAGGCAGGGAAATATAGAATATTTTTTTCTTTCTTTTTTAAATTTTTTTAACAGTAGGATGGGTTTGAGATCATGTTACTATCAGTTTAATAAAAACAGTTATAGTAATGGGTTGATAGATTTACAAAAAAGGGTAACCACAAGCCAAAAATTTACAAAGGAGTCACAAAAATTAAATAAAATCCTCGATAATACAAAGGAAAATTACCAAACCACAAAAGGAAGAAGAAAGGAACAAAGAGGATATACCAATTCAACTGCAAAGATAAGTTCAAAATGGCAATAAACACACATCTATCATTAATTACTGTAAATGTTAATGGACTAAATGCTCCAGTCAAAAGACACAGAGTGGCAGACTGGATAATAAAGCAAGAACCTTCAATATGCTGCATACAAGAGACCCACTTTAGGGAGAAGGACACATATAGATTGAGAGTGAAAGGATGGAAAAGGATATTCCATGCAAATGGAAAAGCCAAAAAAGCAGGTGTTGCAGTACTGATTTCAGACAAAATAGACTTTAAAACAAAGGCCATAAAGAAAGATAAAGAAGGACATTTTCTAATGATTAAAGGAGTGATACAAGATGAGGCTATTACACTTGTTAATATATATGCACCCAATATAGGAGCACCTAAGTACATAGAAGAATTACTAACAGAGATAAAGGGGGATATTGATGGGAATACAATCATAGTTGGAGATTTTAACACTGCATTAACATCACTAGACAGTTCTTCCAGACAGAAAATAAACAAGGCAACAGAGAAATTAAATACTACAATAGAAAAACTAGATTTGGTGGATATTTTCAGAGCATTACACCCCCAAAAAATAGGATATACATTCTTTTCAAGTGCACATGGAACATTTTCCAGGATCGATCATGTACTTGGGCACAAAAGAAACCTCAACAATTTTAAGAAGATAGAAATTATCTCAAGCATCTTTACTGACCACAATGCCATGAAACTGGAAATCAACAACAGAGAAACAAAGGAGAAAAAAAGGAAAGCATGGAGATTAAACAATATGTTATTGAAAAAACAATGGATCAATGAGGAAATCAAAGCTGAAATTAAAAAATACCTTGAGACAAATGATAATGAAAGCACAACCACTCAAAACCTATGGGACACAGCAAAGGCAGTGCTAAGAGGGAAGTTTATAGCGATACAGGCCTTCCTCAAAAAAGAAGAACAATCTCAAATAAACAATTTAACCCACCAACTGAATGAATTAGAAAAAGAAGAACAAAAAGCCCCAAAAAGCAGCAGAAGGAAGGAAATAATAAAGATCAGAGAGAAATTAAATACAATAGAGATTAACAAGACCATAGAAAAAATCAACCAAACCAAAAAAGCTGGTTTTTTGAAAAAGTAAATAAAATCGACAAACCTCTGGCCAAACTCACAAAGAAGAAAAAAGAGAGAGCACAAATTAGCAAAATAAGAAAGGAAAATGGAGAAATTACAACAAACAAAATAGAAATACAGAATATCATACGAGAATATTATGAAAAACTATATGGAACCAAACTGGATAACCTAGAGGAGATGGACAAGTTTCTGGAAACATACTGTCCACCAAAACTGAATCAAGAAGAATCTGAACACTTGAACAATCCGATCACTAGAAAGGAAATAGAAATAGCAATTAAAAACCTCCCTACAAATAAAAGTCCAGGACCGGACAGCTTCACCGGGGAATTCTACCAAACATACAAAGAAGAACTCATACCAGTCCTTCTCAAAATCTTCCAGACGATTGAAAAGGAGGGAATACTCCCAAACTCATTCTATGAAGCCACCATCACCCTGATACCAAAACCAGGCAAAGACACTACAAAAAAAGAGAATTATAGGCCAATATCACTGATGAACATAGACGCCAAAATCCTCACCAAAATTTTAGCAAATAGAATCCAACAACACATAAAAAAGATTATACATCATGACCAAGTGGGGTTCATCCCAGGGACACAAGGCTGGTTCAGCATACGCAAATCAATCAATGTAATACATCACATCAACAAGAGAAAGGACCAAAACCACATGATCATCTCAATCGATGCAGAAAAAGCATTTGATAAAATTCAACACTCATTTATGATAAAAACTCTCGCCAAAGTGGGTATAGAGGGAACATATCTCAACATAATAAAAGCTATATATGACAAACCTACAGCCAGCATAGTACTCAACGGTGAAAAACTCAAAAGCTTCCCACTAAAATCTGGGACAAGACAAGGATGCCCACTATCACCACTCCTATTCAACATAGTCCTGGAAGTCCTAGCCACAGCAGTCAGGCAAGAGAAAGAAATAAAAGGGATCCAAATTGGAAAAGAAGAGGTAAAAGTGTCATTATATGCTGATGACATGTTACTATATATAGAAAACCCTAAAAGGTCCACACAAAAGCTACTAGAGCTGATTGAAGAATTCACCAAGGTAGCAGGTTACAAAATTAACGTTCAAAAATCAGTTGCATTTCTTTACACTAACGATAAATCAACAGAAGAAAGTAAAGAAACAATCCCCTTGAAAATAGCACCCAAAGTAATAAAATATCTGGGAATAAATCTAACCAAGGAGGTGAAAGAATTATACACAGAAAACTATAAACCATTGATGAAGGAAATTAAAGAAGACTTTAACAAATGGAAAGATATCCCATGCTCTTGGATTGGAAGAATCAATATTGTTAAAATGGTCACACTGCCCAAGGCAATCTACAGATTTAATGCAATCCCTATCCAATTACCCAGGACATATTTCAAAGAACTAGAAAAAATCATAATAAAATTCATATGGAACCATCAAAGACCTAGAATTGCCAAAGCATTACTGAAGAAAAAGAAAGAGGCTGGAGGAGTAACTCTCCCAGACTTCAGACAATACTATAGAGCTACAGTCATCAAGACAGCATGGTACTGGTACAAAAACAGACATATAGACCAATGGAACAGAATAGAGAGCCCAGAAATGAACCCACAAACTTTTGGTCAACTAATCTTCGACAAAGGAGGCAAGAATATACGATGGAATAAAGACAGCCTCTTCTGCAGGGAAAACTGGACAGCAGCATGTAGAACAATGAAGCTAGAACACTCCCTTACACCATATACAAAAATCAACTCAAAATGGATTAAAGACTTAAACATAAGACAAGATACAATAAACCTCCTAGAGGAAAACATAGGCAAAACATTATCTGACATACATTTAAAAATTTTTCTCCTAGAAGAAATAAAAGCAAGAATAAACAAATGGGACCTAATGAAACTTACAAGCTTCTGCACAGCAAAGGAAACCAGAAATAAAACAAGAAGAAAACCTACGGAATGGGAGAAAATTTTTGCAAGTGAAACCGACAAAGGCTTGATCTCCAGAATATAGAAGCAGCTCATACGACTCAATAAGAAAAAAATAAACAACCCAATCCAAAAATGGGCAGAAGACCTAAACAAGCAATTCTCCAAGGAAGACATACAAATGATCAAAAAGCACATGAAAAATGCTCAATATCACTAATTATCAGAGAAATGCAAATCAAAACTACAATGAGGTATCACCTCACACCAGTCAGAATGGCCGTCATTCAAAAATCCACAAATGACAAATGCTGGAGAGGCTGTGGAGAAAGGGGAACCCTCCTACACTGCTGGTGGGAATGCAGTTTGGTGCAGCCACTATGGAAAACAGTGTGGAGATTCCTCAAAAGACTAGGAATAGACTTACCATATGACCCAGGAATCCCATTCCTGGGCATATATCCAGAAGGAACCCTACTTCCAAAAGACACCTGCACCCCAATGTTCATAGCAGCACTATTTACAATAGCCAAAACATGGAAACAGCCTAAATGTCCATCAACAAGTGACTGGATAAAGAAGAGGTGGTATATTTATACAATGGAATACTACTCAGCCATAAAAACCGACAACATAATGCCATTTGCAGCAACATGGATGCTCCTGGAGAATGTCATTCTAAGTGAAGTAAGCCAGGAAGAGAAAGAAAAATACCATATGAGATCGCTCATATGTGGAATCTAAAAAACAAAAACAAAAACAAACAAACAAAAACAAAGCGTAAACAAAGGACAGAAATAGACTCACAGACAGAGAATACAGACTTGTGGGTACCAGGGGGTGGAGGGGGGAAGGGATAGACTGGGATTTCAAAATTGTAGAATAGACTACACTGTATAGCACAGGGAAATATACACAAAATGTTATGATAACTCACAGAGAAAAAAATGTGACAATGAGTGTGTATATGTCCATGAATAACTGAAAAATTGTGCTGAACACTGGAATTTGACACAACATTGTAAAATGATTATAAATCAATAAAAAATGTTAAAAAAAAAGAAGACTATCTGGTCATAGGCCTTTCTTTGTGGAAAGACTGTTTTTAAACTACTGACTCAGTTTTTAGAGTTTATCTGTTCCTTCTTGAGGCCATTAAATTTTTCTAGGATTTTGAACTTCTAAGTGTTCAGATTTATTGCTGTAAAGCTGAAAATGCTATCACTTTATATTCTTCTTAATCTCTGCAGCATCTATAAAAAGATAGTTCTATCTTCAAAAGACAATTTATATTTGCCACCCCCCACCTTCTTCTCATTCCTTCCCTTCCCTTCCCTACCCCCAACTTCTATTCAGTCTTGCCAGAAGTTTCCCGTCTTCCCAATTGATTCATTTTCATTAGGGCAAGTTTATTGCTCTTCCGTTAACTCCTTGTACTGTATGCTCAACTGACCGATTTCCATCCTATTTTTCTTCTAATATGAACATTTAAGGCTTTAAATTTTCTTCTCAATACTGCTTTAGAGTAACCCCCCCTTTTTTAAGTATATAGTGTTATGATTGTTTATCTACAATTTGTTTCCACTATGATTTTTTTTTTTGACCAGGACTTTTTTTTTTTAATCTGTGCTTTAACATCTCTGTATGCAGGTTTTGAATTTACCTCTTTGCTCTTTTTTAAATTTATTTATTGAGTTATAGTCAGTTTACAATGTGTGAATTTCTGGTGCACAGCACAATGCTTCAGTCATACACGAATATACATATATTCATTTTCATTTTCTTTTTCACCATGAGCTACTACAAGATACTGAATATATTTCCCTGTGCTATGCAGTATAAACTTGTTTATCTATTTTATATATACCTGTCAGTATCTGCAAATCTCGAACTCCCAGTTTATCCTTTCCCACCCACCTCCCCCATGGCAACCACAAGTCTGTATCTATGTCTGTGAGTCTGTTTCTGTATTATATTTAAGTTCATTTGTCCTTTTTTTTTTTTTAGATTCCACGTATGAGTGATATCATATGGTATTTTTCTTTCTCTTTCTGGCTTACTTCACTTAGAATGACATTCTCCAGGGACATTCATGTTGCTGCAAATGGCGTTATGTTGTCATTTTTATGGCTGAATAGTATTCCATTGTATAAATATACCACAACTTCTTTATCCAGTCATCTGCTGATGGACATTTAGGCTGTTTCCATGTCTTGGCTATTGTAAATAGTCCTGCTATGAACACTGTGGTGCAGTTGTCTTTCTGAAGTAGGGTTCCTTGTGGATATATGCCCAGGAGCAGGATTCCTGGGTCATATGCTAAGTCTATTTTTAGTTACCTCTTTGGTCCAGATTTCTAACTTACTACCTTACGAGGAGAGAATGTGACTTACATGCTACCAGGCTGATGAGATTTGTCCATGGTCCACTTTATGAAGTAAGTGCTCGATTTTCCTAATTATCCATATTTTATTGAGAGATGTATTTCTTCTTTGCAGCCTGCAACGTCCATATGCTAACACGAAATGTGTTATTCCTTTTCATTATACTTTCTCTTTTTGAAAAGTCCACTACTTAGTGAAGTTACTGAGTTGCTGAGCAATGTTCAAAAATGCATCCAAGTATGTCGATAGAGGGCTCAGTATATGCTTATGATGGCTGTATGCTAGACATTAAGAGTACAGAGTGAAAGGGACTAACACAGGGCTTGTCCCCACGGACTTGACTTAGCGTCTAGAAGGGGAAAGAGAGAAGTACTCACACAGTTACCTAGTTACCGCTGTGTTAACTGTCAGAAAGGGAAGGTCCAAGGTGCGAGGATGAAGGTTCTAAGATCAGGTACCATGGCTACAGCATGTGAGCCATCACTAGCTGGTCTCAGAAGTGTGGACACAGAAACACAGAGAAGTCACCCAGGAATATGAATCATCAGGAAAGGTTCAGGTACAGGTGTGACCCTCCAGCCTGTGCTGTCTTTCATCTTCACTCCCCTCCCTGTCTCCACCAGTTCCTCATGACTGACCCTCTTTTCATTTCCCTCCACCCATCCATTCATTTATTTTTTGGTTCCTAACCACCAGAGTCACCTTTCTCAGAACGTATTATGTATTGGGTGTTCAGGACAAAACTCCACAACTCTGTACATGTGTCCTGTTCAGGACAGTCTCTAATGTCACTCACACTCCATCAACTGATTTTTTTCCAAACTGAAAGTTACGTGGTTTCTCAAATTTTGTTCTTAACTGAGAATGTGCACATACAAGTATGAAAGAATATATTTCTTAAAAGTTTCTTTTGTATAGCAGAGGGAACTATGTTCGATATCTTGTAATAGCCTTTAATGGAAAAAAATTATTTACATATATATATATATATATATGCATGCCTGACTGGGACATTGTGCTGTGCATCAGAAATTGACACGTTGTAACTGACTGTATTTCAATAAAAAAAAAAACAATATTTTTAAGAAGCTACCATACTTTATATTATACTAATGAATGCAATCACCCAAAATGAGGTCCAAAGTCAGGTTACTTCCATTTCTATCACATTCAACACCAACACTCACTTATAATGTAATTCTGTGAGGTGTGAGGTTATGTGAGGTTTTGTGTGTGTTTCCGTTTGTTTGTTTTGGGTTAGACTGATTACACTGAAGACTCATATTGCCCTGATAGACAATTAAAATGTCTGGGTACTTTTATTTTTAGTCTTCATCAGGCCTGTCCCCGCAAAGTGGTACTTGAGTGGCTGGTGTTTTTGAACCAAAAGTAGTACTTGGCTGCCATCTTCTCCATCTTGTGAGACTCACTGCATTGATCCAGGCCGGCAAGTCTCTTTGAGAGCTTGTTTCTTCTTCTCTCTTTTTCATTCCTAGTTTCTCTTGGTCTCAACTGTGTTGTTCAACATGTTAGCTAATGATTCCCTTACTCTGCAACCCTGATCTGCAGGTCACCCTTTTTCTCATTCAAGTACCGTTGACTGAAATGGTCAACAGGCGAGGCAGAGAGCAACCATGAGAAACACCCCTCAAGGTGGACACCCATCCCTTAATCATCGAGTTCAATAATGTTAAGTTGACCTTGAGAGTAACATCCCTCATTCCTCAAGGCTAAAACGGAAAAGACTGTCCAAGTTCTGCACAAATGTGGAGCCTGTCCTTCAAGTCAACTCCATTTCTCGTGCTTGTCAGTCTAGGAAAGTGAGTCTGGTCTGGCAAGACCTGTCCACAGTGAGCCCACCCTGACTCACCGTGGCTTCCACTTTCTTAGTTAAATGCCCAACAACTACCTTTTAAAATACTCCATTTGCAAATGACATTAAGCCCATGTTCTCCCAGAGCTAAGTGGCTTTCCTGTTGATCTTGTGTGTCCTCTTCCTAGCTCTCCCCACTGGACCTCTTCATGGCACTTCGCATTGTCAACTGCCTCCTCTTTCTTGCTGACACATTTGTGCAATTCATCCTCTTCTTGGTCTTTGAAAACTCAGAACATGTGTTCACTTCCAGTTCTCTGTTGTCTTATAAATGATTTCTCAATGTTGCTGGTGATGATTAGTCCAGAGGATGTGTGTATAAGCTCTTTCATGAATTTGGGAACCAGCCTGTTCAAGCTAGAAAATCTCTCTTCCACAACTAAGGTTCCTTTTATAACCTCCTCATGGTCTTAGGATTTTTATGTTCTTGTGAATGTTAATTTCACAATTACCTGCCTGTAGGTTATTCTCAAAGACAGAGTAGAGGAAGCAAAATGAAAGTCCAAGAGATGTTCTGTCTTGCTGCAGAAGAACTAGTCAATGGTGCTTAACATGATTTAGCTGATACTACACCTAGAATTTAAAATTCCTTCTGTGGATTCCTTTAAAACTAAAAATAGAGTTACCATATGATCTGACAATTCCACTCCTGGGCATATATCTGGAAAAGATGAAAACTCTAGCTCAAAAAGACACCTGCACCCCAATGTTCATAGCAGCACTATTTACAATAGCCAAGACATGGAAACAGACTAAATGTCCATTGACAGATGACTGGGTAAATAAGATATTATTTTTATATATGTGTGTGTGTGTGTGTGTGTGTGTGTGTGTGTGTGTGTGTGTGTGTGTATATATACATATATGAATTATATATTATATATAAAGGAATTATATATATATATTTATATATATATTACTCAGCCATAAAAAGAATGAAATGCCATTTTAAACAACATAGATGGACCCATACATTATCATACTGAGTGAAGTAAGTCAGAGAATGACATATATCATATGATATTACCAATATGTGGAATTGAAAAAAAAAGGCACAAATGAACTTATTTACAAAACAGAAACAGACTCACAAACATAAAAAACAAACTTATGTTTACCAAAGGGGAGAGGTGGCAGGGAAGGATAAATTAGGAGTTTGGGATTCGCAGATACTAACTACTGTACATAAAATAGATAAACAACAAGGCCCTTTCTAGCACAGGGCACTATAGTCAATATCTTATAATAACATATAATGATAAAGAATGTGAAAGAGAATATATATACATATATATGTATAGATATAACTAAATCAATATGCTATACACCAGAGACTAACACAACTTTGTAAATCAACTATACTTCAATTAAAACATTTTTTTTAAACGAAATAAAACTCTTCCTGTGGATCACCTTGGTACTGTGAAGGAGCAGGGTTATTGGTAACTACTGTCATCTTATGATCACTTTGGCTAGCCAAAAGCGCTATACATGACAAGCACTCTAAAGAACATACAAAAGTACAGCAGTGGACAAGTACATTTACCCTCCAAGCACAAGTCATCAAAGCCATCCCATTCTGGAGTTTTCTGCTAATGTAGGCACATCTCAGAGATACTGCAACTTTTTTTCCCCAGACCCCTGCAATGAAGTGAATATGGCGTTTCTCAGTGCATATAAAAGTTATGTTTACACCATACTGCAGTCTATTAAATGTGCAAAAGCGTTATGTCTAAAGAAACAATGTGCATACCTTAATTAAAACGTACTTTATTGCTAAAAATTGCAGTCATCTGAGTCTTCAGCAAATGATGGAGAGTTTGAAATATCGTAAGAATTGCCAAAATGTGACACAAAGATATGAAATGAGCAAATGTTGTTGGAAAAATGGCCCGACAGACTTGCTCAAAACTGGGTTGCCACAGCCTTCAATTTGTAATAACCACAGTAAAGTGCAGTAACATGAGATTTGCCTTAATTCCTTGCTTCCTGATATATTTTCCCTCCTCCAGAAGGGGAATTTTAATTTCTTTCTGTTGTGTTTTGCCTCTTCTGTCGATGAGAGCAGCAATTATACCTACCTTGGAGACTCTGTGTCAGTGTTTGTGTCTCCTGGCGTTTTTTCCCATCAGCATTTTGCAGTATAATATGCCCTTGCTCACAGTTAGCAGGGCTCTCCCTGCTTCAAAATTCCAGCTTTTTTTTTTCTTTTTGGGAGGGTGAAAACGATCACCGTTTCTGCTCATCAGGATCAGCACTGCAGAGCTGCAGCCATCGGTCAGTTCTCCTCTGTCGTGGCATGTCCATGGCCTGCCCCTCACAGAGGGGCTGTGTCTCAGTGTTGCCTTGACTGGTCCTGGTTTCCCTGTATCTTTTCTGCGCCCTGCCCTTTCGTCCCCACTCTGCCTTTCCAAGCAAGGTTTTTGCCTTTGAGGCTTTAGCTCCTACTCTGAATAATGTGTCAGAGGTGTTCCCTTTCCCTCAGCATCTCCCCTTTGCACTGCCCGAGTTTTACTTCCAGGGGCAGCCTTTCTTCACATTTCGTGGTTCACTTCATCAAAGATGGAATTTAATTTTAATGTTCCCTCCATTTAGTTGTCTTCCGTTGCTTTGCTCAAGAAAGGAGAGAGAGTGTTACTAAGCTTATCAACAGAAAACTTGCTATTTTTGTTTGTTTTTCAAACTGTGAAGTGTAAGACAGTTATAACATGCTCATTGTCTCCATCGTAATCACCAGACAAGTTCGTACGGATTTCTTACATGTTTGTCATAGTTCACGGTGTGGTCCATATCCTCTCCTCAAGTGCCAGCTCCAGGAGTATTGATTCAACTTGCACGTGTCGGCTGAGCTGAGTCGAATCAGCCCAGTTAGAGAAACGGTCTTGTGATCTGCTCAGATTTCATACAAGAACACTGAAGTCCTTGGGGTGAAAGGGGCTATATGAACTTGGTCACATTGATTTTGGATACAAGACTGCCAGTGTTCGGATGATTGACATAATTCTATGTGGCTGCTTCTCCCCTCTGATTTCAAAATGAGCTGCTATCAAATGTCCTTCAGAATGACTGTCTGAACACGGACAAGTGCACGTGACATCGTGATGGGTGCGGTTTTGCCAGGTTCTAGGAAGGACTTTGGACTTCCTTTGTTTCACGTTTCATGGAACCATCTCTTTAAGGTCCTCTTGCATATTTTCAAAAACCCAGAGATACCTGGGTTTCCAGACAGCCATGAACAGATTCAGCCTTGGTTATAGCTTGCTTCCTATTTTTGGCATTCTTTTGCATCTTCCCACAGATAAGGAATAACAGGGAATTCTGGAACGGGAAGTAACCTGAGAATCTGCCTCCTCCATGTACCTTACAGATGGAGGAACTGAGGCTAAGACGCTAAGAGACCCACGTAGGCTCTCACAGCTGGTGAGCGCTGGGGCTGATACACGGTCAACAGCCTGCTGGCAGCTATCCAAACTTCAGTTTTACCCCCAAGTAAAAGTGAAATGCAATGTATGTCATTAACATAAATACGACAGTTAGGTAAATTCAGGGCACACTGAAGCCTTCATGTTTCTGAGTGACGAATCCTTTTTTTTTTCTTTCATATAGATGTCCTTTCTTTATGTTTAACACAGTTTCAAATTCCTCTCCTCCCAGGGTATGATATACTAATAATAGAATACTTTTACTTTGCCACTCACTTTTTTTCTATTTAATATAATTTAATATAAATGAATTTTTTTAAACTGTATCTAATAAATGGTGAAAATTATGGTCTGAGGCAGGTTATTTAAGCAGTGGGTTTTGGCAGTCACAAACAAGACAGTGACCTATACAGGAGGCAAGAAAAAAATTCTTTTTTAAAAAATTTTATTGAAGTATAGTCAGTGTGTCAATTTCTGGTGCACAGCATAATGTCCCAGTCATGCAATATATATATATATATATATGCATATATTCATTTTCATTAAATGTTATTACAAGATATTGAATATAGTTCCCTGTACTATACAGAAGAAATTTGTTTTTTTATCTATTTTTATATATAGTGGTTAAAATTTTCAAATCTCAAACTGCCAAATTTATCCCTTTTTAACCCCTTTCCCTGGTAACTATACGATTGTTTATTATGTCTGCAAGTCTGTTTCTTTAGTAGATGAGTTCATTAGTGTACTTTTTTCTTTTTTCTTTCTTTCTGAGAAAAAAATTCTTAAAGACAGACTAAAATTCAAGTGTAAGTGATTTGGGTTGGAGTGGCCAAATAGATAAATAGTAGCAAAAGTGCAACTCCATCTGGGGGAGTCAGAGAGAAAAACGTTTTCCCTGAGCACACTGGCAAGCTGTGTACTGAAGGAGAATGATGTCAAAAGGGTGAGGGAGGGACTCATGAGGCTGTAGGCACCACCACAAAGCCAAGCGCGATGTCTCTGACAGCAAAGCGGAGGAGGGAAAAGCCAAGCACGGGAAGCAGAGGCATCCTCAACCATGAATAACACAAGTGACAGACGCAACCAGCCAGGCCACCTTTATAAGCAGAAAGAGGCAACAGACCTGTCAACAAGGCTTTCCACCAAGAGTCTCCCCAAACCAAGACCTAGTAACAATCAAAGGGGATCTCTGGCCTTAATGTTATTTGCACTTGGTGCTCGGTGCCCTGGCACAGCTGCACAGTCCACGTGAGCTATCTGACGATCTGCCCGTCTGGGAGGGACACCGGATGTTCCAACTTCACGTCTTCTGGAGGACAGGCTCTCCCAGCAATCCCCACCCCTGTGGCACTGCCATGTCAACAGGGCGAGCTCTCCCTCAGCCCCCTGCATGCCTCATCTCCTCAGCTGCTGTTAACAACATTTCTGAGAGCAAAGATGACTAAACAAATCCTTTCTCACACTTCTCCTGCAGACTTGGACATGGTATTTATTAAGTGGAAGTAGTGAGTTATTGACCGTGTGCTTGTGTACCACAGTCAACAGTTTTCAAAGAAGCCTAAGATACAGGCGTAACAGGTGGGATCGTCCCCTTTTATAGATGAGGGGCATGGGACGAGATTAACTACTTCGCCTTAGTGATACACGTGATGAAGTGCATTACCAGATTTTCAGGGTTTACACTCTCCCTCCTTCTATCTATCAATCTATCTATCTATCTTCCCATCCATCCAACCACCCATCCGTCTATCCATTTTATGTATCTGTCTATCTATCCATCCATTCATCTTATCTATCTATATATCTATCTTTCCATCCACCCTCCCACCCATCCATCTATCCATTTTATCTATCTATCCATCTATGTATGTATGTATGTATGTATCTATCCATCCATCCATCCATCTTATCTATCTATCTACCTATCTATCTATCATCTATCTATCTATCTATCTATCTATCTATCTATCTATCTATCTATCTATCTATCTATATATGTATCTATCTTTCATATTTATTTATACTTCTGAAGTCTCCGTTAAAGTATGAGTCACTATCGTTTATCCACCATGGAGGAATTATGCTGTAGGGAGGTAGTTGTGTTGGTGTAAATCGTTTCTTAGTCTTTCTCTCTCCATCCCCATCACTGAGCTCGGTTAAAACCTTTGCATATCTGAGTTCAATGATGGCCGTGACCTCCTAACTCATTTTGCTGCCTTAATCTCGGCCCTGTCCACTCTGCTTGGGCAGAGGTCCATGCAGGATCCTCCTGGAACTCCTGACCGTTCCTGTCCGGCCCATCTCTACATTGTTCACCAAAGCACAGATGCCCTGGGAAGCTTTCATCAACCTTGCTGCTGTACCAAATTCCCACAAAAGCTGGCTTAAAACAACACACTGGGACATGTCTTCACCCTCATCACAGAATATTGTCATTGCTGCATTATCTTTCTCCCTCTCCTGACTGGGAACTCCTAGAAGATAGGGTGGACTGGCAAATCTGTAGAAGAATGAATAAATGAATAAGTGAATGAATACATGAATGTGCTGATTCTTGCATTTTTCCCCACTGGTTAATACTGGGTGCCCTTAACTTTGCAGGATTTTGCAAACCAGAATTGTCTATTTTTCAAGCATTTTTTTGGCTTGCATCCCCACAGAGATAAAGTCGCCACAGTGAAGATTTATAGGTGCTTCACGACTTTTTTAAGCTACTTCAGTTAGAATATCTGGAAGTTGGTCTCTGGGGAGCTGAGTGAGGCAGTTCATCACCGGGGAAATCTGGACTGGTTTGCCAGGGAGCACATTAGCTTACCTCTGCTGTCCTGCTAATTATCAGTCATGCCCCTTTTCACTCTCTGTTTGTCCTGATTTTGAGGATACATGAGAGTCAGTTTACAAACACTAATATTTTCAACATCAAAGACATCAATTTGCTTGGGGGGATAAAAGGACCGGGGTAGGGAGAATAAATCAATGGGTTATCTGTACCATCCCTAACTTCACACGTGTTACCTCCTTCAAGCTTTGAACAATCACCGTGATTCCTGGAAAAGGTAGGAACGAGAAGAAAATTATTACCGGTTTTATTTTAAGCAGTGGCAGGTGTTCGAGGGAGACTCCAATATCTGTTTTTCCACTTCCACGTTTTGTGGCAGGTGTTCGAGGGAGACTCCAATATCTGTTTTTCCACTTCCACGTTTTGTGCTGAAGCCCTGTGCTTCTTTCTGAGACTCTCACTGACTAGAGACCTCCATGAGGGGGAGTCAGTGTCAGTGACACATGGCTGCCGAGCACTGTCACTTCCCGGGAAGTATACACAGTGTTAGCCTTGGACAGGGCCCAGCGGGACAGACAGCACATGTACAGGAGGACCGCAGTGAAAGGAAAATCAACTGCATCCCTGAAAGGAGAGACAAGAGGGGAAGAAAGCCAGTCTCAGAACTTAAACAGAGAGCGTCTGTCAGGCATCCAATTAGCAATAAATATCTCATCTTGAAACCGGGCCTAGACAGCGCAACATCACAGAGAATAAAGGAGACAGGATGGAAAGAATGTATTCAAAGAGAAACTCAGGTACGGCAGGTTTGTGCAGACTTTCCTGGATTGATCTGAAAATTAATCAGGGCAGCTTAAAATATCAGGAAACAGCTGGGGGAAAATATAGGAGATTTGGGATAATCTATTTGAAGAAGTGGGCCGATGTTCTTAAAAAATAATGACAGTGGGGAAAAAAGCAAGACTAAAAGACATTCTTCAATGATTCTAAAATCACTTTTTCAGACTCTAAAAAAAAAAAAAAGAAAGGCACAATAAATATTTACTGTAAGCCAGACAGAATTACTGAGGCTGCCTGTGCCATTCGAACAATTAATAAAGAAAGACATGTAAACAAAGACTGAGAGGAAATTGTTCATCCATCCCCAACATTTTTCTTACGTTTCACAAGTGCCTAAACACGTACAGCTTCCTGCAAAGTAAACGTCATAAATCAAGGTTTGCCTTTGCTTCCTTTAATAAACCATTCATCTATGATCCGGTCCCCTGACAGAGCCATCACTCCATGTTAAACAGAACACCTAGCAATATTTTGAAAATGGAGATTTTATATTCCAATGACACCCAGATCTTCTGCGACGTGTGTGGAAAATGGAATTATCGCTAGAAACGTTATTTAAAGATCAGGGTATTAAAGAAGCATTAAGAGGTCAAGAAAGTTCTTTCTTCAGAAAGGAGTTTATCTCGACTCATTCAAACAGCTTCATGCCACTTTGAGGTCCTTCCACAAAATTTAAACGGCTAAATGAGAGACCGTGTGTGGCCCAACGCTGAAAGAATGCAAAAATCTCATTAAGCACTGGAGATAATTCCAGTATCTTCCCCGAAGTTCTGGCACAAAGCAAAAAGGGAAAGAGCTGTCAAATGGTTCAATCTGTGTGCTTATGGCGTGCGTCCCTGCACCACATACAAAGTGGACACCGTCATGACTGTTGTCCCCACGGAGCTGACGGTCTTGCCAGGGCCAGCAGGGGACGGTCAGGGTGACCCGCCCCGACCGGCACTCACTAATAGCACACGGACTTCTGTGTCAACTGCTACGATCGAAGCCTACAGTTGGACTGACGGCCATTCAGAGAAAGCAGCGTTCAGTTCAGCTGTTTGCAAAAAAGGACTATTTCGTGGAGATGGCCACGTCTGAACCAGACCCTTAGGAGCTGGTAGGATTGTACAAGGAAGGACATTGGAAGAAGAAAGCTCAGGATGAGCAGAGCCACAGAAGTGAGGCAGAAGGGGAAATGTTTTTTTTTAATTCTCCTTCTTTCTAAATTGGGCTAAAGTACACCTGTCATAAAACTTACTCTCATCACCATTTTTAAGTGTACAGTTCAGAGGTATTAAAAGTGGTCACACCGTGTGCAACTATGACTGCCATCCATCTCCAGAATGTTTGTCACCTTGCAAAACTGAAACTCTATACCTTTTAAACAGTAATCTGCCATCTCCACTCTCCAACCTCTGGGCCCCACCATTCTACTTTCTATCCCCGTGAATTTCATGACACCAAAGACCCCATATTAGTGGAATCATATACTATTTTTTTGCGGGGGGAGCCTGGATCATTTCACTTAGGAGAATGTCCTCAAGGTCTGTCCATGTTGTAGTGTGTGTCAGAACTTTCTTCCTTTTCAAGGCTGAATAATATTCTAGGTATATATCCCATTTTGCTTATGTATTCATCTGTTGATGGGCACTTGGATTGTTTCCACCTTTTGGTTACTGTAAATAACTCTGCTATGCACATGAGTGTGCAAATATCTCTGGGAGAGTCTGCTTTCATTTCTTTTGGAAAATACTCAAGTGGAATTGCTGGATCATATGGTTAATTCTATTTTAACTTTTTGAGGAACTGCCAAATTGTTTTCCAGCAGCTGCACCCTTATATGTTCCCGCCAACAGTGCACAAGGGTTCCAGTCCCTCCACAGCCCTGGCAACAATTATTATTATTTTTTAATAAGAGGTTTCCGAATGGGTGTGACACGTCACTCATTGTGGCTTTGATGGACATTTCCCTGACGATTAGAGGAGTGAAGCACCTTTTGTCAGGCCCGCTGGCCATCTCTATATTTTCTTTGGCGACATGCCCACTCAAGTCCTCTGCCCATTTTTTAATCGGGGTATTTGGTTTTTTGGTTGTTGAGTAGGGGGTGGTATCTTCAAGTACCAGTGATGGTTCAGTAAGGCTGGGTCATGAGTCCATGGGGAGCTGTGTCACCCATTAAATCTGGGGACGTGAGTCTGAGTCAGACCGTGACTGGCATGGGTTCAGAGGCCCTGTCCAAGACCAAGAGTGGGTTTCATCAGAAGCCACCAAGAGTCTGAGGGCAACAGCATGTCCTGACTGTTCTCAGACTTGGGAATTCAGTCTAATGACAGCGAGGAGGCTGGACAGGAGGGAGTCAGACACAGGGAAAGGCTGAAATGGAAGACAGTGCCATAAATTGGGGAAAAGGAATTCTAATGTGGCACACTCACCCTCTAAGAGCCCGCCAGAAGAAAGGTGGAGAACAGTATAATGGCCAAGACCGAGGACTCGAGACCCGAGGCTCAAATCGCAGCTCTGTCACAAGGCAGCAAGCCTCAGTTTCCCCGCAGTATCCCCGAGGGTTCCGTGATGTCATGCCTGGGGTACACAGCCGTGCAGACACACCCCCTCAGCTGTGGCCTCACCAGCAACAGCTCGGGGTCAACACCCAAGGCCGTGAAGGTAAAGGTCTGCTGGGCAAACCCCGTTGCGTTACTGAATTGCCTTCACAGCGACGAGGCATCTCAGAAGACACCTTTGCTACCCGCCCCACCCCGTTCACGTCAACAGGAGCACAGCAAGCAGGCTTAGCTCCTGCCGGTCCCCGTTTCCCCTTGCAGGCAAGTCATTTGGCAGAGAAACAGGCGCGGAGGCCCACGACCCGACGCCAGCCGTGGGATCGCCTCTGCAGACAGACTTGAGGATCAGCTCTTTAATCTCCACGCTGGATCCAGCCAAGGTCTTCACGGAGCTGCCCGATGTAAAAGGGCTGAACGGATTCTTATCATCAATGAATGATTAGCTTAGTCTTTGAAAATGCAAGAAAAGACGTCTAAATGCCAAAATCTGATAGAGACACCAGGACACACGATGAAATTTTAAATTATGATAACTCAAACAATAAGAAAGCAGTCTCCTTCTAATAGAATGCCACAGTTGTAAAATCACCCGTAAACAGCAAACGGAGTATTTCTTATCTTATTGGACGTTGTCTGTCTTAAAGTTGGCGCAGCTTTTATTTAGTGCAAGTAACATTTACATGATTCTAGAAAGGCTCAGAAACCCTCAGGAACAGGCTGTCCTCTAGGCCCATGCCAGGTGGCTATGCTGAGACCATGTTCTTTCACTACACCCCAGACCACTGGCAGTAAAAGCAATTTTTTCATCTCTGCTTTTTCACCGGAAGTAAAAAAACAAAAACAAAAACTTACCTAAATGTATTTATTTGTGCCGTTGTTTCTTGCAAATTCTGTGCCCAAAGTAACAAAAAGGGACACAAACAGGATTAAAAGTGTTCTTTCTTCACCATAACCCATGTTTTAAAATGAAATGAAATAAATCCATGCCTTAAAATAAGAGTAAAAAAAAATGAATCTTGCCTGAGGACAAGTCCTGCGTTCCAAAGTTACTGCCCACATAATCTGACGTTGGGGGTCACAGAACACGGAAAGTAACACTTGGGGCAGTGGGCATAAACAATTTAGAAGAAATTAAATGATTTGAACTTTTGTTCAGGAGTGTACGATGGTAGCGTAACACCACTCACGTCAAGAGAAAAACATCACGATTTAACAGTAACATTTTTTAATGTGTGGTTCCGCAGAGTTGTTGAGATGCAGAAGCAGAAGTAAGAGTCGGGGGGAGGGTACAGCTCAAACAGCAGAGCGCGTGCGTAGCACACACAACGTCCTGGGCCCAATCCCCAGTCATCTCCTCTAAGAACAAATACGTCAACCTAACTACCTTCCCCACCAAAAGAAAAACCAGTCAAAAGAAATAGGAGTCCATAAAAATAGGGAAACAGATTTTTAAATAAAATCACACGTGGCCTAATGAAGAAAAAAAAAAAAAAGAATCTCTATCACGTGAGAAATCACTTAAGAAAAAATGCAAAGCCAGGGAAAAGGAACTTGGACTGTTCACCCAAAATCAGAAACAGGCAGAAATGCAAATGTTCGCATCATGTAAACGTTGGGCACCGGGTGTCCCTGACGCTGGCACTGGGAGAACTTCCGTGAGTGGAGGGGGACTTGGAATATTCTTCCTGCGGTTCCAAAGGATTCAGGGTCATGATCGTCAGTGGTGAACGACACGTGATAATTCTGACAATGTGGGGAAGGCGAGGAGGGGGTGCAATTCAGGGTGGGTAGATACTTGTGGGGAGGGAGGAGTGAAGGCTTTTTTTTATTCTGTCTGTATAAAAGCAAAACAAAGAGAGTTTGAAGAAAACAGGGGCCTCACCTACCTACGAAGTAAAAGAATAAATTATGGTGTTTTTTTAATTGTACGGGATGGACCATTAATTCTGTGGCCGTGCAGACAGACCAGAAAAACTGTATGGAACAGACTCGGAAAAATGTCAGTTAGGAGGGCAAGCGACTCTAGGATGAAGAACCAACGTGAGAGGATCATTAAGAAAAATTAACCTTGTTGCTAGGAATCTGTTTTAGGGACTGGAAAGACTGACTGAGGACGTGCAAGGAGAGGTTTGCAGCCATTGTGTCCGGGACGTGTGAACATCCAACAGCCGACTGTGTCCTGACACGATTGTTGCCCTTTTCTTGCATTCTTTCCTTCCTCTCTGTTTCCTTCCTTCCTCTGTCTCTCTCTCCCTCCCCCCTCTCCTCCCTTCCTCCTTGTCTTTCATTCCGTCTCTCTCCCTGGCTCTCCTCCCCTCCTTCCTGCCCTCCCTCCCCGTTTCCCCCACCTCTCTCCTCCTCTTCCTCTGTCTACCTGCCTCCTGCCCTCCTTCCCTCCCTCTTTCTTCCTATCACGAGTGAAAGCACATCTTCGCAGCCATCCTCTCCTCCAGGAATGACTGCGTTTACTCATCAGCACCATTATCCTCGCTCACTCCATCTCTGGTAGGAAGACGTGGGGACGCCTGCGGGAGGAGGAGGCAGGTGGCGAGGCGGGCGCGGGCAGGCGGCAGCCGTTCACCTGTCCTGCAGCACCTGCTCCCTGCGTACCCCTCCCGGGATGCTGTCTGGGGCTCCCCCTCGCTACGGCATGTTCTCGCTGACCCTGCCCAGAGTGATGGTTTCGATCCTTCAAGGGCTCCAAAGTAAATACGTGATTTTTGAAGAACCCAAGTCGGGGCATCTGCCATGGGAGGGATAGCCAGAGAAAGGACGAGGCTGCTGTGGTCTGATTCCTAAGACTCTGAGACTCGCAGGAAGGTCAGCACAAAGTCTAGCATGTAGGGACACAGGGGTTTTCATGCAGGTAATTTGTGTCTTGAACGTGAATACTGCAGCATTAAGCAGAGTCTACCAGCTGGGGAGCAAGACAGAGAGAGAGAGAGAGAGAGAGAGAGAGAGAGAGAGAGAGAGAGAGAGAGAGAGAGAGTGTGTGTGTGTGTGTGTGTGTGTGTGTGTGAGACTTATGCATGCAGACATACGCATCAACGCATTTATTTATTTCACAAAGTCGTCTAATCTAACAGTCTAAATTGAGCGATCCTCTTCCATTTCTGATGCTACCTCTCATTCGTCTCTGTCCCTCTGGGCAAAACGACTTAAACCTTTCATCTCGGTTTCCTTTGTGGGAAAATGGGGATAACAGACACCCCTTAGCCATTTCAGAGTAATGTTTTGATGCCAGCCGTTATGTGATTATAGGAGAAAAAAGCTCTGGGCTTCTGGCAGTTACGTGCTCCATAAATATTAGCAAGCTCCGGAGATTTTATCTTTTGCAACTGACAAGCATTTCTCTTCTAAAACCTGCTATCTTTACCCCTGGACATGTGTTCCTGATAGCTCTCTCAGCACAGAGAGCCACTTTGCTCTGCAAGAACAGCAAAGGTTCTCCACTCAGAGTTGGACTGAGCGTCAGAGGAAAGGCGTTCTGCTTCGCGGTGTCGGGGGGAGACAAGCTACCAGTTCCAGCAAAATCAGGGTGGTAAGAGGGGAGGAGGAAGTAAGGAGCCGCTCCTGTGCAGCTGGCTGTCCCCCTTGGAGGGGGTGGGGGGGCGACGACAAGAGAAACTGTGCAATGTCCAGGGAGCACCATGGACTTACATACTGAAAGGACAAAGGAGAGCAGTGTGGACCTGCACGTGCCAGGGGACCCCTGGTGATGCCACCGCCCTGGACTTGAGATGATTCCACACAAGGAGCCCAGCGCCTATCTCTCCTTAAATATAATGACCTTTTCTGTGAATGACAAATACTGGAGAGGGTGTGGAGGAAAGGAACCCTCCTACACTGCTGGTGGGAATGTAACCTGGTGCAGCCACTGTGGACAACAGTATGGAGGTTCCTCAACAAACTGAAACTGAACAGCAATTCCACTCCTGGGAATATTTCGGGGGAAAAAATGAAAACACTGATTTGAAAAGACACATGCACTCCAAAGTTCATACCAGCAGTACTGACAGTAACCAAAATATGGAAGCAATCTAAATGCCCAGGAGCAGAAGATTGGTTTAAGAAGATAAGGTATAATACACATAATGGAATACTATTCAGCCACAGAAAAGAATGAAACATTGCCATTTGCAGGAATGTCAATGGACCTACAGAATATTGGGCTCAATGAAATAGGTCAGGCAGAGAAAGACAAACAGTGTAGGATATCACTTATATGTGGAATCTAAAAATAATACAAATGAATGTATATATAAGACAGAACCAGACTCACAGACATAGAAAACAAACTAGTGGTTACCAAAGCGAAGGGGAGGGGGGACAAATTACGGTTATGGGATCAACAGATACAAATTACTACGTATAAAATAGATAAACAACAAGTTTGTACTGTACAGCACAGGGAACTATATCGAATATCTTGTAATTACCTAAAATGAAAGTTTGATAAGGAATATATCTGTATACCTGAATCACTATGCTGTACACCTGAAACCAAAACAAGATTGTAAATCAATTCAATAGAAGAATGTAATGACCTGTATCGAACTGTAAGGCATCTTCTTCTGCTACCTGCATTCTTGGAGAAAGGTCATTTGTGAAGATGTGTTTGCGTGTGTGTGAGACAGACAGACAGACAGACGGAGGGACAGATTTCCTTGCTCTGTGAGTCGCATTCACTCTTGGCATTTCTCTTCGTTTTTGTAAATGAGGACTGGGTTACCAAGAGAACATAGAATTAAGTGATTAATACCGTTAAGTGCGCCAAGATTAAAGATAAAAGTAGAATTCACGAGGCTTGTGCTTGATTAGTTTTCAGGATGTGTCTGGGAACAGGGAAGTAAAAAATGCCCGTGAATTCTCTCGACGGACGGTAACAGGTGCTTCCCCTGCTCCAACAGAACCGCCCCGGCACAGCACGTAGGTCACACTGCCGTCCTGAAGAATGACGGCCGAGGTTTCGGCTGATTCTCCAAACTTTAGAATGGACTGGTTTTTTAAAAAATTTCTACTCCGGGAATGTGGGATCCAGTCAGTCCAACAGAAATGTCAAGGGAATGAAACTAGAGGGGAATAATTAAGACAGCAAGCAGGTGCGGGTTTCCTCTGCTGCATCTTAGAGCAGAGGTGGTGATTTGGGAATACTGATTTAGGGGAATTTTTTTCCGTGGGAATAATTTCCATCTGCTCAGCTTTGCGATGCGTCTCCAACAAGCTAAGCTGATTAGAACAGAGTGCTGGCTGTGATCGCTTCCAGGATAGTTAAGCTCTAATTCACGCCCACAACTGGCCATTCCATCAATGTCCGGTCACAGCATGAACCAGGAGCGTGTAAAATTGGAGAGTGGGAGGGAACCTATTCCAGCCCACTGGAGTGGCAGGTTCACGTGTCGTACTTGGCAATGATGGTCTCTGGTGGGGAGCAGACTCAGAGAACCTTAAAATTTAGAAGGAGCTTTAAGCTAATCAAACACTGTCTCTCAACTAGTAATTACTGCCCAACCCCCCAGACTGGCAGCTCCTAGTTCAATTTAAGGATTATTTTTTCATTAGCTCTGATGTACCCAGAAGTCGTGTTAGGTGGTTGAAATACAAGGATGAGTAAAACATAATTAATCTCTGTCCTTAAAAGGCTGACGACCCAGTGTGGAAGACAGCTAAAATACAGGTGTGTTATCTAGAACATTCTAGAAACAGGACAGAGCACAAAGGAGAGACATTTAAGGCAACTTCGAGTCATTTACCCCACCCTGGAGTGTCCAGAGGACAGAATACATTCAGGGATGGGAAGCAAGATTTAACAGATTGTGACATCCCACTGAAAATTAGCATCAATTTTTAAAACCTGGTTTTTTTTTGTAATATTAAGTCAAAATCTGCCTTCGTATAATTTTTACCCACTGCTCCCTTGCCTATCCCCTGCAGTGACTGAGTATATGTTGAATTCACTCCTTTCCTTCCTAGTACTAAGCAGTCAGAAATTAAACAAGACTTTCCAACTCCTTGATTGGAATCAGCATTATGCTCTGCAGTAACAAATCTCAAAGGAAACAAGATTATATTGTATAGCACAGGGAAATATATGCAAGATCTTATGGTAAATGAATATATACATGTTCATGTATAACTGAAAAATTGTGCTCTACACTGGAATTTGACACAACATTGTAAAATGATTATAAATCAATAAAAAATGTTTTAAAAAAATACATATGGGAAAAAAAACCCAAAAAAGTCCCTCCCTTGAAGACGTTCGTGCAGCTCCCAAGCCCGCCGTCAGTGAGCACTCCTGCCCATAAGCCTTAAGCCAGATACCTTCGGTGGGTTGGGACCGGAAAAGGGACTCAATCTCAGAGAACACAGACAAGTGGCCAACCAGTCCATGAAAAGAGGTTCAACCATGCTCACCAGAAAGGAAACACAAATCAAAAGCACCATGAGGCATGGCCTCACACCTCCCAGGACGGCCGTCACTGAAAACCCAAGAAGTAACAAGTGTTGACGAGGAGGTAGAGAGTAGGAAACCCTTGTGCACTGTTGGTGGGCACGTCACCTGGTGCAGCCAGTGTGGGAAATAGTACGGAGGCTCCTCAAAATATTAAAACTCGAACTGCCAGATGGTCAGCAATTCCACTGCTGGGTATTTATCTGAACAGGGTCTCAAAGAGATGTCCACACTCCAAGTTCCGTGTGACACTAATCACAAAGCCAAGAAAAAAACCTAAGCGTTCACCTATAGATTAATTTCCACCTTGGAGACCCCTCCCCCCCCCAGACACACACACAGAGAAATATTACTCAGCCATAAAAAGGAAGGAAGGAAGTGAAATAAGTCAGACAAAGAAAGACAAATACTGCAGGAACCCACTTGTATGTGCAATCAAAAAAAAAATCCGAACTTGCAAAAACAGGGAGTAGAATGGTGGTAATCACGGCAGGGAGGAGGGTGGAGGAAATGGGGAGGGGTTGGTCAAAGCGTACAAGCTTCCAGTTGTAAGGTGAGTGAGTTCCGGGGTGTAAGCTACAGCCTGGTGACCGCAGTCAGCAATGCTGCGTTATACACTTGAAAGCTGCAGAGAGAGCAGATCTCAAATGCTCTTACCACAAAAAAGAAATCGTAGGTATGTGACACCGTGGAGGTGTCGGCTAACCCGATGGTGGTGATCATGTCACAACATGTAACTGTATCAAATCATAACACTGTACACCTGAAACTCACACTGTATTATATACTAATTATGTCTCAATAAAGCTGGGGAAAAAATAGATTGAGCCACACAAGCTACAAGTCCTCCTCTGCTCTCGTCCCCCCGTTTCAATCATCAGATCAACACGGATTGGATTCCAACGTGAGACCTTTCCTGAATCCACACTCCGTACACGATTACAGAGAATGGTTCTCACAGCCTCGTCCATGTGCTCCTCCCACACTCGGCTGTTAACTGAAATGCTCCTGGCGCAAGGTTCCCACAACTGGGGATGAGGGGGTGACGGAGGGTCCTTCCTGTATCCCAGGGGCACTGGAGGTAAGCAACTTATCAGGTGATGGTGGCGGCGATGTCAGCACGTGGCCGTGGGCTGAGTATCCTTTCTGCTGGGTGTGTGGGCCGAGGGAGGGGCCCTGCAGAAACGTTGGAAGTAATTACCATGCATCTGAGGACTGGCTATTTGCTTGGCCAAACCCTGGCCCTTGGAACTCCAACCACATGGGAGTCCAAGATCTCATATCTACTTTCAAAATATATCCGATGGAATCCAGGACGTCCCACCGCCTACAGCAGTGCTGAAGTGGTCCCATCCACCAACCACCGCCAGTCGCCTCTGGCTTTGAGTTCTGCCGAGACCCCCCGAATTGATAACCTAGCTTCTGCACTGACTCCACGTGTCCTCTTGAATACAAGCCACATGGCTTTGGTCCCCTGCCCCAGACCCTGCATATTAGCCCCTACTTCATTCAGTCCAAGACGACACTACCAGACGTTTTCATTCTGTTATTTTGGAAGCGTTATTATTTTCTGAGGACCCAGGAGAGCATTCCCCCTGCAGTTTAAACTAACAGAACGCACCACGGACTTTAGGTCTGTTTGAAGAGCTCTGTTCACTCCATTTCAGGAAGGGCCAGGGAACAATTAGTCACCAAAGGGTCTTGCTTTGAAGGCTGTTAAGAGCACAAAAGGAGTGTCTCTCACAAACCAGAGCAGAGGACCCCGGAGATGTATTGCCATAGCTCCCTTCTCAGGCCGGCGTATCCCCCGCGGAGGGGAACAACACGGCTGAGCAGACTGCAGGCCCTCAGTTCCACGTCCGAGCTGTAATCCTACGTGGAGTTTGCCCTCCGTTAAAACAGCCTTTGCTGCGAGAACGGCAGGCAGTGAGAATAGATTTCAATTCACCCGCTGTGCAGCAGCACAAGAAGCAAGTCTTTATTTGGCCTTGGCGGCTAAGATTTCTTAGAGTTCTTCCTAAAATTGGATGTTGTATATGATCTATTTTATACACGCCCACCTGCACACACACCATGGCCCAGTTAACTCTCGGGGTGCAAACCCACCCTGCTCCCCCCTCCCCCGATGCCACAGAAAAGTAACAGGAATCCATGTGGAGTATTCATGCTAACTTTTGGCCATCTGTTTAAATGTATATAACTATACATAAGAAAAATCGTATGTAATTCTACTTTTGCCGGTGACCTCAAATGTCTCCCATGATGAGTACACTTTTGATGTATTAGGCTAAACATCTTTCAGGTAATTACACATCAAAGATAATTTTGAGAAAGTGGAGGGACGCTTTTTGGATGTTGTAGTGCTTTGCAGAGAAACCGAGTGCTGCAGAATGACTCACGAAAGCGAAGGTTCAGCTTTTACCCTGTGACCAGGTGATGTGCATTCATTTGTGTGTGGGTGCTGTGGTTTGATGACCCATGGAACATTAACAGGCCTGTGGTCCTCTTCTACCTTGAGATGGTGTCTGGTTTTATTTTATTTTTTTTATTTATTTTAATTGAAGTACAGTCAGTTACAATGTGTCAGTTTCTGGTGTACAGCACAACGTCCCAGTCATGCATATACGTTCATACATTCATTTTCATATCCTGGTCCTTCTTTTAAAAATACTAAATGGTGATTAATGTCAGCTTATGAGAGCCCACATCCTTTCTCCGTCTATCATATTCCAAGAAGGATGGTGGGTCCTCATGGTCACTTTTTCAGGGTGCCATTATGTTTATCAAAATAATAAATTCGGGTGTAATAGGAATAATTCTAGGAAGACGGGCAGCTTTAAATGTTTAAAGATACAGGCATTACTGTTGGAGGAGGAGGAGGAGGGCAAGACGGAGGAGGGGGAGGAGGAGGGGGAAGAGAGTAGGGAGGGGGAGGGGGAGGGGAGGAGAAGAAAATAAATAATAATAATAATAGTAGTAGTAATAATAATAATGAATACTACCAGAAGGGGGCGCTGTAAGAAGAAAACCAGAGAGAGAGAGTCTGGGGAAGATGGAAGGAGGCTCTGCACACACGGCATGCCAGAGAGACCCTGAGAAGACAAACAGGAGGAATACAGGTGTCAGGGGTCCACTGTGTGCCTGTTTGATGGACTTGGGAGAACAAACCACCTTACTTTTCAGACTCCTCTGAATACTGGGGTCGGTTTTGACTTGAATGCTGAGCTCAGATAGGACAGAAGGCCTCCCAGGTTGACATTACATTAACCCAAGACAGCCTCAGCCTCTTCAGTACGTCTGCCAGTCAGTCAGCTGACGCACACTGAGTTCGCATCCAACAAGTGCCCCCCTGGGGGCTTTCTGTGCAGAGCTGCTGTTCTCGGGCTGGGGGACTCAGAGCCCCACCGGCACCCCTCATCTCCCGTTTTAGACGGCTGGACTGACCACATGCCCCGTTATCACCGAAGGGAAAAGGTAAAGTTCAGCACCGCGGCGGTCATGCACAGGGCCCGTTCAAATGTGACGGCGTGCCTGCCCCCCCCCACACACACACACAGTAGGACCCCTACAAAGGCGAAAGACGATGTGCCCAACTCCCTATCAATGTCCATACCAAGCAGAACACACTCCCTGCCCCAAAGTGATACTAAGGTGATGCTCCAGCAGGGGGGTACTGCTCGTAGGGGCGTCTGTGTTCCTTGGGGCACTCTGCTGTCTGAAGGCCAGATGCCACCGGCATAGACAGTGATGGCCGTCTCCAGGTGGCAGCCAAAGAGGCAAGTGAGCGGGCAAGCCCAGCACGTAGAATCCAGCCCAGAGCAGGCGCTCACGCACCCCTCCCTGTGTATCAGCAGCTGGACGTGGAGTCGTCCCATCAGGAGCCTGGACTGGCCAGGGAACAGTGGCCTGGAGCCGTTCCGAGCAGCGGCCTGTCAGCTTTTGAGAAACCACACAGACGTCCCAGATGACGCTTCTGGTGAGGTGGCCAAGGCAGGGGCTTCCGGGCTGCTCTCCTGACCGTCAACATCTCTAGAGCAGACGCAAGAACACAGGGGAGCCTGGTGAGGCTCCAAGAGCCTGTCGCTTCTACTGCGGCCAGTATATCGTCTTTTCCAGCTGCAAATGGTATTCTGCTCAAATAAGTGTCCTTTCCTGATAAAGGTAAGGCACTGCCTTTTATTTCAGTGGCAGCTGTACGGGCAGGTTAGTTTTGCTATTATTGCTGCAAACTCATAAGGAAGAAAAGTTAACCCAATGGGCCACCTGGACTGGGATCTAATTTCGTAACAATCTAGAAATAACTGGATGGAAGGGCTTGTAAGAATAGAGACCCTGGGAGACTAAAAACAGAGTGTCACCCTACAAATGTCTCTAAGCCCTCTCTACCCTCTTATTTCCTATCAAACTGCCATCCCAATTATGTAACAGTGCCGGGAGAGATGTGTTCCGTATGATTGCCATGAACCACTGGTTGACCCTTTATGTTTGGAATGTCTAAGCTGAAGAGTTTGAGGTCGCAAATTTGCTTAAAATGAAACACACACGAACTTTTATGGGTGGGGCTCTCAGATACCTGTTGAATCACGTCTCCAGGATTTATGGTTGTGGATAGCAATTTTACACTCATGTTGTCAAAACCATAGGTATAGATGCAGACGTGCAGATTGGCTTTGACAGTGGAACCAGGAAGGGCTGGGTATAATTTTGGAGACCTTTGCTGGAACCCTGTATGCACAAAATGCCTGTAATGCCTCTTTTTTTTTTTTTTTTTTTTTTTTTTGATACTTGCTGCAAATTCACAGAAGCAAGTGAAGAATGGGCTACAACCTAATTTTCAGGACAACATAGGATGGCTGATTTTATGCAGCGTTAATTACAGAATTAAAGTGTGAAGCATTCTTTGCCCAAGTGGTTTTCTCATTCACCTGCAGACTCAGGTTCTGTCCTGTCATTGTCAGCATCCCTTTGGTTTATCCTCATTGTGCAGAACACCTCATCCACACCATTAACCAACTGGACGGTGGACACCATGTCCCTCACTTCAGCACAGTCTTCTACCTTCCTTCCACTGTGATAAAGGAGAAGTACCTCCTACTATGTTATCAATCCACAGTGAATCATGTTTGGAAGGGCATGGTCCAAAGTCTGCAAAAGTTTTACCCATAACCAGAAAAATCCTGAGAGCAGAGGTGACGCAAGACATGACTATTTTCTTAGAGTTTTCCTTAATATTTCTGAGAAGACTGAAACGTCTTGTTATTTTCTTTCTTTCTCTTTTCAGTGAGGCTATTCATAGTATACCGTTGTCCCTCGGGGACTAGACAAGAGTAATGGAAAAGACGTCCACTTCTGGCCAAGAAGGAGTCACAGGGACTGGATTGACTTTCCCACTTCAACAACCAGAAAAACAAACAAAACACAGGAAAAACGGTGATTTTCATGAACCTGGACATCTGACGATGAAGAACCCTGAGAGACAGAAAACAAATAAGGTGAGTGCTGTGATTGCAGAAGGCTTTGAAGAGTTTCCAGGACGCAGTGTGTAGCAGGGGGCCTGAGGGTGTGACAGACTCTCTGAGTGGAGGAGGTGGACCTGAAACGTTGGGGTGACCTATATGGTTAGTCAGCAGGACAGAGAACCAGACAGAAGAGAGCTGAACAAAGAGGGAGCAGCCCAGAGGCCTTCAGAGGGCCCCCTGGAGGATCCAGCAGAATTCTGATCAGTGTGTAAGTCTGAGAAACTACACAAGGCCAAGGAGAGAATCACCTGAAATAATTAGAGAGAATATTGCTCTGTGTTCACCCAGCGCTGGGAAGAGAGCCTGCTTCCACCAGCCAGACTATAATTCATGGGGCATTGAGTAGAGTATTCAGAAAGGTCTTGTTGCCTTGAGTCATGGGGCATAATGAACCCTAGACTGAGCATTGCTCTGAACCTTCTTATCGAATCATAAAAGTAAGCCTCAAAAAGTGCAAATTGTTTCCAAGGAACCTAACGGAGAAAACAGTGTACCTCAAGAATACTTACAGAAATGCAAAAAGTATTTCTAGTACCTAAAAAGTTTAAAACACAATGTCTACCATCCAATCAAAAATTTCCAGTCATGCAAAGAAACAAGAAAAAATAATGCATGATTTAAAAAAAAAAAATCAATTGAAGCTGACCCAGAACTGATGCAGAGGTTAGATGGCGCTTTTAAGTCTCAAAGATTTCACTCTGTATTTTCTTCTCAAAGTGTTGTGGTTTTAGGTTTTATATATAAGTTGACAATCCACTTTGAGTTAATATTAGCATGCACGTTTGCATGTATGATTTATAGGTATGGACTGAAGTTCATTTTTCACATATGGAAATCCTATTGTTCCAGTATTTCTTTACTGAATTGCCTTTGTATCTTTGCCAGAAGCAGTTATCTATATATATTTGGGTCTATTCCAATCCACTGATCTACTGTCTTAATGCCAGCATCAGACTGTCTTGATTACTTGTAGCTTTATAATACATCTTGATATCATATAGTGTTAGTCCTCCAACTTTGCTCTTTTGTTTCAAAGTGGTTTTGGCTATTCTAGGTGTTCTGAGTTTAGAATCAGCTGGAAAATTTTTCGAAAGAAGCCTTTTAGGATTTTGATTGGGACTGTGTGGAATCTACAGATCAACTTAGGGAGGACTGACATCTTAATACTAAGTCTTCCAACCTATGAACAATGCGTATCTCTCCATTTATTTAGTTCTTCTTTCATCCTCTCAAGAATATTTTTGGTTTTCAGTGTATATGTTGTACATATCTTTTCTCAAATTCAACCTTGAATGTGTCATATTTTAGATGCTCCTGTAAATGGCATTGACTTTCAATTTAAATTTTTGATGGTTGCTAGCATACGGAGACAGTAATGAGTTGTTTGGATAATTCACTCTACTAATCATAATAGCTCCAGTAGATACTTAGTATATTCCATTGGAGTTTTTGATCATATTGTCTATGCCTAAAGACACTTCATTCCTCCTTTCCAGTCTCGGTGCCTTTTATTTATTTTTCTTTTCTTATCGCAGTGGTTTGAATTTCTAGCACAATGTTGACTAGAAATGCGGAGAGTGGACATCTCTATTTTGTTCCTGAACTTAAGGGAAAAGTGTTTAGTTTGCACCCTAACAATGACGTTAGCTTTAGGTTTTTAGTAGATGTCTTTTATCAGATCGAGGTAGTTTCCTCCAGGGTTTTAATCAGCACTGGATATTGGATTTTTAAAAAGTCCTTTTCTACATTTATTGAGATGGTCATTTTGTGCATGTGTGTGTAGATTGGCAATACTGTAGATTATGCTGATTGGTTTTCAAATGTTTCTAAGCAATATTACACTGTAGCTTACTTCCGTGACGTAACATAGCCTGCTCCAGCTGTGTGTGTATTATTAAACCATGAGAATAGTCTGTTCTACTGTGACTCATACGACTGCATTACAGTTTTTACTACCAGGGTAGCACTTGAGTTTGAGCATTGCTTTCAAAGGCAATTGAACAAAACAGGAGTATTTTTGCCCAGTTATGGAGGGCCCCCTTTCATGGCCGTGGGACTCCAGTTTGTGTCCCTAGGGTGTTAACCACTGGGATGATTTCTTCATAGCCTCGTTGGAGGAGGAAGGCAATCTTCCCCATTACTCAGTTGACTGTTATACTTGCTTTTCTTACTCTTTTTTTTTCTTCTTCTTCTTTTCTTGGCAAGAGTCATCCTGTGAGAGCCTTTCCTGTTCTTTTTTTTGGGGATGTATTCAGGGTTCACTTACTCCATGGTCTACGCACTTTGCTGTTAGCTTGCTCTCTGTCTGCTCTATACCTTTATGCCATTCACTGGAACTTTCGTTTTCAAAAATTCTACTTCCACCATGAAGTCAGTTCTAAAGCAAGGCTTCTCTCTACATTTTTTATGGACTGCTCAGCGACTATAAAGACAGTCCGAGATGCTGCCATGACTCAGAGCACGACAGCATGAAATTCAGATCATGAAAAGTCACTGTGGAAGGTGGAAGGCGTTAACATCATGGGGATGTAGTGAAAACTCCCTGTCTGGAAGTCTTGGACACATGACTTCCTCCCTCTGGTCCTGACTTTTCTGATCCGTAACTCAGTGAATGAGATATCCTGCCATTGGATGAACCTTGCACTTTCAGAGGTCTCCTAACTTTAAAATGCCCTGTGTTAAGAGAGACCTGCATCTTTAAACCCCAGGGGAGACAAGCCTGTCATTTCACACTTCCCTTTATTTAAAAAGATAAGTTGTGCTAATTCTCCGGTACACATCACTTAAGTCAATCTATCATAGAAAGGCCATTAGGTATAAAGTGATAAATATACGATGTCAACTTTGAAAATTGATTTAGCACTTTTCGCTGTAAAAACTTCGGATTTCTTAGGTAAGCAAATAGATGCTTTCGCTTAATTGTTTCACATCATCAGATATCAGTCTTCGTGATGGGGGCTGTACCACTTAGTTAAATGTGAAAGGGAAGGGAGACCAGGCCCACCTCACTGAAGGGGGATTTCTGTTGAAGTTCTAAATTAGCATGTGTCCGCCTCCCACATAAATCCTCAGGGTCTTAAGAGAACAGAGGCTGTCTATTCTTATATTGAATCGGGAAGTCTATATTATATAAGTTCTCAGAACTACAAATGTGCATTTGTTTTGTCCAGCTAGACCTTCCAATGCCCACCCCAAGCCTGTTCAGGCCATTGTAGCCCCTACGTCAATCATGGAAGCGTAGGAGGGGGGAAAATCAGCAGACTCAGTGTCCCCTGTTTACAGAAAAGGTGGTGGTGAGTCCTGTTGGAAATCAGACCCATTATCTGAGGCCCACAGTCACAACACCCTTGCTTGTCCTCCTGGGGTTCCGGCAGGAACAAAATGATGGCAGGAGTGCCATCATCCCATGGTCTTTTGCTTCAATCAGACATCATGAATCGTTCATTCACTTCTTTCTACCTGAAGCTTGGCCTCAAACCCTTCTCACACGGCGTGTCAGATACCCAGCTTCCACCATTACATTTTGGGAACTGGACGCAGAACAAAGTCAGTTCGCCTTTCTTGGGCCTGTCCATGGTGCTGAGATTCCTCCTGGCACGGGTTCCTTCCGTCTCCCTCAGCGTTTCTCTAATACAGGTGATGTGTGCCTCCCACCCGCCAGCCTGCACCCGGGTCATTTGGTAATGTCTAGAGACATTTTTTTGTCTGCACAACTACGGGTGGGTGCTACTGGCCTCCAGTGGGTAGAGGCCAGGGACACTGCTCAGTATCCTACGGTACAGGACAGTCTCCCACAACAAAGAATCATCTGGTCCAAATGTCAGAGTGCCGGGCTTGGGAGACCCTGGTCTGTCTGACATGGAAACCTGAGAGTCTCCTCCAGGACTGAGCTCTGAACCGTAACTCTATCTATATAGCTAGGATGTCGATACCTCATCCTTTCCAGCCTTTCCTCAAGAAACCTGATTACCCTGCCGGGCGCACCAGCTGGAGGCTGACTTCACGGTTTTCCTGCTTTTCCAGAAACCCTTTCCTGCGTTCCCTCAGATATCCATGTTGCCCAAACCATGCATGAGTGTGCCAGGCTGTGTGAGGATGCACAGCTCCTCGTGCCAGAACCACTCCCTGCAGACGGGTTTCAGTACACCCCACCCCCATGCCAGCCCTGCTCCCCCATCCTCAGTTCCCAGCAGGTCCGTCACCCAAGTTTGCTTCCCCGGGAGGCAACTGTGGACAGGAGCCAACATCTTACAGAGCCAGTTCCAGATACCCTCCCAAATGCTGCCTGGCATCCACTGAAGAGATAGACTTTTACTGAAGAACCCACCGTGCGCATAGGCGTCATCTAATATTTCTGCTGATTTCTCTGAGCCTAACCTAAGAGAACTGTTTCACTCTTCATTTGCAAAGCAGGAGAATTACATACATCTTCTGCAGGATGAAGACACATAGCTCCCTTTTTATCCATAAACACGTATGACCGAGCAAAGACACCTCAATAGAGATAAGAAGATTCAAATCACTAGTAAGGTGCTGCACATGACTGAAACAGAAAGACCTGGCATTTTTTGCCCTTTCATCAAAATATTGTGACTAATCGCAGGATCCTACAGACACGTGGGCCTTACAGACTGGAACCAGAGGCCTCAAGTTATCCAGGGGGCAAGGCAGCACGTCAGGACGGAGGATGTTGGAGCAGGTGCCCTACACAGAGAAGGAAAGGGAAAGGTCTGGGTCAGGCCAGGCAGACAGGAAGCGTGGAACTAGAGAAACAGGTTTACCGTGGAAAGACGGCAACAGGCTAGTTAATGGTCTCAGTTCTATGGCCACAGCCAGTCTGCTGCTGCCAGCCACCAGATGAAGCGGGGGGCAAAGGACGCTTGAAATTCACAGACTTGCCAGACTGGGAAGATTCCATAAGCATGGTATTAGTTCTCTCTGGCTGCTGTAACAACGTAGCACAGACTTGAGGAGTTAAGTAACAGACATTTACTATTTCCCAGTTCTGGAAGCTGGGAGTCCCAGATCAGGGTGACAGCAGGGCTGGTGTCTCCCGAGCCCTCTCTCCTTGGTGTGTGGACGGCCGTCTCCTCCCTGTGTCCTCATGTGGTCGTCCCTCTGTGGGTGTCTGTGTCCTCATCTCCTCTTCTTATAAGGACACCAATCCTATGGGATTGGGGCCCATCGTAATGACTGCATTTTACCTTTACCACCCCTTTAAAGACCCCGTCTCCAAACACAGTCGTGTTCTGAGGTCCTGGGAGTGAGGATGTCAAAACACAAACTGTGGGGGGGACACAATTCAGTCCATATCCACATACTTCTGGTGGTGGTTCCACAGTACTGTTCTGAGCAAGGGGACACCTTAACAATGACACAGGGAGAAGACACATGTAAGTAGTGGGACCCTCCCAGGCTCGAGGGTACCTCCCGGGCACATCCTAGGAGGGTTAGGAACTGAATCTCTCAGTGCCTTTGGCTGAGCACAGGGTGAGGGGGGGTACTGGACCCCTACTCGCTAGTGCTGTTGGTTTCAACCTTCAGTTCATCCATGTAACATTTTCTGCACAAAAAAAAATCCAAATTTCTCTTGGAGATTTTTTTCCATGGTAACCCAAAGAGGTCAGAGTCCTGAAACTGTTTATAGTAAGGGTGTCTGAAAGAAAAGAGAATGTCATTTCTACCTTTAGTACCTTTTGTACAAACTCTTAGCTATAAAATAAATGAGTCATGGGGATGTAATGTACAGAAACAAAAACAAAAACAAAAAAAAGAGACAGTGTCATTTCTACCCCATAATGTGAACACACACGTCTCTTAGAGATTTGGGTCTAACTATTGTCGGAGGGTCACAGAGGTATTTTTTATAGATGGTTTCAATTTAAGCAAGTATACACACACACAAACACACACACACGCACACACGTGGGGAACTGTAAAAAATTACAGCACTGGCTATGTTCCCACTCCCTGTTTTAAATCTCCCAAATCACATTTCTGGACCCAGGGCAGTGAAACGCAAAATGAAACAGCTCTTGTCCGATGGGTGGAAACTCTGCTGCTCACAAAAACTTGCAACATCCAACTGAGATTTTCATTTCTTACACCAGCAGGGCTAATTCTCTGTTATCAGAGGGGTGTTTGTTTTAATTTTGTTAGGGACTAAATCCTTTTCCTGGTTAGGAAGTTACTGGACATCAAAATAGGATGTTCTCTTGATGGATGCGAGTAGGTTATGTTTGTGGGCACAGGTTATTTTCAATTTAAGGACAGTAACACGTTCTTCTCAGCACATTATTTTGAAGGTCTCAAACAAGGGACGAGAATTTCCTTAGGACCAGGTAAACTCACAGCTGAAAACCAGTCTGATAAATGCTGTGATTAAATATGTGGAGAATAAAAAACTCTTTAAACATGAATGCACATAAAATATGGTGCACAAAGCCTTCCAAGATACCATCATTTTTTGATTCTGATCAGTTTACTGGAATGTAAAATTTTTTCACTTCTTTAGATACAAGTGTATTCTTTATGAGCTACTGTTTGTAATGAGATTTGTAATAAAAATAACTATAAGCTCCTTTCAAGCCAAGGGTTTATGAACAGGTCCGTGTTCAATGAATGCATGAAAAAATATGTGTTTGAAAATGTACATGGTGCATGTGTGAAATGAGGCTGGCATTAAGTATCAAATATATCCACATCCACACACCTTGGTTAAAGAATTAGTGTTTTAATGTTAAAGTGTTAGAAAACTCAAGGGCCTCCATTTTAAAGTTAAGGGAAAATAACTTCTGGATATAAATCTGGAGGGAACTTTAATGCAAAAAGATACCTGCACCCCAATGTTCACAGCAGCACTATTTACAATAGCCAAGACATGGAAACAACCTAAATGTCCATCAACAGATGACTCGATAAAGAAGTTGTGGTATATTTATAGAATGGAATACTACTCAGCCATAAAGAAGAATGAAATAATGCCATTTGCAGCAACATGGATGGACTGAGAGATCAAAATCATTCTAAGTGAAGTAAGCCAGAAGGAGAAAGAAAAATACCATATGATATCACTCATACGTGGAATCTTAAAAAAGAAAAAGAAAAAGAAAAAAAGGATACTATGAACTCATCTACAAAACAGAAACAGACTCACAGACATAGTGAACAATCTATGGTTACTGGGGAAAGGGGGTGGGAGGGGATAAATTTGGGAGTTTGATATTTACAAATGTTAGCCACTATATAAAAAAAGATTTTTAAAAAGGTTTCTTTTGTAGAGCACAGGGAAGTATATTCAATATCTTATAATAACCTTTAATGGAAAAAATATGAAAACAAATATATGTATGTATATGCATGACTGGGACATTGTGCTGTGCACCAGAGAATAGCACATTGTAATTGACTGTACTTCAATTTAAAAAAAAAAAAAAAGCTGAGGGAGAATATATATGATTCCTGATTTATTCTTGGTTTAAACCTAATATTTATTTTGTTTTAAAAAAATCCTTAGAAGATTAAAATGCATTGGAATAAGTGCAAGAAGCCAATGTGCAAAGGCAACACACCATATGATTCAAGTAGACGGCATTCTAGAAAAGGCAAAATTATGGAGGCAGTGAAAAAAAAAAAACCGAGGCTGCCAGGGATTAAGGGTACAGAGGGTTTTTAGGGCAGTGACACTATTCTATTGAGGGTGTCATGGTAGATACGTGTCATTATATACATTTGTCAAAACCCGCAGGACGCACAACGCCAAGAGCGAGCCGCCATGTAAACCGAGGGATCCAGTGAGTAACAACACAACAATACTGGTGTATCAGCTGTAACACATGGTGCATGAACGGTAACAAAGGCACTGCAGCAAAGCCAGATCCGGATGTTCACCGGAGGGGACGCTCGGGAGGGGTACGTACATGGGAACTTGCTGGACTTTCTCTCAAGGTTTCTATACACCTAAAAGTTCTCCCGCCCCGAAGAATGTCTGTTGATCTTTTTTTGAAGCCCGTTAATTTTTTAAAATCCTTCTTCCCTTTAGGGCTTTCCCGAGTCCTCAGGGGTCTTGACAGAACTCACATTGGGAAGAGCTTTATTCTCACCCTCGGAGATGACACCGGTCACCCTGCCACACAATCCCCCGGGCTCTTCCAAGAGCAATTGTGACACTTGACCAGAACTTCCAAGTGAGCTTCAAGCGGTAAGATGAAGAGTTGAGTCAAAATTACTGGATGACCAGAATTCTCTAAGGAGGTGCCTCTTCCAAACAACTGGACCGTATCCATCAGCCGCTGGAAAGCCCTCCCAGCTTCTCCCCCACCTAACACGGAAGATCCGGACTCTCTGGACCATGACAGCTGGCTGCAGCCACCCCGTCTGTGCTCTCCCTTACTCAGTGCCCTGTCCTCACAGGCCACCTCCATCTTGGGGTCTGACCCGTTCCTGTCCCAGCCCGCGTCCGAGATGTCATTGCCCCGGCCCCTGGAGCACGTCATCTGCCCCCGCCGCCCTGCCAGTCCTCACATCTCACGAGCCCCTGCTCAGATCCAGCTTCTTCACGGAGACTTCCGTGTCCCCCAGGGGCATCTCTCTGACTCTGCACCTCACACAGTGCCCCAACATACATCCTCATCACAAACTGCCTCTGTGTTACTGGACTCCGGCTTACATCCTGCAGAACCACTTAGCATCCCCTGTTCACGTCGTGGGCCACGAGAAGTCCCCGAGTCAGGGACCTCTTCTGAGGCTGTTACTGACAATTCCTGGACGTCCACCCTTCTCACGGGAACTGCCTTAGTAACATGCGTGATTTTTCGTGTCCAAAATACAAGGTACTGAAACCTTCTACAGCGTATATTTTTGCTCCATATTGATAAAAACGACTCTTATCTTGAGGTAATACACATATACAGACTGCAAAAATTAGATTTACCGGCGTCATTCAAGCAATTATCTTTATGAGATGAGTAAGCTTGGTGTGTATCAGATTGAATCAGTGCGTTTCCCTTACAAACTTCTTTTTTTTTTAAGTTTTTTATTGATTTATAGTCATTTTACAATGTTGTGCCAAATTCCAGTGTAGAGCACAATTTTTCAGTTATACATGAACATACATGTATTCATTGTCACATTATTTCTCTGTGAGCTACAGTAAGATCTTGTATATACTTCCCTGTGCTATACAGTATAATCTTGTTTATCTCTTCTACAATTTTGAAATCCCAGTCTATCTCTTCCCACCCCCCACCCCCTTGGCAACCACAAGTCTATATTCTATGTCTGAGTTTATTTCTGTTCTGTATTTATGCTTTGTTTGTTTTGCTTTTAGATTCCACATTTGAGTGATCTCATATGGTATTTTTCTTTCTCTTTCTGGCTTACTTCACTTAGAATGACATTCTCCAGGAACATCCATGTTGCTGCAAATGGCGTTATGTTGTTGGTTTTTATGGCTGAGTAGTATTCCATTGTATAAATATACCACCCCTTCTTTATCCAGTCATCTGTCGATGGACATTGAGGCTGTTTCCATGTCTTGGCTATTGTAAATAGTGCTGCTATGAACATTGGGGTGCAGGTGTCTTTTTGCAGTAGGGTTCCTTCTGGATATATGCCCAGGAGTGGGATCCCTGGGTCATATGGTAAGTCTATTCCTAGTCTTTTGAGGAATGTCCATATTGTTTTCCACAGGGGCTGCACCACCTGTGCACTCGTTTTTAACTTCGGCAGGGCAGCACGGCCCGTCTCTTCTATCTCCCTGTCCCTCTCTGCCTCTCCTACTCAGTTATAATTCTCATTTACTTCTGGGGCCACCGACCTACTTTTCAATTCCCATCTCACGTATTACCAGCTCCTCCTCTAAGCTTTAAGTTTCTTCCTTAAAATCTCACTTCAGAGCAGCACTGCTCTCCGTGGTGGCTCTGATTTCTCGGGCATCTCTTTGTTCGTGCTTTGGGGATGCTTTCATCCATCGTATCAGGGTCTTTCTTTCTTCCCTCGCCGCAGCTCTTCAAAGGCCGCTGGCTGGCTGCCCTTTTAAAGGCATATCATTTCTCATGTCTGAAGGAGGAGACGTCTACGCGGACCAGGAGCTTGAGTGAGCAGAGCCCGGAGGAGCGGGGCGGAGGAGGAGCGGGAGTGCTGGAAGGCTTGAGTTCCTGGCGGAGTCCCCGGGGTTGTGGAACCGCACCGGGCTGTGGGTGAGCCTCCCCCAGGCTGACAGCAAGTGGTCCGGGCTCACACCGAGGCGGTGCATGTCGCAGCGTGTTTCAGACTGCTGCTGTCACCTTCACCAGGGACAGATGAGTAGCTGCGTGGCTAGGTGACACCTCTAGACATCTCCAAACCCACATTCTGCTTGGAGCAAAGCTGGCCTGGTGGCTTTTTCTTATGAACGCTTCCCCCACCCCCATCCTATACCATGATTGAAGTGTGACGCAGGGGCGCTTCCAAACCAGTCTGCACACCTCGACCTTCCTCTTCTAAGCAAGGGATCACTGCCTTTCCTTTCAATGTGTGTCACCCACTTTAGTTAGCTCTGAGCTC
The DNA here is from genome assembly GCF_048773025.1 of Camelus bactrianus. Taxonomy (NCBI): domain Eukaryota; kingdom Metazoa; phylum Chordata; class Mammalia; order Artiodactyla; family Camelidae; genus Camelus; species Camelus bactrianus. Next base: position 4,167,096 of record NC_133575.1, read on the forward strand.
TGCCCAGGTCACACAGAACAAGCCACCTTCCCTTGCTGTCCCCGCCACCTTCATCCGATTCCTCAGGCACGTGGCCGTGGCCCTCTTTCGGCTTGGGCTGTGACCCAGGAGATGCGCAGCCTCGTGAAAGATAACGTTGCTCTGTTTCTCACTCTCTTGGGTGTTTTTGGTTGGTTTCGCACAAGGAATGAGAGGGAGCTATGTTTACACAACCATTTGAAATTGAAAGAACAATTCCTTCCTTTGAATCCACCTCTTGTGTTTCTCCCCAGTTAATCTGATGCTGGAAGGCAGGGGATGGGGGAACTTGAAGAGAATGTCTAACATACTTATATTCAGAAAGCCACAGGTACAGATAGATGTTCCATTTCTCCTCTGCAGGGCTCCTCTCTGTCCTTTCTCTCTCTCTCATACGCACAGAACATTCTGCAAGCATACAATGACACTTTTTAATGCTACCTGTGAGCAGTGTGCAAAAATACTATTAAATGCTACGTGTGAGCAGTGTGCAAAGATACTATTAAATGCTACGTGTGAGCAGTGTGCAAAGATACTATTAATGAGGGAGACTGGAGAATTTAACTTGTGATGGAGAATTTTAATTCTGTCAAAGGAATGGTATGTAGCCATAGTGATTTCTTTCTTTAATTTAAAACGATTCAATTTCACATATAGATACAATCAATTTTCCCTAAGCTATTTTGATTGAAGTGTACCAAAGGAAAGATAGATAGATAGATAGATAGATAGATAGATAGATAGGTAGATAGATAGGATGAATGGATGGATGGATGGATGGATGGAAAGATAGATAGACAGACAGACAGACAAATTACAGATATCTACCTATATAGATATGTAGATGGACAGATACAGGCAGACAGACAGATAAGCCGGGATGGATTGATAGACAAATAGACAGACAGACAGGCAGACAGGTATGGACTATAGATTATCTATATAGATATGTAGATGTATATATAATATATATTCCTCTTCCTACCATAATTTCTATTTTTGCCTTTTCCTTCCAGTTTTTGCGTTGGAAGGCGTTTTCCCTGTTTTGAGTTCAACATGCTTTCGTGTAGAAAGTCTGCAGCCCCAGATGAACACAGCAGATATTTACACAGAACAGCAGGGGAGCAGCATTGCGGGCGCGGGACTCAGGCTGGCGGCAAGAGAGGGATTCGGATTCACCGTCTAAACCGTCCCCGGAGCCCCCAAGTGTGCCGCACGCAGGGACTTCTTTTTATTTTCGCAGCATTCCTGATCACCTTCTGGACACACTTAAAACGAGGTGAAGTGTGTGGATTTTTGAAAAGAGATGAAAGAAAGATGTTGGTTTTGATACCTCTTGCTTGTAGCAGCTGATTTATTTCAACGAAATAAAAGGTTTAGAGAAAGGTTCAGAGGGTTCTTACCATGCCTCCCACTCAATGGGTAGAGAAAACATTCCACACTGAGAAAGACACCAATATAATTCTCAGAATTCATACCAGTATGGTGGGGTGGAAATTTATCTATGCTAGTTAGTCACGTCCCATTGCAATGGATTTACAGTGGACTAAAAAATAGGGCAACTTTAGGGGAGAAATCATACACCTAAAAGAAATATCAGCCTTTATTTATAATATAAATCCTATATTTAACTCAGGGCTCCATATCCCATTGGCATGGACGTGTTTCCCTCAGTGCCCTTTACTTGTTAATGCAGAAAGATTTCTTTGGAGTATTTCATAATAGACTTTTTTTTTAGGACGTCAGATTTGAGTCAGCCATCACCATGGCTTATTTGAGAATTAATCTGGTATGTATAATCTTATTTTGGAACCCTCATAATATAGTGCATAACAATGCTGTTTTGGAAATGACTACCCAGGGATGAGCTCAAACACTTTACAAGTGCTGTTGTGGGTAAGTGTCTACTTTGAGGGTCTATTACTGGCATTCTGCTGGAAACATTCTGAGTCTGGTAAGTGGAGAAAATGGCACAGAATGATGTTTCCTTTCTAAATTTTCTCCAAGCCACCATCCAATGTGGGTTATGATTCGGAAGACGCATCATTCCAATGCTAGAAGGTGTGTGTCAGTTTCTTTCTGTGAGCTCACCCCCTCTGAACCTCACAGGCAAGGATGGGGGCAAGGCACAGCAAAGGACATCGCACACACACCTGTCCTTTTAATGGCTCACCCAAAAGAGGCTGAGCACCCAGCACGGAGGGAATTCAGGGCACTGACTCTCCACCGACTGTATTGCATCCCCACCATGGACATCGTCTGCAGACAGGGTTCTTTATGAAGCATGGCTGCAGGACCAGCCCATCCCTACCTCCCTGGGAATACTGGTCCAGCACAGCATCACTTCCATCTCCAGAACCCATACGCGGGCATTTGTGCCACCCCAGAGCATGGAGCGTGCCCCAGGAGTTCGCTTAGCCCAAGTCACCCCAGTGCAATGTTGGCCCAGCATTGAGAAGAGCCAGGGGAATGCTGCAGTGGCAGGGGTGGGCGCAAATGGACACACCGCCCTGGGGTAGGACCCCCACAAAAGGGTTGCCAGAAACCAAAGCTGAGGGCATTCTGCTTGCCCGCACTCTCTCCCAGAGGGCCCAGGGTACACTGGGTCTCGCTGCCTTCGTGCTGCCCATGGTGGAGGCACGCTTGCCTCCCGCTCAGGCATTCAGTCACAGGAGCCAGCACTAGGGGAGGTCCTGGGTGTCCTTGGGCAACCACCAACCTCCCGCAGGTCCCGAGAAGGACCTGCTCGGACATGATTCCTCTACTGTGGGCTTCCTATTCCAAAGCCCTTCACTGTTATTAAGCCTCCTCTTCCTTCCCTGCATCAAAATGTGATTCCGTCTCACAAGCAGGTCTTGGTGGGAAAGGAGGAAGGGCTCTGATTAAAGAGGTTAAGACGGGAAGCTGAGCTGCGTCCTTTGGGGCAGTTGCATTTTCACAAGGCGGATTCCCGGACGTAGCTGACAAAATGACCACGGGGTTTTGCACAGAGAGGCGGCAAGCAGGGACGAGCCTGGGTCAGGGCAGAAAGTGAGATTTGGGCTCAGAAGTCTTTCTTGAGGGTTTGAATCATACAAGCAGCCAGATGCTTCCTTGGCAGAGCTGTAAACAAACGTGTGTTCTGAGGAGCGGGATGTAAAGAGCTCGGGCGTCCGGCGGCCGGGAGACCTTTAGATAGTGGGCTGTGTGGGATTTGCGGGATTAAACACTCTTTAGGAGGGGAAATGCCAACACACTTCACGAGTTCCTTCCCCTCCACCTGGCCATATGCTCACCCTCTTCCATCCTTCCCTTTCTCTCCGGGGCCTCATTTCTTGGAAGATGGGTTTCAGCCCTGTCCACCTACCACGGGTCCTTGTCACCTTTAGGATCAAGATAAGGTTACTCTACAGAACTCTTCACCATCTGGACTTTTGAAGCATCTCCTCTTCTACCTGCCTTGAATCATTCCGTCCACAGCAGATTCCAACAAAGACAAAAGACTCTCTCCTGGCTCCTCTCTGCCCTGGAGGGACAGCCCCTATCTCTGCTCCCCTGCTCCGTAAACCTTCTCCAGAGCCTCCTCCACTGACGGTGCCCGGTTCTGCACATTTATCTTCCCCAGCCTGTCCTGGTCCCCTGAACTGACCCCGGCCAACCGCAGGTCACCCAGCCTTATGTCCACTTCCCTGAGCTGGTCTTTCTTGGACTCTCGGTAGCATCTGAAGGCAGACTGCCACTGTGATGACATCGCCCCTTTGCTTCCCGGGGCCACCATCAGTGCCCTCTGACCTGTTTCCATCGAGCACCTTTCACCTGTTGAAACCTGGATTCTTCTAAAGCTCTGTGCTGTCCTCGAAGCCGGGCATGGGTGTATCTTGACAGACAATCACAAGAGCACTGGGTCAACGGGAGTGGGATGTACACCATGACGTGACCTGAACGTCTCCCCTTCCACCTTGTCCCCTCCGTTCGTTCTTCTCACCAACATCATTTACTGCTACGTCGGCTAATGATTTTTTTTAAATGCACATTTCACATTAGAACACAGACTGGGTCCTCCGATTCATGTCTCGAACTCTGAATCCCCCCGCCGAGAGCCTTAGCCACCTCTCGCCCAAATGACGTAACCGCTACAGACACTGGAAGACCCTTCTGTGTGAGCTAATCAGACGAACGCATCTGGGTGTTGCCAAAAGGTACAAATCACATTGGAACCTGGGGTTTTGTCGCAGAGCCAACTTCCAGCAAGCCCGTCGCTTCTGATGGATTCTGTAGCCTCCTCCTTTTGACGATCACGAACAGGGCTGAACTTCTGGGAACAAGTTTCCGTGTGGACGTGCATTTTCATTTCTCTTGGGTGCTCACCTACGAGTGGAAATGCTGGGTAGTGTCTGGTCCCTCTGGGTTTTGCTTTTCCAGAAACCGGCCAGGCTAGCCTTGTACTGCCTTCTGACTTGAGCTTGAATGCCACTTCCATAGCGAGGCCCCCTCCCTTGGCCCTACGAGCCCCAAATTAAATGAGGTGCTCACTGCCGTCTCTCTTAAACACTGTGCTTCCTTCCACCTGGCAGTGTTGGTAACAACAGGCCGTTGTGTACCTCCCTGTGGGTGAGTCCTAAATTACACACTGCGCAGGGGTCAGACCACATCCGGGAGACAAAACCAAACCAAAGGGAAGGGTGGCAAGGTTAATCTCCCCTTGAAAAGTCCCGGGGTATGTTTTGAGCCACTACTTCCAAAAAGCGCTGGCCAGAGACAGGCGGGCGGCTGTCCCCAGCGGACGTGGGGTGGTGGACAGCAAGCTGACCGCAGGAGTATGAGGCTGGAGCTGCTGTCCCTGGGACCTCCACCAGGATGCCGGGGGCAGTGGGCTGGAGGCTGACTCCCCTCTCCTAGAGTTCAGGTGGCGAGCTCTCACTGGATGCTGTGAGGCTGGCGGCCGTGGGGCTGGGGAGTACGGACAACCAGAATTTGGAGAGGAGAAATCAAGGTACGGAAACAAAAGAAATCGTCTCAGGGAAGGGAGGGCTGGACGGAAAACGTCAGAGCTCTGTCGCTGAATGGCATTTACAGACCGTCCCTAATAATTACCGGTGCTCTTCCCCAGGGACCGGAGCCCGGGGACGGGAGTACTTTTGGGAACCTGCCAGAGAGCTGAAGACACGCAGCTCACTGCCACCTCGGATCCACTCGGGAACGGGCTGAGGACTTGCTCCTCCAGCGTGACTGGGCGTTCGTGAGGAACTCAGCAGAGAGTAGACAGCTCACCGCGCAGGCCCCATAAGTGTTTGCAAAGAGAGAGCCCTCGAGAATGACACTTGGCGCTGTTTTCCGGAGGCAGGTGGCGAACACTGACGACCACAGCCACGGGGGAGCCGTCTCGGGCAGAGAGAAAGCATGAGCACTCCGCGAGCTAACATCCGCCCAGCTCGTGGACACCTGTACCTTGTCTCGGGAAGACAGCCTCCTTGACAAAAACGCACAGTGCAGCTACAGCAGGGACGCCTTCTACGTTAATTACCAGCAGTTTTACCTATTTCCCTGTGGTTAAAGGTCCCAGTCCTGGGCATGGTTAGGGCTTCTGGGCTGAGAAGTGAGGACATCTCATGTCCACTCTGCAGCTGCCCTCCCCTCCGGTCTTACAATCACGTCCCCAAACTGTGCCCCAGTTTCCTCACAGGGGATAGTGCTCTCCGCCACCACACACGGTGGATTTGGACACGAGAGAGCCAAGCAAAGGCCCAGGGTCGTGCGTTCATAGATACAAAGCACTGAGCTCATGATCAGCACTAGGAGACTGTGAGATGACCTGCTTATGCAGACACTTGAGGGCATTTTGCAATTTTCAACTGATCAGCCTATGTGAATACTCGGTACTAATTAAAACTGTTTTCCATGGGTTTTCCTTATTCCGGCAACTGTCTGGCTCTTTGCCTCTCTTCTCTAGGTAAGCACGTTTGCACAGCCAGGGTTTGGTTTTGTACTCCCGGAAGACACAGAACGTGCCCGCTGAGCAGAGGCGAGAGGAAGGTTCGCTGCGGGGACGTGGGTCCTGCTGGTGTTCCATCCGGGCCCTCTGCAGTCTCCTGGCCCTGCAGGCTCCCAGGGTTGGTGGATCTGTGACCTCCTGGTGTACCTGATTCCAGGGCGTCGGCCTCCTCCTGGTTAACACCACTGTGCCTCGCTCCCAGTAGCACTGAGATAGCTAATCCTCTTTAGGTGCGTGCCCTGACTGCATGTTGTTCCTGCGGCCCAGCTGGCACTGGCATCTTGTCTGTCCTGACAGCCCACGCCAGCTTCCCAGATCCTGAGCCCTATCCTCTGCCACTGCAAGTCCCGCCTGAGCATGACTCACTGACCGCACGGACAGCTGAGTCCATACGGAAGGGCCGCCAAGAGATGAGCCCGGGAATACTAGAAGAGCTCGTGGCCGAGGAGTTCAGGGGTACAGAAAGCAGACCACAGACTCGGGGAGCGCCACAAAGTCCAAACAAGACCGAAACAAAACGGGCCATTCCTCGGAAGACCAAAGACCAAGAATGAAATCTTAACGTCAGCTGGAGAAAAGAGACAGACTTCAGACGTAGGAACACGAGCTGGTGCTTAATCAAAGCTATGACACTCAGGGAACGAGGAAAACAGTACCTTTAGAGGATGAGAGAAAAATTAATCTCAAAGCAGAATCCAGTATCCACTGAAAACCATGGTGACACAGACATGTTCAGACAAACACCTGAGCGATTCTGACATCAGGAGACTCACGTATGTAAACATAAAGGGCATTACTCATTGACTAGAATTTCTAGAATGACGATGGGCGCTTACTGAGATGGGAAACCCTTCCTGTTTTGTTTCTGACATTTAAAGAATGCTGTTTTGCCACCAAGCAGAGTATTAACTCAGCTTACAGAGAAGAAGGTATTCTATTAGTTAAGTATCTATCCATACTTGATTAAGACTTTGAATACGGAATGCATGTCAACTGCTTTCAAAAGAGGACTTTGAGAACACAGCGTGTTAAGTGACTTTGCACAATGTATGAATTCACCATCCGTCTGACAAGGTTTTCAATAAGTAAATGTATATGGCGGCACGTTTCCCAAGATTTCACATTTATTAAAAAAGATGAGAGACTATTAGGATTCTTAAATACTTGATTGTTTTCATCCCAAAGGGAAATAGATTATTGGCATCTTGGCAAATACTTGGAAACATTTTGATGTAAAAAATACTCACTGTTAGTTACAATGTGGTAGAAATCCGTGCAGAACTTGGGAAGCACAGGCATTTGCAGTCAGCAAAAGCAACCGTTTAAGACAGCACTTTAACAGCAAGGGGACGGTCTCACAGTCTCTAAATGAATGTGTGACAGGCACTCACCATTGTGTGTGTGGGGGGGGGGGGTGTGTGTCCTGCCCCTTGTCACACACACTGGATGCTAACCCTCGTACTGAAAAAAGAAAAAAAAAAAAGATATGGAAGCAACTCAAATACTTTACAACTCAAGTGCAACAAGATAAATAGCCTACGATGTCTTCTTACTCGGTTTTGAGGGTCTACGGAGAATGAGCCTACGGTAGGCAAATAACAGTCTTGAATTACCTCCACCTGGATGAGTTTTTCTGACGAAAAGAACTTACAAGGAATGGAAACACCCCGCGATTAACAAAGGAGGTGAAAACAAGGTGTTCCCATGTACAAGACACGATCCATTAAAGAGACTCAGCGAGAAACCAGGACGCTCTGAGGCACCGTGAAGATCTGCCTTCAGAGAGAGTGTGAGCTATTCAGACAACCAACCCCTCTGTCAACCAGATTATCTTCAACCAACAGAAGCCAGTGGACAACGGTACCCGGACTCTGAAATCGTAAGAACCGAAGTTGCCATTTTATAAATCTTTCAGTATGAGCTCAGTGTCCTCACCCCAGCGTGGCCCCAGCAACTGTTTACACCAGCACTACCAAGTATTTATTGCCCCCAATTCACAGGTCAGGCATCTGAGGTGGAAAGGGGCGAAGCAAAGCGACACCACCGTTCAGTAGCGGAGCTGGGATGGGAACTGAAGTCGGTCTAATTTGAAATCCCTTGCTCTCTAGTTCTCATTTTCCCTTTACAGAAGATGATGATGGTGGTGATGACAATAATAGTAACAGTAATCATTCCAGACTCAGGTCAGAAAACTTTCATATAAGGCGAAGTAGACCTGGGCTTTATGCTCTGAATAGTAGCATGCAGACCGTGGTGAACAGAGAGAGTTAGTACCAATAGCCTAAAACTCATTTTTTTTGTTATAAACGTTGTTATTGTGTGCAAATTTGTTTTTAAAATTTGGAAACACCATTCAAAGCATGCCAAATGTAGCATCAAACCATCCATTATACTCAAAGGGACGTGAACTGAGGTAGCTAAGCACTGAGCGCTGCTGCAGAGCAGAAGTGATTCCTTTCCCTTAAAAAGTCAGTTCCCTCAAGTGTGAAACAGGCGTCTTCCAGACCTTTTCTCTGTAAGTCACTGGACTCTAGCTAAGGACTTACTAGAGGTGGAAAAACTCTAATAAATAGTGATTAGCATGTTCTGAAAGTGTCCATATGTTTTATTTAAGTGGAATGAAGAAGAGATGGATGACATCACCTCTTGGGGGTTGTCATGGGCACTGAAAACCCTTCTGAAGGACACAGAGTATCAGCAAACAGCGGCAACTGAGGGCACAAAACAGCATAACTGTGTGAATCCCTGCATGTTTTCCTAACGGAACACACTTTAAAGGAGCTAAGAAACTAGGACAACTCTTCTTAAAAACACTTTTGGCACGAGTCATTCTGGTCTCAATTTTCATCATGACACCTCTGTGATATTGAGGGGTTGAATTCACTGGAAAAACATCAGCGGTAAACGTCTCAAAGCAACCAGACCCATGTAGCAAAATAAGCAAGAACATGTGTGCTTTGGCCAAACATCTGTATTTTAACTTTGCACAAAAAAGCACAAACTGTTTGGCTGCAGACTTGGTTAAAAACCATACAGACAACACCATCTAGCCAAATGCAGCCTAGAGGAAAAGTGATGTTGATCCAGACCCACGTCATTTAGAGCGGCACTGAATCTGTTTGTCTTATGCATGCAAAGTGGCCTAAGGGAAAGAAAACACCAACACAGATATTGTGAACGCACACCATCCCGAACCAAGTAAGTGCCTCAATGACAGCCTTTATTTGCTATCTGTGAAGGCAGCCTGCTTCGCTTAGAGTATGTAAATGTCATTTTACAGTGTGAGTGTTGTTTGAGTCAGGAGAACAAAGGTCAATCAGTCCCAGGTGTATTTTACATTTGTTAGAGGGTAATGTTCTTTTCTAAGGGTAAAAATCGTACTCCCAAACCAATAGAACGTGAACAAGTCTCAAAACATTTATTCAGTTCAATTAACTGGTGAGGGAACCAGTAAGACGTAACAGCCGACTCGAAGGAGAATTCAAAGAACAGACGCATATTGATTCAGGCAATCAAGAATGTTGACATGAATTTGCTGAAATGATGCAAAACTGGCCAAGAGTGAGAGGCAGTCACTGACCATCAGTCATTCCCCGTGATGATCAGAGACATTACTACCGTTTTTTCCTACAACTTACAGAGTTAAGAATTAGCTCAACAACAATCCGTAATAGGAAACCCCTGGGACGTTGCACCAGTGAGAACACCCTGTGATGGTACTTGCAGCATTTTCAGTGCCTCTGACAATGTTCCCATCACAAAAGGCTGAGTCAATGTATTAGAAGGGGTCAATCACCAAAGGGTAGTATTCGATAAAGTGTTCCAAAAAGGGGCCACAGCTCTTGGTCGTACCAAGAATGCATTCTGAAGTCCAATTCTATTTGCATCAAAGAATGTATTAGAAAAATAAATGTTCTCAAATGAGGGGCCTAAACTCTCTGAGGTAGAAAACATTCTCAAACGTGGATAAGCACCTTGAAATAAGACGTAGGCTACAGATATGTTCGCACTAAAAGGAAACTACAGATCGCACAGCTCAGAGTGGGTCTCGGAGCAGAGGCCCACAGAGATTCTTAAGGGCCCATAAATAATGTCAACACCTGCTGATAAGGAGAATGATTTATTAAAAGCTCACCCATAACATGGCTTTACCACTCGGATTACAAACCAAACAGAATTACCGCCTCACTGTCATCAGTTGCCATTGCATGTGAAGATGAAACACGGAGGAGACGGAGACAGCGTACAATGAATTTAAATATAATGCATATGCACATACACATATACACATAAAAGCATATACATAGATGTGTACATATTTTACATTTTCCAGTCAGGGTTGAGAAGAACAAGGAAGAGAAAGAAACGAACCCAAACTGTTCACACAGTATATATGCTTATTCAAGTGACACTTCTGAGCTGCGTTCCGGGGCGTCTGCACTTGGCTCTCTCTCCACCTGTCAAGTTGGAGTTCGTCACCGCTTCAGACTGAGTGGTCCAGGCCTTCGTGGGTAAGAAGGCGGCTGCCCGGCTGGAAGGACTGTTCGTGTGGAGATCTGGGAGTTGGCGCTTCCTCTGCCCGTCTGCGGGGCAGGGGGGTCCCAGGCGTGGGCGCAGGGAGCTCCTCACTCGTAGGGCGGCAAACCAAACAGCTCGGGCTGGAAGTCCTGCAGGGACCCCAGCACGAGCGTGGCCTTTGTGGTCAGGTGTCGGCTTAAGTTTCTGTCGGGAACCATGACCACCTGCATCCCGGCTGCAAGGGCCGCCTCCACCCCGTTCGGAGCGTCTTCAAAGACCAGGCACTGTGGGGTGAGGGAGACAAAGAGGGTTGAGACGGCCTTCTCCATAAGCACTCATGGAGCCTGGGTTTTCACTACCCAGTGTCAGCATTTCAGGACGTACTTCACCACGGCAGCCATGTCGGCATGCAGACAGACAGAAAGGAAACGTAGGCTTTCCCGTTTAGGCACCACGGGGAGGAGAGGACTCCGTCCCTCACAGGGTCCGTGGGCATCGCACAGGGGAGAGGGTTCCATCGCCGGCCCAAAGCCTTGCTGAAATGTGGCACAGCTGGGTGGCGAAGCTGGACTCTCGCTCTAAAACTTTATTTTATTCAAATCGTAAGAATCTGTTCAATTGACAACTGGCCATGTAGAACACGAGAGGAAATTGTGGGGGTAGTGGGGAGCTTTTTCGATGTAATATAATTTCAGAGCTGCTAACATTCCAAGTACTGTAGTTTGGAAATCAAATGGTTAGGGTGTTTTAGTGACAGACTCAGCCCCTGGGTGTGCCAGTCGTGTACCAGACGTTTCCTGAGCACGGAGATTTAGTACCAGGTGCGGTATGTCTTCTGGCTCATTCAGATGCCCACATCCACACGGGGGTGTCTGCGCCCTGTGTGCATCAGGAAGGTCCTCAAAGTGCCATCCTGTGACCGTGCAACTGCAAGTTTCACATCAGGACTCGCCCCAAACCAGAGACAGAAGTCTACCCCACGGAGGAATAGATGTGTTATCCATATACTGCCTTCCCTCCCAGGAAAACATGCACTGGGAAAGTGTCCTTGGCTCCTGGAATTCCACACTGAGCATGAAATCAGCTTTATTCTCTTCCAGTGAGAGCGCAGGAACCAGACACCTAAGAGGGCTGCTCTCGTCACACACACACACACACACACAGACACACACACTCACTCTCTCTCTCTCTCACACTCTCTCTCTCTCTCTCTCTCTCTCTCTCTCTCTGTCACACTGTTACTGCTGGTCTGCTCTGGAACAGGTCACTGACTTCTTTTCTTTCCTTCCCTCCTTTACTTTCCTCTGGGGCTGAGTTATTTATGAGCCGACTTGCCCCAGGGCCAAGGCAAGGACAAAGTGAGTTACTACTTCTCGTGACAGTAGGTCAGCACCAGGGACCTGCACAGCGTGGGCTGGGGCCCAGGAGAAGGAGCGAAACCTGGACAGCCCTGGGCACACAGGACAGCTAGGCCCACCGACGTCCTCGGAGGACTTCTGAAGCCCCCTGGCAATTTTTTTTTTTTCTTTTAAACAGATTCTCTGCTTCTACCGTGAGATGATGGTCTCCATGTCAGGGTGGGGAAATGGCTGCTTATACGGTCCAGGTGTGCTTCTTGGTTATCTGATGCTGACACTTCCTGTTGGTGACATTTCTGTCCCTGCCTTTTTACAGTTATGACCTGATCGTATTCTAAATGTCCCTATTGTTTGATCTGGGACCACAAACAGGCACTTAAATGTCAACTGACTTCAACTGACATTCTGTTTTGAAAGACCTGAGGATCTGGAAGCCCTGTGCAGTGCACCCACGAAATTCCAGCTGGGGCCGAGGAGGAGATCTGGTTGATCCCTTGGGGTAACGGTGGTAAGCTGGAGTCCTGAAGGCAGGTTTTGTTTTGTGTTTGTGCCGGGCTCCTTCCCAGGAGGACGCAGGCAGCTGCGAGGGGAAACTGGTGGCTCAGAAACCATGGCACTAAGCAAAACAGGGGCCCAAAACCTCTGTCCTCATCGGAGAACCGCGGGCAGTGCATTCACACCCGGAGGCCCGGTCCACATGCCGCTGAAGGTCCAGGAAATAAAAGGAGGAATGGGGGCGTGGTGAGGACAGGCTTGCTGGGTATTTATGGCCCCGATTCAGGGAGCGTAACTGACACACCCTCCTTCTGAAAGTCTCCCTGCCCCTCCAGGCGTGCACCGCTTACTGGTTTCTGTTTTCAGTTCACCGTTTGCCCCCACCCAATTCTGGAATGAATCATCCCCTCATAGCTCTGAGGTGTGAAACATAACTTTCAGGACGCAAGCGGTGAAGAACGGCGAACATCACGGAGGCCAGCCTGAGGGACAGCAGGGAGGACGGGCGTGGGGGGCGAGGCGGCAAGACACGCTGAAGTGTGTCCGTGTCTGTCAGCCAGAAAGGCTGGGCCCCGCAAGTGACTCGGGGGAAAAAGCCAGCAGGCGGACCAGGGAGTCTGGACAGAGCCGTTTGAGATGCTGACTCCTCTGAAAGGCCGAGCGCGATGGCAGCCCATTGTAAATACGGTCAGAGGAGTAACTGAGGCCCTGAGTGTGCACATGTGTCGGGAGCACCTAACGTCCCTCCTACCCCCTTTCCCCTTTCTCCTTTCCCCCGCCCTCCCCGCTCAGCAGTTGTCAAAAACGCCCTCCCAGGGCGGCAGTGGGGCTCTGTACACCTGCTGACGAGAGTTCCAGAAGGGCAGAGACACTGCAAGAGAATCTGAAGTCTTAAAAGCGGATGGGCCAGTCCAGGCGAGCGGGGAGGACGAGAGTCTGGCAGGAAGACTTAGCTGCAAACGGGGCTGGGTGGGCCTGTGCCGTTGACGGGGAACGGGAACCTCTGGGCCTCTCTGCCCAGGCCTTGTTCTCACACAAATTGAGCAGAGCAGCTAAGTGCAGGACAGAAAACAGACACGACGCGAATCCGGCCAAGAACCAGCACCAGCGCCGGGTCCACACGGCCCACCCAGCACGGGACTTGATTCCCAGTCACGCGACAGCCCTGGGAACTGTGGGGCATCCCCCTCCGTCTTAGAAACAGCAGGATTACCAAGCAGCACACTGTAAAAACGCCTCGAAAGGTTTCTGTGCAGCCATCACTCTCTGTGTCTTGACCCATGTGTCCAAAGCTTCTAAGGATGACTCGGGGAAAAGCACCCCATGTCTAGAAACCTGAACACTGTGTGGCCATTGACTGCTCGGCTTGTCTAAGCATTAAAATGAAAGAGTGCATCTTTGAAAGTTACCCAGGAAGATGTGGCCCGTTCATCACGGGGTTCGAGGGGCATAAAACCATACAAAGACATAAGCTAAACCATACAGCTTACATCATACTCGAATAGAAGGAGGAAATACTTTCCTCTTGCAAGCACCAAGATATCTCCTGGCAGTTTCTAATCGCCACACGCAGCCAACGCAGGCCACGCTTTGCCCGTCCTCTTCTTTTTAAGTATTTCACTGCTCCCTTAGTGACCAGCCCAGCCCTTCCCACCCTGCACTGACTGACAACACTTGACCTTCAACTCACTCCCACCTCCTTGTAAAATGTGAACAAGGTAATTTGCACTTTGGTTTCTGCAGAAAGAGACCTCCCTCTCGACAAAGGGTCTGCAGGGGCGGCAGGCAGGTGGAGAGGTCACGGGAGCAGAACACCCTTTCTCCCTCCCGGACCCCTCATTTCATCCCCCCTCCAGGAGATTCTGTGGACGCGGGTGGGTACGAACGTTCCATGCCCATGTGACTAATGCAGTGACCTTTGCAGCACAGCACACGTAGCGGGCACTCCAAGGCACACGGCCATGACTTCAAAGAAGTTGCTGGTGACAACTGTCCTTCTCACAGCTTCTGCTGGGCTGCGACGAGGTGGGGCTGCACTAAACGCACCTTCTTGAGGTGCCGGGCAAAGAGCGGGCATCTGAGGAGCAGCTGCCAAATTCGAGGAAATGGCACAAGTTCCCTGTACAGGAGTCAAAGCAACAAAGGGGGCCGAGGAGTGTCCAGTGGAGGGCAGCAGCCAGCCCAGCCCTCTCCTGCTGACAGACTAGGCAAGGTGACAGGGGACAACCTTTAAAAGAATGACACAGCCCTTGAGGCTACGACATAAACTGGTTAGAACCAACCAGGCCCAAGATGGCGGAAGATCCGACTTGCAGGAGACCTTGAGCCTCACTATACGCTGACTGTGATACATCAGCTGCTAAATGACACACCTGCAGGCATCATGAGTTCCCAGACTGACCTAGGAAGCCAAAAAGCGGGCAGTGGCCCAATTCCTGGAAATCCCCACCCCCTCCCCCAAAATATTTGGAATAACCCTCCCACTTGTTACCTATGAAATTATCCAGCTCATAAAAAATAACCACCGTGCACCCCGGGGCGGCTCTCCCTTCTGAGATGAACCGCATTCTGTGTCTGGAATGTACGTCTCTCTAAATCAACTAGCTTTCACTACTATGCCTCGTTCTTGAATTCTTTCCTGCGCGAAGGCAAGGATCTCACTTGGTGGGGCACATTGCAGGGGCTCACCCAAGACGTGGGTCATGCCCATCGTCTGGTTTCCCCTTCTCCTGCAACACTGTCAAGGGTGAGGGGCCTGAGCCAAGGCGAGCTGAAGGTCACAGCAGCACGCAGGTGACAGAATGTAGGAACAGCGCCCGGCTCTCCAGAATCTACTGCTCTTTTCACTTTACCAAGCTGAAGGCTAAAATATATCTGAATTCCATCTGCAGGAGAGCAGATGAGCTTAATTAAACTGTAGCTTGAAGGGTTTAATTTAGAAAGAATGACATTTCCAACTACTGGGGAGGTGAAGCGAAGTGGTTCGTAGGCTCAGCTCCCGGAGGCACTGCACCACCTTCTCTGAAGATGCCTGGGTCCAGCAGTGCCCTGGAAGATGGCCCGTGTCCACGATCTTCACCCAGGCGCTTGTCGAACCACCCAGAGAGGCAGAAGGTCCTTTAAAGGTGAGGATCCTACGAGTGAGACGGCCCACTTGATAACTAAGAAGTTGCACAAAATAGAGTCCTTGTCTGACAGTGGTGGAGAGAACGGATAGAAGCCGACGGAATTAGGGAAATCCTCTGGAAGCAACAGAGTTTGATGGATGATATGCTGCATGCTGGGGCAAAGGAGATTCCCAGCTCTCTGATGTGGAGGGCACTGGGGCCATCATTCTGTGCAGGGAAGGAGAGCCTGCTTTGTCACACCCTGGGTTTGAGGCCACTGTGGGAGGGTCAGGTAGAGAGATGAGGGGCCTCCCCACGTCCTGGGTGAGTGGAGGTGGGCTGGGTGTGGAGCTGTAAAGAGGAGGAGGGAAAGATGGAGACGAGGAGGGAAAGAGGGAGACAGGGTCTGGGCAATCTCAGTTTTCCACAGTGAGCGAGGACCCAGGATGGAGGAAGCCCCAGGGACAGCGGGGTCTGAGGGGGAGCCAGGAGAGGCGGCGGAGGGGCCAGGTGAGGGGCAGCCCCGCGGCGATGCCAGGTTCCTCATAGGATCAGGTGTGTCATCAGATGGCCCGGGGCCCCTCCCCTCTTACTTCCAGGGGCTCCCACCTGTGTGCAGAGTCACCGTCCCCACCGTGCTTCTCCTCCTCAGCCCAGGCCAACAAGGACTCAGTCATCAGTCCTGCTCCCCTGCTCCCTGCAGTTCTCCAAGACAAACACTGTCCAGATCTGAGGTGACACTTGGTAATTAATTTTATGTTTTAAACAATTACACGTGTCCCATTTTTAAGTCATACACTTTTCTGGAACTCATGAACTTTTTACATGGGACTATGTCCTGTCTAGGGAGCAAAGCTTTTCCTTTTGCCAGGTAAAACACAAAATTTGACCTGAGGTCACTCTGGTTCACTGTCATGACTCTCAGAGGACCTGGCATTGTGTGTATGCAAATTTCAGTACCTCTGAAAGCAACGCCCGTGATTATTCATTATATGTGAAGCCAGGTATGATCCAAATCGAATCACTAAGACAATTTTCGACTTAACCACTACTTTTAAGTTGAAACTTTCATTGTATCACTTTTTGCAGTAGATTGGACTCCATACATTAATTTTGTAATATCAACTTCAATTTTCACACTGTGAGACATCAAAACTTTGATGTCTTAAATGTTACGTTTGATCAATTTTTTGTCAAGAGCACTCATATCTAAGGTTTAAGTTTTATTTGTCTTCATGCTCTGTGCCAGACAGTGAACTACCTATAAATAAGCACCACAATATTATGACACAATATATACACTTAACTAGTAAACTTTAGGTACTGTTGTAAAAATGACTGAGCTTTGCATGCATTTTGTTGTAAATTAGTACTTTTGTTTATGTTCTTCACTTTTTAATCCATCTATCCACTCATCCACCATGCATTCATCCATCCATCCATGCACCCACCCACCTATCCATCCATCCACTCATCCATTTATCCATCCATCTACGATCCATCTATCCATCCACTCATCCACCATCCACCAATCCATCCATTTTTCCAGGCATCCACCATCCATCCATCCACACAACCATTCACCCATCCATCCATCCACCATCTCTCTATCCATCCATCCACTCTTCTACCATCTATTCATCCATCTAGCCACCCATCCATCCATCCATCCACCCATCCGTCCACCCATTCATGCATCCACCATCCATGCATCCATCCATCCACCCATGTGTCTATCAAAGTAACCATCCACCCATGTACCCATCCCTATCTATCTACCTACCTACTTACCCACCCAGCCACCCACCTATCTATAGCTGTGCTATGGTCTGTTATGGCTGTGCTATGCTACTATTTTACTGAATTAACTTGAGTCTGAAAATAAAAATAATAAAACCAGTACTGACATAAACATATTTATAACCAAATCCTCTAGAGCTGCAGGCTACATACATGAATGAATCACACCACCAAATTGATGCCTCTTCCTTTTGAGAAAAGCTTTTGAAGAAATGTAGGATTTAACAACTCTGTGGGCATGGGTGGCAGGCTTCCTAAGGCATTGTCACTTTATTCATGAAAACTACATTGTGAGGCACCCTCAGTGTCTGTTTTAAAGTGCATGCATGTAAATTAAGTGCTGAGCAAAGGACTTTAAGATAGCTCAGAAAACTTTCTCTTATTTTCCCTTTTAATAATACAGATTGTGTCCACCGATTTCTCAGCAACCACTAGAAAGCCCAGAGAAGCTTGCAAAGGCGCCAAGTACTTTTAAGAGTCTTAAAACAAGTGTTGAGAGTGCTGCATGGTCAACAGAATCCTTTTTCCTCTTCCTACTTCCTCTATGTAGTCAAGTAAATATGCAGTCACGTCCGTTTCCTCGACCTTTACCAAGACACATGTGAAACACAGGTGGGCCCCAAGGCCCCTGTTAGTTTCGCATGTTAAGAGTCAACTATGACAACAGCCTTGAAGATGATCCACCGACATGACTAATACTCCTAAATATATACTATAGGCTGAACTGTGTTTCCCCAAACTCAAATGCTCTACCTTAACACCCAATCTATTTGGAGATAGAGTCCCCAGAAGGATTTTAAGGTGACACGAGTCCCAAGGGGGGCCCTAACCAGTTAGGGGGTAGTGTCCTTCCAAGAAGAGAAAGAGGGAAGCTGCTGTCTCTGCCCTCTTCCCGCCCCCCACTCAGAGGAAAGGCCACGTGGGGGCACAGGAGCCCAGCAGCGAGCCCTCCCCAGAAGAGAACCAGCCACAGCCCTCACACTGGACTGCCGGGGCCAGGAGCAGCGAGGACACACGCGTGTGCTGTTGAGGCTGCAGATGTGTGGTGCTGGGGCCGGCAGCCAGCGCACACTCGTGCTGTATGCAGGACAGTCGGTTGTATGCAGTTTCCAATCAGCACTTCCTCAGAGGAAGTGCCTGTACACGTCTTAGATCAAAACTGCCCATGGTCTGGGGAGAGGAAGCAAATGTTTCCAGGATGCCGTGACTCCACGAACGCCTCCAACAGCAGCAGCACGGCGCGGTTTGTCTGCCTTTGGGCGTAGCTCCTAAAGAGGCTTAAGCAACAAACAGGATTATCACGGGACAGAGGGTGCCTGTGCCGACCTGCGGAAGTGATTTTCCTCACTGCCGGCAACGCCGTGTGCCGGAGGGGCCGCCAGCCCTCGTGGGGAGTGACACAAACACACAGGGAAGGCCTCAGTCACTGCTGGACCTGGAGGGGGTCAAATCCATCGTTGCCAAATGGGCGGACGGCCAAGCTGCTGCTCCAGGGGTGATGTGTCACCGCCGCCAACGCCCGAGGCCTCCTTTCAGTCCGCGGGATGCCAACACCTGTTGTTTATGGCCCAGCAACCTGCCCACCGATGACGACAGGTCCTTGAAGGCAGGCCCTCCAGGATCTGCTTTACGTTCACAAAGGTGCCTGGGCTCTCCGTCCTGCGCACACACCGAGTGCCCACCGACCAGACGAAAGCCGGTTTTTATACACAACCATTGCCAAGTCAGCATGTGTGGAAACAACGATGTGCTGGATTCCAGGGGAGGCCTGCAACCTTTCTAAGCATCTCTCAGTTCATTTCTCAACTGTCTGCTAGGATGTCATTAGGTACGAAGTTTCCAGAATGTTCTTTGATGCAGCAGTCCAGAGAAACTGTTTGTGAAAACGAGCCTCATCACATTCACCGAGGGACTGGATGTTCTGATGTACAATTAGCACAAACAAGTTCCCAGAAGGACCGCCCTGGATAAATCTGTTGTTTCAACGTTGATGGAGAAGTTTCCCAACCATGAAAGTCTGTTTTCAGAAAAAACCAATGAAGGTCCCCAAAACCAGCGCTCTGAGGACCATACTGGGGAAAGTTTGAAGACAAAATGCCTGACAGTGGCATGATTCACATGAATGCAAATAAATTCACTGTCTGTGTTTTCTCAGAGTGTTCTGAACCTCACCTGTGCAGAATGACTTTAACGTACACTGCTTACAATAAGTAAAATCAGATGAGGCAAATTTTCAGTTCAAATGTCCACCGGCTCTAACATGTAGGTCACACTTTTATTTCATTAGAAAGGGAAGTGGACGGAACGTAAGGAGACCTGGGAGGTGCCTTCCGTCTGAAGCCTCCTGAGGACAAAAGGTGTCCAAGGGGGCACGTGGCAGGTCACAGGGAGCATGTCCTGTCCGTTGTCCCTGTCCTCTTGGTGGGGAGGAGTGTAACATCTTCTCAGTCTTCGGATACGGAGGAGGCACCCTCCTTCCCCTCCAGTAACCTGGGATTCACAGAGAGCCTCAGCCCAAGAGTGGGACCAGCGGTCTGGAGAATAGTAAGGATGTGCTGGAGCCGGGCAAGGGGTGGGTGGGAAGTGGGGCATCGCTGGGCAGAGGCGGGGGACGCTGCAGAGCGGGCATCACACCCCTGAAGGCAGGCGTAGGGCCACTGGGGAGGGATCCTGGGTCCATGCGGGCCGAGAAAAATTCTCTAGTAGTATAAAGGGCAAGCCCTGAGTTTCTGAGGCTGTTCCTGGGGTTTGCAAACGGTGTGGGGGGACATCTGTTAACTAAGGGCCCCAGCTGACCCAGCCCTTTGTGTCACAGGGATCCCTGTGCGACCACAGAGCCACACCCTGGGTTTCCTGCTTCCTAGACACCACCCAGCAGATGCTCAGCATGGTGGAGTGAGAGCCACAGAGCTACCCAGGACTGGGGGTTCCCAGTGGTCCCCCAGTACCCCCAACACATGCCCGACTGATCACAGGCCGCAGGTACTTGTAGCTGCTGGTAAAATGAACAACGGAAGTATATTTACCTTCAAAAAAGGAACGTAGTAACAATAATACTGTCTGGGGGTTGGGGGGCTGGTCAAAGGAAAGGACTGATAAATACTGCATTCCATCAGCAATCTTCCTCTACCCTGACTGAGGACAAATGAGTGGACTGAACATGCCTCAACCTTTCATGGCTTTATCTGCTCATAGGTTTACATCATTTTAGCCGCTGACTCAGTTCCTCCATCTCATTGAACAGTGGCAGGAAGGACCTCCGACTCACCTCACCGATACGTCACCCCTGTGGGATGTGTGGTCCTCTATGCTGGACCCAGACTGGCCTGCAAGTGTGGATATCGGACCCCTTGTGACCTGGAGACCAGGGGCATTGGGGCAGCCAGGGGGTGACGGTCCCTTAGACGGTTAAAGGGACCTTGCAGATGGGATTCAGGTTGTGGACCTGGAGACAGGGAGGCGCCTGGACTAAATGGGTGGGCCTCGTCTAATCAGGTGTGCCCTCCACACAGAGAATTTTTATGGCTGGAGTAGGGGAGATGCTGCAGAAGGAGTGATTTCAAGAAGAGTAGGAAGAGTCTGATGCACCACTGCTGGCTCCGAGACGCAGGGCCCACGGCAAGGACCAGAGTGAGGCATCTAGGAGCTGCAGGTGAAGCCCGGTGACATGCAGCCAGGAGCAGGGACCTCAGTCCCATCCTGCAGGGAGCTGGATTCCACCGGATAAGCTACAGAGTGGGTGCTCCCCTGGCACCTCCTGTGCGGAGCCCAGCCAGCCACCATCTTGGTTCCACGCTTGTGACACTCGGACCAGAGGCCCTGCTATGCCAGGCCTGGGAGTGTGCCCTACGGAACTGTGAGATAGAAGTCTGCGTTGTGGTAAGTCACTATGCTTGTGTGTTACGTGTTACAGCAGCAGTGAAGAGGAACACGGGTCACTAGTCTAAGGTTAAGCGTCAGAAGTCAAAGTCTAGCTTCCTAGGTACACCCAGCTGATGGTGGAAAGAATAAAACAACGTACAACCACTGTGCCTTCTGGTTATGCTAAGAGGCCTTCAGCTAACAAAACAAACCATGGTCCAACTTGCTGACGGCCCAGAAAAAGGATCCTGGCAAGAAACTCCCAACCAAATGGCCAGTCCACTTCACTTGTGCAGAATTCACTTCCTGGTTACTTGCGCGTTCATCCAGGGGCCGGTGATGCCACATTTTAGAAGACAGTGAGGGGTCTGCCTTCCTCCGGTTCATGACCGAGACTCTCAGTATCAGGAGGACACTAAAGAGTAACTGGTCCAAGAGCCCCAGCACCCCTTGAAGAGAACTGGACCCTCTTGGAAGCAGTTCAGACAAGCTATTGCCAAGTCCGGACTGAATGGGGGTGACCAGCTGTCCCCACTGGCCCGGGATTAGGTCCGGCCAATGGGTGACCAGACATCCCCACTGGCCCGGGATTAGGTCCAGCCACTGGGTGACCAGCCGTCCCCACTGGCCCGGGATTAAGTCCGGCCAGTGGGTGACCAGCCGTCCCCGCTGGCCCAGGATTAGGTCCGGCCAGTGGGTGACCAGCCGTCCCCGCTGGCCCGGGATTAGGTCCAGCTAATCGAGATGACTTAGTCACCCTAGTTTAAATGGGCAAAATGATGGGGACGTATCCATTCTGGACACACTTTCCGAGGATGGTCTTTAACAACCTTGAGAAAATCACCCTTGAGTTTGTTAAAGGCCACCCTTCCTTAGAAATTACTGGGGACTGTTAACTGAGCATCTCTTTAACCTAGCGTGTGACCAGTCCAGTGTGTCTCGGGCATTTTATTCACTGTCAGTCCCCAAGGAGCCTTTGTAGAAAGACATTTTTTCACACCAGCAGGTGCCGATGGTACGCCAGTAACTCAGACGAGAAAGCTAAGAGGAATCCTGGAGTAACCAGCATAGGAAGGAGCAGCCAGGCTAAGCGGTTTACACGTCACGGGGGCTGTGAGGAACTGGGGACACTGAGGCGGAATCGGACCATAACAACACTATCATTCCAGTGTTTCAGAAACATTCCAAAGGCAAAACTATGGAATTAGGAAGAAATTCTCAGCACTGTCAGTTCAACGTCATCGCTCCCCTCTTCCAGCAGAATTGAGTGTGTCTAACAAGATTATGCGTGGGCATGACTGTTCAGTTAATTTTTTAGAAATCCCGAGATACAGCTCACCCTTACACATACCTGGAGTCCTGTCACATTTTCACTCTGTGCTGGTGGCTTAAAATAGACAGGTCATATGCACACACTGCGATGACGACCTAATGAGAACTGTCATTCTTTGAAACGGCGATACGAGATTTTACCCCCTCGTGTGCAAATACACGACGAACTGAGAAAATGCTTAGGCGTCATACTGGGAGCACCGCATTATTTGAATAAATTATAAAGGAGCCCCTCGAGTCGTGCTACCAATCCCCGTAACAGAAAAGTCGCTTCTGGCGTATCATTTCAGCCATTCACATTTTGTTTGATGTATGTGTCTGTGTGTATGAATACAAGGAATGAGGAAAAATTAACTGCTTAGCAATCTATTTACCAGGAGTCACACTGAACAAAACCTAACAGAAACATGACAGAGAGGCCCAGGGGAGACCTCTTGTTGGGTTAAGCCTTGGTGACAGCCCAGGGACATGCTGCGGCCACTGTTTCTGCTTGTTCCACTGGGGGGACGTGAAGGGGCCGGGAACAGGTCAAAGGCAATGACTATTTGATGTTAAAACGGAGAGGCATGCGGGTCAGGTGATCTGGGAAGAAGCCTGTGTGGGAGGTTTATCGCATCTGCCGTCCAGGGAGGGTGGGTCCCTCCCATCATTCCATCAGCCACAGTGAGTTCCAGGTAATTATGGTTTTAGATACTGCAAATGCAGTTGTCAGCTATGCAGTATCCACCTATGGAATGTCAGGTAGCCCATTTCTTAACGGCAACTGGGAAATGTCAGACTGGCTGCATAACTTACCCGTCATCAGAGGGTCATGCGCTACGGACCGGATTTCAGCGGTGCTGCCGGCAGGGGGAGTCGCTATGAAGGTCTGGGGAGGTGAGAGGGAACAGGTCTCATCGCTGGGCAGGAGGGCTGGACTGGACACCAAGGCACTGGAGCCACACGGGTGGGAAGGAACGAGGAGGCGCTGGGAGGAAGGCTGCAGGTTCCCGGGGCGAGATCAGAGGGGTCCGTGAGTTAGACCGCAGGTGGGCTGAGCACGAGAAGGGGGAAGAGGTCTCCCGACCCAGGGATCACGGCGCCTGGCGTGGGACCAGCTGGTTAAAGTGGGAACCAGACCAGGGTCCTGGAGACCAGGACTCACTGAGGCCACGTGGGTGGTGAAGTCAGGACTTGAGGTCATTCAGGAACGCGGAGGCCGGGGAGCTCAGCAAGCAGAGGCCTTGCCTTCGGCCAGCCAGATGGCAAACATTCAGAGGAGGAAGCAAAGAAGGCAAGGAGTCTTGGGTAAGAAAAGAACAGGGCCGTTCGGTGGTGAAGGGGCTCTGGAACATGCCACGGGGACCCAAGGATTACTCTGAGCTGGAGACACTTGAGAATCAGCAGCTGCAGGAAGAGGCTTTCTCTAAATTCTCCTTATCTTCCTGAAAGCAAAGCCTCCCTAAAGAATTCACCTGTCATAAGTCCCCTCCCCAGGAGTTTCACACCTGGGGAAGGTTGGCTTTTTATGGCTGAAAAGAAGTCAGCAGAGGTCAGCGCCTGGAGAAGAAATCACCTGAACAGACGCCGTCCTACAGCTATCTTATCTCCCACCTGTTCTCCTAAGAGCCCATTTGTTTTCCCCTAAAAGTCACTTGTGCTTCCAGAAGTGCCCCTTTCTCTGTCCCAAGCCCCTATTAAGATGGTATATAAGCCCCAGGTTCTAACTGCCGCCTTGAATCACACTGTTCTGTGAACTGCCTCGTTCTTATAGAAACAGAAATGTGTATTTTCTCTGGCTAACGTCATCTGTCAGTTTAATTTACAGCCCCCAAGGACCGAACCTAAGAGAGGACAGAACCTAAGAGAGGACAGAAAATGCTCTTCCTCCTCCACAAGCAATCTCGTCCACAGAAGCTCAGAGGGGACACCAAGCAAAGGCAGATTCGATGAAAGAAAAGATGTGTAAGGGGAGGAATTATGAAGGTAATCGTTGAGATCTTCTTCTAATGAAAAAGGGAGGTCCTGGTACACCAGGTGATAAGAGACAGGAGATACATACCAAAGACAGTGACCAGAGGCCCTTGTATTTTGCTCAGGGGTTCTGAGTGACAGGAGAAGACGGTCATGAGGCCTGGGCAGTGATGGCCAAGGCTGAAGGGTCCCTGAGGCCCTGCGAGGTGGCCCACTAGGACCCAGTGGCTCTCGTCTCCCCCGCGAAGAGCTCCAGCATGGCTGCACACCCATTAATACTGGGGTGCTGGGAAGAGAAGGACTGACTACAGAACACTGAACCCCCCACAGGGCAGAGGCCCAGCACAGCGCTCCAGGCCGCCTAGTGTTAACTTTAAATTGGACAGAAGCAAAGGGCACACTTGACCCCTGCTATTCTGGGAGGGGAGAAGCGCTTCACAGAGGGTAACAAACGTCAGGAACACGCCCACAGCCTATGTCTGTCTGCGGACTTTGGGCACAGACACAAGGCACACTGAAAAGAGGCACAGACAATGAGTTTTTCAATGAACATGTTTCCTTGTCAAGAGATTATGTAAAACATGTCGACTGCCATTTCAGGTACCGAAAAGTCAACTCAGGTGGTTACTTCTGTTTGCGAAGAAATGCGCTTTTATGACAAAGTCATTGTGCAGTTCAACAGAACTCACTTACTCATTTTTTTTCTTTTCACTCTCTAGGTATATAAAAGCTTAATGTGCGGAAGTTGCTTCAAGACAAAAACAAAACAGAAAAAGTAATTCAAAAGAAGACCCTGAAACTCAGCCCTTAACGTTAGCAAGAGAACGAAAACACGCAGAGTCGCGATGGCTACGGTTTTAAAAGATGGATTTCAGGTTTCACTTGTAATGTACTAAATAGAACCCAGGAAATCACGTGTGAACATGCCATCATTTTTATCTTGCAACAAAGATGTGCCTTTTTCAGGCTAGGCACTCGAGTGGCAGAGCTCACATGGCTGGGGGCTGGGGGTGACTCTGGCCTGGTCCCTCCACCTGCTCCAGGACCCTGAGTCCCCCGGCTGTCTGGAAGCCTGCAGACGCCTGTGTGCTGTAAAGGCTGGGGTGATGATAACCCCTGGCCCACGGTAACCTGTGCCCCGTGGGGCCCCTGGGGTCAGTGGGGGACGCCCACATGCCGAGGCCTCCTTGGCACCCAGCAAGCACTCAGTGATGCTCGCGAGCATGAAGATGGGTGAAGGGGACTTCTGAAGAGGGCATATGAGGACCGCGTACTTTAAATACAAAAGAATGATACATTAAAAAAAAAAAAAAGAATGATACATAAGTTAACTTAGAAGAACACGCTTTCAGTGAAAACTTACTAAATGCCAGCTCTGTGAGGCATCTTCTCCTAGTAAAATGGTAAGTGATTTCTTAACAGAAACGTCCCCTTTCTTGCTACGTGCTTTCTACTGCTTTCCCGTTACTGCTGCTGCACCGAATGCATCTGCGGACACCCACAGCATAATAAATTCCCCACGGCAACCGTGACTCTCTCTGGGGACTGAACAACCACGTGAAACGCCCTTGACCTTTGAGGCTCACCGCCCCCACGTGCTGGCGCCTGCACTGCGTCAAAGAGAAAGCGTGTCCTATTTCCACAAGCCTCTTTGCAACTGTTTCCCGTACTTGGAAGACAAGTCCAAGTACAGGATGTGGGGTGCCTCCCCAGCCGGGAGCCCGGTGACCCCTTCCTGGCCCGTTACACCACGCTCAACCCCAAACCCCTGACCGTGTCTGCCTAAGAAACAGGACAGGGGAGGTTTCATTCCTGCAAGTCACACACCTGCACAAAGAAACGTGGGTTAGTAACTAGGGTAGAGGCGGTGCTTGCCCAGTTCTCCCCGACAAGTCTAGCACAGACAGGGCAGCGCGGGAACGCAGGGATGCTCCAGCTCCGTGCAGAGCCTGGGGGCCACGCGAGGGGAACTCCTGCACAGGCGGGCGCCGGACGGTGGTGCCCTGCTCTTCCTCGCTTTCACTGCAACTGCTCTCCGGCAAAGCCAGCCACATGAACTTTGTCTCCACACGCACCGGGAAACCTGGAAACGCCACGGCTCTGTGAACAGGGCACCTGGCAACGGGAGGACGGCCTGGAGCAGGGAGAAAGGCAGCAGCCTCCTCCTTTCACTGCCGCAGCCACACAAAGGGGCAGCGCGTTCAAGGCCACCCTCTTATGTCATCTTTATCGGCTGTGAAGATGGGCCGCAAGCAGGTGCCTCCGACTGTGAGCCGCTCTGGGGACCAGTCTGCCCAGGGCAGCACCTCACTCATGGGTAACAGATATACATACAGCAACTGCAGCAAACAAAGAGAGTGGCTTCAGGAGGGCGTGCTGACCCGAAGGGGTGGGGAAATTCCTTAAGAAGGGGGCAGAGGTCTGAGGGAAGAAGAACCCATGTGTGTGCATGAGGTCTGCAGCAGGACGCCAGGCACACGGACGCACAGCTGTCCTGATGTAAGACGCAGAACCCCACGGCGCCCAGGACCTGCCCTGGCAGCCCCCGAGGCCTCATCTTTGACTCCACGGCTTAGCAGCTGGACCACCTCAGGCCCGCCCCTCGTGCAGTCGCTGATCTGAATCAGCCCATGTATGTGTGTTGCTAGGAATACCCCACCGCTGGCCCTCAATGAACGCGTGATGACTTTAGGCTGCGGTGTAATAAAAATATACGTATTTGGCCTTTGTCCCCGGTTTCCAGCACAGAGATCCTAAAACCCTTGGAATTTCCTGAGCAATAAGAGTGCCTTTTATTTTTTTTTATTGGTAATAAGCCCCTTTCAGCCACGCCTGAGTTTATGCTAAGGAAGTCACTCCCCTGGGCCCCCAGTCAAGCCAGACCAAGGCCGGTTTAAATGGTTGGAACCTTCATCCCGCCCCCAACTTCCAGGTCCAGAGACTCACCAAGGGCCAATGATTTTAATCAGCAGTGCCAGGTAATGGGGCCTCCATGAAGCCCCCTAGCAAACAAGGTTCTCGGAGCTTCTGCAGACACGGAGGTGCCGGGAGGGCGGTGCACTGAGACAGGGTGTGGAAGTGCCACCCCCCAGCCATACTTTGCACTAAGCATGACTTCTACTGGACGATTCCTCTTACAACACACCTGGAAGCGGATGCAAGGAAAGTGTTTTCCTGAGTTCTGTGAGTCATTCTCGTGAATTATGAAAACTGAGAAGAGGGTCGTGGGGGATCCCCCAAGTCTGTGGTTGGCGGGGCAGAAGGGTGAGTGGCCTGGCCACCCCACTGGTGGCTGGTGTCTGAAGTGGGGGCAGACTTGCGGGGCTGAGCCCTTAACCCAGGGGGTCTGCACTCACTCCAGGTCGTCAGTGTCAGAACTGAATTGGATCCTGAAAGGCCCAGTGGAGTCCGGGAAACCAAAGAAGAGTTATGTATTTTACACCAGAAATTGACACAACACTATAAACTGACTATACTTCAATAAAAATATATATACACAAAAGGGAAAAAGGAAAGGGGTTAAATGTATTTCAACTGCCCTGACAGGTTCAACGCTGGGCCCTGGGATGAAAAACCAGACCACTGAAAGATCATCCTCTCTCAACTGCATTGGGAGGGGACTTTGAGCAAGCTTCCCTGAACTAAATGGTCAGCATCCCATCGTGGCTCACTGGTTAGTGAGAGAGGTGAAGGGTGAGAAGACCCTTCATGGAAACTGTTCCTGGCACTAACTCCCCACAAAGCAGCATGCGGGCCACCGTCATCCTGAGGAATGCCCGTCATGCTGCAGACACGCCTGGGTCACCAGCAGGAACCCCTTGAGAAGCCTGGGATGCTGTGGGATTGCTGTCTGCAGATGGTGGAGGCAACGCCCTCTGTGTGAGCAGCTCCCGTGTGCGGCAAGGAGACCCTGCTGCAGGGCTGCACAGGCACCATGCACTCACTCCGAACACTTTCCCCAGTCTCAGAACCACTGCATGCCACCCACGGCCACTGCCAACCCTGCATAAGGAAGCAGCCCACGGAGGCAGGACATGGCTTCACGACGGCCTCCTTCCCAGGGAGAAACACAGAAGCCTGGGAACTTGCCCATGGAAAGCAAAGGCCGTGGTGACAAGAAGCCCTGCAGGAAGGAGACAGCCCTGAGGAGCATTCGTTCAGGTACAGGGCAGTGAGTGCTGCTGGCTTAACGTGACCTGGCCGACCGAATCAAATCAAGCCACCATGGGCGCGCGCTTCCAGGTCGGCTGGTCACACAGGAGGCCGCAGCCTGCATGGCGGAAGGCCCCTCCCCTGAACACAGCCGGCCAGCAGTGCTCTCTCAGGCCGAGGCCTCCCCAGATACATTCAGAAATCCGCACGACTCAGGCCGGGTCTCACCAGCCGGGGGGACATGGGGCGGCCGTGGTTCCCACAGGGTGAAGGGGTCTCCCTGTGCACCCCTACCTGATCAGGCCGAGGCCTCCCCAGATACATTCAGGCATCCGCACGACTCAGGCCGGGTCTCACCAGCCGGGGGGACGTGGGGCGGCCGTGGTTCCCACAGGGTGAAGGGGTCTCCCTGTGCACCCCTACCTGGTGACCCCAGTACCCCCCTCTCTCGAGTTGTACGGACTGCCGGGCAGCAGTGGGCACGGAGTGGAACCACACAGACAGTGTGACCCCCACTCCGCTGCCCCCACCCTTCATCCCTGCCAGGCTTACCTTCTCCATGGGGGGAGTGGGCGAAAACCTCCGGGCACACGCCAGGAATATGTCCGGCTCCGGTTTCCCACTCTTCACTTCGGGGTCATCCCCCAAGACGACGTGGTCGAACAGGCTGAAGAAGTCCTCGTGTCTGTGGGTCTTCATCTGGAAGGACGCGGTCCCCGAGCTGGTGGCCACGGCGCAGGGCACGCCGTGCCTCCGCAGGTGGCGGACCAGCTTCTCCACACCTGGGGAGGAGGAGGGACAGCCTTCAGGGACGGGGACAGGCGCCGGGCGCAGGCCTCCGGGGACGCCCCGACTCGGCCACGTCTTCCCAGGAACGAGAGTGCCCACACGCACTGTCCCCACAGCGGTTATCAGCTGGAACGTCCCCACTGGGCACAAAATCGGAAAGCCATTCAGAGCCTAGTGACAGCTTTTCCCAAAGTAACAGAGGAGATTTTACTGGGAAGATGTGGCCTTGCTTCCCCATCCTCTCAGAGCAAACCCTTTCATTTTGCTCTGTGCAAAGGAAGGCCCTGTGCACTCGGGACACTGTGTTGTGTCTGTTTTGAAGCAGGGACTACACAAGGACTATGCTCTTGGTGTTTTCTGAGAAAACTTTTGTCTTCTACAGAAAGCTATTCAGTCATTCCTCACAGCCCTGGATCCGGACCCAGCCTCCATCCGAGGCTGACGGAAAGGCCCCCCGGCTGAAGGAAAGCTGTCGGACCACCTACTAAGGGGCCAGAGAGAGAAACCACAACAACGCACCACGTGAAAGACACATTCCCCTACTCATTAATGGCAGGGCTTAAGTCCCAGGGACACGCGGGTTAATGCACTTATCCACAGAGCCACTGACGAAAGGGCCAGTCATCAGAAATGTGTCAAAAGTGACAGTTCAGCCCAGGCCGGTTACGACAGTAATGTCTAAATCCACCCAAAGTGCTATGGTTTGTATAAAATAGTATTTTACATTATCACGTCATTGTGACTGTTTTAATACTTTTTCAGTTGCTACAGAAAAGATGGATACGGTAATTTTCCCCCCCTAAACCAGAACCCATTTAGTGAGGAACAGATACTGAGCACCTGATCCTTCAGAGACGCTCAGAGGGAGGCGTGGATCTCAACTCCACGCCAAGACACGTGAAACCCTTTAAAGAATACATTAGAATCTAGCACTCGGATGGATGCCAAATTCTGCATCTGACATCCCATCAAAATTCCCACACTTTCAGAGGAGCAAACAGAACCCACAACCAGGAGGAAAAAAGCAGTCATAGAAATGGACGCAGAAATGGCCGAGACGATGGAATTACATAACCTTGTAGAACAGCTTTATAAATATTATATATACGCCCAAATCAGGGACTGTCAGAATGAAAAAAACTAAAACAAAAACAAAAGTGAGACCCGAATACATGTTGTCTGCAAGAAACTTACTTTCAAGATAAATACTTGGTTAGGTTAAAAATAAAAGGATCGAAAACTATGTATCATATCACTACCAATCAAGAGTCTGGGTAGCTATGTTAATTTAACAACAGGCAACCGGGCTTCAGAACAACGAATGACAATTATCAGGGACAACTTTGGACATTTCACAATGCAAAAATAGTTCAACTCATCAAGAAGATACGGTAATTCTAAATGTGTATGCATCAAATAACAGAGCTTCAAAATACATAAAGCAAAAACTCAAAGAACAGAAAGGAGAAACAGGGACAGAGGTTTCAAACTCCTCTCTCAGTAATGGACAGAACAAGAGAGACAAGATGAACCAGACGTCAAAAACACCATCAGGCAACTAAACCCCAATGACATTTGTATAACACTTTACCCAACAACAGCAGAATACCTATTATTTTCAACTGCATATGAAACACTCAACAAGAAGGAACATACTGTATCGGTCAGACAACAATTCTCAAAACATTTTAAAGAACCGAAATCATAAAAAGTAAGTTCCCTGACCACAGCAGAATTAAAACAGGCATTGACGATTGAATAGTACTTGAAAAATCAAAAATAT
Organism: Camelus bactrianus; assembly: GCF_048773025.1. Classification (NCBI taxonomy): domain Eukaryota; kingdom Metazoa; phylum Chordata; class Mammalia; order Artiodactyla; family Camelidae; genus Camelus; species Camelus bactrianus. The sequence continues at coordinate 4,198,233 of NC_133575.1, forward strand.
TTGGACATTAAACAACACACTTCTATGTAAGACGTTGGTCAAATATGAAATCACAAAGGGAAATTAGATGACATTTTGTAGAGAATGAAAATATAACATACCAGATTTGTGGGACATAGCTAAAACATTTTTAGAGGAAAATTTATAGCATTAAATTCTTATATTAGAGAAGAGGGTCTCAGATCAGTGATATAAGTCATCACATTAAAAAACAGCTGTGAGAAAGAAGATCTACAATCTAAGGTTTTATCGTAAGAAGATGAAGGAAAAAGAGAAAATTAAACTCAAAAAAAAAAAAAAAAAAGAATGGAAGAATTAAAATAAGAGAGGAAATCAATGAAGTAGAAAACAGAAAAAAGAACACAGGAAACCAATTAAACCAAAACCTAGTTCTTTAAAAAGATCAATTTAATTGGGAGACTGTTACCTAGACAGATCAAGATTAAAAAAGAAAAAATCCAAGATTACCATAATGAAAGAGGGACAGCACTAAAGGCCCTTAACATGATTAAAAGGATACAGAAAAATATTATGACAGTTCATGCCAATAAATCTGACAACGCAGATAAAATGGACAAGTTCTCTGAAAGATACAAAGCTCCCTCAAGAAGACACTAATGACCTAACTAGCCCTATATCCACTAAAGGAACTGAATCTGTAGTTAAAACACGTCCCCAGCCGAGGGTTGGGTGGCGTCTTCGGTGGGTTTACCAAGGGTCTCAGAAAGAAAGCACGCCGACACTAAAGAAGCCTCGGAAAACCAAAGGGAACGCTCACTTCCCAACTCATTTTGTGAGACCAGACACAGGTCATACAACAGAACTACAGAGGCATGCGTCTCATGAACACACACACTTAGCCTCACCCTGAGAGCAAATTCCAACCAGTGGGAAAGTATTCCACCTGAAGACTTTCTATGGCGTTTGAATCTTCTATTTTAAAATATTAAAAAAAAAAAAAAGCCACACCATTCAATTCGTTTGCAACAACCACTGATGAATATCATGGAGAAATATGTATTATTTATTAGCTAAATTTCAATAAAAACCTTTACTGATCTGGTAAGTGGGATGAAACAATCATCATAACAAATATACATCCAATCACCACCTCGCTCAGGATACAGAGATTAGAGCTGAGTGACAAGCTGACCTGAATTTAAAACAGAATATTCAGATTTCTGTTATCACACAATAGCAAACCAACACATTCAAAAAATAATATAGCATATTTAACTACATGTTTTCTCTAAAACCTACTGGAAAAAGAAAATTGTGCAGGAAAAGTTCTTTGGTGCTATTCATTAAAAAAAATTTATATATGGTTTTATTTCATTAATCCTTCTAACATTTCTAGTTCTGTGGATACTTTGTAACGTGCCTAATGTTAACAGAGCAGTGCTATACACAGACACACACACACCACCAAGACTATACTGGTGTGCGTACTCGACATTGTTATCCATGGTGGAATGAATCAAAAATGTTTTGGGATGACTGTTTTTTAAATCAGACAAAACATACTCAGCTCCTTTAAAATGTCTGCACCAAAACAGACATGAAACTCAAGAGAGGGACCTGGCCATAGCCCCCGGCAATGATGTCCCCTCCTGGACCTCCATTCTGTCACCTGTCACACAGCCACGATGAACTCTGCTGGCGGCGGGGCAGGGCCCTGCACGTCAAGCACACACAGGAAGGTAAAGGGCAGGTGTTTGCCACGGGCACCCCCATCACATCGGACTCCAGGTCAGAGTCAGCGATGGGTCATTCGAATCTCCTGGCACAGGCCTGCCGCAGTCCTTCAAAAAGTTCTGTATCCTTTGCATAACGCACAACTGTTCCTTATTCGCTCTGAGAAGTAAAAGACTAAAAATGCGAACGCAGTTCTGTCCTGCGGAGAAGCTGGTTAATTAAGTATATAAATGAAACCCAGCCAACGGCTCGTAGGCCCTGGTGTGCTTAATTCGGTTTAAGGGAAGGGCAGACAGACAGCTGTTGCTATAAAGAATCAGCACTCAGAGGATTAATCCACAGGGAGAGATGAGAGACGTGGGGAATCAGTGACCCTATGGAAGACGGATCCCGTCTGACTTCCCCCTGGAGACCTACGCTTGGTGACAAAGAACATGGAGGCTGTCCCTGGAGCGGATAGGAAAGGGGAACGTGCAGGAAAGACTGATGGCGGACATGCGTTCTTGCAGGTGTCTCCTTGGGACTCACCTGCCGAGAGGACATATCTATCAAGGCCCTACTGGATCAGGCGGCATCGGTTAACTCCTCACCCTAAACCCAGAGACCCGCAGTGAGGAGTGAGCGGGAAGGACCGGAGGAGATGACAGCACTGCAGACGGGCGCACGCCACGTGTTCCGGGAACCGTGGGGTGGGCGTCAAGTCTGGATCTCTGCAGTGAGGCATGGGAAGATGGTGGCACGTGTCCCGGGAGCCCGCTGACCAATGCCACCCTGTCACCCATGAGTAGAACTGACACCCACACTGCCCTGGGACGGGATATGCTGTGTGGGGCCCTGCCCAGCCTAGACCTCCTACACGTGCATTCTGCAGACGGCACGCAGCGCCTCCTCAGCGTGACCGGCCTGGGTAAGGGGCGTGGGCAGACCACCTCCCTCTGAAGAGCCTTGGCAACTGCCTGAAAGGTGAGGCGGCCAACACCATGGTGTTGCAGGTCAAAGGTGCGGACCAAGGGTAGTGGCTGAACGGTGGCACCCCAGGAGCTATGTCCGAGTCCTAACCCCTGGTACTTCTTGGGGGAAAAGGGGGCCATGCAGAGGTGAAGATGGACCTTGGAATGAGACATCCAGGGTTTAGGGGGCGCTCTAAACCCAATGACTGGTGTCTTAGTCTGTTCCAGCCATTGTAGTAAAACACAGTGGGCTGAAAGCTTCAAACAAATGTACTTCTCACGGTTGTGCAGGCTGGAATTTAAGATCAAATTGCTGGGAGACTCAGGGTCTGGTGAGGGAGCTCTCTCCCTGGTTCACAAGATGACCATCTACCTCCTTCGTCCTCACGTGGAGGCAGGGGTGAGGGAGCTCCCTGGGGCCTCCCTTGTGAGGACCCTAATCCCATTCGTAGGGCTCCACCCTCGTGACCTAATTCCCTCTCAAAGGCCCCACCTTCTAACACCATCACACATGAATTTGGAGTGGAGGGGGACAAACATTCTGACCACAGCAACAGGTGTCCTCACACGAGAAGAAAGAAACAGAGGAGACGCCACGTAGGGAAATAGGCGGCCGCCAGCCCAGGGACGCCTGGAGCCCCCAGAAGCTGGAAGAGGCAGGAGGGACCCTCCCCCTGGAGCCTCCGGAGGGAGCGTGGCCCTGCGACACCTTGATCTAAGATTTCTGTCCTCTAGAACCACGAGAGCATACATTCCTGTTGTTCAAGGCAACCAAGTCTGTGGTCATTTGTTACCGCTGCCCCAGGAAGCGAGTACACACTGAGCCACAGTGGCATAGCTAGTGGTGGAGAAGCAACTGGAGCCTGGATTCTGAGAGGACAAAATTCACCACTGTAAACACGAAAATGCGGTGACAACATTTCAGAGATTGTTAGCAATCAAGGACAGACCTCAGGAAGAGAAAAACGAGACACACACACACACACAAGCACAAAGCACAGCAGGTGCTCTCTGCACTGGCAGGAAAAGGCGCGCCAGGAACACCCAGCCCCAAAGACCTGGTCCCTCCCGCTGGGGTCAACAGCCAGGGGGCGTGGTGTTGGGAGCGACCGGTTCTCACAGGGGGAATTTTGACACCTCTCCCCCCTCAAAGGGGACACTCTGCAACGCCTGCATTCTAATGTCACTGGAGATTCCTAACCAGCACTTCGGAAGGGCCACGAATGGTGAGTTCATATCCCCCAGGAGGTAAGTTCCTGCTGAATCACAGGACGGCCCCGCCCTTTTCAAGGGAGCATGCTAATTAGTTCTGACCTACGTGTGCGGTGACCAGATGTTATACCCTCGTTTCTGGAGCAGGCTTTGGAGAACAGGCTTATGCAAGGCAATGACAGCTCACTGAAGGGTCCCCTTCCAAGATGAGCATGACTCAGGAGCCCAGAATTTCCAGCCGCCACATAACACACCTGGACAGGCCCGTCACAGTGCCTCCCCGGTCCACCGCGGGGCGCAGGTGCTGAAGGGGGTGGTTCTTCAGCAGGGACATTGTGGACCCCGTCCCCCAGGGCATTTGGCCCTGTCCAGAGATACTTTTGGGGTGTCACAACTGGGGGAGGGGGCGCTGCTGCCACCCGGTGGGTGCAGACCTGGGCCATACACGATGTTCTCAGTCAGGGCAGAGCGGTAACGGCCTCCAAGTCCAGAGGTCCAATTCCTTCTTCTTCACTTGACTCCTCTAAACCTGTATCCTTACTAAAAGCTGAAGGAGACTGACCCTGCATACTGCATGGAACAGCTGTAAAACGGAACATGATATAAAGACACTGGACAGGTGGTCAGTTTTCAGTTCTACACCAATAGGCGTGATGGAGAGAAACCTACGCTCCTTCTAACTCACTCACACCCAGGGGTTCCCTTCACCTGACGCACCCGACAGACAACAGCAGAGCGTGTGCTACGGCAGCCATGCCTCACTGAGCCGAGACCCATCTGCCCAACGCCTGGGGACCACAGCAGTCAGGCGGGATAGTTTCCCAGCTCTTTTTTCCAAGCTGCCACTCTGCAGAAGTTACAACAACTGTGAGGCCAGCGTTTTTGTGCATGCAGGTTTCTGAGAATTACCTCAAATACAAAATGCTTGCTGTTACGGTCTATGCTCTGAGGGACCTTCTAGAAAGGAGACAGGCTTTCCCAGGCTCCTGTGTCTTGCCTGCTACACAGATGCCAAGGGCAGCAGCACACGGAGGTGATCCAGAAAGCACCCACTGAGGGGCCCTCGTCTGGACGGCCGACTCACAGAGCAGCGCTCGGCGGTGACGTGCTTGAGACCCGTTCCATATGCCCACGACACTGGGACTGCGTCTTCACTGTGTGTGCGCTCAGGGGACACGAAAGCCAGGTCTCTTCCCCGGTGCAGGGTGCGAATCATCCAGGGGACAGGAGACACACGCATCTGCGATATTTATGTGACAATGTCCTGGAGGATGTAGTCACCACTGTCTGCCTCTCCTGCCCAGGAACTTTCACAATATACAACATCATAATCCTTGAATGGCTTCTAGCACTTAAAACAGAAATGTAGGGGGAGGGTATAGCTCAGCGGTAGACCACATGCTTAGCATGCATGAGGTCATGGGTTCGATCCCCAGTACCTCTGTTAAATAAAAAGAAAATAATAAATAAGCAAACCTAGTTATCTCTCCACCCCCAAAAATAGAATTAAAAAATGATAATAATAAATAAAAACAGAAATGTAATTGTTTTTATTGTGGTAAAATAGACATAAAATGAGCAATCGTCTCCATTTTTAAGTGCACAGTTCAGTGGCATTACGGATACGCACCTTGTGCAACCATGCCCACCAGCCACCTGCGGGACTCGCCACCTGCAGAACCCTTTCATCTTCCCAGACAGACACTCTGTCCCCACTGAGCACCAAGCCCAGCCCCCTCCCCAGCCCCTGGCAAGCTCCGCACCACTTTCTGTCTCTGTGAACCTGACTCTTCTAGGGGATTCCTTTCAGTGGGACCACACAGTCTTTCTGTGTCTGCTTCTCTCACTGAGCACAGTGCCCTCGAGGTTCATCCATGCTGTAGCCTGTGTCAGCATTTCCTTCCTTTTTAAAGCAGAATAATATCCCATTGCATCAATGTAAGACATATTATTTATCCATTCATCCATTGGTGGACATTTGGGCTGCTTCCACCCTTTGGCTACTAAGAATAGTTGCAGCCGCCTGCCCAGAGGAGGGGCCCCGGGCACCACAGGGTCAGGTACCCAGGGGACCAGGGTTCTAGTCTGTCATTTCTCTCCCCGCGCTGGGTGATTTCACAAGGAGGAGGGGAGAGAGCTAACACTAGGGACCCTGGTGCGGTGGGGACAGGGGCCCAGAGGTTCAGGGGAACCGGGTGCCTTTGTGATCGAGCAGTGCAGGGGCCACCCCTCCTGGGCACAGCCTTGTCCCACACTCCTCTCCACTGGCCCAGATGCCCCGCCCTGAGCTTTTCCCTGGGAAATCCCACTCCCAATGAACAATGGAGAAAAAGCGTGGGCCCAGGACAACAGGAGAACCTTCCGGGGACTGTAGCTCATAAGAGATGCTGACTTTCTCATTATTGGCCTTCAAACCAAATTCCTCTCACTAAATTGTACCAAAACACATTATTTCATCCATCTCAAAGAATATGTGACTGAAGGATCTGCTTCCAAATACGATGGAGGTAACCAACATCCTTCATGGGGAACCCTGTTAAAAAGGTTTCCTTACATCCCACATTAAAAATTTTTCTTAGGTAAGTCCACATTCATTTCAGTAATTTTTTTGTTTAAAATTTTTGCCACAATTTAGAAGATGTCTATTTCCAGAAAATGGTTAAACCCTTGGCCGATTGACAGTTCACATTTCACCATTAAGTCAAGTACTAAATGCCTACAGAAGGTACTGGTCAGAAGTATTTCCTGCAAAGAACATTCACGGCCCACCTCTTCACAGAGAGGCTTCCAGAGCACTCAGCAATAAGGCTTCTGTTAGAGGGTGATTCCGATCACTTGTGCTGCAGCTTCAAGCTCCATGGTCAACTCTATCCTCTCAGTGGCTGGACCAACCCAGCAGACACCAGCCTCATAAGCAGGGGCTGCCTCCCTGCTGATTGGCCCAGGCAGACACATCCACCTCATAATCCGGGGCTGCCTCCCTGCTGATTGGCCCAGGCAGACACATCCACCTCATAATCCGGGGCTGCCTCCCTGCTGATTGGCCCAGGCAGACACACCCACCTCATAATCAGGGGCTGCCTCCCCTGGCAAACTGTCATCCCTTCCTTGCTAAGTACCTGCTTGGGCTGTAGCTCTCACCATAAAGCGAGAGCTTCGTTCTCAAAGTGAAGGATGTTGAAATGATAATACACTGTCTCTACAGACAGCCGCCTTTTCTAATGAGCTCAAGGTGCCTCCCACAACCTAAAATGTCCCACCAGAAAACACCTTCAGAAAGAGAAGAAACGCAAGTCAGGGGTTATGCTATCATCCACAGTTTCGTCACCATAACAAAGCAGTAAGTGAACAAAATGAACACGTAGGTCTGGAAACGGGGCGGTGGTGACTTTCCCAGACACAGTCACTGCACCCAGGACTCCAGCAGGTCACCCTTCCAGTGGAATTCAGGTTTGGCTCCGATAAAAGAGGTGGTGGGAGGAATGCAGCAGGGATGGAAACAAGGGGCAAAGCATGCCTTTTTAGGGAAGAAAACTCGACCTATGTTACTACCATCTCTGTGACTGGCATGTTGTAGAACAGAAACCCTAAGGAGATACGCTTCTGAGTCTGCAGGTTTACACACAGCCTTTCCTTTTGCTCCACAGTCGGTCCCACATTCTCCTCCTGTTCTCCTTCCCCTTTGGGATATGCGTATTCCCAATCCTTGTTTGTCACCCTAACCCTCTCAGAATGTCCAAGTGGCATCTCCTGACCTCAGTCCCTAGTCTGACCCAGCTTCCCAGCAGGACCTGCAGTGTCCCCTGTCCAGTGCTACCCTGGGCTTTCCTTTCTGCTCTGGGAAATGCTCTTATGCTCAGCCCACCTGCCACCTGTGCGTGTGGAGACGACCTCATGTTTCCAAGGGAAGACTTTACCATCGCTGATAAGTACTCACTCTCATCTGGGGCTAGTCAAAGGTACAGTAAGTGTACACAAACGTTCTTAGGCTAAACAGCCAGATTCTTAGGCTGTTCAATCAGTAATTAGAGCGGTCCTCTACCCGCCCCCGTCTGGAAGAGGTGACGAACTGGCAGAGAATGAAGAGTCACCTAGGTGACTTCTGTAGGACGACAGTCTCTTTGAAGAACTAGCTCCTGCCTCACTTGGATGGTAGAGGTTTCGGGACTCAGTTATCTTCCACGATTACCTGTGATTAGCACCTTACCTAACTCATACCAGGTCACTGGGAGAGACAACGGAGGCTACTACATTGATCGGATCACCAAGCAGACTTCATCATATAGACTTGTTAGCACTGCAGTGAAACTATCAAACTAGCTAGATGAGACATCCTATGTTCTTGGAATTATAGAACATATCTCAAGCATATGTTAGAATATAGGACACAAATGCCAAAAGGAAAACCACTTAAGAGGCTTTGGTGGATAACGAAGAAAAAGTGGCTGCTTTGTATATTAAACTATGAAAGAGATATGATTCAGGTCAGATATGAACTGTATAGACAAATTCTTAGCTGGATTAACTAAGAAAAAAAAAAAGACTCATAACTGCAATCAGAAACGAAAGAGGAAAGAGGAGATGGTAAAACTAATGCCAAAAAAATTAAAAGGATTAAAGGAGAAACACATGAAAGGCTGTATGGAAGCAAACTGGATAACCAGGAAGAAATGTACAAATTGCTAGAAACATACAACCTATGAAGATCGAAGCAAAAATAGGTAGAAAGCTTGTTCTGAGCTTTAACTATTAAGGAGATTGATTCAGTAATTAGAAACCTCCTAACAAAGAAAACTGGACCAGATGGATTCACTGAAGAATTCTACCAAACATTTAAAGCATTATCACCAACATTCCTTAAACTCTTTCCCAAAATTGAAGAGGACAACACATCCCCAAACTCATTCTATGAGGCCAGCATTACTATGGTACCAAAGCCAGACAGAGACTGCAAGAAACTGATGCAAATTACTCAACGAAGTACTAGCAAACTGATTTCGACAGCACATCAAATGGACTATACACCATAAATAAGAGGGATGTACTACTGGAATGCAAAGATAATTCAACATACAAAGATCAAGGTGACACACCACATTAACAAAATGAAAGACAAAAACCACATGATCGTCTCCACTGATGCAGAAAAAGCACTTGACAAAACTCAACACCCTTTCACTGTACAAACATTCGAACTAGGAATAAAAGAAAACTCCCTCAATGTAATAAAGGCCATACATGAAAAGCCGACAACTAACATCATACCCAGTGAGGAAAAGGTTGATAGCTTTTCCTGAGATCAGGAACGTGAGGAAAAGGCTTTCTCTTGTCACTTTTATTCAGCACAGCCCTGGAAGTCCTAGCCAGAGCAATGAGGCAAGAAAAAGAAATAAAAAGCATCCACATTGGACGGGAATAAGTGAAATTATCTGTTTGCAGGTGACATGATCTTCTGTGTAGAAAATTCTAAAGATTCCACACACATACACAAAACTGTCAGAACTCATAAACAAATTCAGCAACGCTGCAGGATACAAAAATCAACATGCAAAAATCAGTTGCATTTCTGTATACTAACAATGAACAATCTGAAAAGAAAATTTAAACAATTCCATTTACAATGGCACCAGAAAAAATAAACTTAACCAACAGGTGAAAGATTTGTACGCTGAAACTACAAAACATTGCTGGAAGAAATTAAAGAAGAAGACACAAGTAAATGGAAAGACATCCCATGTTCATGGAGTGGAAGATTTGATATTGTTAAAATGTCCACACTACCCAAAGCAATCTACAGATTCAGAGCCATCCCTGTCAAATATCAATGATACATTTTGCAGAAACACAGAAGTCCATCCTAACATTTATATGGACTCTCAATGGAGCCTAAATAGTCCTAACAATCTTGGAAAAGAAGAACAAAGTTGGAGAACCTCACATTTCCTGATTTCAAAACATATTAGAAGAGGTACAGTAATCAAAACAATATGGTATTGCCATAAGGACAGGCCTATAGACCTACAGAACAGACCAGAAATAACTCCTCACACATACGCCCAAATGCTCTTCAACAAGGCTGACAAGACCACTCAATGGGGAAAGGATAGTCTCTTCAACAAACTGCATAGGGGAAAACTGGATATCCATATGCAAAAAAAATGAAGTTGGACACTTACCTTAGACCATATACAAAAATTAACTTAAAATGGACTAAAGACCTAAAGGTAAGAGCTAAAACTAAAGAATTCCTAAAAGAAAACATAGAATCCTTTATGACACTGGATTTGTTAAAGATGTCATGGACATGACACAAAAAAGCACAGGCAAGAGCAAAACCAGCCAAACGGGCGTACAAAAAACTTTAAACGTCCTGTGCATCAAAGGACACATTCAACAGAGTAAAAAGGCGGCCTATGAAGTGGGAGAAAATACTTGTAAATCATATCTGATAAAGGATTCACAGCCAGAATATATAAAGAGTTCCTAGACTATAACAAGAAAAAATCAAATAACACTACTGAAAAATGGGAGAGGATTTCAATATTTCTCCAAAGAAGACACACAAATGGCCAAAAGTGTAATAAAACAATACTTTCTATCATCAATCACTGGAAAACTACAAATCAACTTCATGCACATCAGGATGGTTACTATCAAAAAGACAGACTGTAACAAGTGTTGGTGAAGATGTGGAGAAACTGGAACCCTGTTGACTGTTGGAAGGAAAATAAAATGGTGCAGCCATTATAGAAGACAGTATGGTGGACTGTCAAAAGATTAAATATAGAATTACCATATAACCCAACAGTCAGACTTTTGGGAATATATCCAAGAGAACTGAAAGCATGAGCTCCAAGAGATATGTGCACTCCAATGTTCACAGCAGCATTCTTAACGAGAGCCAACAAGAGGAAACAGCTCACTTGTCTACTGACAGATGAAGATGTGGTCCAACCATACAGTGGAATATGATTCAGTCTTAAAAAGGAGAAAATCCTGTCACACGCTACAATATGGACAAGCCCTGAGGGCACGATGTTAAATTCATGCTAAAAAAAACTAATCATAAAAGGAGGAATACTGCATGAGGCACGGAGCATAGTCAAATTCACAGTAAAAAAGTAGAAGGATGGGTGCCGGAGAACTCAGTGTTTAACAGGTGCAGACAGTGACTCACACGTTACAGAACAGAAACTCTGTGGATAAACGCTTCTGGGTCAGTAGGTTCCCACACAGGAAGCCAGTGTTTTAACAGGTACAGAGGACTGGATGTCAGTGTTGAACAGGGAAAGAGTTTCAGTCTGACAAGATTAAAAAGTGTGAGAGATGGATGGTGGTGATGGTCACACAGCGATCTGATCATATTTAACACGACTCGGCTGGACACTTGAGAACAGAAAAGACGGTCAATTTTAAGCTGTGTGTTTCTTCCCACACATGGATGTGTTTCCATCATTAAGGTCTGTCAAGATTACTGTGTGAGCAGACGGCCCAGAAAAGCCACAGATGCAGACAACACCCATGGCTTCACAGCACTTGTACCCACGTCTAAGGGGTGTGTGTGTGTGTGTGTGTGTGTGTAATCTAAGAACAGACACGTGGTTCCTGTGTGACACGGCCACCGCTATCAGCAGGGCCCTTTACAGGAAATTCTACAGCTTCCGGGAATATTCAGTCTGCACCACTGGGTGTATTTATAAATACACACAGCAACACGTGTTTCAAAAATGACTGTGATTCATATCATTACAATTTTGAATCCAAAATGAGTGCTGTAACGTAAACGTTTTCTCCATTAGCACCTGGAATCCTGAGGTCTGAGTGCGCACCTTTCTTTCCCAGAAGAATCTTAAAATGATACCTCATTTCGAAGCAATTTTTGGCCCTGTCATCTAGGACATTCTCGACCTTCTCACTTTTACTGAGAAACAGCAGGCAAGTCAGTGCTGATCAATGTTCAGCTAACAAGTCCCAGAGGAGAAGAGCCATCTTTCCTTTAAAAGGAGAACAAGTAAAGAAAGCAGTAAAGGCCATACAAACAGACATGTGAGAAAGGAATCAGTCCTCTCACTTAAAAAAAAAAATTAAACTTCTCTGGGGAGATTTAGCTGCTTGTCTATCATCAACATGTTAAAAGTTTGCATAGTTGCTGAAACATTAACCCTGTATCTGATTTTTGAGAAGAAAATGATACCTATTTTAAACTTTGAAGCAATTCTGCCATCTTTATATAGTACTGATAGAAAGTGCAAGTGATTTGAGGCCTCAGGAATCGGTGAAAGCAAAGGATATTATTTTAGGAATCCTTTAGATCCAGCAATCCCACTCCTGGGCATATATCCAGAGGGACTCAATTCAAAAACACACCTGCACCCCAATGTTCACAGCAGCACTACACACAATAGCCAAGACACATAAGCAACCTAAATGTCCATCGACAGAGGACTGGATAAAGAAGATGTGATATATTTAAACAATGGAATACTACTCAGCCTTAAAAAAGAATAAAACAATGCCATTTGCAGCAACGGATGGACCTGGAGATCCTCATTCTACATGAAGTAAGGCAGAAGGAAAGGAAAAATACCGTACGATGTCACTTATATGTGGAATCTAAAAAAAAGACAAATGAACTTATTTACAAAACAGAAGCAGAATCACAGACATAGAAAACAAACTTATGGTTACCACGGGGGGAAGGGGGTGGGAAGGGATAATTTGGGAGCCTGAGGTTTGCAGATACTAACTAACATATATAAAATGGATAAACAACAAGTTTATACTGTAGAGCACAGAGAACTATTTACAGTACCTTGTAGTAACGTATGGTGAAAAAGAATATGAAAATGAGTATATGTATGTTCATGTATGACTGAAGCATTTATACTGTACACCAGAAATTGACACAGCATTGTAAACTGACTACCCTTCATTAAAAAAAAAAAAACATATACATATATATATATATACAAAAAAAAAGAATAAGAGACAGAAAGAAGCCTTACGAAGACAAGACTGAATCACAGCATACATCAGCGTCCAGCAAGCTGTCTCACGTGTACCTCTGAGCCTTAAAAGGAAGAAATTTTCCGAGAAGTTGTCTAGACAAAAGAAGGAAGCTGGAATGCCGGCATTAGGCTGTGAGATGATTGCCCACATCACTAACACCCGCGAACACAGCCATGAGGGTCCGCACCTGGCAAGAGCGCGGCCGTGGGGAACACCTCCTTCAGCCTCGCCTGGCTCTCATCCACCAGCTCTTCTTTGGACATCGGGAGCTGCAGGACATCTATTATGATCTGGGCCGCCTCCAGTGCCTTCTTGCCCATAACGAGGGACTTCACATCCCAGCTGTATTTCTTCCCATAGCGACCACAGATTTCCTCGAACACCACTGAATAGAGCCGTTCGGTGTCTGCGGGAACAGTGAGACAAAGACAGAGAGGCTTTTAGGGTGGGCGCTGCGCCAGCACTGCGCCTGCATCAGTGGGAGCGGACGTGTACGCAGCGTGGGTCCCACTCAGAGAAGAAAGCTCTCACGGAGACCTGTGGACGCGAAGACCCACGGACACAGGGGGATTGTTCGCGGGTCATTTTGCCTCGATGATGCCCTGGGCGGCCTGGCCTCTCCTGCTCTGGAAGGCTGCAGATTGGAAGGGAAATGAAGTCTATATGACGGTCAAATTACCTGACGCTGACAGGTACGTAAGTGTTCAACGATGCACTTGGGATGCTGAACTCCATCCGAAGCGAGATGACGTCCTTACCTGGCATTCCCAGGTGTGCTTACAGACAGCAGCACGCAAGGGTCTGCGTGTGTGGCCATCGGCTGTTAGGGACGCTTCCAGAGCCCCGTGGGATTCCTCCCCACAGGAGCGCCTGGCCCCGGCTGCAGCTGTGGCAAGACCCTCCCGTTCAGTTCTGAGTGGGAAAAGCACACTGTCTTGTTGCTCCTTTACTCTCCCACGTTCCCCACACTCAGCACCTCTGTCACTAGATATGGGGTTCTTCCCACAGCAAGCAATTCTGCAATGGAAGCGGGGGTCCTGCAACTTAACTCACTTTGGAGGCTACAGTGGTGAAGGCTTCAGTCCCACAAGGTGGCCACGGCAGCCCCAGGCCTGCTTCTCCGGGCAGGCAGGGAACTGCCCTTCCTCCGCTCACCGTCCCCTCTCCTCCTACTGCCACCACCCCCCGGATGTGTTGTGCGAGGACTCCTCGTGGCCCGCCTACCAGCCCTGGACTCTGAGCCCCACACTGCAACGGTTTGGCCTTGACAACATCCAGCAACAGAAAGAACTTTTCTTTCCTTCTTTTCAAGGTACAAATTTGTCTTTAGTGCTTTAACTATTTGGATCCTTGCTTTTGTATTAGGGCTGGATTGTTGGGGGGGGGGTAGGGATGCTATAAGACACACAAACAAGTAAATCTCAGATCTCCACCCTTGCAGGCACCTGACATTGCTCAGCCATCACCACTGCGTGGGTAATGAATTCTCAATTTTGTTTTGTGTTTTGGTACAAAAGAAGGTGGCACTTAAGTCTTCCTGGGCTCCTTTGTGGAAGCAGCCAGTGTGTGGATAATAACCTGGGTCTGGTTTTTCCAGGAGCCACCCTGCACTTTCGCTCCTTAAAGGAGCGGCAGGAGAGAGAGGAGGGCTGGTCCTGTCTTCTCCAGGTGATGAGGGGGCTGGCCCGTCACCACAGCTCTTCTCCGTCCTTCCCCGGGAGGGCAGCAGACTGGGGGCTCTGGGGGCCAGGAGACGGAGGGACTGGTGGGGAGGCTGTACACTTCACCATCTTTACATGGACAGTCTTCTTCTAGTAGCTGAGACAGAAAGACTGATGAAAAGACATCGTGGCTACCAACTGACTGAGGGACTTCCAATGGGCTGAAAAGCGTAGAGACGGGGCCAGGGAGGCAAGCCGAGGCCGGGCGGAAAGAGGAAGCACCGTGCCTCATGCTAAAGCAAGTGGACCCGGAAGAAAGGAACGCACATGAAAAAAACCCTCACTCTGAAGACAGAAAACAGCTACGCTTTTAAAGTTCTTTAAGCAGTGTTTACCTAAAGCTTCAGCTTGTAACTGAAAAGGCACAGCACTGTGGGGTTATACAGCAAAAGGAGAGCATGCAGACAGCCACTCTTCCTCACAATTGAGATAAAATCCCCGTGCACTCTCGGTGGACTAATGAGGCCCTGAACGCCACTGAAGTCCTCAGATCCCTCAAGGACACAGCCAGCTGACGGTGGTGCCCAGAAAGGAGAAAGTTCTCCAGAAGCCAAAATAATGAAGCAGTGTAAAACAGCTGTGCCCCACAAGCTTGGAGCTTTGCAACCTGCGTCCCTGTTAGGTTTCACGGGAAGCTCCACGAGGCCGTCAACCCGCCACAGCCCCACGAGCGGCTCCCCTCCTCGGGTGCCTGCGAAAACCACGTCTACGCGGCACCCAGGCACCCAGGGAGCAGTCCCGGCTGCTGGTCAGGAAGCGGAGACAGGAGGGCCCCAGCTCAGGGGAGGGAACGCAGCCTGGAGGCTGGTTTCTCCCTGGTGTGCTGCACGCCGGCCCCAGCTGAGGAATGGAAGGCATGCACGCTGACAGTCACTGAACTGCCGTTACAGGTGTCACCGCACCTGGAACCTCTCTGTTCATCTGAGCCTGAGGTTCTGTCACTGTCCCATGTTTAGTAACACCTTTTGTCACGGACGACGCATTTAAATGTTGGCTGAGTTCATCCCCGGATCTGAGCACAGATTCAGTTTGCATTTTCCTCTGTGAACGTGGAAGGGGTGAGGGTACGTCCCCACTTCTCTCCTGCAGGAAGCTGCACCCCCGACCAGGCAAACAGGCACCTAATTCCAACTGTAAAACCGTGAGTTGCTATTTAATAGCGAAACATCTCCATCAACCCATCAGTGACAAGCACCTCTGGTAAGCCCCGATTCCTCTGCCCACCCCCATTTGTTTCCATAGCAGACCTAGAATGCGGTATCCGGAGAAAGCGAGGGCGTCCGGGATCTGAGAGATGAGTGGCAAATTCCTAGCCCACCTCCTTCTAGCTGGATGCCCTCGGACGAGTTGCTTACCCTCTCTGATCTGTAGTTTCCGCCGGGAGCACCGGGCTGAGTCCCGCCGGCCTGCAGACGCAGGTGCGCGAGAGGGCTCTGGGTGTGGGAGGCGGCTCATGCTCTGATGTCAGGTGGCCTGGGCTCTGCAGCCACCAGCTGCTGAGAACTGGGGACAGGTGCTCAGTGCTTCCCCCACCACCGCTGGGCCTCGTTTACCCATCGGGACAGTGTGGACACTAACACGACCACACACCTGCCAGGCGCTTGGGACACCTGGGTGGGATGACCTGTGCGGAGCTCTGAGCACAGCCCCGCCCCAGTTCATGACTCCAGCCTCCCCGCCTGGCGTCGTGGGGTGAACATCTGCCTTGCAGCTGCTCTGCAGTTAGAAGTAATCTGTGAGTTAGAAGGACATTACAAGCCCCACTGTCTCTCTGTAGACCACAGCTCCAACAACGGCAGAGAGCTGTTGAATCTGAGAGGCTGGGGGGCCTCGTTCCAAGTGTTTTACTTAAAAAAAAAAAAAAAAAAAAAAAAAGTGGTAACTCTTTGGAATTTGTTCACAAAAGTATCGCACGTTCCCAGCACACGGGACTGGCTTCATAAATGTTTGTTAACTGATGGCCCCGCCTGGTACAGGCACATAATCCCGTGTCTCCAATCCCATAATCTGTAACTCTCTGGAAACTGAGAAGTTTTCATTTAGCAGCAAAGATGGAAGGACTTTCCATGTCTTAATATTTACAATCCTTGGCATGAATCTTCACATGCTTCCCTGTAAGAATACTAATGGGCTTGATTATGGATGCGGACCCAGCCCCCGCCCCCCGCCCGCTACTGTATACATCATGAAACACAGGCATTCTAATTCCTCTTTAAAATAATAATTTAAGCATCTAAATACAACTCGTTCCTCGGGCTTTGGAAAAGGGATCGTGGACTCACACTGATCACCGTTTGCTGGTTTACTTACATACCTTCCATAGCGTGCCCATCTTGAATGAAGCAATTTGATGTTTTCCAGACCTTAATATATCTTGAAAATAGTCTTGCTTTGATTATTTTTAATTACAAAAAACAAAAAAAAGGAAGAAAAAAAAAAGGCGGGGGAAAAGCTCTAAAGCCAGTGTTTTGTGTCATAGTTAGTTCCTTAAAGATACAACATGGATTTTCACAATTGAGCTAAAATCAAATTGTCGCACTCTGGCAAATACAAGGATACAGACCATGTAGCCGACAGATGTAGCCCTTTGTGTGCTTTGTCTCACCTAGAAATGGAGCAGTGTTTTTGAATGCGGTGAAAGCTACATTATTTTAAATGTGAAATGGCTTTAAATAGTAAAAACCCAGCACACAGCACATTTTCACAAACGTGGTGGTGTCATTTTTCTAAGCCACTATGATAGGACATAGTAGGTAATTGATAATTGAATAGACTTCTTTAAAAATTCACTTATTTTGTTCATCTACAGATGGTTTCCTTAACCCACTGGTTCTCAGAGTGTGGTTCTTGGACCAGCAGCATCAAGAATGCAAATTTTGGGGTCTCACCCTAGATCTGCGGGGTAGAAACCGGGTGGGACTCAGCACTGTGCGCTTTAGGAAGCTCCCCTCCCCACCTGCAGGGTGTGTGTCAAACAAAGGTGAGAACCACTGACCTGATGTTATGGTTTTACTAAAGCCCTTCGTGGATGCCCCGGGCCTGCCCCGACATCTCCTCCTGGCCAGCCGACCCTCCACAGGTCAACCCTCAGCACACTCCCAACCAGGCGGTAGGACCCCACTCCCTACCCAGCGCCGTTCACCTCTGCCCCAGCTGACACATTCTTCTTCAGACAGGTGTATCGGGTCCCTACCATGTGACAAGCACCGAGAAAACGTGACAACTTAGGTAGAAACATCCCTGCTACATTAAATACGTAACTCAGTGATTGGGACTGAAAAGCTTCTTAATGTTCGTCGGAAAAAAAAAAAAACAAAGGAACAGTCAAGTACTTGCTAAGGTTAAAAAAAACCAAAATCCTTGCAGAAAGAGTGGTAAAGAAAACGCTAGTGTGCAAATCAGTGTTCTCTTGAGCTGAGGAGCTAATGAAATGCTAACCCCAGGGACCTCAGGGCCCAGGAATCTCCTCTCAGGCCTGAAAAGGGAAGCCACGCAGAGGGTACATCAGAAGCCGCACCCGGAGTCCTAGCATCCTGGGGAGGAGAAAGGAAACAAGATGAGCAGAGCAAGACGCCAGCTCCAGCAAACACGGCGAGTATCCAGGAGCTGAGGGCACTCAGTCGCTCTCTCCCGGGGCCACCAACACCCTGCGTGCTTCATACACACGGAAGACACGTTCAGTCTCTGCTGTTTAACCTTTACAAATGAGCTTGCGTGTAAAAGGGAGCACTTCCTTGTGTCTGGGAATGTAAAAGACCGAAAGGAATAATTAACAAGCATGAAATTAGAAGCCTGCGTGATCCAGCAGGCTCAGAGAAAAGTACTTAAGGGCTTGATGGATCGTTTCCCGTGGCTGTAAGCTATCAGTTTTAAACTGTAAAATAATAAACACAACTTCTTCAAATGAAGATTGGTAAAAAATAATTGAACGGAGTGATCGTTTGTAAAGCAAAACTTTAGATTAGAATTTACCATCATTCCCTGGCACCAGCATCTACTCCCTGTTACAGGTATGGGTGTTCATCAAGAATTTTTGTTTTCTGGTAATCTCTATTAGAGTTTTTAAAGAAATTATTTTAAAAAATGAACTGGTTGAAAAACATTGCTGGATCATAGATATCTGTATGGAAACGTATCTGTATGGGGGAAAAAATGAACAGTGATCCTTCCTCATAAAACTCAATGTAAAACCAAAAGAACAGAACTGCTAGAAGAAAATGCAGGAGACCATCTTTGGAACCGTGGGTTCTCGGAGGCCTTCACACACAGGATACAAGAAGTAAGAGCTCTGGGAGAACATTCAGATAAAGGGGCTTTCCATAAAATTACAGCGCCCAGGAAGAAAAGAAAGGCAAGCCACAGACTGAGAGAGAATATTTACCCCCCGCCCCATAAGCATACACACACACACGCACACACACACACACAGAGACAGGACTTACACCCAGAATACACAAAGAAGTGTGCTTTACAGCTCAGTGAGGAGACACACCACCTGTAGCCCCCCTACTCCTCCAAGATGCCCACGTCCTCATCCCCAGAACCTGAGTGTGTCACCTTTCACGGCAAACTGGACTTTGCAGGCGTGACTAAGCAGAAATCCCGAGACGGGAGATGACTATCCGGGACCATGGGGTTGTTCTGAGAGGAAACAGGAGGGTCAGGGTCAGAGGAGAAGCAAGAACAGAAGGTCAGGCAATGTGGGGGGTCACAGGACGAGGAACGTGGGTGACCTCTAGAAGCCGGAAAGGCCGGAAAACATTCTCCTCTAGAGTGTCCACAAGGAATGCAGACCTGTCAACACCTAGGTTTTTTAGCCTATCAAGGCTGATTTTGGACTTCTGGCCTCCAGAATGCGCTGTTTAAAGACACAAGGTTGGTGATAATTCATTTCAGCTGCAATAAAATTAATACACGACCCAACACAAAAACCACTTTGGAAAACAGTATGGCAGTTTCTTAAAAAGTGTACACCTACCATACAACCACTAGCAATAGAAAGGGGAAAAAAAAAACTCACGTGCAATCACATGAATGACTTTCAAAAAAATTACGCTCCATGAAAGAAGTCAGATTAAAAAAAAAAGGAACACATTCTGTATGAGTCCATGTGAAATTCCAGGGGGTGCACACCAATCTCCAGCTTCAGAAGCAGACTGACAGTTACCGTGGACGGACGTGGTAAGAGAGAAGGATTGCAGAGGGCCACAAGGAAAGCTTTGGGAGCTGTGGGAACATTCCTCGAGTGTGAAAATCACAGCATAGGTAACTACGTGGTAAAACTGACCCAACAGTGCACTATAAACTACCACTAAAGTCCAACGTGACATAAGTTTCCTGGGACCTCTCCAGGTCTACCCAGAACAGACAACGAGAATCAGTGTTTGCAACACAAGAAAATACAGCTGCGTGTGGAATTCAGGGCGGTTGGACTGTTCTTGAATGCGGAGATGCCCGTGGGGACAGTGCGGGGCTATGGGTACCAGGATGTTGAGGACAACCAACAACAGAGTACGTGAGTCGGTTCTCTGTCAAGCAAAGGAAGGCTGTCTGGTGGAAAGCACGACATTTGTTCCCAGGGAAAGAAGACTCAGCAGTGCTGTCCTCGGCCTTTGGCCGGAAGACCGTCCCAAGACCAGAGACTTACTGTGCCCGCTGCCGAGGGGCACAGACGAGCGAGCAAGGTGGGTGCTCTAGATGCAATGTCTGTGTATCCTCCCAAAATCTGTATGTGAACTGCTAATCCCCAGCGAGGCGGAACACGGAATTTCCTTTTTATTTTAAGAGAGGGTGCAACAGAGACAGAGAAGGTGAAGACCAACAACTCATGCTTTTCAAGAGACTATTTTACTGCGACTGCAGCAAAGTCACAGAAATGCCATACTCACTGCTCTTTGTTTTCCAAAGTGGTGCTTCTTCCATTCCAGCATGAAAACTGGTGACTAGGCCTCCCCTCCTTCACTGCCGTCTGCTTTCCGATCACCTACCCTCCCGCCCTGGTCTTCTTCTGCCCCTCAGAGATACTGGAAGTGACGGGGACGGCCGGGCACTGGGGCAGCCAGGGGCAGCGGTGGAATACGGAACGGGCCCGAGACACAGAAGCACAGCGAGGGGGATGTTGGAGGCAGGGGGCAAGAAGGAGAGAGGATGATATTCACTGAGCCCCGACACGTGGCAAGGTTAGGAGACTAGTATTTTCTCAAGTGGGGAGAAATGTAGGGAAATGAGTGCAGAATTGGGTAGCAATACCCAAGTGCTTTTCAAGTTGAAAAAATCTGCCAAACTCATCTGTGCAGTCACTCTACAATTTACCAATTATTTTGGGATATTTAACAGTATGTTACTCACACGTAAATGTTATCCGGACAACTTAAAAATACATGATTTTTCAAACTTTTTAAAAACTTATTATTTTTAAACTTTTAAACTAGGCTTACTGAGCTTCAATGACTTCTTCCAGCTCAGACAGCTCATCGAAAGACCATCCAGGGTTGAACCCAAGACTGCGTATGAAAATCACGAGCTGTCCACTCTGCACACACCCCCTGTACCTCATCAATTCAGGGCACTCCGACTTCAGCAGTGCTTTTACAGGTGTGGTACCCAGGCCAGCAGCACGGACATCATCTGGGAGCTTGTGGGACATGCAATTCCTGGACCTGCTCCAGACCTACTGAGCTAGAGAGTCTGGGGTCTCAAAAAATCTGTGTTTTCACCAGCCATCCAAAAGAGTTTGATGCCTGCTCCAGGGTTAAGAACCACGGGGCTAAAGTTTCTCGCATCCGTGGCAAAGAGCGACATCGAATGTTTCTTCTCATCGTGATGGCTACTAAAAGTCATCAGTAACAGGGAGCCAAGAATCAGTCACTGGGCGCATGCCATGGGATCTGTGTGCCGCTGAGATAGAACGCTGTTCTGGTAGGTAACAGGATAACATGGTACCCAATTTTCAGATGGGCAGACTGATGCTTGATGGTACATTGCCCAGGACCAAAGAGGAGGGAGAGAGTCAGTCTGCCCTGTTGTGATGTCCAAGCAAGTTTGTCCTCTGTGTCACCAACCAAACCTGCCTCTCTGAGGGAGGGCTCCTGTCAGCCAACACCCAGGTCGGAAATTTCATTTCCTTAACCCTGGACGCCCTCTCTCATTTTGCAAACCTAGGCTCTGGGTTTTGCATTTGTCCCTACTTCGTACCTTCCTCTTGGAAAAGACAAATCTAGAAGCTTCCAGCAGCACCGCTTCCCTGGAGGGTCTCCCAGACTGTGAAGACACCTTACTCAGCAGAGGGAATTCACTGAAACCATTGCCACAGTCTTGGCCAGAGCGAGCTATCGGCTGAGGGCTCCTCAAGGGTAAGTTCTCTCAAAGATTTCTCTTAAGACCTGGAGCAGAATCCACCAAATTTGGGTACAGGGGGTTCCAGAAGGTCACGGGTTCCTACCGCAACCTGTGGCTCACAGATGCCAGTCTGTTCCTCTCCTGCAGAGAACCTGTGTCCAAGGCCCTCATCCTTCATCCTCCCAGCCTACTCTATACCAAAGTCTCCTGTGAGGGCTGCCCCGGGCCCCTCTACCCGGTGGAATACGTACAGACGACAGAGACCTGCAAAATCTAAAGGCATCTGACATGGAAAAATCAAAAGGAAGATACTGTTGCCACGCATTAAGCAGAGTTGCCTGCGAAATGGAAGACAAGGTTTGAGAGTCTGAAAACCACAAAGAACACATCTTTCTGCGCTGGGAACTCCAGGAGTGGGCGTTTGAGGCTCACGTGCCTGTGGCCTGTCCGGGGAACACAGGTTCCACAGCTTGTGAGGGTGGGGTCCCCTGTTTTCAGGCTACTTACAAATCAGTCTGGAGTCTGGAGAGCATGCTACAGTCACCTCAGTCACATCAGAGCAAGCAGGGGTGAGGACAGAGTGGGAAGGGGCAGTCTGCTTCCTCAGGGTGAGAAGCTGTCCTATTCCGCACGGGGGTCTTGGGGACTCTGGAAGCTTCGGGGAGCCCTGCTCGTGGAGGAAGCGCCGTGAGTCTGGAGAGCGCAGCAGACGTGGGTTTGAGTGCCGGGCTGCTGCTCCCTTAAGGCGTCCCCTGGTCACCCTGGGAATTCAGCCTCCCCCTCACCTAAGGCTGTCTGCGGATGAAACGTGCTGTCAGATATAAACCGTCCAGACAGAGTATGTGCTCATCCCGAGGCTGTCAGCCCAGGGTGAAGGCGGTGAAGGCGAAGATGACGGGGTGAGATGGGGCTTTCCCTGAGAGGCTGTCCAGGGGGTGCAGGTGAGAACACATGGAGAGGAACGGGCAGTGATGAAGACACGCGCGGAGCAAGGGGAGAAGGGGCCACTCACCCCATGGCGTTCCGGGAGTCCGGCCTGCCTAACAGCACGTTCCGCTCCTCTTTCCCCTGTAATTACGGGGACGTGGGCTGGCAGGGGTAACTGAAGAGACGAGCAGGTGCCCCGGCTCCCAGGGGACAGGCCGCCCCGTCCACGAACAGGACGGCGAGCTTCCTCAGAAGCAAAGGACCCACAGGTCAGTGGCCGGCAGGTGCGGGGAAGGGGCTGGGCCAGGGGAGGTCCATGCAGGTGACAGAAGGCGAGGCTGCTCCCCCTGAGGGCTCCCCACATGGTGTGCTGTGGAGGGGGGGCCTCTGCAGCCACGTAGCAGCAGAGTGGGGATGAAGGGTCCTCTGTACAGATTCACAAATTCGAGAGAGTGACAAGCTCTTTTAGTTGAACTGTCCAGAGGACGATGAGTCTGAAACCCGGCAGATACTGGCAAGGTGACACTGTTTTTACACGCACTGGCGCAAGAAGCTGATGGACACAGCAAAGAGGCGGGAGCTCAGACAGACAATGAACAGCTCTAGGCTTTACACACGCACACCCCTCTCTCTAATAGCAGTGGACCACACGTGCAGGAATGCCTCCCCCACTTTCTTTTCTCTCTGCACTCGGAGTGCTGACCCTCCGTTTCCTGTCGCCTCCTTCCCGTCCCACGGTTCCTACATGCAGACTCTCAGAAGATGCAGATGCTGACTCAAGAGTGCTTTCCTGCTCCCTGCAGGGAATCAGCAGGCATCTGACGGGACAGCCCCAGTTTCTGAATTTGGGTTCGTCAGCAAGGGTCACCCCGCTGCAGCGTCCGTGGGGCCGGAACACGGCTGCGCAGGAAGGGGCAGGACCCAGGGACTGTGCCTCCCTGCCACTTGGGGTGGCTGGGAAAGACCGTGCCTGCATGGCGGGCTCAAATTCGGGTTCTGATCACCTGCTTGCAAACCAAAGTATATTTAGAAGGCATAATGTGAGAGAGCGTATTCACAGAGTCCATGAGCCCACAGCCATGCCGCCACTGAACCGGCAACAGAGAACCAGGGTGAAGGCAACACTCAATGACTTTCTCCAAAAACTGAAACTATTACTAGAGTCAGGTTACAATTTTGTACAGATTTCCCTTCTCAGTCAACATTATTTTCTGTATTTGAATAGAGCTTAAAAACCACAAAAAAAAAAAAAAGGGTTCTAACCTGAAGGTGGTACTTAAGCCAAGAATTATGGGAAATTTTTACTTTACTTTCTGTTTTTGGAAAACACCATCAAACAAGGTTTGGAAACACTTAAAAATGCAATATCTTTTATACATGAGTGTTTCTTGGTTCATTACCTAATGACCGATTCAAAAATTTCCCTGGCAATCTTTCTAAATTATGCTAAAATTATGCTAAGTCACTTTAAGATAAGACGAAGCGCAGCGAGACTACAGACACAAGATTTTTTTAATTCCTTAAAGTAATGGCTCACAATCAGGGGTGATTTTGCCCTTGGGGGACATAAAAGACAAGATAAATGTGTATTTTATTTGTGAGTCTTTTTCTCCTATCTGATTTAAAAGACAACTGCCTAACACAGTAATTATAAATCTCTGTTGATGGGCACATAATGTACACAGATGTAATCTTTATGACAACAACCGCACAAAGGAGGGTGGGAAAGGAGATATATAGGAGCCAACTTTTCATATACTATTTAAATGAAGCTGGTATTAATGCAAACTAGATGGTTGTAAGTCATTAACTGTCATCCTCAGAGCAACCGCTAAGAAAACAACTTAAAAATGCATAAGAAATATGACAAGAGAATTAAAATGTACACTTAGAATATAGCTAGTTAACATAAAAGAAGGTGGTGAGGGAAGAACAGAGGAGCCAAAGAAAAAGACAGACTTGCAGGGGTTTTTTTTTTAAATGTAATTGAAAACATACGGTATCTGTCTTTCTCTGTCTGCCTTATTTCACTGATACCTAGGTCCATCCATGTTGTTGCAAATGGAAAAATTCTACATATGATATATGCTTATAAATAATATAAAACAGAAACAGACTCATAGATACGAACTAGTAGTACCAGAGGGGAGGGGTGGGGAGAGACAAGACAGATAAAGGAGATTAAGAGGTACAAACTGCTGTGTATAAAATAAATGTTACAAGGAAGTAATGTACAGCACAGGGAATATAGCCAATACTTTATAATAACTTCATGTAAAGTATAATCTATAAAATCATCCAATCAGTGTGTTGTACACCTGAAACTAACATAGTATGGTAAGGCAATTAAACTTCAATAAAAAAAAAATAAATGTGGATGGAGCAAAGTCCTCCTCACAGTAGAAGGCCAACTGATAAACACAGATCTATGGAGTTAGGAAAAAAGACCAAGAGAAAAGAAATAACAAAAGCCCATACATAAATCATCTCTTACCAAAAATGGCATTATATGTAAACAGTGAAACACCCCAGTGAAAAAGTAAAGATTGACAGACTGGATTAAAAAAAGAAAAACCACATGATCGGAGAATGTGCTGTCGACAAGGTACACTTTAGCTTGAAAGGTACAAAAAGGTTGAAAGTGAGAGGATGGGGAAGATAGTCGATGCACACAGTAGTCAGAAGGCAGAGAATACTTAAGACAAACATTTCTACTAGAAACAGACAAACCAAAAAATTCAGTAGAAACATTTTATAATGATAAAGGGGTCATTCCACCAAGAAGATGCAACAATGATAAACATGTATGAACCTAATAAAAAAAGGCCCAAACACACAAAACAAAAACTGACAAAATGGAAGGGGAGAAAATAGGTGTTTTAACCACAGTGTTTGGAGACTTTGATACCACACTTTCAACAATGGGCAGAACAGCTAGACTGAAACTGAACAAGGAGTACAAGATCTAACTGAAACCCTTAACTACTTAAATACCATAAACCAGAGTCAATGCCATCTATGGAACACTCCAGCCAACCACGACATAGTACACATGCTTCTCAACTTCACACGGAACACTCTGCAGGAAAGAGGATATGCAAGGCCATAAAACAAGTCTCTATAAACACACAAAGGATCAAAACCATATAAAGTATTTCCCTGACCAACAATGGAACGAAATGAGAAATCAGTAACAGAAGGAAGTGTGGGAAATCCACACCTTTGCAGAAGGTAAACAACACACACCCTAAAAAGTCAATGGTCAAAAGAAAATATTACAAGGGAATTAGAAGATCCATTGGCATGAATGAAAATGCAAACACAACATATCAGAATGTATGGGCTAGAACAAAAGCAGTGCTTGGAAGGAAGGTGAGAGCCGTAAAGGCCTATATTAATAAAGACTGGTCAGATAGCACCCAAAGTAATAAAACACCTAGGACTAAATCTAACCAAGGAGGTGAAAGGCTTATCCATGGAGAACGACAAAACGTTGATTAAGGAAATTAAAGAAGACTTAAAAAAAAATGGAAAGATACCCCATGCTCCTGGATTGGAAGAACCAATATTGTTAAAATGGTCATACTGCCCAAGGCAATCTACAGATTTAATGCAATCCCTATCAAATTACTCAGGACATAGTTCACAGAACTAGAACAAATCATAATAAAATTTATATGGAACCACAAAAGACCTAGAATTGCCAAAGCATTACTAAAGAAAAAGAAAGAGGCTGGAGGAATTACTCTCCCAGACTTCAGACAATACTACAGAGCTACAGTCATCAAGACTGCATGGTGTTGGGACAAAAACAGACATATGGACCAATGGAACAGAATAGAGAGCCCAGAAAGGAACCCTCAAACATTTGGTCAACTAATATCCAACAAAGGAGGCAAGAATATACAATGGAATAAAGACAGTCTCTCCAGCAAATGGTGCTGGGAAACCTGGACAGCAGCATGT
Organism: Camelus bactrianus; assembly: GCF_048773025.1. Lineage (NCBI taxonomy): Eukaryota > Metazoa > Chordata > Mammalia > Artiodactyla > Camelidae > Camelus > Camelus bactrianus. The sequence continues at coordinate 4,225,051 of NC_133575.1, forward strand.
AAAACAATGAAGCTACAACACTCCCTTACACCATACACAAAAATAAACTCAAAGTGGATCAAAGACTTAAACATAAGGCAAGATAAAATAAACCTCCTAGAAGAAAATATAGGCAAAACATTATCTCACATACATCTCAGCAATTTTCTCCCAGGGCAATCTACCCAAGCAGTAGAAATAAAAGCAAAAATAAACAAATGGGACCCAATTAAACTTACAAGTTTTGCACAGCAAAGGAAACCATAAGCAAAATAAAACAACAACCTACAGAATGGGAGAAAATATTTGCAAAAGATTAAACTGACAAAGGCTTGATCTCCAGAATAAGTAAACAGTTCATATGACTTAATAGGAAAAATAAACAAACAACCCAATCCAAAAATGGGCAGAAGACCTAAACAAGCAGTTCTCCAAGGAAGACATACAAATGATCAATAGGCACATGAAAAAATGCTCAATACCACTAACTATCAGACAAATGCAAATCAAAACAATAATGAGGTATCACCTCACACCAGCCAGAATGGCCATTATTCAAAAGTCCAAAAACAATAAATGCTGGAGAGGCTGTGGAGAAAAGGGAACCCTCCTACACTGCTGGTGGGAATGCAGTCTGGTGCAACCACTGTGGAAAACAGTATGGAGATTCCTCAAAAAACTAAAAATAGACTTACCATATGACCCAGCAATCCCATTCCTGGGCATCTATCCAGAAGGAACCCTAATTCAAAAAGACACCTGCACCCCAATGTTCAGAGCAGCACTATTTACAATAGCCAAGACATGGAGACAGCCTAAATGTCCATCAATGGATGACTGGATAAAGAAGAGGTGGTATATTTATACAATGGAATACTATTCAGCCATTAAAGATGACAACATAACACCATTTGCAGCAACATGGATGACCCTGGAGAATGTCATTCTAAGTGAAGTAAACCAGAAAGAAAAATACCATATATCACTCATATGTGGAATCAAAAAAAAAAAAAAAAAGAAGACGAAGAAAACAAATGAACTTAAATATAAAACAGAAACAGCCTCATAGACATAGAATACAAACAAACTTGTGGTTCCCAGGGGGGAAGGGGGTGGGAAGGGACAGACTGGGAGCTCAAGATCTGTAGGTACTGACAGGTATATATAGAATAGATAAACAAGTTTATACTGTAGAGCACAGGGAAATATATTCAAGATCTTGTAGTAGATCACGGTGAAAAAAAATACAAAAACAAATACATGTATATTCATGTATGACTGAAAAATTGTGCTGTACACCAGAAATTGACACAACACTGTAAACTGACTATAACTCAAAGACAAAAAGAAAGACAGACAGACAGACAGACTGGTCAGAGAGGTGAAGCCTTGATGGAGCTGAAGATGAGGAAGGGGCCATGAGCCAAGGAACGCAGGCTGCCTCCAGTAGGTGGAAAAGAATGCAAGGAAGTAAGATTCTTCCCTGGAGCCTCCATAAGGAACCAGTCTTTGATATCATTTATTTATTTTTGTTTGCTTGTTTTGGGGGGAGTGGGTGATTTTTTAATGGAGGTACTGAGGGCTGAACCCAGGACCTCAGGCATGCTAAGCACACACTCCACCACTGAGGTCTACCCACCCAAGTGTTGTATTTTATTAGCCCGGGAGACTGGTATGAGATTTCTGGCCTCGTAACACATTTGTGTTGTCTAAGCCAACAGTTTCTGGTAACTTGATAAGGCAGCAACGGAAAACTAGCATGATAAGAAACTGTCTCAACCACATCTTTTATTTTCTCTTTTTCTCATCGGGCTTCCGTACAATGACTCTCAAACAGATCAAACACAAGGATAAACCTTTCTTAACATTTCATTCACAAGCGCCTTTACCAGCGAAGGTAACGAGAGCTGCAGAGAGTTTGCAGAACTACTGTGGGTGACAGCTCCCACTCTGTGTGTGTGTGTGCGTGCGCGCGCGCATTGGGGAGGGGGTATGGCCCACCGACGGTCCCTGAAGAACACCCTGGCCTCAGCCTCTGTGACTGCCACATTTTAATCACACATGTTAAATCGTATTAACCACTGGGTGTGGGGTTTTTTTTTTTCCATTTTGTACTGATGCATCATGATGTCCATTCAGTGAATGCCCATAGATTAAGTTCTTTTTGAATTTTAGGAGACAAATAAACAGACAGTCACAGGATTCTAGATGGATGTGCATTTCCCATCTTCTGAATAGGTACACCCTCCTAAGAGTTAGTTCCCCAGTGCTCCAGGCTTTATGGATTAATGCTAAGTCCACATTCTCATGCCTTTTGAATAAATAAAAACCAGCAGCTGTCCTCCAAGGATGCAGAAAGGTTTTAAAGGCTTCCTTCCCCACCCAGAATGAACAGCTTCCATTCCTTTTCAAGACTTTCATTTAGTGGCCGCTCCAGGTACTCCTGTATCTCTGTCCTTCCTACTGGCGTGATAGAACGCCCCACTGAGTGCATCACCAGCGGTGTCGGCAGCAGTGTGGACACAACGCTGAGAACAGTTTTAATGCAGAACCGTGTAAATCATGACGAAACCCAGGGAATGCACTGGAATGAAATCAGAGGTAAAACACACAGCACTTCTCCTCTGAAGACTAAGGGCCACCTCACAGGTACACTCCCTCAGCCGTGTGTGTCTGCTGTGTGTCTGTGCACTTATTTTCTTGTGTGGGTCGGGTGGAGGCAGGTCAGGAAACCCAACCATGAAAAGATGGCAGGAGGAAGACTGGAGATCCTTCAGCTGGGATCCCACTGGCTGGGCCACTCACTGCACAGCCCTGGCGATCCACTGGCCTGTGAAATCTGCAAACTGCCAGTCCAGATTGCTTGAGCTCTTCGCAAGTATCAAAAATCCTAAATTTCTGGTGGATTCGTTTGCTCTGGCTGCTATCACAAAGCACCACAGACGAGGTGGTTTAACTACAGAAATTTGCTCTCTCCCAGTCCTGGAAGTCAGAAGTCTGAGAGGAAGCTGTGAGCAGGGCTGGTTCCTCCTGAGGCCTCTGTCCTTGGTGTATAGACGGCCGTCCCACTCCTGTGTCCTCACGCGGCTGTCCCTCTGTGTGTGTCTGTGTCCAAATCTCCTCTTCATATAAGGACCCCAGTCCTACTGGATTGGAACCCACCCTAATAACCTCATTTTATCTTTATCACCTCTTTAAAGATCCCCATGTGCAAACACAACCACATCCTGAGGTCCTGGGGGTTAGGGCTTCAACCAATGAGTTCTGGTGGGACATGAGTCAGTCCAAGAGTTACAGACCTTCATCTGCTTACTACTTTCTAACAAAGGCAAGGGCAACCCAATTAAAATCATCCTTCTATGTCTTGTTTTTTAACGGGGACAGACTAAGAAAGTCAACCAGAAATAAGGGTCAAGTTTGTTTGTTTTTTTTAGAACATATGTTGACATAATATAAATTGGTTCCCATATCTCAGAGTTTGTTTAACTTGCCCCAGGATTTCTGCAAAGACCCTAAAAGCAGTAAGGTATGCTCCCCATCTCGTGCAGAGTGTGCCTCTAATACTGCAAAGTAGTGACGTGGACGCTCTCTTGGCCAAAGGAGGCAGGGCTTGGTCACCAGAGGTAGAGCTCAGCTGGCCGTGCCTTCCAGTCACAGGGGCTCTGGGAGATGAGGACTCACAGGTGTCCACACTGTTCTCAAAGAGAAGTGACTTTATTTTATTTGGGGGGGGGTATTAGGTTTGTTTGTTAATTTATTTAATTCATTAATTCATTCTTTCATTTTTTTTTGTGATGTAGGTACCAGGGATTGAACCCAGGACCTTGTGCATGCTAGGCACACACTCTGCCACTGACCTATACCCTCCCCACTAAGAGAGGTGTCTTTTAATCCAAAGCTTGGAAGGGTGAGCTGCTGAGTCCGCCTCTCCTGGGCACACGTAGAGTCACCTCAGACACAGAATTAAAGCTGGCCCCGTGCTCACTTTCCGACCCATGTGAGTATATGACCTTACAAGGCGACACTCTACGTCAGATAAGGTATATGAAAGAAATCCACCAATGATCACATTATCATTTTCAGGGCCCTCCCTAGGACTTGCCTGGACCTGGGAAGTATACTGAAGGAATGCAGAATTCTCCTCAGGTTCAAAGATCACTGGATTTAGGTGGAAAGATGTTTACATATGCCGAGAAATGCACAATCTAATCAGCTGGGTGGGAAAACGTTCTCCCTCATGGGCAGGCACCTGTCACTCTCAGAACAATCACAGAGATGTTACAGGAAAGGCAGGCCACTGAGTCCGTTTCTCTGCGTTACTTATTGTTTTACTAGTTTCACTCTTTAATTGAATTTGGCCTAGTGGGGCAACGACGCTGTAAATAAACTGTTAAATACACACCGAAGTTACTAATTTTCACTTGCCGTTTAAGATGACATTATGGGAGCTCCATTGGGACAGTCAGGTGAACTTTGCGCTCATCATTTTTATAAACTTCATTTACTGGGCTGAAAGGCAACACTGGCCACTCAGAAAGGTTTCGTTGTGTTAGCTCCGACGAGGGAAGTTCTGAACAAGGGACTAAGACACTAGTTTTATAAATGGAGGTTATCGAGCATGAAGGTATGTAAGTTCATTTAAAAAACTGTACACAGAGTCAAACGGTCTTATGCCCTCTTAACAGTGAGAGTTACAAATCCACCAGATTTGTCAACAGAATAACCAGAAATTAAGTGTTTAAGGAACAAGAATGTTTTTGAACCTTGAACGTTAATGGTTGATGGATTTTTCAAACCTGAGTGTACAGGGGCTGACTTAGGACACGGGAAGCTGCGTCATTAATGTGACGCCAGCCCCGTGTGAGCTGGTGACTGAGAAGAGCAGACAGTGGGGAAGCGCTGAAACCCAAGGGCGCTGCGGCGGTGGGAGAGCCCCTGCCTGGGGTAGAGCCATGCTCCCCGCACTCCCGGGACGGGACTCAGGTTCCCCATGATGAGGAGGAGGTGGGCGGGGAGAGTAGGAAAGAACACAGCTCCACAGGTGCAGGAAGGGTTTGCTGAACATGGGTCTGAGTACCTAGCTTCTGATTATAACATTGCTACCTGGGAAATATGTTCTGATTATCCAAGCACCAGCCACCTACATCATTTTAGGCCCTTCATTCACACACTAGTGCCCATGCACACGAATAATAACGTGGACAAAGCTCAGATGGCCATCAGATCAAAGAGCGGGGCCGGCGGTAATCACCACACAAATAACGAGAATGCGTACGTACTGGATTATGAGTTTCCCACTAACTCTTTTCTGTAACCGGCAACTGTGTATTAAGTCTAATTGCATTTAAAAACAGCTGGACTCAGCTCCTGCAGGCGACGTGATAACCTGAAGGTACCTCGAGCATGGGAAGATGGGACAGAGAGTCCTCAGCTGTTGGCAGCTGTACTAGCCACAGCTTTGAACCTAAGGAGAGCAAAAAGTCTACAAGGAAGAGCTGCCAGGATGCCCTGAGCTGTACCCCACACTTCATCAATGACAGAGAAGAACATGGAAAGATGCCAGGGCACACAGCGAGGGACACGTCTGGTTCTAATCTCACACGGCCTGCGTTGTACCAAAAATGAAGTGCGGAGAGAAGGGGATGGTCTGATGTACTGGGTCCAGCCTTCCCTGACATGCCATGTGACCTTCATCCATCCATTTGGACAAGTAGGTATTAACTGACCTGGGTTTCTCCATTGATTAAACACCCCGTGTCTGGACGCTGCTCTAAGTGCTCAGAACCGAACGGTCCATGGAAGCGGCCCAAATCCCGACCCTCATGGAGAGAGCTGGGTCTGGAAGCCAATGGTTTGCTCGTGGAGTTGCTTCCAGCCCCAGGAGCCGGGCAGAGCTCCACTGTGCCTTCCATGGACTGGACCATTCAGCTCACCCCACGGCCCCACAGCAAAGAGGAACTGCAGGTAGAAACTGTCACCCGCAATGACTGCCTGTCGGGGAAGTGCCACGTACTTATTTCCTTGTCTAACCACTGGGACTTCTACTTCAGAACGTGATCTTCTTCCTTGTCCAAGGATGGAGAACCATTAAGGATGCCCCTCGGGCAAGACAAAGGAAGGCAGCTTGTTAGCACCGAAATCGTCACCCTCGATGGCGGCACGGGTGTTCGCTGTGCCCTTCTGACGGAGGGAACGTCGACCGGCGGGTGGAAACCGCGGAGAGTACAACGGGCCAAGAGCACCGCCCCACATGAGCGTTACTTTCCAGGGTGATCCCGCGTGCTGAGTGCACGGTGGTGTTTGTCCCACAGCACACACTTTCCTCTCCCTTCTCTGGAAAATGATCTCCTGTGGGTGGAAGCCCTGGGGCAGCCCGCCGCTAAACCACCCCGCACACGGACACATCCACAAAGACCGAACCCAGAACGGCAGAGTCTGCACTGGGGTGACGGCGGCACGGTGGGGTGGGCCGCCGGGAAGTCCGACAGTGAGGAAGGACCCCGACCTGATCCCTGTGTTCCATCGCCCTCCCGGCTGCCGAATCAATTTTTCTCTGTTTCGACGCAAAACAAAAGACAACACACAGCGAAACGGGCTAGCATAAGTCAGTATACCTACATTTCCACATCCTTCCTTCCTCGACCAACAGCCCACATGTATGAGCGTGTGTGTTACACCTAGGAAAGGAGGCTTTACAATGTAAACTGAAAATAGCTTCTAGGCACCGCCGCTGCCCAGAGCTGGGTCTAGCTGGACGGCCAGCTGTTTCGGTTTTCTCTGCAGGCTGGGAGCACCAAGGCTTGTGTGTCTGTTTCAAACGGGAAACCATGGTAGTTTCCATCCATGACGTCCACGTAAAAGTTGCCCAGACTTTCAGGTGGCTGAAACTCAACACGCACACCTGCGTGGAGAACCATCACTCATCTACAGCACTTGTTCTGCTCTCTGCTTCAGAACAAGTCATACAGGAACCCTCACCGGCTCCTTCTCCCTCAGCCCCTCCAGACCCGGCTGTCAGCTCTGCAGCCCGTGAGTCAGGCGTCTGGTCTTTCACGAACACCCTTGGGTGTCTTTGAAGGGGATGCACGGGGGGTCCCCACAGGTACCCCCTTGCGCTACCCTCCTGGCACCTGGGAACGGGACCATATTGTGGAAACGGTCTTTGCAGATGTGACTTCCTGCAGGATCTAGGGATGACACCATCCTGCACTGTCTGCGTGGGTCGTAAATCCCACGACAGGTGTCAGAAGAGAGAAGCCACGTGAAGACGGAGGCAGAGACAGGAGGAAGGCAGCCACCAGCCCAGGGACGCCCGGAGTCCCCAGAAGTCGGAAGACGCAAGAGGGACTCTCCCCTGGAGCCCCTGGAGGGAGCCCAGCCCTGTTTCACACTTTCATTGTGGACATTCAGGACTCCAGAATGTAAGAAAATAAATTTCTAGGGTTTTTTGTCTCCCAGTTTGTGGTAACGTGTGGCAGCGGTGCTAAGACACAAACACAGGCCTGACATCTCCCCCTGGATCGTTGCAACAGCCTCTGAGCCAGCCTCTCAGCATCTAGGCTTTAGTCATCCACGCTGCCAAAATGCCTTTCTAGGGCATCCCCTGCTCACGAGGTCGTGTGATGCCCAGGAGATAAAGCCTACATTCCTCGCCAGGGCACAAGGGCTCACCGTACCCTGTCCCCTTCCCGAGACTCCTGCTCCTGCCTTTCCCGGGTCACACGCAGGCCACCTCTCCTCCACCCCCTGCTCGCTCGGACTTGCACACAGTGCCCTCCCGGCCCTTCCGGCTCCTCCACCTCACCGACTCCGACAGCCCTGCCACGGAGCCCAGGTTGAATCCCATCTTCTGGAAGGCGCCCTGGACGGCGGCATACTTCCTTCTCCTGGCTCCCAAGGAGGCTGGGTCAGCTTAGCAGCTAAGTGACCAGGCAGTGGGTCGGACTATGTGTGCCTCCCCCACCGCAGCCCACGCCCCGTCCGCTGTATCCATGCCCTGCACCAGTCTCGGAACTAGGCATCTGACGGGCCTGTTACAAAAGCCTGTGGGATTCACGGGCCGAGGGAACGCCCTGAACACTTCTCTCGCCTTGACAGCCCTGGTGGACTCATCCTACCGTGCTTTCCATAAAGCCCCTTGGAAGGTGAAGCTCTGTCCCCAAGCAAACTCTCAACAGCCATCCAGATGGGCCCACCGACAGGCTGGCAGCATTAAGCCACAATCAATCCCTGCGTGTCTGCCCCGAATGACCCAGGAGGCGACTCTAAATGCTTTTATCAGGCTGCTCTCAGACCGGTTGGACAAGATGGGATCTGAGATACGCTCAGACTTCCGGGAAGGAACGCGTCCATCCAGCTGCACCTGGCAGACCCAGAGGTGACTTACCTGCTTGTCTTACGACCACACATACAAGCACAAAAGAAGCCCAGCTCGCGGGAGAGGGCACAGGATGCGCGACAGGTCGGGTCGAGGGTTATCTCCATCCACACGAATGCTCCTCCTCTGGGAGGGTACGGAGGGACCGGCTCATGCTCCAATTCCTCTGACAAGGGAACGTAGGAACAGTCTAGGGACAAGCTCCTGGTGGGGTGGACCCTCGCACAAAGCCTTCTTCACCCAAATACACTGAGCCCAGGACTCTGTTTGCAGCTCTGCCCACCGGAGCACCCAAATTCAACAACTGCCACCAACATGTCCGGAAGGGACAGAAGTGCCCTAGAGAACACCTGAGTCTGGTGCGTCGCAGCGTCTTTCCCTCAAGAGGTGAGAAGAGGCAGGGGGTGGGGGCCGCACCTGTCAGCCACCGCCTCTGAAGCTAAGTGGCCTGACCTCAGCAAGCCTCGGCTCCCTCACCTGCAAAACGGGCAAAGACGGCAATCAGCGTGTGCCAGCGGCCTGCTGCGAGGGAGCCGGGGCGACCCGCAACGCGCCAAGAGCACATGGTGAAAGCTCTCGATCCGCGTTAACCGTCATGACCTGAGGATGAGACCAGAGCAGGAAGGAAGGCAGCAGGAGTGACACAGAAACGGCTCTGAGATGTTCAGAGACAAGTACCTGAGTGCTGGGAAGGGGCGAGGGCTGGAAGACGTGGGGGTCAGTCCTGGTCTCCAGGTGTGCAGCTCACGGTGGGTGCAGGACAGCAGGTCCAGCAGAGAGTCCTGGGCTCCGCTTGAAGCCCAGTGTCTCTGTGCTGCCTGCGGCTGGAATACCGCGTCGTCGGTCGCTGGGAAGTGAAGACACAGCTCCAGGAGAGGTGAGGGCAGCTGACAGAGGCCAAGGACCATTAGCGCAAGAGCGTTCACTGAGGCCACGGGCCCACAAGAGGTCTCTGAGAGAAGGGGACCAAGGCAGAGTCACAGGGCCCCAAACAGAAGCAGAAAGGAAAAAACAGGAGGAATGGGCAGTGAAGCCAATGAGACAGTTTCCCTAGGACGGCACAGGGCAGGGGCCCATGATGCAGAAAGCTCTGGAAACATAAGGAAAGCTGGCTAGTGGGTCTGGCGACATGGAAGTCACTGCTCCCTTTGTTGGCACAAGGTCCGTGGGCTGCAGGCAGAAGGCAGTCTGTGGTCACTGCCGACACCTGGTCCCTCAGACTCCTGGCTTCTCACCAAAACATCCTCGGAAGACAAGAGCTGTCTTGACATTACTGATGACGAGATGCCTTGGTGGGGGTGGGGTTAGGGTGAGGGCAGCGATCACATGTGACATCTCCCCAAAAAGGCAATGAGGGGGTGCCGAGAGGAAGATTAGAGGAAGTACAAGGGATGGAGGAACACGCGAGGTGACACCCCGTGGAAACAGCCAGACAAATCCAGAAAGGAGAACATCCTCTAAGATCACCAGCCTGCACTCTTCCAAAAGTCAGTGTCGTGGGGGAAGACACGGTCATGCGCTTGGGCGGTGGGGGGAGCTTTTCTAGTTTAAAACATGCTAAAGGGACATCACCTCCCCCTGGAGCCCAGCCTTGGAAAACACTACAGTACTGTCAGCCAGCCAGAGAGGCCACCCTCACCTCCACATTTCAGTACAACCATTAGTAAGAAGTCTTTCTTTCTTTTTTTTTTTTAAATGCAACTCTCTGCTTGATAAAAGTCATCTCCTCTCTGCTTCAGAAAACGTGTTTATTGCTCTGCCATCCCTGCTCCTGGTCTGGAATATCCACTTCTCTGCTGCCGCCTGTCCTTGGCAGCACATCCTCCCAGTGATTTTGGTTCAAAGTACTGCTCTGTCCCGTGTCATGTCCCTGCCGCTTTCATCAACAGCACTTATCGAGTCACTAGTCCACGTCCCAACTGGACACCAAGCCCATGAAAAACCAGAGACTTGTCTTGAATCCTCTACAGCACCTGGCACTGTATTTGCTCAACAGATAGAAGACTGAGTGACTTCACACTTCGAGAGGTGTGTGGTCCACCACGGTGGCTACTTAAACTTAAACTCAGTAAACTACATCAAATGAAAAGTTCATTCCTCGGTTGCATGAGCCGCATGTCATATGCCCAAGTGCTATCTGTGGCTCCCGTGCAGGCAGCTCGGATATACGTTCCCGCCACAAAAGGCAGTTCTGCCCGAGGGCCAGTGCTGGTCCAGAGAGCAGACAGGTGCTCCATTCTCATCAGGGACACGATAGTGACAGGAGAGGGAGGGGAGCCTGCTGCTTATTTTGGCTTCTGTCTCCAAGGCCCCAGCTAAGCTTAGATGTGCCAACTGTGAACACATGCTCCCATTTCACGCACAGACTGGACAGCCTCTTGGGAGCCGCAAAGGCTTCGCTTTGCTCCTGGGTCTGTTCCTGGTCTCCAGGCCTACAGAGGGGAGTCAAGAGTCATCAGCGGCCCGGCCCAGCCCAGTGCCGCCAGCAAGGCCGATGGAACTGCCCGCCACGCCAGGGCATGCGAGGAGACCGTCCCCATTCCCCGCGTGGGCCCCTCTCCGTGCAGACACTCCGCACCCAGACGCTTAGCTGCTGACCCGAGGCATCCCAGGGAAGGACGTGAGGACGCCAGGGCACAAAGGAAGGTGGGGATGTACCTGCCACACACTGAAAAGGTATGAGAAGAGCTGCGAGAATGGCAATTCAGCCCGCAAAGCCCAAAGGGGGAAACATTTCTCAAGGAGAAATGCAGATGTTACAATTATCATATTTTTGAGAAATTTCCCCTTAGGCACCCTGAAGACAATTTTAAACCACAGACATATGTACCATTAAACCAGGGCTGTCCCCACCCTCACGCCCCATTTTAACACAACTCAGTGAAGCTTTCAATATATCAAATGCTGCAATTTTGAGTCAGTGGTATCCCCATATATCTGACAGGGAGAAATGTATTTTCCAACGTAACCCATCCTGGCACATTGCACTTTGCAGCTACAGGCTATGGATCCGTCACTTTTCAAACATCCCCCCCAAAGGTTTGAAAAGTCGGCATCTGTGTAATGAGTGTTTCCTTGGGGGCATTATTTCCCTTGCTGTTTTACACTGCATTCAATCTCCGTCTACCGCTGAAAAATGACAGAGCATAGCTGATGCATTATTGCCGATTAAAAGATAAATAAATAAAAGAGAAAAATGAAAAGAAATAGAGTGAAAAAATAAAAGGAAAAACAAATGAACACAGAATTTAAAAAATGAAAGAAATAGAATGAGAGTGAGCAGTGAATCATCAGACAGACAAAAGGGACTGAGGAATCCCCAACGCACGGTTGTCCAAGGAGAAGAAAGGAGAAACAGCTTTCAGGGGAGAGCAACGACTGCTCTCCCGTGGCTGATTACACCCCGTCTGTGCAGCGAGGGTTCCAAATAAGAGCACATGAGGAAGCCAGGAGAAAAGAAAGCACAGGGAGCAATTTCACGCCTGCACCCACAGGAACCCGCAGAGCAGTTCAGCCATGGAGCCAGCTGGAGGACACTCGCATTTGTCTGTGGAATTTTACAGTTCTGGCCTCACCCTCTTCTCAGTTATTCTAGAAGCCGGAGCAGCTGTGGCGGGCCAGTAACCTCTAACCACAGGAACACACTGAAGGTTGACACGGCTCAGGTCTGTTGGGAAGCACAGCCGATGGGACCTGAGTTTACCCACTTTGGTCCTCCCTCGGTTGTTTTCTTACTATGGATGAATTTTCTGTGACACACAATAGCCTGTTCCATCCTTCCCTGGCCTCTGCCAGCATCTTACTCCAAACTGAGAACGCAGGAGTCAGGGCCCCCTTCTGTGTGGGCTCTGCTCGGCCACAAGGCCTCAGGCTGGCCTCCGAATTTCAGCCAACTCCTGGGCAAGTGTGGAAGAATCCTAAATGTCACCTGTCAAGGTGACATCAAACCCAAGTGTGTGTCATGAGTTCTGGGGGGGGCCCAGGGCAGTTAGAAGGGGGAGGTACCATAACACAGTTGCCCTGACATCCAGAGTGCGACCGCAATATGCACAAAAAAGTGGGGGGGGGGGAGTCTCCAAATGAAGAATGCGGGATCTCTGGGAGCGCCAAGGCAGACAGTCACCACATAACAAGGCGTCTCCAACGAGCGATCCTTTATTCTGCTCTACCTTCCTGACACGGTGCCAAGACGCTCTGGGAACACCTGGACTCGATCACATTCCGGGATAAGGACCAACAGACACTGCAAAGCTCATCACCTCCACTCTGAAACCTCACACACGTTCCAAGAGGTCAAATACAACACAGGTTCTTCTGAAAATTGATCAAGGGCATGTGCTAACGCCATAAGGAAAACTCTATTTTTCTCATGAGCTTTGCGGATGATCCAGGGTGTAAGGAAATGAGCCCAGGTGGGGTGAGCAGGAGACCCTCAGGGTGGGAGGGTTCCGACCCAGGCTGGGCCTGGCAGTGCACTGGTTCGGTCAGCCAGTGATTCCAGGAGCTCCCTGAGCACCGCAGCGGTCCTGCCTGTGCCGAGTGTATGGGGTTTCCTGGGCCCCACGCGGAGAAACAGTCACTTCCAGACAGCCTCAAGCGCTCTGACTTGGCAGGTATGATGCTATGGGAGTACGAACAGGTACAGAACAGGACCTCTACTCCTCAGCTGAAGGCCAAGCAGAAGCCAGGTGTCACCCACTAAAATCCTGCAACCCATGTGCATTTATGGAGACAAGGTGAATTATAATCAACACTGCAAGTATTCATATTTCCCCTCACAGACCTATCTTACTGCTTTTTCTGCTGATTTTTAAAGAATTTGAAAATAAGCTTTTTATTTTTCTTGGCTGATTTTTTTTAAGGATTTAATTACTGTATCAGGCTCCTAGAAAACGTATTTCATGTAGACCACAGAATTCCTAATTCTGAATACTCTTTAACATCCACCCTCCACCTTCTCAACAGAAGACATCAGTGAGTTGCTTCCTAAAGCTCTGTACCTGGGTTGTCCGAAATGGTAGGCACTGGCCAAACGTGGCCAGTGAGCCCCTGACACCTGGCTAGTTTGAGCTGAGATGCGCTGAGTGTCAAATACACGAGATTCCAAAGGCGAGGTATCAAAAATGAGCATAAACGATCTCAATGGTTTTTCTCTTGCTTGTGTTGAGTGATAATATTTTGGATCTGTTAGGACAGAAAAAGGGTACCATTCAAGTTCATTCCATCTGTGTCTTTTTGCTTTTTTAATGTTGCTTTTACGTGGTCCTACTTCAATGAGACAGCACAACTCTAGACCACAGACTTCCTTGTCTCTTAAAGACAATGGACCTACCTCTGGTGCTCCCAACTTCAGTTATTTAATGAACTCGATAATCTTCCCTATTTGGGAGCTGAGACACTGTTTAATACCTGTCTTTGTCTTCCTTCAAAATCTTATCCTTGTTCATAAATAATCTCAGTCCCCTTTTTCTGTCTCTAATTGGCATCTGAAGGCCAAAATTATGACTTAGCTCATAGCTGACTGTGACCTGTGTCAACAAGAACAGAATTCCAAAGGGTCCTTTCTGATTGAAAGGACAATAGGACCAAACATTTCAAAGGCACCAGAAGGTACACTGGTGTTCCAGGCAACATTTTTCCAAAAATCACAACTTACTCCCTCATTCTTCTCTGGTTAAACAAGCTTCTCCCTTCTATACATTTTATAAGAATTCTGCATGCAACTCTTTGTTTTCAGGTTCACTTCCCTGAGAATGCAAGTATTCTTTAACAAACAGGTTACATTCACAGAATATCCTGGGGAAATGCATTCAAGTTTCTGAAAAGCAGGCCTCCTGGAAAAAGAACTGGTGATACATTCCTAAGCAAACAGACTGAAGTCAGGCGCTTCAGAATTAGAGCAGGTATAATCCAGGTAGATTAAATGAGATAAAGTAGCACATTCTGGAAAGCAGTGTTTCATACCAGACATTCTGTAAAATAGTAGAAAAAGCAAAGGTGAATTTCTGAGAAAGTTCTGCAAGGCCTTCCCAGCTCAAAGGTAAAGTCAAGACAAAAAGGAGCAAAAGGGCAGAAAGAAAATGAAGAGGGAAAAGGGGCTAGGTCTTATCTTGCCAAAGGTCACTAATTCTTGTTTGTCTGACCAGTTTAGAGGATTGGGTAACAGTGTCAGACCTCAGTGCTTAATAAACCATTCAACTTGCCCTAACTAGCAAACAGGAACCCTGGCTGATAACTACCCTTGCAGGTATCACCACTTAAATCAGTCACAGCTCCACGGAATGGCTATGTATGAATCTTGGGTCGGGAGGAAGTATCAAGCTCGTTCAAAAGTTAAATAACTTTAATTTTAATGAGCAATCTCGGTTTGCTTTAAATTCATGAGACTCACAACAGGTCCTCTGGACCTTTCATTAGAGGTTAAGGAATCTGACAATTTAACTTGACCACCTGAGCAGGAAAACTCATGTCTACAAACTATACTTACAAATCCCAGAAGCTTTTTGAAACTGAGTCATTTCAGATTTAGTAACTGCATACACCAATTAGTGACGTCTATGGGAATTTATTCTCCCTCTTAGGAATTTATGTGTTTATATCTCTGGGTCCATAAAATGAAAAGACTGTTTTTTGTGTGTCTTAAAAAAAAAAAAATCAGTCTCATTACTGCTGAACCGGTGAACCACATGCTCATCAGGGGCAAGGTCACACCCACCATATAACATAAGCACAACATCACTTATATTTAGATCAGATCGATCTGGAGTCATTCCTCAGCTTTGGTCCTTATTAGCTGTGTGACCTTGGGCAAGTAACTCTACCTCTCTAGCTTGCGCCGTTTTTGTTTTCAATTAGTCAATGCAAATATTTCCACCCCCCCTTGCAGAATTTTATGAGATGAAGCACTAATGTATCTACATGTCCACCGGTCAAAAGTCTACATAAAGTATGCAGAAATTTTTACAACCCTATTAAGCCTCCCAGAGGCTCTGAGATCAGAACACGTTTCAAAACACGATAACGCTTCACAGTGTTATGAAAGGTATGCCTAAGCTTTAAGGAGCGCTCAGGGCACCTCTCTTATAAATCGAGCGTTTTCTTTGAATTCCTCTTGGTTGGTGAAGTTCATGCCTACCACCATCGACTACGGGACTGTTAGGTGCACACGCATGGACTGTGAATCGCGAACCTTCCGGCACTGGGTGAAAATGCAGCTACTGATTGGGCAGCTGCGGGATGGGGACCTGTGATCTGCACTGCAAAGCAGTACCCAGGTGATGTCCGTCCAGGGAGTCACTCTGACCAGCCAGTCCGCTTACAGGGCTCCCCCACCACCTCCGCACTACAGAAACTTGGGTCTGGAGCATTTGCGGTGGTGCGGGGCAGTTCTGTGCACGACACGAGGTTCAGCATCCCAGGCCGCTACCCCTCGGATGCCGACAACTCCCACCCTCCCGCTAAGTCACTCCAAACGCCCCTAGACGTTGCCAGATGCCCCTACATCGGTCGGTGGAGGACCATGCCCTGTAGGATGCTACAAGCAAGGTGCGTGCATCTCGGGGCAAGCCGGCAGGGGCCCTGGAGGCCAGGGTGCAGATGGGGAAACTGAGGCCGGGCTGCGCACGCAGCGCCCGCGGCCCACAAGGCGGAACCGAAATCTCCAGCCCGCGCGGTGGTCCCCGAGCACCCGCCGTCGCGCGCCGCCCCCCACGCACTCCGTCCCCACCCGCGGCGCGGCCGCCGGAAGTAAGTGCCCCGGGCGCCGTCGACGCCTCAGACCCGCGCGCGTCCGGCGTGACGTGACCCCGGCGCGCCCGCCGCCCGCCCGGGCGGGGGTCCCAGACACCGCCTCGCCGCGACCCGGGGCCCTGAGGGGCTGCGCCCCCCTCCCGCGCCTTCCTTGACAGTCCTCGCGGGAGGCGGCCGCCGGCTACCCACCCAGAAGGAGGCCGTCCATGTCAAAGAGCAGGTGGGTGACGGGACGCGGAGGGGGCTCGGGCGCCGCCATTGTGCAGACTTCTCGGCCGGGTGGGGGCGGGGAGGAGGCGCGCTTGCCGGCTCGCGCACGCGCGCTCCGGGCCTCCCCGCGCGCCCCGAGCCGTTCTGCGCACGCGTGGCCCCGGGCCTCCACGCGCCCGCGCCCGAGCTGTTCCCGCGCACGCGCGCTCCGGGCAGCCTCGCGCGCCCCGCGCAGCTCTGCGCACGCGCGTCTCTGGCCTCCTGGCGCGGCCCCTCAAAAATCGCGCGCCCTGAGCCGCAGCCGCCCCGCGCACGCGCGCCTCTGGCCGCCTCAGAAGGCGTCCTCGCCTGCACGCCCGGAGCCGCTCCCGCGCACGCGCGCTCCGGACCGCTCCGGGATGTCCCGCGCACGCGCGCCTAGCATAGTTACCTATCCCGTCACCGCGGGGCTGAGAAGTGGCACGGGCGGGCGCGACAAGTTTGCCCGCATCCACCCCCCCCCAACCCCCTCACTTCACACCCATAAATGAGCTGGGATGCTCCGTCAAGGGGCCGAGCAGAGCCGAGTGCCTAGTCTGGGTGGGGGCAAAGGCAATGGCCTGAATTTGGAAAGGGAGTGAGGAAGGAGCGAGGGCTCGGAGGGACTGCGGTGCACCGGGTTGTTGGGAGGAGGGGTGCAAAGGTGCTCAGGTTGGCATTCCTGAGAGCCACCAAGTAAGTGGACAGCCAAGTGGCCTTAGTTGTGGGGACCCCGGTAGCTTCGTCCAGCCCTGGACCCTGGGCAGGCTTCCCGTTCGGTTTTGCCCGCTCGAGTCCCCGCGGGCCTCTCAGGGCGCATGCGTAGTGGCGTGCGGGGCCGCAGCCCTCCCGCCTGTATCCTGGAGAATCCCTGGCTGGTACATTCTCCCGTTGTGGTCCTCCCGCCGATCTCTGATAGGAAAAGGCCGACCTAATAAGAGTTTTTTAAATGCCTTGTCTTTTTTGCCTTGTATGTCTCATCTGTCTTTGGTTGCTCTGAGGTTTCTTTTCCCCCCACACTTTCTGAACGCAACCTGAAAAGCACTGGGGTTGGGAAGGGGGGTTCTTTTTCCCTTTTTTTCTTTCTTTTTCCCGCGAGTCTCAGAAACAGCTTTTTTCTTCCTGTTTCTATTTCGTGTTAGTTGGCATGCACGTTTAAATATAAAGATAGGCCCTTTCAAGAAGCAGAAATAACAAAGTTCCAGAGACTTTAAAATGTGGGCATTTATTTCTCGTTAAGTGCCTAAGCTGTGGACTAGGGGTACACCGGGATTCAGCACGTGTGTAGCAGTGGTCGGCAGTAAACCCCTACGTCTCTTGTTTCCTCGTGGGTGTGAAATGACACAGGGCAGGTGCTTCTCTTAGTACTGGCAAATAGTATATGCTGACTTAATTTATATTTTTAGAGCTGTGGTGATAGGAGGCATTCCCTGGTTTAGTCCAATCATGATTTCCCATTGAGGACACTGGACCTCAGAGAAGGCAGTCTATCAAGGCCTTACGAGGGGACTGTGGCCCAAATGTGCTAGGCTGCTGTGTCCAAGCACACAGACTGGATAGTCTCAAGAAAAGGAGGGTGTTGCCTCCCACTTCTGGAGGCCAGAAGTCTGAGGTCAGGGTGTCGGCGGGCTTAGTGCCTTCTGAGGACTGGGAGGAATGGATTGGGTCTAGACCTCTCGCCTTGGCTTGTCCATGGCTTTCTTCTCCTTCTACGTATCTTCTCTTTGTGCATCAATTTTTATGTCCAAATTTCCCCTTTTTATAAGGATACCGGTCATATCTACACATACAACCACATGCTAAGTTAATTACTTGTATAAAGACCCTGTCTTCAAATAAGGTCACATTCTGAGGTAAAGAGATTTGGAACTTCTACATAATTTTTTTTCTTCAGCCTGTGACGGATTTATTCCACAAACATTGGGCGCCTACTTTATGCCCATGCCCACCTGCTGGAACCTTTAGAATTCTTGCTCCCGGTTCCTTTCTATTCTTGGAAACAAATGAACACACAAAGGAGAGAGTTATTTTTCTCTCCCTGTTATAATCAGCATTGCATCTGTTGATTCCTAAGATAAAAGGAGTATTTTTAAATGGCTGGGGGGAGGGAAGCTCCAATGCCAGGAATGAGAATTTGAAATAGCGAGGTAAAGGACGGAGCTGTAGATCTCTGTGTAGGGGAAAGTGGGCTCCTTGGAAGGATCTTAGGGAGTTCCCTGAGTTTTGAGGCTTCCTAAAGATTTGCTGCAAAAATAAGCGAACAACATAGATGCAGGTGGTGAAGATGTCAGACGCCCTGGTTTCATGCTCAGCAGTCCTTTAGCCGGAGAACTCACAAAAGCAGCCTGAAACTTTGCTGTGCAGGTGACAGATGGCAGGCATCAGAGTACTGATATCTTAAGTGAAACTTTGACACTCTTTATATATATATATCCATGTATGTGCCACATCCTGTATATATATATACATATGTATAATTTTATTTGTATTTTATATATATTTACTTGTTTTCCTTATGTATGGATGGATACACACATATTATATATTATGTGTGTATCCATCCATACATAAGGCATTTCATACATATATATAAAATGTATATATACATGTACATACATATATATGTATATTTTTTCTTTCTATTTAATAAGATCAAACTCTTAACAGGACACAATAACCAATGACCTCTTAGGTCAGTTCTAAGAGTCGTAGTCTGTCAGTTTCAGAGACTTGGAAATTCCTTTTGGACCTTGCAGATGGGTGACACTTACTCAGAGAGTGTATCAGTCTGCTCGGGCCTCTGTAACAAAAGTATGAACTGGGCAGCTTAAAGAAACAGACGTGTAGTTCTCATGGGTCCTGGGGGCTGGAAGTCTGAGATCAGGGTACTGGCAGATTTTGCTTTCTGGAGAAAGCCTGCTTCTCGGTTCTTGGATGACTGCCTTCGCTCCGTGGCCTCACACGGGGTGGGGAGGTGAGGTTGGAGGTCTGGTGTCTGTTTTTGTAAGGGCACTAACTCCATCGTGGAGGCTCCACCCTCATGGCCTCACCTAGACCCAGTTAGTCCTTGTGTTTTATAAGAAATATGTATTTGGTCTTCATTCCTTTTCATACAGTTCCTAAAACCCTTGGAATTTCCTAAGTGAATAAAGAGATCAAAGTGGCTTCTATTATGCTAATAAGGTGACTTTTGCAAAGCATCAAACTATGGGGACTGGCTGCCAGAGGAACAAATTATGTCATCAGAGGGTTGGAACATTCAGTTCAACCCCCAACCTCCAGGGAGCGGAGAGGGGCTGGAGGTTGAGTCAATGACCAGTGGCCAATGATACAGCCAGTATTCAAGTGTAATGAATCTTCTATAAAACCCCAAAAGATGGGGTTCAGAGAGCTTCCAGGTTGGGGAACAGATGGAGGTCGTGGGAGGGTGGTGCACAGGAGAGGCCCCGGGGGCTCCACACCCATTCCCCATACGTTGCCCTTTTCCCCTCTTCCATCTGGCTGTTCCGGAATCATATTCTTGCATACTAAACCAGTGAGCAATAAGTAAGCTGTTTTGCTGAGTTCTGTGAGCCACTCTGGGAAATTAATCAAACCCTAGGAGGGGGTTGTGGGGATCTCCACTCTAAAGCAGGATCCTGCAGAAGCACAGGTGGCTTTTGATTGAGGGTTACGTGGTGGGCAGTCTTGTGGGACTGAGCCCTCACGCTGTGGGGTCTGATCCTGTCTCAGGGTAGACGGCGTCAGAATTGAGTTGTATTGTAGGACACCCAGCTGCTGTTGGAGAATTGCTTCCTGGTGTTGGAAAACTCTGCATTTGGAATTGGTATCAGAAGTGTACTTCCAAAAACCCCACCTCCAAATACCATGTCATTTGGGGTTAGGGCTTCAACCTGTGGATTTTATGGGGACACAGGCATTCAGTCCATCATAGAGTGTGTCTTTTCTTTCTCTATTCAGCTGTTTAAGAAAATATATATTCTCTCTTTATTCTTGTGGGGTTTTTTTTGGGGGGGGGGGAAGTCATTAGGTTTATTTATTTCTTTCTTTAACGGAGGTACTGGGGATTGAACCCAGAACCTCATGCATGCTAAGCACGTGCTCTACCACTGAGCTATACCCTCCCCGTCTCTCCATTCAGTTCTTTAAAAAAATGGGTAACCCTGGTCCCATACTTGCTTCTGTACTGTATAGAGTGACCAGGTTGTCCTGGTGTGCCTACGACTTTTCAGTTTTGCACTGAGAGCCCTGCATTCCGGAAGCTTCTCAGCCACAGGCTCACAGGGGCCCTTCATGCACCTGCCACCTGTCCTAAGGTGCAGTTAGACTACGACTGAGGTACAGAAAGGGTGACAGGCATGAGTCCACCTCTCCTGGCGTTTAAAGCCAGGGGACTGTGTGGTTGGGGGCAGGGGATGAAGCTGACATCTCTGTAATCAGTCGTCCAGACGTGCCTGGGAGGACTGGAAGGGCAGGTTGTGCTGCAGACCTCTGGCCTCAGGGTCCAGTGGGCTGTCCTTGTCTCCTAGACATGGCGCCACGGCGGCCTTCAGGGCAGAGTGGCGAGCTGGACAAGGAGACTTTGCAGGTGACCCCATGGGCCTTAGCAGGCAGGAAGGGTCACAAAGAAATAAGTGCTGAATTGAGGTTTCACAGCCTCCGTAAGCCAGTCACCTGCGTACCCCTAGTTCAGGGATTTCCCCCACGGCGCTGTTGATATTTTGGACAGGAAAACTGTTATGGGCTGACTCGTGTCCTCCAGAATTCCTGTGTTGAAGCCCTAGCCACCAGGGCTTCAGAAAGTGACTGTATTTGGAGATGGGTCTTTAAAGAGGCGATTAAGGTACAATGAGGTCATGAGGCTGGGTCCTGATCCCATAAGACTGGTGTCCTTATAAGAGGAGGAGATCAGGACACAAACACATACACAGGGATGTCCACTGAGGACACAGGGAGGAGACAGCCGTCCGCACACCAAGGGGAGAGGGCTCAGGAGACACCAGCCCTGCTGACACCTGAATCTCAGACTCCAGCCTCCAGGATGGGGAGACAGTAAATATCTTTTGTTTAAGCCATCTACTCTGTGGTGCTTTGTCATGGCAGCCATAGCAGACTAATGTACTCATTTTCAGGTTGGGGGCGGCGGGGGGCTATGCTGTGCACTGTAGGTCTCCACCTCCCTGGTCTCCACCAAGTAGCTGCCTGTAGTTCCTCCTACCTACCTACCTCTCTGTCTGTGTATCTATCTATGTATCTATCCATCCATCCATCATCCATCTTATCTATCCATCCATCTATTCATCCAGCCATCCTATCCATCCATCCATCTGCCCATCTGTCTTATCTATCTATCCATCTGTGTATCCATCTATCCATCCATCCATCATCCATCTTATCTATCCATCCATCTGTCCATCCACCCATCTGTCCATCTATGTATCCATCTGTCCATCTATCCATCCACCCATCCAGCCATCCATCTGCCCATCTGTCTTATCTATCTATCCATCTGTGTATCCATCCATCCATACATCTGTCCATTCATCTGTCCATCCATCTATCCATCTTATCTATCTATCCATCCATCTGTCCATCTACATATACATCCATCCATCCATCCATCCATCTATCCATCTACGTATCCATCTATCCATCCATCCTATCTATCTATCCATCCATCTGTCCATCTACATATCCATCCATCCATCCATCCATCCATCCATCCATCCATCCATCCATCTACGTATCCATCCATCCATCCATCCATCTTATCTATCCATCCATCTGTCCATCCACCCATCCATCCATCCATCCACCCATCTATCTTATCTATCTATCTGTGTATCCATCCATCCATCTGTCCATCTACGTATCCATCCATCCATCTATCCATCCACCTATATATGGATCGATTGATCTATACGTACACACACGCACACGTGTTTATGGAATCGCATGTATATACGTAATCCCAGTGGCCGTAGTGAAGCAGGAAAGCAGGTTGAGATCTCAGAGGGTGTGACCTACATCTGCAGTAACCTTTTCCGTATCCCTTGACTCCTAAGAATTCACAGTCCAATTTGAAGAGCATTCTGTCTTGGATTCAAGAGAGAGAGGAAAATTAAAAACAGACTCCTTGTACAGCTAAACCATTTCACTGATTCATTTTACATCATCCTCCTGACAAAAACATGCTCACTGCTGCTCAGACAGTGTGTCCCTCTGTGCTTGTAAAACAAACGTTACGTGTCCTGCTAATTAACCCTTTCCTCAGCGATGCCAGATAGTGAGGTGACAGAGTTGTGCTGGGGTCGCTCAGCTCCTGGGAGAACTGGGCTCTGTCTCTCCAGTTGCCGCCCCCCCATGACCTGTGTCTGCCCCACCCTCCTCTTCTGGTCTGCGAGGTGCGGGTCCCACCCCGTGTGGATGTAGGGTGGTAGGTCGGGCCGGGGACAGCCATCCTCTGCAGCCGTCCGTCCGCAGGCAGGTACCTGTAGGCTGTGCTCTGCACCACCCACGGGGAACTTACATGCCTTACCCTCTCCCTCCAGCCTGAGGAGACTGGCTTCTGCATTGCATTCAGGGTCAGGATGGGCGCAAGGGTAGATCTTTCCCTGACGATGCTGGGAAACCCAGAAGCTCAGGCTTCCCTACACAGCTGGTGTGGAAGAGGGGCTGTGGGCAGTGTTGGGGTGCTGGTGCCCACGTGGATGGACGTGCCTGGAGGTGCTGGCACCATGGTCCCTTTTGCCTCTTGCCCACATTCACAGGCGGACTGCCCGGGGCCCTGAGCGCAGAACCTCCTGTCCCCGGTAGCATCACCGCTCAGCCTCGCCGAGCACAAGTGCTTCCCCAGAGGAGGCCCCTGGCTCGTGGGTAAGGCCGTGATTCCACGCGGCAGCTTGTCTGAGCTGCAGGGCCCCCTGTCAGTTCTCGGAAAGATTTACTCCAGGCGGGTCTTCAGCACCCCCAGGACACAGGATGCCTGGTGCGTGGTTCAGAGTGGCTTTTTTGTTTCCTAAGCACTGTAGTCATCTGCACCAACCCTCAGCCGACGGGAACGTGCTTGCTGCGTTAGCAACAATGTCTTGTTTCTCGAGAGGCAGCCCATGTCATTTTTCTTGTCAGATAAGTGAGGAAACGGAGCTGCGGGGAAGTTAAGTCTGTCGCCCCAGGTCACACACCTGAGAAGGCACAGGGAGGGTGGCGTCTGTCTTCCTGTAAAGGAACCAACAGGCGGAACTATCTGTTTCTAGATTCTTCTCTGTGATTTTAAAGTTTCCTAGACTGTGCGTAAGTAATAAAACCCATAAGCCTAAAAGACATCTTTTGTGAAAATCGAATATATTCATGACTGTATCTGTCTATCTGTATTTGTCTGTATTTTTCCATCTCTTTCCAGCTGTTATCTTCACATCTATCCCTGTCTGTCTGTCTATCCATCCACCCATCTATGCATTCTTTCTTTCTTTCTGTCTGTCTGTCTGCCTATCTATGTATCTGTCTGTCTATCTTTTGGAGACCACCAGCAAAAACGTGAGAAAAAAAGGAAAAATAAAGGTGCAAAAAATAAACAGAAGTACTATTTTAATTCCACCATTCTTTCTTCCACCATTTGGATGAAACTCCATAAAGGCAGCGTCAGGCAGCAGCCATGGTGCTCGACTGTGCCCTTATTTATTTGAGCAGCTCTTAGCCCAGCCAGGCCCAGAGAGGGGGGTTTCTGCTGTTCAGCTGCCCCCTCACTCCTGGGTGGCCTGACCCAGGCAACCTCAGTTAAGCAGACAGCAGTGGGGAGTGACACCAGGGCTGCTGGCCGCCTCCTCTCTCCCCGCCTCTCCAAGATGACAGAAGCCTGGAAAAAGCAGTGCACCTTGCACCATCCCTCCTGAATCCTCAAGCCACCTGTCCACTCAAAAGTCTTTGTACCTGAGGTCAAGGATGCTTTCCCCAGGTTTGTTTTTTTTTTGATCTAGCATTTCCCAAGCACATAACACACACTGTTTCACGAGAAGGTCGTATCTGTGAACTTGCCCTTAGGTTGGATCCCCCACCCTGCCCCCAACATGCTTTTAGAAATGCCAGACTGCTGGTGTGCTTGGGGTCCACTGGGACCCTCTGGCTCTCTCTACCAGCTGTCCTGAAGCATCATTACTGTGAATCTGGGATTTGAGCAAGTCATTGGGACACCCAGAGCTTTGAAATAAAAGTAAAATTACGCAGTAAATTGTACAGAATGGGAATCTGAAGTACCTCAAAGAGTGACGACTTTAGGGATCATCAGAGGAACGGGACACGTGTTTGTGTATCTGTATATGTAGACATGCACACACATTTATGTTGTGTATGTGAATAATTGAGTTGTGCCTGTGATTGTAAGAAACACAAGGAACTGTCTTTACATAAGATTTAAATACAACTTACAAAGACTCACGTACTTATGTTATATATCATATATAAGGAATATGAATGTGGGAGGGTTTAAGGGACTTAAGAGGAAAAAGTCATTACTTATCACTGAAACACAGTTGACTTAATGTACCATCCTTTATTATGAGTAAATAGATATGTGTGTGGCATTAAGAGACTTAAGGTGAAATTTCTTTCTCTACAATGCATGGTGTGTTTACACGTGTAATAAGACTGCCCAGGCTTGAGAGTTCTGTAATAGGTTAAACGGAGCAGACGGACGAGGCGGCTGCAGTCAATGTATCCTGTTGTTTTGTGGGCATATTTTGGTCGAGTATGTTTGTTGGCTGCTGTTACATGAATGTGTAAAGAATAACATTTAAAAAGCATATATTTTAGCCCCATTTCCTACCGCCATGTGCCCTGAAACCACCTCCAGGGCAGTCAGTTCCCGTGACTCCCTCCTCTTGGAGGAACCAGAATGCCATTTAAAGGAAGGTAATTTACTAGGGCTCAATTTTGGGTTTAATAATAAAGCTATAACTTCAGGCTCCCAAAAGCAGTATATCACGGACAGGGCTGTGGTTAGCCCAGCTTATGAAGAACGGGCAGTGCATGATAACTAAAACCTGCAAATAACCAAAAACTCTCGCCCTGACATGGCCCAGAATTTTGCGTCCTCCTCAGACACTCGGCCCCCGTCCGCGCTGCATGCAGCCCATGGAGGGAGGACTCTGTGAGTGGCGGTTGCATGCATTTTCGCCCTTTGCTGGATAAGACCGATTCCATGTTAAATCACCACGGAAGGTCTCCAGGCCGGAGATAGGAGAGTGCTTGCGGCGTTTTCGCATGCCTGGGCTTTAGTAGGTGGCAGTGTCTTGCTGGGGCATAGCTGAGCCCAGCCTGACGGTATGCAGAGCTGACCCCGTGCATCCAGGATGATCCAAGCCGCTGCAGCTGAGACAAGAGGAAGGCAATTGTAGATCCTAACAGGGCAGCTGCACAGTGGATCCGGGGGCCCCAGGCTCCCTCCAGCCAAGAGAGGACCCTCCTACGAGGACCAGGTTGCTCCTTCCCGGGTGCCTGGTCTGCCTTGAGATGCTGGCTCCTCTCACAGAGGCCCCCATGACCAGGCCTTGGTCTTTAGGTTCAGCCTTATAGAAGGAGTCTTTGCTTGCAATCTTTGACTGACTGCACTGTGCCCGAGTCCTAGGGCACTCTGGAACTTTCGACCCACTGTTTCTCCC
The DNA here is from genome assembly GCF_048773025.1 of Camelus bactrianus. Lineage (NCBI taxonomy): Eukaryota > Metazoa > Chordata > Mammalia > Artiodactyla > Camelidae > Camelus > Camelus bactrianus. The sequence goes on from NC_133575.1 coordinate 4,251,040, forward strand.
CTGGGCCCTCCTCTGTAGAGTGCAGAGTGAGAAGGTGTGCCCGGTGTTACCTGGGGGGCTCCTCTGGTGGTCAGCGTGGTTAGAGGCATGTCACAGCTCACCTGACTCCCACCCTGAACAGTGTCGTCTCTACGCCTCCCCCTTCCCTGACCTCCGATCACACTGGTTAGCATAGTCCCGTCAAGTGCCGTCTTTTCGCTTTCAGTCTCTAAAATTGGCCAGAAAGGAGCGTCTGTTTCTGTCGCAGGCACAGTGGCCTGGTCGATGACCTCCCGTGAATAACCTCACCTGGAGCGCGGCAGGCCGGAGAGCGTACTTTCCTGGGGTCACACAGGTGGCCTGCGGCCGGACTCCAAGGCATCCTTCCAGTTTCTAAGATACAGCCTTCCGGGGGAATAGAAATGGTGAAAAGGTACTAACTGGAGAGCCTTGGCTGAGGTGTGGAGAAAACCAAGTCCCGAGGAGTCGTCTGTGCAGGCAGCTGGGAACCGCGTGCGCTGTGTGTGCCGGCGGCAAAGGCGTAAATGAAGGAGGGAGGAGGGGCTTGTGAACAGGGCTCTTCAGCGTTGGGATCCCGTCCCTCCCCGGGGTGGTGGGCTTCTCTGTTCACCCTCCACCCAGTAAGGATGATTCAGCGAGACCCCTTAGAGAGGGTGAGCTCTGATCTGTGCCTCGGGGCACAAGGGGCCACCTCCCGCCTGAGTGACCAGGCTGGCAAAGTCTGCAAGGCCAGAGACTCACAGATGCATGACCAGCTGACCCCGGTGACCGATGGGGACCGACAGGTGGGAATTTTGCAGCCATTAGGACTTCTACTCCTGGAAGGAGGGAGGGGTGCTCCAACCGAGAAGGAGCCACCCCCGGTGTCAGGAGTTGTAGATGGGGAGAGGTCCGGCTGGGACAGCTCGCAGGAATGCCCCATCGGGGATCGGTCAGCCTCCAGCGTCCTGAAGCCATGTCCCGAGGGTACCCGCTGGAGGGGACCGCTCTGCCCCTTTGGCCTTATCTTTCCCTCCGCATTCCGCGTAGGGACGGACCAGATTGCAGCTGGCGGTGGGGTGAGTGATAAATCAGAACGCCGGGAGCTCTTTCCTCATTCTCTCCCCTCCCAGACCAGCCAAACCTCACCCTAACTGAGGGTGACTTAGCCCTAAATGAAACCTGCAGAGTTCTAGAATTGCTAAACTAGACATTCAGCTTTGAGCCCTCAAGCATTCAGTGACCAGAAGCATCACAGGACGTGCTGGCATTTTTACCATAGCTGGTACAAACCGTCTCTCCAACGAGTTGTACAGAGACACCGCCCCCACCGCCCCCCCTGCTCCCCAAGACTAAATGTCACTGTTTGGTGACGTCTGACTCATGCTTATTCAGGTTAAAATATTTTTTTTCGGGCTTCACTGTACTGTCCTCCTGGGTCACCATTAAGAATGAGAAACATATCATCACCGGGTCCATTATGTATTAATTACGTGAGTGCCTGCCAAGAGCCGGAGGCACACGAAATAATTAAAAATAAGCCATGTTTTATTTATAGATGTGGAATCATGACAGCAGAGATGGAGAGGTAGCCTTTACGCTGTTGTTTTTGTTTTTTTTAACCTAAAGAAAACAAAATAATGATGGGAGGGGACATGCTAATCTAAGAGAGATGCTGGAAGTTATCTTTTCTGGGGAACCAGTGTCCCTAAGGTGTGTGAGCAGAGACGCCCAGGCTGACTTCCTCTGTGTCGACCCGACGCCTGCTTTCCACCCACGAGCCTCAGGGCGGCCAGGCTGACTTCCTCACCCTGGGTGTTGGCAGAGAATGCATTCCTCGGGGCTCTGGGTGCCACGTGCGTGGGTGTCAGGCACGGGACGGGAAGGGATGCGGAACCTCTGGGCAGCAGGCTGTGCACGGAGCGTCCAGAACACAGCCCTCACCCTGACAGCCCTGACCCGGGCCCCGAGTTCCTCCCCATAGGAGAGCAGTGGTCCGCACGTGTGTCCCCACCCCACCATGTCCACCAACACGTGTCCACCTCCCTGCAGTGCTCGGAGCCAGTGCACAGCGAGGTATTCTTGAGTAAATGTCCATTTCCCCCCCACCCACCCACTTCCCCTCCCAATATCGTGGCACCAACAGATAAAGATGACAGTGAAGTATTCAGAGCGAGGGGGTGTGTCACTTTGATTACTGCCACGGGGTGACTACTCAGTTCAGGAAGTCCAGCTCCCCTCTGATTTATAGAGGAAGCTCGTGGGCAGGAGGGAAGACCTTGTGGAGAAACATGGGCAGTTAAATAACTTTTTTATGATAGATTCACCAATTATCTGGTGATGACTTTATGACCAGTGCCGGTCAGTATAACTTTGCCGGGCTGTCCAATGACTGTTCAAAGCCCGGGAGCTTTTGCCTGGAGTGCTGTCCAGGGCGGTTGTCGGAAAAGCTGGTTGAGATCCCTGCAGAAAAGGCGTCTTGTGTGAGTCTCCCACTGAATGGCTCTGTTGGAAAGCCCCCGAAGGACTGGTGAGTTGGATTAACTTTTTTTGCTTCTCGTCTGCTAAGCTATTGAGATAAACGATGGCAGAAAATGGCTACTGGGGATAGGTTAGTGGCACAACTTAAAAGGACGTCAGCGTATTCCTATTTTGGTCCCTTTCTGCAAGTTACGTAGCACGCGGGGTAAGAGTTAAGTCTTAGCTGTGGCAGTTGGACTTTTAAACTGTGTGGTGTGGGACTCAGGAAAGACTGTTTTTTAATCTGTAGTGTTGTATTTTCTGAAAAGTTGTAAAACCACCTGCAACAGTTTATCTGATATGTATTCATTTGTTTGCTCTGAAACAGGGAGGTCTTCAGGGAGAGGAAAGCTTGCCATGTAGTCTTTCTCTCTCTCTTTCTTTTCTTTCTCTTTCTTTCTTAACTTTCTTTCTTTCTTTCTTTCTTTCCCTTCCTTCCATCCTCCGTCCTCCCTCAATCCCTCCCTCTGTTCCTTTCTTTTCTTTTTGTCTTTTCTTCCTTCCCCCTCCCTCCCTCTTTCTCTTTCTCTTCTTTCCTTCTTTCTTTTTCTTGTTGAAAGTGGTATTTTGGAAACACAAGCATGGTAAAAAGCGTGATGGAGAGCTTAGAAACTTAAGAAACTTAAGAGGAAGTGAGTATACATTTTGTGCCATCGTTTACTTACAAGAGAAATTGAGTATCCATTTACTTACCAAAATCTTAAAGCCACTGCTTCTGAACTAGAGCCAGTGAATAGAAACAAGATACCTCTGTCATCAAATGTATTCCATGGAAGATCAGTGTCCTTCTAAGCTTACCGCCTCTTGCTTTTCTAAAACATACAAGTTTGAGGAGTTAATAGCCCTTCCACTTTTTTTAAAAAACCATCTCTTCATGTCATATCTAAATCCTTCCATTTAAATATACAAATGCAAAATCTGTCATGAGCCGCCAGAATCTGTGTCCCGGAAAGTGCAAAAGAAGCACATTTCCTGCCTACCTGAGAGGCACGCACGTAGATCAGTGAATCTGTCCTTGGGACCTTGGAGTCCAGCGCTTCTCGTGGCTGTGCGGGCTGAGTTTTCGGACTTGCTGTTTATTCCTGCAGCGTCTGGGGCTGTGTTTGGCTACCTGGGCTGTGTTTCTGAAGGAGCTGGGTTAACAAAGGAGTGAGTCTGGGGTTCAGAAATCAACCTCTCCAGTATCAATTTTAGGAGCTTTGTTTGGTTCATTTAAGGCGACTGGTAATTGCAAAATCCACTTCGCCTGTGTGCGTGACTGTTAGCCTGTTGGCCCCGTGAAATTCTGCACTTGATCTCTAGCATACACTTCTGTTACTTCTGGCCAAGGGGGTCTGCCTTAGCACTCAGCTGCATTCTTTTCCCTTTTCTTTCCTGTTCATTGTGGTTTAATTCTGACGGCCCTATGAGGGTCGGATATATTAAAAACTAAACATTTGTATAGGCAAACCATTTCCTGAAGTCGATGGCCAAATGTTAAAATGTTATTTTTCATATCGTTTATAATCTTGTCACAGGCCACTTAACGAAGTTTGGTTAGATTTCAGTGGAAACTATCTTCCAGAGCAGTCTTTTCTTCCCTGGCATCGAGGGGGCGGGGAGTGGGTAACTTTGCTGCAACTAGTGTGTATGGTGCAGGATTTCATGCGAAGGAGATGTGCTAGCTGTGCGATAATTTCCATATATTTAAACCAACAAACAAACAAACAAAAAGGAGAAATTCCCAAACTTGCCGCCGCTTAGATCATTGCCGCTTCTAGGACCCGGTTTCTTTTACTGATTTCAAAACAAAACAAAAAATTGAAAAGTTGAGCCTGAAAAAACAAATCAACCTCTCTGTTCTGGAAATGTGTATCGATTACAGAAAGTCGGCGTCTGGGACCACGTATCCTTTGTGGTGCCTGCCATATGGAGTCTACCTGTTATGAACCAACCCCATGTATGATTTTTTCTCCCAAAAGATACGGACTAAGAAATGTGTGTAACCCCTTTCAGCTTAACCCTCCATCTTTATCTTGTGAGTGAACGATCAGCATGAATGATGACGTACAGTTCTTGCTTAATTTACTTCTTTTTTTAAAAAAAAAAGTTTAATTTACTTCTTACCCGAGTATCACCCTATTTCACGCCTGCATCAGTTCTGTCCTTTGTGCTAACGCTTGCAGTCTGAATTAGAGGGGTGATAAAAACAATTGTTGAAGACGATGTCATGTAAAATGGTGAAACTGTTTTATGGAACAATTGCTGCATTCTGTGGTTATTTGCCAGGGGCAGTCTCTGTGTTCACTAAACACATGATGATACTTGACAAATTATTTCTCCGAATTGGTGTTTACAGGAACATTCGTGTCTGCCAACTGAGATGTTGCCCCATACTCATTTATAATGAGATTATAATGTAACAACCGATGTTATCAGGACTCAGAAATGTAAAAGCTTTCAGTGCATGAAAGGAAAAAAAACAGCATAATGTCTCCTGTTTGTATTTAAAACCTAAACAGTATTGTCAGGCATCCCTGAAACGATTGAATGAAACAGGCATTAAAAATTTGTGGGTAAAACTCCTAAGCCGTGTTCTCCAGACCAGTCGCCCTCCCCCTTGTTTTGTTTGCCTCCTGTCTTCTGATGAAAATCCACGCCTTGTTTGGAGATTAACCCTGTAAAACTTGGTCACTGAGTCAGCGAACTCTTACCTAGCACCCTTGGGATGCAGGTGTTAAAAGAGGTAGATGATGAAACAGAAACGCCTTCTTACCTCTCAGGGTGTCCAAGACGGGAAACCAAACTCGGCGAATACTGCGAGTGCCAGCGTCAGGGATGACTGAATGCCTATCACCAGGAGGAAGTGCAGGCGAAGAGGCAGCGCCGGTTCTCATCTCGGGCAGCCGGCTTGACTTCCAACTCTTATGCAAAGCCCGCAGGTGGAACCGGATGGGTCCCGGGTCCAGCGTTCCTGTCTTCGTGGTTCCGGGTCGGGGTGTGTCTTGTCCACAGATGGGGCATCAGGGCATCTCCTTTATGGTGAATTTGTCTACCCCGGGGTTTGTCAGCTGCAGCGCTGGAAGATGCGTTGCTGTAGGCAGTGACTTGTGCACGGGAGGGTTTTCAGAATCTACCCACCAGATGCCAGTGTCAACCCCCCTCCCAGCTGTCACAACCAGAAACGTCTCCAGATCTTTCCCAATGTCCGCTCAGCTCCAGATGACAGCCGCTGACCTAGATTAAGTATTTAAAATGCATAAGGGCACTGTTGACAATCGTTGAGACACGGAAGCAACCCAAGTGCCCATCAACAGACAGTTGCATTAAGAAGATGTGGTGGCATATATATATATATATATATATATATATATATATATATATATGCAGTGGAATATTACTCAGCCATGAAAAGAATGAAATATTGCCATTTGTAGCAACATGGGTGGACCCGGAGGATTTATTATGCTTAGTGAAATAAGTCTGACAGAGAAAGAAAAATACCATGTGATATCACTTATATGTGGAATCTAAAAAATAATACAAATGAGTGTGTATACAAAACAGAACCAGACTCATAGACACAGAAAACAAACTTGTGGTGACCAAAGGGGAAAGTGGTGAGAGGAACAAATTAGGGGTATGGAATTAACAGGTACAAACTACTATGTATAACATAGATAAACAACACGGACCTACTGTAGAGCACGGAACACCGTATTCAATATTTAATAATAACCTATAATGGAATATAATCTGCAAAAACCCTGAATTGCTATGCTATACACCTGAAATGAACACAGTACTGTAAATCAGCTGTACTTCATAAAAAAAGTGAAATGCAGCAGGCAGAGCTTTGGGGTAGAGCAGGGTCCTCATTCTCAGCACTCCTGATCTTTGGGGCAGCATCTTTCTTTGACGGGGGGACCGTCCGGTGCATTGTAGGATGTTTAGAACCTCCCACTTGGGTGTTATTGCATACCCCCACCCCCAGTCCAAAATGGTCTGCAGACATTGCCAAAAGCTTCATGGGGGTGGGGAAAACACCCTTTGTTTAGAATCACTGAACTGGAAATGAAAAGTAGCACCTGGGGGCATGAAGGAGGCGGGAAGGGGGCCCTTGTGTCCTGTTCTCAGCTCCTTCCCCCAGTTTCCTGGCAGCTTCTCAGTTCTGCTGGAGGTGATGCCCCAGCTTGTCACATGAGTCACTAGCCAGAGTCTCCTGGGTCCCTCCTGGCCACCTCTGTCCCATATGAGGAAACTCTGGGTCTGGGTGAGGTCAGGGAGCTTGGCCAAGATAACCTTCAGCAGAGGCGGGCTTTGCCAGCGCCTGACTCCTTGAATTACCTCTCTCCAAGCCCTGCCTTCTGCAGAACAGATACATGGCCCTTTGTAACCAAAGAGGAAAGAAAAAAGATTGCAAACCCAGGTTTTTTGGTAACTCGTTGGGCAGCAACACTAGTTCTGAAGCAGGGAATGTAAAAGTGACGTGAAGTTGAACAGTCTTTATTTATCTGACAGAATGCAAAATATTCACTGTGCTTTGCTGCAGAAATATTAATATGTGTGATTGCAGGTTGCTGTCCCAAACTTTGCTCAAGGTGTATGCATGGCATGATGTATTTTACGTATGTTGTATATGTGTATATTCACCATTACCTTCATATATACACATACATGTACATTTGAAGTTTTACTGAATGGCAGATATATACATATACCAGGGGTACTCAGATATCATTGACCTGTAACGTTGTATACATTTAAGGTGTGCAACATAATAGTTTGCTATATGTATATATTGTGAAATGATCACCACAATAAGTTTTGTGAACATCCATGACCTCATATAGTTACAGTTTGGGGCCGTTGTTCCAGTGGTTAAATGGTGGGCATGACAGAATGAATACTTTGGTGTAGAAAACCAACATGTCCATTATGAGTGCCCAAAACTGTCCAGAAGGCAGCTAAACTTTGAAGGGGTCTTTGAATCCTTTTAATAAATTAACTTCGATTTTTTTTAAAAAAGCCATCACCTTCTAAAATCCGAAAAAAAAATCCCAAATTCTGAAACGCATTTGGCCCCACAGGTTTGCTTTTCAAGACTGTGTACCTTGCATTGTAATTGTCAGCAGGGAAGGGATCATTTTTTAGCCCATGGTGACTTGCAGCATTAGATGTTGGTTGTACTGTGTGTATATGTGTGTTTCCCACATTTACTGTTTCGTCACATACGCCCATCTGCTGTCAGAAGCAACTTCTGCTGCTTAAAACCTTATTTATTTTCTGCACTCCCCATGCTTTGCAATGATGTGAGAGCACTCAGAAACCTAAATGCAGCCATAAAAGTTGGGCAGAACATGTGTGCCTTTTGCTCCCTGGACCCAGGGAAGAGCCACTTCTGACCCCTGCTCCTCAGTGCGTGCACCTAAAAGACAAAGAACCCCTTACTCAGTTTGGCTAGGGGGTTGTGAGGGCCCCACCTGGGATTCTGTGGCCTGGGGATGCTAAGCTGAAAGGCATGTCTTCACGTTGCAAAGGCTAGATGTGTGATTCCATTAAAAAAAATACCAAGTCCATTTTTGGTTAATTGAGAACAAAGGAAAACCGTCCTTTGGCGAGAATGTGTGCCTCTGGGTCAGGATTTCCCAGCCTGAGCACGACTGAGATGTGGGGCTGGAGGATTCTGTGTTGTGGGATGGGTCCCGCGTGTTGTAGGAGGTTCCTGCCATCCGGGAGAGGCCAATCGCACCTGCCCAGCTGTGGTGACCAGAATGACTGCAGTCATTGCCAGTGCCTCCAGGGGGCAGGCGTTGGGGGTGGGGGCTGCGAAGTCACCCCTCGCTGACACCCACCGGCCTAGGAAAGACATTTAAGGATTAGTAAGACAGAGCTTGGACTTAGAGCTGGATTCTCCACCTTGGCACAAATGATATCTAGAGCTGGATCATTTTTTGTTGGCAGGGCATCGTGGGGTATTCATTTGCATCTCTGGCCTCCTGTGCATCATGGGATATTCATTTGCATCCCTGGTGTCTACCCACTGGATGTCAGGAGCACTGCCCACATGCTGTGACAGCCAGAAATGTCTCCAGACAGTGCCAAGTATCCTCTGAAAGGCAAAGTCACCAGGCGTGACCACTGTTGGTCTAGGCAGACACTGAACTACGTTGAATCCTCTTTTAGTAATGAGAAAGAGAAATCCATTTTCTATAGATAGTTCCCAGGAGTTTTTCTGCACCACCGTCTTTAGCACACGTCCAGTGGGTGACTCATCCAAAGGGGCATCGAGAGCCGTTTGGCTTCATGGATGCTCTGGGTCATACCAAATAATTTGCATAGCCTGAGGCAGACTCACCATCGTCCGAAGCATGAAATGGATTGCAGGAACTTCTCATTTGCAAATGAGTCCAAGAGACAGATTCATTAATCGAGGAGGCGATAGTCACCACCGTCTAGAGCTGGAGGGTGCACACTCTGAAGGGTTTTGGGTGGGAGTGGCAGAAACCCAATGCCCTCTCGCTCAAACCCAGAAAGGGATTTTACAGTTGCCTATGTGGGAGGGTCACAGAATCAAAGGAAGCATCCCAGGGACCAGGACAGCTTGCCTTTAAGACAAGTTGAAAATTCTTTGTAAGCCTCCTTGACGTGACCCGTCGCTACTCTCTGTGGCTTCTGATGGGGGTGACCGCCGTAGCTGAGAATTGCTGGGTTTGCATGCTGGTTAAATTCAGTGGTGTTATTACTATTTTATGTACATTTGGCAGTGGGTGCTGTGGTAGTTATCCATCACTGCATAGCAAAGTACCACAAATTTAGTGGCTTAGAACACCACCCATTGATGGTCTCAGTTCTGTGGGTCAGGGGTCTGTGCATGGCTTAGCTGGCTCCCCTCTCAGGGTCTTTACAAGGCTGCACACTGTTGGCCACGACTGTATTCAAGATGTCAGCAGAATCTAATTCCTTGTGATTGTAGGTTTGAGGCCCTCAGCTCCTAGGGACCACCCCTTACCTCTACGCATTTCACACCATGACTGTTTGATCCATCAAAGCCAGCGGGAGAGCAAATCCTCTGCTTGGAGTGTGTTCCCAAGGGCTCGCCTGATTAGGCCAGGCCCACCCACATCAGTCTCCTCTTTGAGTCACACAAAGTCAGTTGATTAGGGACATCAACCACATCCCTTCACTTTCTTTTTTCAAATGACATGTAATTGATTTACAATGTTGTGTTACTTTGTATGCCTTCACTTTTGCCATGCCCTACTGGTTAGAAGCACATCTTGGGTCTCCCCCGCCCCAACATATACTTAGGAGGAGAGGATCACACAAAGGTGTAGGTACCAGGAGGTGGGAGCCTCTTAGAATCCTGCCTATGACAGATGCCTTTTTGGAAGAGGACCCAGGAGCCCAAGTAGGATTTAGGAAATGTGTGCCAAGAACCCAGTGGCCTAGTTCCAGACAGACTTTTGGGGAAACTGATATAGAAGCTGAAATGGCTGATATTGATGTTAATTAGCTCTCTTTAGTGTCATTTATTTACATTTGATGATGGTGAAAGAATGAGAAATCCAATAAGTGGTTGAGTATTTCATGGCGTAAGGCCAGAACCTCCTCTTGTTCATCGAAGCATTATTGTCATCATGCTCAGGAAACTGTCTGGGGGATGGCGGCCCCTCCGAAAGTAAGAGATGACCAGGAAGCATCCGCTTCCTCAGGCAGGCTTGATGAGGTCTCTCTGGACAATCCCTGCCTGCATCACCCAGGGGACCCCAGTGACATCTGTCCTCTACGAGCCTAGACACCGGCCACTCCTACCCCTCTGTTCAGTCCTGCCAGGTCCTACCAACAGAAGTCTTCTCGCTGACTGGAAGTCATCACTGCATGGCCCTTCCCTCTGTCCTCACACCCACGGTCCATGGGACCCAAGGCTGCGGTCCCTGGGCCAGGCAGGTGGGTTCACATCTTTACAAGCCGTGACCGGCAGGCCTGCTTGCTCTCCCCGCAGGAGTTTGCCGTTTGTCCACATCTCAGTTTGAGGCTGTCACGTCATGTTAGTGATGCCAGAAGGCTTGACGGCATTGTTTTAAAAGTAAACTTCGGCTTGATGCGTCTTTTTTAACATTTTTTTTTCAAAAAATTGGGGTGAAAGTCCCCTAACGTACAATTAACCGTTTTAAAGCGTGCAATTCGGAAGCCTTTAGCACATCCAACCCCTTTGTTCCACTGCTACCTCTGTCCAGTTCTAGAACTTTTTCATTATTCCCCACCCAAACCCCATACCCTGTATCAGTCCCCTCCCCACCCCTGTTCCCAGTTTCCCTTCCTTTGAGCCTCCACCACTATTCCCCTTTCTGTGTCTACAGATTTACCTATTCTGGACGTTTCCTATAAATGGGATCACACCATATGTGGCCTTTGGTGTCTGGCTTTTCCTCACTCAGCACCTGTTTTCAGGGTGCATCCACATCCTAGCATCTCTTGGACCCCACTCCTTTTTATGGCTGAATCCTATTGCATTTCATGGCCGAACTGCTTTCTGTTTATCCGTTTACCCGCTGATGGGCATGTGAGTGGTCTGCACCCTTTGGCTCCTGTGAACATGCTGCTCTGAGGCCCGAGAGTGCAGGTTTGAGAGCGTGGCTCTGGTTCTGTTGGATGTGTATGCAGCCGCGGGCTGGCTGGGTCATCTGGCCATCACGTGTTTGACTTTCTGAGGAACTGCCCTGCTGTTTTCCACCTCAAGTTTTAATCTCTGTTCGTCACTGGGGTCCTTGTTTTAGGGGACTTTCTCTACTTGGGCTGAGCACCTGAAAGGCCCGGTTACAGCCTCTCCCGTCAGAACTTGTGCTGAGGAAGAATGCCGTTTGGCTGTCAGTGTGCACTTGGCAAAGCCTCGGTTTACGTCACTGGCATGTGTAAGACTTGTTTCTGTCTGCCCTGCAGCCTCTAGGGCAAGGCGGCACAGCCCAGGCTCAGGTGTAACACGAGGAGGGGGAATGCTAGACACGGGTCACCTGATACACAGGGTCACGTGGTTCCAAGGTCATGGATTGACGCAAGGGCCTCGGGCAGTCAAAATCGTCCTGCTAGGGCTGTAGGTTGGTACCGCCTGTCGGTAGCTCTTTCTAATGCTTGAAGCTCTGTAGGGGAAGTTGCTATTGGGAAGGGCAACTGGTGTCCCAGGCTGGTGGCTGCAATTCCAGAAGTCTCCAAGTTGATGGCTTGAATGCACTCTTCATGGAGCCAGGAGTCAACAGGATCTCCTGGAATCCTGCCTCCCCCTGCCTGCTCTCCAGCACAGGTCACCGGTCTTCCTCCTGCCACCCGGCCTCTCTCTTCTCTCTGCCCCCGTGTGACCCTAGTGCTCACCTGCCTTGGTCTGGGGATACAAGTGGAGGCTCTGAGGTCTAGGGGATGGAACCAGTGGGCCATCACCTTCTGAATATTCAAATTCCAACGATATCGGGAGCCTGTATCTTTGGGTTTGTGGCGCTTATTTCCGTCTCTCTTCCAACTGCCATTTCCTCACCCTCAACAAAGACAGTTGCATCCAGCAGACAAATTAGGAATTTTAATAAACGTAATGGCATAGAAGTGGCTGAGTGATTGACTACTACTTATTTTTAGCAAAAAAGAGTGCTCCTGGCACAAAGGAGTTTTAGGGAAACGGAATTATTCTGTATGGTACTATAGTGGTGGCTACATGTCGTTATAAGCTTTTGTCAAAGCCCACAGAATGTACAACATCAAGAGTGAACCCTCATGTAAACTGTGGACTTTGGTTGATAATGATGTGCCCGTGTTGGTTCATCGATTGTACCAAATACGCCACACTGATGAGGGAGGCTGAGGGTAGGGGAGTGTATACGTGTGGGTGGGGAGGGCCATGTGCAAACTCTCTGTATTTTCTGCTCAGTTCTGCTGAGAACCTGAAACTGCTCTAAAAAAATTAAGTCTATTAATAATAATAATAAAAAAAAGAGTGCTCCTGGCTCCTGGCCAGCCATTCATTAGAAAACGAAGTAGCCCTCGTGTACAGCGATGCGTGTGGGATATACGCGGCGCCTAATGATATACTCCGTGAGGTCCATTGGGAGCACCCACATGGCGACTCTGGGTGGCCTTCTGTAAAGAGTTACATGAATTCCGTGTGTCCCCAGCTACCTCTGAACAAAGCTACCACTAAATGCTTCACATGGGTTGTCTGTTCCTGCGATGTCTTCACGTTTGCATCTTTTAAGCTGAGCGAATCTTGTGCATAGAGGTACAGTTTGGGTGTAACCATTTTCCCTTGGTTCAGGTAGTGACCTACATCACAGAGGCTAATGTCGTTTTGACCCGTGACAGCTACATATCAGCGAGAGTAGGAATTGTTCCTGTAGCCCTTTTGTATTTTCCTACCAATGTGACTGTAGGTTATTTTAGCAGTTGGCTTGGAATGCAGTCCAGTGCAGTCCACGGTGAGCTGCTTTCACTCGTAGACTTGCTTGTTTTTCAGTAAGACTTTTCGGATTTCCTCCTGGACCAAACCTGTAGGCCCCATTGCACCAGTGCAGTCCCAAGAGAATTTTGCATGTGGCACAGAATTAATTACACTCTCACCTTCATCACCGTCTCTTGCAGGAGACACTTCTGCTTTTCCTGCAATGATGCACATTGCTGCTTCTTCCTGGGATGCTGGAAGAACCAGAAATTCTTGAAATGAATTTCTCTCAATGCAGTTGAAAATCAAAGCTGATATGCCACTGTTACGTTTATAAAAACTTATTTAGAAATAGGATTCTGTCCATTTTTCATGTACCACACGGTCATCTTTGAATTTAAATAATTTTGATGGGAAAGACTTAGCATCCACCTTTGGCAGCCTTTTAATAACAAAAATACGCTTTGATTAAAAAGCTTTCATGATTCCGTGGAGATAATCTTGAAGATACTGCTCTTTCTTTGGAGATCTTACTGAAAATTGTGACTTCGGACTGTCTATAAACTCGTAAGAGTATCGGGTACTCATGTTTAAAACAGGGGCAATATAAAGCATTCTCCTTGCCCACCAGAACCCCGTGTACCTGTGAGCTCCCATGCCTGCACCGTCTGCAGAGTCTAGAAAGCTCCATGAGCCCAGTCACTGGTGACCTTGGCGCTGAGTCACTGGTGACCTTGGTGCTGAGCCACTGGTCTGCACTGTTCCCCCGACTCTGTCCTGTCCCACAGTTTACTCTGTGGCGCAGACTCTGCTTTTCTCTCTTCTGTTTCTCCCCACACGTTGTTGACCTGTCCCGAGACCTTGGCTTCTCTCAACCATGTTAATTCTCCATCCTGGCGGTGCTGCCTCAGACAGAGACCCTGGGGAACCTCCTGCCAGCTGGGTATGTCCCCGCCGGGAACATTGGGAGACAATTCCGTCACATCCACGTTTTCACATTTAGCAGAAAGAGAGAAAAAGAACAGAACATGTAAAGGTCCAGCCACCTTCCTGCATTTACAGAGGCGCACAAGGATACTCTGTTCTATACTTATATTTACATATATGTTAATTCAGTCTGTGCTTTTTCTTTAAATGATGTAATACATGTTTACCACTTTTTTTGAGGTGTCACTTTACGTGTGACTAAACTCACCCACTTGCACAATTCAGTGGTTTTCACACAATTACCAAGCTGTGTGATCATCACCGTGATCAGTTTTAGAACGTTTTCGTCACCCCGGCGAGATCCTTTATGCTCATTTCTGTTCATCCCTACTCCCACCCCTTCCCTGAGGATGTTTTTGAGATGTCAGGTTTGTCTCAGTTTCATCATGTTTCTTTGAAGCCCATGATGATTGTCCCCAGGGATGTTGGCAGTCATCAGATTCTGGCATCCTTGTCCCACCATTATTTTTTCCCCTGCTGCTTCAAATTATGGTCATTTGCAAGGGAAGTGCATACGGAGTTCTTTCCTACACTTAGGTCCTTAAGACTTGATTTCCCCTCTAAGCAACTCAGCATCCGTCAGGGAGACTCTCATTGCTTGAACGTCTTGGACTGCTGTCATTTGAACAAATGTATAATTGTTTCAAAAGACACAGCTCAGAGCAGGGGTAAGGACAATGGGCAGACTACACGCTTTCAGACCAAAACTTTGAATCTGGACCTAGAAGCATGCTCTGGAGTATTATTTGGTAACGATTTTGAAAAGAGAGAAAATACAAAGTGATATAATTTGGGAATATACAGTAGACCCTCCCCCCCGCCGCCCACCAGTTCTGGTCCAGACAATGACTGATGAGTTCTTAGCTACAGATAATGAAATGGGCACAGAAGCCTGGTCTGGGACTTTAGCTATTGTCCATCTGCTGGAAGTCGTGCCCAGCTAAAAGCTTAATATCTGATAAACTCTTTTCTTTGTGGAAACTTCATCCCGCAGATGAAATATTGCTCTGAAATTGACTGTGGTAAACCGGGAAGAATTGGTTGGTGAAGCGAGATGATAGAATCCTCGGAGGAAGTGACCCAACTCTTTAAAAATCCATAATAGTAAATGGCGAAGACATGCCCCGGGGTTTAGAGTCGTTCAGATAAAAATGGATATTATCTCCCGGCCAGGGACTCTGAAAAAGGAATGACTGAAGCGTTAGGATGTACTCAAAGGTGAAAGTCTGCCGTTGCAATCAGCCAGTCCATAAAGGGTCCAGTGGAGGAGGGACAAAGCAAGGAGTCCGTGTAGCAAAATAGGGGTCCCCCCTGAATGAGCCCAGACTTTGGAAGGCAGTATTTGGGAGGTCGGGGAAGGGGGAAAGAATCATGAAATGAATGGCTTACCTTTCTGCGTGAAATGTTAGGACAGAAACCCCAGACTCATCAAAGTGCTCACCTGGTGTTGTAGTACCCAGACTCAATTTCATTTTTTAATGTATGTAAAAATTTTTGATTTTGTTTTTGGAGAGGAGAAGTAATTAGGTTTATCTATTTATTATTATTTATTTTAACGGAAGGACTGCGGATCGAACCCAGGACCTCATGCATGCTAAGCACGCGCTCTGTCACTGAGCTAGACCCTCCCCCTTCCCATGCCCTTCAAAATGGGACAGCATCCCCTCAGCGTCAAAGCTAATCCGCGTGCAGCTGACTGTGCAAACCGCATCCGTGTCTTCAAAGTTCGGAAGCTGTGAGGACTGACTTGGTGGCGCTCTACTGCCGAGCTTTTACCCTCCCCCCTGCCTTTTTAAAATGAGGCTATCGTTCGGGGGTGGGGAGCTCTTTAGCTGTAGGCGCGAAGAAGGAACGTTCAGCTCCCGCCAGCCTCTGGTACTCCCATCAGTGCAGCACCTGGTTATGGAACCCGAGTTCATCAGGTTCCCTCTGACTGTTGCCTCTGGTCTTAGCTCTCTTGCGGTGAAACTTCCCCCCTTCCTTTCCTTCCCTCTCCTGTCTGACTCCTCGAGAAGGTCACAGCCAGCTTTTGTCCGGTCCTTGACCCCTGCCTTTCTCCCTGTTCACCACATCTCTCCGAATGGAACCGGTGTTCTGACCTGTCGGGTCTCTCCAACCCACTGGGGATCAAACACCAGGAAAGGTCACTGTTCACACTTGCGAAAAGCCCTTCCTGGCGAACACACGCACCTCGGATGACTTCAGCAGGTAGGAATACTCGCCCCGTGGGGAGGAAGGCATTGCCCTCTGGGCAGCACAGAACTGGGGTCTGGAGACCAGGAATTCTCCCTGCAGTGTCGGCCGCCTTCCTCTGTGATGCTGGGGGAGGCTCTCACGTTTCCCGAGCTCCATCCTCTCTCCTGCAGATTGAGCTCTTCGGATTTTAATTCCTGGGCAGCATTGCTCAGACTCGACTGAGTCCGACCCCATGGGTTGAGCCCAAACACCCATTTTCTCCAAAGCTCCTAGGCTAAAATTTGAGATCAGATTCTCCCGAGCTGTAAAACCAAAACCAGGTGTTAATTTAATGAATGTCACTGCACTTTCTGGGGTGGGGGCCGGGGGTGGTAATCGAGTATTAGGTAATTTATAAATGTATTAGGTGATTTATAAAAGTCTTCCCCTGAGGCAGCTGGCACGCTCTGTAAATTCCCCCAGCTACCCTCGGTTAATAATTTTGGGCTGAAAGCTAGTAATTATGAATCTGCCTCGAAGTCACGTTTTTAAATCCACACTCAAAAGTTGACCAATGGTCTTCATAAGTCAGACGCCATTTATCAGCCTGGGAAGGGCCAGGCCCCTCACGGTGGCTTTTCGCCTGCTCTCTGTCCATCCCCCGCTCGGCCAGTCCCCGCTGCCCCTGCACCCGACTCACGTGAATGTGCCTGCTCCCCACCCCCGTCCCTCAAGCCAGAATGGCTCCACCGGCCAGTTTATTAAAGGGAAACAGCTGCCCTCATGATGGTTGTTAACTTGAGGGGCTGGGAGCTGCTGGTTCCCCTGGTGACTGATGAGCCAAGCTGACGTCAGTTCCTCCTGTAAGTGGTCGCCTCCTCCTCCCCCGGGTGGGAAGGACTGTTGCTACGTCCTGCTCGCCGTTTGCTGTACACAGTGGAGTGTCTCTCCAGGACCCTTTGCCTCTGCCGTGCAAGATCCTTTGTCCAATGAACCACTGACGTGTCTGCCGCTGTTGCCGGGGTCTTTCTTTGGCGATGAGGCTGGGCAGCTCCAAGGCTTTCAGACCTGCGGGGTGCAGCCTAGCCGCCCGTGACCAGCAGGGAGAGCCCCAAGCTGGTGCTTCTTAACGGTGGCGTGCTTCTTAATGCTGCGACTCCGACCCGTGCCTGGGAAGGAGGGCGTATATGATGCTTGTTAAGGAACCCTTAGTGGTTTAGTTGGCAGGGCCAGTGTGTCCGCCAACCCAGGAATGTGGGAGTGTATTCCACGGTCAGGAGACAAAACAGAGGTGGCCATCAATGTTTTGAAAATTCTATACGCGTTCATTAATTCAGTCTGTTTTCTGCTACTATGTTGAGCATAAAATGTTAAGACGTTGAAGGCTGGTGTGCCAACGACCAGGTCTTAAGATAAAGTCTGGCACCATTTGTTGAAGGTGTCATCGTGGAATTGCCAGTTCGTACGGCAAGGTGGTGCCAAGAAAGGTTAAGGGTGACGGATATGCGAGGCTGTTTTAGGGAGCCACCTGGGAAGGTAACCTTCCACAAGGTGTCAGTGTAAACACCCGTAGGACATGGCCTGAGCAAGGACGGGGCCCTGCGAGGCTGGCTGGTGTGCACGGATGCAGGTCTCTGATCAGTAGCCGTTGGCCATAGAGAGGGCCCGCCCACTGCCTGACCATCGCCATCAGGCACCTGGCAGAACACACGTGAGCACCAGCGTGGTGGCAGATTTGGGCTGTTTACGGAGCTAACACGGGCCTTGCACACCAGGGCAGTTTCAGGAACGTCGTGGTCACAGCTGAGATGAAGCTTGTTCGTCCTATGACTTGGTGCTGCAGGGATGCGCTTGGAAAAATGGTTATAGGTGATACTTTGATTCTGTTTTTTAAGGCTCTACCCAACTTTTTATTATAGATGTGTCCGCCACTTAAATCTCCTGTGAAAGAACGATCATCTGTATGTCCTTCATAACTGTCAAAGATTCAGTAATTGAAGGGTGTTCAGATGATCACAGATTGAATCATTGAAGGGGTTACACATGATCATAGATTCAGTAATTGCGGGGTTTATAGATGATTAGAGATTCAATAATTGAAGGGTTTATGGAAGATCATGCAGTAATTGAAGGGTGGGTGTACAGATGATTGCAGATTCAGTAACTGGAGGGCTCACACATGATAGTTCAAATAATTGCAGGGCATACGGATGCTCATAGGCTTAATAATTGGACGAATTACACATGATCATAGATGCAGTAATTGAAGGGTGTATAGATGATCACAGATTCAGTAATTGTCAATATTTTGCACATTGCCTTTCTCCATCTAAAGTCGATGACCGTTTCGCGGTGTCTTGCATGAAGCGGGTCCTCAGGAATTCACCCTGCAGTGGGCCCCAGAGCCCTTCAGGACCTGAAGGGAGAGGAGCACGGCGAAGCTAGGGTGCACGTGCATGCTTTAGGTGCTGGCTCAGTATTAATAATGTGCCCTCAGCTGCCCAGGGCTGGGCTTCCCCTAAATGAATTCTGATTCCCTGGCCCCACAGAGTGAGTGTTCCTTATCATGGGGAAACTGGAACCGTCAGCTACCACCGGGCCTCCGTGACAGCCCTTGAGCCAGTGTACCTGACTAGACTGAGAAATGGAATCAGCATTAGCTCAGACCTTGGACCCCGTCAGGTCCATTTACCTGTAACCAGGGGAATTAGTCTTTTTCACAAACACAACCTGTTACAAGAGGGCTGGGGGGGGGGGGCCGGATTCTGGGTAGGAAGTTGCTGTGAACAACAATGAATGAAGATAACGCTATTTATCTTAACATTTTTTCACATTTACAGTTTTTATAGAGGTTGATCATTGTAAGAAATACTTTTTCACAGTTCTGCATTTCTAGTCCTGTGTTAAACTTAATGATTTCCCTAAGAATCTTTGTAGTTCCCCAGGAGGAAGCTCCAGAACTCTCTGTACAACTAGTTTAAGATATAAATGCACCAAACGTGTAGTCAGACCCCCACCTCTGTCTGCTGCTACACATAGCCTTTTGGACAAGGTCAGCACAAAGATGTGGCTTCCACGTGGGAAAACTGCACAATTTAGGGCAGTTAACAGGCAGAGATTGTCAGAATGAATAAAAAATAAGACCCAGCCATAGGCATTCTGCAAGAAACACTTTAAAGACACAAGTTAACAATGAAAAATAAAAAGAAATAAGCCATGCTAACACTAATGTAAAGAATATTGGAGTCGTTTTATTAATCTCAAGATGCTAGAGGGAAGAAAAAGAATCCTGCTAGGGACGAAGAAAGTTGTTACATGGTGAAAAATGGTCAATTAACCAAGAAGGCGTGACAAGCGTAAATGTTTATACACCTCACGATAGAACTTCTAAATAAATGAAACTAAAACAAATGAAAAAGCAAAAAGAAATAGCTAGAGATTTCAGTGCGAGTCTCTCAATAACGGATAGAATTAATAGCCAGAAAACCATTAAGGGTATAGAAGATTTGAACAGCACTATAAATCAGCCTTTTCTGGTTAGCAGCTATAGAACTGTTTACCCCAAAAGCAAACAGAAGCCATATTCTAGTAGACTGGGCTATGAAAAAAAAAAAAAAAAACCCTCAGCAAATTTAGAAGAGTTAAAAATGATAGAGTTTGTTCTCTGACCACATGGGATCAAACTAGAAATAACTGACAGAAAGAGAACAGAAAGAAGATGTTAAGTGTCGACCTCACCCCAAAACGGAGACACTCCCCCAAGATCGCCCAGGTTGCTGCACAGGTGCGAACTCACAGGGCTGGAACTGGAGGTTGCTTGTGCTTGTTCCCCTCGTGGAAGTTCTTACTAAGGTGGCACACGGAACAGGTTACAGGAGATGTTAATTGCATCACCAACATGCACTTTGGCAAATGTTGATGTTTTCTTTCCGTAGCGTATGGGTGAGAATGGTTACATGATCCCGGTAGCCTTCCATTTTTTTGAATTATCAAAGGACCAACTGACCCTTGGAAAATTGTAATACTGTTAAGTATAAAACAAAGACAGTAACAGCTGTCCCATCCAGAGCAAAGCAGAAAGTGGGCTGAGTGGAACAGAGACAAGTCAGATTCATTTGGCAAACTTGAAACTATCCCCACCCTTGGCAAAAAAAAAAAGACAATTCCGTGGTTGTAATTCTTTTCTCTCATTGGGTCAGCGTTATTATGTTTAGCTGATTTATGGAATTTGTTTTGTGTCATAAATTCAGGCATGAATGCCCCTTCATCGCTGGGCTCAAGGGCTAAAAATCTTGGCATTTTCAACTGTGCTTTGGAAATAAACCCAGCTTCCCAGCAGCATAACCGAGCCTGCACGGTGGGAAATGGTGGAAACGTGACATACGTAGCTTTTGTTGCTTTCTCATTACATGTTGCCAATTAAAACTTTGCTTCTGCAAGGAAGGGGCTTCTGTGAATGAGGATCGCAGCTGTCTGATTTGGTCTGATTCCAGATGTTCATAGTTAGTGGCACTGATGAAATCCTCAGGATTTCCACAGTCCCAGGTGGCACAGGCTCTCGGCATGCACTGGATATTGATAAACAATTTCTTACCTGAAGTCCTTGGAGCTGGATGTGTTTTGGAATTGAGTTACGCATGTTTTAGAAAAATGATAAAGTGCCTTTCCCATATCTCGTAGGACACCCTCAGCCGGTGGGGGCAGCACTCAGTAATCAAACCCATTCATAGTCCTGCAGAAAAACGTACGCGTATTCCTCCCAGTGGGCTGCATGAAGGCAGGTGCTACAGAGTTAAATGTCTTCATGTAGTAATACACTGGTAAATTAAATTGTGTGAGGATAGACCACCGACTCCCAGGGTACTGCCGATCTCTACAGAGAACACGAGGTTTAGCCAATTCAAAATAAAGAAGATAACCTGTAACGTATATCCGTGGTCTCCAGATGCTTGAGTACCTTTGAGAAGAAGGTGCTTAAGAGTCACCATAGTCTGCCCACCATGTACTATTTGGCCCTGTGATGATGATGGTGAGAGAACAAGATTCTGCAGAGGCAAAATGGAAATGTGAAAATCGACCCTCTCAAAGACTTCTGTCATGATCTGACTTGTCAACCTAGTGTTTCTTATGAGCGGTCTGTCTCTTATGGAATCAGTTGCCATAATCTCTGGTTCTTGAGGCCAGTGATGAATAAATCACACATCTTGGCCATATCCAGTCAGGGGTTGGCACACATTTTCTGTGTAAGGCCACGTGCATGGTAAATATTGTTGGCTTTGCACATTTGCACAGTTGTGAGGTGACAGTGCAGAATCAGCCATAGACAGTAAGTAAATGGATGTGCACGGCTACGTTCCAATAAAACTTTATTGACAAAAAAACAGGCAGTGGGCTGGATTTGACCCAGGGGTCATAGTTTGCCAGCCAACCCATTCTACATGATTTTTTTTTCACTGTACTTCACAGTTCCGTGCTCATGACCACCACCATTATCCTTGTATTAATCAGTACATAGTGAACAAAGAGCTGAAGGACACGTTTATCCACTCTTGATGGAATACAAAATTGTGCGGTCAAAAGGCCATACTACAGATTTCATACTAAAGAAGAAATAAGTCCTTCAAATGGGATATTTCATGAGAAGTGTGTGAGAGGGCGCACCAGAAACTCCATTATTTTATAGTTTTCTTCTAGCCCAGGTGGCTTCCTGCTGGTGCTTGGACTCTTGGGAAATAATCTCTTGGCAGATCCTTCTTGTTTGCGTGATGATGTATGGGTAACTTGAGTTCAGTTTTCTGTCATGGTGGTTGTTGGTTTCTCCAGTCACTGACCACTCTGTCTCACCTCTGCCCGAAGCGCCGACACACCCACGGACCCCACAGCTCAGCCTGAAGACCTCTCTCCCATCATTTGTAAGGGTTTCTCTCAGGATCATAGCTTAGGGGCAGAATGAGGCTGTTTCTGATGAGTTTGTATCTGCTTCTGTCTTACATGCAGTCCCAGGAAGTAGATTCTGGGACGAGATGTGCATTCAGGAGGGTTTGGGGTGGGGTGAATTCCTGGATCAACCCTCGTAAGGAGGATGAGGCCGAGGGAGGAGGTGAGCTGTGTTGCTGTGCTGTTGGAGACCTCAGCCCGTTACAGGGCAAACTCTAGAGCCAGGACGGCCCCTCACTTGTCCCACTTGAAGGCAAGGAGGCTGCCCCTTTGGGGACCACCCATTGTCTTTGGGCTACCATGGAAATAGATGATCTCTGAGCTCCCCCACCGGTAGGTGACATCACCTTGGGAAAAGAGACTCTGGCTGAAGGCTGGTCCCAAAGAGAGACTTACTGACATCAGTTTTCAACACGACCAGCCACTACAGGGTGGGAGACCTCCGTCCTCTGTTGACATCTACACTCTCCCTACACGTCCACCAAGAATATTCTGTTTGCAAATTCCTGAGCGCCATATCCTGCTGCTTTATGTTGAGAAGATGCTTTTTCACCCTGGATTTCCATCAGGCGTCTTTCATTCCTTCGGTCAGTCTCCTGAACCCTCACACTTGCCTTCACTGTCTGCTCGTACATGGAATATCCTGTAAGTTTTCACAGGTAAGTAGGCTTATTGAGACGGCCCCAGTTTGAAAACTAGAACCCCTAACCCCAGGGAAACTAGGTTCACCGGTCATCCCAGGGTAAACCCATCGGTCAAATGTCAGTCACCTGCCTCTCCAAGTCTTTACCGTCTTCCTACACCGTCTTCTTCAAGTAAGAGGCGTTGGAGGGACACCCCGGTCACACTGGGCTGTTGCTAATGACAAACGCTTTCTTGTCTTCCTATCACTGTTACTCGCGGGGTGTCTTGAATACTTCTTGATGTTTTCCCAGTGCAGTTGAAGCCTAATGTTTCCCAGCAAGGCACCACGATACTAGCAAACAGCAGAGGCGGGTGGGTCAAGACAAGACGGATGACTCCGTCAGTTCAGGTTGGGTTTTGCTGCCAAATGAAAAGAAAAAGATTTTACAAAAACCTTTTGGTTTCCAGGGCTTTGGGTGTCTCAGAATCAAGGACAAGGGACAGTGGGCTCTCACTCTGCGTTTAAATCACTGTCACGATTTTCAGATTTGAGTAACTAAAACCTCGTGCGTAGAAGGGATGAGAATAATGAAAAAAATGACCAACTGCATGACAGTTACGATGATTATAAACAGATTCATACATTACAGATAAACATGCTTATTATTTGTGAACTCACAGAGTAAATCAAAATATAGGTTCCTAGTGATAAAGCAGACCTCACCACTTGACCGCCTTCCATCGTCTTGTTCTGTGACTGTAACTGGGATTATAAATTTTGTCTAAAGCGACTTATTTTCATACAGCTTACTATAGTCATAGTGGAACCACCACTCAGAATTGGCAGTGGATAATTGTTTGAACAACCTGGGTGTGACCCCCCCCCCCTCCAACCCCATCAAGGCTTTGGCCAATCTCTGTCGTCACACCCAACGTAGTGATTGCTGGACCGGCCATGTGATGTGGTTTGTAAACCTTGGCACCACTGATGGTTGAGGCCAACTCTTTGTGGTGGAGGGTTGGGCTGGATGCTTCTGGGTGCTGGAGGGCTGTCCTGCGCTTCATAGAAATTTGACAGCGTCCCTGGCCTCTACCCAGTGGATGCGGGTGCTCCCCATCCAGTTGTGAGAACCAGAGATGCGTGTAGACCCACGTGGGGCAGAACCACCCTGACGAAGAACCACTCTAATGATACTTTGAAAAGGGGGCCTCTGAACAGGAGCTTTTCTGTTCTTCTTTGCGTGTTTTCCTTCTGCGGATAGAGTCCCTGGTGGCAATACCACTGTGGCTGGCACTGTGGCTTAATCTGTTTACATGTGTCTGTTGCTCTGCATAAAGGATTGAGTAGGGGATCAAAGGGCTCCGACTGCTGAGGTCTTACAGTATTTCCTGTACATAAAAGATGTGGGCAAGAGAAAGGGAGAGGAGGACTGAGATCTTCCCTGCCTTCCAAGGGGGCAGGGGGTCCCCCACTTGTTCAAATCCATGTCCTTACCCGCTTGGTCTTGCCCAGTGATGTCATGGTGAGTGGGCGGAAGAGATGACCGTGCCCCCCCCCCCAACAGATGGGGTGGAAGGTCAGTGCCCACCCACACACCATTCCTTTTCAACAAGAATCTAATGTGGAAATCCACACGGGAAGACCGATGACAGTTTCAAATGCCATCTCTGGGGAGGGGGAAGAAGGACATTTCTGGGACACTGGTGGTACCTAAGAAATTGTGGCTGGAAGCGGACCTTCACTAAAGCAAGATCTCCATTTACAAAAATCGGTAGAATCGTCATTTTTCTGTACCGTGGCGTTGTCTCGTGCATCATCTTTACCAAGTGGGATTGTACGTCCTATTTTAAGTGGATAAACACTATTGTCTACACATTAAGTGTTTCAAGGCACGTGCTGGGTTTTGTCCAAACGCCAACAACTGAAAAGTACGTAGGTTCCTGAGGAGGTTCAGAGCCATCCAGCTGGTTTTCTTTGACTTCATTCTCAGCTCCCAGGGAGGGCTCTATCCCAGAGGTTGAAAGACTTTTTTCGGTAAAGGGCCAGATAGTCAATATTTTCATGTTTTTGAGCCAAACGATATTTGTCTGAACTACTCAGCGTGGACTTTGTAGCATGGAAGCAGTTACAGGTAATAAATGAATGGCCATGGCTGTGTTCCAATACTTTTGGGCTTTGTGGACCTTGAAATAAGGACTTCATGAAGGACTTTTCATATATCACAAAAGTGTTCTTACAAATGTAAAAACATTCTTACTTGGCTACAAAAGCAGCTGAGGTCAGAGTCCCATGCGCCGCTCTCTGTGACCCCAGCTGTATTTGGAAAATACTTTCTGAGCACTTGTAATGACAGACAGATGGCCCCTGCCATCTTGACCCATACAGCCTGTGGGGAGGACAGATACCAAATAAAAAGAAGCCAAATATAGTTTTGCAGATAGTGACAACTACTGTAAAGGGGAGAGGGGAGGTGCTTTGATTTATCAACACTGGGGCAACTGCTTTAGATTGTGCAATCATGGGAGGCTTCCTGGAGGTGGTGGCTAGTCAGCTGACACCTGTGGGTGACTAGGAGTTGGGCAGAGAGTGGAAAAAAGAAAGAGGCAGGGAGAGGAATCCCCTAGGCATGACAGAGGACCCTTTCATTGAAGTGTTTCAGGATGTGGTTATTCAGTACCTGACTCTTCTGCTTTTGGATGAATTCACAGGATGAGCCTGGCGCTACCCAGTTTCTCTCTGCTGAGAGGTAGTCACCGTCTCTGTAGCTGCACATGGTGGTCTCAGTGACGGAACGTCTCCTGCAGGATGACCGCTCGAGTGTGAGTACAGCTGCTTTCGCTCTCAAAGTGTCACTGCCTGTTGACAAAGTGCTCCCGTCACCCTGACCACGTCGTCCAAGTCACGTGGGGCATTTATTTGGTGACCTTTGTAATGACGTTTCAGAGCATTCTGATATTGCAGGGATGACGTCCGTTTGGAGCTGCCCCAGGTCTCCCTTTCCTTCACAGATGACTTTGCAACGAAAGGGGCGCAGCCGTGGGGACAAACATTTTCCTGGAGAACAGCTGCCCTGGGCTAGTCCGGGCCGTACAGCCTAGTAAACTGTCATAATAAGTGTGTCGCTTGAAAGATCTTGGAGAATACAGGGGTGGCGTTTTATCGATGGTTTCACACGTATCCTGGACCTTCGAGGTGACAGTGGGTGAACCAGCAGAGGTACAAACACTTGGCACTGTGGGAAGACTCGTGGTGCTCGGGTTAGTCTCCACACCTGAGGGACAGAACAGCTTTCTTCCTGCAGCAAAAGTGAGTGTGTGGTGCTGATGGGGACGGGATGAAGGAGGCGGTTTCCAAACCCCTTGGAGGTGAGAGTCCCTGTTGTGCGCCCTCCTCTCCGGCAGGGGCTGCTGCTTGATGATGCGAAGAGGGCCATTGTGATGTCAGGGGGGCCCTGCTGGGCATTCAGGCCCCATGTATCAGCAGGCTCAGAGAAGTGGGCAGGGAGATGCTGTCAGACAAGGTCTGGTTCACATCGTCCCCCAAAGGCCCCCGGAAGTGGGACCATGTGGAGTCGGGGAGACCCGGGCTTTGGATCCCACCCCTGGGCCCGTGTGCTCAGGAAGTAGGTTAACCTCCCCTTGCTGGGGCTTTTCTCTGTAGAATGGAGACTGAACCATCTTTGAAATACAGCTTTGGGACTCTGGGGCTACAGGTGGCAGTGTTTCTCCTGCACGGAGATTTTGCCCTCCAGGGGGAATATGGCCCAGTCTGGAGGCGTTTTTAGGTTTCATAAGTCTGGAGGGACGTGGTTACCAGCATGGAGCGGGTGGAGGTCAGGGTTGCTGCTAACCGTCCCGCCATGCACAGGACGCCCCACCACAAAGTGTTACCCAGCCCCGAATGTCCATAGCGCCGAGTGCAGAAACCCTGATCCGTGGAACAGGAGATTCAACTTAATCTTCTCTTTCTTCCTAGAATACTCGATGGTCTTTCACTGTAAGGGATCAGAGTTAGAATACGAATTAAAGAGAAGAAAAAGACAGTGACCTTCTAGGATTTCCTTTTGTGTTCAATTTAAGCCCCCCAACAGAGGGTTCGCGTTCGGCAGCAAACATCCTCGGAGGCTTAGCACCGTGGCTTGTGTTCCCTGTGAACGCTGAGCAGCTTAACAGATTCATTTTCCATTGTGATGTCTGTAATTTGTTCTTTAAAAGGATCATGTATGCCTTTTCTCTTTCAGAAACAAACTTTTTTTGGCGGGGAGGGAGGGTTTTAAAGAATAATTTATTTTCTAAAGCTATCATCAATGCAGGAGCCGGCTTTGATTTCTGACCTAGCTTTCAAAGCCTTAAGCACCTGCTAAGTAGAGAGTTTTATTTTTATTCCTCTGGAAAAACAACTGTGCGTTTTGCAGGGAAGTGCTTTGGGTTCTTTTGTTGTTGTTGTTGTTGTTGTTATTTTAGTCTGGAGGGGAGATTGACAGTCTTTGGACCCAGCTAGAAGGGCTCAGAAAAAAAAAAAACTGACAGACTCGGTAGCTAATTAAAAATATGCAGAGACTCATGATTAATTCACAATAAATGAATACAGCGTTCATCATCCTTTCGTAATGCTCTGCTGTAAAGGGGGACTCTTCCAGCGGGGGCTAGAAGTTCTGCTCCTGAATACGTAGTAACAACATCCGTTATATCTTACCAACGTAAAGCCATCCTCCCGGGGGATTCTGAGGTACCTCGCAGTCCAGAGTTTGGGGTTCTCGAATACGGCATATTAAACTATCCCTCTCCTTAAATGGATTGAAGACTTTGATGATAATCAAGAAAACGCTTTGATCTTGTCTCTGAGAGTTCTCATTTGTTCGCTCCAAAGAAAAAAACTTGACGGATATTGAAGTTTTCTTAGAAATGACGGAAAAAAGAAAAAGGAAATTTCCTTTTTATGAGATGTCATTCTAGCTGACAGGACCTGCCGTCAGTCGGTTGCTTATTCTGCTGATGTCCGTCCTGGGATAGTCAGTGATTTATTTTTTAATCCTTTGATGAGGATGAAAAGGTTTCTCAAGTGGACTGTAAATCCCTGAGAAGGATATTTTATGGCAGCAAATACCCGTGAAAATAAGCCCATTTGGGGGGTCAGGATAATCCAGAGCAAAAAAAATTACAGTGACCGTGTTGTGTGTCTCAGAGAAAATGGCGGAGAGAAGGTTTCATTAAAGAGGTAAATTGGGAGAGAAAATGGGACAATCTGGCGGCTTTCCTTCTAACCAGGAGACCAGCAAGAACAGGGCAGCTCGGTGTCCTGTGTCTCCTGATACGAGGCAACAAGGACACCAAAAAATAAAAAATAAAAAACCTGTGTGACACCCCTGCCAAAAAGGTTCAACCTGAATTTGTGCCCAAAGAAATGAACAGGCTAATCCAGAACATACGACACTGTATGAGACAATTGACCTGGATTCTTTCTCCCGAAAAGTCAGTGCCACGAACAAACCAAGAAAGGCCAGGGGTGGGAGTGGGGGTGGGGGGGCGGTTACAGTTTTCAAAAGGTGAAGAAACATAACCCTGAGTGACTCTCGAATGGATCCTGGATTGGAGAAGAGAGCACGGTGGTGCAGTTACCTGGGGACTGTGTAGGGTGCGTTGATTGACTCAGTGTTATTCTTCAGCGGTGTCGTGGTTGCGGGGGACGCTGTCCTCGCTCTAGGAGACGCATGCCGAACTTCCTAGTGGGGAAGGGCCGTCGTGTATGCAGCTCGCTGTGAAGCGTCATGGCACACAAACACGAGGACGTTCCTTGTCCTGTCTTAGTCTTCCGGGGCAGGAGAAACAGGATGGATGCATAGATTCATGTGTATGTATACACACTCGTGTACACATAGAGACACAGAGAAAGCATGCAAGCCCATGTGGCAGAATGTCCCACGCCCAAGTGAAGGAGCGTACCTGTGTTTGCTTTTATTCTTGCAAAGATTTTCTAAGGTTGAAAATTTTCCTCCTTGCAAAATAATGTTTTTTGGGGAAAAATTTGTATGACGTTTTATGTTGCTTCTCCTTGTTTTTTTTTTAATATTTTATTTTATTTTTTAATTTAAAAAAAATTTGGGGGGTAGTTAGGTCTATTTATTTATTCGTTTATTTTTGGAGAAGGTCCTGGGGATTCAACCCAGGACCTCGTGCATGCTAAGCACACGCTGTACCCACTGAGCTATGCCCTCCCCCGACATTGCTTCTCTTCGTTTGAAGGGATGCTTTAGTGCCATTGATTTTTGTTTTTAGAGTTTGGTACGGGATCCATCATAAGAGGTATGTGTTGCGTGTCCTCCTTTACCTGAATCGGGGGTGACTGTGCCGGCCTGGTGTCCGTGATACTCTGGTTCCCTTTTTCGTGGTGCGTCCCCATGCAATGTGGTTGTGGGTTGTACTTGGCAGAACCTCGTCCCTGTGACTCCAAAGTTGATGAATCCATTCCTTCATCGGCTGTATTTACAAAGTAACTGTGGCACCTTTCCATGTAGTTTCTGATTTTTTTTTTCTATCATTCATTACTTTTTCATCATTTACAGTAGTGTGTGAGTTTCTGGTGCACAGCATAGTGATTCAGTCATATACATTTTTATACATATGCTTTTCCATCTTCTTTCCCATTATGGTTTATGGCAAGTTACGCAGTATAGTTCCCCGTGCTGTGCGGTAGGACCGTGTTGCTTACCTGTTTTATATACGAGTTTGTATCTGCTAATCCCAAACTTGGTGAACTACTGAGTGGAGACTGGATTCTGGTCCAGAGGTGCATTCATAACTAACCTGTACCGTCTTCCAAACGCCTGTACCGCCTTCCAAGTCTCCCCGGCTCCTGGTCTCTTTGCCCTGAGACAGGGTTCACAGGACTGTTGAGTCAGTGCCGAGAGCCGTGGAGGGAGCTGTCTCAGAGCTTGCGGAAACGGCGTTCTGGCTCCTCCCTGCCATTCTGCGCTGGTCTCTGTGTGGTTTGCCGCGGCAGGGTTGAGGCAGGTGCTGTGGGTCTGCGGGTCCTACTGTGAAGATCAGGAGGAGCAAAACCCATCGGACTCCTCTGTGACCAGCACAGCCTGCCTTCAGAATTCAGAGCAGTATTTTTGTTCTAAGTTTTAACAGGTCACATGTGAGAATGCCTGAGCGACAAGGCCTTCCCTTTATAAGAAGACATCTGCAGACACAATCCAGGCAAGCACTGAATTTGCCATTGTTACATCCATTCCAGTGAAGACATTTAGAAGGTTAAATTAACCTGATCAGCAGCACTTGGCCGAAGGGCTCGCCAGGCTGCTCAGGCTCCTCCGTGGGCCTGGAGGGGGTGGTCTGAGTTGCTTCCACCCACCTCTGCTGGAGCTCCTCATGGACAGAAGGTCTCGTGAGGAAAAACACTGGCGGTTTTGTCTCCACCGTAAGTGAGGGCAGCACACAAGCTGAGGCGTGTTCAGTTATCCACATGGGCTGAGGCCCATGGCCTCACCTGTGTCTTAGCCAGAGTGTCTTCGCAGCCCTGCTGTCCATCCCCGGGGACTCACAGCAACAACACAGAGCCCCATGGATGACCTTGGAAGAAACGACTTTTAAACGCACAGATCTCCAGTGCAGAGACATCCAGAGGCTCCCTAAGAGGCCTTGGCTTCTCTGTCATGGCTACATCCGGACCTGGCACACCTTGGGCTGAGCCGTCTTCAGGGGCTGAGCCCCTGGCCTCCGGGGATGTGTCTGCCTCTGTCCCCGTTAGAGCACCCCAGCGGCCTTCCACCGGAAGGAAGGGGGAATCCCGGAACCAGGGCTGCAGGGGGCTCCACGGTGGGGCGCCTCCAAGCCTCCCATCCCTCAGCTCCTTCCTGCACGGCGTTCACCTTTGCTTTTTTTCTTCCCCACCAACACCTCGTCTTAGGAAATCTCTCCTCCCGGCCGGGCTCTCCCTCCTGCTCTGGACCTCCGGCTAGCCATGCCCTCTCCGGGCCCCGCACACGTTTTTACAGTTTGGTACCATCCTGGATGTGATTGCCCGGTACTGATGATTTGAATTCGGTCTGTTTTTGCAAACGCGTGGCCAGACCTGTCTGTGCGGGAATCCCACGATGCTCCCTGTGGTTGTCCAGCAATGTGGGGTGCCCTGTGGCGGTGGGGCAACTCATTGTGGAAGACGTGAATGAAAAAAACCGTTTCCTCTGTTGTGTTCATGCTGATGTTCGATGATATTCTTGGCAGTTGAGTCAAGTAAGAAGGGTACATGCGAAAAAAAAAAAAGAAGAAGAAGGAAAGAGATCACCTTTCTGATACGATCAGGCCTCTAACGTACACATGTAAAGTACCTCTTATCTGGGATTGCTCAATCTTTGTCTTTGCCAAGTGTGATGAAACCTCGTACCTGTTAAAGATTGTCTCCAGCTCATGTACCTGGGATTCTGGAGACGAGCCAGAGCGTCTGATTCCTGGCACGAGCGACTACTTCTTTTGTTTTTCTTTATAGACTGAAACAAAACTTTAACTTTAGGTACATGAATTTTCTGCTGTGTTCCGACGCGTGTATTTTAGTTGTCTTGCTGACAGTCATTGAGGTTCAGCATTTCCTTAATTTATGCTAGTCCCATGCTTTCATAACTTAAAAGATTGGTTCTTCCTTTGAATTCTTAGGTTTTATTAACTGGACGTCAGCCTCTAGTCCTTTGATTTTTGCGCTGTGTTTCCAGAGCCCGAGGGGGTTTGCCGGGTACGTTTAATTGTGTGGTATTTCGTATCATGTGAATGGGGAGTCCGTTGATTCTAGCTACCTGCCAAGTTTATTTATTGCCAGAGTCTCGGGTTCAGGGCAGGGGGTGACCAGATGCATAGCTTATGAGCGCTTACAAGGATGACTCAGGTGCCGTTTCCTCACTGAGTTACTTGTGTCTTTTGCTTTTTGAAATAAGCATCAGGCCAGTTGTTCTCAGGTAGGGGAAAGAAGAAACATTGCCTCCAGGATAAATTTACTTTTCAAGGACAGTTTTTTTTTAGATTTGACATATAAGTGATATCATATGACATTTATCTTTCTCTTAGTTCACTTCTTAGTATGATAATCTCTAGATTGATCCATGTTGCTGCAAATGGCATTAATTCATTCTTTTTTATGGCTGAGTAGTATTCCATTGTATAAGTATACCACATCTTTATCCAGTCATCTGTTGATGGACATTTAGGTTGCTTCCATGTCTTGGCTATTGTCAATAGTGCTGCTGTGAACACTGGCTAGCACTATTTCTTATATTCCATAGTGTGAGTATGTCCATGGTACACTCTGGTTTTCTGGGCACCCCATTCATTTGCTGAGGTTCTAAGTGGGCGTCAAGGTCTCTGCTGGTGGGGTCCAGGAAGAAGGCTGGACTGCTCCCAGATCCAAATGTCACTGCCTTTCTTTTTCTTTCTTCCTTTCTTCCTTTCTTCCTTCCTTCCTTCCTTCCTTTTTTTTTTTCCCCAGTCTCAGGGCTGGAGCGTCCCTGCCTTTCTTGAAGCGGGTGGAAGGCATCTCTTCAGGCTGGGATTAAATCCACGTATCTGGATATCCTCTCCTTCCCTTTCTTCCGGGGCCTCCCCCACGCACATCCATCATGCAGACACTTGTCTGTGGGTTCTTGATGCTCCCTCCCCCTCCTTGGACCAGTCAGCACTCATCAGTGCATCACTGCATCATTGCAAATAACTTAACAGTGCAGAAGCGAAAAAATGCAGTGTGGGCTGTGATAGCATTAGGTGTTTGCACATAAAACTGTGGCTTAGTGGAAGATCTGAATTGAGAAGGGGATGCACTTATAAATACTTAGAAAAGAACTGTGTCTCAAGGTAGATAAATATCTGTTAGACTTGGTCTCATTGAGCATTTGCTGTATAGAGAGGGGTTTCCTAAAATGGTGACACCTGATTTGGGGGTCTTCTTGCCCTGGGAGTTAGTTGTTTTAAATAGTAACCATGCACTGATTCTGAAGATAGTCACTCTGAGATCACGCAGATATTTACGTATTTACTTACGTGTGAGTCATGTTTCTTCCCTTTCGACTGTGCGATGAGGCGCTGTGCTAAACGGGTCTCTTGCTAATAAGCGTGGTGTTGTCATGAATTTGCGTGATATCATTGTAATCAGCATTCATTGCAGGGGTAGCTGTCAGTGTCTGCACATCTCGTTGCTGTTGGAAATGGTTGCATCTGAATTGGCAGAATCAACATACAATTTAAGAGGGGTTGTTTCCTGCAGGTGGGCAGTTAGCTCTGTGTGACTTTGCTGTAAGTTCTCCTTTGCAGTTACTGGTAAGGGGCCTTGTGCTATAACTTCACCCCAATACAGCACCTTCTGCAGATGTGTTCTGTCACTCCTGGATCCTTTTGGAGACAAGCCCGCAAGAATATGAAAAGTCCTCATTTTGCCATGGCGGCGATACATTGTCTGATCTTATTCTCTGGTGACGATCGGCTTTGGCAGCTGTTGGGGATAAAGACATTTTTCTCTACTCTTCTAGGGTTTTTTGGCTGGTGTAAGAATTAAATGGATGTGAGACAGATGAACAGGAGAAAATCACAAATGTTTAATGAGGAGAGACCCAGGAGAACTGAGTCACTCAACCAAAATGGCCAAAACCCTCACCTTAAATACCATCTTCAGCTAAAGACACAAGAGGACATTGAGGGTAGTGGTTTGGGAATTCAAAGGGGAGGAAGGCAATTCACAGCGGGATGGAAAAACAAGTGTTTCTTAAACAAATGTTTGCTGGGCCAGGCAGACCGTGGGACAGAGTGGACTCTTATCTCCAGACCCTACCACGTCTCTCCCACCACCGCTGGCCCGTATTTGTTTTACCAGATTTCTATGGTGATATCTCTGTTTAGAGAACAGGCCCTCTAAATTTTTTTAGGCAGTTAGGGGGAAGTTTCTTACTGAGTCTTTTGGGCTGTCATATTTTTTAGCCTGCCAAAGAGATGTTTTGGGGTAGTGAATTTTGCTCCCCTAAATAGCCCATTCCTACACCCACAAGGCCATGCATGGTGTCCCTGAAGAGGGACAGGAGCTGTGAGTTTGCAGCTCATGGGTGTCACAGGTGGAGCAAACATACTGGGCTGCAGTGCTCACTCAGCCCCATAGGGAACGTTCACCAGAGTAACTGAGTCCCAGCTTACCTGCCCTGCAACCGGACCGTCATGTGACTCACATCTGACGAGACGCGGCAGGCACACGCCTGCACCGATTCTTGTCAGAATGATGTTTAAGTGGCACCTGGATCTCTGTAGCTGCTACACAGCCAGGACGTGGCACCGAGATCTGTGATCCTACAGTGTTGATGCTGTCTCACGGGAAAGGGAGGTTGATTTTATACAAAAATCAAACTTGAAAAGGGGCTGCAGCCCTGCCGGTCCAACTGTCTCCCCCAGCCAGGCTGGTCTGCATGGTGTCCAGTAGAAAACCAAATCCAGTCTCAACAAGGAGAGACTTTTACTCAAGAGGATTGTTTCAAAGGGGGAGACAGATTATTGCTGATCTGCCGATAAGGTCTGCAGGCATCTCAAAGTTTAAGCCAAAAAATAATAATATTAATAATTTTGGGGGGAGGGTATAGCTCAGTGGTAGAATGCACACCTAGCATGCATGAGGTCCTGGGTTCAATTCCCAGTACCTCTTTTAAAATAAATAAATAAATAAATAAATAAACCTAATTACCTCCCCCCATGAAAAAATTTAAAAAAAAATTTTTTTTTAATAAAGAGGAGTAAGGAAGGCTAGAAAGAACCAGGTGTGGGGAACGAGGATCAAAGGGTGGCATGATTGGATGGTCAATCAGAGAGGGTAATGATTTACCCGGAGGCCAGCCTGTCCTCTGGAGGGGCTGTCTGTTGTCTCAGGCTGAGTGTGGATCCAAGTTCAGGGTCCTGGGTTGAGGGGAAGAGAAAACTTGAACCAGTTTGGTTCACAAACATTTTGTTCCAGTTCATCCGTGGGGATGAACCATTCAGTGAATGATTAATGGGACAGAGGATGGGAATCCCCAGGTTCTGTGTCCGGCATCGCCCTAGGTAGGCAAGGGAGGCGTCTGTGAAGTCACAAGGGGAAAGGGGCTTCTTTGAACGCTGGTCTGGTTGGGTTCCTTTCCTATGGCGTATGCTTTGTTCGTTTGTTTCCACTTCAGTGTCTCTTAGGTGACAAGTTTCCTTATGGACTCATGGAGCCTCCTGGTTAGGAAGGATTACACTACTCTGTTCAAATTCCCTGCTTCTCGGTGAGGTAATCCCTCTGCAGTATCCTGACAGATGGGGTCTTGTCAATCTTCTCCCTGGTCGTGGCAAGGGAAGGAAAGGTGGGATTTGACAGGCTGATCATTTTGTGGTCTGGCAGCTCTTGTAAGGTCATGGTCCTTATTTTAGAGACAGCCCTAGCTCTGGCCTCTGAGACAGCAGCTAAGTCCTTCCTTGCTCAGATGAGCCACGCAGAACAAATTGAAAGACAACTCAAGTGCCTTTCGAGCTCAGGGTGAGATGTTCCTGATTCCTGAGTGACCACTTGTGCAAAATGGTGTTTGCCCTCCTAGGGGTCCTGTTTGCTCTCATCTTATACACCCGTTTGTTCCCGTACTTCTTAAATATCAGAGGTCTGAACTGAGAAAAATTATTCCCACTAGGGTCTGACATGTGAAGAGTCAAGTGGAAATTCTCTTCCCGATCTCAAAAACATCTCCGTATCAACAGGCAATAAGTCACACTCCCTTTAGCCCTTGTGACTTCAAGTCCCGCCACTGCTTGCCTGGCTAATTTGTCTTAAATCTTCTTAATTTGATTAAAATCTCCTTCATAGGAGTTGCAGTCAAGCCGCATCTGAATACCAGCATCCTTGTGACGATGACTACGCTTCTTAAATAAAGAGGGTCTTGCCGCTGAGTTTAATTCTGCTGTTCCATTTACCCATGTCTAAGACCTCATTCGCTTCCACAGCACCATCTGTGTCCCCCACGTGTTGGAGAAATAGTCTTGTTCGTTCATCTAAATCATTGGTTTAAGTCATTGAACAGAGCAGGATGTTGAAGCACCTTCTCTAAACCTTTCCCGTTTCCTGCAAGTCTTTTACACCTCAGCCCTCTTTGGGGACATCTGTTTAGGTGGCTACAAGTCATAGACGCTATCGCATGAGATTTTTCAGATCCCAGGCTAGAATTACCGTTCAGTCCATGGCTCTTGTTACCAGGGGTAGAGGTCTGGTAGCTTGACCGTAAAGGATGGGAGATGTCCTTTGCGAGCTCAAGACGCTACCAGAAGTGACCGTCTCCCTTCTGCACCACACACAGACCATCTGTAGAAATATTAATTAGGGCCAGTTCCCTCTGGCTTCAAGGACTTGAATGCAGGGTCCATTCTTCCCCTTTTTTAAAGGCTCGGGAGCTGAGTATGCATGAGGTTCACAGGTATTTCTCTGCTTTAGAGCCTGGCTGCTGGCTCGTTGGGTCTTTCAGGAAAGGTCCTGTTCCCTCTCCTGCCGTGGTTTTGGTGATCTCACGTTCCCATCCTGGCTGGGGGGCAGGGACACGGGTGACTGCCCGTGGTGAAAGCTCAGAGTGCCTTGGGGAGTGGGGCTCTGTTTCCTGTCCCACGCAGCCCTGGTGTACCACCACCCAGGGGGTGAGTGCAGATTTGTAGAAATGGGTCCAAGGGTTGGGTGTAAATGGCTGGCTGGCTGGCTGGCTGTCTGGACCTTCTCAGGATCCTGGCTTTCCATGCCTATCAGCCTCCACGCAGCCAAACAGAGCTTTCCATTTCAACTGGCATCGCCCTCCTCCCCACTCCCCCCACCAGGGATGCGAGCAACCAAGGATCTCAGCTTTGCAGGAAGTGTCACCACAGCCTCGGCTCTGGTTCATGTCCGTTTCATGGCATCCTCAGCTTCCCGATGGGTTAAAAAGAAGATGATGATTTTCACTGAGAGCCTCCTGTTGCTGGTGAGAAGGTGAAGTGGTGCAGCCACTGTGGAAAACGGTCTGGCAGTTCCTCAGTTAGTCAAACATAGAATTTCCACATGACCCAGCCCCACCCCCCCACTCCTAGATACCCACCCAAAAGACTTGTAAACAGGTGTTGAAACAAAACCCTGTACATCCATGTTCATTGCAGCACTAGTTAAAATATCCCTAAAGTGGAAGCAACACAGATGTCCATCAGCAGATGCATGGATACACAAAATGTGTCATGGCCCTACACAGGGGAATATTACTCAGCCCTGAAAAGGACAGAAGCACTGACACAGCCTTCAGTGTGGATGAACCTTGAACACATGATGAGAGAAGCAGACACAGAAGAGAGAAGAGATGAGAGATGAGAAAAGCAGACACAGAAGACCACATACTGTATGATTTCCTTAATAGCAAATATCCAGAATTGGCAAATCCATAGAGAAGGCAAGGTAGCAGTTGCCAAGGGCCGGTGGGAGGGGGAAATGGGGCAGTGAGTGCTTAGTGGACGCAGGGTTTTCTTTTGGGGGTGATAGAAACGTTCTGGCCCTAGATGGAGGTGTTGGGTACACAACTTACAGAATGGACTCTGTGCCAGTGAGTGGTCCACTTCCCAGTGGTCTGCATGGGGGGGTTGATAGGACGTGAATTATTCCACAATCAAGAGAGTCGTGGTGATTTTGAGCCTTCGTGCTTTATCTCGTCAATGTGAGCAGGGCAGGGAGTGGTCTCCTTTGGCTTTGTACATCTTAAGTGCAGTGAATGCTGAATGCTTCTTTCATGTCCTATTTCTTTTCTTTTTTAAAATTTTTTTGGGGGGAGGAGGTAATTAGGTTTTTACTGATTGATTTTTTTTTAACCGAGGTACTGGGGATTCAACCCAGGACCTTGTGCATGCTGAGCACACACTGTACCACTGAGCTATACCCTCCCCACTCTGCTTCTTTTCTTTGAACGTTTTCCACTGTGCACCTGTGTCTCGAGTGGACAGAGATGTGCTGTCAACATTTGTGTTCTCGGGTGTCCTGGAAGGGTATTTGGGGTCTGAAGGCAAACAGACAGACAGTGTGGATCTGGGGAAGCAAACTCAGACCCCGAGCCCAGAGGCCAGGAGCTGGGGAACTGCTGTGAACGGGGGGCTCTTGGAGGAAACAGAGCAGAGAGATGCGTGGGGTGCCATTCCCCGAACACCTGAGTGCGCTGGGAGGGGAAGCGCTCCGTTCATAGACTCCTGACGCTTAACACGTGCGTTCTGCTTAACCAGACATTTATTGGGCTTTTTTCCATTTATTTTTTAACCATCTTGAAACACAGAGGGTGGTTTCGGAGACAGCAAAGGGACGACGTTTAGCTCTGTTGGAGTCTGTGACTTCCTCTGCCTTGGCTGGTTTCTGAGCCCTCTTCTCTGAGCGGAAGAGGCTGCTAAGGTTCCCGCTCCAGTTTGCGTTCGCTTTTGCCAAGACCCCCGTGGTGGATAGGACAGGGGAGCTGTGTTACGGTGAGTGCCATTTCCACGGGTGCTTCGGCCAAAGCCCCAAGAGGCCGCATCGCGAGCCTTGGGGACCTTGCTGGGATGCGGAATGCGGAGACAGCAATGTGAGAATCCCACTCACGGACTCAGTCCAGTGGCTTCCGAGCGGAAAGGTGCGGGCACAGAGGAGGGGCGTGTACAGTTGTAGCAGGCGACGTCTGCTCGCTTCCCGCCGGCTTCATCCACGGGATGCCTCTCTGACTGCCAGAACTTTGAACCCCCGTACAGAATGCTGTTTTAAAATTTTTCAGTCTTCCAAAGCGTATGAAAACGAAAGGAGATGAAGCGTTAGCAGGGATTTTCTCTGTGGTTCGTCAACGTCTATCACTGTGCTGGATTCTGGTCTTTATAGCACAGCTCCATCTCAGAAGGCACTTTGCTTTTTCATTCAGAGGGGGAAGAAGTGTATCCAAGGGTTAAGATGACCTCTTACCTTAAAAGACAATGCACTCCTTACAAAATAACACTTTTCACAAAACATCCTTCATCAAAGCTCTGTGACGTCAGGTGTCTTCCGGGGAGCACGGGACAGGACTGAACATTTGCTCACGGTAGTGACGGGTTATGACGTGCGGAGTACGGAAATGGCTCATCTTCTTTTGTCTCAGAAGCGAGCCTTTCGATGTCAGTGTCCAGCTGCAAGAGGTTCAACTCCTCAGAATGTAAATAATGCATCAGCAGCAACAAAAATCTCCTTTGTGAAATTTGGGGAAGACATGAAGGTAGTACCGTTTATGAAGCATTGATGTTCACAGACGTTTCAACGTATTAACCTAGGGTGATATATGTGTGCATGTGTGTAATCTATTTATCAACTGAGACAGAAGCATATTTTGTCATACTGCTTGTCACTATATATATATATATATATATATATATATATATATATATATGTTGCATTTTTGTAATTCTATGTATATATGTGTATATGGTATACACATACATATAGTGTGTGTGTTTGTGTGTGTATGTGTGTGTATATATATATATATATATACTGTGCCCAAAGTGCCTTTTTGTTTTTCCGTTATTTAAGAATTCAGTGAGTCCAGAACTACAACAAATCATAATAAAATTTATATGGAACCATCAAAGACCTAGAATTGCCAAAGCATTACTGAAGAGAAAGAAACAGGCTGGAGGAATAACTCTCCCAGACTTCAGACAATACTACAGAGCTAAAGTCATCAAGACAGCATGGTATTGGTACAAAAACCGACATATAGACCAATGGAACAGAATAGAGTGCCCAGAAATGAACCCACAAACTTTTCGTCAACTAATCTTCAACAAAGGAGGCAAGAATATACAATGGAATAAAGACAGTCTCTCCAGCAAATGGTGTTGGGAAACCTGGACAGCAGCATGTAAAGCAATGAAGCTAGAACCCTCCCTTACACCATACACAAAAATAAACTCAAAATAGAT
The DNA here is from genome assembly GCF_048773025.1 of Camelus bactrianus. Lineage (NCBI taxonomy): Eukaryota > Metazoa > Chordata > Mammalia > Artiodactyla > Camelidae > Camelus > Camelus bactrianus. The sequence goes on from NC_133575.1 coordinate 4,290,599, forward strand.
CAAAGACTCAAACATAAGACAAGATACAATAAACCTCCTAGAAGAAAATATAGAAAAAACATTATCTCACATACATCTCAAAAATGTTCTCCTAGAACAGTCTACTCAAGCAATAGAAATAAAAGCAAGAATAAACAAATGGGACCTAATGAAACTTACAAGCTTCTGCACAGCAAAGGAAACCATAACTAAAACAAGAAGACAACCTATGGAATGGGAAAAATTTTTTTGCAAATGAAACCGACAAAGGCTTGATCTCCAGAATATATAAGCAGCCCATACGACTCAATAAGAAAAAAATAAACAACCCAATCCAAAAATGGGCAGAAGACCTAAACAAGCAGTTCTCCAAGGAAGACATACAAACGATCAATAGGCACATGAAAAAATGTTCAATATGACTAATTATCAGAGAAATGCAAATCAAAACTGCAATGAGGTATCACCTCACACCAGTCAGAATGGCCATCATTCAAAAATCCACAAACGACAAATGCTGGAGAGGCTGTGGAGAAAGGAGAACCCTCCTGCGCTGCTGGTGGGAATGCAGTTTGGTGCAGCCACTGTGGAAAACAGTATGGAGATACCTCAGAACTCTAGGAATAGACTTACGTGACCCAGGAATCCCGCTCCTGGGCTTATATCCAGAAGGAACCCTACTTCAAAAAGACACCTGCACCCCAACGTTCACAGCAGCACTGTTTACAATAGCCAAGACACAGAAACAGCCTAAATGTCCATCAACAGGTGACTGGATAAAGAAGAGGTGGTATATTTATACAATGGAATACTACTCAGTCATAAAAACCGACAACATAACGCCATTTGCAGCAACATGGATGCTCCTGGAGAACGTCATTCTAAGTGAAGAAAGGCAGAAAGAGAAAGAAAAATACCATATGAGATTGCTCATATGTGGAATCTAAAAAAAAAAAAAAAAAAAAAAGAACATAAATACCAAACAGAAACAGACTCATAGACATAGAATGCAAACTTGTGGTTGCCAAGGGGGCGGGGGGGTGGGAAGGGACAGACTGGGATTTCAAAATGTAGAATAGATAAACAAGATTATACTGTATAGCACAGGGAAATACATACAAGATCTTATGGTAGCTCACAGAGAAAAAATTTGACAATGAATATATATATATGTTCATGTATAACTGAAAAATTGTGCTCTACACTGGAATTTGACACAACATTGTAAAATGATTATAAATCAGTAAAAAGAATTTAAAAAAAGAATTCAGTGAGTCGTTACTATGAATAATGACTCACAGATAAAATGAATAAAAGCATTCCAGTTGTTCATAATGTACGTAAGTGAAGTATTTTCTGTTCAGAGCTGTGTGCAGCTCAGAGTGATCACACGTGTTACGAACACGTGCATTCCGTAATTATTTCTAAATCTGTAGGTGTTCTCAGATGTGAATCCTGCAGACAGCCCAAAAAACAAGAAAACTGTGTAATAGTGGTCAAAAGTCCAGGGTTAGCGTTAATCGTGATTAATGATTTGGTGTCTCACTGTCTATTTTATCTTTTAAAATTACTCAGTTGCCCTCAGCAGAGGAGTGCGTAAACAAAATGTGGTCCATCCCCACAACAGGATGTGATTCGGCCTTAAAAAGGGGGAAGATTCTGACACATGCTACGACACAGGTGAACCATGAGGATATTGTGGTCAGTGACACACATCAGACACCAAAGGACAAATCCTGTGCGAGTCCACTGGCAGGAGGCACCTGCAGTCATCAGATTCAGGGAGACAGAAAGGAGACTGGTGGGTGCCCTGGGCAAGGCGATCAGAAACTGTTGGGGGGGGGTGTCATTTAATGGTGATAGAGTTTCAGTTTTGCAGGGTGAAAAGTTCTGAAGATAGAGGGTGGTGATGGTTTTTAACGAGGTGAACGTACTTCGTGGTCCTCAGCTGTACGCTTAAAAATGATTATGATGGTAAATTTTGGGGGATGGGAATAGCTAAGTGGTAGAACACATGCTTAGCATGCACGAGGTCCTGGGTCCAATCCCCAGTATCTCCATTAAAAAACACAAGGAAAACAAAAAGGAAACATAAAAAAACAAAAAGGAAAAAGAAGATGGTAAATTTTGTTATGTGGATTTTATCACAGTTGCAAATAATTTTCAGCTGACTCCATGGGTCATAAAATAAATAATGCAGCCATGTACGAAGTATAATCGAATCCTCCCTCCAGGCACACGTGGCCCCGCCTACGTCCCGGGCAGTCACTACGGCACACTCTTGTCTGGGCAGCTCTCAGGACCTGTCTCTCTAAATGGATCTGGGGTCCCACGGAGCTGAAATGTGACTCCTGCACTCATCCACTCGCCACATGTCCTCCAGCTGGTGATGTCACCTTTCAGCCTCACTTTGCTCACCTGTAAAATGGGTACAGTGCACAGCCTGTTGCATTGGTGGGGACCTGTATAAAACAGACACCTGGAGCTTGGCAGTTTGATGCCGTCTGAAGGGGCTGAGTTGTTCTTGCTGCCTCATTCTGAAGCCTTCTGCCCTCCTTTTCCCCACCAGGGTTGGATTTGTATTTTTCTGCTGGTCTGAACTCCAGGGGCCTTTCAGGGGCCTGACGTGGTGGGGTCTTTAAGAGATGGCAGGACAGTTAGTACCTTTGCTTGAGAAGTTCCCCGGCTCCTGGACTGGACCGGCAGGGACCTCATCTCCTGACAGGTGCAGTCACTTCTGTGCCATTACATCAGCCTTTTCTGTTTCTCTGTCTTGGACCTTTGCTGGGACACCTCGTGCAGCTTGAGGTACCCAGAGATGAACTCTGACAACTGGGAGGTGGGGAGGAATGCTTTTCAGGAGGTCAAATAGGATCCAGTGTCAAATGCTCCTCAGACTCCAGTTTTCACGGTTTTCCTGGAATGTTCTGCTGTGCGATGATGCCTTGAGAGCTTGTATGTCTTCTATCTAATGAGCAAACCATGCAGACTCGTTTCCAGGCAGACATGGAGAAGAAACATCAGGTGTGGGGGGCAGAAACAGCATGGGGTGTTAGGCACGCGAGGAGCCCTTTTATTGTACGAGGCAGAAATGAGGCAGTCTGCAGGGACCGGTGCTGATGGCTCATGGGTGGCTGCTGGGGGCTGGGGGCTGGGGGCGTCGCGCTGGGCTCCTTGCCGACAGCCCTCCCTCCTGTCTTGGGCTGCATCCGCTGGACCAGGGAGCCAGGGACGATGTGACTCAGGGCTAGCAGATGCTTCAAACGTGCAGAACAGAGTGTCTCCCCAACTCTTCTGCAGATTTCGGATGTCCACATAGACGTTGGGCAAGACTCACTTTTTAAAAAATAACTTTCTTTGTGAATACTCTTTTTTAAAAATTTGTATGTGTGTGTGTATGTATGTATATAACTGAAGTCTAGTCAGTTTACAATGTTGTGTCAGTTTCTGGTGTACAGCTCAATGCTTCGGTCATACCTGAACATACATATATTCATTTTCATAATCTTTTTCTCCTTAAGTTAGTACAAGATATTAAATATAGTTGCCTGTGCTATACAGAACTTGTTGTTTATCTATTCTATGTATGTTAATATCGGCAAACTCAAACTCCCAATTTATCCCTTCCCCCTCCGGTAACCATACGTTTGTTCTCTATGTCTGTGAGTCTGTTTCTGTTTTGTAAATAAGTTCATTTATCTTTTATTTTTTTTTTTAAGGTTGCGCATATAAGTGATCTCATACGGTATTTGTCTTTCTCTTTCTTGCCCACTTCACTTAGAATGACGATCTCCAGGTCCATCCATGTTGCTGCAAATGGCACGATTTTATTATTTACTTATGAATACTCCTTACAGCATTGATTTAATTGTACTACGTGTACTGCAGTAGGCTGAAAACCACAGAGACCAGACCAACCAGCCAGGGTTGCACAGGCAGTGAAAACACTGAATACATGAGAATATTTAGTTTAGAAGAATCACAAGCGATCCAAATAGGTGTTTAAATCAATAGAAACAGTGTTTAGACACATATTCAGATGGGGTTTTTGCTGTCCTAGTGTCAGACTATTTTTCTTCACAAATTTAAAACAGGACATCTATTAGACAACACTTTGTGGACCTAATTTCATAGATACGTAGCTTGAATTGAACAAAAACTGCATTTCTTCTAAACAAAATATGCTTTGCAATACAGGTTTTTCTTTGTTTTCAATAACCCTTTTCCCCATCAAGCAAATAGATCGGGAGCATTTTGGTTGCCCTGGTAAACTTTCCATTATGTAAGCACAGTGTTAATTTTCCTTTAATGAACAAATTTAATGTAATTACATCTCTAGTTATGAAAATGTTCTTTTGTCTCTCTGCTTCATAGTAATTCTGTTTTAGGAATAGCTACTTCTTTGAAAAAGTTTTTTTCTTCTGCTTGCTTTTTTGCCAAATTAAGGTTGTTCAGAAAAATAATTTAATATTTTCCAGGAGGGGAAATTATTCTGTTTTTCAGAAGTTAATGTGCCATACTTTTGATATCTTGGAGCACTTCCATTTAATTTTTAAGCACTTTTATCAACTAACTCTGTTTTAATAGTTTGAAACATCTTTATAAACACCTTGCTCTAATCCATGTTTGTGGGGAAAAAAAAGTTCCGGTTACTTCAGACAGTAATAATGTAAATGCAGGGGGATTCTAAGTGGCTATTAAGAAACGTAAAATTTCAAACATTCTCCCTTGGGCTGGTTGCTATTTCTCACGGTAGCCCTAATATCTACCCAGGCACGTTTTGGAGATATAATTAATGCTCCACTGTCCCGGCGAGCTAACCAAAACCATCTGGCAGTTCAGAAATGAATATAGATACTAATAATTATTAATGGGGTTTTACCCTGTTGGATTTCAGTTAAAAAGTTCTACACCTGAACTAGCCCTCTCACTGAAAACACAGAAAGTTGAAATGATTTTTTTTTTTTCCAAAGGGCACACGTATATAGAATGGATTCTTAAGACGGTGACATCTTGGCACAGAGAGGGTTCAAAATCTTAAATCCTACGTGTTTTCTGCCCTCCTGGTGCTGTTTGACGGCTAACAGCCGCAATCTTGTTCCACAGAGCAAGTGTGAAGTACCGTTCACTGCCCTCTCTTTTTAAATCTTTTACCTTATTTTATTTTATTTTATTTTTTATTGAAGGGTAGTCAGTTACAATGTGTCAGTTTCTGGTGTACAGCGTCATGTCCCAGTCACGCACATATACGCCCTTTCTTTCTGACACTTCCTCTCTAGTCAGTTACCAAGCTCTATTGATGGCATCTCAGTGCAGTTCTGTTCTGCTCTGTCGCCTCTCCCCACCTCGTCTGGGTACCACCCTCTTTGTAGGGTCATGGCCATCATCTTCACATCCGCCACAGCTTCTGCCCGTCTGTCCATCACAGAGTAGCAGAAGGACCATCTGAGAAAGGAAATCAAACCTGCCTTTCACTCCCTGATTAAAATCTTCACAGTCCCTCCATCACTTCTAGATAAAGAGGAATATCCTTAGTAGGCTGACTACACCCTCCCTGTCTGACCCCTGCTATTTCTTAGACTTCCCCCCCCCCCTCATAGTAGGAGAAAAGACAGTTTTGCATGAAAGAACAAAAACAAACCAAAAAAAACCCACCAAGGCACGCAGTCACAGCAGTGCTGTGCATTCAGCCGTTGACACAAGCACAGGAAAAAAAAAAAAATCAAACCATGGAGAGAAATACTGTAGCTGAGTGGTTCTCCGAATAGCTGGTTTATGTTTGTTTGTTTTTTCCTTCTGTATGCTTAGCCTGTAAGTCAATATAGAAGAAAAATTTTATTTGGAAACAAAAAATCAGATTCAGTTTTTGTGTGCAGTAAAAGCAGAGTAGCCCAAAGCAGGTGTCTGAAGAGCTGGATTTGGGGTGGAACTTTACTTGAGACTCACACAGAGCCTGAGTTTTGCTCCATTTAATCTCTTAACCACATCTGTCTGGGCTGCTACGGACTTTCTTCCTCTTCTAGCATTTTCAATTTTCAATTGTAAAACAAATTCATTTTTTACATGTTTGTTGAGCTGAGCCACGTATCTCTAAATTACTGACATAAATTCTGACCACTTACTCATAATGAAACATTTTCTTAAAATGGGTCCATCATGACCTTGTGAGTCACCACCATGGAAAGCTTTTTTCAGATCCTCATCAACACAACTGAACTCCTCATCTTCAGCTGTTATACTTTGTATTAGTTATCTACTGCTGTGTAACAAATGACCCCATCCCAAACTTAGCAGCTTAATGCAACAGACATTTGTTATCTCCCAGGCACTATGGGTCGGGAACCCAGGCACAGCTTAGCATGCTCTTCTGCTCTGATGAAGGTACCAGCCAGGGCGGTGGTCTCATCTGATGGTTCAATGCGGGCAGGGTCCATTTATAACCTCACTGAGATGGTTGTGGGCAGGTTTGAGTTCCTTGTAGGCTGTTGGCCTGAGAGTCCCAAGCTGGCCTCCCTCAGTTCCTCGTCATGGGATCTCTCCAGTGTGGCAACTCAGTTCATCAAAATCCAGCATGAGGTAGAATCTGCTAAAAAGACAGAGGTTATCGTGTTTTGCAACCTAATCACAGAAGTGATGTCCCACCACTATGTCCATCTTCTGTTGGTTGGGACCGAGTTGCAAGGTCCAGCCACGGGGAGGGGGTTATGCAAGATGTGAATCCCAGGGTTGGTGTCATTAGGCCATCTTTTAGTTGCCCCCCACATTTTCTTTAAAGCTTTATTCTGCTACTTATTATTGGTTACACAGAACTGTAGTGACAGTGCTGATAGCTACAACTAACAAGTCGTGGCCCCTGTGAGTCCCTAACTGAATCATAGTGGTACGTACACCATGTTATCCTCACAGTCATCCCCATTTTACAGAAGAAAATGTCGACCAAGAGGCTAATGAACACCCCATGGTTTCTCTGCTAGGAAGTAGGGGAGCCGGGATTGAGATCTAATCTGCAGGGACCCCGTCTGTCAGTCTGCTGCTCGTTTTAGTGGGTTCTGGGCTCACGGACTCCCTCCCTGGGCCAGTTGGGTCCTTGCAGAGCGGTTCTGTGTCTCATTCAACCATGAAACCACCACGAGACTGTCATGATGTCTCTTTGCCAGTTCTTAATCCCATAAGCATTTGTTAAATTGAAATGGATCTGGTTGAACTGTCAGTGAATGACTTTTAGTTGCAGGGGTATAGGTAGATTAGAATACTCCCAAAAAGTTACATTTGTCTCGCACTGCATCATTTTGGAAGCTTTTTATTTCTTTTATTCTTGGAGGAAGGGAATGTTCTTTTTTTTTTCAAGCTTAATTAAGGTATAATTGGCCAGTAAAATTGTATGTATTTAAAATGAAAATACAGCGATTCGATATAGGTATACATTATACAGTGATTACCACAGTCAAATTAATTAACACATTCGTCACCTCACATAGTTAACAGGTTTTTTTTTTTAAATGGTTAGAAGAATGCTTAAGATCTACTGTTTAAGCATATTTCAAGTCAATAGTACAGTATTATTAACTAGTTACCTTGCTGTGTGTTACTTCTCAGAAGTTGCTCATCTTCTAACTGGAAGTTTATACCCTTGGACCAACATCCCCCCATTTCTCCTCCCGCCTTGACCCATGGCAACCACCATTATACCCTCTGCTTCTGTGAATTCAACATTTTTTTTAGATTCCACACATGAGTGAGATCATGTATTTTATGTGATTCCGCTGTTGGCTTATTTCCCTTAGGATAACGTTCTCCAGATGTATCCATGTTGTTGCACATGGCCGGGTTTCCCTCTTTTTGAGGCTGACTAACATTCCATGATACCATAGAATTCTCTTTATCCATTCATCCATCCCTGGATGCTAAGGTTGTCTCTGTATCTTGACTATTGTGACTAAAGCTGTAATGAAGTGGAGTATGGGTATGTCTTTGTGAGATCCTGACTTCATGGAAACCCTCTATTTCCAGCCTCTCAGTGGACTGCTCGATGCCACAGATGGCATCTCGGTGATACACAACTCACCCAAGTAGATCATGCTTGTTGCCCAAGACCTCATGACTGCCGGCCTGAGCTGAGACCCCTGACTCTTAAGCCTCCACTCCTTCCTCTACCTCCCAAGAAACAGAAAAGCCACCCAAGAGAGCACTGGAGAGAGAGTTGGGAATGAGAGGGTGGTTCCTAGAAGTGCAGATGGAATGGTCACATTTCCCTGGCTCGTTATCTTTAGAGGAAGGGCGAGGGTGCCGAGTTTGCATTTATGGAAAGGTCTTTGGAAGGGGGGTAGATGAGTGGGGAGACTGATCGAGAGAGAGAAAGGTGTAGCTCCAAGTTGTCCTCGCCTGGGGGTGAGGATCCTTTCGTCCGGGCAAGATGACTGGAGAAGGAATCTCTGATGAAAAGGCACAGCTGGGGAGATGGGCCGCGAGGACCAGAGACAGATGAGCGAGATCAGGCAAGAGGAGAAGGAATATTCGGGGGCTCGGGTCCTCTTTGAAGAGCCCCTGGGAGAGTGTTGCCCATGTGCGCAGGAATCCAAGGACTTCTGTGACCGGTGGGGGGATGTTATAGCCGGGGAACGTTATGTGTTAGCATTGAACATGTGCTTGTGGGCGCGAGGAGAAGTTCAGTCATTCTGATGGGTTGCACTTTCCAAATCCTCACACAGAAGCCAAGCTGCCCGCCTGTGAGAGCACAGGGAGTGAGTTGTAATCATGTTACGTCCAGGAGCAAAGTTTCACTGATGATTTTATAGACGGTGAGAAGGGTGACAGGCGGATAGTAAATGGGTGGTTCTCCACTGGGGGTGATTGTGTCCCCCAGGGGATAGGTGGCAGTGTCTGGAGACATTTTGGTTGTCATGACACAGGGTGAGAGGGTGGGCTCCAGGCATGGAGTGGGTGGAGGCCAGGGACACTGCTGAACACCCGCCAGGGAGCTGCCCAGGCCCCATCACGGGGAATCGTCCCATCTCCCCCCACTGAGAATCATCCTGTCCCGAATGTCAGTGCTTCCAAGGCTGAGAAACCCTGATCGCTGTCTGCTCAGTCATGTGACAAATAGGTGTTCTTATTTTCTTCACGGAGGTGACTTGATGAAGATGTAGGCAAAGCACCCAGAAAACTGTGGTTGTAAAATACGACATTTTGTTTATTTTCTACATAAAGTGAACCACGGTAATGTGGAAGTCCTTAGAAACACACGACCACGGCGTCTTGGCCGTTGATTTCTTGGGTCTGAAAGCTCTAGGCTGCCTTCTTAGGGAAGGCAGGAGGTCGGGAAGCACACTCTTCTCTGTGTTGCTGGTACTAGTTTTCATGCCGTCAAAGCCGTGTAGGGAGCCCTGAGCCCCCAGCCCTAAGCATTTCGCAGGCATCACGAATGGGCATCCTCAGTAATCTTCAGAACCTCTTGGGTGTCTCACGCTGTATATTTAGAGACAGGTGCTAAATTCTAAGTCCTCCCTGTTACCCACAGTAGGGTCATTGCAACTGCTGCAACTCCTGAAAACAGACTTTCCTGACCTTTCTCATTTTCTCTTTCGTTGAGTCAGAGGGAGGAGTTTTAATTCAACAGAGTGAACGTGGATTCTTGGTTTCATGCAGTTTTCTTTGGTACTTGTTCAACCAGCCACGGCCCTCATGGTGCCTCCCGTCCAGGTAGGAAGGAGAGAAACCTTCCAATCTTACATCCACAGAAGCTGTCTTTACTCATTTGCTCAGTGACCAAATATTAGCTGTTTAGTGTCAAAGAGTGTGTTCCCAGAGAAGCAGCTTCTGGCATCCTCTGAGACTCTCTCTGGGGGAGCTGAGGGTGGCAAGCAATGCTGGTGTGATGGGAAAGGGGAGTGCAGACTAAGGCCAGGTGGTTCTGCCAGGGCACACGCTGACAGGCGTCTTTGTGCTCCTGAGACCCCGTGTTGAGAGTCAAAGCACAAAGAGAGAACAGAGGGCCAGCAGTGCTCAAAAGGGCCCAGTTGCAAAATCCAGGAGAATTTTCCCATCTCCAGAGCTTTCATCCCGTCTGCAAAGCCCCTTTTGCCACGTAAGGTAACACAGTTAGAGGGTCCAGGGATGCAGGCGTGAATGTGTTTGCGGACAGGGCTGTCGGCCGCCTCCCACACCAGGTGTGAGGGTCAGCTTGATGGAGAAGAAGGAAACAGATACAAGAATGGGGAGGACGAACGTCGGGGTGGCTGGGTTGGCGTCCAGGTGTCCTTGGAAGGCAGCACCATGTTGTTTTCTCAAACGAAACCACCACAGGATTCCGGCTCCACGTGGCTGTCATGCCTCATGCAGAGACCCACAGCTCTGGTGGGATCCATGTGTCCCAGGCCCCTCCACACCCCAGTGAGTTCCCGATGCCATAGGTTCTGCTAAGGTCTTGTCTCGCTTGCCTGAGTCCTGAGTTCTCTTGGGGTGAGAGCGAGCTCGGGTGGGTGCGTCCTTCAGCCTGGCCCCTTGGTCTGGCCCGTGGGCATTTAACCGCACCCAAGGGATGAGGCCTGAGGAGGCTTCTGCCCCCGGCTGCGCCGATCCTGGCAGGTCCTGTCCCTCTTCTGAGTATTCACTGGGCCGTTTCTGTGGGCATCAGGGAGGGAGTTCCAGGTGTGCACCTTCCAGCGGTGTCTTCTCCCAGAGTCCTGCAGCCCGTAGTTCCCGACCAGAGTGCAGTGCCATCGGGTGGGTGTTGGGTGAACGGGTTCCCCTCCTCCGGTGTGCTGGCTGCCCCCCGTGAGCTGGCGCCCAGAGCTGCCCCAGGCTCTGAACTTTGCGTACCTGGAGTTTGGAAAGGTTTGCGTCAGGCCCACGTGTACATGTTGCCTTGTAAAGGCTGCTACTCTGACACTTACCGCTAATTTTAGAAACCATTTCACATTGAGAGTTTGATGGCCCCGGAATGACTGTCTTTCCACGGTTAGCGGGTGACAGAGCCCGCCTTCCGTAAAGACATGATTGTGCTTTCATTTCTCCAGACAGAGTCTGTATTTCAGTTTGGGATAGAAAGGAGAGGTCGCACGACGATCCAGGGAGAAGGGCATGTTTGGTTTTGGAAACAACCATGCAGGAAACAGAGGCTACAATTCAGTTTGGAGCCCGCATGGTCCGGGGCTGGCAGGGTGCGGGTAGAGAGCGCCCTCTTCTAGAAGGAGAGGGGAGGGTCCCAGAGAAGGAGAAGGGTCCCCCTCACGCCGCCAGCACCCCTCACGCGAATCTTCCCCTCTGCCCTCTGCAGGAAGATGAGGACCCTTCTGCTCGTGATCCTGTTCCTGTGTGGGGCCCGGAGCCATGCGAAGTCAAGGCCCAACTTCGTCCTGTTCATGGCGGATGACCTTGGCATTGGGGATCCTGGTTGCTATGGAAACAAGACCCTCAGGTGGGGCGACGCGGCTGCCGTATGAACACAGGCCTCCCTTCGTAGGGCGTCACCCCATGACGGGGGACACGGGTTCGCAGGGCACAGGCCGCGTGGAGACGTTTACCGCCCCCCAGACTGCACACCTGGGCGTGTGACGTTACACATACGGGCGTCAGGAAGGGAGGTGTGATGGCGTTTCCTGTTGGAATCACCGTTGGCGGTTGGATAAACTCCAAAGGCGCACTGGGGAGACATTCACAGTCATTCTTTCTTCCTCGCCGCTACTACGCTGCTTTTTCACTCCCTCGTTTTAACTCCGTTTGGTTCACTTCTTGTGTTTTGCCTTCTTTTTCGGCGTGTGGCTCTGGTCCCAGCGGGGCCCCGTGCCACCCGGCGTGTGAACCGCTCATTTGCACCTCCCGACCTGCTTCCTGCTCTGGCCCAGGCTGTTCTGGATGGGCAGGCTGGGGACAGCTGTCCCAAGGACACGGGGCACGTTTGATGATGACAGAACTTTCCAAGGACCAGGGCAGACGGCAGTGGGAGGAAAAACAAAACACACAACAGGAACCGGACTCAGGGACAGAGGACAGCGTTGCGTGGGTCCCTTTGGTTTAGAATCGAAGTCGGTCCTTTTGCAGAAGAATATTGGCATTAGTGTTGCACCTTCTCTCTCTCTTTTTTTTCTTTTTTAACTTTCCCTTAAGTTTTTTAAATCTCTTTATGATCACGGAGGAGGGTTGACATAATGCTGAGTCTTTGCAGGGCTTCATGTCGCACATGACTATTGCGAACGGAATTAAAGGAGAGGAGGGTTCCACTAGAATTTTCTTGTAAGATCTATGAATAATTACTCTCTGAAGCTCAGAACGATGGACAGCTAAGGGTCGCACGGTTGGATTTTTCGTCACTTTGTTCCCTGGGAACCCTCATCGTCTTACCAGCATGACCGCGCCTCTGGGGAACTGCGTTTCCGTGTTACTGTCAGATCAAACAAAATGAAGTGAATTATTCTTTGGAGGAGAGCGGGCCAGTGAGACGCAGCCAGACATGTGTCAGTTCCCACCCGAATCTGTGCATCACATGTTCCTTCTTATTTAAGATGTGCGCTGACCTATGACACTTGTCAGATTTAAAAAAAAAACAAGTATTCAGTGTTCTCTTAAAATTTTAGCGGACCACATATGTTTCCTTCCCCACCTTTTGCCTCATTTTGTGAAAAGTTTAGCTCTCACTGTTTGGCATTTTTTGACATGAACCTTGTTATTAATTTAATTTTTTAATCAACGTCATGACTTCTCTTTTTTTCATTTGAAGTATTATTTTTAAATAGCACAAGATATTAGTTTAATATTCGACATGATAGTCCTCAAGTTTGCTGAGGTAGCAGGTAATTCTCCCTACTAAGCTGTCTTAATTACAAAGTTGCAGTCAAGCCTTTAAGGTTCAGAGTCTACCAGTTACCAAAAGAAAACAAAAAAAAAAAGCTATAAAATCCCAGAAAAGAATTCACGTCCGTATTACCCTAAATCTGTCTTGCTCTCCTTATGAGAGTCCGCTGATTTCTAGTTGTTCTTTTTTATTTTGCGGGGAGGTGGGAGATGCGTGTAATCAGGTTTATTTGTTCATTTAATGGAGGTACTGGGGATTGAACCCAGGACCTTGTGCATGCCAGACAAGCACCTTACCACTGAGCTATACCCTCCCCCTCCTAGAGCCCACTGCTTTCTGAAGTATGTTTTTTCATTTTACATTTTATAACATCACAGCGTTGAATAATCAAATTTCTCGGTGCCCAGTCTAGTCACTGGGAGGTTTAAGTCAGATGCACAGACAGGTTCTGCAAGGGACAAGATGAGTGCCCCCACCCCTTAGGCAGCTGTCTTGCAGGGAGTGCGGTGAGCCACGCCATCCCTTTACTGGGAGGCGGCTACCTTGGTGGGGGCTACAGAGGGGCCTTCTCCACGTGAGACAGGCCCCTCCCAGCGGACAAGGAGGCCATGGGGACGGAGGTGTCCCATCTACACTCAGAACTGAAGTGTAGAAGACGTAGAGCCTGGCAGAGAGGCAAGGGCTGGGGTTCATGTCGGGGGATGTGGGATAGCCGCTCGGCCTGGTAGCAGACCTGATGGACCTTCGTTTCTCAGTGCTGAGGAGTCTGGCATGACTTCCTACGGTTCTGGGCCCAGCCGTTCCTGGAGAAGAGGCCCCAGGATGGTCTGTCTTATGTAACGTGTCATTCTAGAAGTGAGCCCACGAACAGGGGTTCATTTTGTGTTAAAAGCCCTGAGCCCACAGAGGGTGAGTGACTCACCGCATGTCGTGGTTTCACACTGGCATGTGTCCATCTGTCCTGGAGTCTGTGAGCCCCTTTGTTACCGTTCACTGGCCGGTGTACGTGGGCCCCATTCTCTCTTTCTCCAGGGAATTCTCTCACCACCACCCCCTTCTTCCTGGGGGCACGTGGAAATTAGACAGAGCAGGTGATAGCTGGGTCGGACCTGCTCTTTGGCTGTGGTTGAGAAGAGAAGAGTCAGGCTGCCCCCAGAGCTTTCGTTCGGGGGCACAAGGGAACAGGGTAGGGGGCCCAGGTGAGGGAGGGCTGAGACTTTGACCCATCTCCCTCCCCCTCCTCACAGCAGCCCATCCTCGAGACTTGGGTCCTCGCTTGTAAACCAGGCCTCGGGGAACTGAAGCTCAGAACCTCCCAGGGTGGGCTCAGGCCCCTGGAGCGGGCAGACCTGGACCCCGTTGTCCCCCGCGGGGCTTTGTTCTCACTCTGAATCTTGGCTGTGTGTCACTGCTCCCCTCCCCCTCCCCTCCCCAACTGCACACAGCCCTCAGCGTCCCCATATTCCTGCGAAGTGACTCGCTTTACGAAGCCACAGAGAAGGCTTTCTTTCCAAGGTCACGATGGATGACGTGAGTCTTTTGTTCCAGGACTCCCAGCATTGACCGGTTGGCCAACGAGGGGGTGAAACTCACTCAGCACCTGGCGGCCTCGCCCCTGTGCACGCCCAGCAGGGCGGCCTTCTTGACCGGCCGCTATCCCATCCGATCAGGTAACCTCCCGGCTTCGTTACTGTGGCCCTGGTCCTCCAGCCAGTCTTGATGGCTCTCCCGTCTTAATGGCTGATTTCTCCTGCTTCAGGGATGGCATCTCAGTCCCAGGTGGGGGTTTTCCTCTTCTCGGCCTCTTCTGGAGGACTTCCCCCCAGTGAGATTACATTCGCCAAGCTTCTGAAGACTCAAGGCTATTCAACAGCTCTGATAGGTACGGGCCGCTGAGGGGGAGGCGAGGACCGGGACGAGATGAGTGCAAGGGTGGGGAGGGCGCGAGAGCAGCCTTCTTAAGGGTGACACTGCTGACACAGTTTGCACAACTGTAAATAGGGAAGACATGATTTCGGTTCTAAATTAAAGCACCATGCTTCTGTGTGTGCTATTTGAGTGTGTAGATGGGTGTCCTTCCCTGTGTACGTGTGTGGATGGATGGGTGACAGATGGAAAGATAGGTGAGATAGTTGATGGAGACAGGGATAGATAGTTCAGTCGATGAAATGGATGGTGGGTGGAGGGAAAGGACGGTTTGTGGGAAAGGAAGTGAACGTGGTCGAGTAGGGTTTGGCGGATGGATGTGCAGAAAGAGCCCACTGTGCTGTGCGTGGGGGCCGGCGGTGGACCTTCACGTCAGGGTGTTCACTGGGACTAAATGTGCCGCCCATTTGTCTGCTCAGGGAAGTGGCACCTGGGGACCAGCTGTCAGAACAGAACCGACTTCTGCCACCACCCCTTAAGCCACGGCTTCGACTACTTCCACGGGCTCCCGGTGACCAACCTGAGGGACTGCAAGCCTGGAGATGGCACTGTCTTCACCGCGGCCTTCCAGCTGCTGGTCTTCTCGCCCCTGCAGGTCATCGGCGTCACGCTGCTCACCCTGGCGGTGCTCAAGTGCCTGGGGCTGCTCCGCGTGCCCCCTGTCGCCTTCTTCTGCCTCCTCTTCCTGGCCGCCCTGATCCTCGTCCTCCTGCTGGCCTTCCTCCATTACTTCCGGCCCCTGAACTGCTTCCTGATGAGGGACCACGAAATCAGCCAGCAGCCCATGTCCTACGACAACCTCACGCAGCGGCTGACGGCGGACGCGGCCCAGTTCCTACAACGGTGGGTGTCGCCTCCGGTCCCCATGCTGCCAGGGAGACAGAACACGTGATTTCGGGTATCTCCACAGGGGAGGGGGTGTTGCCAGAGATTAGGTTCTTGTCTCTCCGCAGAGAGAACTCAGAGATGGGACACAGAGGTCAAGAAAGTAAAGTGAGGATTTGTGAAGTGATAGGACGCTCTCAAGGGGAGAGCGGGCAGGCTCAGGTGAGCGGCTGCCCTGAGTTTCTTTGGCAAGTTGGTTACACAGGGTGTAAAAATGAATGGGCGGAATACATTGAGGGGGGATTGGTGTGGGGTCCTATTCCCTGATTTTCATCCCAACTCCACCTTCTCGAGGGTGGGAGAGAGTTTCGTCCTTATTTAATCTGGATCACAAGTGTCACGGCGGCGGTGTGTGGTGGGTACTTCTAATCTGCAAGGCTAATTTTGTTGTAATGAGGTCATAGTGAGCAGAAGGCTACATTCAGACACTGCAGATTCCTGCCCTTTCCCGCTTTTTTGTCAGCCTCCAGGGCACTTGCCAGCCTACAGTGTGTGACTACTTCTCAGCCCAGAGGTTCCTGCTTTCCTTTCTCTGCCCACGGGACCCCTGGTGCTTACATGATGTTGATTTTCCTGTATTTGGCCCCCTGCCTCTCTTTTTGCCCAATTCCTGCCATCTGGCCTGTGTCCCCCTTTCTCTGCTCATGTCTAGCTGTCTTCCTGCTCTAACAGAAGCACGGGATGGTCCTCCTCACCACGTTTCCCCTCCCATGCTTAGTGGATTTCCCCAGCCTGGCTCTCTGCAGGATGGATGGGGGAAATGAAATGGCATGTATTGGGGGCTGGGGGGGTGGTCTCAGGAATAACGATGCTGTAGGCTCTCCCCACAGACACTTTGCCAGTTTCCCCATGTCCTGTGCTTGTGAAGCCACACCCCAAAAAGTTCTGTGGGGTGACAGCTGTGGGAAGAGGGGACTGGGTATCAACACAGTCTTGAATCTTCCAATGGGCGAGCAAGAGAGGAAAAGGAACTGTGCGTTGTTGACTGTACACGCTGCCCTTGTGATGTGAACGGTGTGGAGAGAGCCAAGCGTTCTAGGCACGTTTCTGAGCAAAACCACCCTGTGAGGGCACTGGGTGATCCCTCTGGGGTCTGTTAGAGCTGCTTGAGTTTATACTTTTGGGGGACTGCAGTCAGCCAAGGGGATAACCAGGAACAGAGACACTGACACAAGTCTCTCTCAGTAACACTTGCTGTTAAAAACTAACAAAATGTTTTGTTCCCTTTGTAACGTGAGAGGACAGTCGACAGACAAAGATGGAAACTCGGTGTGGAAATCAGATGTTTGGTCTTGGTGGGTCCTTGCTACGCCCGTGAGAGCGGGTCTGTTCAGGCAGCAGAGAGTGGAGAAACCTCGTAAGATGGTGCGTTGAATGATGTAACGTAATTCGACTCTTTAGAGAAGGGGGAGGTGTTACATGGCCGTCATGCTCGTGAACATCTATGTCTGTGATTCTGCACGTGGAGGTACCATTGGGTTATCATGCCTTCAGTAAGCCTAGCCATCTGCCCACAACGCCGGAGGCGGGCATCCCTGGGGTGGCCACCCACATCCTGGGCACGGCGCTTGGTCAGGACTGTCGATGGTGGGGTTGCCTCTAATAGCTTAGTACGTGGTGGCGAGTGAAATTGGGTCACTAGAACTTTCCACAGGTAGACCAAGAAAGGGAGAGGGGAGATGCTCTTGGCTGGAGGTGTAGAATTGCGATTCCTCACACTTTGTGTTGGGAGATCCTGGGATGTCGGTTGAAAGTGGAGAGTGCCAGTCCTCTCTGTGGAAATCCCTGCTGGGTGGCTCGAAGGTGACAACACTGTACCTCCCCAAGAGGTGTTTAACTGAAACGAAAGTTTACTGAAATGATTTTTATTTTCTCTGTAGAGTGATCACGTCTGATGCGTTCCACCCGATCCTGTTCTGTTTCTTTTCTTTTCTTTAATACCTGACTGTGATGCTCCATTCATGTCATGACTCAGCCCTGGGTCCCAGTCTGCATGGTTGACAAAGCTTTCACCTCGCCAGTTAAACTTGCAGTGTCCTATAAACAAGAGAGGGGCCGTTCCAAGGTTGAACGGTGTTCCACGGAGGGCAAACCTATCCTTTTAAGCCAAAACGCACAAAAAAGTCTGCTGTTTGGCAAATTTGCCAGTATGGCTGGAGCACTCTCCGTCTACAGCCATCTCTCAGAAGCATGCGGGGAGGAGATTAATACTTCAGAGCTCAATGCAAAATGACAGGAATCAGGAGTGTTGCTCAGCTTGCAGGGTGAATCACTTTTTTTTTTACATGTGGTATTTTGACGAAAAAGATTGAATCTATACAGACTTTGAATATTTATGTGATTACAAGACGTTTTCATGAGTTCCTCAGCATATGATTTTAGGAGGGTGGCAAAGCAAATTCGATCAGCTTCGGGATGTTGAAGCCCGGCCAGTTTTTCTTGATTACATCGGCGTTTCTTCCGTTTTCTTCCAGAAGTAGAGATTCGGGTGTTCTAGCAACACCATAGTTGGGGGTTCTGGTTACTGAGTTTTTTGGGTTTTTTTTAACGGTTTAGTCTTCAAACAGGTGACTGTAGAGTGAATGACCACTGCCCACGTTGGAGCACTGCACAGATGGTCAGTATCAGTGACCATGCTGCCATGTGTTTACCACGAGGCCATTCTCAAAAAAACTTCTCGCGTGTGTTATCTGATGATTCAATGATTTAAAGCATCTACGTAAAGTCTCCCCTGGGTGACACTGACTTCCTGTGTTATATGGTAAATATCTGATCTGCTGAAGGCTGATGTCCAAGGTTCTTGAGAGAATTGCCTTAATGTGGCACCAGAGAGTCGTAACCCACGGTGACACTACCATTTCTATAAACTTTTTTTTAAGGATCCAGAGACACATTTATATGAGTTACCTCATTGACCAGAGCGTCTTGAATCATTGGGGCAGGTCTCACCACATTTGTGAGACACGCATTTTGGGCTCATCAGAAGCAGGGACGGCCCATCCAAGCAATGACAGTGTCTGTGCGATTGACTCAGGTGCCTGGGCATCAGAATTTCCCAGTCGAAACCAGTGCCTTATTTCAGTGGATTGCTGTGGAAACAGTTTTCGGGGGGACACAGCTCCACTTCAGTGCACTTGTCACAGGCGATGAGGAAAAGGATTTAAATGCTCATTTCTAATGTTCATATTCTGTCTCTGAGCCTGGGGACTGAAATGGTTTCTGCTCAAGGGTTTGTTCTCGAGATGCTGACTTGAGATTGGAAGACACGAATGACGGGGACCTAATGGGAGGCAGTTGATTGCTTCTTGGTCCTCTCAAGTGTGGTCTGCTTAGCTGCATTCAGGTCCATGCGTCAGGATTACAAGTGTGTATTTCCAAATTGAAGAGAGCGATGGCTTGGAATATATAACCGTGCCCTCCACCACAATCCCTCACCCTAATTGACTCTTTTAGGGATAAAATTTGTCTTGGGAAGACGTTTCTATGGCTAGAGAGGTAGATAATTAGCTCACCATATGTTATAAGCTGTGTAGTAATTCAAGACACAGGGCATCCTTAATGTACTTTAATTAGCGAGAAATCCCTGTTGCTGTTGCAGGCAGGAATGACCTGTAGATTTCTTGAGAGATACTCAACTCCCCTTGTGTGTGCCGAAGGAAGGGTCCTTCAGCCGTCCTGCGTTCCTCCCGTGCCGTGACTCTCTTCCGTGCTTTGTGAAACAGGTCCAGCTGGGGTGCCCAGCGTGCGGCACGTTCGTGTGTAACCGGCACGGGTTAATTACATGCAGTAGGCGCTGCGGATACGCACAGCATCTTGGGCACGTTTCGTAGCCCTCACCTCTTACAAAGCTGCCCAGGGACCCTGGGAGGTGGGTAAAGACACGGCTTCTTGTGGGAGAATTGGAGACTGAAAACTTGTGAGTGATGGCAAAAGCCGCACAGCCAGTAGTCGACCGTGGATTAAAACCCACATCTAACTCTCCACGAGGGCTCTCCTGAGCGAGCCATAACGAGCTAGGCATCTTCTTTGCTTCCACACCTATTCTGCCATCTTAGTAGTAAGGTCTGAGTATGGATTCATCGGAAGAGGGTAGGGAGTTCCACACCCCTTCTCCAAGCGGAGGAGTCCACGTCTCACACCCCAAAAGGAGAATGCGCCCTGCTGGCTCTTACACAAACTTTCACGTGCGTACTGTAATCATTACCGTGGCGAGGGAGACGGATCTGGGTGTCCTGAAAAGAAGATGAAGGCTGCGTCGTGATGGATGGTGAACTTAACCAAGTTAATTTTGTTCCCAAGGTAGTTTTTGTTTTGTTTGAGTCGCGGCCACGTGTACAAAGGTTCGATGCCAGTGGGTAGAGTGACATTCATGTTTCCAAGGTCCCCCAAAGAGAGAGGCGAATCCGGGTCATTCTGCTGGGTCAACAGCCAGGTTTGGTGGCTGGTTTCCTGTCTAAATTCTGTGAAAACAGTGCTTCGTTGCTAAAAAAACATTTCAGTTGAAAGAAACCACCGTGTGTTTCTCTGCCAGTCAAGACGTGTTCCGTCCGAAGAGGAAATTTTCTGAAACGATGATGACTTTATGCACACCCACTTGATTTGTGTAGCTCAGGGTGTCCAGTCAGCGGATTCATAAGTTCGTATGAAATTGACCAGGAGTGTTCTCTTCTCAAAGTCCTGCTTTGCGGAAGTTGTGTCACCATATTCAGTGTGTGTGTGTGTGTGTGTGTGTGTGTGTTCACGTGTATTTTGAAAGGCTGTCATCAAGAGTGAAATACATGCTAATAACTTTCGTTTGAGTTCATTTGGGGATCTCTCTCAGGGTTCATAAACGTGTCCCTTAGGGACTGCTCGACAGCAGATCCGAAGTTTGGGAATGACACAGAGTTCTAGTTTTCATCTCTGGCTCCCCAGAGTTGTAAGATCGCTTTTTCTGATTTTAACAAAACTCGGTCCGAGACCTCTCTCCACGGGGAAGCCAGCGGGACATCTGAAGTACGGGGAGGGTGAGTAACGGGGAGATCACCTGCACAGGGAAAGGCTGAGCCCTCAGGGGGTCCTCACAGGGAGGAGCTGCCTGTAGCACTTTTCAGGGTCTGTAGTTTTGTGGTGAATAAATACGCCTTTCTTACCAGCACGGCTTATGTCATCATCACCCCCTAAAAGCTGTGACAGCTGAGAAATGCATCATCGGGAGCTTTGACCTTTTATCTTGTTCCGTTGCATCACCATTTGGCTCCGTCCGGTTCCTGAGATGCGTTTACAGAGCACCTCCAACCCAGCCTTTCCCAGGTCCAGCTGGGCGATGGTGTAAGTGGCCGTGATGGATGGCTGTGAGCTGACCCAGAGGTGCTTTCTAGAAAAGGGATCGTGGGATGATTTTGTTAGTTCAGAGAAGAGATTAAGCCAGAAAGGAATAGGGGCGACATTGATTTTTAATTCATGGGGAGAAGAGTAAATCAAATTGAAGATGAAGGGACACAGAGGGACACACACACATACACGTGCATGCACTCACTCTCAAGAGTGGAAAGGTTAAATAATTAAGGAGTGGTCTTGTTCCATAGAGGCACATGGTAGTTGACTGGCTTGTCACTTTGATGGTCCAGCGGGATATGAGTTTAGGGACGGGAATGTCCTTTGAATGCGCCCCCTCGTTCGGGCCGGGCCAACCGCAAGCTGAACGTGGTCATAGAGGAGGCTTGTCTTCAGCCGCACGGGGTCCGTGTCCACGGCACGCCTCCCTGAACGGGGCGTGCACAGAGCACTCTGAGACCACCCGTGCTTCATCCAACGCACAGATCCCTTTCAAGCCCTGGGATTATGACCCAGACTGGAACCAGGAAAGGTGAGCTTTGCTATAATAGATTTTCAAGGACAGGTACGCAGGGGCCCCAGCTGGCGAGGAAACGCCTGATATGAGGTGCGAGTCTGGGGGCCACGGGGGCTGCACTTGGCCCACCTCGTTCAGGCTGCTGAGTCATGAGGGCTCCAGCTGCCCGCGATCCCGCAGGCATGGGGGCCGGTGCTGCTGACTTCCCAACCTGCCACGGAAGTCAGAAATCAGAAATATTTTGCAGGGGGGAGCTGTTTGGGGAGAATTTTTCTAAACGGCTGGGGTCTCAATTTTTTAAATACTAGCTCGGGTTTTTAGCCCTGTGTCCCCATGCTCAGTGAGTGGGTACAAGCACCGTGCTTTGGAACGGGTCCCAGGTACACACATTTCCCACGTTCTGTCCAGTGAGCATGAGGGCCGTCGGCTCACGGCCTTTCAATGTTTCTTTCCTGTCTCCGGGCGGGGAGGGAGCCTGTAGAAGAGGGGACCTGTGTTTATATCGTGCGTCAAACTGACAGAGGTGTCCCAAACAGGGCAGAGGGACTGTGGTGGGCTTCTCACACGCTTCCTTGTTTGTTTTCCATGGAGGGTCCATCCAAGGAGGCGCCCCCTCCACTGGGCTGTACCCCCTTCCTTGTAAGACACTGCTGAGCGGCTGGCATCCCTCAGGCAGCCATGCTTCCCCTAGGTGTTTCCAGAACAAGTCACAACGAACTCTTAGGCTGGGCGGTCCCCACTCACCGCCCACCTGCATTGTCCCCAGAGACAGTCTGCAAGGATCCTTGCGTCCACTTAACCAACGGCTCCTCCAAAGACACAGGGTCTCCGTGTCGGAAGCTCAGAGTGGACAGTGTCTCTTGTCAGTGTGCTGGGAGTCTGTCATCTTCGCCAGGGACCCAAGGGGACATGGATGGACTTGGAGAAGGAAGAGGAGGAGGAGGAAGAGGTTGAGGAGGAGGGGGAAGAGAAGACGCAGGCGAGAAGGGCCTAGAAGAAGAAGGACCCGTCCAGACCATGGTAACCCTGCTAGGAACTAAGCAGAGACACGACTGGTTCTCCAAAGGCAGTGTGGGACTCAGTCTTCTTCCTTGGTGCCCCATGTCCTAGTACAGTGATGCTCCATCCTTACTTCTTTCATAGGGAAATTTTTACTCTCTCCCCCTCCCCAATGTTCAGTGTCTTCCCCTCTCTGGGTTAGGATCCTTGAGGAATGCACGGCAGGTAATTTAAAGCCAGAAGCCCCCAAAGAATCTTTCCTCTGCCTGTTCCCTGGTGGGGCGTGTGGATGAACGCGGGCACCTTGATTAAAGTTCAGAGCGAGTGTGGGGGGTGGAGGGGGGTTATGGATGGTGTCTGTAGGCTGGCTTCCTCAGTTTACTCCACAGTGGGTAAAAAAAGCCATCTATTTGGTAGGAATATTACCGAGCCACGGAGAAATCTCTCCATGAACGATCCTGGCACAAAGAGAGCCCTTTGTGAGCCTTAATGGATGAGGTCATCGTGGGGAAGCTGGCGTGCTGTTTGTAGCTGGAGGGACGCAGGTGACACAAAACGCAAGGCAGCATCGTAGGTCCCGTTACACACCTCAGCTTTCAGACCTGGCTGTCCCTCTCTTCCACCTCTGTCTTTGTGGGGACGAGGTGGCTATCCTAGTTTTCCTGTCAAGTTTTTAATATCCAAGATAGATCTTCATTTGTCTCTGGTTATGAACATAGCACATGCTACTTTGGAAAAACATTGAAGCAGGGTAAAAAAGGTAGACAAAGTAAAATTGTTACCAGCCCTCGTTCCCCCCACACCCCTCCTCAGCTATCTGTCTGTTCGCGGTATCTTTCTGTTGCAGGTAAAAGTCCTTGCCTATGGGGGTTTTTGTTAAAAAAAAAAAAAGTACTCTGAATTATTGAATGAGTAATTTGGGGCCCCAGGCCGTAGACACTGTGCTTTTAGCTCACCAGGTGAATACCCAGGTAATGTCTGTGCCACCGTCCCACGTCTGAATCTCTGAACATCTTACGGGGACAAGAGCTCAGACGCCGGCGTGTTTATGGAAAGCGTTCACGTACCCCGTTGCACTGCAGTGACCTTTGAGGTCTCTCTCTCTGGGAGCTCATTCTGACCCCTGCCAGGTAGAAATGTCCTCTCCTTCTCTGAGTCCGTCCTCTGATGCGCTCTGTCATAGCACTGAAAGCAGCTCAGACCAGTTACTAATGGTTTTGTCTGTGGGTCACAGGTGGCAGGGTCTGGTCCAGCTTACCTTTATATTTTTAGTGCCTGGTGTTGGGTCAGGAGGATCGATGTGGCAGCCTTGGATGGAGGAAATGAACAGCTGGGCATGTCCATCTATGCGCGTACAGAGTGGCGGTCACACGTGCTCCAGCTGGATGGCTGCCGGAGCCACTGTTTGGTTGATGCCTTGCTCGGGTCACCAGCATCCGAGGGCTCTCCGAAGGAATCCACAGACATCCCAATTTCATTCCAATTGTTCCCTGCGGCACCGACTCAAGTGCGGATGCTTGTTGAAAAATAAAGGTCAAAATCTCCAAAGAGGAAGATGATATTCAAGAACATCGTGGCGGACAGAAAAGAAAAATGACGCTGGCACCATCCTCTTGTCTGGGTTTCACTCCCGCGTGGACAGGATGTAAATATTCCGATTCTGAGATTGAAGTGATTGCAGGTTGCTGGGAAGATGCAGAGCTGCCTTCTGTATTTTTAACAAAGAGAGAGGGAAGGCATGTAGCAGCTGAAAGTTCTGTCTTCTCACACGGCGTGTGAGACAGTAGCAATAAATTCTCAAGAGTTGTTTACTGAAGTGCTCCAGCTAATAAAAAAAAAAAAAAAAAAAAAGGAGTTAAGCTGTTACGGAGAACTCTCCCTCCCAACAACTTGCTCTAGTGTCATTTAGTTTTCAAGGTCACAGCGAGGAAGAGAGTCCTGGGCCGTCACAGTGAGCCTGGCCGTGACAGTGGTGGCTTTTCCCACTGTCTCAGAGGATATGGCTAAGGAAGAGTTCCTTCCTCCGACAGCCAGCTGTCAGTCACAGCCCAGCGGTGATGGCTGTCTGTCCAGCCCGCAGGCCTGCACTCCACGGATCACACCTCTGTTCTGGGGTGGTGCATTTTGTGCTTCGGTGTTTTTGCAAGCCAGGTGTGTTTTCTTTAATGCTCCAGGTTTGTTTTCATGTATAAAAACAAATCACTCTGCTTGGATGCCCAGCACCTTGTCTGGTTTCTGTGATGTGGATTCTACTGGATGGTAGAGAGATGTTAGGGTAGTAATTCTCCACACGGGTGCGTACTGATAATCAGTGCATGAATGGGCCTCTCCCCTTCCACCGAGCGTACCCCTCCATTCCAAGACAGAAGTCACATTCCGCGGTGCTTGATGGAACTCCAGAGTGTTCTGTCTTGGACTCGGACGCAACTTGACCGTTCTTCCTGCACGCATCGTTAAAGACGTTTACCTCGGCCTCCCTTATTGGCCTGTTGTGCCGACTTGATCGTTGACTCCTTCATTGTCACCGCATGTGTTGACATGCCTGCATCTTCTGACCCCTGTGATGCTATAAAACACCAGTGACGTCGTTGGCCGCCTCTTCCTTCAGCTGTTTCCTTTTTTGTCCAAGTTGCTAGGCACACAGTCGTTCTTCGTTCTCAGCACATACTGCCAGTCACATCTCGCATTTCCAGCTATGACCAGCTATGCCCTGGGAAGACTTGACTTTTTAAAGCTTCCTTATCTGTCTTCCTTAACTCTAAAAAAAAACGGGAGAACAGATGAGCCCGAGATCGTACTGAGATGGTACCCGTGTGTAGTGTAGCTTTTCTATTTAGGGACGAGTAGAAAGAGGGTAATTTTGTGTTTGTTTTGGGAAATCCAAGCCAGTTTTTAGGGCCCTCGTCTGCTTCTTGAGAAGGAGGTGCAGCTTGTCCAAGCACGGATATGCTTGCGCCCCAGAGCGACCAGGACGGACACGTCACAGACCTCCCTGTGTGCCGACGTCCTCAGTGTGCCATGGCTTCGTCTCATTCTTCCAGGTTCTTCAAGGATACAAACCCTTGGAAGCAGCTCACGGGACGCCTTTGGGACACATTCTCACATGCAGATTATCAGCTAGGAAGACAGCTCGCATGCTTCTTCGGAACAAAAATACGTCTTCTTTCTGGGGAGTAACAGAGTTACAGAGCAGAGGCTGTGGGTTCTTACTCTCTTGCCTTCAAATGTCAGTTGCTGGGAGATGTGGAACAAGCTGCTTACAGCCTTTGTGTGTGTGTGTGTGTGTGTGTGTGTGTGTGTGTGTGTGTCTGTGTGTGCTCGTGTACTTTCGCAGTTGTGAAATAATAATGACATTCCTTCACCATATACTCTTGTAAGAGAAAAAACAAGGCAGAATGCATCGCCGAGCCCCGGACCTAGGAAACACGACGCGACTGATTCACAAGCAGTTGCTGAGTTCGGTCTGTTTTCCGAAGAGGGGCCGTGCCTGGCTCACCCCGACTGTGGCAGGCTGTGCTTCTTTTTTGTGTCAAAAGGCGGGCGCCCTCGAACAAGCGCTGCCTACCCCAGACGTGTGAACCGCTGGCTCGCGGGTGCCGCAGCGGCTGCAGGAACCGAAGCCGCGTTCGCGTTAGGAAATTAAAAACGCGTCCGTCAGCGTGTCATCCATTTGTGTACTGGAAGTAAAGTCATTGCAGACATGCTGCCCAGTTACCCAGTTCCTAAATTTGATACGGTTTTGGGTACGATGAGGCCACACTGTGTGCAGAAGTCTGTGGGGTATCGTGAGGGGTTCGGGGATTAAGTAAACGTATAAAAGCACTGGTGACTTCGTTAAATAGGTTATTTCTTTAGAACTTGTACTTGCTGGCAAAGATGTTGAACAAGGGGTGTGATCCCTTCAAAGTGGCCAGAGACCCACACAGTAACTGGGCTGCCTAGCAGGGGTCCAGAAGGGCTCCAGGTGCACATCGGGAATGGCTTAAGACTCTCCAGCGTCTTTCCATCCGCAGCAGTTCCAACAGGGGGTGCTCAGCGGTAGAACGTGTGCTGAGCATGTGCGAGGTCCTGGGTTCAGTCTCCAGTACCTCTGTGTCAAAAAAAAAAACAACCCCTCAGGAAATCAGTTCCAGCAGGGTAGGTTTAGGTGCACTGTGGATTACGAAATGCTTTTGCAACACCATTCGTCTCTCTCGACGAAAGCACTGATGATTTGGGCTGGTTCAGAGAACGGTCCATTTAACTTCCAGAACTCAGCATTGGCCATTGAGCGTTCATTCTGGGACACCTGCTCCGTAGTAGAAGGTGGGCAGGATGGCGGAAGGCAGAGTTGGCTCGGTGTTGGAAAGATGTGGATGTGAGTGGTTGACAATGCAAGATGGTGTCAAGACACTTGAGTGTGTCCAGTGTCAACTACTTCTGTATGTATATTCCAGAGAGGGTACTCTTTTGAAGGTGCCTGCGTTCATATTCATCTCATACAGAGAGGGAAGAACAGAATTCAATTAAAAAAAAAAAAAAGAAAAGAAAATGCAGGTGGTTCTCTGGTGCTTTTCATTCAAGGACGTAGCACTTCGGTGTGCTGGTCAGTAGAAGGTCATCATGAGTAACCTGTGCAGGCTTCTTTTCCCGTGAATCAGAGATTCGACATTAGGCTTCCTTTGGTGGTGGTTCCTGAATTCTCAAACGGCCTTGTGTAATCCTAGGGGGACCCTAGTCAGAACGGTGGCCGACGTGCTTATTTGGCTCTGGGATTTTTTTTTTTCCCCTCGCAGGAATGCTGAGACACCTTTCCTGCTGGTCCTGTCTTACCTGCAAGTGCACACGGCTCTCTTCTCCAGCGAGGACTTTGCCGGCAAAAGCAAACACGGTGCTTACGGGGACGCTGCGGAGGAGATGGATTGGAGTGTGGGTACGTGGACCTTTATCTTCAGTCTGCCCTTCAAATGCGGTTCAGTCTTTTCTTGCTTCTAGTTGACTTCCTATGAGTTTCCACCCGTGTCCCTGACGCCTTGAGAGATAGCATGTGTTTTTTTTTTTTTCTTTGTTTTGTCCTTTCAAAAAGGGTAACCAAACAAACACTAATAATGAAAGGTAAACAGAGTGTAAAAAGCATCTCAGCCCCGAGTGCGTGATTTGCAGTTGCCAATGGATACGGCACCAGGGGGAGTCTGTGTCTGGGGGTTGGGGGCTGGTGATGGAAGAGATTAATGAAGAAAGGGAATTAAAGCGTTAATCCTTCTCACTGCTTTATTGTTTTAGCAATTAAATATGAGCAATCCCTTGCCTTTCACAAAGCTAGGTCCGTGGTGAATTTGGGGTACAGAGGCTCTCGGTGCCATAGCCACAGGGCCTTCCAAGGCTGCTATTAGCTCACACCATGTCTGCTTCTCCTGGACCTTGTGTTCTTCTTGCTGCAAAGACCACCTCGTTCCCTGCGTCCCTTCTCCTTTTCCTAAGAGGTTACCCTGTTTCTGAGAAATGGTGGCATTTTTTTTTCAGAGGCCCCAGAAGGACGTCTTTTTTAGGGTCTTCCCTTTAAAATTGTGTCTCGCACGTCTACATGAGATGATGGAGACCTGCATTCTTCCGCACAGCTGAGCCGTCTCGGGTCTGTTCCAGGGTGTGGGTGTAGCCAGAGTACGTCGGTTCAGCACAGGGACGGCAGATCAGTGGGCTCTGAACTTCTCACTCAGTTCCTGTCTTTTGTACTGCATCTCTCATGGTAACATTGCTTGGTCTGGCCGGGAAAAATTGGACAAAATTGGACAAAATTGAGCAAATGGCACCGTCAACCAGGTTGCTTAAGATTTTTCTCTATTTCCTTTTTTCCGTGTCTCGTTCCTCCTTCCTTTTCTTCTTGTCCACTGATTGGACAGTTTTGGAATCTAGATGTTTTAGAGATACTTTAGCGTGGCCACAGAGTTCTCCTGTTGGTTTGTTTTAAGCAGCAGACTGCATTTCGTGAGGGCCACCAACTGTGTTGATTACAAGAGCAAGCGTTGTTCGGTTTCGTCTCCATCTTGGTGGGAGCGTGGTCTTCACGACTAGAAGACTGCACCGTTATTCAAGCTTCTAGCTCTTGCTTTAACGATCTCTGTGAACTTGAAAGATGTCTTCAATCTCCGGGCTGGGTGGAGAATTCAGACGAGGCAAGTTCTCAGTGTCTTTCTTCCCTAACGATCTCTGTGATGTTAGTGGATAACAGAAGTGAGTACAAATGATGGATACGCACTAGGAAAAACAAAACAGAACATTCCCCCTAATGAGGTTCGTAAGGAGAATGCATTATACTCGGGGCTTTGACAGACACCAGTACAAGCCTGCCTGAGTCATTTTTCCTTCTGAAAATGTCGCATGGAAATTAGTTCACGTCGTCCACACCTTGGTACTGTGAATCAGTAGACTATTCCGCAGTGTGAATCCGTAGCATATTTTATCTCTTTAATGAGTGTTACATGTTAATGTAACAGGTTTTGTCTGTGGCCCTCTAACGTTTGTTGGCTACGGAGCAAACTCAGGCTGCTTGCATCACACTGACTGATGAAGTTTTATTTAATTAGAGCAGCTCATATGCCTACCCTGACTTCTTAAAAAGTCTGACTTCCAATGCTTTCCTGCTACTGGTGCATCTGGAATAGAACGGAGAGGGGTTTTTAATCTTTGAGATCTGCGTTAGACCCTGATATCATACTACTAGAGGATTGTGTTGTTTCTTTTTCGCCAAAAAATATGATCTTCCCCTTAAGCCATCCCGTTCGTTTCTCAGGGTGTCTGTTGTTTTACAAATCCAGTACCTCTGAGCAGCTTGAGGAATATTCTTTCTTTCCAGGAATATTCTTTCTTTCACTCTCCCAGAGAAGGAGACTACCGTTCTGAATAATCATGTCATAAAATAACACAGGGATATTGGCTTAAAAATGAATGCACCCAGCACCGGGAGCCGCTGAGAGAGAAGCAGTCAGCTAGAGAGGGCAGATCTCTGTCCCTGAGAGTATTTCCTTTCAGAATGCCTGGAGGCAGCATCTTTCTATGGAGCATAACTTTCTCCTCTGCAGGTTTTTCTGTCCCGGTAAAGCCATGTTCATAAAAACAACCTTTGTTACTGAATTGTCCTCCGCGGCACCCCCGCCCCACATCCTGGTGCCTCAGCGTCTTATTCTTAGTGGCACGACCGTTCCAGCTTGTGTTATAATAACACCAGAAGAACTGGCCACACAGCTGTGGTGTGAGGGCTACGCCAGGGGTGTCGTGGTGGCTGCAGACCTGGAGCTTGAACACCACCGTGCAATTCGAGGGGTGGGCCCATTATAGTCATCACAGCTACCGCCTGCTGAGCGCATGTCCCCCGCACCTGGCCCGGGACTTCCCGGGCATCCCCTCCCTTTGTGCTGGCGACAGTCGGGGCATCACTCCCGTTCTGTGGATGAGGCAGGGGGAGGCTTGCAGAAGGCTGAGTGCACCTGCCTCAGGTCACACAATGCATGAGCAGTCGGCCTCCATCCGAATGCAGTCGCCTGAAGTCTGGTCCACCTCCCTCCACGGCTTTCCAGGTAACCGGAAAGGCCACATCAGTGTAGTGTTGTAGTGCACACAGTCAACAATAAATCACAGGGAAAGAGCTGGTTCCTTCATTCATCACCTTTATTAGATGCCCACTCTGTGCCTCTTTATTTATTTTTTTTTAATTTTTGGATGCAGAAATTAAAATGTAATGATGGTAAGACCCTGGCTTAAGAGAATTGAGGCGCTGCTAAGGGGTTTAAGATTCTTCCAGGCGATCTAATAAGAACCCAGAGGAGAAAGGGACAAATGAGTGAAGTGCACATAATTCTTGAGAGGTTTGAAAAGGGAAAGGTCCCTGTATATGGCCGATGGCCGGCCTCACCATTGCAGCAGGACACACAGGTGAAGCCTTTGGGCAGTCGTGGCACTATTGCAAGTCTGATTTTCAACCTCAATTAATTCCCAAGCTGCGGAGCTTTAGGGGAGGAAGAGCGAGTGGGTGAAATCGTGGTGTTCTCAAATGCACACCAGTTATTTTGGGTGGGAGCCATTCTAGCTGTTTTTCTTCCTTCGGAAATGCAATGATATTTACCTGAGACCTGTGAATGGGTGGTGGGAGGGAACAGAGGGAGCAGGTGGAGGGATGGGAGGTTTGGAGGCGGTCCCAGCCAGTGCTTTCTTGTCTGTGCCACATCCGTTTGCAGCGCTCACGGCTCCAGGGTGTCAGGTGGCATTTGCCTGTAGTTAGCTTTTATTAAGAACCCTGTGCTATTCATAGAACCGCGTGAAGGAATCAAAAATCAGCACCTGCTTGGGATGAGACTAGCAAATTCTCTAGCCTACAAAGAGGAATGCAAGTCGAGAATACAATAAGGCAATTGTGAAAATAAATCTCTGGCTTCAAATCAAACCTTCCAATTAAAAAAACAAACCTCTGTCACTTCTGAGGGTTGTGACCCAGTGACTAATGCGAGATTCTTTCCAATGAAAACAGTGAGTCTCTTTTTTAATCTGGAAGAAGCACCAACCCTCCTACTGGGACCCCAGAATCCCTCACGAGTTTGGTTGTGAGTTGCTTAGGACCTGTGATGTGGCACCCCCTACTGGCTGTGTCTGGTAAGGCAACCTCAGTTTCTCCCAGTGTCTATCCCCCTGGGGCACCTTCTGTGGGTGCAGAAATGAAGCAGAGAACCCACCAGAAGGAAAAATAATGGATGAATTCATGAAAGACGAGCTGGGGGTGGGGGGGGTGCAGAATGAACCCCTCTTTTCTGTGCCTGACGTATAGTCAAGACATGGGTCAAGATCGTGTGTGACTACCTGTCAAATGTGTCTTGAAGAGCGGAGAGTAAATTGGAAGTCCTCATTTAGCAAGAGGTCAGGATAGTCGCACAAGCCACGGGAACCACAAGGAAACTCTGAAAATCAGGAGCCTTAGGGGTCGGTCCAGGTCCCTCAAACATAAAGCATAATTCTAACCAGGGTTTGGCTTATTGGATGTGGGTCCAAGGGATGGTCTGTTTAAAATGGACTCTTTCTAAGAGTCGTGGAGTAAGTGAAATCATTCTCAGAGCCTGCAATGCAGTGGACGTTGAGTAACTGCTCGGTGATAGGTTTATTTACCCTGACAAAAGGGCTGTGGCTGAGTGTATGTAGAAGACATTTATTTTAGGGTGCTACAGACCAGGCCCACAGTGGGTGCCCAGTTAAGTAATTTTTGAAGATGGCGTCACGAAGGGCAGATGCCTGTTGGTTGCAAGGCCCTGTCCAAGGTGCTGAAATCACTAGGCGAGCTTAGCTTTCTCTTGCGCACGTGGATACCAGTCCAACGGTGGGAGTGCATAAGGATGCTTTGCAAGAATATTAAAAACCAGTTGAGGGGGCAAGGAATAGCTCAGTGGTAGAGTGCATGCTTATCATGCGTGAGGTCCTGGGTTCAATCTCCTGTACCTCCGTTTCATAAATAAAAAATATACCTAATTACCCACACACACACAGAAAAAAATAAATTAAAACAACAAGACAAACAAAAACAGTGGGGGAGGGTATAGCTCAGGTGGTAGAGCGCATGCTTAGCATACACAGGGCCCTAGGTTCAATCTCCAGTGCCCTCTCTAAAAATAAATAAGTAAAGCTAATTACCTCCCACTCAGAAAATCAGTAAATACATAAAAATTCAGAAAACAAAACAAAAACAAACAGTTGAGCACCTTGTGACTCAAGATTTATCTCCATTTAAATCCAGGGCCGAAGTTTACAGATCCACCTCCGGGTTCCTACTTCTCGAAAACTAGCATTTCGGGGCCAACCAAAGTAGTGCCAGGTATTTTGTCCTTCTTCTGTTCTGTAGAGAATGTCATCTGAGCTGTAAGGCTGTGTCTTTCCCTTGGGATTCCTTCAATGCATCGGTGTTCCATCTTGAAATTTTTAAATGCTCTTATTCCTGATAAATGGGACCTTCTTTAAAGTGTGAAAAATCAGGTGCTCACTTCTGAGGGTTCCTAGAAATGGAAGGGCAGGGCCAGTAGAACATTCAAAGGAAGGGAATATCAGGAAGAATCCCCAAAAGAAAAATGAAAGGCCAGCCAGACACTCAGAAGAAAGACTAGGAGAAGTGGGGTCATGGGCCTCAGAGGGAGGAACATCTCCAGGAAGGAGGGTCAGCACCAACTAAGACTTCTGAGACGTCATTTGAGGAAGAGAGAAAAAGGGTCCAGTGGATTTCACTCCTGTGAACTTTAGGGTTATACCAGATTGCAAAGTGAGGGATTTGGGGGGAGCTGGGGGTAAGTGAGGTTGGATATTCCTTTTTAAGAAGCATGGGAGGACTTGGACGCAGGATGACTTATCATACTGTGTTGAACTTAGTCTTCCTGGAAATGGTGAGTTGGGTGTGGGCATCCATCAGTCGGAGTGTGTGCTTTTCAGTCCGACGCAGGGGCAGGAAGAAGGATCGTGGCACTGATGGATAATTGAAGTTTTGCCGGGGAATGTCACAAAAGTTGACTGGGCATGGGACTTGGGTGATTGGCAAGAGAATGACGAGGATGGCAGAGTACGGGAGGGGAAGGAGGATGGAAGGGGGCTGGTGGCTTGGGAAGTGATGGGCTGAGAGTCCAAGTCGGACTGTAGGAGAAGTGGTGGAAGGCTAGAACAAGGTGCAAGTGTTTAATTTCAGAGGCAGAACAATTCCAGGTGTCTCCAGACCTGTGGCGTATATCTACGATGATGACTGAAACACTAGATGCAAGTTCCTGTGTCAGGAGATCAAGGAGCTGGGAAGCCAGGGCACCAGTTCGGTGGGCACCTTTGCTGTGACAGAGATGCAGCAGAGATGACGAGCTCGGCCGTCCTGCGATGGTTACGGCTGAGTGGCTTCATTCACTTTCAGAGTGAAGGTCTACAGCTGGGGAGCGAGGGTGGCAGGCCAGTGGTGGGCTTTATGGGGAGAAATGTAGAGCCATTAGGGACAACATGTTCATGAGCTGAACTTCCAGTTGCATCAAATAGACACTCACTGTCGAGGTTTGGAAATTATTTCAGGGGTTGGTCACCAGCCAGAGGACCAGGTTTTTAACCGGTTTCAGGGAGGGAACGGGGATGGTCCACGTACACTAAGAGCGTGCTGGCTCCCAGCTCTGTGCAGCAAAGCCCCATCTGTCGGCTCCGTGACGCCAAGGCGGTATTGAGAGCTAGGTGCTCATGACACACGCATCGTTGTCACGTTGTAGCCATGGTGCCCGTGATGGCGAGCTGTGCTGGGGTGCACTTTGAGGCCATAGGAACCAGAACGTGAAAGTGTTCCATCATTAAACTCCTGAACTCCTGAAGGAAAGCACACATGTATCTCCTGGTCTTTCTGCAAGCAGACGTTGGATGTTGTGTGAATTCTTAGATGTGTTTTTTTAACTTGCACTTTTGTTTAAAAATGTGCTCTACATAAATGCTCAATATTGCTAATTAGCAGAGAAATGCAAATCAAAACTACAGTGAGGTATCACCTCACACCAGTCAGAATGGCCATCGTTCAAAAGTCCACGAACGATAAATGCTGGAGAGGCTGTGGAGAAAAGGGAACCCTCCTACACTGCTGGTGGGAATGCAGTTTGGTGCAGCCTCTGTGGAAAAGAGTATGGAGATTCCTTAAAAAACTAAAAATAGATTTACCTTATGATCCAGCAATCCCACTCCTGGGCATATATTCAGAAAAGATGAAAACTCTAATTCAAAAATATATGTGCACCCCAATATTCATAGCAGCACTATTTACAATAGCAAAGGCATGGCAACAACCTAAATGTCCATTGACAGATGACTGGATAAAGAAAATGTGGCATTTTTATACAATGGAATACTACTCAGCCATAAAAAATGAAATATTGTCATTTGCAGCAATATAGACGGACCTAGAGATTATCATACTAGCCAAAATAAGTCAGAGAAGGATAAAGTTCCTATCCAAATATAAAAAAAAAATAAATGAATCTATATATACAAAACATAAACAGACTCATGGACGTAGAAAACAAACTTATGTTTACCAAAAGAGAAAGAGATTTGAAGCAGGGATAAATTAGGAGTATAGGATTAGCAGATACATAAAACAGATAATAAGGTCCTACTGTAGCGCACAGGGAACTATACTCAATATCTTTTAATAACCTATAATGGAAAATAATCTGAAAAAAATGTATGTGTGTATATATATGTGTGTGTGTGTATATGTGTGTGTGTGTATATATGTGTGTGTGTATATATATATATAACTGAATCACTTTGCCGTACACCTGAAAATAACACAATATTGTCAGTCAACTTTCTACTTCAATTATTTTTTTAAAAGTTGTGCTCTGTAGAGTTTAAATTAAAATAAACAAACCATGTGGCCCTGGCTTCATAATAGACAGAATGATGGAAAAGAAAGAGGAAGTGGGGAAAGAGAATCTTGTGTAAATTTTAAAAGGGCAGTTCAGGCAGACAGGTGAGAGTAGATGCATTCACTGCAACAGGGTGATTGAACTTTTAGGGAGACATTATAGTGACCTCCCAGGGCCTGGCACGGTGGTGAGTGCTCTGCGTGCATTTGGAAGGTGTGATGATGGTGGCAGTGATGCAGATGGTGATACAGGTGATAACGGTAAATGAAGAAGGAAACGGCGATGGTGATGAGGGTGGTCCAGTGATGATGACGAGGAGGCGGAGAAGGAAGAGAGTGACGGTGCTCACGGGACAGAAGTCAGTTGTCCAGGAAACTGAAGTTTGGAATCCGAGAGTCGCTCACCCAAAGTGATGGATGCAGAGAGCTAGGAGTTCAGTCCAGTTCTGTCCTGCCTGCTGTGCGACCCTGCTGTTCTCCATTTATCTGAGCAAATTCCTTGGGCAGGTGGAATTTGGAAAATGGCGCTGCTGGAGAATGCGAGAAAATATATTGAGGTCTGTGTCGAGGGGAGCAAGGTCTTGCTGAGCATAAAAGCGAAAGAACCAAGAAGAAAGGAGAATTTAACACATATATGTACATACATGTGTTTTCTTTTCACATTCTTTTCCATTATACGTTATTAGAAGAAATTGGATACACTTCCCTGTGCTCTCCAGTAGGTCCTTGTTGTTTGTCTACTTCATGTATAGTAATGTGTGTTTGTTAATTACCAGCCCCTACTTTATCCCTCTCTCCCTTTTCCCTTTGGTAACCATAGTTTGTTTTCTATGTCCCTGAGTCTGTTTTTGGTTTGTGAATAGAATTTGTATCATTCTTTTTTAGATTCCACATATAAGTGACAGTATACGATATTTGTCTTTCTCTGTCTGACTTATTGTAATAACATGATGAAGAAGAATCTGGAAAGAAAAATACATACATGTATGTATATATGTATAACTGAGTCACTTTGCTGTACACCTGAAACTAGCATTGTAAATCAGCTACACTTCAATACAAAATTGTTTTTAAAACAGCCAAAGAACTTTAAAAAAATTTTTTAAAAAGGGAAAGATGGCGAATTTAATGACATAAGATCTAAAATTTCCTGCTGTGAAAAAAAAAAAAACATAGTAAACTAAAAAGACCAAGGACAGAGCAGTTAAAAAACATGTGCAACATTCATATAAAACAAAAAGAAAACGTGTGAGATGTGGAAAGAGGTTGTACAAAGAAGCCGATAAAAAGATAAATATCAGAAAAAAGAACGGGTTGTACCAATTGATCGTATCAGTTGACTACACACGGCTAGCATTGTGATTTCTGAAACAACACCCCCCCCAAAGTCTTTGTTAATGTAATGAGTGAAAGCGGGCAACTGTAATTTACTTCATTTTTTATTGAATTGTAGTTGATATACAACATGATGTAAGTTACATGTGTGCAGTACAGTGCTTCACATTTCTAAAGGTTATATACTCCGTGTATAGCTCGTATTAAAATATTGGCTATATTCCCTTTGCTGGGCAGTATATCCTTGTCAGGTTGCTTTATACCTAATAACTTGCACTGAAAGAGGGCAACTCTTTTTCAGAAAGTTACATATGCCGTACTGTATTGACTCCTAAACAGATCAGACGTTTTTCTTTCTTTTTTTTTTTTTTAATTAAACAAACAAACAAAAAAACACGTTGTCATTTAGCCAGCATGGATTCATAAGTCCTGTCCTCCATGGATGACATGGCTCGGAGGAGGTACGCAGCGGAATCTTCCAGGAGTTTGCCTCTGCTAACCGTACCTCTGTGTTTAGCTTACAAAGTGTATTTTAAATATTCAGCCAGCAGTTTGGTTTTTTTTTTTTTTTTTAATTTCTGCATCCCAAGCCGTCAATGACACAATTATTAAAACTCAACTCAAGCAACAAATTGGATTTTATTTTCACATGGGTGCTTCTCTTCATTGAAAATTCCTCAAGGGAATTTTCAAATAGAGTTTAAGGTGTCTGGGAGTGTCTCTCTGTGTGTGTGTGTGTGTGTGTGTGTGTGTGTGTGTGTGTGTGTTCATGTGTACATGTCCTTTTGCATTAAGTTCCTCTTCAACGGCATCCTAAATAACACACCTTAAAAAATGCACGCGTGGGTAAAATTTGCTTAATCGCGTCAGCGTGATGCTAACTCCCTGATGTGGCAGCTGAATTTTTAAAATTGGAAATGCATGAGTTTACTGCAGAGTATCAAATCTTGGGTGTATGTGTGGAACGGCAGTTTAGCTCTGAATGAGACGAAAGATGATCTCCAGCCCCACCGTTGCAATCCCCTCTTACCCAGATAATCAGCAGATAGAGCCTGCAGACAGGCAGCATCGACCCTGGGACTTTTGACAGGGTCTGGTATTACAAAAACCTCTGCCTAATGAACAGATTTTTTTATTCAAGCCGATCTAGACAGGAGAGACATGAAATACTTTCCATTACAGCCCACTGTTTACCTGAATGCAAGATACATAATGAGGTTTTGAAACTTCAAGAAGACGTTTGGGAAGTGATGACAGCCCGTCCCTTGTAAAGGAGTGAGTCCTGCAGACCCACCTGTATCTAATTTTCTTCCCACAACTGTCAAACTTATTTAATGAAGAGACAGTGTAAGAAAATCACATGCTAGATTTCCAAAAATAGACACTAAGCTTCAGGATATATGCAAAAAAAAAAAAAAAATTAGGGAGATGCGCTGTTAGACTGTTTGGGAGAGTTTAATGTGAACTTTTAAAAATGCAGGGCT
The DNA here is from genome assembly GCF_048773025.1 of Camelus bactrianus. NCBI lineage: Eukaryota > Metazoa > Chordata > Mammalia > Artiodactyla > Camelidae > Camelus > Camelus bactrianus. The sequence goes on from NC_133575.1 coordinate 4,328,212, forward strand.
TCCGTAAATAGTGTGTGGGCTATGGTTAGTGGGGTATACGTTTGTTTAGGTTCAAACTCCTTGCAGCCTTGAAGAAGAAAATGAATCTATGATACGTTAAAGTAAAATTCCGTTTGCCAGGATGTTCCATCGTTGACACTTTCTGAAATGCATGTTGGAGGGGTTCTTGGTGAGCGGGTGGCCATGGGGTAAATGGTGTCCCTGACCAGCCTGGGAGCGGATGGGCTTGGGGGCTGTTTTCTGTTCGTACAGGGTCCACCAGGTGTCAGGAGGAAGTGACCGCTGACTTCTAGCCTCCACATAGTTCCAGGGCAGAGTTTTGAAAGCCCTGTCCAGCGGCATCTCCTATACCCCTTTGCAAGAGAAAAACTATTTTTTTAATTGTTGACTGTGTAATCCGAATTTTTTTTTTATGCTGAATGTTTGACTCACTACGTGTAATTCTTTTTCTGACGGCCCAGGTCATCCGTATTATACAAAACCAAAGAATGCAGAGACTGAGAAGGGAAAGGGGGTGCCGTATGTGACCCCACCCCATTAGGTAAACTCGTTCATGGGTCATTCCATACATTTCTTTTTTTAAATAGGTCGCCAGTGCTTTATAAGAATGTTCGGATAGGATTCTTAACTGTCGTGAGTGTTTGATACAAATTCCATCCAATGTTTTGCAACATTTCTTTATCCCTCACCTGTCTACTTGGGCATCTTTCAGTGTCAGCATTTCGGTTTTCATGTCCTCTCTCTTCAACGACAGTTTATTTAATCATTCTTCTCGGGGATGGGCATCTGACTTCCCAGCAACTTTCTGCTGTTCTATTTACAGCTCTGCTGTCGCAAACATTCTTCTCTATGTATATCTGTGTGAATCTGTGGGAGCGTTTTTTACAAGGAAGATTTGCCAAGATTACAACGCGGGATCAGAGTATTTAAAAGTGGAGTTTTAGTAGCTGTTACCTGCAGCGTCTTACCCGTGCTTTTCGCCGGGACACCCGTTGGTCTGTGATGTCGCTAATTCCTCCGTCATCCTACGAACTCCAGATATTGTGATTCCAAAACTGCGGTTGCCAGAGGACGTTTCCTTGTCTGTTTGTCAGGTGAAAAAATGCCTTTTCACCGTTTAAATTTCCCTTGCTGCTGCATGTGGAGTTGAGACTTTCCGTTTTAGTCCACGGTTGTCTGTTTTCTCCTCAGAATCCCCTGTTCACACTTTTTGGCCACTTTTCTCTTGAATTGTTGGCCCCCTAATTGAGTTGTATGGGCTGTCCATGCGTTAAGTCATGAATATTCACTTGTTATGTTGCAAATGGTTTTCCTGCTTTTTTGTTTGGCACGTTGCTTGTAGAGTCGTTTTGATGAATTCCCGTGGTCGAATTTGAAGGCCTTTTCCTTCATGACTTTAGGGATTGATGACTGGCGGGAAAAAGGGCTCTCTCTACCCACAAAATTATATACATTTCTCTCGTACTGCTGCCTGTTGTGTTTATGTTCTTACTATTTACAGTTAGGTGTTTAATCTATGGAGAGGAACGTGTGTGTGTGTGTGTGTCTCCATGTACAGTGTTTGCTCATCATTGTGGGCATCAGTCGGGGTTGGGTAGCACCCTTGGCTGGTGTGAGACCTCACAGAACTTGAGTGAGACATGTTTGGTGGCCCGAGGCTGTACTTTGTCTCCAGGCGGGAGGCACCAGGTCGGGCTCTTTCTGCAGGTCTCTGCGGAGTTCACAACAGAAGAGCCATTACAGCCACCACGCGGCAGGTGGCTGTGGTCCAGTGGTCTCTTCCCAGGCTGAGCAGCATGGAACAGTTCATCACACAAGGTCTGCCCTGTGAGGGGCAGTGGGGATCAGCTCACGCCTGCCCCGACACCCCCGGAAGCTGATGTCAAAGCGTCTTAGGGCAGGTGGGGATGTTGGCCACACCCCTTCCACTACCTATTTCCCTCCGGAGTCACTGTTCCACCTGGCCCAGGGCACAAAGCCTTCAGATCATGCCGCGGGGAGAGGCCGTCCCACAGAGGGAGATCCCTGCTCTGCTCCTCAGTGTCTTCCTGGGCAGTGAGAGGGGAGCAGTTGGCAGGTGCTGTGTGAGCCCACCTGCATCCAAAGCTCCAGGTGGGCACACCTGGGACCCCGCTCTGCCTTCCTATGATGGTCCTCTGTCAGTTATTTTCCTTCTAGATCAGTTCTGTCACTTTTGCAAAAGAGAGTCAGGAAAAGGAGGGGGGCGGAAATGGACGTATATCCACCATGTTTCCAGAATCCTCACTAACCAGCGTGAAAGCTTTATTGAGTTTTGCTTTTAGAAGAGGGAAGAGGGGAGGGTATAGCTCAAATGGTAGAGCGTGTGCTTAGCATGCACGAGGTCCTGGGTTCAATCCCCAGTGCCTCCTCTAAAAATAAATAAACAAATAAACTTAATTACCCCTCCCCTGCCAAAAAAAAAAATAGAACAGGAAAAATAAAAATATGGGCTCATTCGAAGACTTTTATACTATGTGAGTGGATGTGCGGTTTCACGAAAGTGGGCAGTTCACGAGCGGAGTGCTTTCTTCCACCTGTTGAGACAGGCTGTTAGGGATGAGACCGCCCTTGGCTGTGTTCAGTGGGAGGTGTGGTGTCAAGTTGTCGTCTCTGGTCCCGGCCTTTCCGATTCTCACCACCTCTTCTGGCTTTGTACCCCTGTCACCCCACCACCGCCCGCCTCGCCGACCGTGCTCCTGATTCTCATGGTGGCCGTGCACCTCCTCGCTGCCCACCCTCACTCCCTCCAGGTGCCCTGCATTCATGGTCATCCCCGTGTGGTCCTGTGGGGAGGAGGCTGCATGAGCCCATTTTACAGATGTGAAAACCAGGGCACACAGCAGAGCAGCTTGTCCAGCAAGCTGTCAAAGCTGGCCAAGGGCAGAGGCAGAATTCGGACGCGGGTCTGTGCTGTGACGTCCCACATGGTGTTAACTGGGATGGCTGTCCTTACGGGACGTGGCTTCTGTGGGTTGATGGCAGTGGGATGGCCAGGGAAAGGCGTAGACTTTGGGGCCAGATGCCTGAGGTTCCACCGCAGGTGGGTAAACCTGGGCAGGTTACCTGTCTCATGGGCCTCTACTTCCTCATCTGCAAAATGGGATTCCAGCATTGCCTGTCTTGCTGGGATGTATTGGAGAAGGCCTGGGATGTATTCAGAACTGTATTGATGGCCCTTAGGATTATGACGGCTGCACACAGCTTCCGTCGCCTCGCTGCTCGCATAGTGTGTCTTCAACTCACCATCTCTCCTCTAACTAGACTTTCAAAGGCTTTTTTTGGTGGGAAAAGGGAGCAAATGGCCCAGTTTGATGTGTTAGGGTCTTGTGACCCTCTGTTGGTTTGATGTGTCGCCATGAGAAAATGGAGTATTTGGCATCCTTCCCTCAGCCTTTGCCATCTGAGCTCATTGGAGCATGACTTGCTGCCCATGGTCTGAAGGAGCTGCATCTCCAGGGAGTGGAGTGGAAATTCAGGGTCGCCAACTGTCTATGTTTGCAGGTGATTTCTGGGCTCACCCACTGGGCTGCTCAACATGGTGCCTGGAGCCCTGGGTTGGGGGCAGCGATGGCTGAACGTTCTTCAGTTATCTTAGGGAAGGAACCATGTGGGAAGGGAAGTCTTCTTTAGGGCAGGGCTCTGTTAGTCTCTTCGTTTGCTCCCAAGTAGCAGATAAAAGTGAAGGCAGGTTATAAAACAGCAGTATTTCTATAAACAAACTTCTTCTCCATCGCAAATAGATCTTGTCCATTTGGGTACCCCGAGCACCACGGATGTGAAAAACTGAGATGGAACAAGCTTCTGTTCTTTCTTGAGTTTACTGAGTGCTTGCTGTGCTTAACACGGAATTTCATTTGCTGAATGTCGTTACCGCCGGCACCCCTATCAACTCTAATTTAGACGAAGATGACTCTGAACGCTTATCAGTTACTTAAATTTTAGAACAAACACTCAGTGACATTCCCCTCCATGGTCTCCTTGGAGTCAGTCGTGGCAAAATGTAACTTTGGCAACACGTTCACATTTCCAGTTCGTAGAAAATTGTTACAGAAGGAACACTGTTGTCATAATATTTTTTCATTCCTAAGTAAGACAATAGCCAGAAAAGAGCAAAAAATGACAAAATTACAGCATTTTAAGCCTTTTAACTGGGATCATTTGAAGCTAGAATTGCCTGTCAGGTACTCCCGTCGACATGACCGTTTCTTGCCTGCCAAACCGTGTCGGTAACAACCATCTCATCAATGCATTTATGCATCTGATTTTTAGCAAGTAAAAAAGCCTTCCTTTTAGAAGGAGGAAAACCTGCAAGAAATAAGCTTCTCGGACAATCTTTGAAGCTTTGAAGACTGACTTCTCACTCTATCTGTACAACTTGACGTTTGGGTTTTGCCTAGCGCAGCTTTGCCGTTAAGCCGAGGCGGGCGGAGAGGACGGAAAGGGCGCTGCGGTTTATGCTGAAATAGAAGCACAGTTACCATAATTGCCAGTAGGGTAGATGTTTCCGTTCTCTGCCACCTTGTCCTCGGAAAACTTCCAGAGAGGTCATCCCACCAGGGGGAAGCTTCTGTAGAGAGCGGCTCTTCTGAACAGGGGTGAGGCTTGCTCAGACATCATGGCCACAGAGGGAGCCGTCCCTTCAGCTGGGGTTACAAGAAAGGGCACGTTGGCCAGGGCAGGAGAAATAGACTGAGGACATCCACAGGTGTGGTGAGCACTGATGACACCCCAGGGTGGAGTCCACACACCCCTGCAGGTGTGTGTGCCTGCACCTGCCTGCACAGAACTCCAGGTCGTGCCCTACACGTGCGCCCCCCTTGTCTGCCCACAAGCCAGGAAGCCCCTTGGCGAATCGTGGCTCTGCACGCGGCCTCCACTGGCTTTCGGCCACAGCTCTGTATCGCACGACCTTGTTCTGCCTGCAAGTCTTCTTTATTCTCATGGGAGAAAGCTTTCAATCCCTTTGCTCGCAGCTCTGCTCCAGAGTCCCACGTGAAGTGTCTCTTCCTCCAAAGGATGGCTCTTCTTCCTTTGAAACTAGGCAGGCCTAGGTGGACTGGAGGTGGGGGTCACTGGTCAGGGTCAGGTCTGCTGTCTGGCGTTGGTTTCTCATTCTGCTCTGAAAGCAACCGTGGGAGAGGGTGTAGGGCTTGCCGTTGTTTGAGGAGGGAGAAGAAAGACTTCCAGATTGTTGGCTACTTAAACCCTGGAGATCAGCTCCGCCAACCCTGTTGGCCCTCCATTGCCATCTGCACTGCAGGATCAGACATCTCCGCCCTTGGGCTGCGTCCTGGAGTCTCAGAGTTGAACCACTCTTGCTTGCTGGCCATGAGTCCCTCATACACATTAATCAGGCTTCTTTATTCAGGACTTTTTTGAGAGTAAAGAGGTGGAGTTCCTAACCCAGAGCCATTGCCAAGAAAATGTGGTTAAGACAAAGGCAAGTTAGGGCCACAGAGGACCTAAAGATTAGAGCCGTTTAATTGTCCCGCTTCCTCAAGCTTGTATGGGTGGCAGTGTTGAAGTTCTTTTCTGCTCTGTTCCTCCATGACCCCTGCCCCATCCATTTGTCCAGCAAGTCCACACACCCGACGCACGCCATGGTCAGTCCTGGGCTCTGCTCTCAACTGCATGCGTGTTAAATGCTTTGCTTGTCCCATTGAGCCTCTGTCTTCCAAAGTGCAACTTTTTTTCTCCATAACCTATACTTGATTTTATCTCTGCGCGTTAGGTGCGCACATCTGGAAGGCTGAAGGTAAATCAAGGTATCAGAAAATCCGATGATAGGGCAGCTAGAATAAAGGGGAAAAATATGCATATATATGTTTTCTAGTTCTCCCCCCTTTCTGTGGGAGTTCCCAGGAAATCTGTATATGTCACATAATAGTGAAGAGGTTTTTGCAGCCTCAGCCCAGAAATGCAGGCACTACAAAGTTAAGATGGGTGGGGAGGACACTGGGGCAGGACCAGTGCAATTCTCTCGACCCAAAATTTGGCCATAAGATTTAGTTGGAAATTCATCATGTAGAATATTGATTTTCATTCCCTAAATTAATTAATCTTATAAATCATTAACCTCTGGGTTTTATAAACTCTGTAACCACATTACCATTTTTGCAAAGCCCGAAGCTTAATTTCATGGTCTTGGGCCTGAAGTGGTTTTTTTGTTTGTTTTTTTTTTTTACCTTGAATTTACGTCTCAATTTAAAATGAATGGTTTCTTTTATGGAAGTATCGTTGATTTACAATGTTGTGTTAGTTTCAGGTGTATAGAAAAGTGATTCAGGTATATATACTGAATTCTTTTTCAGATTCTTTCATTATAGGTAATTATAAGATATTGAATATAGCTCCCTGTGCTGTACAGTAGGTCCTTGTTGTTTATCTATTTTATATATAGTAGTGTATATTTGTTAATCCCAGACTCCTAATTTATCCCTCCCCCAGCCCTTTCCCCTTTGGTCACCATAAATTTGTCTTCTGTCTGTGGGTCTATTTCTACTTTGTAAATAGGTTCATTTGTATCATTTTTTTTAGATTCTACCTATTAGTGATATCATATGATATTTCTCTTTCTCTGTCTGACATTTTACTGACTATGATCATCTCTAGGTCCATTCGCGGGGCTGTAAACTCTAAACTCTTTCGTAAATAATTTCCATAAAGAAGATAATACTGCTTGAGATTTTCAGATACAAACTACTATATATAAAATAGGTAAACAATAAGTTCATACTGTGTAGCACAGGGAACTGTATTCAATATCTTGTAGTAACCTACAATGAAAAAGAAAATGAAAATGAATATATGTGTGTATATGCATGACTGAGCTATCATGCTATACATGAGAAATTGACACAACATTGTAAAGTGACTCTACTTCAATTAAAAAAAAAGAAGATAATACTGTAAATTATCATGGAATCAAGCTGCCCGATTAATTCAAACATTATTAACAAGATTTATAGTAACATAGCAATAAAGACCATCACCACAGTAGTAGTAGACAATTATTGGCTAACAGCAGCTAAAATTTAAAAGCCTTTGATATGTGTGTTATTCCTTCCAGCTAGATTTCTGTCGACTCCTGTGTCCTCGACTTTGCCGCACATATTGAAGGTGTCTTTGTTCAGAACTGAACAGTGGATGCAGGGAACTGGAGGATGCAGATGGGGGAATCACAGGGGGGTTTTGGGTAATAGTCCCTCCACCTTCAACCCCTTCTAATGAGCACATTCAATTTGCTAGTTAAACGTTTCCAGGCCCAGAAAGAAAAGATACGTTAGGATTCGAGAGATGGGGTTAAAGCAATGCTCAAATAATATTCCACTGAGAACCAGTGTATATATTTGAAGGAGGAGGTCCAAATTCAGGGTCAGGAGTACACGAATACCTGTTGCCTTTGAGTCATGACCCAATTAGGGTCTGTCTAGAAGCCACATGCAGCAGTCCCCTTGCAGTGTATAATGTGTATGTGCAGTCGAACTGTAATAAGTCTACATAATAAAACTGAAAAAGGAAAAACAAAATCCCCCTGCAGAGGTGTGCTGCACCTGCTCGAATTAGCTGAATTAACCAATTAGTTCAAATGAAGTTACGTATTTAGAGTAGTCAGCACGGTGCCTGGAATGCAGGAACTGATAAGTGCTAGCTGCCATTTTATTATTATTATTATTATTATTATTATTATTATTATTATTATTATTATTATTATTATTATTATTAATTATTATTATCCCTTTCACAGGTGGGCAAAGCGTCTTTGCTTACAATGCGCATATGCCCCCATTATTTTGAGCAGAAAAATCATAAATGGGAAAAAAAGTCTGTGATGGAACAGAAGACACAGATTTGCAGTGTCTCATGGGTTTTTATATTATTAGCAGTATTTCCGTGTGTGTTTGAGATGTCCCCTTTGGACTTCCCAGTTTTTGGAACAGCCCATCTGCCCACAGCCTTGGTATTTAGGTTCTTGGGGGAAAAGCTGACCTGTATCTCAGAGCCTGAGCTCTCCCCCGTGAAGTTAACACATCATCCCAGAGTTAGGCCACCTGGATTCAGAGCCAAGCATGAGAGAGAAGCTTGGTGTGTGGTGTTAGTCAGCGTGTCTGGGTTTTAATTTGAGCGTCGTGTGTGAGTGGAACCCGTGATTCTTGTACAAGGTGTCTCCAAAGGGAAGTGTAATTTTCCATTTTGTATCTTCAGCTTTAGAGATGGTAGAATGTCCAATGCAAAAAAAAAAAAAAAATCTAGTCCTGAAATAAGGAGTATGGACGATGTGGTGGAGCATCATAAATGAGAGTGTTCTGAAGGGGTTAATTACCTTGATCATTGTCCATGGCCTCGAGACCTTCTCTGCTCACAGCCCAGCTCGGGTGGGAAGTGTATGGCCATCTCTCCCACTGCTAGAGAAGCTCTGGCAGGTCTGTTTCCAGCACTGGCTTCAGTCAGAGGAATTGCCCCGGGGGAGTGCAGGCAACGCCATACTCCGTCACAGAGCAAGTTACACCAGTGGCCACTCCAGACAGCAAACGGCTGCCCCAGAATCTGCAAGCTTTCTTTTCCGCAAGACAGTCAGGTCTGGCGAATACAGTGGCGTGGCCAGATCAAGAGACCGCATGTTCACTCTGAGCGCTGCCCTTTGCAAAGACTTCCTGCCGGTCTGATGGCCCGCTGCTCGGGTCAGCCAGCCCACTGTGATCCTGGTAACCCTGGGGAAGCCCTGACCACAGACCCTTCCTCGGACTCGCAGGCACACTGACTTCAAGTGTTCCCCTAGACACACTGTATGGTCAGTGACACTGTCCTTCTCTGTTCGCGGGAGAGCACCGGTGTGCTGGGTGAGAATGAGAACTGGTTGGAGTTATTTAAATTATTTCCAGCCAAGGTAACACCCTAGGGGGAGAAAAGAAAAAAAAAACACACACACACATAAGATATTGTCAGTCCGAGAAGATAGCTGAGCAGAGCCGTGAAGGTATCCCAGATGGTGCGAGCAGACGCCGGTGCAGCGGGATAAATCACACATTATGGCTGGGGTGAGGGTGGAGATAGGCTTCGTGGAGGAGATCAGAACATCATCATCCAACCAAGTACAACACAAAATCAGGTGGACTTCCTGGAAACGGTGTGGACTCAGATGGGAGCAAACCCAACAGGGAAGGGAAGCAAAGGGAAGGAAAGGGCGTCCATACTCCGGCAACATTTCCATCTTGCTGTTTCCTGTTTCTTACTTACCCTGATCACCCTAATGATCTGTTTATTGTGTTTAGGTACCATGTTTAAAAATTACATGTTAAGTTGCGTGTAAGCACCCTGTTGCTCCCCCTCCCTCCGTTCCTGAAACCATCCTGCAGGAGTTTCATTTTCGGTGCCTCCTTGGACCCTGTGTCTTGGGGGGGCATCTGAGTAAATGGGTCCCAAACTGTACCTCATGCAACAGTTGTGTTGCAGCCAAATAGAGTAACACAAAACGCCAAGTCTTTTTTTTTTTTTTTACTTATATGTATTTTTTTCAGATTCTTTTCCATTACAGCTCATTACAAGGAATTGAATATAGTTCCCTGTGCTATATAGTAGGCCCTTGCTGTTTATCTATTTTATTTATTTTTTTATTAGTTTTGGTTTCCTATTTATTTAATCAGACTAGCTACATAAGTTATCAATTCATATTTTTATCCAAGAAGTATACAAACATGCTTACTTATACAATAGTATGCTAGAACCACCTTCTACTGGCTTGCAAAATTTCTTTTGCATGCAGGATCCATTCTACATTTTAAAAAATCTATTTTATATATGTATATATGTATATGTGTGTGTGTGTGTGTGTGTGTATATATACATATATATATAGTAGTTTGTATCTATTAATCCCAAACCCCTAATCTGTTCCTCTTTCCACCTCCCCCTCTGGTAAGCACAATTTGTTTTCTGTGTCCATGAGTCTATTTCTAAAATACCCCATCTTCTATTCACTATTACAGTATTTTGCTTGCTTCTGTTTAAAAATATCCTGGAATCAAATAACAAATGAAAACTGTGTCAAACGCCACCAGCTGTGTCCCCAACACACACCGCAGACACCAGCACATCATTTTTATATCTTGACCAGCTCATGGAATGCAGATAAATAATTCAATCCTACGACTTTTATTTTCGGCCGTGTCTTGTTTTTTGTTTTTTGTTTTTCCTTTTAGGTACAAGGTTTTCAACTTGACTTTATACTGTAGATTACTCATATGCTTTCAAATGTCCCATCTGGGGGATAACCTTGAGCTCCTTGTAATGGAGAAGATCAGGACTGCAGTTTTGGAAATCTCAAACGTTTATTTTGGGAGGAAGTACAGGGTTGAGTTTACCTGCACGCCAGGGGCATTGCTCCCAACCAGAGACATTAAATCTGTGTGTGCGTTAACCACACGTCCTGATATGTGGCGTGGCGGTTTTGCTTCTAACCCCCCGTAAGCTGACAAGGAATTGCCCTTCTAGGGCCAGTGACAGCGGAATTTCTATATGCCAGTCGGCAACCGACGCAGGACAGCATCGAATCATAGAGTGATGCTTGCTTCCCGGAGCAGCGCCTGGCGTTTTCCGTGCCCCGTGGACAGTCGGCGCTACCACCTCGTGCTGCAAATGGGCGCTCTCCTTTACCTTAAAATCCTTAAAATATTTCCGTCCCGTCGTTCCCCTGTTGATCACAGGAAGGACTTACTAAAAATAGTTTCAGAGGAGCTTTTTAGGATTTCCTGTGTTCCCCAGAATTACGTTGAGTAGGTGGAATTCTCTCTTAATGGCTCATGGTGGGTGGCTGCTTCAGAAGATTTTTTTTTCCTTATGAGCTTGACGCATCCCAAGGGGTAGGCACGTCACAGCATTTTGCTTCCATATTTTGTCTGAGCCGACCTACATTGTAGAAGAAAAGAGAAAAGTCAAATCTGTTGAAATAGCAAGTCTTCTTTCTAAAAGGCAAGCTGATTTTTTACATCCTTTGAAGAGCTTGGCTGCACTGAACACTCACAGTCCTGCGCTCAGAGTTCTGAGCGCATTTCTCCTCCCTGATTTTCTCGTGGCAACTCTCTGCTGCTCTACATTCTCATCTGCGACTTAGACACGAAGGACCTCAGTGAGCAAGCCAGCCACCCAGGACTCAAACCAGGTCTCCTTCTCTCAGGACCCAAGAGCCACAGCCTGAGCATTTAATGCTACGTGATCACACCTCATGCAAGACCGAGGTCCTACCTGTGCGTCCGAAACCCTGCTCCCTCCCGCGTGGCACGTCCCAGTGCTGACCCCAAATGCTGTCTCAGTACTTGCTTGGGACCTGAATCAATGGAGTGAACAAACTCCCCAGAACCCAGGCCTCCTCTGCAACCCACATTCAGACCTGAAGGACGTAGGACCCCGATTTTCACATCTGCACGTTTTCTCTGTGAGGACGACGGAACACTGGCCAGCTAGCCCTCGTTTGTTTCCCATCACACTCGCCCTCGTTGTCGCCGGTTAAATAACAAAGTGCCCTTGAAATGGCTTGCTTTCTGCATTTGTCTCATCTCAGGAACCGTATGAGAAAGCTCTGGAAATAAAACATTTCATTTATCAGCTATCCTGCAGCCCGGCCCTGGTAATTCAAAACTATCATCCTGTATAAATTGGTATCATTATACCTTGAGAACCTTACTGAAAGATAATACTGGCGGACCCCTGATGTGCCATGTGTTGATCTGAAAGCAAGAATAAATACAGCAGTATTTGTTGCCACAGGAGGTTTCTGGGCAGAATTTTTAGGAGAGAAATACGTTAGGCTTTTATGGGATCAATCTCATGAAAAATGGGATGGTTCATGAGCTTTCAGAGTGAGACTCCGGCATGAGATCCAAACGGTATGGGATTCCAGACTGTATCCCTTGAGAGAGAAAGAATGAATAAAAAATCAGAAATCTGACACTTTATTCACAGATGGAGCCAACTTTTCCACCACGTGTACCTGCATAGTGGCCTCGTCTAAATTCTCTTCTATGAAGCTCCGCCCGGGGGTATAAGGTGCTTCTGATGAAAATGATACAAGTTGCCAGTCTTGGCAGTGAATCAGAAAAATGGATGGGGGCAAATAAACCATTGTGGTCATTTGAAATCTAGGAATTTGGAGGAATCCCTAGGGAGGTAGTGTTACGATGGGGAAGGATGCCTTATGCATTTTAGTAGAAGGAACGTGGGTAGTGAATGCAGGTGAAGGTTCGTCTGGAGATGAGAACAGCCTGGAGGGGAAACTGCAACCAGGAGATGGAGGTGGCTTGGGAAAAGACAAGGGTGCCCAGGTGGCTTTGGGAGCAAACACTGTCCCTGACACCCCACGTGCCCCAGTCTGTAGCCCGCGGGCGGGAGGCTTCTCACAAACACGTGTTGACTGCGTGGATGAGGAAGTGTACAAGCCAACAGTGTCTTTGAAAGGCATTTTTTAAAAAATTAGTAGACAATTTTTTTTAGCACTTTTAAGTTTACAGAAAAAGAGAGTAGAAAGTACAGAGAGTTTGCCTACATTCCCTTTGTGTTAGGGCTGGACATTTGTTGCAATTAAAGACCCAACACTGATACATTATTATCAGTTAAAATGCATAGTTTACATCAGAGTTCACTATTTGAATTGTGCCTTCTATGCACTTGGGCAAATGTATCATGATTGCAATATCATACACAATATTTTCACTGCCCTAAAAATCCTACCCCTGGCAACCACCGTTGGGTTTTTGTTTGTTTGTTTGTTTGTTTGTTTGTTTACAGTCTGCATGGTTTTGCCTTTTCCAGAGTGTCACAGAGTTCAATCATGCAGTGTGTAGCCTTCTCAGGGTGAGTCCTTTTACTTAATGATATGCATTTAAAGGTTCCTGCATATCCTTTCACGGCTTGATGCCTCATTTCTCTGTATCACTGAATAATATTGCATTCTCTGGATAGACCACAGTTAGTTTATCCACTCACCTACTGAAGGACACCCCGGTTACTGCCAAGGTTTTGCCAATTATAAATAAACCTGCCATAAATATTTGTGTACAGACCTTTATGTCCACAGGAGTTATCATGGAAGCCACATGTTTTAAAAAAGGCATGACTGGGACATTGTGCTGTACACCAGAAATTGGCACATTGTGACTGACTATACCTCAATTTAAAAAAAAAAAGACATTTCTTCAGCACTTCTGTGTACTGAAACACTTCTGTATATATGAAAGGTGAATTTCATTTGCAATAGAGGTGCATGGTTGTATGCCCATTTGCAAAAGACCAATTACAAGGAAGTAAGATCTTCAATCCTCTGCTGTCTGCCTAATCCGTGTTATTCTACTTAGAAATTGTTATACGCACCAAAAGGGGCATTTTCCCTTCAAAGTGTAAGTGGGGGTGTTAGTGGTTATTGCCTCTCCCTTTGTCAACTCACTAAACTAATTACCATTTTCAAAGTGATAAACCTGAAATTAGTGTCAGAGTCAAATTACCCCAAGCCCGAGTGCACAGGTGGTTTGCCTAGCTGGACCGAATAACACGGCAATAAATGTCTGCCCGACGATGATTTATCGTGGGAGACAACGCTCTAAAGTGGCCCTGTGTGTCTCATTCCTCGGTCCTGAGTATGACATTTATGTATATGGCGTGGCTTCTAGGAGTTTGTCATATGAGTTAAAAAAAAAAACTGAGAAAGATTGAACGTACTCTGGCCTGTGGCATTTGCAATCAAATAGCAAAAAATATGTCTGGGAACAAATGACTTGACTTGGGTCTTGCTTCTGCTTCGGAAATCATCTCTGCCACCTCCGTGGAGGGTTGACCCTGCAGACTTCTATGCCTTTTCTGGACCATGGCGGTGAGGGTGCAACCCCGGGGTGGAGGGCCTGCCTTCACTGGCATATGACCTACCTGCCAGGTGTCCCCATGTGCAGTTACTGTTTCTGCTGCAGAGGGTACCTGGTGTCCTTGTAGAAGTCCAGTTGTTGTGGTTATCCTACAGTGACGAGATGGACCCCACCCGCAGTGTGGGTCCCACATCTAAACTAGTTATGCCACAGCCACGCCAAGAGGCTATGGAAAGGGTTGTAACTCACAGAGTGAGGCTTTCTGGGAGGAACAGGGCAGCTCCTAAAATGGTCCGAAGATAGCTTGAGAGAGATGGAAAAGAGACAGAGTCAGCTTTCATGGTGGGTGGGAGCTGGATCTTGGATGTGGGTTCCTGCATGGAGGCAGGAACTGGCGTAGTTAGCACCTCCCACAGACACTGAAGGAGGGAACCAACCCCCAAGCTTTCATATTAGCTTACTGGGGACAAGTGGAAAAGGCAGAGGTGAGGATTAAAAGCTCTTAGTAGTCGAACATCAAAAGGCAAAGTCAGGGAAACAACCTAAATGTCCATCAACAGATAAGTGGGATAAAGAAGATGTGGTGAATGTATGTACAGTGGAATACTACTCAGCCATTAAAAAAAGAATGAAATAATGCCATTTGCTGCAACATGGAAGGACTTAGAGATTATCATACTAAGTGAAGTAAGTCAAAGACAGATATCACATGATATTACTTATATGTGGAATCTAAAATGTGATGTAAATGAGTTTATTTACACAACAGGAACAGATTCACAGACATAGAAAACAAACATATGGTTACCAAACGGGAAATGATGGGGGAGGGATAAATTAGGAGTTTGAATTGGCAGATACAAACTACTATACATAAAATAGATGAACAACAAGATTATACTGTACAGCACAGGGAACTATATTCAATATCTTGTAATAACCTATAATGAAAAAGATACGGAAAAAATGTATACATATGGATACTGAATCGCTGTGCTGTACACCAGAAATTAACACTGCATTGTAAGTCAACTATAATTCAATTAAAAAAAAACAAAGTCAGACCCTTTAATACCTCACACTATGACTGTGCGCATGAACTGACTGAGTTAAAGGAGCAGCATATGAGTACATAGATCTCTGTGTAAATTATACATTTTTTTCTTCTAGTTTGGACATCATTGCCTTCTGATTTGAGAGAGGATGATAGTAGCTTCCTAATCAGAGATAACGTTTTGGCCCGTGATTCAGTCTTCACCTGGCTTCTGTGGTTGGTGGTGGTTTTTTTCCTTAAGGAAAATTTTAGGCATAAATAGAAATAGAAAAGTGCAGTGAACTCCCTTGTGCCCCTGATCCACATTTAACAGTGAACGAAGTCATCTTGCTTAACTCACATCCCTTCTTCCTGGGTTAATTTGAAGAAGGCAGCGGCTATCCGTGGGTCTTCCAGGAGGTAAATCTGATTTCTCTCCTGAATGTCTTTTTCATTCCTGTGTGATTCTCAATGACTTCATCCACTTAACTACGTGAGGTTTGAGACTGTGGGATTTGGAATCAGATTTAATTCTTTTTTCCTGGGTCTCCCACTTCCTAACTGTGTGGCTGTGAGCGGGTCATGTACCATCTGGGAGCACTGTGGCTGTCACCTGTAAAATGGAGCCAATACTCCTTACTTGTGAGGGTCAGTGTCGCCTAAACAGGAGAACGCGGAATAAAGTCCTTCGCACGTAGAGAGTGTTTGACAGATGAGAGGCGTTGTTCTCATTGTGGTGGCTGGAATCGTTGTTTTGAAGGGTTGTGAATTGGGGGTTCGTACACAATGTGGGTGTATGGGGTGGGTGCAGGGGGAGGACAAGGTGGGTGGAGAAGGTGAGGACAAGGTCGGTGGAGAAGGTGAGGACAAGGAAGAGGAAAGCATGAGGAGTATCGATACTCGTGATGGGCAGTTTTAGATATGGGTGTCTATGGTAAATATTAAAACAGATCGTTCATTCATCATAAAATGTTTATAGGGATATTTGTTCATGGGAGAAGAACACTGCTGGGTCGGGTTTTCTCCCGGTCAATAAGGAAAACCAGTAGACAGCTTTATAACTTCAGGACCATGGACAGCAGCTGCAACCCAGCATCTTCTTCCAAGGAGTCATGATCGGCAAGCCTGGTTCTGTTAGAACCCTTTATCCAATCTCTCTACAGAATCACCCCAGCATGCCTAGGGGTTCAGATAATACTTAGCGACGATACTTTATTCAATGACTGCGTCTTCTTGATGCAAGAGGCCTGGCACCCTTGGTCCTCCTCTTTAGGCTGCACCCCCTGTCAGGAGCAGCACGGGAGAGAGAGCTCAGCGTGCAAGACTGTCCCCTCCTCACCAGAAGAAATTAATGGACAAGTCAATGAGGGCAAACAACCTCCCTTTCTTTTGTGAAGATTGCACTGTTTTCAAATTGAATACTTTCTCCCCTTCAGGGCAGATCTTGGATGTTCTGGATGAGCTGAAACTGGCTAATAACACCTTCGTCTACTTCTCCTCGGACCAGGGAGCACACGTAGAGGAGATGAGCATCAGAGGAGAAGTTCACGGAGGCAGTAATGGAATCTATAAAGGTGAGAAGTCTGTCCAGGTGGGAAATGCCCATGGGGCTCAGCTCTGCCCACCCCACCCCCAGCTCACCCCATGGTCACCTTTTCCTGGATCTCGGAGGCATGGGGTTATTCTTCTGCAACTTGAAACATGTAGGACTTTGTTGGGTCACGCGCACTGAAACGTCAGATGGCCAATGTGGCCATTTCTGGAATGGTCCCCACAGAACTTAAGAGCACACATCCTGTGTCAAGACATTAGAATTGAGGGCGTTGTCCCCCAAATGTACATGCAGCTCCATACCATGTAGCTGATTGAAGCAAGACCCCGTCCACCCTCCATGTAACCATTCCCTGCGGCCACCGTAACAAATGAACGCAAACGTCCTGGCCTAAAGCAACACAGGAGTATTAAGTTGTAGTTCTAGAGGTCAGAAGTTTGAAACGGGCCTCACTTGTCCAAAATCAAGGTGACGGCAGGGCTGCGTCCTTCTGGAGGCTCTAGGGGAGAGTCTCTTTCCTTGCCTCTTCAAGCGTCTGGAGGCCACCTCCATTCCTTGGCTCAGAGCCCTTTTCTTCCATTTCTAAAGTTGACAATGCAGTGCCTTCAGACCGTCCTCTCTCTCTCTCTCTCTCTCTCTCTCTCTCTCTCGCCTCTGCTCCCGTAATCTCATCTCTTTCACTTGCTCGGACCCTCCTGCCTGCAATTCCAGGGACGCTTGTGATTATATTGGGCTCACCCAGATCATCTACAGTAATGGTCCCATTTCTCGACCCTTCACTTAATCATATCTGCACAGTCCCCTTTGCCATGGAAGGTGACATATTTACAGTCACCTGGGGGCTGAGGACGTGGACAGCTTTGGGAGGTCATGATTCTGCCCACCCCAGTCTGCTGTAGCACCTTGGGCTGATGCTTGATTCCTGACACAGCATTAACTAAGCCACTGCCAAAATGGATCAGGCTTGTCACTGGGGATATCAGGTAAGACCCAGCTACTGACCCCAAGCTGCTTGTATAGGACAGAGTCGGCGAATACCAGACATACATATCTAACTATAGTAAATGTGACCCAATTCACAAAGACTTAGGTGAGATACCTCAGAGGGCACATCGGTGCTAAGGGTTAAGACACCCACCCAGATCTGCAGTGGATGTGGGTTGGTTGGAGGACGATGAGTGGAAGTGACCATGCAAAGAGGTGAAGCGTGGTGTCCCAGACAGTGGGGGCTGCCTGATAAAGCAAGAACACATGTAAGACATAGGAAAGCACGTGACCATTGAATTTTGCTACTGTAAAGAGATAAAGTGCTTTATAGCTCCTTGGTTATTCTCTCATACGGACGTTTCACAGATTACCATGGACTCAGGAAATCAGAGTTTACCTACAAAGTTGTGAAAGGATAATGGTGGAATGTTTTCCTCCATTAGTTTATAAAATACTGATTGAGCTGTGTACCTGATACTGGGCTAGAGGCAAAAATAAATATGAAATGGAGTGTCTTCCCTGAAGGAGCTCATGGTCACTGGGTTGGGTAGGTAGGTGGTTGGTTGGGTGATTGGTTGGGTGAGTAGTTGGTTGAGTGGATGGGTGGGTGGGTGGCTGGTTGGTTGGTTGGGTGGGTGGCTGGTTGGGTGAGTGGGTGATTTGGTGATTGGTTGGATGGATGGTTGGGTGCATGGGTGCCTGGTTGCTTGGTTGGGTGGGTTGTTGGGTGATGGTTTGCTGGTTTGTTGGATAGGGGGTTGGGTGGCTGGGTAAGCAGTTGGTGGCAGGAAGCCGAAGGAGACCCATTAGATTTGACATTTCTTGGCACAAGATACTAGTGGTGCATACAGCAAGAAAAGAGCCTCAGTCGGCCAGTGGTGCCCAGGAAATGTTTTCAAAGAGGGCAAGGCTTGGAAGGAGTTGGCCGGTGTGTGCTCGCTCTCTTGTTGTTCTTCTAGCTCCTTCCACCCTCCCATCCACTTACCCTCCTCAGTCGTGCTGGGAATGAAGAGAAGCAGGTGACGTACCCTGCACACTGCCAGCAGTGGAGTAAGGCTGGGTCATACCGGGCCTTAGCCAAAGGAGCAGGGAAAGGGTGATCTGTTACCCATCCCAGGGGCGACATGTAGCTTATGAAACCTTACGCTTCTGTTTACATCCTCACGTGCACATCTGAGTGTTTTAAATTCTTTTTAATTCTGAGTGCCTGGGGGCAGGGAGCTTTCCTTATACTTTTGGTTACTTGGAATGCAGGTCAAAAGGATTCCAATTCAGTGCTGTCTGGACACCCTCACTAGACGCTCATACCCCTTCCTTCCGTTGTCATCGGTAGCTCGCCAGTGCAGGATACACGACCAATACTCAGCACAGGTGACATGAATGAACAGGGGTGTTTAATTGGAACAGGACTAACCTGCTCTCTGAGCTAGTCTTATTTTTGATGACTGAGGAATGAAAACTTGTATTCCTGTACATGAAGACTATGTGCTTTTGTCGTATTTCCACGAGGTTATGGCCTGTGTGTAGAGTTGTTTTTATGTTATTTTATAGATGATAGCATCTCTCGAGATGGAGTTGCAGACTGCATTTCATGCATCGGTTCCCCCGACCATTCATTCTCCCGACGAAGGTCTGTTAGTTTCCGAAGTAGCTTAGTGGCTGCAGGTGAGACGTGTACATAAATCACAGTGATAAAAGTGGTTTTAGCAAGTAATACGTTATTTAAGAAAGTTACAGATACAGTGCGATGGAGCCTCAGTTCAGGGACAGATGACCAGATGACCACCAGCTGATAAATCTGAGGAAAACCTCACGAGCAAGAGGAGGGGTTGGCATCGGCCTTTCGCTTTGATAGTTGGCTCTTCGGAGACATTAAGTGGATGGTGAGGTTGGATCAGAAAGGGAGCGTCAGAGGTCTGAGTGATGGCTGGAAACTGGGGTTCTTATACAATCTGAAAAGCATGCTCATAGCGGCTCCCTGGTATTTGTAACAGACGCATTGGGTGTGCTGGAAATGCTTTGCTTGAGTGCTAGGAATAGCGTCAGTGCATGACACTGTATTAATATCTCAGCCGCCACTCTGTTGCAAACATTATCCCTTTGTCAAATTTAGTTGAAATCAAGTTCACAGTGAAACATGGTTACAGTATGATGCTCAAAGAAAAAAAAAAAAAAAAAGACGTGGTTTCCATCTAGCTACGGGAAATGACCAAAGACTTCTAAATGTCGGGCAGGGAGGGTCTAGCTCAGTGGTAGAGTGCATGCTTAGCATACACGAGGCTCTGGGTTCAATCCCCAGTCCCTCTGTTAAAATAAAACAAATAAATAAAATAAACCTAATTACCTCCCACTCAAACAAACAAACAAAAAGACTTCTGAATGTCAACGCACCTTGTTTTCTAAAGCTGAGCACTCGCACGTAACAGTAATGATTTCCACTCTTGATCAAAACCACACAAAAAGATCTGTATGCTTTGAGCTCAGCGATTCCACTGTATTCCCCAGACAGGTCTGTTTCGCTAATGAAATCTGTGTGTGAGCCACCTTGATAGAGTGCCTGTGACTAAGTCACTTCACAGAGTTCAATAGGTGATTCCTTTTAATCGTAGGAACGTTAAGTTCTGCTGCAGTCTGCATTTGAAAAAATAATAATAATATAATACTTGGGGGTTTAGGAAATAGTGATGCTACTTTTCGTTTCTCTCATTTTTTGAAGGAAATGTGTTTGCAGCATAACTGTCCTGTTTAGATTTCAATATGGGTAAATTTTCCCTTTGTCACAAGCTGTAGTATGAAAGGGAATTGTGAATAGACGCAGGGTCCAATGTGTGTTTTGAATATAACATTAGTTAACACTTTAGCAATCTTGATGATGTCTGTCATACAATACTTTCTGAACTACTTACTTCTGAGAAGCTTCTAAAATCAATTTCCTTCTCCCGTCCATATGTTGTGAATAATTGTGTCAACCTGAAAAAAAAAATGAGTTTACCAAGTAACAGCCCATCTTCTCATTTGAGAATTGAGGAATCATTGTTTCCTTTGGAGCTTCTGGGTCACCTGACAGTGTTCGCGTACTGACTTAATTAGGCTTTTCATCGAGAGTGAGATAAACAAGCAAACCCAAAAATCCCACGTGCCTTTTACACTGAGTAGCCTGTGACCTTCTCAGAGCTGTTAAATGTAGAATTTTCAACTTGGCTTTGAAATACTGAAAATGTCCGCATGACTGCTCTGGAACGTGGGATAGGAACCACAGTTTGAGATGAACAGAGGAGTTACAATTTCCTTGCGATCCTGAACCATCCCCAGGAAACATAGATGGTGGCTCTGAGTTGGTGTAAGTGCACACCTGTCCGTGGGCAGGTGTTGGGTCTCCTGAGGTCAGGGGAGTGGGTGCCCTTGTGAAGGGCCTTCAGTCTGCTCCCTTACCTGTGTCAGGGCAGGGCAGTTGGATAGGAACTCAAGACTGTAGTCTTGCAGATGGTGGTTCTCTCTTCCTTTAATTTTTATTTTTTGGAGCGGGGAGGTAATTAGGCTTATTTATCTCTTTACTTGTTTTTAATGGAGGTACTGGGGGTTGAACCCAGGACCTCATGCATGCTAAGCAGGCACTCTAGCACTGAGCTGTACCCTCCCCCGATTGCGGTTCTCCTGGGGAAGGAGCCACTGGCCCCGCCCCAGCTTCACAGGATGTCCCAGTCAGGGTTAAGCACCTGGGGCCCTCCGTACAGAGAGATGGGTGCCAGTGAACTCACGGATGCTCCTTCCTGACTTCATTGGTGCCTCATCCTTCTTGGATCTACCTCTCAAAGTTGGAGGCCTCTGGGGCCCTGTCCTGCGCCCCCTCCTTTCTTTCTCTGCACACGCACCCTGTGTGATCTCATCCAAACCCGTGGCCTCAAAGAGCACTTGAGAGCTGGTAACACCCATACCCGGTGCCGACCCTTCCTGGGAACGCCCGACTCTGAAAGGTCACCCAGCAGGAGGCTCCCCACTCAACCCCTTCCTCCCTTTTATTCTGCCTAAAGCAGGTAATAAATGTCAATGGACTGGCTACGTTAACTCTATAGACAGCGTCTGCAGAAGCACTGGTCGGTGGGGATGGAAGCTGAGAATCATATTTTCCCGAGTGTTTAAGAACATAGACTTTCTCCACGCACAGAGGCGTGCTTTCAGAACTCCCTGATATCAGCATTGGGGGCACCGCAGCTTCTGGGGTTTCTCATCAGAGTGCAGACTCCAAAGCAGCTGAGTGGCTGGAGTCCGTTTCACTGAGGAGCCACCGCTTACAGCCACTGAGTTGGGCGTCTCTTTCCCTCGTGCAGTCACACAGCTTTCAGAGCAGTGGATACCTTCATTGTAAAAAACAAATAAATAAAAGCAAAAGGCTCTGGTAGTTTATTAGAAGCTGGCGACATTCAGGGTCATTCTTCAGATTTTAGCAAAAGTTTTCACCGGCTCCCCAAGAATGGGCAAAACCTGGCCGGTCTCACCAGTATCAGTGTTTACGTGCCGGGAGGCATCCTGCAGGCTTCTCACCTTTGAAAGAAGCTCACGTGTCATCCTCACTTAGCTGTTGACTCATTCAGTTAAATTCAACCGACAAGCATGCATGTGTTGAGTCTGTATGGTATGGCAGGCACCGGGCTAGTTTCTAGGTGCTAAAGACAATTGACCCGGGGTCCCTGACCGCCAGCAGCTTGTATTCCTTTTTGAGATGGAGGTGTAAGGAGGTGATTTCAGAATGGCAAACTGGTAAGGGAGCTCTGACAAGGGACGGTTGCAGATAGCTCATGCAACCTGGGAACTGAGAAAGCTTGGCAGCAGAGGCTGGCCTTTCTGCAGGCTGATGTTGGGAGGTGCTGGCTGGGAGAAGGAGATGTGGGAAGTTCATTCTAGGCAGGAGTGAGGGGCTTGTGGGTAGCAAAACGCCGCTCATTGTTGCTAGAGATGAAGGTGTGAACAAAGGATGTTGGGTATGTGGCTGAGGCAGTAGCCTACGTCCACACTAATGTGTACAGTACAGTGAATGTGTGTGTGTGTGTGTGTGTGTGTGTGTGTGTGTGTGTGTGGCCATGTGCGTAGTAGTTACATTTAGAGACGAACATTCTCAACAAAATCCAGTATAAGGAAAGGAATGGATTGTTATTCTAGGAACACCGTAGAGGACTGTCATGATTAAAAAGCCAGCACACGCAGGTTGTTTTCTAAGTGCCCTTCGTAAGTGCAGGGTGTGGCTGTTACCCGAGACACGACAAGAACCATGACGGTAGATGTGTTCTACTCACGTGTGTATCCCCATAACCCGACATGTTTTAGGAAATAATTTTTGACTTAAACCGTAAACGAAAAAACACTTGAGTTTCGGTTTGAAGGATGTATTGTTTAACCTCATGAAGACTGCAGGTGGAAGAGCATGGTGAATCCATTGGGTATGGGCGGTAAATCCTTTGCGTACTGGCGATTGATTGGATCCTGGGTTTCAGGGAAAAGAAGGCCTCAAAGCTGGCTCTCCTGTTTCTGGCTGGTGTCACTGGGTACGTGGAGGTTCCCTGTAGGAATGAGGACGCCCAGGCAGAGACTTGTTTTTGGTTGGCATGCGGGGAGGCGTATGCGATCATTTGGTGTAAGAAGAGAGTCAGGGACCAAGACGAACAGAAAAGTCGGGATGGAAGATGGTGATGCAACGAAGCAGACGTGGAGAGTGTGACTGGGGAAGTGAGGACACTAGGGAGGGAAGAGTCAGGGAAGAGCACGGTTCGGAGAAATGACTGCTGCTCAGCAGTCGAGGAAGCTGTAGACCCCACAGGGCACGGCATGTATTACACACGTGATGGTAAGGCGTGTTTTTTCAGTGACAGTGAGGGTCAGGGACGAGATGGTGGAAGAGGAAGTGGAAGGTGGGCAGGATCTCAGATTCTTCTCAGAAATGTGTCTACGCAGAAAGGGTGGCTGTGAAAGGGGAACTTTGTATTGGGGGAGATCGGACTGTATTTCATTCTCCCAAGTCAACTTCAACGGAGTTAAGAGACAAGGGATCATTGAGAATGTCAGGTTTCTAAGAAGATGGTAGGAAATGAGATCTAAAACTTACAAGGAAGCTTGATGTTTGAAAGGAGGCGGGACAGCCTCTTCTCTACGAAGGAGCAGTGACAGGAGGTGCTGGGGAATTGGGGAGCATAATGGTTGGAACTTGAAGACCTTCCCAAAGAAAGCTTTCAGTCTCTTCTACTGAGGAGCTGGGAAAACAACCCACAAAAGCTGCTCCCTGGGTCTTCGGGGGAAACGTATGCCAGCCCCTGACTCAGATTAGTTAGCCGTTTGGTATCTGGCTTAAATCGTCACCCTTGGGGGAAGGTCTAGCTCAGTGGCACAGCGTGTGCTTAGCATGCACGAGGTCCTGGGTTGAATCCCCGGACCTCCATGCTAAATAAATGACCTAATTCCCCCCCCCCAAAAAAAAAAACCTCACAAACCAAATAGTCCCCATTAACTTTTCCTACCATGTCAGTTACTTGAAGGGTGTCCTTTCTGTGTTTGCCTCTCCTTGGACCCTGACTTGAGCAGATCGCTGTTCTTTATTTTTGTCCCCGATCACAGGTGGATGCTAGTTTGACAGAACCTGGACAGTGTCGTCAGCTCTCCTGTCTAGAACGGGTGGGTTTTTAGACTGGAATGAATACGTCGAGGAGAGTGGGAACCACAGCATCTTGGGTGAGAAAGTGTTTGGTGTGAGTTGCACTTGTCACGTGCCTGTTTGTGGCTCCCATCCATCCAGGGAGTCAGCGTTACCTGGGCGGGGAGAGGCCCAAGAGGAGGGAAAAAGACAGATAGACTGTGTCGTAAACGTCTGTGCCCAAATCAAGGAGAAAAATGAGGAGCATGTGCTCTTGCCATTCAAAGGCATTTGACCCCCTGGGTCGCAGCGTTTGTCGGGGCAAGAATAGAAGGCTGGCTTGCAGACAGCTGTTCCCAACAAGAGCCTCCACGTAAATGGCAGAATTGTCTCTGAATTCTCTCTTGCCTGCAGAGATTGAGTAACTCAGCCATCCTCCCTCCGTGACTTCCCATTATGGCCGAGTGCCACCAGGATGTTAAAAGCATGAATTTGACAATTACGTGACCAAACTTTAAATTTAGACCGTGCTCTTTTCTCTGCTCATACGTTTTTGGAAAGAAAGAATCCAGAATCCTTTACCTGTTTTTCTTGTATCTGCCCTGCAGTCTCACCTCCTCCTCTGCTAACCTTATTCTCCTTCACAAACCAACTCAGAGTCTGTTGATTTAGGGCAGGTGTTCTGCGGGAAGAGGAGTGCCCTGTGCTTTCTGTCGGCCCCCAGTCAGTTCTCTGTGGGTGTGTCTGAGCTCTCCTTTGAGACTTGGAGCTTCTGTCGGACAAGAAGAAGCTTGTTGGCATATCTTTGAGCTCCCTTTGGGATTCTAGTCAACAAAATATTAGCAAACAAACTCCAACAACACATTTTAAAAAAAAAAAGGTCATACACAGTGATCAAGTTGGATTCATCCCAGGGACACAAGGATGGTTCAACATACGCAAATCAATCAACGGGATACACCACATCCACAAAAGAAAGGACAGAAGTCACACGATCATCTCGATAGATGTGGGAAAAGCATTAGATAAAATTCAACACCCATTTATGATAAAGCCTGTTACCAAAGTGCATATAGAGGGAACTTATCTCCACATAATGAAAGGCACTTACGACAAACCCATAGCCACATAATACTCATTGGTGATGAGTTGAAAGCCTTCCCTTTGGGATTCTGAGAATAACAGCAGAATCTCGTAATTTGCTAGGCTAGGAGTAGAGTTTCTCAGCGGCACAGATTCTGATACCATCGCTTACTTGCTGTGCAGTCTTGGCCACAGTTTTCCCAACTGTGAAATGGGGTACTTACTTACTTTGCAGAGTAATGATGAGTTAATATCTGTCGTGAGCTTGGGTGATTCCCGGAACACGGTGAACTCCGTCACGATTCCTGATTCTAGTAAGCCACTGCTTGGCGAATGTCGGGTGAGCACATCAGGTGCGCGGGGCTCAGTCTTTGATTCCTGTGAACTTCATGATAATGACATGACATCTCCCAGCAGTTCCTGGGAGAGCAGCGTGCTGGACTTTTAAAGACACGTACATTTTGTATGTATCCTTTTCCATGGCAATCCAGCAGGACGGAGAAGACTCAGAGCCTCGCCATCTGACCAGCAAAGATTGTTGCTCATCAACATATACTTGGAAATGTGGAATCCTGCGCCGTCAAATGCCTTTTCCCGTAGGCAGTGTGTGCACGCATCTCTTAAAAGTTTTTAAATATATATATATTTTTTCAATCATATTAATAATCACCTTATTTTTTAACTCTTTTTATTGAGTTATAGTCAGTTTACAATGTTGTGTCAAATTCCAGTGTGGAGCACTGTTTTTCAGTTGTACATGAACATACATGTATATTCATTGTCACAGTGTTTTTCACCGTGAGCTCCCACAAGATCTCGTATGTATTTCCCTGTGCTATGCGGTATAATCTTGTTTATCTATTGTGCAGATGCCTGTCATTTTTTTTTAATCACTGTTGTTCTAAAAACACTGCCTTCCCCCAGCTTCCCCCAGTGTTAACTTTCTGCATAACCCTCGTACATTTGTCAGGAAATGAAGGTTAGTCCATCGTTGTCAACCAAAAGACGAATTTCCCGCCACGAATGCCCTTTTGCAGTTTCAGGACCCAATCCGCAAGGCCACATTGCATCTGGAAGGGTAGACTGTTCAAAGATGCTTTTCCGTTATCTTAGCATTTTGGTCCATCTTCCCATTTATTTTGTTCTGTTTTATTTTAACCAGGGGGGCGATCAGTGTATAGACTAGCCACTAGTTCAACTCGCCCTTTTTTGTTCGGTAGAAACCACTTTTTGTTTGTTGGTTTGTTTTTGTTGCCGTTAAATTTAAAGTGAGAGTGCTGTGAGCTTGATCTGCTGGAAGGTTAATCAGACACTAACTCACACGTTGAGGCGCCTTCTGCAACTGCTCCGCTAGTGACAGCTTGAATAAACTCTGCCAAGTGATGCAAACTTCTCATTTCTTCGGTGTAAAACCCACGAAGCAGGAATAACAGTATTGGTCAGGTAATTACCTTAAGGTCTCACTGAAAAGATGACGAGGAAGAGTTTTAACTTTCCTAGGAGGCCAGCCACCATAGAAATTGCAAACTGGTAAAGAATTCACATTTGAGTTTTCCCTAACTGTGCATGTAAAACATAACGGGTGCCGGCAGCGGAAAGATCTTGCCCGTATAAGGAATTGAGTCCACAGTCGTCAGCGTTCAGTCCGCAGTTCACTGGAAACTAGCGTTAAGAAATGAAGGTTTGCTTTTCAAAATCCCTCAAACCTAGGTCTCCATCATTTCATTTTTTAAGTTTAAGTGGAATTTATGTCCGTGTATGAACCATGCATCAGTCATGTCCAGGCACTGTCTCCCTGCTCTGAATCTGCATTCTCTTCCAACTTTATTTGACTACTTAATTTTCCATGCCAGTTGTGTGTTGGGAAGGTGTTTGCGAGGAGCTGAACTTGAACCCGCTCCATTCCTCCCCAGCCTAACTTCCCAAGGTTACGATTCCTCTGGGGTCCAGCTCTGTGCTCAGCTAGGTGTAAAGTCCTGGGGAAATACTCCTGGGGAAGCGGCACGTCCGGTTCCCCGACCACGCGTGCGCTCCCGGCTTGAGGGACCCAGCCCCGACCTCCCTGAGCACGAGGCTGCTGGGCTGCTGTCTATGTTTTGCAGGGTCCGCGGGGGGGAGGCCCTGGGGAGCAGCTTCTGTTGACATCGTGGCCCTCTCCCAGCTCACCCCTCCCGGCCCCTCCCAGTACCCGTTTCCTTCTCCGTTTAGTTAATTTGGAATCGCCTTATGCGTACGAAGCTGGTTTTCCCGACTGGAACAGCTATAGAATCACAGCAGTGGTGACAACGGTCATCGTGTGTGCTCTCCTGCCTTTCAGGCCCCGGGGATCATAACCCCATGTCGGACTTGCATCTAACGTGTCTGGACTGCGAGACACAGGATGGTTGTTCCGTGTGCCCAGCTGGTGCTTTCACTTCCTAGGGCTGCGATAACAAATCACCACCCATTTGGTGGCCCAAAATAACACAGATTGGTGTCCTTACAGATGTGAAGGTCAGATATCCAAAATGGGTCCACCTGGGCTAAAATCAGGGTGTCGGCAGAACTGTGTTCCTTTATGGAGGCTCTGGGGGAACGCCTGTTTCCTGGGCTTTTCCAGTGGTGAGAGGCCACCTGCGTCCACTGGCGTGGGTCAGCGCTCTCCATCTTCAAAGCCAGTGACGCAGCATCTTCCAGTCTCCCTCTCTGACTACGGCCCCAGCTGCTCTGACGCCATCTCTCCCGCCTCCCTCTTTCCCTAAGAAGGCCCCTCGTGGTTATATTCGACCCACTCACATAATCCAGAATAATCTCTCCTTTTGTCATATAAGGTACCAGGGATTTGGACGTGGACAATTGAGGGCACCATTCTTTTGTCTGCCACCGCTGGTTTAAAAAAAAAAAAAAAAAAAAGAGGTAGAATAGAATTGGGACTCCCTGACTCCAGTGTCATTGTTGATAAGTCTTTGTTGCTGCGAGATTTGTGTCTCCCTGAGTACAAAGGCGTGACTTGTGCCCACCAGGCAGTGCCGGCCATGTGTCATGCCTGCAGTGACCATGCCGTGTATTTATGTTTTTTTTTTTTCACCACAACAGATAATGTGAAATTTTCACGGACTCCATGTCTTTAAAGCACTTCGTTCTTCCAAGTGGGCTGCCTGACGTTGGGCACTGAAGAGTGCACTGAAGTGAGTACTGGAAAGACGTGCACATTTGCTTCATGCTTCTCCTTCGGTGTTTGTTTTAGGGGGGAAAGCGAACAACTGGGAAGGAGGTATCCGGGTCCCAGGCGTCCTCCGCTGGCCGGGGGTGATCCAGGCTGGGCTGGAGATCGATGAGCCGACAAGCAACATGGACATATTTCCGACGGTGCTCAAGCTTGCCGGGTCGCCGCTGCCTGAAGACAGGTACTGTGACTCATGGGCACTTGCGATCGTCTCCTTCACAGTTTGCAGGCGAGGGCGTTCTGGTTTTGCCTGCTGGACCTGTTATCCATGCCCAGTTATGGGACTTACTGGTGGGTCCGCTGACGTAAAAATCTGCTCCGTCCACCCCATTATCCCAGTGGGAAACAAAGTCAGAGGTGCGATGGGATGTGTGGCCTTTGAGACTTACTGCTCCAGGATCCCGCTGATCAGCTCTGTCTTGTCTGTGCCCACTGTCAGCTCGCCGAAGGGCAGCTGGACCGACGCCCCTTGTAACCACCCGCGTTTCACCCCACAGCTTCCCGCCTGACCCCACTCGGCAGGTCTTGGCTGCAGCAGTGAGAAAGGCAGCTGCTTCCCGCCCTGGTAAGGGCCCAATTTCCCAGCACGTCATCATGGAGCGAGTTCTAAATCCGTCTTTCTCTCAAATTTAGATGCAACGTCGTATGACATGGCCGATGGTTTCTTGTTAAGTGTTATTGCCAATCTGAAGAGTCCTGAGTGAGGCACGCTGATGAATTGTTTTCATTAGTTTGGTGGCAGGCCACCGTAATGGCTGCAAATCTCATTTAAATTCAGCCGCCAGCAGAACCAAGAGGAAATGGGAAACTGGAGACAAAAACAATAGCTCGGCCGGAGCTGAAGTCCGTTGATAGCCTGGCTCCCCTCCTACTGTTGGCAAGCTGGTTTCGTTCTTCATTTTTTTTTCCCCCCAAATTTCTGCTTGAGAGATGCCTTCGTCTCCAAGGGCACACATGCATGCACATGCACCCAAAAGGGAACAGCGGAATTGTAGAGTTCCGTGGTTCTCAAACGTTGTGGTCTCACGACCCAGGTACACTCTTTGCTGATCCAGGAACCCAAAGATGTTTTGTGTCTGTGGGATGTACCTGTCAGTGTTTATCATATGAGCAATTCAACCAGGAAATAAAAGTTTTTAAACACAAGAGCACCCAAGGAGACATTGCATCAGCTCACAGCTGGTGTCGCCACTGGGGAAATCCACCGTAAGCCCCATGAAGCAGTGGTGCTCCAGGAGGCAAAGAATGTTTTGAATTATCGTGAAGATAGTTTGACCTGGTAGACCTCGTAAAAGGTCTCAGGGATCCCTGTGGGTCTCGGGACCACGCTTTGAGAGTAGCTGGTTCCAGGAGAAGAGCAAAGAGCCTAGAGGCGTACTGCTTGGCTTCAAATCTTGGCTTCACTCTTGCCTAAGTGTTTAACTTACTGGACCTTGACGTCTTCTCTTGCAAATGGGTTGTATAACAGCACTGCCCTCAGAGGGTTGCTGTGAGGATGGAAAGCGTGAGAGCATGTCATGTGCAGAACAGAGAACGCATGAACACTTGCTGGTTTTGCTTCGTCCGCCATATTGCTTTTCATCCGCCATGTTGAGAGGTGAGAAGCATTCTTTCCACTTCCACGTTTACTGTTCATCTGGATAATAAAGTCATAAACTCTGTGGCCCAAGGGGACGTCTAAGATCTTCTACCCCAGCCACAGTATTCTCTTTCCACTCAAATGACAGGCAGAAAGCTCGGCAGCTATCACTCGTCAAAATCTTTTCTTATAGAAAACTGAAACTCTCACCCCATGTGTCTGTCTGCTCTTTGGGAATAAATCTCAATATTTCTGTAAGAAGCTCCCACAGAGTGTTCAGGTAGTTTCATTCACTATCTTTTTTTTGTCTCATGGTTCATGACATTAAAATCATCAGTCTCTTTAGATGGTTTTCCATCTAACTGGGAAGAGGCAAGGGAAGGAAGAAGTTCAGGGGCAAAGAGGAAAATCCCTAAAGGGAAGTTTGGTGCTGACACCTCCTACGCGCCCCATTCTGAGGCCGATGGAGGTCAGCCTGTTTATCTGGCACGAGCCCGTGGATGTGGGGAGCAGCCCCCTCAGTGGCAGGCCCGGCTCTTTTATACGTGAGCCAGCGTCATCGGTAGAACCCATTCTGAGTATCGAAGGCTCTTTTCTTGGGTCTCCCCCATTGATGGTCTCACTCAACCCGATGATAGTGTCTCGGGGTTGAGGTCCCAGTTCCTGCAAAATGTTATCACCATCCTGGAGACAGCAGACGTAAGAAAACAGAAATCTTCTTCCAACTTGCTCATGGGAATAAAAGAGAGACAGAGAGAAAGACGCAGTGCATTCATGGGCGAGTGACGTCACTGTACCCCAAGGAAAGTTCCCCTCATGTGCTCTTTTCGGTTACATCACAGTCATCCCCGCGTGACCGAATTTGACCTGAAATTCAAACACAACGTTTCTTGGCACCGAATTGCTAATATCCACATGGCCATCGTGAGTCAGGACACCACAGAGGGTAATCTCACGTTCCAAATTAAAAACAGTCTCCAGTGAACACGGTTTTCACAGAATCAAGCAGACAGCAGGAAAGAAGGCATCTAATTGTGTAGCAGACGCTGTCTCGCAAACTTGCTATGAAAACTTGAATCCGTTTACAGAAAAGGCCAATGCAATGATTCCCACAGAAAACAGCAATGCTTTGTGTCACTTTGAAGGCGTGTGGGCCCCTCTCGCACAAGTCATGATGTTATAGAAACGTGTCCACACCAGCCACACCAAAGGAAATGTGCCGTTTCTGGGCCGTTGGCCACAGTTAAATGTGACTTGCACACGTGGCTTTAAACAATCCCGAGTGTTTTGATAACTCAGACACCATCTACAAGTTTAGCTCAGTGGGGTCACTTTTCATTTTTCATGGCAGGAATGAGCCTGTTTTTGACAAGCTGTCTGTCCACAGCACTGTTCAACTGTGGTTTTTCCATCGCAGTGTGATTTATTGCCTGCTTCCAGGAAAGAGCACGTTAGGTGAAGGATATTTTAAAAAATGAGATCTATCTCTGCATTGGAATAAAAAAAAAGTTTGCAGAACAGACTTTGCTTCCCTCCTTAAAAAAAAAAAAAAAAAAAAAAAAAGACAAATGTCTTGCTAGGGAAGAAAAAAAGTTGGTGAGACTTGGAGTCTGGTTTTTGTCGTCAAATCCCCTGTTGTGTGATCATGGCCCAGGTCAGTTGTGAAATACTGATTTTCAGAAAAGACTTCTGTCTCCTGTGTTCTTTAGGGTTGAGTTTTGTTGGCTTGTGATGAAAAAGAGCTTCAAGAAATGGAGGTGGAGGTCACGTCCGAGGAATGGAAATTCACTCTCACTCTTGAGCCGTCATGGAAAGGCCTTCTGTCCCCTTGGAGGGAGAGGTGGTGGAGGAGGTCCGACCCACCTGTCCTGGGGTTGCCTCCAGCTCAGGTGCTCAGCCCTCCTCCCTTCCTTTCTTCCCACCTGTTTAGTATCTCACCGTCTTCAGGCCTGAGTCTTTCTTCAAAGGCACAACACCTGTCATTTCAGGGTAGAAACAGCCTTTCGCGCAACTTGCCACTTCTGAACACAACTGTCTCTCTTCCCTGTTCGTCTCAGGCAGATAGGAACCAGGCTTGGGAAGTGAGCCAAGTCTGTCTTTTGTTCTTATTTTTAGCTCGGGATAAGAGGATATTTTCAGTTCTGTGGACCTCGGCAGAGCGCGTGATCAATAACTGAGGACTGGGGCTGGAGGAGCAGCGAGGCTGTAATTACATTAGGCGGATTTTAGTGACACCAAAATAAACCACAAAAAAAGAAAAAAAAGAAAAAAACTCAAAGGACATAAGGCCTCTTAGTCTGCAATACGAATTATATCATCAAGTTAAACTTCCAGGTTCTCAATCCTTCAATAATGGAGGAGGACAGAGATGCAGTGGTTTTCATGAGAGGAAGAAATTCTTCAAGTCCAACAGTCTCTTTCCAAGTAGCTTTCTGCCCCGTGTTTCGGTGGAAGTAACCTGATGCTGTCAGTGACCATGTAATTTCCCTAGTGGCTGTGAATGTGTGTTACACTCAAAACAAAATTTTAGGAATAGACTTACCATATGACCCAGGAATCCCGCTCCTGGGCATATATCCAGAAGGAACCCTACTTCAAAAAGACACCTGCACCACAATGTTCATAGAAGCACTATTTACAGTAGCCAAGACATGGAAACAGCCTCAATGTCCATCGACAGATGACTGGATAAAGAAGAGGTGATATATTTATACAATGGAATACTACTCAGCCATAAAAAAACAGACTTTTTTTTTTCTTTAATTAACCTCCAAATAGCCTTAATTTCCTCACTGCCAGTTGTCTATGGTTATTGTTTGCCACTAGAATGTTATCTGGTTGGTGTAAACATCCACCATAGAAGAGGTATATTTACTTTTTATACCCACGTAGAGGAATATATTTACTTTTCAGGGCATAGCAGTATGTGTCATGGGTGTATGTCATATATAAATGTATGCAAGAGTCTTTACATCCTCAGGGCATTTAATGTCATCATTGTTATTATTTACAGATTCATTCATTCAGACTTAGGACTTCGTTTTCATTGAAGTCTATCCAATTCGTGTTGTCCCGTGTTATGTATTACCTTTTTTTTTTAACCACAGATTGTCAGGAATTCTTATTTTTGATAGACCTGGAGTTTGTGAATAAACTGTTTGCCAAGGCACTAGGCAGAAAACTGGGTGTAGGAGAAGTCGTGGGGAGGGCAGTTGAAAGCATGACACCCAGTCAGCTGGGCGTGGTTTACATTGGCCCTTACAACACACAGGACGTTGGATAAGTCACTCCGTTTCTTCGTTCCATCATCCTGAGGTGATAATAGTCCCAACTCACGGAGCTCCTTAGAGGATGACATCAGCTGATTGCTGAGCCCAGCTGGCCTCCCCGCATTGCATATGGCGCCCAGCTGGGTCAGCTGGTGTT
This sequence comes from Camelus bactrianus, assembly GCF_048773025.1. Taxonomy (NCBI): domain Eukaryota; kingdom Metazoa; phylum Chordata; class Mammalia; order Artiodactyla; family Camelidae; genus Camelus; species Camelus bactrianus. The sequence continues at coordinate 4,361,564 of NC_133575.1, forward strand.
CTCAGCGCCGGTTGCTTAATTACCCCTTTGTAGCTCTCTCATGCTCTTGTTGGCAGGAAGGACCACTCAGACATCAGGACGTTGTGGCCGCCTGGTAACCACCTGGTTTTTCCCGCAGGATCATTGACGGGCACGACCTGATGCCCCTGCTCCGAGGGGACAGCCAGCGTTCGGATCACGAGTTTCTCTTCCATTACTGCAACTTCTACCTGAACGCCGTGCGCTGGCACCCGCGGAACAGTGAGTACACGCCTCTTTCTTTGCAGCCTTCTAGAGCTGCGTGCAATCGGCACTGTGGGAATAGAACAGATCGCAGGAGGACCTTGCTCTCACGAGGCCAAGACCTGCCTGAAGGATGCTTGGTTTTGATTTCCGCTTCCTCCACCTCCTCCTCCCTTCTTCTCTCATGCCTTCTGGTTCCATGGTCGTCCAGGTGGGACATCATCGGAGCACGGCCTCCGCCCACCTTTACACCAGGGCTGGCTCCTCTCTCCTGGGAGGCAGGGGAAGCCCCGGTTCCCAGCAGGCACCGCAGCCCCTTCCCTCCTGCTCCGCCAGCCACTCAGCTTCACGTCCTGGCCCTGCCTGCTCCCGGAGTCTCAGCCGACCCGCCGCTCTGCTCTGGGCATGCCTGTGGGGTGTGCTCTTGGCTCCCTCTGCCTGGAAGGACTTGCTCTTCCTTCCGCGTTCATGCTTATCAATCCCCCCCACCCCAGCCCCCCGAAGCGCCGTCTGCTCGGCCTGCACCTCCGCCCTCCTGCAGCTTTGCACCGTGGCTCTGCGTGGCTTTGCACCGTGGCTCTGCGTGGCTTTGCGATGTTTACCTCGCCGTCCCTCCCGAGCCTCCCTCGGAGGTCGGGGGTCGTGACTTACCGATCTGTATGTGGTCTCGGCGCGTGTGTATGTGCTAGATACAAATGCTTCGGTGTTACCCTGGCTCCCAAACCAGGTTTTTTTGTTGTTTGTTTGTTTGTTTTTAATCATGCCCTGTATCAGTGACGGGATCTACTTTGGGTTTTCCGGTTACCAGTCACAGAGTTGCATTTCTCACAGGCATTAATGGGCACGAGGAACCAAGTGACCATTCTACATGGAGGGAAAGGTTCCACAAATGGTTGTCGTGTATTTAAACTTAGAATTGCAGTTGGGTTCACATCACTAAGGTGGCTTGCAGTCTGTGGGGATCTCACGATGGTTATACCTATGCTCGACGTGGGTGTTGCTGTTGGATTTTGAGTTCCCTCTTCAGAGGTGAAAGGAAAGTCCCGTTTGCTCTAGTGTGCCTTGGGGTTCTGCTCCCAGACGCAAGATTCTCGCAGAATATCTTGTAACCGCTGCCGCCCCCGGCGGGTGGTGCATTCTTAAACTCACATGATGCTCCTTCAAACTGGTTTTCAACGCAGTCCCCTCCCCACCCTGCTCCCCCAGCCCGTGTACCAAAGACGTCATGTAAAGAGCAGCTGCTCCATTTTTTTTAAAGTGGAAAACTATAGCCCTTCCACGGAGACCATGCCAGGTTCACCCTGCAGGGTTTATGCTTCCAATCTGAGCAGCTTCCTTGAGACATTTTCTGGAAGGAGACTATGGCAGAACCACACAGGCTTACAGATCTAGACCCAGAAGGGTCCTGGTTACCTAGCTCATCCATGTGTCCATCGTTCCTACCACCTGCAGGAATGCTGTCTCTTTTTTTAGGTGAATTGGCAGCAAGTAGCTCTGACCCGTCTCATCCATGAGAGATGTGGCCCTCCCCACTTCCTTTGAGACGGAGCCCGCGAGGGACGTAAAGAACAAAAGTTTCCATGACTGTCGGCGGTTGAAAGCAGGGTGACATCACATCCTGAACCGTTGCAAAACTGCATTTAAATAAAGCCGACCTCCCCGCCTCCAGCCCCGACGCCCTCAGTTAGAGAAGCCGGAAGGAACATATTGGATCAGGGGCTGGAGAAACACATTATGTGGAGGAGGAAAGAGAGAAGGGACAGGAAGAGACAGAAAATAGGAGTAAGTGAGAAAAACAAGACCCAGATTCTGATAGGCAGCTGGCCCTGGGATAAAATTTGCTTCGAAGACAGACACAAGCGACATTCCTTCTTATGCAGTTCCTTAGAATCTCCTGCCTGGAACCAGCAGCCAAAGAGGGGCCACGGCAGCATTTCAGTGCTGGAATCACTCACCTGGCCATGGGGTCTCAGGAAACCATGGCTTTTACGAGTCGCCTGATCTACTTCTCAGGGTGTCCCCGAAACTCAGTCCCAGGGGGAGCTGCCTCAGCTGTCACACTGTCCCACGTGGCTTCGGGGCTGTGTCCTCCGTGTTTTCATCTGTCCGTTTGTTGTGCGTGTATGGACTTGGCACCTGCTGGGTGGAACCTTCTAGGCTAGGCTGGGCTGGGCACCTGTCCGGGAGCTTTTTACATCTTAGCTCTGGATGGGCTGCAAGCCGTGGGAAGGGCTGGGAAAAAGCAGCTGTGTAAGGTAAGGGTCACTTGTCCTGTTGACTAAAGAAGACAGACATATTCAGCTGAGGTCATGTCAGATCTACGCTGCTGGCAGGGCGCCGTCCGTCAGCACTGGATGACCCGGCGGACACTTTCCGTAATTCTTAGGGTTAAGAGGGTGGCCCCCTGACCTCCAAGTGCTCTGTTAGGAAAGAAGAGAGGATTTTACGGTCAGGGTTTTGTAACCGGCAGCAGTGAGGTGCTCAGGAGTCTCGCCAGCCTGTTGTGAAACCACTGCTGACTTGAGGTCGGCCGCGCGGGGAGCGTCTGCGCCACGGCCACGGCCACGGCAGACACCGTGGATCGCGGCTCTGTCCCTCCCTCGGAGACAGCCAGCTCACCAGCGCTGCCCTGGTTCCGGGAGACTGGAGCTGGCTGGAAATGCCAAGATCCAGTTCCCATTTGTCTGGATTAGTTGGAAGCTTGGATATTACGATTCCAGACTTACTTTTCCAAAAACGTAGAGCCAGAAGGCTGTTTCCACCCTTCCCAAAGCTGAATCCCTTTCAGCTTTTATATACAATGCCTTCTCTGTAATTTAATAATTCTGTGTTTCTAATGATTCTGTCATTTACTTGTCTCTGCAAATGGTGTAACTTCATCGTCATCTGAGAGCGTTATTTCCATTACGTGTTAGAAGTCACAAGAGCATTGTCATAATGTGGATAACTTTTCTTGCATTACAGTGGGAATTTTCAGTTTAAATTTACTATTCAATATGTATTTTAAAATTTTGGCTTTAACTTTTGACGTACAAACCAGTGTTACTAAAAATTAAATGCGAAGGCAGCTTGATTTTATGGTAAAATTTATCGCAGAAGACTGGTAGATATGTGACTCTGGGATTCTGTTGCAGATTTTTGAACGGATGGATGTAAGTCTGTAAGTTACATGCTTGCATTAACGTGACGGCCCCCCAGACCAGCTGATCATACAGAAATCCACGAGGGTTAGTCATTCTGGGGCTGATCCCACAGAACCTCATAAATCTGGCTGCTTTTTCCAACTCAGGTTTGTTGGAAACTTCTGTGATTTTGTTTTAAAGCATCCTTTGAAAAATCACAACAGTGCACCTGAAACTTGCATAATTAAGAGAAAAGGAAAAACAGTAGACAATTTTGTCTTCCAGAAAAATTGAAAATTTAAAATCACAAGAAAAAGCAGTAAGATATTGGAATTCATCCTAAAGGAAAGTGTTTCTAAAGCAGTAAGATATTCGAATTCATTCTAAAGGGAAGTGTTTATAAAAGGTGCCTTCTTTTCACAATAAGAAATAAGTGAGGTTTAAAATCAAAAACAGCATTACCGTGGTAATTGAGGGGAAATGCTTGCTTTGTTCAGCATCTAAAATTTTCACAAAGGTAAAAAAAAAAAATTTCGCCTCTAAAATACACATAAGAAAAGAGACAAGATTCTGATTACAGCTGTTGAGGTGTCGGGACCTAACCAGTGCAAGAAAGGCTGTGCGTGGCTTTTGTCTTTGCTAATGATTCTGCTGGGTGTTCACTGGATGCCTGTCTTTGTGTGATTGTCTGAAATTGGATCCAAAGGGTCAGAGATAATACATGGAGGTTCTAAAACTGAACAGCTGTGGGCTGTGCCGTTTTCAGGTGAACGCTTGCGGAAAACTGTCCCGTACTCCAAGTTAGTTTAAGGAGGACACACTCTCACCCAACCACGACTTTTGTGGCCATTAAGAAAAGCATGTCTGTGTAAATCCCTTCGAGGCTGTGTTTTTGAAGTCTTAGGATTTCGTTGTCCTTTTTGAAAACCTCGCCCAACGGCTGCATTCCCAAGCACCTTGGACCTTTCCGATATTCACCCCCTAACTCTTTTACCTGCCTTCTCAGCCCAGTATCGAGGGATGGGACGCGTGCCCGTAATTGCAGAAACGCAGGGTGACGTGTCCCTGGACGGACGCAGGCTCCCTGGCGATAACCTAAGAGGAGGGGTGACGCGGGAGGGTGGAGAAGGCTTCCCTGGAATTGTTAAATGTTTATGCAGTTTGTTTATCTCATCGTCCGTCCGTCTCTCCAGCCTCGGATGTAACTTCCTAACCGTTCATCTCCTTTCATGGAAAAAACCCTCCTAGGTGGATTTTTTTTCTCCCCCTTTGTCTATTTAAGATATATTTTCGTACCGCCCTTCACATGACCTGATACGCAATATTAGACCGTTTTTGAAACCGATACATACTTTTTGACTAAAGTTTTCACGTGTCTGAGCTGCGATGACACTGCTACTTGGGTGAAAAATGTGGCAGCCACAGCTTCTGTTCGTTTGTCCCGATGCAGACCTGCTCCCTTGTAGACACAGAATACATCGACATGGGAGTTTCTTTCCGGAATGCCAAAAGCCGCGTTCCTGAGCGCTCTAACGCAGCCTTCGGTCTTAGCTCAGCACCGTCTGATTCCAGTCTCCTGCAGGCCTCCTCTTCTGACCGTCCCCCCTTCCATACTCACTCCTGTCAGCTTACCGATTTGCTGCAGTATCTGGCACACCTCTTTGCTTGGATGTCGACACGGGACATGTCTCCGTTCTCCCCGGATGCCGGCTTACTTCTGACTCCGTCCTGGTTCACCTCGGTCCGCCAGCAGAGCTGGCGTTTTCTGTGGGGACGTTTCGGTTCTAACTGAGGAGTCTTGTATTCCATGAGTATTTGGGCCTTCGTGCATTTGGATCTTCCCTACAAGAATGTTTCGTAGGTGGTTTTACGCGTCTCCCTTTGTTTGCTCTCCCTCTCTTGAAACGTGTCATCTTTTCCACGTGACCGTTCTGTATCGTTTGAGGACACACTTGGTAACAAGAAACAAGGACATTCCGCCCTGATGTTGCTTCCGTATCTACTCTCCGGCAGACTCCATGCTGGCAACAGGCAGTTTGCACTTGATCCTCCGAATTACAAGTGATCTTGATTAGTATTCGTATCAGGTTTGGCTATAACAGAAAACAGAGAAACAGGGGCTCACGTCAGAGGGAAGGTTCTATGTTGGAGATGATGACAGTGTCCGCCCAGGGTCAGCAGGATGGAGGAATGGATGGAAAAGATGAGAGGAAAAGGGTGCGTGCCTCCTACCTCCCATGGAGGGTGTCCTGCAGGCCAGAAGCTGGTCATCTGGGCACACCTAGCATCACGGGAGGCTGGGCAGTGTAGCCTTCATCGTGGCTGTCCCTGTGTCCTGCGGACATGACCGTGGGAGGCTGGCAGTACTTAGCAGTGTCTCCCAAAGTTATTTACACATGAGGAGGCAGAGGTTTGTAAAGTCACGTAATTGGCATACAGTCCACGGGGTTGAGCGCAAAGCTGGACTCGAAACCGGCCACCTGCTCTCGGTCTGCCCTGCGGTAAACTGGAACTTCTCCACCCAAAACCATGAGTTATTTTACTCACAGTCACAGGGATGATTCTTCCTCCTGAGTGTCTGTCTGGCCGTCTCCGTGGGCTGTTTCTGGAATTCGTCCCTGTCTTCTTACTCCCTGAGTCCCGCCATCCTTGGGGACATCGGCTCTGGTCTCCCCTCAACCGACTCCACACCCTGATCCGCACGCTCCCAGCTGCCCGCCTGTCCACCCCTCACGCCCGTCCATGCTCATTCTGTCCTGAGGCCACGGGGGCTTGTGTCTGCTGTGTCAATTCCTTGGGACTGCCCATTTTCTGATGCCAAGAGACCCCGAGATGGATGTACCTCCTAAGTCTCTGACTTCCTCGCTCATTTATCTGCCATGACCAGTGCCCCCAGGCAGCCTGCTTCTCTGCCTGGCTGGAGGCAGTGTTGGGCACTGACGGGTTTTCGGCAGGATGCTCCAGGTGGCTCTGCAGGAGAGACACACAGAACGCACTGGGCTTCCTGCCTGCCCCTCGCCGGCTTTCCTGACAGCTGGCTGCTTCTCCCCTCTCTTCCAGTCCCTTCCTGCTTGTCCCATCACCTCATTCATTTATTAATTCACCCAACACATTGTATTGACCATCTGTTCTACATAAGGCACTAGATACTGGGGATCTAAGAGGTGCATTGACCATCTATCCATGTAAGGCACCAGGTTCTGGGCATTTAAGACACGTGAGAGATACATTCTTGTGTTCAGAAAGTGAATAACCTAGAAGGAAATAGAGGCCGCAGACCGTGAGAGACCTCACGGGCTGAATGCGTGCTGAGAACTGCCAGAGGAGCAAGGACCCGCTCATACCTTCTGTCCGGGGATCCACACAGGTCACAGAGGAGGCGTGGCTGCAGGGCCTTGAAGGATGGGTAGGAGTTCAATGTGCAGAGGCCAGAAGGGAAAGGAGCCGGGTTTAGCATGCCTTGGGTACCCGTGTTGTGCAGGATTCATATTTGTACCCCCCAAGTGCAAAACAGAGGCTTCGTGAAAGGGAGAGTTTTGATGTCAGGCGTCAGTTGGTGGAGCTGGGGTGGTTCTGCCTTTAAATTGACAAGCAGCTGCTTTTGGCCACAGCCCTGAGCTTCTGCGTCTTCCTTCTCCCTCTTTTCCTGTGGCGAATGTCCCAGTGCCCCCAGCTGCGGGAAGCTGGCAGGCGTGGATCTATAATCCCCAAGCCCAGGGCTGCACCTTTGAGAGTCCGGGCGGCAGAGATGAGTAGAGATGAGCCTCAAGAGTGAAGAAAAAGGGCACCTGGGTCCACAGATCTCTGGGATCGTGTGTGACGACACTGGTGCCCCAGGTGGGTCACATCCTGAGGTCTTTGGGCCAATGAAAAGACTGTGGCGTTGGTCCAGGGTGGCTGGCTCAGGACAGAGGAACGATGTTTGAGGGTGTATCAGGGAAGCAAGGAGGTCTCCGTGAGCTTGGGGACCGTGGCATGGATTTTCAGACACTGGTTCAGAAGATGAGGTCAACATGACTGAGGGGACGAGCTGAGGGTCCCAGGGGTGTGGAACGCGTCACTCCTAGTGGGAGAACAGAGCAGCATTTGAAACGGTCCTTGTAGAACTGCAAGATGGCGCGCTGTAGTGCGAAACAGTGCTGAGACTGAAAACCCCAAAAATCTGTGTGTGGCTCCTAGGATATATACACGGAATTCTCCAAGCATCCAAGATAAATCTTGCCAAGACTAGCAGATGAACAGCATTCATCAAGGGAAGTCTGAATCTGGGTGATGAATTAAGAGCCCATGTGTTGAAGCCATTTCAGTGTAGTTCTGCATATTCTTTAGGAATCCTTCGTTGGGGGAGGGAAGTGTGTCAAGACTCGGATTACAGCAGCAACAGATGTAAGACCAGGCAGAAGCCAGCGTTCTTCTCTTAGATAGACGGCAGCTTTCTATACAGAGCTGACCCGTGGGTGGTCTTCGCGGTGCACTGGCCACTGGAATGAGAGCTTTACTTACAGGAATGCACGGTTGATCCCCAAAGGGAGGCCCTGAGGCAAGGACTCTCATTACCCTAATTTCTCAGAAAAGGAGGCTGGGGCCCAGAGAGGGTAGGGTGTCACACAGCTAGGGAATTGCAGAGCTGGGATTTCCACCCACACTGTCAGCACCAACAGAAAAGGGGTGGGAGAATTCAAACAGGTCACCCTCGCCAAGACAGCAGGACACTCGGAACAAAGGGTGTCCGCCGGTGATGAGGGTCGAGGCTCCAGACCCACGGGGTTACCCACACGAATAGAAATGCATTTGGAAAAGCGGATCTCTGTTAGGCAGACTGAAGCATCTTATAAATGTATCTGCAGAGGGGGCTTCCAACACTGGTGGATGGCGTTGGCTGGAGGAGTAAGAGAAACAAGATGTGTGTGATTTTTGTACCCCAAAGAGGCCCTCCGGTCACCCACAGAGGATTCCCCTTTAAAACGCTGGCCTGAGCCCCTGCCTTCTGGCCACTGCATTGTCTGTCTGTCTGTCTGTCTCTTTGTCTCTCTCTGTTGACTCCCGTGCTACAAGTCTCACATAGCAGCGTCAGGCCAAGAAAAGCCAGTGTGTCTAACTCTACTTTTATAAAGACATCTCTAACCCCCCAGAAGGAGGGAGGCCTGAAGGCCCCGTGCCCCGTTCTCCACTGTATTTTGGAAGAGCGCGACAAACACACATCCTGGCCTCCCCACTAGTTCTGCACGGCCACGGTCATCTGACACGTGCGTTTTCCCTTCTTCTGAGCTGGCCGTTCGTTCACTCTTCCAAGTCTCCAAGACTTAAGGAGGACCGCACATCTCACTCTGGCTTCTGATTTCTTTCATTCACAATAAGATATGTCATATTTTATAGTTTAGCTCTCCGATGGTCTACGAGCAGGGAGACACAGAGCTGTGCTGCAGTGACCATGAGCCCTGAAATCTCAGGGGCTCGAGCCAGCAAAGGTTCATTCTCACACGGACATTGCTGAGGCTCACTCACCCTGGGCACTGTTGGCATTTGGGGCCAGGTGATTGTCTGTGGTGGGCTGGGGACAGGGGACAGCACCCTGGCCTTGACCCACTAGACACCAGACACCAGTAGCAACGTCACTCCTTCACCAGCAACTGTGACAACCCAGCTGGCCTCCGGACATGACCAGATGTCCCCACATGGTGGCCCCCAGTGCAGGAGAGGGTCCAGGAGGAGGGGCCTCGGGCATCCTGAGTCCCACAGGGACACAGGCCCCACCGGCTGCAATGTCACCAGCAGGAGAGGCAGTGCTTCTGTGTTGTGGAACTGGGAAGGACACGTCCCGCTCTGTCCTCACTGGGCAAGAACTCCCCGAGTGGCCTCATCTCACTGCAGGGATGTTGCAAAAACGTGTGGGAGCAGGTAGCTTACCTGGGGGCTGGCTCCGTGCTCTCCAGGAGAGAGGAGGGGTAGTCTTATGTTTGTGGCATCAAAGTTCCAGGTTGGGGGCACCTTTCTTCAGCCCCCGTGGGCTCAGAGTGCCCGGCGGTGACGTTTGGCGTGTCCAGTCGTCTGCTGGGGTGCGTCATTTATATTCCCGAGGTACCGATCTCATCGCCAGAGGGACAGAGACAAAATGCGGCCTTGGGGACCGTCTCCAGGACAGCAGGAGTACATCTGTAAGGCACGGAGCGCGACCCCACTCAGAAACGTCACGAGGAAGCGTGATGCTGCATACGGATGCTCACGTCTGTCCGTTGCGGGACACCGCACGTTTCACGTGTGGAGTTTCAGCCCCTTTCTTTACAGAGGAGCGGCAGCAGCCCAGGGGCCTTTCTGTCTCTGTTTTTGTTCTTTGTGCTCATTTCGGGGGCTTGTCTGCCGAGTCACCTGGAACCCTTCCCTGTGGCCAAGTACCCGCAGCCCGGACGGGACGGAAATCACAGAGGGTGTTCCTGTTTCAGGATCACGCAGCCCTGAGGTCCCCAGAGAATCCCACAGCATCCGAAACTCCTTGATTCAGTTTATCTCGCAGTTCATTTTAACACTGATGAAGTAGCTGTTTTAGGATTCCCCTTGGAAGCTGACGAATGCAGGGCCCAGCTTAGCTGTCAGGCTTTTCTCGCTTAAATTCCATTTTCCTTTTGGTCAGAGGACGGTCAACTTTCTTTTCTCTTTAATCAAGTCATTTTTTTTTTAAGAGATGATTTTACATAAAAATATCTTTCACCCGGTAAGTGCTGAGGATCACGGCATTTTGTATGCCAGTAACAGAGCCCTCTCACGGTATTATGTCACTGACAGCTTTGTCCTTTAATCCTGACAATTATTTCTCCTAAATTTCAGAGCATTTTTAAAACCTCTGCCAAATTATTGTTCCTGTCACTACTTAGAATACATTTTTAAAAATCCCATTTAATTTCCCCACATTGTCACTGTAAAATTTAATAACTGCTTCTTCTGGTCCCTGGACCTCAATTACAAATGAGTTTAAGATCCCTTCGTGGTCAAAATATTTATCTGTGACAGGTGAGACAGAAACAGTCTTTTTTCAGAGTAGACTGGAATTTTAGCAATCGAGGAAACAATTTTTCAAAACCTCAACTTTTTTCAGTAGTGTAGAGAGAAATTCAGGATGAAATACGTCATCAAAATCATTTTGGAAAATGAGACTAAATCTGCCCGTTAGAAATGAAAGGTGATACCAGGTGCCTCCTGTCTTATCCCATGATTTACCAATTCGCTCTTTTCCACTGAAATGACACCCTGGACAATGTCGACGCCTGGGTTCCTGGTGAACCACAGACCAGACCCTGAAGTGAGGACTCCTATCTTGTAAACCAACATTCAGTGAAGTGCAGCTCTGTTTGTCTCACGTGACCAAATCCAGAGCTGTCTAAAGAAATAATACAGAGAAGACACAATCTACTCTTTTTTATTAAAAGTTTTTTTTTTTTTAAATCCAAGTTGGGCAGTAAAGAGGCAAACGCACGAAACAGATTTCTGGAAAAGTTAATTCTGAATTCTGTGCTTGTCCGAGCTACGTGGCGATGCTGTGGCCCCTCGAATGTCAAGCTCGAAACACCCTCCAGATCTGCAGCCCTCGGAGCAGGAGCAGAAGAGTCTCCCCCCGACCCCCACCACGCGCCGTGCACGCCTCTGTCTGTAGCAGCCTTGGCCCCGCTGACCCGGCTTCTCCGTGGCTGTAGCTTCTTGCTGCTGAAAAGGCTTCTTTCTGAAACCGATCTGGGCCTCAGGGGAAGGAGAGAAGTGGGTGGATGTACGGACTGTCAAGGGAACCCACTTCGTCTGTAAGCTCCCCTGGGGAGGGACAGCGGGCCCTGCAGTTTCTCCTCCAGCCTTGCTCGACCGCGGGTCAGCCTGAACTCCTCCTTAAAAGGCAGGTGTGCTGAGCACCTGTCGCTTGTGTACATTGACAGGGATGTCCTGTGCTGCTTCTGCCAGCTTCAGTGATCCGCATAACGGATTCCTTTAAGTATAGATTCATCGTTCACGTCGCTTGTCTGGGCTTCCCGGTTCTCCTCGGAAACCAGAGAGGCTGCCTTTCCCTCGAATGTGCATGTCTGAGGTCAGGGGCTGTTTCGGGGCACGGCAGACACCCGTGACGATGGCTTTCAGTTGATTCCATTAATTTATTTTCCGTCTGCATCCGTGGGTCCCTCAACACCTGTAATTGCAAAAGCCACCGTTTGCATGATACAAGCAAACGATTGAAGTGAATTATGTAGGTGTGTGGTGCTCTGTAGTGGGAAAGCCTCTGTGGTTGTATGTGACAACGCTGTAAGGATGGAGCAAAACAAAGGACATTTTCAGGGAGGAAGGGTATATGTGGCTGAACTGGTAGAGCACGTGCTTAGCATGCATGAGGTCTTGGGTTCAATCCCCAGTACCCCCTCTAAAAAATAAATGAGTAAACCTAATTACCTGCCCACCAAAAAAAATAATTTAAAAATTTTAATAGGACATTTTTAGTACATGTTAGCTGTCTGTTTTTATCTGCCACCTTTTTCTACCCAGGAAACAGTTTGTAGACCTCTGTCAGGGGATGTGTGGTTAGTAGTCAGTTCTCAGGAAGTCTTATCTTTGTGGAATAAACAGGAGATCAGTCCTCTCACAATTATTTGTTGGCAAATCCCTTTTTTTCTAAAAATGTCAATATTGGGTATCTCAGGGAGCACAGAACTTACATTTTAAAACCTATTTAAGCACTCCGCCCTCGGGTGGACTTGGGATTTTTAACACCTTTATTAAGTATGCATTTATCACATACACAACATTAAATTCCGATTTAATCATTTTCAGTAAATGTACAGAGTTTTCTAACTGTAGTCAAAATCTAATGTCCAAATGTTTCCTTCACCCCCAAAAGATCGTTTCTGTAAGCCAGCTGCAGTCTGTCCACAGCCTCACTGAATTCTGGACTGGATTCATTTGGACTTTCTCAAAGCCAAGGAAATCGAATGTTAACCGAGGTCCTAGCGTGTGTAAGATCATTCCTGAAGGCTGTGTGTGTGTGCTGTGTACCGAGCCTCACCTCCGTGTCAGCCTGCAGCCTGCCTCTTCCCTCTGCTTTGTTTTAAACAAAAGTACAGGCTGCGAGCTTTGAACGTTGAAGGTGGAGAAGAGGGCCCGCGCCAGGAGCGGAGTCTGTTAGTTGCTGTGTGTGTCTGCTGACTGCCTGCCCTCCGGCTCCCAGCTGGGACGTTGATTCGGCTAAAATGACAGTCCTCTTACAGTTCTCTGCTCAAACAGTTAATAAGCTTTTTTCCTTTCTTGCCAGCACTGCCTCTCCCAAGAAATTAGGGATTGAGGAAAAAGAAGGAAGAGGGAGAGGGCAATAAGAGAGAGAGATGGATTCTGAAAAAGGAGAAAATGCCGGGGTTTTTGATACGGCTGAATTTGTACCGTAACAGCTACTCCTTTATCATCTTCTTTTATTGCTTCTCAGTTAAATAGCAGCGCATGTTTTTGTTTTGTTTTGTTTTAAGCTGTTGTTCTTACTCTTTTGAGCCTTAAGCATGAGAAATTCATTTCATCCAGAATCGACAGGTCTCTGCCTTCTTTAAGCACCAGCAGTGTGATTTCTGTGCATGCTCTGATTCGGGTGAGTGTGACCTAGTCCCCACGATGCCCACTTCTGTCCTTGTCAACCGCAGGCACGTCCATCTGGAAAGCCTTTTTCTTCACACCCAACTTCTCCCCCGAGGGCGCCAACGGATGCTTCTCCACACACGTGTGTTTCTGTCACGGACGACACGTCACCTACCACGACCCGCCCTTACTCTTTGACCTCTCCAAAGACCCGCGGGAGAGAAACCCGTTAACTCCGACATCCGAGCCCCAGTTCCGGGAGATCCTGGAGGCCATGCAGCAGGCGGCAGACCGCCACACCGAGACCCTGCGAGACGTCCCCAATCAGCTGTCGCTGGGGAACATTATCTGGAAGCCGTGGCTTCAGATGTGTTGCTCCTCGCCCAGCCTGTCTTGCCAGTGTGACAGAGAAAAGCAGGACGTAACAGGGAGCCGCTAGCTGTGTGTGTCTGAGGACGCACCGTGCCCGCCCCACCAGCTACATGACGGACGCACACTGGGAGCCACACTGGGTAAAGCCGGCCCGGGCAGCACCTGCAATTTGGATCATCCTCTGTCTTATCACGTGGAGACTCCGTCAAGAGCCCCGCAGTTACCCCATGGGGTAAATAGAGGCACGGATGTGAGAGTTCCATCCTCCATGGCCAAATGCAGGAGAGGGGATTCCACTGGGTATGTCCGACACCGGTGCAGACAGAGCGTAGCAAGGTGCACAGCCCACCTCTACACCTCTCAGCCAACGTGTATGATCCACGGCAGGAGGTGTCACTTACCCGACAAGCTGACGTGGGGAGGGTGTAGCTCAAGTGGTAGAGAGCATGCTTAGCATGCGGGCGGTCCTGGGTTCAGTCCCCAGTACCTCTAAAAGTAAGTAAACAGACTTTACCTCCTCCCCCCCACAAAAAAACAATAGTAAAAGAAATTTTTTTTTTTTAAAACTCTGTTTAAAAAAATAAAAGGTATGAGCTGATGTGATGCTGTGGGCACTGTGATTCTCACAGAGGTCACTGATGAAAAAGAGAATGACGTTTAAAAAGTGCTCTCTGTGGCTAACATACGCAACTTGATCATGAATAAAAGACTGCTTATTAAACAATAATGGATGATGGTGAGTTCCCGCTTGGCTATTGGAAGGCCATTACTGTCAATATTATTTTCAAGACGTACGAAATGCTATCATGACATCTACTGTTGTGTATACGTAGTTTCTTCAAGAAGTTTGCAGTATTTAAAATCTGGAACTAGAAGCTTATTACTGTTTATGTAAGAACAACAGAGACTCACAGACAGATTTGTTTGTGCAGCAGACTTTGGGTGGAACCCCTCGGGAACAATAATGCCAAGGCAGATCTCTTCTGTACAAATTTCTGTCCCATAATTTATAGCATTGTATTTGGGTTCTACTATTTCTTTGGGGAACGGAGGTTCTGAACTGAAGGACCACTTCAGCGATGCTACGGTTCAAGGAGTCCCTTGTGATGTAATTCAGAATCATCGGCGTGGAGAATGTACGATATTTTGTGTGGTGTCAGGGGGACAAGCAATCCATGATCCTTGCCCATAACCATGACATCCTGAGTTCTCGCAGAATTTAGTGCTGAGAGAACAATAGTTAATGTCGATACTTGTGTTTTGTGTGGTCTGATCCTGTGGCTAAGAAATATCTATTCCTGGAATCCGCCATGAGATGTGCACTGTTGTTTAAATTCCATTTCCCCCAAGCTCAGGAACGCAGGGACAAGGCGTCACCGGATCTCGTGGGAGATTGGCGGATAGGGACAGAGCTGGAGCGAGTTCCACCGGCCCCTCCCGCGGAAAGACGTCACCCACACGGAGAACACACCTGTCACCTTCAGACACTGTGCATCCTCCGCCCACACCGCGCAAATTCCTCTGTCGGTCAGTCCGCAGGAGCTGCCGTCCTTCCGCCTCCCATTCATCTCTTTTGGGAACATGTCTGAACATCACTCTCAGCTCAGAGTTTTCTCAATTCCATGAGGGTGCCAGTAAATGGAATGCCTGACCCCGCCGTGCACTTTGGAAAGGATGCGTGCTCCTGTGCCTCAGGCTTTCCGAATGTGGGCTGGAGTTTCCTCAGTATGTCCCCACTGGAGAATTTCTGAGATTCAGAAGCCTTTCCCAAGCTCCTGTTGAAGGTCTGCTAGTTTGGGTTTTAACCTTTCTTTTTCTTAAAAAAAAAAATAGAAATGATTTCCCCTGCCTCCCTGGGAATGGTTCAAAGTTGGAAAGCAAGCAGGATTCTTGCTTACAGTGTGGATTTCTCATTCCAAAACAATTGCCAAACATCTGTCACATCGTTGTAGGAAATACTCTCGTTAAAGAGTGCACGTTAAAGAGAGCACGTTAATAATGTGTTAGGATTATTGCTCGTATTATCAGGGAAAATACTCTGTAAGATCACTGTTATGAACTTAATGTTTAAGATGATTGTGTTTACTCCGAGTTGAACATACTCAGTGAAAATGGACTTTGACGGAACACTTTATGACGTGGGGATGTGTGTTTGAGGACGAAATAACTTGAGGTACTGTCACAGTGTTTTTATACATGGCTATGTATGGAATTAGTTGTTTAATCTGTGCAATACTAACAGCCAAGAAGGACACACATACGTCTGGATGTGCAAAGAGCTTTCAAGTATTTGCCTCAGAATAGCTTCAGTTGCCATTACCTTTCCGGGTATTTGAAAATCAGGTTTATTTATAATAATCACAATTACCTTTGACTTCAAATCACATACCGTCTGAAAGTTTTGCTTGGAATGTACAACAGGAAATTTCAGTTCCCATTGGTATGAGCTCTTGAGTTGCATGTCGAAACCTTAGTGGGTTTTGAAGCTTTAAACAAATTCTTCTTGGAAAGCAACTTTGTATTTCTAGCATTTCATGGATGTGAAAAGCTAAGCAAATGGTAACCTATAGATAGGCATTATTTTAGAAGGCCGGTAACGCCGCATGGAAAGCAGAATCCCGGCCTACCCATCGTGGGAGCTAAGGAGTCAAGACAGGAACGTGATTTCAGGTGGCCCTGAAGGGCATCCAGTGAGGCGTGGAGACGGACAAGTCTTTGGCACGCGTCTGAACAATGCTGTCTGTGAAGTGAGTGCACCTGTGAAGGTTTCCCAGGACCTTGTTCTGATGTTACTACAAAATTACAATAGAAGGTCTCTTGGCAATTAAAAAATTCCGTTCTCTGGGGCTGTGGTTTCTCACAGGACTCAGTTTCAGCAAGCGTGCGGAGTGTTTGCTGTGTTTGAGGCATGATGTTAAGTGAGGGGGAGGCGGGTTTCAGGTCAGCACGTGTTGATGGAGACCCCCGCCCCCGGGGCTCCACGGAGGGGTAGGAAGCGTGGAGACGGATAAGAAATGCAGTAGCCCCTGACTTCCACTGACTGATTAAAGGGCAGCCCAAGGCCACATTATCCATCGCACACTCGGCCTCTTTCCAGGGGCTCACAAACAATGTCTTCGTTTCTTCTACAACCAGAAGGAAGAAAACCTGAACGTTTGCGGTTGAAGATCAGATACACATGGATACCAGCGCAGGCGTAAACTAGAATTTTTGTGTGTTTTCATCCGGTTTATGTTTTGATGTAACCTGTCTTTGCCTGAAGACATACTTCTCTGTGTGTCCAGCTCTTAACTGGCCCCAGACCCAGATGAAGGAGCTTCTTGGCTGGACAGATGTTTCGAGCAGAGAAGTTAGAGGAAGCTCAGTTTCGTTTTGTTTTTAACGGAGGTGCTGGGGATAGAACCCAGGACCTCCTGTGTGCTAAGCACGTGCTCCACCACTGAGCTGTTAGCCTCCCTCAAGAAGCTAAATTTTGGTACGAAGAACCTTGTCCACCCTTGTCTGGTTTTCGACTGGATTCTTTAGGAAAACAGAAGTGGAGTCAGCCTAAAAGCACTTCTGCTCATGAAGTTCAAATCCTCAAAGTGACCTTTTCAGGGTGACGCGGTTCATTTTACCCGGCACACCTGTCCCGTCTTCAGAGGAGCAGGTTGTCAAGTGAATCTATACTCAAAGCAGAAACGAAGTTACAGACTGGAAAACAAACTTGTGGTGACTAAAGGGGAAAGGGACTGGGCAGAGGGAGGGACACACTGGGAGTTTGGGATTAACAGTTACACACGACTATACATAAAGGAGGTAAGCAACAAGGAGTTACTGTATAGCACGGGGAACTGCGTTCAATACTTTGTCATAACCGGTAATGGAAAAGACTCTGAAAAAGATTAGGAATAAATGTATGTGTGGATAACTGAATCACTTTGCTGTACACCTGAAACTTAACACACTATTGTGAAGCGACCATAATAAACACCTTATGAACCAGAAGTCTCCATGGCTGTTTTGGACAGGACCACATTTCAAGGACCTTTTGATATGGATGAAATGTCTTATGGTTGTTTTGCACGGAACCAATTATCCTACAAAAAATACATTTTTTTAGCATTTGATAAAATTCAACACCCATTTATGATAAAAACTCTCGACAAAGTGGGTATAGAGGGAGCATATCTCAACATAATAAAAGCTATATATGACAAACCTACAGCCAGCATAGTACTCAACGGTGAAAAACTCAAAAGCTTCCCACTAAAATCTGGGACAAGACAAGGATGCCCACTCTCACCACTCCTATTCAACATAGTCAAGGAAGTCCTAGCCACAGCAGTCAGGCAAGAGAGAGAAATAAAAGGGATCCAAATTGGAAAAGAAGAGGTAAAAGTGTCATTATATGCTGATGACATGTTACTATATATAGAAAACCCTAAAAGGTCCACACAAAAGCTACTAGAGCTGATTGAAGAATTCAGCAAGGTAGCAGGTTACAAGATTAACGTTCAAAAATCAGTTGCATTTCTTTACACTTACGATGAATCAACAGAAAAAGAAAGTAAAGGAACAATCCCCTTGAAAATAGCACCCAAAGTAATAAAATACCTAGGAATAAATCTAACCAAGGAGGTGAAAGAATTATACACAGAAAACTATAAACCATTGATGAAGGAAATTAAAGAAGACTTTAACAAATGGAAAGATATCCCATGCTCTTGGATTGGAAGAATCAATATTGTTAAAATGGTCACACTGCCCAAGGCAATCTACAGATTTAGTGCAATCCCTACCCAATTACCAGGACATATTTCACAGAACTAGGAAAAATCATAATAAAATTCATATGGAACCATCAAAGACCTAGAATTGCCAAAGCATTACAGAAGAGAAAGAAAGAGGCTGGAGGAGTAACTCTCCCAGACTTCAGACAATACTATAGAGCTACAGTCATCAAGACAGCATGGTACTGGTACAAAAACAGACATATAGACCAATGGAACAGAATAGAGAGCCCAGAAATGAACCCACAAACTTTTGGTCAACTCATCTTTGACAAAGGAGGCAAGAATATACATTGGAATAAAGACAGTCTCTTCAGCAAATGGTGTTGGGAAAACTGGACAGCAGCATGTAAAACAATGAAGCTAGAACACTCCCTTACACCATATACAAAAATCAACTCAAAATGGATTAAAGACTTAAACATGAGACAAGATACAATAAACCTCCTAGAGGAAAACATAGGCAAAACATTACCTGACATGCATCTCAAAAATTTTCTCCTAGAAGAAATAAAAGCAAGAATAAACAAATGGGACCTAATGAAACTTACAAGCTTCTGCACAGCAAAGGAAACCAGAAATAAAACAAGAAGAAAACCTACGGAATGGGAGAAAATTTTTGCAAGTGAAACCGACAAAGGCTTGATCTCCAGAATATAGAAGCAGCTCATACGACTCAATAAGAAAAAAATAAACAACCCAATCCAAAAATGGGCAGAAGACCTAAACAAGCAATTCTCCAAGGAAGACATACAAATGATCAAAAAGCACATGAAAAAATGCTCAATATCACTAATTCTCAGAGAAATGCAAATCAAAACTACAATGAGGTATCACCTCACACCAGTCAGAATGGCCGTCATTCAAAAATCCACAAATGACAAATGCTGGAGAGGCTGTGGGGAAAGGGGAACCCTCCTACACTGCTGGTGGGAATGCAGTTTGGTGCAGCCACTATGGAAAACAGCGTGGAGATTCCTCAAAAGACTAGGAATAGACTTACCATATGACCCAGGAATCCCACTCCTGGGCTTGTATCAAGAAGGAAATCTACTTCAGGATGACACCTGCACCCCAGTATTCATAGCAGCACTATTTACAATAGCCAAAACATGGAAACAGCCTAAATGTCCATCAACAGGTGACTGGGTAAAGAAGAGGTGGTATATTTATACAACGGAATACTACTCAGCCATAAAAACCGACAACATAATGCCATTTGCAGCAACATGGATGCTCCTGGAGAATGTCATTCTAAGTGAAGTAAGCCAGAAAGAGAAAGAAAAATACCATATGAGATCGCTCATATGTGGAATCTAAAAAACAAAAACAAAAACAAACAAAAACAAAGCGTAAATAAAGGACAGAAATAGACTCACAGACAGAGAATACAGACTTGTGGTTATCAGGGGGGTGGAGGGTGGGAAGGGATAGACTGGGATTTCAAAATTGTAGAATAGACTACACTGTATAGCACAGGGAAATATACACAAAATGTTATGATAACTCACAGAGAAAAAAATGTGACAAGGAGTGTGTATATGTCCATGAATAACTGAAAAATTGTGCTGAACAC
This sequence comes from Camelus bactrianus, assembly GCF_048773025.1. NCBI lineage: Eukaryota > Metazoa > Chordata > Mammalia > Artiodactyla > Camelidae > Camelus > Camelus bactrianus. The sequence continues at coordinate 4,381,216 of NC_133575.1, forward strand.
TGGAATTTGAAACAACATTGTAAAATGATTATAAATCAATAAAAAATGTTTAAAAAAAAAGAAATACATTTTTTTGTAATTCCCCGCAAACTTTATCACTTTTGAAATATTTTAAAATTGCTTCGTGTGCATTATATGAAAGACAGCAGTGAAGGTGATATATTAGTTTCGCTGATCTGATTTTAGTCTTAGAAAAAGCTCAAAAGACAGTGGAATGTTTTTAAGCCACCTTCTTTCAGCAACCTTTGAAATAATACCATGTATCTTGAGTGTAATATTTCCAATTAATTCATGAGATGCTTGTTTCCTGTGCTTTCGTGTTCTTAAAAGTCAGGGTTGAAAACGTTCACTTAATGCAGAGCGTCAGCTCCGTGTTAAAAAATCTGAGGGACGTTCTGCAGCAGGATTCGAAAGCGGCATAGTGCGTCTCCACTAAGGTGACAAGTGCCATATGGAAAGGTTGGGAGAAGTCAGAGTTTCAGATAATTCGGGAAAGGGCACTCGTGGCGTTTTATCAAGCACAGGAAATGCATCAGGTCGGTAACTGCCACGAGAGAGAGGCACCAGACAGCCCATCCGTCAGAGCTGGTACCGAGGGCACCTGTTCCCAGCGGCCACATCAGGAGCAGAGCCAGTGTGACTTAGTGCCACGTGTTTCAGTGCACCGAGGGTGAGGTGGGACACATCCCGGGGACACACGCTGCTGTGACCAGCTGGCGTATGGGGTGATGTTTGGTTAGACTCATTCATTCCGAGTGCTTCTGTGAGTTCATTTACTCAGTCTTCACTGCTTACGTATCAGATGTTATCATTGTCCCGTTACCGATGAGGAAACGGACGCAGAAAACAGGATCTAAATAGGCTGCTTTATGCTCAGATTTATGGAGTGATGTTTTGGTTGGAGAAAAAAAAAGCAAATGGATGGATTTTCACCCTCTCCATGGATGACTGTGTGTGCTGTCTGTTGAACAGCCCCAGGTGTGACATGAACACACCACAGTGGGAGCAGTGCTGTCTAAATCTGTGCAGTGCACAACCCGTGCAGCCGTACCTAGCAGCACTGGCTAGACTGCGACATCATACAGATAGCTGGATATGCAAGTCATTGGTGGAACTTATTCTGATCGGCCTCGCAAGGAACACAGGAGGGCGCCGTTGTGTGAGTTAAACCCGGGTGTTGACTCCATGAGCTGGCATATAGACTTGAGCCATTTCCAGAGTCAAAGAAGCCATTTAAGTATAATGACCGTTAAAAGAGAGTTCAGATTAACGGATCTGATTTATTGCATTCAAAGAAACGGGCGCCTGGTTCTGGGTTTGTTTACCGTTGTACAGCCAGCCATCCCTGTGGCGTTGGCTAAAGGATTCTGGCTTGTTGCACAGTCCAGACACATAATAAGGTTGTGCTCAGGGGTAAAGGTCACGTGTCACTTCACAGCTACAACACTGGTTGCCAGCATAAAACATTCTCTGGGCTCGCTCAACATCCCAGATAGAGGCTGCTCCCCCAGGTGGATCTCAGGGTAAAGATGACACCAGAGCCCCAGGTGGCCCGTGATGAACATGTAAGGTGAGCAAGGAAGACTCTCCTTTGTTCCTGAAGTGACTGAGATTTGAATGTTGCCACTGCACCAAAGCCACATTCTTGTTGACTAACTCTGTTTCCGCAAAAGAATAATTATTACCATTTGCAGAATACTTCATCGCTCATTTTTCTCCGTTAGTGAATGTCTGCTAAGGAATCCTGGGGCATTTTTGGACCCTGGAATATGTGAGGCTTAATCAGGCTTAAAAAGAAACTCATTTTAGATAGTTGGACTAGAGGAAAAATGAGGATGGCTTTGGGCCAGGGTGAAAAAGCAAAACAAAAAAAAAAAACCCACAAAAATTAACATTTACGTTGACTGTATCTTCAGAAATATACACATCTCCTAACCTTTCCTGAGGGGGGATTAGGGAAGTAAATACCACTTCCCAGGGTGACATGTTACATCACATGGAAATTTAGCAACGACCGGACAAGTTCAATGTCTTTGCTTCAACAGGAACAACAAAGCCTGCACTTCATGCCATTTTAAATGTGTTTAAAATGTTTTCATCTTGTTTAATTGTATCCTAAGATCTTTGACACTCTATTTAAACTAAAGAGAATGCATGGGAGGAGGAGGAATTTGCATCCTGCTATTAGCGGTTTCAGTGCCAGTAAACCATCCTCTGACCTTTTATCATTTGAATTGTTTGCCCTTTTCATTTTCAGCCCAATGATGTTTAGTGAATTCTGGTGCTTAAAAAAAGAAAAAAAATTATATAGTAGTATTGTTTTCCCACAACAGTGTTTTAAAGGGCAACTTGTGGTAGGGAAATATTTAAAACTGTATTGTATCATTTCCATCTCAGCGAGGCGGTGTTGAAGATTTTCTGGGACAATAAAGGGGCCTTCTGCTGGTGCATGGCTGCTTAGATGCAGCAGTGGTGACAGTTACAAGCAGGAATGAGCCCGTGAGTTATGTGCGGCAGTAGGAGCCCGGGGCGGGGGGGGGGGGGGGCGGAAGGCAAGAGGAAGATTCGTGTTCAGTTTTGAAGCAAGCGTGAGTCACCGCCACTTCTGTTTGTGGCCCAGTTCTCCTAAAAGATGATAAACTACAGGTAGGATGCCTGAAGTTGCTGTGGGTCGCGGGGTAGCAATTACCCCGAAATGGCCCGTCTTCCGTGATCTTCGATAGTGCATGAGAGAGCACTTGATGGATACCTCTGTCCAAACGGCCGTTTAGCTCCAGGGCGGACGCAAGAGCCAGAATCTCAGACCTCCCTCGCTCACGGTCCTGTGTGTCTGAAACGCGCAGGCATCCAGTGTCAGTACATCCCTCACCGTGCTTCAAAACTACAGAGTTCTCTGCAAAACACGTTTTAGAAATAGAAGAAATCCCTTCTGAAGACGCAGACATTTGTTCTGAGAAATGACAAGGCCTTTGGATCATCTTGCGATGGGATCTGGCCACGAGCAGGCTCCCTAACCGCTCGATGGCACGCGGCCTTTTCTAGAAATTAATGGCCGTGACAAAACTGGTTTTGCCCCAGCCCCGGCAGCTATGATCATGCATCCGTACTTAGTGTCGCCTGTCCAGTTTGAAACATTCAGCAGCAATATGCAGCAAGCCCCGTCCCGCTCTGTCCCTCGGTGTCCATCTGGACTGACCTCCTTGGCTGGACTTCCAGTTTACTGTTTTTGGACCATCACCACAGAAACGTGCATGCCACAGAAGGAAAAGGATTTGACCGAAGGGACGAACGTGTCTCTAAATCACCGATTTTGAGGAATGAATTTCAACATAAAGTGGTTCCTTTATCCGGGATGCCAGTAACGCCAATGCCTGAGAAGAGGGGACGGTCAAAACGATGGCAGCTGGATTTTTAAGGCACCGTTACAATTAAACGCAATTATTTCATATAACATATTTTAATTATCCTAATAAAACGGGGTTACTCAACTAGAAAATGATTTCGGCAGTACCATCTTCAGACCCATTTTGACACATCTTTCCTGCTGTTTTAATTGTGGTCTATAAGCATAAGCACAAACTGAAATAGTACTCAAAACCATTTCCTAGTTGGTCGAGGAATATTTTCCTGAATGAGAAAACATGGATTTGCCAATGTCGGGAGTTAATCACACTGCCCTAGGTTTTCTTTCATGTTGGCAGAGAAACAGAGAGTTCTTTCCAGCATGGAACTGAGCGCTCTGATTACTCTGTGGCCCATTTTTGTGGCCAGTGTCTTAGGTGTTATAAAAGCAAGCCATCACCATCAGACAAAATATGACACGGACACACAGCAGACTGTGCATTTTGATTTTTTTTTTTTTACATCAACTGGGATACGAGTAAAGATCATTTATTTATCATTTGCATGGGGTTGTTATGCTGAAAGGGAAGTACTTTCAATCTGCCTCTCGAAGTCTCAGCCATTTGAAATGAAGGCTTAGAAGAAAAATAACGTAATCATGTTGAGAGAGAGAGAGAGAGAGAAAGGCACAGTTGAAAATTTAAATCTTAAAATTCAGTCTCGTCCATGTTATTCTGAATGGCAAGGCGGGATAGAAAAAGTGCGTGGTGATTGCTAACCATAATTTTTAATAACAATAAAAAAAGTGTTGTGTTGTGGAAAATTTCAAACAAACACACAAGTAGAAAGACTGTGATACTGAACCTTCCGTGACCTCATCCGCAGGATTCAAGCATTGTCACCACTGTGCCAATCTTCGAATACAGCTGTAGCCCTGATATCTTCAAAGTTGGCCTGGTCGTTCGTGAGCCAAACATAACGATTCTGATGTTGCAAAGGCAGACTGCAGAAATGGCTACGTTGTTCTCCAGAGCCGATGCATGTTCATAGACGGGTAGGGTGAAGACGGTGAATTTAATAAAGACGTAAACTGTGTCAGGGTTCTTTGTGTATTGCACCATCTCAAAACTTGGTGGCTTCACACAGTACCCACTTATTTAGCTCCTCATTTAGTGGGTTGACATTTACGCAGGGCTCAGCTAGGTGGCTTTTCTTGTCCAGGATAGTCCCTGTGGGTGGATCTTGGCTCCTTCATCTGTAATCCATGGATGAACACCTGGGGTCACTGGGCTTAACAATGCCCTCATCTGTGAAGGTGGTAACATCCGGGGCCTCTCTCCACGTGGCTCCCACGTTCTCCAGCAGGCTGGTCCAGGCTTGTCCCTGAGGCTGCAACTCCAGTGGTTTCAGCACCAGCAGATGGGGGCAAGTACGGGTGTAGGTATTTTGCAAGTCTCTGCTGGTGTCTGTTTGCTACTTTCTGTTGACCAAATCCAGGTGCCAAAGCTTGATACATCTCAACGCTTCTAGGGAGTAATTGCAAATTCACATTGTAACACGACGTGCATACAGAGAGGAAGGTGGGAATCTGTGGCCAGTGTTACAATCTACTTTATAAAGTTTTATCAGTGAAAGCAGAACAGAATGACTGTGGGTGGGAATGGAATTTGGTGCAGCCACTGTGGGAAACAGTATGGAGATTCTTTAAAAAACTAAAAATAGATTTACCATATGATCCAGCAAACCCCCTCCTGGGCATATACCTGGAGAAAACTCTTAATTCAAAAAGACACCTGCACCCCAATGCTCATAGCAGCACTATTTATAATATCCAAGACATGGAAGCAACCTAAATGTCCATTGACAGATGACTAGACAAAGAAGCTGTTGTATGTATATACAATGGAATGCTATTCAGCCATAAAAAAGAATGAAATAATGCCATTTGCAACAACATGGATGGACCTGGAGAATGTCATTCTAAGTGAAGAAAGTCAGACAGAGAAAGAAAAATACCAGATTATCACTTGTATGTGGAATCTAAAAAAGTGATACAAATCAACTTATTTACAAAACAGAGACAGACTCACAGACACAGAAAACAAACTTATGGTTACTGAGGGGAAAGGGGGTAGGGGAGGGATAAATTATGAGTTTGGGATTTGCAAATACTAAGTACTATATATAAAATAAACAACAAGGTCCTAATATATAGCACAGGGAACAATTCAACATCTTGTAGTAACCTATATGAAAAATAATATGAAAAGGAATATATATGTATAAATGAATCACTATGCTGTACACCAGAAGTTAACACAACATTGTAAATTGACTATATTTCAATTAAAAAAATTAATTTGGAAGAATAAAGTGTAAAAAATACCAAAAAAAAAAAAAAGAGAGAGAGAGAGAGCAGTGAACATGGCAGAGTAAGGACCTCCAGAATTTCTCTTCTTCATAAAATCAGTGAGACCACTAGAAAAAGTTGTCAGAAATAACTGTTTCAGGAATCTGGAAATTAACCAAAGGCTTGCAGCCATCCTGGCAGCATTTGTTTGAGGAAGACAGTTGAATCTCAGTGAGAAGAGTGAGCTCGGTCGTATTTTAACATGCCTGGTGCAGTCCACCTTGGCCCAGCTCCACGGTGGCCTTGAGGAACAAGAGCCCCCAGGTTGTCCTTGCAGGCGGCAGAGAGAGCAGGGAGGGCTGGGCTCTGGCAAAGCCTCATTCCTGAGGGATGGTTTATTGCTCTGTTTTTGACCTGACTCGGAGCTCGCCTCGTGCAAAAAGGCTTTTCCTGGAGGGAAGAAAGTGCTGATATGTGCAACATTGTGGACGGACGTCGAAAACATTGTGCTAAGGGGGAAAAGTCACAGACAAGAAACCACATACTCTATGATTCTGTCGATAGGAAATTTCAAGAATGTGCAAATCCGTAGTGTCAGAAAGTAGATTTAAGGTTGCCAGGGTTCAGCAGACTGAACATTTATGTCTTGCCCAAAATTCATATATTGAAAATGCTAACCGCCAGTTGGATGACATTAGGAGGTGAGGCTTTGGGGAGGTGATTAGGTTGTGAGGGTGGGGCCCTTATGAAGGAAATCAGTGCCCTTATCAGAGAGACCCTGGCAAGCTCCGTCACCCCTTCCCCCATGTGAGGACACAGTTCAAGGACGTCCTTATGTGAACGAGGAAGGGGGTTCTCGGCAGACGCCAGGTTCTGCCGGCACCTTGACCTTGTGCTTCCCAGTCTCCAAACTTGTGAAAAATAAATTTTTATTTAAGCTACCCAGTCCAGGGTATTTTTCCTGTAACAGCTCAAACAGAGTAAGACAGAGGCTGAGGGTGGCTGGGAAGCGGGTGGCTGGGAAGTGACCTGTAATGGGTACAGTGTTTCTTTGTGCCGTGATAAACATGTTCTGACATTAGACAGTGGAGACAACTTTGTGACTGTACTAAAAGCAATCAAATGGTCTACATTAAAATGCTGACTTTTATGGGATGTGAATTGTATTGCAATAAAAAAAATGAAATCCATTATTTCAATACATGAAGAAAGAAGAAGGTAAGGTACGTCTGTTAGCTTTCAGTGATTCAAAATTGCCCCTGTAAATGGACTTTATTACAAAAGTGTTTAACTTCTACACCGTCTTTAGGATGGAGTCATGGGCTTTTAATGGCACTTAGTATTTTTCCCTTTGTTTGTTTGCCTTGGTAAATCCCCGAGTCTATGTTCCAGCTACTCTTCTTGCTTTGAATGCCCCCTTCTCTACCCACTGACTCTTATCCCCAAATTTATGAGCCACTGTTTTTCTTAGAATTCTCAGTTCAGTTATCTTCTCTGTGAAGCATACTGTTCCCTCATTGGAACCCACAACCACTGCTGTTATATCTTCTCTAATGTGTAGTTTCACCAAGATGTGGTTTAAACTGCCAGTTCCCTGAGGGAGGGGTGGATTTTTATTCATCTTTGTATCTGAAGTGAACAGAATGAAGCCGGGCACCTTCCCAGGAAGCCCCTACCGCCTCTGAACACTGGGAAGCTTATGCCTCCCACGATCTCTGCAGCTTTGACCCGGAATCAGTCCACAACATCCATTCCTAGCACTCTGCCCATGTTGCAGACACAGCGTGAACACAGAGCGATCCCAAAGGAGCTGGAAACTTACATGCATGCAAAAGCCTGCACATGGATGCTTACAGCAGCTTTATTCATAACCGCCAAAACTTGGAAGCACCCAAGGCGTCCTTTGGGAGGTGAATGAATAAACTGTGGTCCAGCCAATGAATTATCATTCAGTGCTAAAAAGAAAAGAGCTGTCAAGCCATGAAAAGACGTGGAGGAACCTTAAATGCATATTACCAAGTGAAAGGAACCAGTCTGAAAAGGCTGCAGAATGTGTGATTCCAACTATATGATATTCTGGGATGTGTGAAACCATGGAGACATTAAAAAAAAAAGAAATCAGTGGTCGCCAGGGGTGGAAGGTGGGGATGAATAGGTGGAGCACAGAGGAATTTTTAGGGTGGCGAACCTGTCTTCATACAGAATAGGCACTGTCATGGTGGATACACGTCATTCTACATTTGTCCAAACCCATAGGAGGTACCACACCAAGAGGGAACCCTAAATGTACACCGTGGACTCTGGGTGATGGTGACTTGCCCGTGTGAATTCATCTGAGGCATCTGGAAAGTGAGGGACACGTGAGAGACCCCCATCAGCTCAGCTGTCATCCAGAGCGGTCCCAACTACCCAAGTGAAAATGACTCTCTTGGGAAATACTTCTCGCATGGGAATCACAGTGAGCTACATTTATGTATCCACATTGTATCCATAGAATAATGTATCCATATTATGTATCCACATTATATCCATAGACTCTTCCAGTGATAATCATTTAATTTCTCATGAACCTAAAAATCTCTTTTGTGTCAGGCACGTGTGTCTTCAGTTTCTCCCTCAGTGGAGAACTCCTTGTCTTTCTTCAGGCTACTTTGAAATAGTTGAACTGTCTCATAGCATATCCTGTAATAGCAGATTCTTAAACTTTCCCCAGGGTTCTAGATCCCAAATTATATGTTGGTGTATGTGGAAATCTAGATGTTTAGCAATAAAAAATCAAAATGCAAACTTAGCTAGCTCTGGGAATAAAAACACTAAAACCCCAAAGCAAAAAGTTATTATTTTTTTTTCTTTTTGCAGATAACACAGGCTTAAAATAGCTTAAACTCACACTTGAAGATAAGAGTAGGAAGAAGGCCTTGGCCTAATTAAAATCACTCCAAAAGCTATGGAACAAACGTTCAACTTTAGTTATCTAAGAGATCATAAATGTAGGGGTTTGCAAATGATAATTAAACTTTAGCCATGGAATTAAAGCCTTAAAAACCAGCAAAACAATTTGTATGTGTTTGTCCTACCGCTTCAATCAAATTGATTGTTTAATTATTCCTTTGTTGTCTGAACTTTTTTTTTTTTTTTTTTTGCTTTTGGGGGATAAAAGCCATGAAGTAATTTTCCTAAGCTTTGCTGTTCTGAAGAAGGTGTAGGTCTTCTAAGTACAAAGTAGAATCAGTCTGAGCTAAAGTGCTGAGTGTGGCATCCAGAATTGAATGCCTGGCTGTTACTCACTTACACGAAACTGCTAGACCCATCACAGAGGACTCAACTTTATGTAGATTGTTAGTGAACGGGCTTCATCATTTTGTTGACTTTAAAAAGCAACATTCCTTAGCCATGTAAGATGTGGTTATTTGTATAAACACCTACATACTTTGAGTACCTGGCATTCAGTGGATCTGGCTCAGAATAGACCTTCACTTGAATAGGTTTGTTTTCATACTATTACCAGTTTCTTGGTTTTGAAGCCATTTGTTGGCCGTCTTTGATCATTAGCTCTTTGATACCAGTGCCTCATTCTGTTTAATTCCACATGGCAGAGAGCCTCAGGAGCAGATCTTCAGAGAAATACATCAACTCTGTCCCAGGTCTCACAGGCTTTGTCTTGGCAATGTCCATGTATTAGTCAGCTCTTTCCATAATAATGGTGTGTAACAAGCCAGCCCTACTCAATGGCATAAAAATACACATTTGTTCTCCTCCTCTCCTACACCACAGACCAAATGTACTCCTCTACATTTGGTCTTTGGTGTTCCAGTGTGGCTCAGCTGCACGTGTTACATTTAGGACCTAGGATCAAGGGGCAGAGAACAGAAGCACCCAGAGGAGCAGGAAGAAACATGTGCTGGTCTTCAGATTTATGCCTGTAAGTGTCATTTCTGTCCACACTTCTTTGAGCTATGATTGCTGCAGGTATCAGTTGGGATGAAAGTTTTTGTGTGAGTCACAGAGACTGAGATTAAATGTGACTTACATAATATAGAATGTGACTAGTTTTTAGATGGCTTTCTGTTGAGACTCTCTGAGTTCAAACTCCTTCCATCCTGTTTTTTTTTTTTTTGTTTGTTTGTTTGTTTGTTTGTTTTTTTGGTCATCCTTAGCATGCTGTTTCCTAAGACGATTGACAAGCTTGTTTTGTAATTTGGACCATGTTTCACTTTCCTTGCTCACTGGCTAGAACACAGTGACATGACTGAACTGAGCCACCAAGGAGTCTGGTCAATGTAGTCTATATCAGGGTAGCTCCGTGCTCTGACAGTCATTCTATAATTAGGAAAGAAGTGCAGAATAGACATCAGCATGCCACTGGCAGCCTCCACGACTCTCCCTAATGACTTACGTTCCAGCCCATTTCAGTATTGTCTCCACTGTGTTCTTTTAGTGTCAGACTAGGTCCACGAGGGAAAAATGATCATCGATCATCTCCACTGACAGGTGAGAAAAAAAAAAAGTACTTTAGTTGAGGGAGTTGTTGTCAGTGGGTGGATAAAGCAGTGAAGGAATTCTAGGCAGAAGGTAGGGAGCCAAGGAAGGGAGGGAGAAATCGTATGTTATTTCTACCAATTGCAAACGCTTTGGCCTTCTGGCGTCTGCCTGTTGGTGTGTGTGTGTGTCTGTGGGTGTGGGTGGGTGTGGGTGTGTGTTTGAAGATGGTTTCATGTATGTTAATTGTGAGGGCTGAAAATTAGTACTGTGGTTGAGAAGGCAGGCATTGAAAGGTTTCAATAAAGGGTCTTCCCAGAAATTAAACTAGAGCTGCAGCCTCTTTGTTGAACCCTCTTGGTGCCTACAGAGTGTACGTGGTTCAGTTGGGCGATGAACAGGAAAGTACAAGGTTTTGTCCTTGAGGCAAGTCAGTCACTATGTCACTGTGTAGACAAGTGATGCTCAAACCTGGTTTCTTGGAAGGGACAAAACACCCCACTCTGTACAATATTCTGGCAAATGCAGAGATGCTCCCTTGTGCTTCGGGGAGTTAGACTCGACTTTTGCAGTTCAAAGAAGAAAAGTAGAGACTGTGCTGGGAATCTCCCTTCCAGTATTGAGAGCACCGTTTTTACAAAAGGCTCGTGTGTCTCCCGGGATGCAGGAGGAAACGACCCTTCTCTAGAGGTGGCCGGCTCCCACTTCTTCCCGGCCCCTGTCCTGCTCCCCTCTGCGCTAAGTGTCTTTGCCAGAGGCTTGAGTATCATGTCTCAGGGCAAATTTCAATCCCGTGGGGACTGTAAGTGAATTCAAGCAGTAGCGGATGCAAGAAATGGGTTTCTGTCTCGAGATGTGACGTCTGTACCAAGCTGTATGTCTCTGAGGAAAGACGTCTGTTCCGTCCTCGTCCTTATGCACTCTGAGGCACCGTGTGAAACGCTCTGCAATTAAATAAGCGGTCGCAGGACGGGAGCATGGGGTCTTTAAATCCCACACGTGATAGTGTGTGCCAGATGGGTTTTGAGGAGACCACTCTACCTAGAAGTCTTTTCTTTTTTTAATTGCAGTACAGTCAGTTACAGTGTGTCAGTCTGGTGTACGGCACAGTGTCCCAGTCATGCATAAACATACATATATTTGTTTTCATATTCTTTTTCATCAAAGATTACTACAAGATATTGAACACAGTTCCCTGTGCTATACAGTAGGACCTTGTTGATTATCTATTTTATATACAGTAGTTAGTATCTGCAAATCTTGAACTCCCAATTTATCCCTCCCACAACCCCTTTCCCGCTGTGGTAACTGTAAGTTTGTTTTCTATGTCTGTGAATCTGTTTCTGTTTTGTAAATTCACTTGTGTCCTTTTTTTTTTTTTTTAGATTCCACATATGAGTGATATCATATGGTATTTTTCTGTCGCTTTCTAGCTTCACTTAAAATGACGATCTCTGGGTCCATCCATGTTGCTGCAAATGACACAATTTCATTCTTTTTTATGGCTGAGTAGTATTCCACTGTATGAATATACCACAACTTCTTTATCCAGTTATCTGTCAATGGACATTTAGGTTGCTTGCATGTCTTGACTGTTGTATATAGTGCTGCTATGAACATTGGGGTGTATGTATCTTTTTGAATTAGAATATATGGCTAGGAATAGGATTGCTGGATCATATGGTAGGTATATTTATAGTTTTTTGAGGAATTTCATACTGTTTTCCATAATGGCTGCACCAAACTACATTCCCACCAGCAGTAACAGTAGCTAATTTTAGGGGAGGGAGGGAGACGAGAGGTTTACTTATTTATTTATTTATTTATTTATTTATTTATTTATTTATTTATTTATAGAGGAGGGACTAGGGATTGAGTCTAGAACCTTGTGAATGCTAAGCACACGCTTTACCACTTGAGCTATAACCTCCCCACAACTCTAGCTAATTTTGATTGACAGCTAGTTTTGCATGACAATTTTATGTATATATATATATTTATAATTAGCTAATGTGTATTGCCTACGTCCTGGGTACCAGGCGCTCTTTAAAAGCCTTCTGTGTATTGACTCTGTCACTTCTCAAAAAGCATTATGAGGTGTTTCACCCCTACTCCCCAGATATGGAAACTGAGACCTGGAAACGACAGTCCCTTGCCTTAAGCCGTCACCTAGGTAAGGGTTAGAGCTGCCATCTGCAGCTTGGCGGTGTGGCTCAGATGTCACACTGTCAGCCTGTGAATTAGCCACCCATCAGAGAGTCTCCCAGGAGCACATTAGGTTGTACGTTACATGGAAGGAAATGTGAGTTTTATACACGGTGTCCTTGGTGTGTTTATTGGTCGGGTTACGATGTAGGATCCTTGACTGTCCTAGAACAGGGTCGGACCAGTGTTCTGTTAAGATGTCTGTGGATACCAAGCCAGGGGTTTCCAGTGATTCAGCCGATGAATGCTGTTGGATATTGTCGGATATTGCCAGATGAATGCTGTTGGATATTGTCGGATATTGCAGCTCTACCAGAAAAAGAAAGGAAGTGGCACGTATTGGGGGACAGTGGCAGCGGTGTAAGGACCAGGAGCACGTCACTAAGCAGGAGCATTGTTCCCTGGAGTGTAGCTGGGACGAGGTGTGGTTTTGACTGAGTCGGGTGAAGGCAGCTCTCCCCTCTGGACAAAATCCTCACTCACGTTCTTACCCCATATTCTGCAGGTGTCATCCAGGGAACCTTCTCTCGTTGTCTCAGAGAACACGGGCTTGCCCACTACTGCACCTGCTTTTAAAACTCCACATCTACCAGTGCTGCAGCCCTCTACTCAATTCCTTTCTGCGAGGTGGACGTACCTACCGCCTTGGAGGGTTATGATATGATGTGATCAAGACACACACGCTGGCATATCAGAGTGATCGCAGTATCTAGACCGTACGCCCCACGCTCGTTTGTTCACACTCTTTGGCGTCAAATGCCCCACACCCTTGGCCCGCCCCCTGGTAGACCTTGTGTCCTTACTGCACGATCTGTCCCATTCCCCAAGGCAGCAGCTGTTCACACACTATTTTCTTGTTTCTACCCTTGGTCCCCTCCTCTCTCCCTGACTCTTACCGAACTAAGAACACGGTCTTCCGTGGACCGGGGCGTCTACCAGCTTTTGCACCTTCCATCTTGAATGTGCTCTGTGCCCTTGCGTTGTCCTTCCATGTTGGCAGACTCCCCTCCAAAAGGCTCACCGGTTCTACTGGGCTCTCCTGGTCTTGAATCCACTCACGGCCCCCTCGCTCTGGGATCCTGACCCACCACCTGCATGTGTCTTCTGTAGCTCTAGCCTCTTCCTTTCCACCGGATTTCCCTCCCCTAGACATTCCCTTCAGCCCTCCTCGCCTGGCACGCTAACGCATCATCCCATTCTTGGTTGCGTCTCAAAGCCTTGCTGCATCATAGTGCAGAAGGGCACCTGTGTGGTTTTTGCCCCTGCCTCTCTGGCCCAGCCTCCAACGCTGGACTGCAGCGCCTCCAGTGCTGTCCACTTGGAACTCTCCTTTCAAAGGCCCCTAGTACCCTGTGCGTCGCCCACTCAAGTGGCCTCCTTTCAGGTTCATTCTAGTGGAATTCTTCATGCCACGCGACACGGCCAAGCAGCTCTACTTTTTAAAACCCTCCTTGTGGGTCCTGGGAACCAGTCATTCCAAGTTCGCCTCTAAGCTCATTAGATCACTCATTTTCCTTTGAGGAATTCTCTGTTTCCCCACCCTTTGTCCCTCATCCGACCCCCTGCTCCCTTTCTATGAAGTCTCGGATTTTCCGCTAGAACTCTCTGATCGCCCGTTTTCTGTTCACTCCTGGCTGTCACGGCTTCCTCACAGCCCCCTCCTCTGCGAGCCCTAACTTTACCTGAAACTGCAGTCAGTGGTATACATTGCTCACTACACGCTTTAAACCCAGCACATCCCAAACAGATTAATTAACCTCACCTTGCCCTGCGGGAAAGGAAAGAAAAGAGACTACAGGCAGCCCGACTCCTGCTCATAGCTAATTGCATTACCAGCCTCTGCGTCCTCTAGCCTCAAAATGTGGAAGTCACCTTTTCTCTCTTCCTCAACTCTTCATGTAATTTTTACCGAGTTGTGTTGATTCCACTTTAGAAATGTCTCTTGAACGGGTCCACATTTATTGATTCCAGGGGCCACTCTCTTGTTTCCAGGACTTGTCATGTCTTGTCTGGATTACTCCTGACTGGTCATCCTTCCTACGGCTTCTTGCCCACGCCAGTCTGTTCTCCAGACACATGCTGGTACTTTCGTTCTGGATACTCATTCCCGAGCCTTATCCTCCTGTCTCTCGTTGGCTCTTCTCTCTGTATTTCTTACGTTTCGTCCACATCAGGTAACTTGCCTTTTCCTCTGCTTGGTCACGGCCACGTACCTTCGCTCATGCTAACCGAGCTTGCCGACCGGAATGTCTTTTCTCCTCCGCTCCCCCGCCCCCTACTGAAGTTTTCTCATCCCACCATTAAACAGTGATCGCGAACTTAGCAGCTCCAAAGGTCACACGTTTATTATCTCACAGGTGTTGCAGGTCAGACGTAGAGGAGACAAGGTTGCTTTGTTTCTCTGCTCTGGGTTTCCTAAGGGTAAACTCAAAGTGATGGATGGATGGAGATGCACTCTGGAGTTTCGGAGGGAGAATCTGCTTTCACACCCTTTCAGGCGGTTGGCAGAATTCAGTTCCTTCTGGCTGTAGGACTGGGTTCCGTAGCTTCTTGCGGGCTGTCAGCTGTGGGGCCATTCTGAGCTCCTCATGGCCCCCCGTGTTCTTGCCACATCGCCCCTTCCATCTTTAAGCCAACAACAGCACACCATGTTCCTGCCATGCTTCTCCTGACACATCTCTCCCACTCCAGCTGTAAAAAGTTCTCTGCTTTTTAGTATTCATGTGACTGGGTTGGGCCAAACTCTATAATGCAGGATTATCTCCATATCGTAAAGTCTGTAAACTGGATTACATCTGCAGATGTCATTGTCACGTAACTTGACATGTCCATTAGTTCAGGGGATTAGGGTGTGGACATCTTTGTGTGTGGGGGGGGGGCCTTCTGCTCACCACAAAAACCCAACGATTTTTCACAACACAGATTCCGTCTCTGTAAGGCGACGTTTGCTCTGCTGCATCCTACAAGGTGTTATTGTAACATTGCACTCATTCATGTCTTCTTCATGCAGGATCTCACTTTACACAATATTTAATTTATAGGAACTTGTTTGTAAGTCTGCTTCTGAACCAACAATGATAAATTCCTCAGAACTCAGGAAACACACTCTGATCGCCTTGATATTCGTAGGTGGAATCCAGCACAGAGGCCTCATGCATTTGTGAAATAAATTGAGAGCGTTCTACAATATTTCAGTGACACTTTCTTAAACACTTGCTAAATCTGAAGCACTTTGACCTCCGGATCAGGAGCAATTGAAGGTATCAGTAGGGGGAGGGTGTAGCTCAGTGGTAGAGCCTGTGCCTAGCATGCTCAACGTCCCGGGTTCAATCCCCAGTCCCTCCATTAAAAATAATAAATAAATATATAACCTAATTCCCTCCCCCCACCAAAATAAACCAAAAAATAGTAATAATTTAAAAATTTTTTTAAAGATATCAATAAATGTAAACTGTGATTGGCGAGTCTTCGTGTGTTACACACATCAAGACCCACTCTGACTTACAGAGAAACAGAAGTGCCCCCCCAACACCCATTGCATTCAATATTAAAAATGATTGGCAGTCCCATGGAAGTTTTATTCCTAGAGATTGTATCTATTGATGTTTCCCAATTAGAAATTAAAACAGAGACACTTAAAAATATTTAGACATTCATTTAAAAGTAACAGTAATAAACCAATGTTACATTAACATTAAAAACATGTCTAAAAATAGCTATATTTTCCTAAATAAAAGAAAATTGTTAAATGTGGCATTCTTTTCTTTTTTTTTTTTTTTTTTACATTTTTGCAGATCTTTATAATGTCTGTTGTTACTATCATATAATTTAATTATTTTGTTTTGTCAGGTAGGGGGAGATAATTAGGTTTATTTCCTTTTAGAGAAGGGACTGGGGATTGAACCCAGGACCTTGTGCACGCTAAGCATGCACTCTACCACTTGAGCCGTAGCCTCCCCCTTATAATGGCTGTTTTTAATAATAGCTGGATTCTCATAGCAGCTGATGCACCCAATCTGTTGCATTAGGTTGTTTGGGTTGGTGTGTGTGAAGAAAATCTGGTTTCTCACAAATACGTTGTTGGAAAAAAATAGGTAATTAAATAATCTTGGGCATTTTTCTTTAGTACTACACCAAAACTCAACAAGGATAGATTCTTACAGGTTAATTAAAAGTCTGATCTGAACCTATATCAAGATACCTTTTTTCCTCTGTGACATTAAAATCCATTTTTTTTTATCTTGTACTTAACATACGCCTTTTATCCATGCATAATTTTGTATCATGGTGCATTAATCATTTTGAACACGTCGGTTCACTAAGTTATGCAGGACTTCCAAATACTCACCCATTTCATTGCACAAAATGAAAAACTCACGTTTATTAGCATCACGACTGATTTTATTAGGAACGGATTTGAGTTTGGGGAGCCTATCAGGTTCCTATTGGCAGATACATGATTTCTAAAAGGGATTTTTCCCTGAAGTTTTGAATTTGTCATGCACAACAGATGCCATCAGCTGCTTTCCGTGAAGTGGCAGGTGCACTTTGTTCATTTGTGAGAAAATATTTGCCAGATACCCACATCTGAGTTGCCATAGGTTGTCTGTCAGTCACTCTATCAAGTAAGAATGGTCGCTGCCATTTCACCTCGCTACTCAAACAAACGTCAAGCATCATTACTTTTTTCTCCTGGAGGCAAACATCAAACATCATTGCGCAAGAAAAGACCTTGGTGTGGACCTCCCAATTCTTCACACAGAATATTGAAAAGGGAAGTCCTCAAGAGAGATGTAAGAAAACCGACAATGTTTACCACTTCGTCCGCAAACATTCTGAAGTGAAACTGGCACTCTTTTCTTGCACAGCGTGGCCGCGATGGATGTACCGTCTGGGGTCATGGCCTTGATCACTGCTCAGGTGCCAAGGGTTTTCCCTACGTTTGCACCATCAGTGCAACGGTGAACGAGGTGAAGACGGTAAATGACGCTTCTATATTAATAGGAAGGTGGATATATTCTCAGGGACCCTGTGAAATGTCTCCCAGACTACCCGGGGTCTGAGGTCCACACTTGGAAAACCGCCGTCCTGGAATATGCCAAGCCACGTCCTTGAGTGACGCTTGAAGAGGTGACAAAAGTCAGCGTCTACTGACCCCGGAGTTCCTGTGCTCTGACCCATCAGGTCTGCAGCCGACACTCAGCTCGTCGTAGGGTTTCTGTCCAACCTCTTCTCTGATGCCAAAACTAAGCCAAACTTCGCCACTTAGAAAGAAACTTACCACTGGCTACTTCCGTGTGAATCCAACCCGGGTCTTCAGAGCCACTTGGGTTTTTATTGGGTTTTTAATATTATTGTTTCCAATTAATTTACTTGTAGCGTCTTCATTCTTTTGTAGCTTTTAGTCATTTACTTACCATAGTCTTTCTGTGTCAGCCACGGATGTATGTCCTGGTAGTTTTGCCAGTGCCTCTCTGTCCAGCTGGATTCAGTCCCTCTTTGTGGAGTGTGTACGCTTCCTAGTGTATTACACTAGACTTTGAAACATTCAGCACTGGTTAAAAAAACAAATATGTACCATCGAATGAAACTACAAAGAAAATAAAGGTGGAATTAAGCATAGAAAGCCCATGGAGGGTGCACGTACCCTTGTGTTTGTCATAGCAAAGGAGGGAAGTGGAAAGAAAAATCGAAATCATCCTTTAATTCTGTTCTGAAGCACACCTTGAAGGGCTCATAGAAATGCATACCAGTGGCAGCATGAGCGATTATAAATAGAAGTGGTACTAGAGAGAGAGAGAGAGAGAGAGAGACGGGGAAATGAAGATTGATTGAATACCTCCACAAGCAAGCGTTTCATAATTGTTCTTTAATCAGTCCAGTTTACACTGGGGAATGACCTTAAAAGGTCGCTGTGTGTGTGAACATTCATGGCCCAACCACATCCCCGTTTAAAGCTTGGTGTGCATCATGTGGACTGGAGGCTTGTGTCAGTTCCTGACTGTGGACCGTTCTCCATCCCGGGTGCATCACTCCGCCTCTGCCCAAGACCTCAAGTCCCTGGAGGGCTTCTCTGTACGGAAGCACCGACTTCTCCCCGTCTTCTCTGCATCCTGGCCAAGACGGGAGCGCTCTGGGGTTCCAGGAACCAGGCGGTGGTGCTGATAATGGAGCCTGCCCAATGTCTCTCCAAGCCTCAGTTCCCTCTTCCACGAAATGGGAATAAAACCAGTTATGGCCCAAGAGTGCTGTAAACATTAGAAAAAAATGTTTGCAGCACCTTTTGCCCATGCTAGGTACTCAATAAGGGTACTTGCTGTTTTTCTAAAGCCCTTTCTGTGCCTCACATACCCATGTTCCCCTTTCATTGCTCTCTGAGAAATGGATTTTCTGAAAAACTCTATTATCCCTGTGACTCAACCCGTTCCTGCAAGATAACATTCTCAGAGGAATTCCGTTTGTCACTCGCGGCGCTAAATGATGTCTCCTTGTCTCCCCAACACAACTGTACCCTGGACGCATCTGCTTATCCGGCCGTGTGCTTCCATCCACACCTGGGGAGGGGGGCTTTAAGGTTGTGATGGTCATTTCTTCTTCGTAAACGTTTCCTGGGAGAAGCCCCTCCAGGAGGTGTACTTTTGGGTGACTGTCCATGGCGTGCGGGTCTGGAAACCCTCAGGAAGAGTGACAGCACCTGCGCCCCACACTGTCCTGACGGTCTCACTCCCACTGTTAAGAGATCCGAGATAAATGTGGCACGGTCCTGCAGAGAATCCCCCTTGAATACTCACTATGGATGTCTGCTTCCAAATTCTCCGGCCCCTTCTTGCCCTTCCTTTGTGCGGCATTTCAAAAAGAAATGAAAGAGATTAAAAGAGAGAGAGAGAGAGAGTGCTTTAGTGGGTTTCTGTAATTACTATGCGTTATTAATTTTCTTAACCAAAAAAAGGCAAAAAAAAAAAAAAAAACAAAACCCATGTGCATGTCAAGATCGATTCGAATTCTTAATGGAGATTTAATTTCAGGGTTGTCGCACCACGGCTTCTACCCAACAGAACAGATTGTTGGAAGAAATGACTCATTGTCTACTAGTTACACTAATTCTTACACATGAAGATCGTGCCTCATGGCCTCAGACAAGCTGCCTGGGAATTGTGTGTCAACACATCCATTTACACGTGTTTTCCCTAATTGAAATTAATTGGAATAAGATATGTCAAAGAGTTAAACTCGGTAGCCTAATTTTAATGGAACGATGGAGCTGTTCTTCAGACGCCGGAGCCTGGCTGGGTTTTTTTCTTTCTTCCTTTACATTGGTCCTTTGACTGTGCCTTTTAAGGACAGTGTGTGTTTCATATCCTGGGTTTTCAAATCTCCCAGAAGTCAGGTGGGATTCAGGATGTGTCTGCAAAAACGGGAAAACGGCTTGTGTATTTGAGCAAGTCACGAAAGCAGTGACGGCAGAGAGGGATTAAGTCCTTAAAATGAATGGGTGGATGTTACGTGGAGTAATTATTCCATAGATGTTGAATAAATATGTCTGAAATGAATAAAAGTCACAGGTGAGGCTTTTTGACCTTGTCATTCTGCGCTCGTATGAACACAGCCACAGACAACTGACAGGCAGTCTCCAGAAGTTCTGAGGACCTCCTGCATAGTCGTGAACTCCTACGTCAGCACGAAGCCCATCGTTGGCAACGACCTTGCAGAGGGCGCATATGACTCCTGTGTGCAAGCTGCTTAGCAGAGTGTCCGCTGTCTTCTCAGTTGAACGTGTTAACTAGTGTCACGTGGGATAGCCTCTGTGGTCCCGCAGAAGTTGTGCCCGCAGAATTTGGAATGCATTTCATGTGATGGGGTCAGATTCCTCTGCTACACTGTGGTGCTCATATAAACCAAATGACTCTGTTTCGCCTAAAGTTCCACCTACTGACGGCCAAGGAGACTGAGGGGAATCTGTGCACCGAGGGAAACCGTCCTGAAGCCAACGTGGTCTTGCCACGTTAAGCACTCGTGTTGACGGATTCCAGAAGTGTCACCTGCGTGTGGCCAACCGTATCTGACTGAATACCATCAATTATTACCCTGCTAATTACTGAGTCTGTCGAATGGATATCCGTGTGGTTATTAACATGTTTCCCGTAACCTGTGGATAGATGCATGGTTGCTACCCAGGAAGGCCATAGCTTTTGCAGACAGTCCTGATGGCTGTGGACACACACGCATAGTGTGTCTCTAAGGGCGCGCTCTGTAAACCCAGCCCGAGCTCTTGGGGAAAGCGGCCGTCAGTTAACTGGATACTTCGGGTTCCCGTGCACCCTGCTGTCAGCAGTATACGCGTCGTTTTGCAGCCTCTGACTCACCAAACACGCATAGGACTAGACTGCAGGGGCTGAGTGCTAAGCGTCTGTGTCAGGCTGGCAGAAGAAACCACCTCGAGATCAGCTTGTGGGAAATTCACAGAAACAATCCAAGCAGAAGGGAGGATCGGGGCCACCGTGCCAGTCATCAGGGTAAGTGCTCTGAGTCTTTTTGGCTCTGGATTGGAGCCTGTTGGATGAATCCCAAAACAACCACCAAAAAAGGTCAAGGAAAGCGTCTTGCAATCGGTGCAGATTCCCGGGCCGGTAAAAAAACCTACGTCAAAATGTTCACACTACTTTTCAGGTATGCACACACACACACACAGTACTTTTCATTATTTTCTGTGTACCCTGATCTTATGGTCTAAACTCTCATGTGCAGGGGTGCCGAGGGAAGAAAAAAATCTCAAACTTCAGCTTGCCTTTCGGGAGAACAGACTCTGACGCTCTTATACTTTGGATAAATATGCAGTCAACTCTGAATTTGAACACCCCAGCACGCCAGAGTCCTCCTTCACCCCAGCTCCAATAGCAGGTCCGTGTCTAAGCTCTCAGTGTCTTTTTACAGTAGTAGGTCCTTAGATCCAAAGGTGGATGTGCGAAAGCTTTTCATATCTGAGCACTCAAATATCTGCGTGTCAGTCTCCTTCGTCGTCTTGGTTTGAAGGTCAGTGGAAAATCGTACTGATTCATGTGATGCTGGATGGTGAGAAGGAAGGGCTTGGCACATCAGCGCTGGCATGCGCTGACTCCCTGGGGACTTAAAGAGGAGAACTGGTGTGCGCGTGCCCGAGCAATGGCGGGTCGAGTCCCAGGACGGGGGTGTTTTATATGTGTGGAAAAATCCATCTGCTGCCCGCCTCTAAATGCCCTGGCAGGTGTGCTCATATCCATGAACAAAACTCAGTGTCTGCCAGGAGAGCTGGTTTCTGTTCAGGAAAAAAAATGGCATGGATATGTGTTACAGCCGAAGCCGGGAGTTAGAGGTCAAGAGGAATAATCCTATGGGTGGGTAAAGAGGAAAAGTCAGAGAGAAGGCTGGGGTGGGTGAGGAGTGGGGGGCCGGCGAGGGGAGGGGGGTCGGAGACAGAGGGAAAAACGGGAACACAAGTGGATTCGGCTAACGTATGCCCATCCCTGAGCGCCCTCCTCAACCCAGTTAATAACCTGACACAAAACCACCGGTTTGCCTTGAAGAACATTTTCAGATTTCAATTCTTCGTTATTTTGTACACCTGGAGGTTACCTGGTCTCAACCGGAAGCCGTCACAAGGCTGCATTCACAGCCAGACACTCTGCTGCCAAGTCCTCCCACTGCTGAATTCAGATCCTTCCGACGGTCCCAGCCCCTCACAGGTGTGGGGTGATAACTCATTTTTGAACACACTCTTCTGAAATACTACAAACGGTGCATGAAAAATATTCCATGTGATAGATTTCATAGGTCCATCCGCTCCCACGGCCGCTGTGCTGCAGGACAGATGTGCAATGGGAAGGCATTGGCTGATGGCCCCCGTTTTATTCACTTCAGTGGTCGCTGCTCTCAGCCTCTGAGGTTGGCACCAAAGCACGCATGCTGTCGTTGAGAATGCTGCACGTCCTGTCCTGTTAAATGCCCGTCAGTCCTCACACGCCTGGGATGTTTGTGGATGCCTCACGTACCCCTAACCGCTGAGGTCCTCACCGATGGAGCCAGCGTGTGTCTCTAGCGGAAGACTGGGCTGCAGGCTTGGGAGCCCACACGGAATCCCATGGGTGCCGAAACCGGGCTGTGTGACCTCCATCAAGCGGTACTTCATTCTTCAGGCTGACTCGGGTCCCCATGAAGAGGCAGAGACTGAACCAACTCACGGAGGCCACCGTCCCATCTTTCTGGACCTCCCAGACCAGCTTCCTTGCGCCCTCAGGCGTTCCGGCACCCACCAGGCAGCGTCCTCCCTTGGCAGTCCAGTCCCGTTGGCTGAGCTCTGCGCTTCCCGTGACTCTGGGTCTCCTAACCCCTTTCTCTGTGCCGAGCCGAGGGATGAAAGTCCCTTTGGCGGCTGTCACCTCTGCCTCTTCTGTGGCATCCCTTTTTGCTTTTTGAGGACTGAACCGCCTTTGAAACGGATTTGCAGTGATGAAGTTCTCTTTGTTGGATTTACTGAAGCGGTTTGTCCTTTCTCAGCCGGATCTGACACAAGAGCTGACAGCTGTGGTTGGAGAAGGGCTCCTTCCGAGCCGTCCTGTGTGATGGGGAGCAGAACCGTGGTGCTCACGGCCGCAGGGCTTCCCCCAGCCCGTGCTCACGTCCTTTCCTGTGTCACCCTGCAGGGGACCTGTGTGTGCGTCTTGGTCAGTGGGACGGGATGCAGGCAGAGGCTCCAGGAAGCATTAGCTTGCTTCCGTTTCCCCTTTCTCCCCACCAAAACCATGGCGTGGCTGAGCCCAGTCTCCCGACAGGTCCCAGGAGGAGGATGGAGCAGCATTGAGGCACAGACTCATCCCAGTTGAGGTCATTTATCTCGCCCAACGTCCAGCGAAATGCCAGACGTGGCAGCACGGCTCCACCCCCAGATGCGTGGACAAGACCAGCTTACTTCCCTGAGGAGGGAGGGTTGGTTACGCGGCCGTCTTGTGGCTGGCGGAGTGTGCCACATTCACCAGCCTCGTGGCCCGTTCCTGTGCATCGTGGCGTGGAACAGATGCCCTTGAGGTGACTCTGGACGCGGGGCAGACCCGTCCCGTCCTCACTGAACATGCGTGGGCTTTGTTCTGGCGGGAAACCCACAGCCCCTTCCTAGACTTCAGGGCAGCCTGCTCGGCTTTTGTCAGGACCCTTTTGTGTTCTTATGGTTTCTTGTGCTCTCTCTGGAGAGTTATCTGAACGTCTCTTCAGCTGTGCGGTAGGTGAGTGTCCTCCAGGGGTCTCTCCTGGAGCCCACGACCTTCCTGGACGTCTCTGCAGGACACGTGTGGTCTCTCCCCTGCATGGCTCACAGCCCTTGGCCAGTAGACCCTTCCGGTGATCACCCCAGTACTTCCCAGCCTCCTCTGCTGATGTGCAGGGTTCTGATATATTACCTTGAAGGCACCAAGTGTGAAATTAAACTTTTATGAACGCTGGCTCCCTAAGGGGCGGGCCTATGCTCACCTCACTTTCCAGACGTGCAAACTGGGCTTGGGTCAAGCCTGCAGAGTTCGTTCTGCTGAAGCATGGAGGTAGTGGAACCTTCATTCATTTTTTAACACACTGTTTTCAAGCAATTTTTTCCAAGTGCCAAGAGGTGGCAGCTTCTGCGCCGAAGTGTGCCGTAGCAGGGAACGTAGGGGCCATAAATGCACACAGACGGGGATGGACGCGTCAAAGCCGCTTGACAGAAAGCGGTGCCTTCCTCCAGCCCAGGGGCACAGACGTCACCGTGGGAGACCTTCCCAGTGGGTTGCAGCCTGACTATGTCTTAAAGAAGGCGTAGGAGTCAGCCAGGTCAGGCTGTGGGGAGGGCGCGCCAGGCAGGGGCTGGAGCAAGGAGCAGAGGCGGGAGATGTCTCCTGGCATCTGGGGACAAAATGAAGTTGGGGACTCAGCAGGTGGACGGGGCATTTGTGGAGCTGTGTCTCGTTGTGAAAGACATGTAGTGGGAAATCCATATTTGTGTTTCAAAGAGCTCGTGCCAATAGCTTAAGAGTAGTTAGGGTCTGTTTCTGTTTTGTTATAGTCACTAATTCATTTTATTTTTTATTTTCTGGATTCCACTCATCAGTGATAACAGACTTGTTGGCTTTCTCTGTCCAATTATTTCACTAAGCATAACATCCTGTAGGTCCATCCATATTGCTGTAAACGGCAAAATTTCGTTCTTCTGTAGCTGAGTAGTATTCCATTCCATTCCATATACATGAGTGCCACAGATTCTTTATCCAGTTGTCTGTCATCGGACATTTGGGCTGCTTCCATATCTCAGCTATTGTAAACGGTGCTGCTGTGAGCATTGGGGTGCGTGTATCTTTTCAAATGAGTGTTTTCATTTTCTTCAGATGCACACCCAGGGGGAGTCACATTGAGTGTTCTGAAAGGCAGACTCAGAAGAACATTGATTTGATTCATCACACGTCGTGACCCAGGGCTGCCGGGCGTGAGGAGAGGGAAGGCGGCAGGCAGACGGGCCAGGCCGGGCACGGGGACAGAAGCGTGAGGAAGGACCGCTGCCACAGGTGCACGCAGGCCGCAGCCCTGTCCGTCTGTGACCCTGCCAAGGTTTCCGGGCTGGACGAGGGGGAGCAGCAGTTCCCACCACGTCTCTCCGACTCGTCATTCCTGGGCAGGGATGCCCTTGTGAAGCCGAGTTACCTGGGATTTATCCAGCCGGTTCCTCCTCGTCCAAGAGTCAGTTCTCACGCTCCTTCCCAGGCAACGGTGAGTTCAGCCAGCTTCTAGTGACCGTCTTGTCTTTGTTCCCTGAGGTCACTGCATCGGACTCCCAACCCTCTTCGGGTACAGCTCCTGGTGCACTGACTCTTAGAGTCGGGTTCACAGCGAGGTTGGAAGGAAGGAACTAAATGAAGACCTTCCTGTCGATTCTAGGGTCCGTTTCAGTGTGCAAGGCTCTCTGTGCCCTGTGCGTGGCGTTAGTGGTTCTCATCCTGTGCTCGGGCTGAAGGTTGTGGACCGTTGTTCTTATGGCACCGTATAACGTAGCAGGGAGTCCAGTGCTTTCCGAAGAGCCGTAGTTAGTGCTCAACATAAAGGAAGGTCAAAGAGGGGAAGTCTTCGGTTGAGCGGGATTTTCCTTGAGCCTGACTCCTTGGTGTGAGATAGGAACTAAGGAAGCTACTTGGGTGGGGGGTGGGGGGGGTCCTTCCATTGAGAAGAGCCTCCTCGTCTCGGTGGGTAGCAGTTCCGGGCGGGATGGAGAGGTGTAGTTCTGTTCTGCAGCTAAGAATCCCGTCTTCCAGGGTCCTCCATCCCCGTTTTCCTAGTCTCCTTCAAATCCCCTCCTATTTGGGGTGATCCTAAGCCTGTCCATCAGTTTCCAAACAAAGGAATCCATTAAAGAGGAGAGGTTTTGACTTCTTTTCACGTTCTTTTAAAGTCATGGGAACAGGCACCCACAGGCTGTATCTTCTTCGGAGAGACTGAATGGGTAGAGAGAGGAATGGAGCGAAAATGTGCATCTTGGTTGTGTTCATCAGTGTCCAGCGTGTGCCTCTGCACTGGGAATCCAGGAGGCTTTCTAAAATAAGCGGGCGTTATCCGGAGAAAATGCCTTCAACATCAGTGCAAGACTGTTGGCGAGGTCGACGAAGAGACAGCTTGCTTGTTGTGAATACGTGTTCTGTCTTTTCTTAACGAGAAATCAGGACATCGTAAGAAAGGAAGGAACAGGGAAGGGAATGGAATGAAATTATCATTGGAAGACTAGATGCAGGCGTTCATTCTTGTAACTTTTATTTCTCATGTATGATTTATTCGCATTGAATCTTTCTATTAAAGTGGGCGTGCGTGGAGTCAATGAAATCTATTAGAGATACTTACTAAAGGTCTGTGTTCTAATCGATGTAAAATTCATTTTCTCAGTTTAAAATAGAGAAGCAGTTTTTTTTTTTTTTTTCCTGGCCATCTCATAAAAGGCTGGAACAAATCAACACCCTGTACAAACACAGTAAGTGTGCTGCAAGCCAGTCGGCGGTTTGTCTGCTCCCGTCTTCCCAAAGGTTTTGGACAGGCAATCCACAGTGGAACTTCAGTTGACTAAAAGCTTGACCGATGGAATAAATCTAAGTGCCAATAAAAGAAAAAAAAAAACCTTTTTATAATGGAGAAGATACATAGATACGGATATATATATAGACGCACACATTTCATCCACAAGTTTTGTTCAGGACGTGTATCGGCATGGCTTTGCCGTTTCCCCAAAGCATTGCAAAAAGAAATGGATTTTCTCCACGTCGCGTGCGAATGTGCAGCTGACGCATTTTCAGTAACAGAAACAGGCACTGCTCTTGCCAATTCCTCCTCTGACGCAACTCGTAAGAAAATAATAATCAGTGTGTCTAACTTTCCTTAGGCATTCGTTATGACCTGTGGACTAAGCAATTTGAATAGACTCTATAATCTTTTCCTAATGGCACAAAATGCTGTTTTCCCTGACTTTTCTGGTTATGATATCCGTACAACTAATTTCTTTCAAATAATAAATGCTTCTAGAGAGAGGATTCCATTTTTTTTTTTTTTTTTTTTTTTACTGAGAGCGAGATAATTAGGTTTATTTATTTATTTGTATTCGGAGGAGGTACTGGGGTTGAACCGAGGACCTCGTGCGTGCTAAGCGTGTGCTCTACCCCTTGAGTTATACCCTCCCCAAGCTTGAGCTGTACCCTCCCTCCAAGAGGATTGCAGATTAAGCCAAGAACGCTGTATGCTGGCAATCCATTTTCACTGGAGTACAAAGCAAAGAATGCATTCATTCACTTGTTGATTCACTTTTTAAAATACCTAAAATAGTGCTCAGCACTTAGTATGTGCTCAGGAAGTATTTCTTCAGTGAATGAATGGATGCATGAATGAGTGGGTTGGTCACGTGCAAGAAGCTACGCTTAGGGCTCCGGGTACAAAGGTGACCCGAACAGGGGTATTGTCCTCCAGGCTGATTTGGGGGTCTGCCTTGCACCCGAATGGCAACAGTGGAAGACAGAAATGGCATAGTGAAAAGGAGTTGGGGGGGAAAATACAGCTTGCAGGTGAGTGACCCCGAAAGACTAGTGGGAGAGAGGGCGTTGTAATTTGACCAGCATCGGGGTTGAGAAGCCAAGATTCATACAAAGGAAAGAGAATGCATTTCAGTGGGGACAAAGAATGGCTGGAAATTCACGAAGCAAAGACCTGGAAGGCGTAAGATCAGGCCATGGTGAGAATTCACTCTGTTTATCCAAGTAAGGAAGTGTCTTCTCAAAATCCATTTGAGGAGTCTGAGGAAATCTCTGGACATTCCCATTAGGATGAGTATGGTAAACAGAATAATGACCTCTCCCCACCTGCCACAGACGCTGACGTCATAATCCCCAGAAAATGATGAACCTGTCACTTTGCATGGCGAAGGGGCTTTGCAGACGTGATTAAGTTAAGGAACTTGAGTTGGAGAGGTTATCCTGGATTGTACCCACAAGGGTCCCTGTAAGCGAAGGGCAGAAAGTCAGAGTCAGAGAAGATGTGAACAGAAGCAGAGGTCTGAATGGAACCGAGGAACCTGGTCGCCTCTGAAAGCTGGGGAAGGCAAGGGAATGGATTCCTCTCGGAGTCTCTAGAAGAAACGCTGTTCTGTCAGCACCTGGATTTTATCCCCTTAACATCTCTTTCAGACGTACGACCTCCAGAACTGTAAGAGATTGCATGCGTGTTGACGTAAGCCCTGCAACGTGTGGTCATTGGTGACAGCAGCCGTGGGCATCGAATCCAACGACCTAACTTCTTAGACAGGCACCTTTTTTCTCTTCTCCTGTACTTTTTCTCCTCCCAATGTCCCCCGCTCAGCCCAAGAAAGCAACTTTGGAGACATTAACCCCAGAGCATTAAATCCAGCGCCCTGACCCGTACGGGCGTACAGGAAGAGCCGTGTTTAACCCTGAGCTGTTTCGAGATACAGCACGGCATCCTGACCCTCTGAAGTGAATCCTCTCTTGATCATTGGCCTCTTGTTGCTATGGTGCCCAGATAAAATGGTCCAGATGCTTCTTCCCCCCGAGGGCATAACCATCAGCTCACATACTCCAAGAAAGACATGCCACTTGTCATCTTTATTCCAGGAATACAGATGGGCTTTTTTTTTTTTTTTTTTTTTTTTTTTTTGGTAGAAGTGTATGTGTCAGAAAATCATTTCAGTGAGCCTTCAAAATATTTGGAAAGAAATGCAGTCGAAAATGCACAACTCTTTCCATCTATTCCGTTAACCTCTGGCTTGCTAACCTTTACTTTCTTACTTTCCCGGAGAAACTCATAAATTGTCTCTACAAAAATATAAAAGACATTAGCTAGTTGGACAGCATGTATTTTCTTATCTTTCCTCAGTGTCCAGGATGAAAAATGACTCTTTTTAGATCATCCTCAATAATTATGACATTTTTCTCAGTTGGACAAAAGCCCACCATCAAAGTCATCACCTTCAAGGATTCACCAGAAGACATGGGCTGTGTGCTGCGGTTTTGTTTCTGATCTGAATGACATGTGGACAGCGAGGTTCTTTGCTTGACTGCGACAAAAACGTCGCAGATGCTTTAGAATTCTGTGCCACTAGAGAAACCCAGCTGTGTTCCAAATTTAATGTAAAGTTGTCAGGACTTTTTCCACCTTCACCTCGACCCCGCGTGAACCGACATGGACACAAAGATGTATCTGAGCTGGTTCTTGATTTGAAAGCAGGACTTCTAATAGGACAGACGTCGTAGACACACCATGACTTCAGTGCCACCTTCTTGATCGTGGGGCATAAATCAAACCCCCAAATCCAGACAGTCATATCTTTAACTCGCTTTAAAGCTCACAGAGGTGAGTGAGCTTTGATCTAACAGGTTTCCTGTTTTCCAGGACCGCAGAGAAATTTTGTGCACATACTTGCATGGGTATAAATAAAGGCTAACGTTTGTATGATTCCACTTTTTGTAACTGTCCACAAGGATAACTGAGGTAGGAGGCAAGTGCCTATTTAGAAGACATCAGAAGGTGCCCACACGATGAGACGGGTTCACCTGGTCTTCACGTGTTCAACTGTTCTCAGTAAGACCTAGGTGAGAAGATTTAAAGACCCCAAAATTGAACTGATATAAAGAACTTTCCAAAGTACTGGTACCAAAAAGTGTCCTATATTGTTTGATTATGTGATGTCTTCGTCTGTGCAGGCTGGGCTATCACACTGAGGGGCGCAAACAACAGACACTGGTTTCTCACAGTTTTGGGGGCTGGGAGTCCAAGATCGAAGTCCCAGCTGCCTCAGTTCGTGGTGACAGTTCTCTTCCTGGCTCATAGGTAGTCACCTTCTCGCTGTGTCCTCACATGGAGGAAGAGGCAAGGGAGCTCCCCGGGGTCTTTTCTGGAAGGGCCCTCATCCCACTCGTGCGGGCTCCACCCTCACGACCTCATCACCTCCCAAAGGCACCACCTCCAAATACCATCACATTGGGAACATCAGCACATGGATCTTGGAGGGACACAAACATTCAGTCTACGGCAAATGATGTCAAGAGAAGGGCCGAGCAAGACAAAACTCGAAGAATGCCAAGTGCACTGTGGACATCCAACTTGAAAGGCAGGGTGTTAGGAGGGTGTGCTCCTTCAAGGTGTGCTAGATAACCTCCCAGGGCCCTAGACTGTTGATAGGCGTCACGCAGACTGCAGTGGTGAAGTCAGGATGGTGGTGAGAGTGTTTGTTGAGTAAATCTAAGCGCAAGTACCAAGAGCTTTTGCGCAAGAGAGTACCCGTGACATCAATGTGATGAGATATTCATTTCCAGGAAAAAATGAAGACTTGGGATGACCTTTTCCCACAATAGCAGGATGAAGATTGGACTGATCTGTCAGTAAAAGTAAGGAGAGCCAAAAGCTATTTGAAGTGAAGCCATCCCGAGGGCAAGAGTCAGCATTTTTTATTTTATTTATTTATTTATTTTTTTTTTACTAATCACAGTGACGTTTTGTGATGAGAGAGGAAAACAGTGGAATGTGACTTTCGTATCGTGTGTCCAGCCACTTTTGAATATATGGCGTGATTCGTCTTGGTTTCCATTTTCAATATCCATTCTTTCTGTGAATGCTTAGTTTCGGAATTTAAGAAGGGAGCGTGTCCTCAAGGGACAAGAAGCATCAGGAAATATGTGCTGACGTCCCAGTAGGTTCTGGTCTGGCAACAGAGAGTGGGGAACCCTGGGCAGGAGACCAGGGTGGAGGTGGACAGTGAATGTATGCAGTGCTGGAGGAAGTAGTGTGTCTTTTCTGGGAGGGTCTCCGGGACATTGCAGAAGGGGGCTGCAGCACTGCACCAGGCTGCGACTTGGCTGTAGTTGTGTGTCTGCTGGCGGAGAGAAAGCTGTAACCCCTGTGTGCTTTTTCTCAACTACTCTCACTCTAGAGCAGGGAGACCCAGCTGGCGGCCGTCTACAGTGTGTGTCCTCACCAGTCTGCTCTTCAAGCCCAGCAGCGGCTGTGATCATGAGCTGGACAGGAGCTTAGGGGCACCTTTTTCGAATGGCAGTCTAGGTGTGGTTCTCCTGGTGGTCTGACACCATGCATCCCAGAAAACCCCTGATTTTTGGTGACGCTAAGGCCCACTTACTCTGGGGAGTGGCGAGCGGGCTCTGGGCTCGGGCTGCCCACACGTGCATCCCAGTTCTCCTCCTTTCCACCCTTGTGGTCAGGAAAAGTTTGTGGACTCTCCCCTAGGGCTCATGGTTCTCA
Source organism: Camelus bactrianus (assembly GCF_048773025.1). Lineage (NCBI taxonomy): Eukaryota > Metazoa > Chordata > Mammalia > Artiodactyla > Camelidae > Camelus > Camelus bactrianus. The sequence goes on from NC_133575.1 coordinate 4,412,378, forward strand.
TGCCTGAAATGTGACGGATGAGACAGTACCTCTGTGATGGCACCGTTCGGAGGATTAAAAGGGGATGGTTCCCAGATGGTGCAGCGCAGTGCCTGGTGTTGGCAGAAGGTGCTCAGCCAGTGCTCACCACGATGCTTGTGGTACTGCAGAGAGGTCTAATGCTTACGTTCTGTGGACGGTGGGGGATCATCTCACAGAGCCGAGGAGGATTGCAGACTATCATGGCGCTGCTGTCCCGTGGGGATGGCGGCGTCTCCTCACTGTGCTACGTCATCCACTTCACCTGCCTACATCCTTTTTTTTTCCTTCTTGCTCTGGGCCCTGGGAGGCTGATCGGTGCGGATAAGATGAGTGGACCCTGTGTTTCTGGCTCTAGGGTGGTCTGATCAGCAGTGAGCCCTGGAGGCAAATAGGAGGGAGGGAGGGAGGGAAATGAGGACCGAGGTGCCTCTTATACTGACTCTGTCTCCGTGAGGACATCTGGGGCTGGAAGGGCCGTCAGCTGAACCTGGCCGTCTTGTCCAGGTGGCTGCTGCAGACGCACCGCTCTGGCCCCAGTTGCTAGGAGCTCTGTCTTCGCCAAGAGGAGGAGACGGCTCCGTTGCTATAGTTCTGAGTGCCTGCACGGTTCATGGTTTCTCGACACACATTTCTAATGAGATCATTAATTAAAACAACAAGAAGAAGAACAGAATCCTTCCAAGGGTAATCCGTGTTTGAATTTGCCCTTGGTTTGTTGTCAGAACATTCCTATTCCCTGATGCTGTGTGTTCAGACACGCTTTGGAGGTGATGACTCACAGAACGTGGCTCTGAGGATGCCAGCCTTTCAGGATTACACGTGGCACTCTAAAAGGCTTTGGGATCTAAAAGCACTGGTAAACCTTAAGGTCTGGCCATACAGTCATTTCACTGAGCTGTGTCACAAGGTGATACATTTAAGTCCATGGTCTGGGAGTGTGGGTTTTAGACTGAAATTTACCATCAGAAACCATTAGCATTAAATGAACCCACACTGGACTCACAGTCACAGGGATAATGCCATGTGTATATTCATCAGTATTTTGAGCATGTATCTATTTTTATTTCCCTGGATTGCTGACACTCAGATTTTACCCTTCATTGCAATTGGTGATGATAATTTGTGAGTCTGGCCACGTAGACAGAGTAAATACATTACTTCTTTTTTTTTTTAGATTTGTTGTTTAGATTCAGAAACCTCTGGAAACAGTACTTTTAAATTTTTACACAAATGAAATAGGGAAAGAGATTCTTTGATTTCTCCCAGCCACTGTAGGGAACCCTAGTACATCATTTCACTGGTTTTCAAAGCCCCTTTCAACCTCTGTATTTCTGTCCGTCGGATACAATTACCATTACTTCCTTCTGGTTAAGACAGAAATTCTAAAACTGTTTTCTGATCCTTTCCTAATAGCCCATGATGCTAGATTTCAGGTTGGGTGTTGGAAGGACCAGCCAGGTATAGTAGAGTCGGTGGACTTTGCAGGGAACGCAAACATTGAGCTCTAGCTCTTTGACACAGGGGGCTGCATCCGATGCGGCGTGTCTCCCGGGGCGTTTGTAGAGCACAACGCTTTATTGTGAATTTGCCCCTACCTCAACCCCAGACCCTGTACCCATTTCTGGCCGCTTATGTGTTTCCTTCACTTAAGGCACATTGAAAACCCAGTGGGGGAGCACTGGAAACGTGTATTTGCAGAAAATGAATTGACAGATGCAAGCCAGAATCAATAAAACTGCCCCTACACCCGAAGCTGGATGCATCTGCGAACAGTATATGTAATTTTTGAGTTGTTCAGTATTTATTGAGGGAAAGCAGGTTTGATAGCCTTCTTTTGTATTTAAACGTTAGTCTTCCAGGGAATCTAAACTTCCATTTGATAGTCTTCCGTTGTATTTAAATTGGAGCATGGAATATGAAGGTAAAGGATGGATTCCATATTAAGAATTCACCTTGGGGAGGAGGGTGTCGCTCAAGTGGTAAGATCGCATGCTTAGCATACACACATGGTCCTGGGTTCAATCCCCAGTCCCTCCTCTAAAAATAAATTACTAAACCTAATTACCTACTTCCCCCCAAGTAAATTTAAAAAAAAGAAGTAAAGAAGCCCGGAGAGGATTGACCTAAACACCCAGTGCTTATCAGAGTGGAGTTTGGGGACCCCCCCTGGAAGCCTATTCATTACGTCTGAAAGACAGTCCACATCGTGGTTAGTTTCAGCTTGGGTCATACCACATCAGTGGTCCTCAAGCAGTGGCATTTTTGCCTCCCTGCCTCCTCCTGTCTCCACTCCAGGTGACACTTGGCGGTGTCTGGAGTTTTGATTGTCACTCCTTGGGTGCGGGGCTGCCACTGGCATGGACTGGGCAGAGGCCAGAGACTACGTGAAGCATCCCCTCGTGCCCAGGACAGCCTCCCCCGCCTCCCACAGCGCAGTTGTCTGGCCCCAGATGTCTGAGGAACGCTGACTTCATAAACTCTGTTTGTCAGACACTGCTTTTAGAAAAGAGCTACCCTGTTGCTCCTCTTTGCTATTTTGCAGTGCTTATGCGGGCATAAATATTCACCCCTGCTGGCCGGAGCCGTTCATCGAGCTCATAGTGAGGATTCTCACCTCTTACTTCTTTCCAGCTCTTTGTGTGTGATGTTTCCCGTGGGTGAGGTGGTGATGTTTGCCGCCGCCCCCCGCTTGCGTGTTGCTGTTTGTTATTTCCCCACGTTTGGCTGTTTATCCTGCGACCCTGCGATCCTTCTCGGGAGTGCAGTATGAAATAAATAACCACAATGACGACGTTTGCAGCACTCATCCCCGGCAATTTCGGGAGCATCGGGAGAAAGGACACAGAGAAACCAGTGACAAAGGAGTCTGTTTGTGTCTTCGCGTTCCGTCTATAAATAAGCACAGACCAGCTTTCCTCCGTCGTGAAGCATTCGTAGATTATCTTTTCGGCATAAGTACGCATTTAGTGCGTGAATGTATTTCACCCTTGGATACATTCAATTTGTCTTCGTTTTATAGTTTATTCTGTTAATTAGAAAAGGTTATAAGATTGATAACTAGTCGTTGCTAATGCATTCAGTGGACTGCACCACCAGCTTGATGAGGGGTTACTCCCCCCAAAAGGGACATCAATGATCAGTTCACAGGCATCATATCAACCGTCTGATGAAGTGCACTGCAGAGAAACTGCTCAGGACCGCAGTGGTCTTTAAATGATTTTCAGAATCATCCGAACATCACAAGCGCAATTACATTCCACGTGCATAATCAATGGACTGTCGTAGGAGGGGCGAGCTGCTCTTAATTGAGATGATGCAAATCACGAGAATAGATTCTAGTTGAAGATGGATAATAATAATAATAGGATTCATGTGCATAACAACAAAACTTTATACTGGCACAGGGTTTTACCATTGCCAAGGGATTTTTGTGTGGATACACATACACACATGGATTTTCACAGTCAGGTCATGTTTGTTTTTTTTCCCCCCATAGCCATTAAAAAATTGATTTAAGGTTATGTATTAGGTGAAAAATGAGAGCTAAACCAGTTTCTACTGAGTTCAAGTCCGTTCCTCTTCATATTATTAGATCATACTAGTTTCTGGGAGAAGGAAAGAGTATTTGCAAAATTATAGAGTTTGGGCATAGTGTAGTATTTATTTTTTTAATGGGAGCACTGGGGATTGAACCCAGAACCTTATGCATGCTAAGCACATGGTCTACCACTGAGCCATACCCTCTCCAGGCATAGCATATTAAATCAATGAGTAAAGAAGTAAAGGAATAGTGTATTCAGAGGTTTGACAAAAAGAGCTCGATGAAATGATGATGGCCCCTTACCCATTCAGCTGAGTTCTTGCAACTGCCAGCAAATGCTCGAGAGGAACTGAAGCACAGAGGACACAAGTCATCGATAATTGATATCTGGCAGCTTTGCTGTAGCTATGAAGAGGGTGGGGACCGCCTTCCTGCTGTGTCCTCCCCTGGTGGAGAGAGAAAGAGAGAGAGAAGGGGAGAGGGAGCAAGCTGTCCGTTGTCTGTTCTCCTAAGGGCACTCATCCCATCATGAGAGCCCCACTCTCAGGACTTCCTCTAGCCCAGTCAACCTCCCAAAGCCTCCCATCTTTAAATACCAGCACAGTGAGGGGTGCAGCTTCCCCATGTGAATTTGGGCGGGATACAATTGAGTCTACAGCAGTGCCTCTGTTTATCGATTCGGAGGTAACTATTACATGGCATGTAATTTCAGAAAACAGATCTAACAGACTTCCTCTGAATTAACAGTGCAATTTCGGGATGACTTCCTGTTGTATTTAGAGGGGTCTGACTTGACTTTCAGGGCATCTGCATTCATGGAATAAATACCCCCAGTCATTTTTTGTTTTATGCCACAATAACCTTCTGCCTACTGGGTAATTCAAATTTTTTCAAGCACCACACTTTTAAATTGAAGTGGTACAACACTTTGAAAGGTGGAAAAGTGGCTTCCAGTAATTTTTTGCTCATTAGTTAAATACGAGAACCGATTTTACAGAAGAAATAGCACCGTGATGTTGGAAATAGTATTTAACATTCTGGCATTTTTTAAAAAAAAGTTTAAAAGTTTCCACTGAATAGATAATGGTACTACCTTAATTGAATGTTACTTTTTTTCTGATTATTTCAGAAAGGTAAGATTTAGAGAACAGGCATTGCTGTATCTTTCCTGTCTCATAATTGATAAACAGTTGGTTTAGCAAAACCAAAGGGAAAAGGGTAAGTTTCCCATGGTCTGTAAGTCGTGGGAAGGAAGTCAGCTTGAGTTAGTGGTGATGTCTCCTTGAAGGATCAGAAAATACTGCTTAGCTGTTGGCACTAACATTGGGGATGACAGATTTTAGTTGGAAAAAAAAAGGCGGAATAATATAAAGTGCAGGAATCTGTCATGAAAACATGCCATGCGGAGGAGTGATGTCTAATATTTCTAGATTTGAGATAGGGACATTTGAATAGAGCCGTACATTTAGGACTATTCCCCCCAGTCATGTGACTTTGGGAAATTCTCACAATAACTTCCATCACTGTTTATACGTTAGTGGTAATACCCATCCTAGCACCGTGTGTTGGTTAAGTGTTGGTTAAGCATCAAGTTTAAAAAAACAGTATTTTATGATATGACCCAGGAATCCCGCTCCTGGGCATATATCCAGAAGGAACCCTACTTCAAAAAGACACCTGCACCCCAATGTTCAGAGCAGCACTATTTACAATAGCCAAGACATGGAGACAGCCTAAATGTCCATCAATGGATGACTGGATAAAGAAGAGGTGGTATATTTATACAGTGGAATACTACTCAGCCATAAAAAGGAATAAAATAATGTCATTTGCAGCAACATGGATGGACCTAGAGATTGTCATTCTAAGTGAAGTAAGCCAGAAAGAGAAAGAAAAATACCATATGACATCACTCATATGTGGAATCTAAAAAAAAAAAAAAAAACAAACACAAACAAAGCATAAATACAAAACAGAAATAGACTCATAGACATAGAATACAAACTTGTGATTGCCAAGGGGGCGGGGGTGGGAAGGGATAGACTGGGATTTCAAAATTGTAGAATAGATAAACAAGAGTATACTGTATAGCACAGGGAAATATATACAAGATCTTATGGTAGCTCACAGAGAAAAAAAGTGACAATGAATATATATATGTTCATGTATAACTGAAAAATTGTGCTCTACACTGGAATTTGACACAACATTGTAAAATGATTATAAATCAATAAAAAATGTTAAAAAAAAAAAAGTCTTTGAGAAGTTAAAAACTACACAAACAGAAAATGAGCAGTACATAATTATAAAGTAACAGTCAAGCATATTTTCATAAAGCTTTTTCCCATCTGGGAGGAAAAATGATTGCAAATTACTTTGTTAGGTGTTCCCTAAATATGTGGTAATGACTTGGCATGATATGGAATTAGCCTCGTGAATGATCACCGTTGGGTGATCTAGCAGGCTCTCCTGCATTTACAGATCTTGCAACTTGAGGACAATTTCATTATTTCCTATAAAGGAAAAGGGAAAACTAATTTATTCCACATACTTAAGGCATGTCTGTATGTTTTGAAGGGGAGGGAGCTACATCAAAATTATGTTGTAGTTCCAGTCTGTCTCTTACCCATCACAAATCCTGAAAAATGTGGCACGTTATCCAGGATGTTGGTACAATAGGTCATATGCTCTTGAATTTGATATATAAATCCTTTTCTGAGACCATGATGTTATTTCTGCTTTTGTTTCCAAGAGTTTAAAAATCTGTTGGAATTGGGGCATATGGAAGAAGACATAGAAGGTTGCCATAAATACACTGGGTTTGGCAGCCTAGATTTTCAGGGTTAAATCTTAGTGGCTTAAAACAACACACATTCATTATCTTCACCATTTCAGTGGGTCAGGCACCCTGGCATGGCTTAGCTGGGCCCTGAAGCTCACCGTCTCTCACAAGGATGCAGCCAAGCTGTTGGCTGGGCTGCAGTTTCAGTGGAGGGTTTGAGTGGGGAAGGATCTGCTTTCAAGCTTGGCTGTGGTTATTGGTGAGATTCAGTTTCTCGAGAGCTGTTGGGCAGGGAGGGTTTTCGTTCCTTGCCCCCTGTTAGCAGGAGGTCCCTCTGCATTCCTTGCCATGGAACAGCCAGCACGGGGTAGAGTGTCTCTAACACAGATCTTGTGCCATCGAAGGCAGAAAGCGCGTCTGCCAGCAAATCTTTTGTACGCTAATCATGGAAGCAACCCCCGTTACTTTTGCAATATTCCATCAGTAGAACTAAGTTACTGGGTCCTTGCCACACCCGAGGAGTGGGAACCAGACAAGGACTGGAGAACCTGGAGACAGGAAACACTGGGGGACCATCTCAGAAATCTAACTTCAACAGACGTCTGTGCTCACTTGACAAAATCCCAAAGTGAAGGTAACAAAGACCAGTGAGATAAGTGAATTGGCCAAGTTTCACCCCAGGTTAGCAAGACTGCATAGACTGGAACTTTTCTTCTTAGTAATATGTCCAAGAAATAGGACAGTCTCCTGCCTTTTTGGTCTGTGGGGTATGATGCAAAGTGTCAAGCAGAGATTCAGCCTTGGACTCGCCTCCTTCTGGCTTCCGACTTCATGGTCCCACCACGTAGAAGGAATCAAGCAGTTGGTCACTCTCTCATCCTGTTGTCTCTTGGTGGACAGACCCTACCTGCATTCATGACCTTCAAAGCACCGTGGCAGCCAAGAGACGAGAATTTCTTTTAAAATGTGCTTCTGCATCAGTTTTACAGACTGTCACTGCCCGGAGCGATAACCTTGAAATCTGAGCCGCAGATCTGCAAACCTGTTCAGCTGCATGGTTTCTGGGCAGTCTGAGATGACAGTGCTTTTAGCTTTTTAATTTTTTTTTTCCCCTCAAACACTAGAAAGCTCTTTTATGATTGCTTTCAGGTCAAATAGTTACACTGCCCAGTGTTCTGAGGATGTCCCTTCCTTGTTTGCTTTCAGAGTAGGGTAATCCCTCTGCTTTAAAAATGGTTGTTTTCCGGAGAATGAGCTCTGGAGTGGACATGTCCACAGTCCTGCCCGAAGGTTGATTGTAAATTTCTATTTCCTTAGGTAAGAATTCCGTAACAAGGAGGATTTAGCTCCATTTTGGGAAAACTAGCCAGTGAAGCGTGGTGTCAGCTGGTTATTGGTGCTCTACTCTCTGAGCACAATGGTGGAAAATGCCAAGTAGAAAAACAGAGCTGGTCCACTGTTGAATTTCCCAGTTTCGCTTTCTACCGCATTTCTCTTGAAGGGAGTTGTGAAAAATGATGGCCATAAGGAATTTCTTAAATTAACAGTATCTGCTGTTTTTCTTCCCAACCTGACTCCCCACTTGTCCCCCTACTGTCCCCTTTATATCATTCTGGTGAAGAGACACATTATTATGTCTACGATTGATCCTTACTAAGTACCGTGGACCAAAGGCTGGGGACACGAAGCCAAATTAAATCTGCCCTTTCCCTCGAAGAGCTTAGAGCAAGTCTGACAAGGAAACTGGCAAATAATCCAGCAGGGGAAGTCGTAGGAAATATGAGCTTGCTACTGGGTAGGGGGCAGAGGGTATAAGTTGCTGTTAACTAGACAAAGAATGGTGAAAATTTCTTCCTGGTGAAGCAATCAGTGTTGTGAACTATTAGGAAGTGTTTAAAGAAAAAAATGTCATTTCTGTATAATTGGCAAAAACGATGAATGACTAATTAAAAACATAGGAGGGAGTCAGCTCATGCCAGAGCCGGTGCGCTAAGCTAGAAAGGTTGAATTTTACCCTGAAGATGATGGGAGCCATTGAGGGACAGGGACTGTCAGGAATAACTCCCTAGAAAATGAATATTTAAGGGACCCCTGACAGAGGGAGCATCCATTAGGAAGATGGAGAATGGGTGACAGAGAAGCTTAGAGGTGACCTCTAAGGCGTGATGACACCGAGACCGTGAGATGGAAGTCTTAAGAAGGAAGAAGAGGTAATATGGCAGGCCGTTGTGTCTGACACAGCCGTCTTGGTGAACGCAGGTGAGATATTCACAAAGAAGTGTCCTCAGTAGGACTAAAGAGGTAACAAAATAGTAAGAGGTCATCTGGTCAAATGTAACTGATGTGGGAAATACGGAGAGGCAAGCAGAACGCGGAAGACACGATTGCTCGGGAGACATTCATGGAGCCATGGAGCTTTGATGAGGATCAGGACTGCAGGGGCAGAGGCGAAAGTCTGGGGTCAGGAGGGTCTGATAGAACAGCTAACTCCATGACGTTGAGATGTTGGGATCTGCAAGAGTGAACGGTGTCTAAGGGGAACACATCTCACTCCAGCTCAGCCCCTAGAAGCCTGTGTTGGTGCTGTCTAGAGAGAGATTGGACTGCTGTCCCCATTTCCCCCAGATCTGAGATGCACTGTTTGTCAGCTCAGTACAGTTAATCCCAGTAGACAAATGATAAGTACACCCCATGCAGAAGGTTATCCGAGAAAGACATTTACCTTAACAGTGCGGTTTACTGGAAAAAGTAACATGGAAACTATACATCCGCATATTTTTTCTTTTAAAAATCTTGTTTATGGATAACATGAATTTGATGCAACAATTAGCCAGATTTAATTAACCCATGACCTACCTTCAGCCTTATTTTCCAAGCAGTCAGATCCTTCCTAACAAACTACAAGTTATTTCATGTGGGTTTTTTTCCCTTTTGGGGGGGGGGGAGGGGAGTAATTAGGTTACTACTTATTATTATTATGATTAATAACATTTATTTATTTAATGGAGGTACTGGGGATTGAACCCAGCACCTCGTGCGTGCTAATAAGCATGTGCTTTACCACTGAGCTATACCCTCCCCCTATTTCACTTCTTTTTGATTCAAGGAAAGCAATCAAGTTATTAATTTCATATTTAAATGCAAATAAATGCAATAAAAATGTAGTCGATAAGGAAAGGTTTTCAGAATGACACTAATAAGTTAAACTGGTGCTTTGCAGCCCTGGGATGAAGCCACTTGCTTATGATAAATTATCATTTTTTTATATACTGCTGGAAGTATTTGCTTAAAATTTTCTTTAGAGTTTTTTTTTTTAATTCTTTTTTGCGTCTGTTGAGAGAGATTGGCCCATAAGTATTCTTTCTCATGCCACCTTGTCAGATATTGGAATGAAGATTATGTTAGCATCATAAAATGATTTATTGAGTGTTTCTCTATTCACCATAGGAGTCTGAATAAAATTAGAATTACCTCTTCCTTGAATGCCTTATACCATGCATTGATGAACTCGTGTGAGCCTAATGTTTTCTTTCTGGAAATATTTGACTGGAAATTCAATTTTCTTAATGCATATAGAACTTGGACTGTTCTATTTATTCTCTCAGCTTTTAAGTTACATCTTTCTACGGGTTTATTGCCATAATGTTTTTCCTGTCGTCTCTTGAATGCTGCAAGATCTTAGGGTATTCCCTTTTTCATTTCTAATGTTGGCTGTTTCTGCTTTCTCTCTCTCCCTGGACTGTTGACTCCCTGATCAGGTTTTCTCCTCTGTTTATTTTTTAGACCTTTAGAAGAACCAGCGTATGGTTTCGTCAGCTGGACCTGTTACGTATGTGTTTTCTGTTTAAGCAAATAATGCTCCTGTCTCTCTGTTTCCTTCCTTCTGCCTCCTTCCTGGTTACTTACTAGTTTTTTCCTTTGTAAGAGGGTGATGAGCTTATGAGTTTTCAGTCTTTCTTCTTTGCTAATGCACACGCAACACTGCTCTTAGCTGTATGCAAATTAATTGCTATGTATTCTTCAGAGCATTCATTTAAAAATATTTTCGAAATTCCATTGTGCCTTCCCCAGTTACTTGTGGCTAATGCAGACTTTAAAAACCTCTCCAAGGGGATGAAAATTTCAATGTTGATTGCATAGTGATCAGAGATCTGTACTGTATGTTTTCAGTCTTTTGAAATGTATTAAGACCTGTTTCTTGGTGCATCAACTTATGGGAGAGTTTTCTGTGTGTGTACAGAGAGAGTGTACTTTTTTTAGTGCAGTGATGTCTCTAGGTACGTTAAGTCAGATGTGTTTATTGAATCATTCTCATCTCATCTATCTTACTAAAATTTTTATCTAGTGGCTCTTATCAATTACTGCAAAAGATATATTTAATTCCTCTGCGATAATTATAGATTTGTCTATAACTCTTTTTATTTCTTTCAATTTTTACTTTATATATTTTAAAGCTTTGCTGTGCTTTTCTCACCATATATTTTATTTATCTAGCAGAGTCATTCTTAAAATACATTTTGTCTGAAAATACAACTGCACTAGTTTTTGTTCATTTTGGGTTGACAAGGTTTATTTTTTCCATCAGTTTATTTCAGTATCTTTATATATTTTCACTTTAGATATGAAAATACCCTAATACATTTACTCGGTCACATCTTGATGGACTTTCGGGCTGTTTCCTATTTTTGGCTCTTGTGACTCAAGTGACTATGAACATTGGTGTACAAGTCTCTGTGTGAACATACGCTTTTATTTCCCGTGGATAAATATTTTGGAGCAGGTATGTTGTTTTCCATAGTGGCTGCACCAATTTACATTCCCACCGACAGCGTAGGAGGGTTCCCTTTTCTCCACATCCTCACCCAACACTTGCTAACTTGTGTTCTTTTTGATGATGGCCATGCTGGCAGGTGTGAGATGCTATCTCATTGTGATTTTGATTTGCATTTCTTTGCAGTTGTTCTGCCCATATTTTAAACGGGTTTGTTGGTTCTTTGCTTTTTAATTGAAGTACAGTTGATTTAAAATGTTGTGTTAGTTTCTGGTGTACAGCATGGATGGACCCGTTGCAGAATACAGGTATTTTTAGTTGCCCGTTAACTAAGGAGATTTGACAGAAGCTAACTATAGACTGAGGCACGTCCAGAATTTACACTGTATAGGAAAAAATATCTGGATAGAGGAGTCCCATTGTCATAAAATGCTATTTTTGTTTTTTGGTGCCGAAGTAACAATGTCAGATTCAAAGAGAAACAGGTCGTCTTTTTTTTTGTTGTTGTTACACACAGCTACATTTTAGGTACAAAATATGCTTATCATTAAGAAAGTTGCAGGAGGTAGAAGGGTTTATGATCTAGGGACAAGGGTTACAGTGTTTGCGAAACTGATTTCATGGTAGAACAGAATTAGATTTCGCATGCGTTTAATTTTAGGGGAGTAAGCTCCATTAACTTTGAAGGTTACCCACTCCTGAATGATAGCTTGATCGCTGAGACCTGGAAGAAATTCGAAGAGGTTTTATTTCTACACGGGAGAAAGAAGCAAGAGTGCTTTGTGTTTTGTCTGCATTTCCTTTTCCATATCATTTGAGGAGAGTCTCTTACCGCTATTTCCATGGCTTGTTCTTCTATGTATGTGTCTCCTAGTATCTTTTCTAATGTTTAATAGTTTCTGAAATTGTTAATATAGTCTGAATTTTTATATTTTAATATTTAATGATCTTACACGATTCAAGTACTCTATTATGTCCAAAAATTGCTTTCATGGTTCCTGAATTGGTTCTCAGTCACCTGTGTCCCCCACCAGAGGAACATCTGGCAGTTCCTGGGGGCATTTTGGGTCACAACTGGGAGGGAGTTTTACTGGCGTTCAGTGGGTACAGACCAGGGCTACGGCTCGATACCCTGTGAAGTCGGGACAGCCCCACCACAGAGTCCTGCAGCCCCACCTGTCAGCAGTGCTGAGGCTAAGAAACCCTGCTTTAGAAATTCCCCTTTCTAATGCTTCTGTTGGCCCATCTGACTGGTCAGGAAGTGAGCAAAAACTTGTCAGGTCGCGAAGTCTATACTGATAGTTCTTCCATCCACTATTCTGTGGAGGCGCGGTTAGGTACTAAAGAGAAAGCCTCAGATTTAGTCTTTAAGATCCGAATTACACACCAAGACAATGTGGACCAACCAACATAAAAGAAGAAACCAGGCGACAGGAAATTAACCAAAACATGTCATTGGGTAAAGAGTATGTGTTCTAGAAAGTTAGAGAAAAGAAGGATTATGATTTGAAAAAATGAACTAGGTCATGTGACAGTTTTCTCAAAAAACCCTTGTAAAAGTCTCCACTGTCAATAGCTTATCATTTCCTAGAGTCCTTCTTTCATGCTCCAATCTCCATGAGCTCCCTCTTATCTTTTTCATAGATGGCTCTGATTTTTCTTTGCGGTGCTCACAATTTGAAATTCTAGTTGTATTTTTAAATCTTGGCTACATCCCTAGGACACAGGCGTTTTTGTGTGAGTGTGTTTGTTTGCGAACGAGTGCCGTGACCCTGGTGCACAGCAGATGCATCCTCACTGTTGTCCAAGGACCACGACTGTCCCTTGTTGTGGTCCTTAGACGGTGGGGAGAATTTTGTGTTCTCAAGGAGGAGGCAGTGATGGCAGATGGATGCAAGTGTGACTAAAGAGTGTGCCTACCTTAGATGGTGGGCAGAAATAAGATGAACTTCCCAGTAGAGAATGCTTTAATGGGATCCAGTTATTATGATGTCTTGACCTTGGAGGAATTCAGACCTCATGGCGTAGCTGATAGGGACAGAAACTGTTAAGCAGGAGTAAGACACACGAGAAGCTGTGTTTGTGAAACGTAAAATAATCTTCCATGGAGATTTTATTCTTGAGACCTAAACTCAGTGTAGGTAATCATCTCTTGCCTAGTTCATTGTCCTACATACTAGGTCCCTCCTCCAAAAATGTCTTCCCTTGTATGCCTGCCAGCAGAGGCATGATGTGTATCAAGAATGTTAACGGGGGGAGGGTAATAGCTCAGTGGTAGAGCACATGCTGAGCGTGCACGAGGTCCTGGGTTCAATCCCCAGTACCTCCATCAAAAAAAAAAAAATAATAATAAATCAACGTAATTACCTCCCCTGGAGGAAAAAAAAAAAAAAAAAAGAATGTTAAGAATGAAGTTCAACCCTAAGGAACTTTCTCTTGACTTATTTTGCATTTGTTTTCTTTGAATCGCAGTGTGTTTTGGTTTTGAAGAGCTTCTCTCTAAAACCCAACATCATAATTATTAGCAGGTATTTGGCTACTTTTGCTGGACCATGACTGCATTATGTGACTCTTATCAGTTTCCAATATCTTAGCCACATGTTATTTGGGGAAATTTTGCCTCTCTCCTTGTTTTTTTAAGTTTTGAATGAAGTTCCTGTGTTTCTCACTTTTTCTGGAAGACAGAATGTTGGAAAGGTCACGACAAATGGGAAGTAGTATATGGGAAAACAAATTTTGTCATAGATTTTTGTTGCCCCCCCCCAACTTCTGTCGCCTCTAGGTGAATTCCCTACAATGTGCAGAACCTAATGTGTAAGATGCATTTCCCACTCAAGATCCACCAACTCTGCACTCTTCTTAATTTTTTGAGTTTGCTTTTGATTCCCGAGTTCTGCTCCTTTGTATTTTATGAGAGACTCTGCCTACCAGGCCTTCTTTCGTGCCAAGTGAATTTCTAAGTCCCTCTTACCTTATGATACCATTCTAATCTTAAACAGTTATGATCATTTTCTCTTTTTTTTTCCCCCAGTGTAGACATTCTTCAGAGACATGTCCACCAGCCTCCGTTTTCCACGTCACCCTCTGCTCTTGCCTGCAAGAGGGCTGTCCATCAAGACTACTTGTTTGTGTCTCTGTGATTCTGTCGTAGTCCCAGGCTCATTGAGGGGGTCCAAGGATGGACTGCAGCCCGGGGGACATGCTTCAAGTTCATTTCCCTTAGAGGGCCCAGAACTGGGTTCATGGGTATGTGACTTCTGCTTAGAAAGACCCATATGTCAGGACCCTGTGCTTGGGTTTAATGTTCTTCTGCCACTGTCTTGAAATTCTTGATAACTGTGAACAAGGGGTCCTCACATTTTCATTTTTCATGGGGCCCCTTCATTCAGTCTACTGACTGCCTACTCATTTGGCCGACAGTCCAAACTGTGTAAACCGCACTGAGTTGCATATTTGCATGAGACTTTTACACTGTTTTTTTCCCCTTATAATACATATCTTCAAACCTTTCTCTAAATTTCCTTTTTACCTTACTATTAAATACAGATTCTGCCCCCCAATTATTGTTAATCATTTGAATTGTACAGTTTATAGATGGTTAAGTAAGCTGCAGCTAATTCATAATATAAATAAGAAAGAGTATTTTTAAAATAGCTTGTGATATGATGTCCTTATCAACAGTTAATGACTTATGACACATATATTTTTAATATCCTGAACGTTTTATCTGATATTGCAATGTGGCTTTAATAAGCTAACCTGCTGTTTCCTTAGAACTTCCTCCATGGACTCATTACTAGATTCTTTTGTGTATAAAATTAACTCTCTCCACCTTTCACTCTTCATTTCCTGTTTGGTAAAGAACATCACCTACCCTCAAACCCACCCCGACCAGGTCGCCCGAGTTGAGACCCCGGAATCATCATCTCAGTCCCATCAGCCACCACAGTTGATGGAATCCATGGTCAACATCTCTTGAGCGTCCCCTTTGCTCTCGTCATTGCCACAGTCTTAGCTGAGGTATGTCCGTTACCACAAGAGTTTTCTCTCTGCTCTTCGGTTGCTGTCTGTCTGTGCAGGAGCCAGGAGGATCTTTGTAACACATCAGCCTTGTCACCCCTCTGCTTAGAACCCAGGAGGAGGCATTCCTCATTTCCTGTGAGATGCAGCTCCCAGCCCTGCAACAGGGCATCCGAGTCCTGGGGGAACCTTCCTTCATCAGTGGGTTGCTATACAGTTACCCATGTCTGATCTCTTTCACTTTGCTGCCCTTCCTGGAAAGGACACCCCCCCCCCCGGCCTTCTTTTCTTGGCTAACGCCTCCTCGTCCTCACAGCCTCACCCTCGCTTTTGGGGAGACTTCGCTTTTACTGTCTCATGGGCTGTTACCTGACTTCTCACAGGTCCCCAACGCCATCCTGGGCTTGCCGCTGCCCCCACACCCGTTATGTTGTAGCTCTGTTCACGAGGGTGTTGTGTCTGTGAGGCCCCACGTGTGATTCAGTCAGACGGAAAGGAACTCTGTGCAACCCTGGACTATCTGCGACTCAGCGTAGTAACAGAGAGGAGTGAGCGACTGAATACGTATTTATGAGAATGCTCTCTTAGACTCTCTCGAATGTCTTTGTCACCTGCTGCTGTAATCACCCTGAAGTCGTTTCATTCAGACCTCAATGCTTTCTACTTGAAAACCAGTGAAAAAAATATCCCCTTTGTCTAGATAAGCATTGACAGAAATTGTAACAATTGAGAACCTACTTCCCACCAAATAATGCAAGAAGATAGTCTGCTCAGCTTCTTAAGTGTCAATAAAGCTCCCCCTACCCTAGAAGGTCCTTTGGAAAATACTGTTCTTTTTTGGAGGGGTTGGCGGGCAGGTAATTAGCTTTATTTATTTACTTATTTATTTAAATGGAGGCACTGGGGATTGAACCCACGACCTTGTGGATGCTAAGCACACGCTCTGCCACTGAGCTACGCCCTCCCCCCAGAAAATACTATTCTTTCCCCATTAACATACTTCCCCAGACTGAAGATAATCTATAAGCTGTCACATTAATGACAAGTAATACGTTTTCATTATTTACATCCAAATCCTTGAGTTTCGAATTAACAACACTTGAAGGAGACCTGCTCACACAAGTGAAATTTGAATTGTAGATAAAGTGACACTTTGGAAGGGCTAGGTCACGTTGCAGCTTCTCAGCGCCACCAAGATTTAATTTATGTAGTGTCATCGCGAAGAGAGGACTCTAATGGCTTTTTAATTATTCTCAACTTCAAAGAATAAATGGGAGAGAGACCAGTTCCCAGACAAAGGAAGGAAATATTGGAAGCTGAATGGAGATAATTATGCAGCAATGCCCTAGCGAAAGTATGTGAGAACTTGAGAGCGTGCGACTCTTTCCTGCCCATCCAACGCAGACGGTAGAACACAGCTGTAACCTTCGTCCTCTTCCTTATCATCACGCTCCGTTCTCGAAGGCTGCTGATCATAGTAAGTCACGGAAAACTCAGAAAGCTGCAGTGAGATTTTCATGGGAGCCCGCTGGGCTGTGGATGAAGCAGTTTGCCGTGTCTGTGTCTAGGAGTCAGAGAGAGAGTGACTTGGACACAACGCCTTCAGAAACATCCACAATAAATATTGTCCAAAATAAAATGCTGTAAACATTGTGGTGATAGCAGGAAAATGTTATAAGCTTAGGTCTCTTGAGCGCGTTTGGGCGGAAGAATTCTGGCCATACTTTGCTATGTAAGCACTGATGCATTGCCCTTCAACGCTGAAGGTGGATGTTGAGTAAAATGTGAGCTTCAAAGGTAGCCGTCCTTCATACATGATTCTTTTTTAGTTATAGAGTATAAAGCTTGTGTGATAGCTCATTCTCTTGGAGGACATGAAACCGGTATGTTCAGCAAGCAAATGCATTTCTTAATAATGATAGTGAGCATTTATTGAATCTTGGTAGTAGGTCTAGAAATTTGCTTCCAAAAGGGCAACTCTGAGGGGCCTTAGAGATATAGACAGATCCAGTTTTGTTCCAGTGAAAGTAAGGATAAAGAACAGACGGGGGGAGGGTATAGCTCAGTGGTAGAGTGTGTGCTTAGCATGCACAAGGGTTCAATCCCCAGGACCTCTGCTAAGGAATAAATAAATAAATAATCCTAATTACCTCCACCTCGCCCCCCCCAAAACCAAAAAACAAAGCCGAAAAAAGCTTTAAAAAAAAGACCTAAATAAATTAAAAAATCTAATAAAAAAAAAAAAGAACAGATGGAGGGCCAAAGAGGGCAATACAGAAGCAATGAAGAACTGTGTAAAGCCAAAATATGGATGTCATTCTTATGAATACAGCACGTGGACAAAAGGCCTCTCCTCCAGCCATCCTTACTGCCCAGCAAAAACTCCATTAAGAGCATCTTGGGGGAAATCGGATATATGCACGTTTTTGTTAAATAAATCGGTTTATAAGCCAAGACATAAAGTGTTAGTCTCAGGGCAGAAACGCCCAGCCAGGCACAGTGTGGTGACAATATTTTTTGCAGGCAGTGTCTCTTACTTACATCGTGTATAGTTGGGTAGAATCTTCAGCGCCAGCTGGAATGAAGCTGCGTGCACATTTGCAGAACCTTCCTATGACAAGTCTGCCAGTGCTGGTTTTCTGACTTAAAGTATTAAGACTTTAATTCCCTGTAAATGTCAACGTGGTATCAGTGATACAGGGAAAGGTTTACAGTTGTGAAGTTTTCAAAACCTTCAGTTACAAGGCTCAAGGAAACAGTTACAAGTGAAGATATTTCTTCCTAGGGAAAGGGAAAAAAAAAAAAAAGAACACATTTAGTTAGGAGGTTCTCCTGATACCCAAGAATTATTTTATTGACCCCACTTCTAATACTGAAGAGGTGCGTGTGCATTTTTGTGTTTGTACTTCCTGTCCCAGATTGTGAGCAAAAATGTCTTCTAATTCAGTCTCTTGTTAAAAGCTTAATGTCCCATTTTTTTAAAGTCATCGGGCGGGACTCATTGGCTTCCGATGCGGTAAATAAACTGCTGGTCCTGGAAAATGTTCCCATGAATGTGGTCTCAGGAACGGTCTTGAAAACGGGAGTCCTTAGAAGCTGTGGACAGAAAGGTCTTTTAGTTCCATGTTAGTTCCTTCCTAACACATTCTCGCTCTTTTTTTTTTTTTTTGGTAGGGGACGTATTTAGGTTTATTTGTTTATTCTTAGAGGAGGTGCTGGGGATTGAACCCAGGACCTCATGCATGCTAAGCACACGCCCTACCACTTGAGCTGTACTCTCCCCACCCCCCAACACATTCTTTTATTGAGAATATGGACGCGATGTATATAGAATGGAGCTGGAGGTATTTATTTGTTCTACAGTGTGTCTTTCTTCCATTGCTGTTTCTACTGGACACCTTTGACTTCCCTCTTCTCTGGGCAGAGGTATCATTTTCATTCGCAGTCCCTCTCCCCTCCTCTCCAGCAATACACACCCAAGGAAGAAGCCAGGTAGGGCAGCCGGTGATGCAAACTTGCGGGAGATCTCAGGAAGGTGACCCTCTACTGCAAAATGGCAGAGACGTGCACAGATGGGCAACCCAACCCTCGTTAGGCAGACGTCAAGAAAGAGACCAAAAGGCAGGAAGCATTAGCAACTCTGAGCATAGAAATCTCTCAAAAGGCCATGAAATAAATCACCTCTAAGGCCAATGGGATGAAACAAGAGTGTTCCGTGTGTCAGGCCACCACAGCCAAACCCCTTCCTGCGTTTCTCCAAATCGCAGGGCATCCTAACCACTGCAGGATTCAAACATGGACACGTGGCATCCGTCTATGCAGGGATGTAAAATGCAACACACACAGTATGGGATACATTTACCTGCTGCTGTGAACTGTGGGGCAACTTCCCAGGGATGCAGGAGAACCTTTCCCTCTTGTGGCGGCTCTTGAAAACAGAGAGGTCACGTCCTCTGCTCGCTGCCCGACTTCTGCTATTCTTAAAAATTCAGGACATGAATTTTCCAGGAATTTTTTTTTTCCAGAATTCCAAGACATGAAATAATGCGACAAAGGGGAAAACATTCTATGGGAATTAATGAATGTCTTTTTATTAAACTTTATAGTGAAATGTTCCAGTTTTATGTCAGCAGATTCCGTGTTATGCACGGTTTATTTGCCAGCGATTTATAAGCATTGCATAGCTTAACGGCAAAACTAAATGGCTGTTATTAAGTAAACGGATTGGAGGCAGGACTTTTTCTTACCTCCCTTTGCATGATTTTGATTCTCAAGTTTAAACCGGATCTTTGGGTGCAACTGACATAATGAGAACTTTGGAGTGTTTGGGTTTCCTGTGTAAAGACACACGTGTTCCCATTACTGAGATTTTCCCTCTGTCCTTCTTTATCTATTCAAATTCCAGCTGTACTTGAAGGCATTCATTTCTTGGCTGTTCCTGTCTGCTGGTATTTCTCTCATGTGTGCTAACAGAATTCTCACTCCTTGGAACCTGCTCTGCTTTTTGACTTTTTACAAATCTGTTTTGCATTTATACTGTAAGATCTTGAGCTTTTAAGGTGGGCCCCCTGTCTTATTTATTGATTTTTTTTTAATCCTCCTACGACCCAAAGAATGCATAACGTTGACTGAATTGTAACATTACCCAACCATGTGGTGCCTAGCTTCTTGGGACCTTAGGATAAAAATGAAATCTGGATAAACAAATATATTTATTTATTCATTCTTTTTCTTTTTTTGGCCCTTTTATAGTTGCTTTCTAGATTTGAAAATGATAACATGATTATACATTTTAACAACAGGATTACGGTACGTGTTTCTTACATTGAAAAATGACATTTAATTAACAGTTATAAGAATGTGTATCATTCATGGAATTTAAGATTTCAACTCATACTAATAATTCTAATTGCTGAAACTAGAAAAAATATTAATATTAAAATTAAATATTAATCAGTAAAGGGCATCGATAGAAAACTACCTGTATTGTAATTCCAGGCATTTGCAATTAAATCCCAGGAAAACGGAATACAGAGGGTAGTGAGTGTTGACTGATGTGCTATTCATCATGATAAGCTACTTAAGTCTAAGATTCATGTTCCCATACAGATGTAACTCACTGGAAGATGTATTACTGAGATTAAAATTCAGTCTTTCCCTTGCCTTCCCAAAAAATGAAGAAGAAATCAAACTCAATTGCACCTTGGACGTTTAATAACAAATAGCAATAACAAATATTTATTTTAACTAGGCAGTAATCCATCTGGGAAAATGAGTATGAACACTGATAAAGAAGAATATGAATTACAGAAACAAAAGAAGACAAGACACCCCCCCCCCCACTTTGAGATGTATCATTTGCCATGATTTATGCACACTTGCTGTTCACGTAAGGTTGACAGCTCCTCAGACCCCACAAGGCATAAGTAGGGAGTGAACATGCGTGAGAAACTCACCAGACATCTGTGATTATCCAGCAAGAATACGCTCGCTAACAATGCGGTTCAGAGACCCTTCCAGGAAGGATCAACTTTATTTTTTTTAATTCAAGTACAGTCAGTTACAATGTGTCAATTTCTAGTGTACAGCATAGTGTCCCAGTCATGCATATACGTACAGATATTAGTTTTCATATTCTTTTTCATGAAAGGGGTTTTTGTTTGTTTTTTAAATTTTTATTTATTTACTTTTATTATTTTAGGGGGGTAGTCAATTAGTTTTATTTATTTATTTATCTTTGGAGAGGGTACTGGGGATTGAACCCAGAACCTTGTGCATGCTAAACATGTGCTCTACCACTTCAGCTGTACCCTTTCACCAAAGGTCATTATGAAATATTGAATACAGTTCCCCGTGCTATACAGAAGAAATTTGTTCATTTTTGAAAATCTGTTTTTATATATAATGGCTAACATTTGCAAATCTGAAACTCCCAAATTTATCCCTTCCCACCCCTTTTCCCCTGTAACCATAAGATTGTTTACTGTGTCTGGGAGTCTGTTTCTATTTTGTAGATGAGTTCATAGTGTCCTTTTTTTTTCTTTTTTCTTTTCTTTAGATTCCACATATGAGTAGTATCATATGGTATTTTTCTTTTTCTTTCTGGCTTACTTCACTTAGAATGACAATCTCTAGGTCCATTCGTGTTGCTGCATGTGGCATTATTTTATTCTTTTTTATGGCTGAGTAGTATTCCATCGTATAAATATACAGCAGCTTCTTTATCCAGTCATCTGTCAGTGGACATTTATGTTGTTTCCGTGTCTTGGCTATTGTAAATAGTGCTGCTATGAACATTGGGGTGCAGTAGGACTTTTTGAAGTAGGATCCCTTCTGGATATATGCCCAGGAGCATGATTCTTGGGTCGTATGGTAGCTCTACTTTTGGTTTTTTGAGGAATCTCCAGAAGGATCAACTTTAGATGGTGTTCATGACGGACAGGAAATCCATGTATAGGAATTTATGGAAATCATGCAAGAGTATATACCAGTGTGGTAAGAAGCTCCATTCTTGCCAGCCTGTTCTCATGATGATTTTTGAAAACAAACTGATCTATCCCATTGAGTGCCGGTAATTATTCATTGTCAGACAGTTAATATGCTTCTCTAATATTGAGAGTACAAATACTATGAGAATAATTGATATATTGTATTTGTTTTCCGTTAGGAAAGAGGAGGGAACTTAGGAAAAACTGATTTTTATCCACAGCTCTGAGTATATTGAGTCATTTTAAGAAATGGGTTTATTTCTTGAAAGCTACTACAATGCAGATAAGGGCAGGAACCTATCCTTTGGCCATAGCCATTGGAAAACTGGGAGAGGAAATTGAAAGTTTCTTCAGTGGGGCAATAAAATTGATAAGAACTCGGGGGGAGAGTACAGTTCAGTGGTAGAGCACATGCTTAGCATGCACGAGGTCATGGGTTCAATCCCCAGTACCTCCGTTAAAGAAGAAATAATAGTGATAATAAATAAAAGTAAATAAATATTACCCTACCCCCCAAAATGGATGAGAACTAAGAAAAGATAATTGCGCCTCTTTAGATTTGCATACTCGATCAGGAAGATCGTTTTTAATCTTATAAAAGGGTGTTTTACAGTAAGGTCAGTCACTGACCATATGCATTACTGAGTCCAAACTCTTACTGCTCACCGCACAACAGGCCAGTATGTCGAGAGACCAAGTGTTGGGGAAAGGAATAGCGATTGTGTTAGGAAAGCCAGCAGACCGAGAAGATGGTGGACTAGTGTCCCAAAGAACCATCTTCCCCAATTTAGAATTCAGGTTTCCTTTATACTAAAAGGGGAGGGAGTAAAGTAAAACATTTCCTGGTTCCAGTCAGCCTCCACAGGGGATGTGTTAACGTCTTCCTTCCTGCAGTCATTTACAGGTGGGCGGGGTCAGGATGCTTTAAAATACACAAATATTTTAGCTTAGCACTCATTACCTGGGAGGCAGGGTTCCCAGAGATGGACCATTATGTATAATTTAAGCTTATAGGCAACATCCCTTTAGTGATTAATTTGTAGCAAAAGCAATAGACTACAAAGGTGGAAGTAAAAGAAACAGGTCCAATGTGGAGTCAGATTTGTTCTTCCTGTTACATCTATACTCAGAAATACATACAAAAGATAATATTTTGGCACTACGGTCAATGAATTAGCACATACACTCAGAAATGTGTTCAATTAAGAAAATGGCTGAAAGACATAAATGTATTGACTGAAAAGAGACTGGGAGTTGGAGAAATATTTCAAAAGTTACCCAGTCTTAAATGATTAAAAGACACATGAAAAAATGCTCAATATCACTAATTATCAGAGAAATGCAAATCAAAACTACAATGAGGTATCACCTCACACCAGTCAGAATGGCCATCATTCAAAAGTCCACAAATGACAAATGCTGGAGAGGCTGTGGAGAAAAGGGAACCCTCCTTCACTCCTGGTGGGAATGCAGTTTGGTGCTGCCACTGTGGAAAATAGTATGGAGATTCCTCAAAAGACTAGGAGTAGACTTACCGTATGACTCAGGAATCCTGCTCCTGAGCATATATCCAGAAGGAACCCTACTTCAAAAAGACACCTGCACCCCAATGTTCAGAGCAGCACTATTTACAATAGCCAAGACATGGAAACAGCCTAAATGTCCATCAACAGATGACTGGATAAAGAAGAGGCGGTATATTTATACAATGGAATACTACTCAGCCATAAAAACTGACAGCATAACGCCATTTGCAGCAGCATGGATGTTCCTGGAGAATGTCACTCTAAGTGAAGCAAGCCAGAAAGAGAATGAAAAATACCATATGAGATCACTCATATGTGGAATCTAAAAAAAAGGAACATAAATACAAAACAGAAACAGACTCATAGACATAGAATACAAACTTGTGGTCACCAAGGGGGCGGGGGTGGGAAGGGACAGAGTGGGAGTCTGAAATTTGTAGATACTGACAGGTATATATAGAATAGATAAACAAGTTTATATTATATAGCACAGGGAAATATATACAAGATCTTGTGGTAGCTCACAGCGAAAAAAAATGTGACAATGAATATATGTATGTTCATGTATAACTGAAAAATTGTGCTCTACACTGGAATTTGACACAACATTGTAAAATGACTGTAACTCAATAAAAAAAAAAATATTCAAAAAAAAAAAGTTCCCCAGTCTTTGAAACAATATTATCTCAGAAAGGCTACAGTAAAAAGTGTTTGTTCTAAGTATTTCTCTCCTTGCCTGAGTATATGCATGGCTTCAGCTTTTGGAAAACAAGAGATGACAGGAACCATAAGACAGGAATGCACATGATTTTAGAAATGTCCACTGGACTGAGTCATTAGGGGACATTGGTCTGTTCATGTAAATGTGATGGAGACCCAATTCACTACTGAGCGATTCATCACCTAAAAGGTGTTGGAAAACATGCCCAGTTTATGAGTGGCATACCATTAACCCTTTTGAGTTAGCTGTGTCCTTTATGTTTGCGACTAGGAATGACATCCAAGGAGTTTTGACTCCTCTTACTACTTCGTAAGTAAAATGATGCTCTGTATTAATAAATTAAAAATCAACATTTAAATCCACCCGTGTGCCAAGTATGAACATTAGTCTACAGGCTCAGGAAGGCAGAGGCAGGAAGATGGAAGTAGGTAACTGTCCACATTTCCATCTGCCATTCCTGACAACTAAAGTGAATATAGTGGCTTCCTTTTTCCATCCGCTTATTATATTTTTGTTTCTCTTTAATATCTCCAAAAGCATCTACTTGGTAACCCTAGCCATATGCCCTTACCTACGTGAAAAACCTACGTAACAAGCCTGTGAATTTATGCGTCTTTGGGGGTTTGTGCTACAAACTGTGAAATTGTAATATATCAACCGTGAACACCACCTTGGACCCTCAGCATCAAAAACCACACCAGAAGATGTTGGCCTTTTAGACTAAAGATTTATAAATACCTGGAGGATGAACTGGACGATCTGATTTACATTGACTGGTCACAATGTCACGATCTGTGCAAAATGACTGTGTTTTGAATGTGAACGTCTTCATCTCAAAATACTGACATCGAGAGTAGAGTAAAACTGAACCTTGCCTAACATCTTTTGCTACTTTTTTCTTTTGGTTTTGTTTGTTTGTTTATTTGTTTTTTGGTTTCAGTAACAATGCTAGGATTAGACGGTGTTAAAAATAAACAACGTGGGGGAGGGTGTAGCTCAGTGGCAGAGTGCACGCTTAGCTTGCATGAGGTTCTGGGTTCAATCCCCAGTAACTCCATTAAAAAGTAAGTAAATAAACAAACCTAATTACCTCCCCCTTCAAAAAATAAGTGAAATAAAGATAAAGTAAATACATCTATTTTTAAAACAAACAAACAAACAACGCAGTTGTTATTATAATTTGGAAAACTTTGGAAATGTTTAGTGCTGTACTTTTGAAAGAGGATTATGTGACGGTCAAGACACATTTTATCCTTTGGAAACAGGTCCTGTAATCTGTGTCCAGTCGCGCTTCGTTTTTCCCTGGAGGGATCTTGCCCGCGTCTGTATCCCAGAAGCGTAGTTGGTTCAGTCACCGTGATAGCCAGTGTCCTCATAACTGGGCAGGAAAAAACATCCCGTTAGGATAGAGCTTTCTGCTTGAAACATAGCAGATGGTATGCGCTCTCCAAGAGGTGAAGTGGGGTGGGGGAGGGATTGGAGAGGAAAGCAGAAATAAAGACCAGAGATTACAGGAGCATCAGATAGCAACGTGCTTCTGGATTTTGCTTCTCTCCTCTCACTTTCCTGGGGTCATACAATGTGCTTTTCTTAAAACAAATATAATAAAGAAACGCACTGTGCCCCAAGGAGATGGAGAACGGAGATGATCGTTCTCAACTTTCTCCTGGCGGCTCCCTTGTAAAGTTGCCGTTGGCGCACTGCGGCCGTCCCAGCACGCAGTACAGATCAGAGTCGTTTAATCAGTGAAGTCTGCTTTAGACACATCTCTGTCATCCCCTAAATATTATTTGGGGAGGGGACGGTAGAACATGGTCAGCATTCAGCCATGGCCATTTTGTACAGCTCATTGTGTCTCTCTACAAGTAAGTTGAGTTAATTCTGAGAAATACATGAATGGTCTTTTTTAAAAAACGGACTAGGGGACTTCAGGGCAGTTGCGTTTTGCTCACCGTCGTGGTCCAGGCATGCTCGCTGTTCCTTGCCCTGGCTGATTTGCATCATTAATAGCCCTACCTCTGCTTCTCCTCTTCTTCTGGGAACATGGAAGGAAAAGTCCATGCCTCTGAAGGCACACTTGCTCAGGTGACTCCCTCGGACTTTTCGTGATGAAACACAACGGGAAGTGACGGGCATCACTTCTGGGCTGACGTAATCACCGTTCCTTGCCTCTCTGGTCGTCTGCCACTGCAACGCCTGGTGCTTCATGCTGAGATGCAGCATCGTAAGATGGTAACACCTCCTCAGTCAGGCCTGTGAGTGGTAAGGATGAGCAGACTCTTTCTGCCCGCCACACTGGGGACGGAGTCTCAGCAAGAAAGAAACCTTTGTTTTACACCAGTGAGATTGCAGAGTGGTTAGACACTGTCGTGTGACCTGGCTAATTGTGGCTAAGAGAATCTTTGCAGAAAATTATGAAAGAAGGCGATACTCGATAATGCTTTCCACTGATGATAAGTTTAGGGTAGGGATTTCTCTACGTAAAATTTGCGGGGTATAAATTGGCATTCCAAAATCTCTGGCTGGTCCCGGAGATTACTACCCACTAGGAATCCTATTTGGAAATACCTTTTCCTGGGAGGTTATCAAAACTCCCGACATGAACTCTGAAGTTGTTGGCCCCTTCCTGGCTGAATACATGGCTGTGGTGCTTTTCATGAAGTCAGAAAACCTGAGACGGTAGGGTCTAGGTCTCTGCGGTGATACACAGTTCCTGGCTACGTCTGAGCCATCAGATGCCGCAGTAAAAACATCTTGAGCATTTATAAGCACTCCCAGGACCGCTAGCAATTAATAATAAATGACACCCAGAACTGACTATCCAAAGTCAATACACAGAAATGTCATCTCTTTGGAGTGAAGCTGTTTTGATATGTTAAGTCTCAGTATTAAACACAGCTGTCATTTAAGTACGCGTGGCTGAGGACGCAGGTAAAGTCAGAATGTCGACCAAAAGGGGGAAATTAAGACAGGCTTGATGCAAAGAGTTGATCTCAGTAGGAAAATAGGAGAAAGGGTGAATTGATGCAGAGAATACCCTCCACGTCATGCCTTTTATCCGCCAGGGGAGAATACAGCTTTCAACGACTATGTTTATAGGTACAATTATAAATGTCATTTAATCCTCTTGAATTTTAAGAAATCCAGGAGACGAAATCTGTCGCAAACACAGCGACAATAAGCCGAAGCTGCATCGTTTAGGGCAGATAAAAGGCTTTTGCACAGAACAACCAGAAAGAAACAACATAAGCTTTGGTACTTTTTTTAAGCCAAGCTGTAGATCTCACAGGCAACTTTTGCTAAAGTTCCCGTTTTGTGATAATAACGTTTATTGATGACATTTATTTTGATGTTGCACTAATCTCGTTTTAAATTAAGTAACAGTAATTCTAAAAGAAGAAAAGAAGAACAGGGCATACAGTGAGTTAGAACTGTTTCATCCGTACCTGGCTTTCTTTTTCAAGAAATCTGATTTTGTATGAAGAGAATTATTTGCTGCTTTGAACAGAAGTAGTGGATGGACATGCTTTAGTCATTTGCGTCAAATTTAAAGAAATAGTTTAGTGGATTCAAAACTTTAGTTCATGAAAATCAAGTGACCGCGTGACCTTGGAGAGAGAGACAGTTTGGTGATCTATAAAGAATGTCAAGGTCATGACACCGGCAGAATTTGTCTTTTCTTTCATTCCCCTTCATTTCTCCACCCAGCGTCTGTGCCTTAAGTCCTGTCCCTAAACACCCCAAGCTGTGTTTCCCTGCCCTGGAATCTGACTTTTTCTCTGGTCTCCAGCCCCTTCCTACCTCCCCTCAGGGTCCTGTTTGAACGAGGATGATCACAGGGTGAGGTGAGACATAAGCACTGCGATGAGTGCTCTGCTGACCTCAGGGCAGTGAGGCTTCTCCCTGATGGAATTTGCCAGTCTTTGGGGCTCTGAGGTTTTAACAGCATTTCTGGCTTCTGACAAGGAACTGGGACCCACCTTGTCCCCTGGAGAGCAATGCTCTACCTATCTCCCCATCGCTGCGAAGTAGATCTTAGGGGCGCCGGCTGGAGGGGCAGGGGAATTGCACTAAAGGCACTTGTCTTGTGCCTCAGGCTCTGGTCTGTGTAACCCCGGAGGGAGAGAAATGAGCAAGATGATGAGGAAACAGAGGAAGACGAGAGATAGAACGTGTAGACAAGGGCCACGACTGAGAATGGAGGGCGTGTTCATTAGAGCGGTGCTTTGCCATTCCCAGGGAACGGGGTGGGTGCCACGTGGGAAGAGGCAAGGAGGAAGAGCATGACACCTTGCAAACGGGTGGGCGGAACCCCTGGAAACATGCACCTTCAGTGCCCTGAAGCTGTCTGGCGTCTCATCCACGCGGCCTTGCCTGGGCTTACAAGCTATGATGAAGGGCTTGATGTAAGCAGTATGGATATGAGTCTAACTCATTTCAGTGCCAAGTGGATTCCAATCAGCTGCCTCCTCCATCTTTCTTAGTTTACTCAAAATGCCACTGCCTTTCACTGCAACTTTTTTTCTCTGTCTGCAAATGAGACAGTCTCTCTTTTCAAACTCCTAACTGTCGGCCCTCCAAGCATCCCATTTTCCCCTCCTCCTTGGTTCCTATCAAAGCTGACGCTGCTACTTTATCCAAATCGACTGCACTGAGCACCTGATAAAGGTCTCACATTGTCCTGCACAACAACACAGCGACAAAAATCTTAAGACCTGGTTAGGTTTTTTTTTCTTCCTTCTTCCAGATTTACGTTAATCATTACTTTACACAGCCTTTATTTACTCTTAATAAGGATTCCGGCATGAAATCAATATGATATGATAGACTTGAAAGTCAAGTGGGTTTTGAATATGTTCCAAATTGTGAATGTGATGGCTGTCTGAGGTGACAGCTGGTTGGTTTGTTTGTTTTTGTTTTTGTGTTTTTTATGGGGGGGGGGAAGTAATGAGGTTTATTTATTTATTTATTTTTAATGGAGGCACTGGGGATTGAACCCAGGACCTCGTGTGTGCTAGGCATGTGCGCTACCACTGAGCTCTACCCTGCCCCAAGTGGCCGCTGGTTTGGACAGCTGGTTAGTGCCCCCTTCTAAAATAACAAGGTTGAGGGTCAAACACGGTGCGTGCTGGTGGGTGTCTCTACCCACAATCCAAACCCTAACCCTGGAATCTGTCTCCTTTTTTTTTTTTTTTGTAATTTTTGTTGGGGAGGAGGTAATTAGGTTTGTTTATTTATTTATGTATTTATTTATTTTTTATGGAGGTGCTGGGGATCCAACCCAGGACCTCGTGCATGCTAGGCATACACTCTACCACAGAGCTATACCCTCCCCACTGGAATCTGTCTTTAAACACACAGCAGGTCTCACTCAAGGGCCCAAACTCTCATGCCAGTTTGATTCCACTCTGGGTGCAAGGGCTCAGAGCCCTGGCCTCATGCCTGGTGGGTGTGCAGCCTCCTTCAGAGGAAGGACAGAACCAATCCAGGCGGCTGACACAGAACCTAAGATCCATGTCTGTGATTATGCAAATCCATCCGATGTTGACACAAACAGAAGCTACCGACTATTGCTGTAGGACTTTGCATTTGAATACTTGAGAGTCCTCTTCTCTGTTTACGGCTACCTTTGTTCCTCTGCTTCCTCCGAAGCCCTTTCCAGCTAATTGGCTTTCCTTGTACTGTAATCTGACATCAGAGAGTAACTCGAGTACAAATTGCCCCACTTCTCAAGAAACGCGTGCTACCATATAATTGAAACTGTTTCAAGTCTTTTGCAAAGCTATTATGAAGCACTCGGTCTGAGTCTATTTTTATTTATTGCAGGGACTGGCTCGTCTCTTTAAGAGCCTCCCTGTGTCCCCAGCAGGGGGAGGGGGTCCTTTTGCAGGAGAAAAGAGCAGAGATACCTGCAGTGTGACTGAGGCTGGAAAAGCCTTCCTTCCTTGATGCAAATGGGAGTGCGGCTTTAAAGACAGTTTCGCTGGTGCCTAGAATTGGTCACAAGCAGTCTATAATGAGTGATGGGAGGGGGGAAGTTAGAGCTCAAGTGTTAGAGCTCATGCTCAGCATACACAAGGTCCTGGGTTCAATCCCCAGTACCTCCTCTAAAAATTAATTAATTAATTATCTCCCCTCACCAAAAAAAAAAAAAAAAAGAGTGATGGGGACAAGGTCACTGACAAGGCCCTTCCTCTATGGTACCAGCTGAGTTACATCTCCCTAAAATTCATCAGGACCGCAGAATAATAAGATTGTATTTGGAGATGGGGTCCCTAAAAAGGTAATGAAGTCCTAGCCCTAATGCTGGGTGTCCTTAGGAGAAGAGGACACTGGGACACAGACATGCAAAGAAGTGATGAAAAAAATGTCCGTAAGGAAATAAACGTCTGTTGGTTAAATCCTTCAGCCCGTGACATCTGGATGTGGCAGCCGAAGCAAAGTGATGCCCTGTGAAAGGGCACATGTCATGTGTGCGGGCACCCGTGTGCGCGTGCGTGCATGCTGCGTCTGCGTGTCTTTCGGGTAAACCCAGAGAACTGGCACACACCTGCCCGCTGATGAAGTGAGGAGAAGGACCTCAAGGTGGTCATGGTGTGGCACCGTGAGGCACGGTGGAAGGCAGAAGGACGGCTGCCCAGTGAGTCCCACGCCCTCATTCCCAGCACCAGGGAAGACGTTGCATCCCACGGCAAAAGGGACTTTGCAGATGTGATTAAAGCCACGGGCCTTCAAGTAGGGAGATTATCCTGGATTATCTGAATGGGCTCTGTTGAATCTCTTGATCTCTTTAAAGTCCGGACGGGAAGGCAGAAATGTCAGTCGGAGAGATACAGCAGCAGAAGAAGAGGAAGAAATACAGAGGCGTGAGAAGGAAGCCAGGCGTCCTTGGTGCTTCTGAGATGCAGGCGACTTCATTCCAGGACCCAAGAGGTGCCTCTAGGTGGGAAGTGTGGCCAGAAAGACAACAGGGATCTCCGTCCTGCAACTGCAGGGGACTGGATTCTGCCAACCAGCGGAGTGAGCTCGGATAGGGACCCTCCCCCAGAGGCTCCAGATAAGAACCCAGCCCGGTGTGCACCTTAATGTCACCCTTGGGAGACCCTGAGCAGAGAACTTCATGGAGCCTCCTGGACTTGTGACCCTCAAAGCCATCAACTAGTACATGGGCCCTGTTTCAGTGAAGCTGCTCAATCTTCAGTGATCTGTTACAGCCGTGGTAGGGAACTAATACAGCTGCATGTCACTGTGAATTCGGATCTCTGCCTGCTGACCCCCGGTGACTCTGAGCCTTATCCCACAGGATGGGGTCTTTGGAGCAGCACCATGGACATCCCTGGGGGCTTGTGGGGAGCACAGAACTTGGACCTGCGGGATCACCACCCACATTTGGACAAGACGCTCTGGGAGTCTGTGGGCCACGCAGCTCCGACCTCTGCCCGTTCAGAGATCCGACCACAATGACAGGACTTACTTCTTAGGGTACGTTGTTTTCTATTTAACGACATTGTGAGAGGTTTCCAGCATTCTGTAGAGAAAATAAATCTTTCAGCTTCACCCCGGTTGTAGACTGTCTCTGAAACCTCACCTATTTGAAGCCCTGTTTGAATAGATGTAATTCACGTGATCTGTTTCACGGATGGCAGGTTTGTTCCTGCGGGAGTGACAGGAACCTTCCTGTGATCCAAACCGACTTCAGCCCGACTCTTGGCATTTTCCGTTTCAAGCTCTCTTCTCGGTGAGCGTTAATCCAGGCAGAGCCGGCCAGCAGCTGTTCCACAGGAGTGATGCCAAGATGAGAACTTGGAGAGTATTAGACATTTATAAAACTGCCTCAATATCCTCCGTTTCATCATGGAAACCTGTCCTCTTCCTGAAGTCTCTCTCTCTGTCTCTTCCTCTTGTCAGCTGGTGGAGTTTATTATCCTCTGAATCCAGCCAGCATCTCTCTTCTCCCTTTGCCAACTTCTTAAACCCGGAGTGATGGCCACTCATTGACAGCTGCTCTGGGGAACTGGTGGGCATGTTAATCATTGCAGCTTCTTTTCTCTCCTCTGCCTTCTGTCGCCTTTAGAACAGTCTCTGCCGTGCTTTTCCCACCCAGATCCTTGATGTCACCAGCAGCAGTAGTCACCGTAATAGTAGTGTGGTCAGTCCCTGTTCTTATCCTGTGCGAGATGTTAGCAGCTCAGATTTCCCCACCCTTCAGTTTCGTCTTCTCCATTCACTACTGCACCAACTGGGCAGTTTAGCTTTTAACTATGCTCTCAAGCATCCTGATTGTGAAAGGTTCGGTGAAAAATGCTGCCTTTACCTAGCATTTCAAGAGCTAGCATATTCCTAATGGTAGTTTCCTAGGGGCAAACCCAGATAGATGTCTTGAATAAAAGCAAACTGACTGCAGCTCAATGAGTAAATGTGATGAGTAATTCGGGTAAATTTGGGATTAATCTATTGAACAAAAAATGACCGCTAGTGCATCGAGAGGAAACTCATTTGATATGAAATTATCCTATGATTTCAAATATTGTAAACTTCCTGCTGAATTTTTTTTTGTACTAAACAACTGGTGTTGCTTAAATCGTCACGTTTATTAAGAATAGAAACCAAGAGTTACTAACATTTACTAAAAGTAGAAACCAGAGAGTTACTATGATGTTACTACTATGATGAAGAAGACGGTCCTTTCCAGGTAGAGGTCCTGTTCTATGTATGATGATTGAAATAGACAAATATACAAGGTGAAACTTGTTGGAAACGCATCTTGGATGCGTTCAGTGAAGACTGTGGCTGAAATGAGTGCTTCTGAGTACCTGTGGGTGGGAAGTGGAGTCACCAAGCAGATTTAGGTTATACCACAATCAAAGATAAAAATATTTACGACTTGTCTTCATCACAACACAACAGTAAATGAGTGAGAAGGCCAGTTAGAGAGTTGGAGAAAGTTGTTGCAACGCGTATCTGAGATATATATATATATATATATACATATAGATAGATAGATAGATAGAATATATAAAAACTATATAAGTCAATATCAAAAATGCAGAAAACCTAATTGTAAGGCGGATGGAATAGGCACTTTAAAAAGAGACTTCAGGGGTATAGCTCAGTGGTAAAGTGTGTGCTTGGCATACACAAGTTCCTGGGTTCAATCCTCTGTTAAGGCAGGAAAAAAAGGAGATTGTCTAAATAACCAGTAAACATACTAAAAGCTTCCCAGGTTTATCAGTCATCAGGGAAAGGCAAATTGAAACCACAGCGTGATCCCACTATGCAACCGCCAGCATCTGCTAAAATGAAAAAAGACAACTTCAAGTGTTGGTGAAGCCATGGACCAATGGGAACTCCGTCAGGGGGTATGAACTGGTCGTCGGGGAAATTGCTTGTCGGTCCGCACTTAAGTGGAATGTTCACCCTAAAAACTGAGCAGTCCCACGCTTGGAAGTCCACGTATTTTCTCACTATCAACATGGAAAAGAAAAAAAACATTTTTTAACAGTACTGTTTATAAGCCCCTCAAACAAGCAGCAGCCCAAATGTTCCTCCATAGTAAAGAAGAGAAGGGAGCGTTCGGGAAGCCTTGACGAAGGCAGAGTCTTGTGGACCAGGTGGTGATGAGCTGAGTTTCATCCGTGGAGGGGTCTGAGTTGGCTTCTGCTCACGTCGGCACCATGCATACTCCTTTAGTGTCACGTGCCTCTTGGCGCCCTGAGCTTGCCCGGCCGTGTCTCTGGTTAATCACTGGTCCGCTTCCCCCTGCCAAACCCAGTGCCCCGCACAGACTGGATGCCTGTGAAGCTGCCCACGTGCGTGTCTACCGGCAGGAAAGTAAAACTGCTTCTCGGACTGTGGAAACACGGCCTGCTGTTTCTCCCCCTGAGGTTTATTCAAAGGGTCCTTTCACGTCTTGAAAAAAGGAGATTTAATTACAAGAGAGCATATCTTCCCTGTGAAATCTCTAACACTTTTGTGGGCTAATTGGATTTGGCCGCTGAGAAGGATGAATGGGCTTTGGAGAATGAGAATTGTAGGCCCCACCCCCATGTTAAAAGGCTGGTGGTGAGAGGCACCTTGGACAGCGAAGTCCTTGGCCATGATCCTTGACCTCTGTTTACTTCTTCTAAGAGAGAGACTCTTCAACATAGGACCCTCATTTCTGAAAACTTCTATTATTCCTCACAGTCTGTAGGAAAGCCAGCTTTCTTTTAGAGGAAGAGGTGATAATGATCACTGTTTGTTAAATAATAACGGTAATAATGAAGACCCTTGAGCTGTCTACTCTGGAGATACAGAATTCACAGCCCTGGCATGAAAAACACACACACACACACATACATTTATAAAGAAATCCTTTCAGAGAATACTTGTGCTTAATTTGAGGCATAAAAAAGCCTTTTTAAAAAAAGAAATCCTTACATAGAATCCTTGTGTTTAATCTGCAGCTACAACCACAAGAACAGGGAATGAGGACATATATCTTGTCATGGGGTGAGCCCTTGTTCTCACATTTCCAGTCTCTGCACCCACCCTCTTCTCCGATGTGGTCGGCAGCGGTTTTATGACTTCTCCTCAATGTCCTACCCTTGAAAATACATTTCAAGACCTCACGTGCAGGGGGAGACCCTTTG
The DNA here is from genome assembly GCF_048773025.1 of Camelus bactrianus. Lineage (NCBI taxonomy): Eukaryota > Metazoa > Chordata > Mammalia > Artiodactyla > Camelidae > Camelus > Camelus bactrianus. The sequence continues at coordinate 4,446,879 of NC_133575.1, forward strand.
TGGTTCTCCTGATCTGCTCTCAGTGGAAAGCAGGTGCAAGCTTAGCCCTGATTCTGGCTTGTTTCTGGAGTTGTTGGTTTGACGTGTGAGCCCAGGCAAGCGGGTGAATCCTTGTGACCACTCGTGTAAGGAAGGTCCTCAACTAAAGGGTGTGACTCCATTCTCTTGACATTGGGCTGCGGACTACTACCAAGGCCACCTGTCCCCTTTCGCCTTCTGTCCACACCCGGGCAAGCTGGTGGGGCGCCCAGGTGTCCCCTCCTTGCTCATGGTGGGAGGTTTAAACGGTGCAAGCTCCAGCCCCTGTGGAGAAACCCTCACCCCGGGCTCATGCCCTAACCTCATAAAGGCTCTCATCTCCTTTCCCTGCTCTCTCGAGCCTTTTTGTACCATACCAGAAAGCCTCATCATGCGAGTGATAAACCTTTCCAAGCATTCTTGATGTTCGTGGCATCAACCATCTTGATCTCTAAACCAAACTGTGGGTGGGAGGAGGGGGTCCAGCCACCCTTGTGGAATGATTCTAACAGATGCTCAGTCCCAGCCCCGAGCGATGCCATGGATGAGTCCAGGATCATTTTGCAAAACAAGCAGAACTTTACTCCTTTGAGCCAAATAATGCGTTCACCCATCGATATTTGAATAACTTGCTTTTTATGGACTTTCCAATAGTGATGTGTTTCATTTACTGTCCTCTCCTGAGATGCTGCCTCCGTGGAACTTTCAGCCTCAAGTGATTCTCTTGCCCTGTGAACTGCCAAAGTGCCTTGGTCATCAATCTCTTAATGGATTACGGTTTTCCCTCTGTTACAGTTACGGGACACACTGCAGTGCTTGGGGCACGGCGGTTCCCTGCTCTCTGTGGGACAGAACCTCACACTGCGTGGAAGAGTGATTCTGCTTTGAGCCCCCACAGCAAAGACGTGATAGGAGCTCACTGCTGTTCATTTTACACCAAGCGTTTTAGAGGACACGTTTAAGAAGGCCCCTAGCTCCGTCCGCCACAGCCTCCTACACCCCCGTGTACAAGAATGCATGTTCTCTTGTCCGCGAACACTGGACAGGCAAGAGAATGGGCCCTGAATATGGCATAACCAAGTGTCTTCCAGAAATAATGGCCGTGCTAACTTCTTATTTATGGGAACTGGCCATTTGGCCAAGCTCACCGCAAGTAGTGGTTCCGATGTCCGTCACAACAACTTTATAAAGTGTATACCATTTTTAACCCCGTTGGGCAGATCTGTAGGCTGAGGATCCGTGGAGCTCAGGAGAGGTCAGGGTTATTATGTTGGTGAGCTGGGATGAGCCCTGGTGTTCTGACAGTTCTGAAGAAGGCAGCTGCCACATCTCAGGGGCCCACGTGGCGAGGAACTGAGGGCCGTCTTCAGCCAACAGCCAGCAAGAAGCTGAGGCCTTCAGTCCTCTGCTTCACAAGGAGCTGGATTCCGCCGGCCACCATGTGAGCTTAGAAGAGAATGCTCCCCCATGTGACCCTCGGATGAGAACACAGCTGTGGCCGACACCTTGATTTCAGGCTTAGAGCAGAAGGCCCAGCCAAGCCACGCCCAGATTCCGGATCCACAGGAACCCTGAGATGATGGACGTGAGCTGCTTGACGCCACTAAGCTTATGGTAATTTGTTGCACAAATATAGATAATTAATGCAAGAGGGTTAGTGTGTTTAGAGAACAGCTTGACTCTCAGAGAGTCTTTTATCGCTGGCAGCTTCATGGCTGATCACTTTTTTTTCTTCTTCTTCTTCCCTCTCCATTCGTCTTAAAGTAGTGCTTCCTACATGCTCCTCATCTTAAGGATAACCTTGGGGTGCTTGTGAAATGTGCAGAATTCTAACCTTTTAGGACTCAGTTAATTCGGTGCAGCGCCTTGAATTTCAGTCAGAGGCTTGTGGTTTCCTGTTGCGCAGGCAAGGCTGCAAAAAGCAGAGATTGATGCGGTTGGACTTGACCTTGGTTGTAGTTTGGGCGCCTGTAGCATTTGGAGTGCCTCGTCTGGGGTGAGGTCTGCCGCCTGGTAATTTTTTTTAAGAGCTTACTCAGGTGATTTTAATATGTAAACTCTGTATCAACAACCGCCAAGAGCTCTATCGAACATCCATGCTGCTTGTCTAATGGAGAAGAGGGATGGAGGCAGGTAATATTCTAGCAAATGTCTACTTTCCTACAAGACTGACTTCCTCAAAACAAGATGGCCTGCTCCTCTTTCAAGTCCATCTTGTTAGTGACTCCTTCTGAAATTTCCCGGCAGGTCAGCGTCATCGCACAGTGTTTGCTTGCGTGATTTTCCAAGTGACGAAATAAAAGCCACCAATGACAAGAACTGAAGGATTTCTTTTTATGTATATATATATATATTTTTTTTTTAATTGAAGAACAGTCAGTTTACAATGTTGTGCCAATTTCTGGTGTACAGCACAATGCTTCAGTCATACATGAACATACATATGTTCGTTTTCACATTCTTTTTCACCATAAGTTACTACAAGATATTGAATATGTCCTGTACAGTAGGACCTTGTTGTTTATCTGTTTTATATGCAGTAGTTGGTATCTGCAAATCTCAAACTGCCAATTTATCCCTTCCCACCCCCTTCCCCCCTGGTAACCATAAGTTTATTTTCTATGTCTGAGTCTGTTTCTGTTTTGTAAGTAAATTTGTTTGCCTTTTTTTTTTTTTTTTTAGATTCCACATATGAGCAATCTCATACGGTATTTTTCTTTCTCTTTCTGGCTTACTTCACTGAGAATGACATTCTCCAGGAGCATCCCTGTTGCTGCAAATGGCATTATGTTGTCGGTTTTTGTGGCTGAATAGTATTCCATTGTATAAATATACCACATCTTCTTTATCCAGTCATCTGTCGGTGGACATTTAGGCTGTTTCCATGTCTTGGCTCTTGTAAATAGTGCTGCTATGAACGTTGGGGTGCAGGTGTCTTTTTGAAGTAGGGCTCCTTCTGGATATATGCCCAGGAGTAGGATTGCTGGATCATAGGGTAAGTCTATGTTTAGTCTTTTGAGGAATCTCCATGTGGTCGAGCTGAGATCTTACTATTGTAATGAGGTGGTAATGAGCTGCAGGGCAACCTTCGTCCACTTTTGGAGCTGAACCGACTTGCACAGTTTATCTTTGGTTAGACTCTCCTTGTCCTGCGGTGTAAACGCAGCTGGAAGACGTGGTTGGTTTCCGTTTTCTGCAAGTTTACCTGGAGGCAGGGGCAGAAGTCTGGTTCCGGGGCAGGAGCCTTGGTAACAATACCTGGGAGGCTTGCCCGTGTCTGGCACTGGATAAAGAAACAGTCCACTACCTTCCTTTTCCTTCTTACCTTCAGAGCCCTGCCGATCCTGGGACTATCATCAATTTTTTTTTTTTTTTTGAAACGTGCTCTCCCCTCGAGCAGCACACCCATCTAGGGATCCTGCCTGACCTTGGCCCATACGTCCAGCTTAACAGACCGTGGACCATTTGTCCTGCGAGGCTCTGCTCTGCAGGTGCATTTGTGGTCGGTCACGGACGTGCTTCCCGCAGGAAGCCTTGAGGCAACCGCAGTGGGGAACACAGCACAGCGATGACAGGTCCTCCCCCTGTCCAAAGGTGGAGCATTCCTGAGACACCATTTGTAAGCCAAAACAGTGTGAAGTGGGGAAGCAGTTACCTTAGGACACGTCTTGCCAATGGAGGCACTAAGTAAGCACAAAGTATAGGTGCTCACAGACTCAGCCCACAGCCCTGGCGGCAGGATGCTCAGGTGCTGAGTGTGGTTCCAGGGGAAGGAGCTCGGGGGGGCCACGCTCTCTCCACTGGGCGTGCGAGCTGCCTCTGTGACGGCTGCAGCCAAGCACATGCTGGACACATCTTAGCTTTTCAAAAGTAAAATCGAGAATCCTGTTAGGATTTCTTCCGGTTGGTGAAAACAGGTAGCAGTCTCAGGTCTCTCGCGAAAGCAAAGAGAACTTTGGAAGGGCGGCGGGGGCGGAGCACACCGTTATCTAATGAACACGTCCTTCTAGTCAAATACTTTAAACCCATTAAATACTGACTCTAAGCTCTTAAAACCGTATCGTGTCTCTAATGTATTGACGCTTATGAAGAGTAAATTTGCTTAAGAGTAAACTCAGCTTGAGGCTTTTTTTTTTGAAGGAACAGTTGGCAGTCCTGTGAGCTCCATTTACAGATATAACCCCATCTTATTGCCTTGTCTTGAAAAACTCAGGCCGCTGTATCCCATTAGCAATTATCTTGCACTCGTAATAATTAGATTTAGTTCATTAACCTGGATGTCTTAGGTATTTTTTTTTTAATCACAAATTTTGCATTTACTGATGCCCAGAAAAGAAAATGTAAACCTCAAAAAAAAAAACAAAAAAAAAAAACACCCTCAAGCTGCTCTCATGCAGGGCCCCCGGTTTAATTTTCTTTCCTGTTTTCAAATTTGGGGAAGAAAAACTTTTCCTCTCTCATTTTAGGTTCGTAAACTGGGAGGGTGTGCATTAAACATAACAGAAGAAAGAGGGACAGGAGAAAAGACACACCATTTTTATTAGTATTTATGTGCACAGAAAAGTAGTGAGACACAAAGAAATGGTTAGACTCCAGGCCTTATACACTGGTTTTTGTTGTTGTTGTTTGTTTGTTTTTTGTTTTAACTGGAGATGGTTTGGGCTCCAAGGGACGGTCAGTTGTGGGAACCAGGAAATGGGTGATGAGCTAATGCAAGATGCAGGCTGTTTTAGGGGGAGGGTATAGCTCGCATGCACAGGGTGCTGGGTTCAATCCCCAGTACCTCCTCTAAAAGTAAGTAAATAACCCTAATTAACCTCCTCCCCCCAAAAAGAAAAAGATACAGGCTGTTTTAGTAAGTTCTGTTTACACAAACTCATCTTGTTTTTCTTGATACGAGACACTCTCTCCCTGACGTGCGCCTGCTTCTAGGCAGGTAACTCTCCCTGCATCTCATGGTTCTCAAGTGCCTGTGGCTCAAAGAGGTCTTTCGGTGAACGGGGCATATTTGGGAGAGCTGTATTCTGACTCCCCTCCCGTTTTTCCCTCTGTACACAGTTGGTAGCTGCACACTCTGTTTTTAATCTTTCAGTCAACATGTTTAGCTATAAAAATCTACTATGAACTAAAATCTTTCCTACCATTGGACTCTCTTAACTGTTCAGCTCCATGCTTTAAACAGAACATCTTCTCCCCACTCCGCAAACAGCAGTGACACCTTTGCCCCAGACCAAGCAGGGGTCTCTTTCTGGACTCCCCAGTCTTTTGTGTTTGTCCGTTCTTGACCCAGAGCCACACGCTCCTAATTCCTGGGGCTTTACCCTGAGGGTTTGAGTATCACGTGGACAATGCTCAGCTCACATACAAAAACAGAGCTTGAACCAACCCAGAAGTCAAGCCAGAGTTTCTGCAGAAATTGACCCAGAATGGTCAGGACCTGGTCAGTGTCTGCCAGTTTCCCTAACGTCTCCCTTCTTCCAACTCAGAACCAACTGGAGAAAGTCAAACAGGCTCTGTCTCCAAGTTCCTCATACAAGAGCCTCCAATCAGAGCTCACCTGAAGCCTTCCCTGCATTCCCTGGAAAGCTTTCCCACTTCCCTGCCTGCTCTGGGGAGGAGGGGGTCCTCAGCTAAATGCAGATACTGGCGGCTGACTCCCTTTTGCCGTAGCAACCTGTCAATAAACGGCCTCTGCTGGTTCTCATTTAGAATTAGAGGATGTTTATTTCCACAGTTTTAATCCCAAATTGGGATAGTAAGTCTTCCATCTTTATTCTTCAAGAATGTCTCGATTCTGCGAGGTCCTTTGAATTTCCACATACATTTTAAAACCAGCTTCTCCGTCTCCACAAAAGTCTGCTTGTTGTTTTGATAGGGATTTAATTCAGTTTATACACCAACTTGGGGGGGGAGGGGACAGCAGAAGTCTTAGTAATACTGAGTCTTCCAATCCATGAAAATGGTATATATTTCCATCCGTGTGTATCTTCTTAAATTTCTCTCAGTGGTATTTTGGAAGTTTTGGTGTAGAAATTTTATATATCTTCTCTTAAATTTATTTGAAGATATTTGATGGTTTTTTTGATGCTCTTATGAAGTGCACTTGAAAATTTAGAAAGTTCTCTGATTTTCTAGATTTCTTGTGTATTTCATAATTATGTGTGTGAACGAGAGACAATTCATATGCATTGGAACTGGAATATGATTTGCAGAAAGTCTGCATTTTTAAATGATTTCTTCAGTGATGGTCTGTGTTTACGTCCACCAGGCACCTCCTGACACTTACAGATTTGTGGACGTTGTAAAGAAATTGTGACTTGGCCACACGGGTGGTGTCATTCCCAGTGACGAACTTACCACGGAGGCTGTGATGGTTAGGGAGAGTTGGCTTTTTGCAAGAATTTCAAACGGCCCTTTCATTTTTCACACCGAATCCTTGGACTTCTGTCCTCAGCACAGAGACCCCTGGCATGACAGATTTGCGGCAGCTGGAGGGAGACTGGAAGACATCTTCGGGGCAAGCAGGCTTCCTCGTGTTAGTGCAGTCATTTGTGGGCTTCCATAGTATTTGATTCTTAGTCACCAGCTCAGATTTGCTTTAAGGAAAAAAACATTTAAAAAGGATGCTTACATTTCATCTGTCATTTTATAGTTTCTATACTGGGAGAGGTTGTTACAATGGACAGTTGGACCTAATGCTGGAAATGGAGACTCTAGACTGTTAAAAATGTTCTTTAATTAATGCTGCTAAGTTTTGCAGTCAATTAGGTAACCCTGTACCACATCATTACTGGATTTCCCCCCTCTAATTTCTTCTTCTTTCTTTAATACTGGGGCTCTAAGTGAAAAGAAATGGTTGTACCCGGAACTAAAAAAAGATATTTATAAAACTGAAGAAAAATTATTGACAGAATTTTCTTCTATAAAGAAGTTTGCTTGGATTTACATTTAGTAGTGTATATTACCAAAAAAAATATATATATATATATTTTTTTTTTCTTACCTATGTGAGTAAAGGTAATTAGAAAAAGTTTTCACAAAATTATTTTTGTAGAAAGAGCTACACACCTCTAACAAATTAAGATGTGTAGAGTCTTTTGGACTTTAAAATTACATTGCAAATACGGAGAGATAGACACATGTTGTTAATTTGACGTTTTATAAAAATTTAGCAGCATTCTTCTTTATAGACAAAGATATCTTTATAGCCCACTGAGTTTTCTCTTTCTGGGTTCCAATAACAGTGGTGATTAATCCGACAGCTCAGAACATTACCTCTTCAATGAGTAATATCAGTGTTATAAATCATATTTTCATATTTTTATTTTCCGTTCACTGACTTTTCAAATATTTCTGGCCTAGAATACGTTCTTTCCGTGTATTTCTTTCAGCGTCTCTGTGAAATGTTCGCCACGGCTTGTAAAGCCTGACAAATGGTGGAAAAGTTGGCTTTGCCTCTGGTGTCATGATGGGCAATGTGTGCATACTAGCATTTATATTATTCTGTTTCCTCCCTCCCCTCCCTCCCTCCCTTCCTTCCTCCTTCCACCCTCTCTCCCTTTTCCATCATCACAACAAGAGGGTCGTTCACTGAGTAGCTCTAAGTCCATTGTGGTTTGGGTACCATATTCAGGAGGCTGAGCCTCGCAGACAGTTCATTATGCTCTGTCACGTGGTTAAAGCCTCCATCTACATCGTGGTTAGTGACCGTGGTCTCTGTTTCATTGGCTGTAAAGTGCTTTTGTTGTATCAGTACACCACGGGCACAAATCACGCTTCTCCATCATGTACCAAGGTGACGCACCTCCTCCAAAGGGAAAGCACACAGGAGTGCACACTCTCTGCAGTTACGCACACGGCACCTGCTAGGTGCTCAAATATCTGTGTCGTGGGTGCATGGGACGTTGACTAGCCAAGGATTTCCGGCCCTCACATAAACTTTTCTTTTCTTCCTAACTGGGGAAAAGAGGGGGCACTTCTCCGTGCCTGGTGTGTCCTGCCAACGGCTGATGTAGCACTGCCAACTTCTGTTGCCTCTCACCTACTGCTGGCCTCCCTCCCACCCCCGTGAGAAGTGGACTGACTTGCCTGAGTCCTCAGGGCCAGCATCGTCTTTTCTTCTTTCTCCTGGGAGCCAGCAGCCAAGAGGAAGCAGTCATGCTTCTCTGTTTTTACATGTTGTGGGTCGTGGAAGGGAAACCTGGCTCAGACCAGTGTTGCCTGGAGCTGAATGGGTGGGTCGGTACGGAGGGGTCATTCCTAAATTGCCCCCGACCCTGACAAGACCCGCGTGGTCTGTCATATCTATGTTAATAAGGGTGACATTTTGGTCTCCATATACCTCATTTTTTTTTCTTAGTTACTTCAGTGCGTGGGTGGAAAAGTGGGGGGCTGTTAACTGGTCCCCTTTGACACCCAAAGAGGGAGCCTGGTTTCATGTGATTTTTTTCTTGAGAATCTTCTGGTAGGTGCCCTGTAAGCATAACAAAGTGTAATTTTCATCCACGTGTGTATGACACCATGAAGTTATGTGTTAGTATGTGTGTGTGCACACGGAAGACTGGGTATCCGTGTATCTCATTGCTACGATTCGAATGCTCACGTTATAAAGCGTACCCAACAAAACAATGCATTGATAGTGGTGCCGAGACAGGAAACGCTCACCTGTGCCTTATGTAGAGTGGCAGATCTCTGATTCTTCTTCCTTCCATGGAATATAGGCAGCCAAGCCATAACCTGGCAGTGGCTTGCTTTCTTTTCATTTTGTTTCATTTATTATGTATAAGTCACATCTTTAAGATTCAATAAGCCTTCGAGTAAATTATATACACTTTCATGAGTGACAAAAAGCATTGTGTATCTTGGTCAAAATGTCAGTTATCTAAATAAAACATGACACTCAAATTATGTTTACGCAGAGGGCCGTGGGCCAGTAGGTTAGGGTGGAAACGCACTTGGTTTAATAGAATCAACTGTGATTATGAATAAACTTTATAATCTGCAGCTCCTTGCTGTTTTGTTTAAAGTAACTTTTTGGAAATGTTTAAAATCAGGCAAGTATGGGTTCAAAAATAACGAACTGTTATAACTCTGGAATATTCGCTACCAGATTAATAGCTCCATGACTGTTGATGAGATGGGTAGGATGTGATTTCTCTTAAAACCTGAAAGTTAACTGACGTTCTCATTAAGATCCCTGAAAATAATTTGCAAACACTTTCTTACAGAGCAGAAAGTTAATTGCTTCCTCTCTTTTGAAAATCGCTCAGTACATTTTGTCCACTACAAATATCCTTCAAGTTTGTACTTCCTTTAATGGAAATGCTGTAGGACTTCAGTTGTTTGAAATGACCTTGTGAAACAAAAGAGAAAACCAAATAGTGACCTAGCTTGCAGTGATTGCCTTCACATCCCAGATCACATGTCTGAAAATCAATTCCTGGAAGCTGAATTCTAAGTGGATCCCTCAACTCTCTTAAACCTATGCTAATGAAGAGGGGAAATGCTAATGAGGATTCAGAGGGAAATGGTGGCCTTGGTTTCATGGGGATTTTATGTTTAACTTGGGTTTTACAACCAACTTCCCAGTGATGTTCAGCTTAAAGTGACATGAAATGAATTTTTCACCACCAAGAACATATTTAATTGGGCAGAAGTGGAGCAAAATCCAGGAGTTAGTGGACATTGCATTGGAGCAAATCCAGGGTCATCTTCTGTACGTGTCGTTTGCTTTGGAGAAAATGAAGTGGCTTAATTATTTTCGCTAGATAAGTGTTTTTCTGGCATACAGGTATTCATTGTGACTGTCCCATCAATAGTGACTAGCTCTTCTCAGAAAATTAGAAGTGAACTAGTATCAATTCTCTATCTATCAACCTATCCATCTGTCCATCTATCCATCCATCATCCATCCATCCATCTCTGAGGATCTGTCATCTTTGACAGTAGAAAGTTCCAAACACAATTGCCATATTTTTTTCTATCTTTTCTCCATTCATTCCCATCTTGCCTCCCCCCCTCCCCCAGAAAAATCTGAATCCCACGTTTGGTATTTATTTGTCACCTGTTTGTCTTTAAAATGTCGCTATGGGTCAAGCATTCACAAACAATATGCAGACTTGTTTTGCATGATGTAAAACTTTACGTAAATGGTACTATATTCTGCACATCCTTCTGGTACTTACCATTCCCTGCCTCCCTTCCTCCAGTTTTGTTCGAGATTTTTGTACGTTAATGTATGTTTAGTTGATTTCCTTTGATCTGCTACCCAAGTCTTTGAATGTCCAATACATGGTTTTATTTTTCTACTGATGGAAAATTAAGTTGGCTTCAGTTTTCTGCTGTTATAGGAGATGCTTCACGGAGCCTTCCTGTACATGTCATTTTTTTCTTCCTTTTCTTTTCTTTTTTTTATTAAAGTATAGTTGATTTATAATGTTGTGCTAGTTTCAGATGTACGGCAAAGTGATTCAGTTACATGTGTGTATATATATATATACAATATTCTTTTCATGTTCCCTTCCATTACAGGGGTTTTTCTGGTGCATGTCACTTTGAACACAGATATGAGTGCTTTATTTTAAACACAGATACGTATTATTGATACAAAATATTTTATATACTATGTATTTATACAACAGGTGTCCTATAATGTATCTTTCTATGTGCCTTAATTATATATTACTGCTACAAAACTTTCATCAGTTTTATAGACAAAAATTTAGAATCAACCATGGTTTATATTTACATGTTTTGTTTCTTATGACCAAAGAATTTATTTTGTAAGTTTGAGGTTATTAATGCATCAATCATTTCCTTGTTGATTTGCATTCTTTGTCCTGGTAAGGAAAACTTTTGCTACTCAAAGCCATGACAACATTTTAACATATTTTCTTCTAGATGTTTTAAAGTGTTGTTTTTCACATTTGGGTACAATGGATTTTATTTTCCTTCAAAACCATCTGGCTTCTGAACTCTTTAATTGTCCTCCAGTCAGATAATTAATATGCAAGAAGCCTTATCAGAGTTGGAGAATGGAAAATAAAATGTAGATAACAGCCTCAGGCTTCATCGCTAATACAAGGAAAGATAGTCACTGTTAACTGTGAAGTGTCCTTAACAACCTGAACAGAAGCAGGCAGAGACGTGAGACTAAGTTGAGGACAAGGAAAGCATTTTGATATGAGTTACCTGCCGTTTGCAAGCAGTCAGCACTCCAAAGCAGTGAGCTTGGAGGCAGGCACATTTCCTGCTAATTCCACATGCAAATCCCTCCTGTTGAAGCTTCTCGGACGTTTATGCTGAAGCCTTCTAGGAACTTTCTTTTTTTTTTTTATGTTACTAGTATTTTTTTAAATTGAAGTAGTCAGTTACAGTGTGTCAATCTCTGGTGTACAGCACAGTGTCCCAGTCATGCACATACATGCAAATACTCATTTTCATATTCTTTTTCATTAAAGGTTATTGTAAGATATTGAGTATAGTTCCCTGTGCTCTACAGAAGAAATTTGTTTTTTAATCTATTTTTGTATATAGTGGCTAACATTTGCAAATTTCAAACTGCCAAATTTATCCCTTCCTACCCTCTTTTTCCCCAGTAACCATGAGATTGTTGACCATGTCTGTGAGTCTGTTTCTGTTTTGTAGATGAGTTCATCAGTGCTCCTAGGGCCTTTCTTAAGCCTCTCAAGCCAACAGAAGGGACCAATGATGTCTCGGTACATCCTAATACCAAGATAATGCATCTCCCTTCCCCAGCCCATCATAACCGGCGGAGGTGGGCTGAGCTGAACACACGCCACGGTAACTAAGCTTGGTTTCATTCTCTTCGCTGTTACGTACACCGACATGTTGTTTCACAGATTATTCTGTGTCATCGTTCTGAATCAGTTTACCAGGGTCTGATCAATGCTGGTGAATAGATACAAATTGTATTTTTGAGCCCGTCCACACTGTGCTGATCCAAGAGCAGAGGTGACTGTATTAAACAATGGAGATGCTACCCTTTTTTGCCACCTCGGCCACTGATCAGAACCAGATGGAAGTATCGAGAGGTGGGCACGCAGAACGGGCCAGAGGGGTCTGCTGGGAACACGCAAGCAGCGATAGCATTGTCTGGAATGGTCACTCAGTGTTCCTTGGACTGAAGATGCGTTTGCGTAGGGACCTTTCAATGATGTGAGCTGTGGCAAATTGAAGACTTCAAACAGAAGGAAGGGAGGTGGGGAGGAAGAGAGGAAGGAAGGAAGGAGGAAAGAGAGAGGAAGGAAGGAAAGAGGGAAGGAGGGAGTGAGAGAAGGAAGGAAGGAAGGAAGGAGGGAAGACAGACCAGAAACCCATCTCCATCCCAAATATACCTTGCAAAGAAAATAACATTATTGTTGAGGGTTTTCTCAGCAATCATCCTTAAAGAAAATTGCCTAGTCACAGAAGGTCCTTTTAAAAGCAGATTCCATCAGCCATGTGTGGCTGATCAAAGCTGGCGTTTGTAGGAAGGAAGGAGGCTGATCAGAAAAGACAGAGGGGACTTGATTTGGGGGAAGTTATTGAAGAGATTTATGCCGTGGCAGAAATGGTTATAACTTGGGAAGCAGCCAGAAAACGCTGAATCGGAGAGATTATAATATAATCAATACTCCAGGGAACAGGTTGCCGCAGAAGAAAACTACATTTTGTGAAGCGTGGTGCAAAAGCAGTGACAGCGTTTCAATTGGAGAAGAATTCAGAAGGTCAGTATTTTTCCCCAGTAAAGAGTTTTCACAATTGATTGTTCACTCACGTACTTGGATGGATTTTTACCTTGATGATCTTTAATATTATTATTATTACAGAATAGACACTGTTCTAGCAATTAGATACAAGGGCTGTTTCATTTCTGCAGTGTTCTTAACTAGTCAGTCCTTGTCAGCGTTTGGCACGGCAGGGCAGGAAGTGGAAAATTACAGCTCGTGGGCGAAATCCTGTCCACCACCTGCTTCTGTAAATAAAGTTTTATTGAACACGAGGGTGCCCGTTTCCTTTATGTATTGTCCATGCGTGCGTGCTTTTGTGCACCAGAGCAGAGATGTGTACTCGCAGCAGAGACCTTATGACCCACTAAGGATAAATTATTTACTATCTGGCCCTTTGTAAAGAAAGTTTGCTGCCCCCTGTATTAGGGTGTGGGGGAGTTCCACGATCTTCAGCACCCCTTCCTTCCTCAACTGCTTTTTCCAGACTTCTGGGAAAGTATAAAAGGTCAGAATTGATTTCAAGAAAGACAGCATTTTCTATTTTCTAATCTTTTCTTTAAAAGTCTCCAAATTGCGTAGTGAAAAAAGAAAGAATAAAAACCACATGCAACTCTAAATAGTGATTTATCTCTGGGTGATAAAGTGATAGATGAATTTTATTTTATTTTATTTTATTCTTGCTACATGTATACAGTTTCCAAGCATTTTAGCAATAAACTTGGGAGAATACCGTCTGTAATAAAAAAGTTTTTTATTTTTATTTTATCTATTTTTTTAATTGAAGTATAGTTGGTTTACAATGTTGTGTTAATTTCTGGTGTGCAGCATAGTGATTCTGATATATATATCAGTGATTCTGATATATATATATATATATATATATTTCTTTTCATATTCTTTTTCATTGTAGATTATTACAAGGTATTGAATGTAGTTCCCAGTGCTATACAGTAGGACCTTGTTGTTTATCTATTTTGTATAAAGTAGTTTGTATCAGCCAATCCCACACTCCTAATTTGTCCCTCCCCCACACCGCTTTCCCCGTTGGTAGCCCTAAATTTGTTTGCTATGTCTGTGAGTCTGTTTCTGTTTGGTAGATAAATTCATTTGTGCCTTTTTTTTTTTTTAAGATTTCACTTATAAGTGATAACATATGGTATTTGTCTTTGACTTACGTCACTTAATATGACAGTCTCTTGGTCCATCCGTGTTGCTGCAAATGGCATAATACTATATATTTTTAGAACCTACAAACTTACGGAAATCTCAGACAATTCATTTTACCCAGTCAGTAGGTGCTGGGGTTGGGTCTTGGACAGAAACCGACGTTTAGTGAGCATCTTCAGTGTTAAGAAAAAGTCACGTATCATCCTGCAAGCATGTTTTTTTTTAAATTTAATTTATTTTTTGAATTTTGTTGGGGGGGTGAGTAATTTGGTTCATTTTTTTTTTTTTAATGGAGGTACTGGGGATTGAACCCAGGACCTCTTGAGTGCTAGGCATGCATTCTACCATTGAACTATACCTTTCCTCCCCCTACCCCGCAAGCATGCTTTGATACTGATTTGCAGTGAGAAATATATTTCTGGTCTTTGCTGTGACTGAGCTCCGGAAACCTTTGGAATTTCGTAAGTGATGAGAGCAATCAAGGTGTTTTCATGTAAATGATGTGACTTTGGAAATGCACCTAGGGATGGGGGCTGGTAGCCAACCCTGAATAATAATAATAATAATAATAATAGAGGGAACTTTCAGTCCCACCCCTGGACCTGTGGGAGGGGAGAGGGGCTGGAGGCTGAATTAGTTCTCTGTGGCCAGTGATTTCGTCAGTCAGGCCTATGTAATGAATCCTCCGTAAAAAACCAAAAAGGAGGGGCTTTGGAGAATTTCTGGGTTGGTGAACACATGGCGAACTGGGGAGAATGGCGACCTGGAGAGAGCCTGGAAGGTCCGAGCCCTCTGCGTCTCTTCCATCTGGCTGTTCCCGAGATATCGCCTTTCATCATGAGCCTGTGATCTCGTAAGTAAATGTTCCTCTGACTTCTGTGGGCTGCTCTGGCCAATTAATCAAACCCAGGGGAGGGGATTGTTGGAACCTCTGGTCTGTAGCCAGTTTGTCGGAACCACAGGTGACACCCTGGACTTGCAGTTTGTCCTCTGAAGTTTCGAGTGGGTAGGGTGGGGGACAGTGTAGCAGAATTGAGCCCTGAACCTCTTATGCGACCGTATCTCCCGTGGATAGTATCAGAACTCAGTTGAATTGTAGGACACCCAGCTGGGGGTCTGAGAGTTGCTTGGTAGCTTGGAGAAACCCCCACACAGCTTAGAATTGGTGAGCAGAATATTCTGATAGTTTCCTGGGTTAAGTGCTCGTACTTCAGAAGGCTTGCTTAAGGTTTCCAGCACAGCTGTGTTTGTGAGGGAAGGAGTGTGGTTTGGATACAAAACTAGCTTTAAAGCCCATGGTCTTTTCAATATTTCACCTGTAAAACTTACCAAGGTCTAAGTGCATGGGAAACATTAAGAAGTGCATACAGATAAGGGGGAGCGTACAGCTCAAGCAATAAAAGCGCATGCTTCGCGTGCACAAGGTCCTGGGGTCAGTCCCCAGGTCCTCCATCGAAAAACTAAATAAATAAATATAACTACATCCCTCTTGCAAAAAAAAAAGAAAAAGGAAAAAGCAGTGTATACAAATAATACGTCGCCAACACAAGAGCACAGCAGTGTGCTGTTGGGGCGCTATATATGGTAAGAAAAAATGTATTTCCAGATAAAATATACTGGCACGTAAGAAGTCATAGGGTAAGTGAAGTCATTTTAGGGTGGTAATCTCCATTACAAATGTGTCTCGTACGTGACCATCCATATTCAAAAGTAAATAATTGAAGATTTTTTTAATACACATTTGATGGTGGGCTCTATTTTCACAAGTGCCTGAATTAGGTCAGGTGCTGGCCTCATGTACTTAAAATAACACGAATAGGATGATTTCCTGGAATAGCTGTTACCTCATTTTCTTCTGTTCGAGGCTAGCCCTGTGAGATTGTGTCCTCTGGCCGAAGGCTAAGTGCATTGGAACTTGCAGGCGATCTGATTTTCATGCCCCAGACCCTTTCCCAGATGGTGGTTCTCTGTGAACATTGAGGAGAGGTGTTACCGCATGGCTTTTCGGGGGACGCTGTTTGGCAAGGTGTGATGAACTCATTTTTGGTTGTTACCATTGGAGGGAGGTGGTGGTACTGTCACCCGGTGGGTCAAGGGCAAGGGTGTTGCCCAGAGTGCCCAGGACAGCCCCCACCCCACACGAAAGAATTATCCAGCCCCAAAGTGCTAGCGGCTGGAAAGTGCCAAGGCTGGGAAAGCCTGGACTGGGAAGGGAGGGGTTTGAAGAAGCCGTAGCTTTGTCTAGTTTAAGTCAAGTCTATGACGTGGCCTTGAGGCGTGTTAGTGCCGTCTAAGGCTCTAAGCAGTGCTCCCTGAGGAAATGAGCCGATGGGGTGGGGCTCAGAGTCCTGGAGGTTCAGGCGTGCCGCTGTCTGTGTGATGAGTCTGTGATGTGGTGACGCAGGTGTGCATGAGCATTGACGATACCCCTGTGAAGTGACATCTGATCACTGCCTGGAGGCAGGCGTTTCTGGGGATATCTGGTCAACCAGGAAGGCTCCGGGCTAATCCACCTGCCCTCAGCAGAGAAGGTGCCTGGAAAAAGCACTCACCCCATTAACGCTGACGGTAGGACAGAAGCCACTATTCTGTGATTCGTATCCAGACAGGAGCGTCAAACTTAAAAGGAGACGGTATCTGGGTGATATGTGCTCCAAGGGAAGATCGTAATGGTTGTGAAGGTTTCATAAAGGGATGTTCAGGTTTCTTGCGTGTTTCTCCTCGTGGTCAGTGACTGTGAAGTGTGAAAGCAGCACTTCACCAAAACAGGAAATGCATTTGGGAACAAACAAGGCAGTGTCGGGATCCCGTGACCGTACTTCACTCCAAGATAGCAGGTCCCTTCTCCCACCCACCTTCCAGCTCCTAGGGCTGCAGTCCCCTGCACTAGGGAGGTTTCAGGTGTGGTCTGGACGCCTCCGGTGGTTCCTGGCAGTCAGTTGGAGACATCAGGGCGAGTCGGGAACGAGAAGTGCCACTTCCGCGTCTGGCAGAGATAGGGCGGACTGCAGCACTGCGCTGGCTGCAGTGTGCTTCTGTCACTTTTCCCAAGAGGTGATCTCCTGGCCCTCCTAGCAAAGCAGGCTGAGTGACTCAGGTGCAGGAAGCAGACCAGGAAAGCCTAGGTCATTGCTGTTGGAGTGGAATCTCAGTTTGACTCTTAGGAGCATGAGACCATGGGAATTCAGCTGAGGTTTGGATTAAATCCAATATGGACAAATAAAAGAATAAACTGGAGAGAAAGAAAAAACCTGAAAAGTTATAGAGCTTCAGAAAATGTCTGAATGACCCAGAGGGAGTAACTTCTTATCTGGCAGGATGTGCGCAGATAAAGTAAACGTAGTTACAGAAATATCACATGGCTTTTCGTAAAAGAATATGCATGCGGCTCCTTTCTCTTTGCCACCTCCATCCTGTCCCTCCCAGCTCTCTTCATCCATGTGTGTTAATTGAGCACCTACTGTGTTCTGCATACTGTGCTCCAACTTGGGACCATAAAATGCTTCTTTACCCTCTGAAGGTCACAATACTTAGTGGAGGACAGACGTGTGCAGTGACAGGCAACATCATGGTGGCTACTTTGTCCGGGTGGACACCGTGCTTTAACACGGACAGCAATGTGATGATTTCTGATTATATTGAGGGAGTAAATTGTGGCTCAATTGGGCTTTATCGGACAGTGGAGATTGATAAGAGTATTCTATTCAAAGAGAGTAGAGAAAGCCAATCGTAAAGTTACTAACGTACACTGCGGATTTTAGCTACCTGCGAGAAGTTTTGTGGGGCCAGCGTGGTTGAGCAGGATTAGGCAGAAGTGGTAGGTGGGGCTGGAAGTGTAAGTTGGGGCCGTATTATCAAAGGCCTCCAGCGCCATGCACGGGAGGGTGGATCTTCAAGATACACGAGTGACACTTTGTGTTTTGCCCTCACGTTTTAATTTCATCTTGACCAACATGGATTATGTTTACATATGTATTTTTAGAATTTTTCTTTAATAAATGAAAGTGTAATTTGGGGGCAACAGATTTTATTTATTTATATTTATAAAATATTTTTAAAATACATAAATATGATTTTCTTTTCAATTTAGGTCGAAAAACATTTCTTCTTTCATTCCCAATTTCTTTACATTTTCTGTTGACAAAGAAATGAACCCATTTCCAGGTGTGAAATACAGCTGAACGCGTGCAAATAAATAAAAGCCCAACCTCTGTGTTCTGATTTCCACTGGGGAGCAAGGCAGTGTTTCAGAAGGACCTCAGTTGCTTGCAGCCCCCATTGCCTTGGATCTGGTTTCCCCTCTACTCAGAATGTAAATATACTTCTCTTCCAAGGGATCCCACAAAGAAAGTGGTGGCTTCCCTGACCCCTTGGCGGTCACACAACACTCCAGCGTTCACGTTGCTTTGGTTCCTTATTTCCACCTGTGAGCAGGGTACACTCACACTTTCATCACCCCCCCAACTCAGAGGGGACAAGCTGACATGGCTTTTCAAAGTCAGAACAGTCCTTGCCCTCGACAGGTAGAGAACTTAACCAAGTCTCAGGATGTCAGGCTCCTTTGTCTGGAATTCCTGAGGTGTGTTATCTGGCCTCGCCACACACAGCCCTGGAATTTGCTAATGACTGATTTCACACTGAATAGGAAAAGGGGAAGCTGTATTTAATATAAGCACAGCATTTTCAGAATACCCATCATCTTTTGAGTTGCATCATTCGGAAAGTGGTTAAATTTCTCTATCCAGTAGCTCAGGGGAGTGGGATTTATTGAGAGGTGTAAGGTGAGGTCCATGTGGACAAGGGGTAAAAAAGAACGTGCTTGTGTCAGCTTTCTGTACCCTCGAGGTCCTAGGCCAAGGAGGTACTAGGAATATTGTTCTGGATAGGAGAATGGGATGGTGGTGCCTATAATCTGGAAAAGGGAGTTTGTGTTCGTCAAACAAATTATGCGTATTTTAATTAATTATAAACTAACTATACATAATACATGAAACACTATATAAGTATAATAGGAAAATATGTCTGTGTATCTGTGAAGATACATGTATATGTATTTATATTCATATTTATTTTTTCATAGCCTAGAGGCTGGCCTGTTTGCCCCCACGAGAGTTCAGCATGATAGCAAATTATCCAGAATATTTTCCAGAAGGAATAGTCTCTGTTGATGGATCGGATAACACGATTAAATTGAATGCATTTTAGAGAAGTTTTACTGTGGTTATAGAACTATTAATTTCTTTTAAAACTATTTTATTGTTGTATTATTTTATTGTTTTCTCTTAGCAGTGGGGAGGTAATTAGGTTTGTTTATTCCTGGAGGAGGTACTGGGGCTTGAACCCAGGATCTCATGCATGCTAAGTGTGTGCTCTGCCACGGAGCTGTACCCTTCCCCCCTCCCAGGGCAGTAGTACCGAAGTCATAATAAGTTGGTCGTAGGTCTGAGTTGCAGAATGAGAGATGCTCAGTTTTATCCTGTTGTCGTGTATCTGGTTTTACTCCAAAACTGTCTGATCAGGTTTCCCCGGCAGCAAGTTTCGCAACTGTTGAACAAACGCAATTTGACATTATAGGGAAAAACTCATGTTACTAATCCATCTGTTCACTGAGAGAAGAGAGAGAGAAAAAAAATCACTGTAAAGAGAGCACTGAGTAAGATATTTGCAGCACACAGCGCAGGCCAGTGACCCACACTGGTAACTTCTCTGTTTTGTGTAGCATCCTGTAAGTTCCAGTGCTGATAAAACGCAGATGCAGACCTGCATGTGCAAACAGTTGTGACGAGAGAGGAGAGTGGGTTCCCTGGCCTTGTTCTCCTGAGGCTTGTTGCTTGGGTTAGGTGGAACACAAATTTACTGAGCTGGCTCCAAGCCAGGCATGGGAGAGAGCAAAGGGGACGATGCCACCACCTTCTGCTTTATCAAGCTCAGATCTACTTGTGAATTATGTGGAGAACCCATCATCGAGAGAGGATGAATTAGGTGAGTCCAAGGACCAATAGGAATCTGGCTCCACCTGACTTTCTCCGGAATGGTAGACACTTTGCAGCTCCAAATCCCGATGACAGTTACTAGTTGAGAAATCAGGTGATCCTCACATTAAAAATGTAACTCATGATTTTTGCCATGCTCACAGGCTGCTCTAATGAGTATAAAACTTGAGTTTTTGTTTCTTCCCCTATGAGAATAGATCAAGGATGAGTCAATCAATGGCAGTTTTTCTCTATGTATATCTATCTATCTGTCTATCTATCTATCTATCTATCTACCTACCTACCTATCTATCCATCCATCTTATCTATCTATCCATCCTATCTGTGTCTATCTACCTATCCATCCATCCATCCATCCATCCAATTATCTATCTATCTGTCTGTCTGTCTATCCATCCATCCATCCATCTAATCTATCTATCCATCCATCATCCATCCATCCATCTATCCATCTTGTCTTTCTTATCATTTTAAGTAGGTCCTTGGTATCTTGTTGATAAACGGTACGATAATTTGTTTAGCCAGCCCTGTTGATGGATATTTGGAGTGTCTCTAAACTTCTTTCTATTTCACACAGAAATAGGAGGAGGATGTTTGCGTGTCTCTGAACGTTTGTCTGACTGTCCCCCTGGGACCCGTTTCTAAGGTGCATTTGCTGAGTGGATGGGCAAGCACACTGAAGATTGCTGGTACTGTTTCCAACTGTTCTTCGATGCATTTGTTGACAGTGCATACTGATACTAGGTAGTGCCAGGCTTTTTCATCTTTGTCAGTCTAGTTGTGGAAACAGACATTTTTTGGATTCAGATTCATGACGAAGATGTTTGTTTGTTTGTTTTTTGGGGGGTAGGTAATTAAGTTTATTTATGTATTTTTAATAAAATTTTTTTTAAGTGGAGGTACTGGGGATTGAACCCAGGACCTTGTGCATGCTAAGCATGTGCTCTACCCCTGAGCTATACCCTCCTCTAGGAAACTGTTTTTTAAAACTCAACCCTTACAAGAAAAACAATTTTTTAATGTATTTTTATTGAAGTGCAGTCAGTTTACCATGTGTGTCAATTTCTGGTGTACAGTACAGTGCTTCAGTCACATAGGAACACACGTACATTCATTCTCGTATTCTTCACCGTAGGTTACTATGAGATATGGAATATGGTTCCCCGTGCTACACAGTATAAACTTGTTCTTGTAGGAAAAAAATTTGTAAGATTTTCCCTCTTTGCCATATATGGACTTTTTTCTTTTCCTTAATATTACAGTGATTCCTGGTGAGTCTGTCTTGACCATACTGAAACTAAGTTTTTTGTTAAATTTTACTTGCAAAAAAGGGCTCATAACTAAGGAAAAGTAAAAGTTTCGAAGGCCATACAGTTATTTATTTGTTGGGAAACTCCCAGCTCTGAGTCTAGGAAACTGAACAGGAGTGTTAACACTGCTCAGACGTGGAGACCTTTTGTTCAACATTCCCTATTGAGCTCCTTGTTATGGAGAAGATATAAAAATCAGGGTCACTTAAGCACTTATAATTCTCTTAACAAAAACCCATTTCATCTGCTTTAGTCTCGTTAATTTTCATCTAGCGTGTGTATGAGAAAAGAATAAAGGTAGGTAAATCATTCTTTGAAAGCAAATGAATTATTAGTAAGAAATGAGAAACCAAGAGCACTCTGAAGCAAAATGAAATTAACGGACGTTTAAAATTTGAAATCCATGGTAAAAAGGAAGTGTTCTACAGGCAGTAGGGTGAGAAATGGCATTTTATCTGGAGCTTGGGTAGAAATCTCTTTCCATGGTATGGTGAAAATGGATTTTTCTTTTTTTCCATACAACGGCAGTGACTTTGATGGACAAATTGAGTCTGAATGACAGTTTGTGTACTATAATCTCATGGGAGTTTGTTGGGTCCCATACATCCACAAAACAAGGTCATCTCTGAGGGATCCTAGCGACTGTGACGAAGTTCCCATGTAGGGCCCAGAGTCATTCCAGGTGAAATAAAGACAAAAGAATATCGATTTTAGCTGGAAAAGGAGTAGCAGATATCCTGGGCCAGGCTGGGCTCCTAGGAGGTAAGCTGGAAGGGAGTGAGGGTTTTCCTGCAGGCCAGACCCTGGGGCTGGGGGTAGAGGCTGGGTTGGACACTGATGCCTTTGGGGGGCAGGTAGAGAGCCCTCCAGGATGGAACTGACAGGGTGGGAATGCCAGGTGGGGTGGGGCAGATGCTCCCTGCATGTACATCCATGGTTGCTGAGTAGAAATGCTGGCTATGTGTTACCAGACCCTCTGCTTTTCAATAAGAGAGTCCCTTGTCATGATGAGGATGATATGATCCCAGCCACTTGTTCCAAGGACAGTCATCCAAGACCACTGCCTTCTTTCCACTATTTATTTTATTGTGTGTTTTTTCTGGACCACATGCCAGCATCAGGGTGTTGGAGAAGTGTGTGGACATATGTGGCTGTCTCTATCCAGGGGACCCTAGGTCTTGCTTTGACCAAAACAATCTTGAAAAAGGAAACAAATCAAGGGTTCAGAGTTTCAGCAGCAAATTTTAGCTTTCTTCCCCCACCCCCACCCAAGGGCATGAATGTTGTCTTATCAAAGGCACTTTTGTTTGCAAACAATAGAATTCCTCTTACACAGGCTCAACAAAATGAACAGAATTTATTGCAAGGATACCACAGCATTCTTCAAACACTTGGAGGGGGATGTGGAGCAGGGCCTCTGGAGGAATGAAAAGATGGGGTGCCCACCAAAGATATGAGAAAACACACATTAGGTTTTCCTCCCTCTCCCTGCGTGGTCTTGTAGGGGAAAAAAAATTTGCACTTTAATGAAAACCTGCATTATAGCTGCCCTGCTTCCCTCCAGGCCGCTGTTCATTGTCTTTGAGCTATTTTCCACCTCTTTGTAAATTGGAGGTAACTGATTGATTTGCAAAATGCCTCGTTTTAACCGACCACCTCCTCTCCAAAAAGTACTTTCCTTCATTTGCAATTCAATGCCTTTGCTCTGTAAGAAGTTTTGCTTTTTCCCTGCCAAGGGGCAGGGCTGGTTTCCAAAGAGATGCCATACAGGGGAACAACTTGTTGCAAAGTTGTCCTTGGTTTTGTGGATGCAACGGTCCCCTTCCTTCTGGGTGTGATGTCCACCTCTGGCTTTGGAACTCTTCTGATATTCTTGTGCCTAGAACAAAGGTGCTTAGGAAAGGGGTCTGCGGAAAAGGGCTCTAGAGAAAAACGTGTGCAGTTTAAAGTCAGGTTGATAAATGCTTCTGGCATTTTAAGCAGGCTGAGACCTTCCTGAGACCTCTTGCTTCGGTGGTTGCACAGGCTGGGACAACAGAATGCGAAGAAATCATAAGGGGCTAAAACTTACTGCAGACATGCGCAGTTGGCGAGTGGTGAACAAGATGCACAAAACATCTGACTGCTGTCTCTGAGGTGCTGGGAGCCAAGTGGGGGGGGGTGTGTGCAGATCACCCAAATTTCCCCTCCTCTCCAGCCCAATCCCGGTCAGCAAAAGCATGAGAAAAGCCATTTAAACTATTACACAGTTAAGAAGTTACAAATACCGTATGGTCGCCGATGACAATACGGTCCTGCTCGGTTACAGTGTCCATTATGTAAACCCGTTGCTATAGACTTGGTGTAGACCGAAAGGATACAAAAGTAGACTTCACGAGTCATGTGATTCAAATTACTGCGTGGTAAGTACGGCAGAGAATTTCAGATAGACGTCTGTGGGGCTGTGGAAGGGGTCAGAATGCCTTCCTGGTTGAGGGGATCAAATAAGGCTGCATGAATCAGTGGCATTCAGTGTGGATCCCACATAAGAGGTCAGATTGAAACGTGTAGGATTCAGGGGTGTCAGGGAGGAAGACATATTTCGTCTGCCCTTCGAAGGTCTTTGGGCTGGTCTAAGAGTTAAATGGACATGAGGCAGATGAACAGGAGGAAAGCACACAGAACTAGTCACCTGTGTACGTGGGTGAGATTCAGGAAAACTTGAGTCACTCAGCAGACTGACGGGACCCTCATCTTCAGCTATAAAGACAAAAGAGCATGTTGGTGGTAGCGGTTTGAGACTTCAAAGGAGAGGAAGGCCGTTGATATGCAGATAGAAAGCAAATGTTTGTAAACACATGTTGCAGGGCCAGTGCAGAGAGTGGGACACTCGGTGGATTCTGATCTCCAGACCCTGCTGTGTTTCCCCCACCACACCCGGTCCATATTCTTTGCAGACATCTCTGCGGATGCTCTATTTGAGGAACAAGCCCTCTGTGTAAATTCTTTAGGCGGCTAAGGGGAGGTAAAAAGGAAAGACTTCCTGAATCTTCTGTTTCTTAAAAATAATCAGCCTAAATTAATCCTCATGCCAAAGAGACACTTTTTTTTTTGGCGGGCGGGGGCAAATTGTGCTCCGTCCAGGAGGAGGGTGGTGATGTGTTAAAATGTAGAAGGATACCAGATGTACTTCCATAAAAATCCCTGCATTTCCTGTAGCCCTCAGAATAGGCTGATGTCTAGCACCCCTGTTTATTGTCCTTTAGATGTTTTGTGTCTGTGTTTAAATTGCAGCTAACGGATGGATATGCAGACTCTGTAGACTGGGGTAGACTTCCCTCCTCCCAATGAAAGAAAAGTTTGCTTCATTTGAAATTCAGTTCTTTTTAGTTCATATGCATTGTTGATTTTCCCTTTCCACAGATGGTAACATCTGCCTGTATGTCTCATGTCAAATGAATAAAATGAAATCTAACATATATTCATTTTGTATCTGCAAGAATCACAATTTTACCTTTTCTTGAAAACTTTACCTTTTCCCAGGACTACATTCTTACTTTGCTGCAGTTTGTCGTGCTCCATTTAGCTGCCAGGTTAATGTCACCTGTGTCAAGAAACCTTTTCAGATTCCACGGGATACTTTCATTTTTAAAATTTTTAAAGCTTAATTTTTTTTTTTTACTGACATGTAGTTGATTTGCAATGTTGTGTTAGTTTCCGAAGCACAGTAGAGTGATTCAGTCATACATCTATATATTCTTTTTCATATTCATTCATTCATTCATTCATTCATTTATTTATATCAAAGTACAGTCAGTTACAATGTGTCAATTTCTGGTGTACAGCACAATGTCCCGGACATGCCTATACATACATACCTTCAGTTTCATATTCTTTTCCATTAAAGGTTATTACAAGATACTGAATATTCTTTTCATTGTCGAAAGCAAGTTCGTGCCAGTGTGTGATGATGCACTGTGAGACCAAACAAATGAAACGTCAGAGTTTGGAGCAGACACGTGTTTATTGCGGGGCTGAGCAAGGAGAAAGGCGTGGCTGAGGCTCAAGGAAGCCCTGAACTCCCTGGTGGGTTTCGGCAAAGCATATTTAAACGCCAGGTGAGGGACTGGGGGTGGGGGCTGTCTCAGGATATGTGATCAGTTCCTGCACAATTTTCTGATTGGTTGATGGTTGATGTGGAGGTAAGAGGGTGGTCAAAACCGTCAACCTCTAGGCACCCGAAGGTCTTGGGGCCACGTGTTCTCCATTATTCAAGTACTTAATTCCTTCCCTTTGGTGGTGATTTTTAGCATCTGGAAAACTCAGGAGATATAAACTCAGGAGATAATAAACTCAGGAGCTACAGCAGAGGATATGAGGAAGGAGTCTGTCCCTGGAAGGCCCCCCAGGGTCCTGCTCAGTTATAATTTCATTATAGGTTATTGCAAGATATTGAATGTAGTTCCCTGTGCTATACAGTAGGACCTTGTTTTTTATTTTGTATCTAGTAGTTTATATCTGCTAATCCCAAACTCCTAGTTTATCCATTCCCCACTCCTCCCCCTTGGTAAACATAAGTTTGCTTTCTACGTCTGTGAGTCTGTTTCTGTTTTGTAAATAAGTTCATTCATGTCATTTTTTTTTAGATCCATGTGTGAGTGATATCATATGATCTTTGTCTTCCTCTGACTTATTTCACTTAGTATGATGATCTCTAGGTCCATCCTTCTTGCTGCAAATGGCAAAAATTTCATCCTTTTTAATGGCTGAGTAGTATTCCACCATATATTGGTATATAATTCCACTGTATGTTTTATATATATATATATATATACACACACACACATACACACACACTGCAAGACATCTTCTTTATCCAGTCATCTGTCAGTGGACACCTAGATTGTTTCCATGTCTTGGCTGTTGTAAATAGTGCTGCTGTGAACACTGGAGTGCATGTGTCTTTTACAATTAGAATTTTCTCCGGATATAGGCCCAGGAGTGGGATTGCTGGCTCATAGGGTAACTATTTTGTTTTTAAGGAACCTCCATACTGTTTTCATAGTGTCTGCACCAAATTACATGGATGGGGTACTTTCAGATCCAGACTCCTGTCCTCAGAAGGAGGAATCTAATTGGCCCAATTTTAGTCGCAGTATTCACCCCGATCTAATTTATTGGCAGGGCAAGGGCCCATTTCATTGTGTGAGGGAAGAAGTTTTAAGACAAAAGGTGATCATCTGCATGTGTTCTCTCTTACAGTGAGGAGTTGTGGTCTTAACAGTCACTTCAACTTAATAAGCTTTTTTTTTTTCCCTTTTTGCCAAAGGAAGTATCACTTGATATTCTTCTTCATTAAAGGTTATTGCAAGATACTGAATAACCTAGTCAGCTCTTGATTAAGCATTATGCATCTGGAAGGTCTGATTTTTTTTTTTTTTTAATTGAAGTACTGCCATTTACAGTGTGTTCATTTCTGGTGCACAACACAATGTCCCAGTCATGCACATAGATGCATATATTCATTTTCATAATTTTTTCATTAAAGGTTATTACAAGATACTGAACATAGTTCCCTGTGCTATACAGAAGAAACTGTTTTTTAAAATCTATTTTTATATATAGTAGCTAATATTTGTAAATCTCAAACTCCCAAATTTATCCCTTCCCTGGAAGGTCTGATTTTTTCCAGTGGTCTGATTTACTGCGTTAATGTTGATGGAACCCTATATAATAAAAATGCAAGATAAAAGCATGAATGTTTAGACTCAATTTACAAAATGTTAGCAGTCCTTTTAATTTATGGTGTTATATTTTTCCTCCAAGGAAGCCTCAAACCTGTGAATCTTCTTTGTAAGATATTGTGAAGTAGAATGAGGTAAATTTTAGGAGAAACATATTTAGGACCTGTTATATCTCCAAAGCCACATTCTTTAAACTATAGGAATTCTTCTGTGTCAAGTTTGGTATGATAAAAATTATTTCCCATTTCTACTGGCTGTCTCAGCCTCTTGGCACTACAAAACCATTTATTGTGTATTTATTCCTTTGCAATTCTTGAATTGAGGCAGCAGTGTAAGAGCGTTTTCTATCCAACTCGGGAGACAACTTGATTGCCCTGTTCCTACGGAGGCATCTTCACATTCAATCTGGATCCCGAGGGCATGGAAGATTGAAAGGCGCCCTAGCAGAGGAAAATCTCACAGCCACGTTTCAGTGATGTGCTGGGAAGTCAGGACACAACAAATACAACACCGAGGTACGTGCTGCATCATGACTAAACTTTCACAAGACAGACTCGCAAAAGCAAAACAAGACAATGGATTTGAATTCAAGTAATTCTCGAATCCACAGCACCGTGGTGTTGGTGATGAAAAAGGGGCCGAGGAGGAAGAATGAGAAAGGATAAGTCAGAGATAATCTCCTAAACATGACGTGTGGCTGGTGAATCCCTGGGCAGAGAGCTTAAGTTAAAAGAAAAACTTTGGCGGCGTTTTTTTTCTAACCTCGGAATATTTTTGTTTCAAGTGGGTATCAGTGCTTGTGAAACACAGATGGTCTGCAAATCTCTATTCACTGGACCACTTGAGTACAGAAACTGGAAGAACTGGTCAAAACTGGGAAGCCAGAATTCAGATATTTAGATTTCACAAAATCAATACTGTATTACATCCTTTTGGTCCCTTTTTATGTGAGCATGTGTCCACTGCAAATATATATATATTTTTAAAGTGAAAGTGAAAATTAGGTGTTGGGGATTAAGAGACGCACATTACTATAAATAAAATAAACCGAATAACCCCCTTTACCTCCGTTTATTGAACCCAGGACTTCATGCATGCTAAGCACACACTCTGCTCCTGTGCACATTTTATATACATTCACCAGTTGTGTACAGTTGGCTCAGTTTTTATTTTCCCCTCTCTCTCTCCTCCACTTTTTTCCCTGATCATTTGAGAGTAAGTTACGTGATCTTTGACCCCTAAATATTTCAGTGTGTATTTTTTTTTGAAGAACAGAGACATCTTTCTGCCTAACTAGGATACAACGGTCAAAGTCAAGAAACTTGACTGTGAGACAACACTATGATCTTGTCCACATTCTGTATTCAAGTGTTGTCAATTTCCCTGACCTTATGTATGGTTCCCAGTCACGGCTCTCGTCCGTTATCACACCTTACAGTTAGGTTTCCTTTCATCTGGAAGTCCGTTAGCCAGTTACTCGTAGACTGGCCCCCAGTGTCATTTGGTACGTTGGTCAACACTTAATTGAGATACTCAGTTGATTCCTCTCTGAGCTAGTGACATAGGTGTTGTAGCAAGTCTACCTGTAGGGCCAGCTGGAAGATAACAAACCAAAATTCGGTAGTCTGGGTCCTCAGAGTGGGTCTTGGGATTGGTCATACGTTGACAGAGTTATCCTGTCCCACAAGCGTCTTCTTCCAGGGGGTCGGAAACTCGATTTTGTTCCTGCATCCAGAGTTTAACAGAGAGAGCAAACATTAACCCCTGGGGAGCCAGGTAGGTGGAGGCTAGTTAACGAGCTTTTGTAGTTTGTTCACACCTTACCTTGCTCTCACTATTTGCAGACTCCCAACGAACGTTAGGGATGTTACCCGATGTGATGAGATTGGCTGTGAGACGCATGGGTGCTCGGATACATAGTGCCCAAGTACTGAATATTATGAACGCTGCAACAAAAGGAGCACGTTTTACAGGTGGAAACAGTTCTTGTTCAGGTTTCATGAGATACTAAACTGTAACGCCAGGGCACTTGGACACTGTCTTTCGACAGTAATTTGCGTCGTCATCTGTATACCATCTCACCTTAGCCCCCAGACAGAAAACTCATGTGACCAAGGTCTCTGGACCAAGTCCCAGGAACACCCATGTGGAGACATAACCCTGGTTACGAGGGACTGATAGTTTCCTTGAGATGTGGCTGTGTATTTGCTATTAAAGTTTCAGTGTGAGACTAGTGCCTACTGTGTATTTCATGGGTTCACTGCTTCTGCAGGTGTTCTGTCTTCTTTCCCCCCCCCCAAAATTTCCTTTGTTAAGATTCTTCTTTTTTTTCATTTATTAAATCCATTAATTTTACTTTATTTTTTTTTAATTTAAGTATAAAATATTTGATCTACAGTGTTGTGTTAATTTCTGGTGCACGGCCAAGTGATTCAGTTGTACATATATATATTATTTTTCATATTCTTTTCCACTATGGTTTATTACAGGATATTGAATATAGGTCCCTGTGCTGTACAGTAGGACCCTGTGGTTTATCTGTTTTATAGGTAGTGATGTGTATCTTTAAGATTCTGTTAGTAAGCTGAGACAACCCAAAAGCCTTACAAAAACTCTCCTGGTTCTCAAATATTATATGCCAGGTGACTGGGGTTCATAGAATTGTTGGCCCAAAGGGTGGCCATTTCCTCCTTGACCAAGTTATGAAAATGAAAGAATCTCTTAAGACCGACAGAGCCCCTGGGAGGGGTGACAATCCCAGTGTCGCCCATCCTAGGTAAGCAAGTCGATTCAACAAACGGGTATTGGATGCTGTTGTAGTTTGGTTAGCAGTGGATGAAGGCGAACGTGGGAAGCATGATGGAGTGGGTCATCATCCGTGAGGTCACGGGTACTGGTTTATGAGGGTCCGTGGAGGTCGTGGTATGGAGCTTGAATTTTATTCTAAGTCAGCTGACAATCTGCTATAGAAATAAGACACATACGTTTAATCCGTATCTCTCCAGCTCATATATATTTATCTCAAATACTTCTGTTGCGTTCACAGAAGTGTAGAAGAAATGAAGGCAGAAGGAGTAAAGCGAGAGATGCCCAGACAAGGAAATTGCTGGGTTATGATTCACTTGGAAGACCAGCATAAAAATTCATAGCAGAATCTATCAATTTTGGGAAATATCAAGGACAGAGGGGCTAAGGAGACAAGATGATGGAGTGTGAGGTTTTAATCTTAATCATGACGGAAGGAAGCAAGATAGCAAGTGAAGTTAGAAATTTCCATGTTTTTTCCCCCCTGTTTGCAAACATTTAACCGAAGGGGTTGGGCTTAGGCAATGGAGAATGTGGGAGAAGGGACATGCTTGGGGATGAGGAGATGAATACAGGGGGGTGCTGGATGTTTTGGCAAAGATGAAGAGGTGAGAGCTGAGTACCAGGAGCCCTCAAGTTGTCTGTCTCAGTATCCAGGTGTGGGTCGTAGAAGCACCCCAAACTTCTGCTTCTGATTTGCTTACATTTTGTGTCTGGTTTCTACTGCTGCCGTCATATAACAGATGACCACAAATCCAGCAGCCTCAGCTGATTATCCCATAGCTCTGAAGTTCAGAAGTCCCGGTGGGCTCGGCTGGGTCTCACACATCTGAAGTCAAGGTGTTAGGCGGGCTTCCCTGCGGGCACTAGGCGAGCTTCTGCTGCTCATCTCATGCAGGTTTTATTGGTAGAATTCATGTCCATGGGAGAGTAGGGCTGAGGCCCCTGGTACCTTGTGGGCTTCCTGTCAGGGGTCAGTGTCTTCTACAGGGTACCTACAGTCCTCGGCTCAAGCTCCGTCATCGTCAAAGCTAGCAGTGTCATACCAAATCCTTCCTGTACTTTGAATGTCTCTGACTTCCTCTTCTATCTCTGCTTGTAAGGACTTGTGTGACCGCATTGAACCTACCTGGAGACTACCTTGATCAGCTCCCTATTTTAGTTAGGGTCGACTCATTAGTAATCTTAATTATTTCTGCAGAGTCCCTGTTGCCATATTCACAGGCTCAGGGGTGAAGGCATGGAAAGTTCTTGGGACTCTCAGTTCTCCAGATCACAGATGTCAACTCTCCTGTGGCCCTCGCCTAGATGTGTGACTTGGGGCGAGTCTTTGCATTCTTGCTCTTAAGTGTCTTCAAATGTGAACTGGTGGTGCTGCATCCTGGGGGGTGTTTGAAGGATAAAAGCAGCTAATAGCTGTAAAGCAGTTAGAATAATGCTTGGCACATGGACAGTGGTAGTTATTTAAAAAAAGTTCTATTGAAATATAGTTGATTTACAATGTGTTAGTTTCAGGTGTACAGCAAATTATTCAGCTTTATATATATATATTCTTTTTCAGGTTTTTTTTTCCATCATGGGTTATTACAAGATATTGAATATAATTCCCTGTGCTGTACAGTAGGTCCTTATTTTTCACCTATTTTATATTTAGTAGTGTTTATCTGCTAATCCCAAACTCCTAATTTATCCCTCCCTCTCCTTCCCCTTTGGTAACCATAGTTTGTTTTCTATATCTGAGAGTCTATTTCTGGTTTGTAGATAAGTTCATTTGTATCCTTTTTTTTTTTTTTTAGATTCCACATGTAAGTGATATCAGATGGTTTTTGTCTTTGTCTGACTTGCTTCACTTAGTATGATAATCTCGAGGTCCATCCATGTTGCTGCAAATGGCATTATTTCATTCTTTTTTATGGCTGTGTAGTATTCCATTGTACAAATATACCATAACTTCTTTATCCAGTCATCTGTTGATGGGCATTTAGGTTGCTCCCATGTCTTGGCTATTGTAAGTAGTGCAAATGTTAGTTATGTTGGAAAATATAAAAGCAGCAAGCATCAGAATCTAGAGGTGAGTTGCTAATCAGAAAAAAATGGGAATCAAATGCTGAGGTCACTTGTTGGGTGGAGGGTCAGGCTAGGTCATGGAAACAAAAACAAATTCCTCCTGCAGGGGAGATGAGCTGAGTCGACTGGCAGGCAAACAAGCAAATAGGATGATTTCAGGTACAGTTGAATGTTAATGAAAAAAGTAAAAGAAAGATGCTTCAGGGGGAATTTCCTATTCAAAACCTGCTAATTTTCTGATTTTCCTCCTTGGAAAAGGCTAAACCAGGTCTGAATTGGGGGTGGGGGAGTGATGGACATACAGCCACTCCCACGTCTTTTCTTATCGACACCCATGCTTAGGATGCAGGCTTCAGCTGGAGTGAATTTGTGAGTGTGAGAAAACCGTCTGACAGCCACGTCTTGGCCCTGCCTTTCCATGGAAACTTACTCTCTAGGCATTTCTCAGTTTACAAAGGACTAGCCATAAATCCTACCAGTGAAGGGCTTCAGAGATGGGCTGTGAACCTAGGAGGAAGGAAAGAGATGTTTTCTCCCATACCTGCCAAAGAGACCTTCAGAATGTGTTGTGCATTAATCCAGACTGTTCATTCACTGTGCCTGAATTTTAACAGATACTTACATAATTTTATGACATTGGTGGCTTGCAGTTCCTTCTCTCCCCACTTAAAATACATCTCCTTCATTCTGTCATGGGAAGAGCTTCCTCAAGGATATATGAATTTTTTAAACTTATCTACAGAGTCATTGAATGTCCTTAGAACAAGGAGGGTGAATACACTGCCCTTTTTTTTTTTTTTTTTTTTTTTTTTTTTGGTGCAAAGTATCAACTCTGCTTGTTCAGAACCCAAAAAAGAAGACATTGTAGGGACGTGAAGTCAGGGAAGGCCACTGCAAGACCTTTCTTAAGCTTCAGAGAGGATTTAAAGTTTTCTACACTGTAGAACTACTAAAAATAAAATACGGCATTTTTATTAGAATTTTTTCCTTTCATTTCTGTGACTCCCATTAGCTAAAGTGCTGAGAAAAAGATACTGGTTCTGCGTAGGGAGAAAAATGGAGGATAATTCAGTTACATACGAAAATTGTCAAAGTTAAGAAGCTCTTGGCCAAGGTATTAAGAGTTGAGGTTCGCACTGAAATACACGTGTATTAAAATATAAACTGAAATGTAGGGTATATATCATGTGATATTCGTACGTTACAATGTATGATATATTAATATATTTTTTAAATATAGAGATTTTGAGTGTTACAAGTTACTATATATTATTATTGTATAACGATGCATATATAGAACATTATATTGCTTTTTGATGTAATGTGTTTTCTGTATGGTATGCAATGCTTTGCATGCGTACAGGTGCATAGGTGGATGTATGATTTAGGTACGTACACTGTGAACAACAGCAGTGCCTTTTCCAGTTTTCGATGTTCACTGTTGGGAGTAATCCAGGGTCTAAACGGGTCATCCTTAAAGCCACTTCTGTACCAGTTACATACCTGTGTCATTTTCCAAGAAATGGGCGTTGAGGACATTGATTTTTGTTTGTTTTGTAACTCTAGCTTTAAATTCTGAGTTGACAGCAAAGAGGAGAGTTACTGAGATCTTCCCTGAAGATGAGCTTAGTGTTAGACCTCGTATGTCTACATGCCACGTCTTTCTACATTTTCCACACAGAATGCATACGTACCCAGAAAAAAGTCTGAAAATTGCCAACTTCCTTCTCTCTCTGAACTGCATGCTGGCAGTCATTTTCTGGTTATTCTTTTGTGGAACTCCCAGGTAGACAGCCCAGGGTCGCACCGGGCAGCCTGGGACAGTCAGGCAGTGGGGCAGGTGTTGCCTGGGGTCCTGGCATCCCGTGGGGAGGTGTGTTGGGCCGGCAGTGACTGGTGCTCTGGGGAAGGGGCACGGGGTACCCGAGGGAGGGTCGCAGTGTTTGTGGAGGCTCAGTGTGGGGCGCGCCCTCTTGCACTGGGTGCTGGCCTCCAGTGGACGCTGTGTGTCGTTGCTGGTCACAGCATGGCTCCTTGGCCTTGTGGGTGGGAAGTTACACCCGTGCAGGGCCCTCCTGGTCCCAGGAAAGAGAAAACAAGCTGCCTCTGGCTCTGTCATCCCATACACAGCCCATTTGTCTCTCCACTTCAACTTTCATAATAAAAGGACGTAAAGTCAGTATCTGCTATTACTGCCTTTAAAAATATTCGTCCACGCCATACCATGCCCCCCGACCCCCCATCCCATAGCCTCCTTCATTGGGTTTATTCCTAAGTATTTTATTTGGGATTTCGGGATTTGCAGGTACACACTACTATACAGAAAACAGATAAACAACAGGGTCCTCCTGTAGAGCACAGGGAACTACATTCAATATCTTGTCATAACCTATAATGAAAACGAATAGGAAAAAGAATATATATATACGTATAACTGAATCACTATGCCGTGTACCAGAAATGAACCCATCATATACTAAGATGAAACAGACAAATAAACCCAGGCCATACTGGCCCTAAACCAAAAAAAAAAAAAAAAAAAAAAAAAAAAATCCTCATTCCCAGCAGTAATTACCTCCCATGTTACCTGCAAAAGAGGCGGACGTCCAGCCTGGCTTTCTCACTTGTGCAGAAACACTAGTTCCTAGTAAAATGCACTGACCGGACAGAGTTCTACTCATTTCACTTACGTTGAAACTCAACATGTAAGTGAATAACCTTGATGCAAGAATTATACACCTTTATGCATCTGAGTATGAACGTTAAATTCACCTTCTCGTCCAGACTAGAATGTGGGCCCGCTCTGGAGACAGCCAGAGCAGTCTCTAAGTTTTCCCTTCATGGGAAAACTTGTTTTCCCCTAATACGCAGAACTATTTCTTTTTCCTTCCATGTTTACATCATTCTGAGCTGACTGTTGTCCTCTGTTTCCTTTTTTGGCTCCTCTGAGCCAAGGAAGTCAAAATTTGCTCCATCAGAAGTACGGTTTCTCGTGCGGTATACCAGAAATAATCACTCATGGTAAACTGACAGTACTTCAATAAAAAGTAAAAAAAAACCAAAAAAACTAAAACACACACAAGATAACAAAGTTGCAACCAGCAGTAAATAAGCCCTAGAGATCGAATGCACCGTGTCATGAATATAGACGACAAAACTGTATGACAAGCACCAAACTTGCTGAGAAATTGCAACTCGATTATTCTAACCACTAAAAAGAAGGGATTAATTTACGGAACATAATAGAGGTGCCAGTTTTTGCTACAATGGCAATCAGATAATATACAAATGTATCAAATTAACATGTTACAGACCCTACGTTTATACAATGTTAAATGTTTGGAATACTTCAGTTAAAAATAGGTAAATAAATAAATGAAACCAGCAAGAAAATAAAGATACTAAAAATATATATAGTTTTTTGCCCCTGCCCCCATTCCCTCCTCCCCCCACTCCCTCCTCCCCTTCCCTTTCCCCATCCACCCCCCCCCTTCCTCTTCATTGTTAGTATTATCCTCATGCTACGGTTTCCTTTTTACTCTTTGGTTCCCCAATCTAAAGCCATCCTCTCTGGAAAACATGTGGCAAATGCGATGTATTTGGCAGGGTGACTGTGTCTTCGCAAGCTGGTCCTGCCGCCTCTTGGTTTAAAAAGCCTTCATCAAAGGCATCATCCTTATGGAGGGGAGGAGGGGGAGGGAAATGTGTGGCAGTAAGGGTCCTCCTTATGCAGATAAGGGTCTCTTGGGTGGTCAGAATTGTCTCTGGGAGTAGCTCTCTTCCTGGCTTGGAGACGTCTCTGCAAATGGGAAACTGCTGTGTAAGTATAAGTTTCCTTTACGAAGAGGAAACTTGTATGTTCGATGAGCAGGCCGGTAGGGAAGGCAGAGAGCTTTCCGTGAGTCTGCTGTTCCTGATTGCCTTTAGCTCAGAGGAACTTGCACAGCAAACAGGCATATTTTGGGGTGGCGTGTTCTAGATCCCTTCAACTCAAGCTATGGGGGTTTGTCTGTAGGAGAACTTAGGAGTTGCCTGGTGGGAAATACAGCATTAGCTGAGAATCCGATGTGCCTCATTCCTCGAACACGTGTTGGTGGAGCCCCTGCTGTGTGAACACAGCTGCCTAGGTGGGAGGGGTTGTCCAGCATTACAAATCCCTGCCCCCCCAGCGCTGACGTCACCATGTGTGTCGGGGGCAGTGGTCTTATTCACGGACGTATCAATTTTCATCACAAAGGGCTACATTTTTTGTGTGTATCCTTGCAGCTCTGCCCTGCCCTGCGGTGGGTAAGGATGCTCTCAGGACACCTTTGCTTTCAAGCGCTCATCTCTTTTCTTGGGAGCCTGGTCCTGCTTGATAATCTGTCTTGAATCTTCATGCTCCCCTCAGCTGTCTTTTTTCCTCTGCAGTTTTCTTAGCTGCAGATTTCTCTAGCTCCCTGGGATTAGTAAATACCTTAAAGGATAGTGTGTGTAAAAGAGAAATGCAGCCTCTTTGTTTGAAAATGGGATGAGCAAACGTCTGCTCGCAACTACCTCAGAGGTACCTATCGAAGCACACCACATTATAATTTATTATGTTTAGATCGGAGGAGTCTTTGCGGGTGGCCAGGGACAGATGCCTCTGTCAAGCCAGCTTAATCAGAAAAGGAAATATCATTTTCCCTCTACCCTTCTGAGTGTGTTCTCAGCTGAGTCCCGTTGTCATGGAAGACAGCAAGTAGTTTATTAACATGACTACCTCACGTGTACGTGGGAGATAACCAGCAAAAATGAGTAATTCACTGATAAAGACTAAGCCGCCAGCTTAAATACTGTTTTCAACTAAAGGTAAGGAAGGAGAAATGTGTGTGTGTGTGTGTGTGTGTGTGTGTGTGTGTGTGTGTGTGTGTGTGTCTGTGTGTGTGTCTGTGTGTGTGGTGGGGCAGCTATGGTGGGGTTACTGTGGAAACTACAGTAAACAAAGGCAAGGTTCATTATGCAGATTTGACTTGGTGCCTTTTTGCCTGATAAGATTTCTTTGTGATGTAGGGACGTCCTTCTCCTCCTGGCACAGAGAGGGAGACACCCTGACAAAAGGAGATTTCCTTTATAAACTGTAAGCTTCCCTTTCAAAAGGGTAACTTCTTCTGTCCTCAGGGCTTCTCCCCTGTCTGCTGTTTCTCAAAATAATGAGCTCAAAAAAAATCCAAATGCCAGATAAGAATATTTGGGGTGCACACAGTCTGGTACTTTACATCACTCTCTGCTTCTACACACAGAACTTCTCCGAAGGACATGTACTAGACCTGCCGAGGTGCTGGACCCCCTGTGGGACAGGTGAACGTGTCAGAGGAATGAGCCATTGTGATTAGCCAGGGCGAGCTCTCAGGAGCTTCCTTTTGGCTGGGAGACAGGTGGACACCTGTAGCTGAGAGTCCTAACAGGGCTTGTGGGCGGTGATGGGAGGTACGTGGGGGCCTACACCTGCCGGTCCCACCAGAGCCGTTTAGATTAGAGGCAGGGCCGTTGTTCTGCGGGAAGAGCATGCCACGAGCCCCTTCCTCTCCCCGCACCCAGAGCCAGGGCTGTCAGTCATCCTTGTGCACTGCTTTGTTGGATATCCGTTGCACTGTTCTTTGAATGTTTTATCTCTCCCTGCACTGAAATTGTTTTGCTGGAACACATCCCAAAGGATATGCTTTTATGAGAGGAAGTGTATGTGCAGTAAACATGATGAGAACCTTGATTGCTGGGGGAAAGTTCTGATACTGTTTAATAGTTTGGATATAAAACCGTGGTGCAGACACATTTCCCTTCAGAACTTTGAAGTCGTAGGCTCTCTGAGTTCACGTCCCCAAGGATGTGATGAGATGTGTTTCTAAGAAACATTATCTCCTTCTCTTTCTCTAAGCTTTTGGACTTTGGACTCTTCATCCTTCTCATTCGGGTCTCTCACTCATCAGAATGTGTGTGTGTGTGGCTGTTTTTTGTTTTGTTTTGTTTTGTTTTTTAAGCTGCTTTGTTCCCATTCAACCCCAAGTCACGATCATCGCTTTCAAATGTTGGAGTTGTTCTCTGATTTAATTTATCGTCGCTCCGCCTAGTTTCTCAATTCCCTCCTCGGGAAATCCTATGAGCTTCTTAACGCTCCTTCCTTGATCTCGCCTCTGCGGCCCTTCAGTTTACTTTCTCTTTCTTTGTAATTTTTGCTGTAGGTTCTGGAATATTTACTCAGTTTTATCCTGCGGATCATAAATTTGTTCTTTGGGCATGTTCATTCTGTAATGTGACTTTCTATGAACTACCTAGTAACTATCATTCATGTTCCATTTTTTAAAATAACATGTCACTTTTCTACGAACATCCTTAGGAATCCCCCCGAAGGTACGAATCAGGCTCCTAGAGGACTTTCTTTATTTCTTCTGTTACACCTGTTTTGTATATTTTTACGTTGTTCCTTACTGTCTTGATCATGACTTAAGCGTATTTTTTTTATCCTGCTCACTCGTTTGTTTTTCTACCAGCTGGTCTTTTTTGTTTAACTGTGTATATTACTGAATAAGAGACTGAGTTCGTGGCGGGGCTACAGTGACTGCTTTCCCACTGTGTGGCTTTGTTTTGTTTTTTCTTTTTTTTTTTTAAGTATAGTCAGTTACAATGTGTCAATTTCTGGTGTGCAACACAATGTCCCAGTCATGCGTATACATACATATATTCGTTTTCATATTCTTTTTTATTAAAAGTTATTACAAGGTACTGAACATAGTTCCTTGTGCTATACAGAAGAAATTTTATTTTTGTATGGCTCTGCTTCTAATGGATTTCTTTCATAAATGTGGAGATGCCAGGTTCTGTCAGCAGACAGATTTTTCTAAAAGGGCACAAGGGGGTCACACGGGCACTCTTAGGATCCCAACAAAAACAAAAGAAACGTCGACTTCGTTCTGGGAGGGGAGGACCCCGTGCGTTGTGCTCCTTGGTAAGTCTTCCTTTCAGTTCACTTTCTGTGTCCACAGAGTGATCTCCAGTCACCTTGGTTTTCTTCTTCTTCTGTTCTTGCATCCACAGCTGAATGAAGGGCTCCTCTGTGAAAATCCGTCATAATTTAGGAAGCGGGTCTGGGGCTTTGGCTGGGGACAGAAGCTGGCAGGCACTCCATGGCCACCTCGAGGTGTGGGGGCCTGTGTGGTAGACCTCCACACATAGGTCCCCATGAATCCAGCTGCGTGATCTCTCTGGGTCCTACACACATCACTTGCTAAGGTTCAGTTGTCATTTATCTACCTGTGTAGTCTCATTTCTCTTTAAAAATGTTGTGGGAAGTTGGCGATACCCTTCGATCTTTTTGATCCTACCGTGAAGTTGGCATTTATCTTCTATAATGTCACTTATTTCAGAAGCCTACCACGGGGAAGGTAGGCAAATGTGTGGCTGCTGTCCCTGGACTGAACCAGAAGTTCCATCGTGAGTTAGTATCTGAATTCCAGACTGGCCACATGGATAATATATATCGCTTCTAAAATCTCCCTTGCAGACTATTCGTCCTTAACTAGATGATCAGAACTTACTTTATATCCCAGACTTACATGGACTCTGTCGTGATTTTTACATTTTCCATTTAGTCAAAAAATATTTGTATTTGTTGGCCTCAAAACAAAAATAGGTTGATCACATTGGAAAATGACCTTCTTTCTCAAGTTTGACCTTCATGCTGTTTTATGTTGAGTTGTATTTTAGAATCAGTCCTTCCACCTGTTGACCTTGAGATGGGACTTCCAACTATTTTCCCCCACCTCACTTTTTTTTTTTTTAATTTTTTAGCTTTTTGCTTTTCTGTTTTACCAGCCCAACTGTGTACACAGGCTATGACTGATGATTATTTAGCAGCAGAAGATTGACCTCATCTTCATCAGGAAGCCTCAGTGTTGCGTTTAGGCAGATTCTGTTTCCAGTAATGAGGATACAGGAAACATCGCTTCCTTTGCAAGTTCTTACCCTTCCTCACGCTTAAAGAAAGACATGCTTTGTCGTATTCGGCTATTTCTCACCGTTGGATTTCCTGGTTTTGCTAGGAAACGTTCAAACAGAGCAAAGAGCAAGATTTTTCAGTAAAAAGTCATTTTCCTGTTGCATTGATGAGGTTGTGTAATGCCCGGAGCAAGTTAATCTTTATAAAAAGGCTTTAAGACGACATCTTATTTTATACGATACGGCCACTTGTGAGAGCATTCCACCAAGAATAGCAAACCTAAGACTCCGTTGCAATGATGGTGGTTTATTACAAGTGGGGCTGTTTCAGTAAGAGAAGCGCTTTATTGACTATTCCATTCTTGATGTAGATTCTAAATCAGTTTGATGCGGGATCTCAGCACTTGAAGAGTTGTTCACCAGTGGTTTTTCTACATCTGAAAGTAGCCTTTGCCAGTGAAGAGTGCTGGCAAAAAAAGCAGTTCACCCCAATTATGAGTTCCTTGAATTAGCTCAGTATACCTCGTCTAGCAAAGAAGAGAACGAATCTATCTTGCACCGAAATGAGAGCGTAATTTGGGTCAGACACTAACGAGTTAGGGTCCTACCTGATTCTGAGTTCAGCTGGGCGGTGAGCAGAGATGGTGGTGAGACCCCCGTGACCAGTAATGAAATGTTTTATGCTGTCGGGAGGGGAGCAAAGCAACCCGTGAAAGCTCAGGGTGGAAGAAGGTTCCAAACCTGGTTGACTAACCTCTGCTGGAATTAATGACGGTACCTCTCTTACCTCCGAAAAGCTCATAGATTCTCCTGTAAGTTGGATTCTCATTGAAAAGCCGCTATTCCTCCTTAGAGCCTCAGGCAAAACAGTTTCCTGAGCTTGAGTGCTTATTTGTAAAATTAGGGCTTGCAAAATTCCAAGTGATTTTTTTTTCCTCCCCCTTAAACTCTGAATTGAGGAAAATTTGCCTAATAGAAACACGTTTGCATGGCAAGATGCTAGGCTCGGGGGACCCATTTAGGATCTGCTGTCCCTATTTTAAGCAACCCCATAAATAATTAGTTAAAAATCATGCTTTGTCAGTTTTTGGAATCAGTCATTTTATGTTATTCTAGTACACGGGCCAGTTTGTAGTCAAGGGTCGAATTGAACTTTTGGAATTTTACATGAAATAATATTTTTTTGAACCTTAATGTTGAAAGGAGATTGCTGAAAGCACACTGTTACAAATCCAGTTGCTGGATGACCTGGAATTTATTACTCAATGTTCAATTGATATTTCTTGTCTGAATACATCTTTCCATGGAAAGAAATACTGAGAGTGCTGAAGAGTGTTAAACTTTCCAGAAACTACAGTTGTATGGAAGAAAACTGAAACAGCCCCCCGCATTTTTCTGTTAATAAACATGTGACTTGTCAGTGTAACAAACAGCACAGTGTATTAAATGAGGAAAACTTATGTTCCCTGTATTAGAAAGTGGTTCGTGCACATTCTCAGGAGAAGTTCAAAATGTTTTCCCTTTACATGCAGATAAGGGAAAAAAACACAAAGACTTCGCAGAAAAGGGCACTGTAACCAAACCGTTTAGTTATTCACGCAAAGAAGAGATAACATATTGTCAGGATTGCTAAAGTCACTTGACCCAGTTGAGGAGGAATTTATTCAGGTGGCTTTAATGATGGAGCTACTTTTGGTCGGCAAACCTGTGTTAAAAGGACTTTATAGAAAACTGTCGTTAATCCTTATGCCCCAGTTCCTGCAGGTGAAGCTTACTGTGCACGTTTTACAAATGGGAAGATGGATTTTCATGATGTAAAAGGTATTTGCTGGAGCTCTGGTAAGCCTGGGAGCTGCATCCAAGACGCCCCTCTCAGTATTAAGCACCCTTTGTCAGGAGAATAGGATTGCGGGAATGGAAGTTGGGGATTTGTACCACACAGGACCCTGAAAGTGTGTGGAAGAATTTTAAATTTTTGCTGAAAAATGTAATCAGTGCAGACACCCCTTCCTTCTTCGCCCAGAGGATTCTGGAAGGGAATTCATTGAACTGCCTTTATTTATCTTTTCCCAGTTTTCACAGTCGCCCTTCATACAGGCAGACATTCTTTCATTCACTTTTAGTATTCTTTTTTGTTTGTTTGTTTTTTAATTTTTTATCGACGTGTAGTTGATTCACAACGTGGGTTGCAGGCTCACTTTAATTATTTCGACAGATACCATGATGTACCTACCAGGAGTTAGGGTGCTGCCCTTTCTTTTCCTGCACTGCAGCTGGAACAAACATTTGTTTTTATTTCTGTGCATTAA
The DNA here is from genome assembly GCF_048773025.1 of Camelus bactrianus. Lineage (NCBI taxonomy): Eukaryota > Metazoa > Chordata > Mammalia > Artiodactyla > Camelidae > Camelus > Camelus bactrianus. The sequence goes on from NC_133575.1 coordinate 4,488,952, forward strand.
TTTTTAATTGAAGTACAGTCAGTTACAGTGTGTCAGTTTCTGGTGCACAGCACAGTGTCCCCGTCATGCATATACATACATGTATTTGTTTTCATATTCTTTTTCACACACACATATTGGTTTTTATATTCTTTTTCATGAACGGTTATTATAAAATATTGAATATCATTTCCCGTGTTATACAGAAGAAATTAAGCATTTATTTTTAAAAGGGATTTTTTTTTTTTAAAATGACAAACCACCCATCCTGGCCACAGTGGTTTCACTTTTACCACATTTAGCTAATGTTAGTGTCTCAGTTCTTAAATCACATGCCCCATTGTTTACACTATTACATTGGGTCAGTTTGTTCCTCCTGAGTGTGAGATAGACCTTTTGGTCTTTTCTTTACCTAACAAAGCATTACGCTCATAATATGCACTCTTCTACTGGCATCTTACCTTGTAATTATTTCAAAATTATTTTCTCAAAACACTGCCTTGAGTGTTTTGAGGATTCTGACTTCAGTCAGACAGTGTGGATTTGGAAAGTTAACACACGCAGCGGTGGGTTAGAAAAGGTATATTCTGGTGAGGGGAAGGGGTAGAAATCAAATGAGGACACAGGTGATTTTTCTCTTCACATCACAGACCCTTTGTGCTGGTTTCATGCGCCTTCTTGTCTTGCCGTCATCCATCGAGAGATCCTGGCTTGCAGTTTCATAAAGGAAAGAGGAGTTGATGGAGATTTATTTACACAGAGGTGGGGTCACTGCTCATTTGGGCTGCAGGATGTGGCCTGATTCCAGAGTTGCAGACCAGGGGTTGAAGGCAGTGCAGTCGCTGGGCTGGAAGCCAGGGCTCCGAGTCATTGTAATTGTAGATGAAATAATAATTATTCGAGATCGTTTGCTAATCAGCAGAACCTTGGAAGTGGCTGCTGACTCTCGAGGTGATTAAGGTGAAACGCCAAATTTGCATGCATTTTAGAATTCCACCATAGCTTGCAAGAGCCCCTCTCTAAAAATAGACTTTGCTTCTTTCAAGATGTGCGCGAAATCAAGGACCCAGAAGGAGTAATTGCAGTGCATCGATAATGCCTAAAACAAAAACACCACAGAATCTCCCTCCCATAGACAATTATCTAAAGATGCTCTTGTCTTTAATTATATGACAGGCTCACCTTGTGTTTTTAGATTATTAGCCATAGCAAATTAGTAGCTGCTCTTTGCCGTCTTCGATAAATACTGAAGCTGGGAGCTTTGCAAATGCATTCGAGATGCCTGCCCAGATGCTCTGTGACTCACTGGTCTCTGCCCATTTATTGAGTGGCCCAGCGTTGTCCGTTTTTGTTCTTTTCCCCGCCCCCTGGCTCTGGTATATCTGAAAAGCCGAACAGAAACGTCAGTCAGCGAGGCAGAGACATGGGTGCAGAACACTGGGCTTCAGAGGTGACTTTGTATAGACACAAGTTCTGAGGGTGACCTCTAATACTGTCCCAGGGAGATTCTTGTAGCAATTGGAAGACATTTATCAGATGGTTTCAGAGATGCAGGGAAAATCCGTGCAGCGGAATAGAAGCTTTTGCTCTGCAATTTGCTACATCTAAGTGGTGCCCAGTGAACACCCGTGTATTTAAAACCCCAGGAGTTCTTTGTGTGGGGTTGTTTTGTCTGGGTTTTGATCCTCCTGCCTCATGTGATCCTAGACACACACCGCTGAAGGCTCTCTCCCTTGTAATGTGGTTTTCTTACCTATGGGCATCTGTAAGAAAGGGAACAGAAGATGAAGCAGTCTGGGTAGACACGTGTGATGTCGCTGTGCTGTCCAGGTCTCCCTGAGAAACTGTGAAGGCCCTTTGTTTGGTATCGTCTGTTCTAAGAGACACGCCTTGGTCTCTCCAGAAATTACACCCGCGCGGGGTCTGGGTGCTTTGAAGTAGCAAGGCATTGTGCAGTTTCATTCTGAGGCCGTTTAAGCAAAGAGAGACTGAAGCGCACGTTGGGAATTTGACCCCTCGGAAAGGAGAGGACAGACAGCGTTTCTGAAAATAAACGCTTTTTGAACATAAAACAGAGAAATTGCACGAAAGCAATCTCCTGTGTTTGACAGCAATTTCTGTTTCTGTTCCAGCTGCTTCTGCAGATAAAATTACAGTGGAACTGGCTTTCCTATTTAACTGGCCTCCAGATAGAGTCACCCCAAATCTCCAGCTATTGACTTTTGAAACACCGCTTACAGAACAGGTACCTGGAAAAACATGCTTCTGTTGAATTTCTTTATAAAAAGAAAGGCCAGGAGGGCATTGAGTCTGTACCCATTTAGCCAAGCACGCTACCGCTAACATTAAAGGTCAGCCTCTTACAAAAAGCCATTGAGATTAGACATTTTTGGTAAAATCTTTTGGTAAAGAAGCATATGAACTGGGGGAGTGGGGTGATTATCCACTGATTCCTATATCCTGTTGCTTTGAGGGCGGTCCCCAGGATGTTAACTTGCTGGCATGAGCCCCCTGTGGTCTTAAACTGTGCTGAGAACCGTGAGGCTGGCGAGACAGGATCAAAGGTGGGGCGTGGAGCTGTCCCCTCCCGCAGTGCTGAAACCGGAGGGGAAGACAGGCATTCCACATTGGGCTCCTGTGAGTGACAAGGCTCATTCAGTTGTTACATTCTGTTGATGAGATAAACGTATTCTGTGTCTGAGAAGGCCAGAAAGGAGGGCATTAAGGCATGGTCTATTCTGAAGGGAGTTTGTTATCTGTTTTGTCAGCTAGGGTGCCTGAGAGTAAAATTCAAGACCTACGGTTGGAAAAGTGAGCCTCTGGTGGGCTTGGGTTTCAATGTCATAAAGTCTGGACTTTGTACGTGAGGGAGGCTTGAAGTAGGAGACCTCTGTGTTTCCCAGTAAATAACACATTTTACTAATGAGCATTTTACTAATGAGAGAATGAGCATTTTGGTAATCATTAAAATGGGGAATCAGCTTCAGCTACACCACTCTGCTGACACAAGCCGGAGAAAGAGTAGAAACCATGGCACAGAGAAGACAGTGTCTGGAGAAAGAGGGATTCTGGTTTGGTGGGAGTTTGTGTTACGGCCGAATCCGATTACGGAGGGTGAGAATGGCCTCAACGAGAAAATTGAAATTCACAAGTTCTCGAGCTCCAAGGTGAAGTGAATCCATTTTGACTGAGACGGTTTTGTCAGTGACTTTGTGAAAAGAAAGTGCTGGCTTTTAGTTATTCACCAATAAAAAATGCATGAACCCTGCTCACTTCCTGGATCAAAGGCATTTTCTACAAAGTCAGCCCTTTGGTCTTTGCAGGGTGATAGTACAGAGAACCTCTCCCCAGTGCCCTTGTCCAACTCTCTCTGTACCACAGACATTTTGACGATCTGTTGGTTGGAGTGACTGTGTTTGTAAAGTCGCCTTTAGCACGTGTATGGGGTGAGCCATGCAGGTCAGCTAGACGTGAGGGCTACCAAGTCCTGCGTCATCCATTGCCTGTCCAGGGAGGCGAGACGTTGACCAAGCGGTGTAATCTTGAAGGCACCTCCATCAGAAGTGTGGGAATGGAACAACACAGTGTAACACATGTCCGTGGAATAGTGTGGAAGGGAAACCAGCTTTCAAGATGACAGTCACTACCCTGGAATGCAATGCTCGTATCTTCTATGTTAGTGTACTGACTTAAAAGACTCGACCGTCAGTTTCTTATTAGAGCTTAATTTGCCCTTTAAGTGATATCCCCGTGTTGTATTTTTCATAAATATGTCAGGTTCTGTGTTTGTGGCTCTCAGTCAAAAGCTTGACGTATTTTGCACTCGTTCTGTTAACATTTCATCTATTTCTTTTCATTGTTTACTGACATAACCTGCTCCCTAAATTACACAAAGCATTCGGTAAGAAACCGCACCTTTGCTTCCCCGAAATGAGGTCCACTTACTTAGCCGCTGGACTCGTCTGAGGGTCAGTTAAGTGTGCTGTCCCCGTTAGCTGTCAATACTGTCTTCTGTATGGATTTCCACTTCATGTGGTACTTTCTGCAGGGCGGGAATGCATCTTGGCTCTTAACCTGAACTCCCTTCTCGTTCACTTCTCATTTACAGCGTGTCGGTGGGGTGCTCGGCTCTGCAGCACAGCTTACACGTGCTCCTTCAACGTTTTCAAGATCCCTCCCTTGTGGCATAATGACTCGGTTTTGTGGTTATTCCTGTCGGCCGGCCTGTGAAGTCTGTTAGGGGGGTTAACCCTATGGTATTTATTCCTGCATTTTTATCCTCCCATCCATCTTTCCCTGAGCCCCCCATGCACAAATCCACCTACATACCCAGTGCATTTCTGAACTAGGAGAAGACACCCGGTAAGCATTTGTCAAATGAACTGAATAACGGCACCAAATACAGAATAATCCGTTTCCTCAGGCTGTTTGTAATCTGAGGTAAGAGTGGTGGACAATACCATGTCCCGTTAGGGCCGTAAGTATGCCTTTCCTCTTAGTGTGCACCGGCTGTGGAAGAGGTGTATTTGCAAGAAAAATCCTGAGCTTGTAGAGAAATTCATTGCCCGTCTGTTTATAGCATATATCTTCTTGTGTTTTTCATGTTGAGTTTCCTGTGACCACCATCAGAATGCTTCCTGCTTTGGGGAGAAAAAAAAAGAAGCCATACATCCTTGATACATTGAGCTAATTCTCTGTGGTCCTCAGATGGTGTGTCCATGCACTCTTCCAGGAATGGACACAACTCTCCTGAAAGAACCAGATGTAGAAATGAGCCAGTGACCTCACTCTGCCTTGGATCATTTAGCCCAGACTCCGTTTCTGGAAGGGAGTGATGCACCTGTCTTCAAACTCTGCAGCATCTGCGGCTGATAGTCCACAAGTCAGCAGTTTCATGGAGTCTTCTCCTCTTTACCAACCCCTTCTACCGAGAGCCTTGAATGATTCTTGAGTGTGCTCAGTGCCATGGATGGAGAGGGCTGGGTAGAGCCCTGCCTACGTGGCAGTGTCTTTAGATAAACAGTCCTCGAGTGACAGCCTGCAGGGCGTGAATGATGAGATCTCGCAGAAGGCAAGGTTTCATTTGCATAATTATAAGCTGCAGACTGACGGGGGAGGGGGGCGCTGAGCTAGTTCAGGGTTGCTTTGCCTGCTCCGTTTTGTGCTTAAAGCATCATCCATGTGCACTCAAGTTGAGTATCCCAGGGTTCAAATTTTCAGAAAATAACTCCTAAGTATTGTTACGTCAGGAGCTAATATGAACATCCTAGTCTGGGATTGGCAGACACAAACTACTACGTATAAAACAGATGAACGACAAGGTCCTACTGTACAGCACAGGGAACTGTATTCACTATCTTGTAAAAACCTATAATGACAAAGAATATGTGTATGTATAACTGAATCACTGTGCTGTACACCAGAAACGAACACAACACTGTAAATCAGCTATGCTGCAGTTAAAAAAAAAAAAGCTCTAATACACTCAGGGCTGGGCTAGGAGGGAGTTCTGGGGACATCCAACTTTGGAATAAACATCAACCTCATATCCGTCATCTAGAGATTCTTAACTTGGCATCATGGATAAGCTTCAGAGGGTCTAAGAATCCCCTATATATAAAATTATGTATTTGCATTTCTGCATTTAAAGGAGCCGTATACTTCGTCACATTCTCGAAGGCATTTGTTTTAATCGTACGCAGAAGAAAGTGCCCAGGTTTGTTCCAAAGAGACCCGTTTCTTCTCTGGGCTGATTCTAGAGATAAAGAGAAAGCCACCATGGTTTGTTTAGTCTGGGCGGAGGGCCACCTGGAGCAGATCTGATCTCCAAGGTTGTTTAAAATCCAGCTTCTCCGTGGTTCATCTAAGCTTTCACGTCGTAGGGATGCGCAAGGTTGGAACAGTTCCTCGAGGTCTCTGTGTGCTCTGAAGTCAAGAGAGCAGGAACGTGACGGGGGTGTAGGCTGGTGATGCATTTGTGCGGGGATGGCAAAACAGGAAACAGCCTTTTCCGCATTCGTTGCCACTAGCAAAAACCTCCCTATTGTGCAAGCTGTCAGTTGGCTGCGCTGACCTGTGAGTCCACACAAGGGAGGCCGTGGGGGCTTCTAAGAGCTTTGCCTTCACTCTTTTCTGAACCTGTTCAACTTTCCCCTTTGAATTCATCATTAGAACTCGGTTCTAAGAGTTCTCCTGGAACCACCAGCCTCCCTGAAGACACTGAGTGATGGAGTGGCTTGCATGCTGCCTGTTCATTCTGCTCTTTCCTGAGCCCGCCTTGATTCAGTTACACCGGGCAAGCAACTCGTCTGCCGCCACCTCCCCCAGATCGGTCTTTGTGTGATAAATCACGAGCGTGTAGTTCAGAAGAGCTTAACGCTGTTCGTTCTGGTCGTGGTGCATTGCGGTGATGGTGCACTCCCTGGTTTGCTTTCTTGAGATGCTTCCTGGCCTGGAGGGACTGTGGCAAATTTTGCAGATGGAGACCAGGCATAAATCAAGACAACCTTCCAGACATCAGACATGCGCTTTTAAAAATCTGTCAAATGAGAGAGCAGTTATGAGGCAATAATTTCACACCTCACATAGTCAAAAATATTAATGGGAACTGGGCAGTCCCAAGAGATTAAGCTGAGGGTTCTTACTGAGTGTCATTCATGGGCCCCTGGGAGTCCTCACACCTTCTTAGGGTGTTTGGCTAATCACGCTAAGGTAATATTTGCCTTTTCTTGCTGGATGGATTTTGTACTGATGGTGTAAAATCGCAGGAACCTCAGCACAGATCAATTTGCTGATGCTAAAACTGGGCTAGTGGTCGTTTCTGTTCTTCCCTGCTTATGTAGGGAGCTTGCCACAAGCCTGTTCCACTTACGAATGGCCTCAGTGCAGTAAGAAACAGTCTTAATCGTCCGCCCTGGGGCATATATGTCTTCTGAACATCCGCGTGACCAAAGGGGAGGGGGTGTCAAGTCCTGACAGCCGAATAGCGTGGTTGTGGTTTTCCCGAGGGGAAGCACTTGGACCACGATTTGAGTTGTGTGCCAGACTGGACAGTCTTTTCTCCCACTGGATTCCACTTTGAGTTGACTGCTCAGTGAACGTCAGGCTTGAGGGTTTGGGATGGGAGACATGCTTTTGGAAGTGACCAGAGTGAGCTGGGCACTCCGAGGATCACAACTGACCGGAACTGTCTCTGGCGATGATGTTTGACAGCCTTCCAGTACCGACAAGACTCTTCTGAGAAGATTCCTGGTGACTTTAACAAGTGAGATGTTGAATGTTATGTGATACAATGAGTGAACATTCCTTAGAAGAGCTGCATAGCATTCTGAAGCAGGATTTTGTACCTGAATGATGCACCCTGTTACAGAATCGTGGACGGTTAGAAGATCCACTTAAAACGCAAGACAGACGCATGGATTTTAATAGAACAGGATAGGAAAACATCATTAATACTGACTGCAGATTCCAAATTTCAAGTCACCCCTAAGAAACTATTCATTTTCAGAGTTTGGGTGCAGTGTCAAAGAAGAGTGTCCACTGTACTCTGAAAAAAAAGCTATTACAACACTCCGCTCTTTTCCGGCTGCATAGCTGTACAAGACTAGGTTTTATTCATAGCCTACAACCAAAACAACATATGACAAAGGAATGAGAGCAGGAACACATATTGGAATCAAGGCGTCTGATAGGCAGCCAGGTATTAAGGAGATTGGCAAGAGCATGAAACAGTCACTCTTGTTGCTTCTTCATTTTGTTTTGTAAAATCTGTTCATTTCCCACAAATATGCTATTTGTGTCTGACATAAATAGTATAGGAATGTCTTCATTTTCATTTCTGCTGTCGTGACATCACACGAGATCCACTCTCCCAAGCGCTCTCAGATCCTCAGTTGCCTGTAAGGATGTGAAGAATCCTGAGACGCTAACGGTTTGAGATCTGATGCTCTGATAGTGTTCTTGAAACAGAGGTGATTCCGAAGCTCGGCTGGGGAGTTTGACACATACAGAGTCTTTGGCTCCACCTGAAAATTCTAATTCTGGGATGTGCTTTGGGCCAGGTGCCCTCACCCCGGCTATGGTCAGCGGAGTCACTGTGGGGCTGAGAGGTGTGACTGGCGTCACAAGCTTTGCAAACACAGTTGAAAGTACAGACTGTGCCCTGCATTTTGTGTTTTTAAAACCTCAAAGTAAATGCCAATTTATGGTTTCTACACCTCCTGGTTTTTGGAGGTACTAAATGTAAGTGGTTATTATAGTTATTATTTTGGGAAGCTGTAAGTGACCTTTCATTGTTCTTTCGTGGGTCTTGATTGCTAAGTTACCTGTCCAAGTGGGGAAATCAGTCTCTTGTGTTATGATGTGTGTGTTCTGTGGGCTTGGCAGCATGTTGCTTGGATCTTATGCTCAGAATATAAAAAAATTTTTTTTTGTCTCCATTCAGTTTATTCCGCCAGGCATAAAACACAAATGTTCTTATTTACCAAACTAGTTATGAGTAAACAAGAACAGCTTGTTAAAAACCATCATTTCAATTAAAGAAAACACAGAGTACCGTTTAAAAGACATAATTTCTTTATAATTCTTGTGTTGTTCATCTTTGTCGTGAAACTATAGCAACTGAGAAAAGGATATGTCCAAATTTATTTCATCATCTAGAAAGAGACTAAAATAATTGTGAACAGAGGTAGGGTAGGATTGATAATATGATTCAGGGAGAATTTCCAGAAGGAAAGATTTATAATGAGAATCTTGGAGAAGCAAATACATCCTGGAAAAAGAAAAAAATCCACCAAGATTCAATACGATTCAAAAAATGTTGAGTACCTACGATGTGTTCTACCCTGTGATTATGACATAGGAATGTGCATAAAACAGGGGCGTTTTCTTTCTTTCTCTTTTCTTTGTTTCTTTCTTTGAGAATTTCAAGTCTAGAGCAAGAATTGGGAAGCTGGAGAGAGTCAGACACAGTTTGAAGTATCTAAGAAGTTTTTACAAAACTTGACCAAAAAGTAGCATTGTACCATGGAGGGAAGATTAAAGGAAGCTAGACAGGAAACTGTTAATAGCAGCAAAAAAAATTAAGAGATAGAAATTCAGAGTCATAAAAACTGTAGCGCAAATTGAATAGCAAAAGAAAACTAAGGTGCGGCGAGGAAGATCATCTCAGCAGATCTGGGGGATTTTAGTTCCAAAAGGAAGGGAAAGTAGGTGGAATTGGCACTGGATTTTTAGGAGAGGCCACAATTAGCATCGAACCAAAAAGACCTCTCTGAGATGTCGCTGTAGAGACAGAAACAGAAGCAGAGATAATTGGGTCTTGGGGTGGATGTAGAAAGAAAACGACTCTTTAAAGCTACAATGTAGAAATTCTCAAACATTTCTTGAACCCACATTTGTATTTCTTACAATTCAGATCCATCTCCAGTTACAAGCAAACAAAGCAATTCCGTTCTGGTGGTTTTCACAAACCAAACAGGAGGTGCAATTCCAGGTGGTCACCTGTCGGAGGCTGATAGTAATGGGTGACTGCCAAAGTCTTCTTTGGAAATGCTCTGTGTTTTCATGGTGACCCCCTTAGAGACCCTCCCCATAGTCGTGTGTGCTGTTGTATCACAGAGGAGTCCTTCACTGAACACCCACAGGGTGAGATGCTGATAAGATTCACAGGAACAATTTGCATCCACTTGTAACCTGGAAGAATTTAATGGGATACGGTTCATTACGATGGGTCCAGAAAATCCATCCGTCGTTGCCAAGTTAAACTGGTCCGTTTCAGATTCAGAGCGAGAGTTTTTCTGAGCGCCATGACTGCAGAGGACCATCATACTGAAACTCTCTGCAGGTTGTTAGGACCATCCTAGTGAAAATCTCTCCCAGAGTTTAGGTTGTAGGTTCTGCCAATGGAGATGATTTTGACGGCTCATGAGGCTCAGGATTTCTTAGTGTGCCTGTCAGTGTATCTACACGTGGGATTCCAGACCGGACTAACCCTAGTAGGAGATAACTTATGGAATTGTTTTTTCTAGTTTACGGTAATGCTGGGTTTCACAAATCTGTTTTTATGTATCTTGTCATTCTTGGGACAGAAAACATGCTTTGTGAAAATAATGGGTCACTTTTCATTAATTAACTGAGGAACATCTCCCTGACTCTTGGATTTGGGATATATTCAAATAATAATAATAATTCTACAATACTGAATGATTTAATGGTTTGGGAGAGATAGCCTTTGTCATTGAAATATGCAGAACCAAACAAAATAAAACAAAAATTACTCTGAACCATCTGAAGTATCACAGACCTTCCAAAATATTTAGAAATTCAAACTATTTAGAAATACATTCATATTTACAATTCTCATGTAGAGATTGAAAATCCTCTCGAAGTGTAGCTGGAAGGAAACTGCAGACGGGGGTGCAGGGGTCGGGGAGGGGAGGGGTCTGCCATCTCGAAGGCTCTCCAGGCGAGCCTTACGTGTGCCGAAGTGTGAGAGCTCTGGTTTAAAATATTCCAGACAGTAGTGTAAGGGAGGAAAAATAACTTTCCCTTCTGAGTTGTTGGCTGGCAGCCCTGTAACGAAAGACAGATCAACAAGAGAGATCTCAACAGGAGTTTGCTAACCTGTCTACCTCGTGTCTACACGGGAGACGCCCCAGGGAGACGGGCAACTCCTGCAGGGGCTGAACACTCCAGCTGGTGCTGCATCTTCAGCAAAGAACAGACTTTGTGGGGCAGTGGCAGGAGGAAGGACAGAGGTGGTAGCCTTGAAGGCTGGAGGTCGAGGCTGCTTGGTAGCGTTTGTTACGTAGAGTCTTCCCCTGTCTTCTCCAGGCTCAGCGGGTCTCACGCTGTCTCTGGGTTAACCTTTGTTCCCCCAGAGAGAGCTGGAAATGTATGTCCTGCTTTTAGGCAAAGGGGCGGAGGACAGAGAGTTTTTCTTGTCTTCTTTTCAGTTGCCTTCAGATTAAATTAATCCGTTCGCCAAAGTGGCCTTTTTTTTTATATTGAAGTATAGTTGATTTACAATGTTGTATTAGTTTCTGGTGTACAGCACAGTGATTCAGTTACACATACGTGTGTGTGTGTGTGTGTGTGTGTGTTCGTGTGTGTGTGTGTGTGTGTGTGTTCTTTTTCCAATTCTTTTCCATTATAGGCTATTACAAGCTATTGAATATAGTTCCCTGTGCTGTACAGTAGGGGCTTGTTGTTTATCTGTTTTATATATAGTCACGTGTATGTGTTAATCCTAAACTCCTAATTTACAAAGTGGCATGTTTGGGGCTGGCATACTCTGTCCCCCTTCAATAGAAAATACACAGGTTGTCTAAATTCATTTTATACATTAGTATAACATTAATTTAAAAATTGGATGGTAAAATTGAAAACAGAATAGAGTAGTGTTCTTTATGAACACAGATGAAAAATTCTTAAAATGTTGGCAGGTGTCACAGAGGTCTAGCCACACCCCCAATAATGTAATCAAGTCGGTTTTATTTCATGAATAAAAAAAGTTTCAATTTCAGTTATTGTATCAATACAATTAATGATAAAAAGAACTGAGAGAAAAATCTACGTAACTGTATCAGTGGATGTTATATTGATATTCGATGAATGAAAGACTTCTTACAAATAACAAATAATATTAAGTGAAACAGATATTGAAACAAACTGCTTAAATATGACATTATTTACTTAAAATAACAATCATCAGTCAAATAGATTCTGGAGAATTTCTATCGCAGTTGGGTACGGAAGCATGACACCAGTTTTAATTGCTATTGTTAAACATTCTCTGTTTAGTTTTAATAAAGTGCAAAAGAAGACAATAAAGTTTACTTTAATGTTAGATCAAGAGACAAAATTGTCTCTGTTTGCAGACTCTGTGGAGACTAGTGAAAACAAACCAGAATTAAGCAAGTCTTACCAGGGTAAATTAACAGTACAAGTTACACGCACAAATCAATAGATTATTTTTTCCTCTGGAGTTGATAATAATCCCTTAGGAAAATAATGAAAAAAATGTACCAACTCATAATTACGCTGAAATGATTAGTTCATAGACATAAATGTAATAAGAAAGACTTAGAATTTATAAGAATGTATAATTTATTTTTGCAGAAATCTGTAAAATCTTGTTAAGTACAAAATACAAAACCTGACTATATGTAGAGATAATCCATCGTCCTGGAGTTGAATACTTAATTTTATAAAAACACAAATACATAAATTGAATGCATACCAGTAAAATCCCAATGCACATAGGGGAGCGGAGGAAAAGGATTAAATATTCTTCACATTCCAGTAATAGCCAAGGATATTGTGAAAAAATTTACCATAACGTTCCTGTTAATTAACATAGACAATATTGGTGAAGAACTAGGTAAATACATTCATTAACTAGAAGAGATTACAGATACGTGTGTAAATACACATACATTCAATATATAACAAATAATACATATTAAATACGTATGTAATCAATCCAACAGTTTAATTCAGCAGGAACAAACTGATTAATTTCTTTGATAAATGGTTCTGTCATCATTGTCTATATGGAATAAAAAATGAATAAAAACCTTTCATTCCTATGTCCAACCGTATTTATAAGCAAATCCCACATGAGTTTACCAATTAGTGAAAAATATACGCTGTTAGAAGAAAATTGAATAGACTGACTTACTGATCCTGGAGTCACCTTATTACTGGCTTTTTTTTTTTTTAACAGTAATATGTTTTTCTTATTTTTGAGTTATTTTGTTTTGGGTCTTCTGGTGTTAATTGAAAATATCTTTATTGCTACATTGGACAAGAAGAAACATCTCCCAAGCCTAAATTCTGTCGTCAACAAGCTGTAGATTATATTTTAAGAAGTTATAAATGCAAGGCGTTCACATGTAATTGAATACATACTCATTTAAGGACAAAAACAGGAGACAACACTTCAAGTCCGTTGATACACAGAAATCACAAAAGAACATTCAACTTTTCTTGCCATCTGGGAAGGTCTCAGCCGTGTGATTTGTGCTGTTAGCATGAAATAGTACAAAATAGAAAAGTGATATGTGAGGGATGGTAATAAAAGATTTGTGAGTCAGTGCAGAGGAGAAAAAAAAAAGCAGCAGGAAACATAGTTTGCAGCTTTACATAATTCAGAAAAGAGTTTGAATACCCACCCAAAACGCAGCAGACAATAGATGTGTTGGCAGGGGAAAGGAACACGAATAAAAGGATGTGTTTGTTTTTGTTTTTTCAAACCAAGCTGGATTAGTGACAAGTAAATTAATGGCCTTGAAATAGGTCTCAGCAGTTCAGCAGAATTTCCTGAATCTCCAGAAGGCAGGGCTGAGGTCTGCGGTGATACAGATGCACACTGAACAGGCACCAGGGGTAAAGATGCGTATTTATTGGGTTTTGGGGGAAGAACGTAGGACTTCAAGATGGATTATGCCATCCTTGAAGACTATGACAACCTCGTGGTCATATTACTTTCAGACTAGCAGGTCTTGGTCCCTGATAGTTTGCATTTGTAACAGAAAGAGGAACATCGTGAAGGAATTATGGAAACTTTTGCTTTAGCTCGTGAAGAATACACCACTGTGGGAATTGCCTCCTCGTTGTAAACAATTGGAAAACTCGGAAGATGTGAAACCACGGTTTTCAGACTTTGGACAATGGGCAACACGACTGTGATCCTTGCGATGAGGGCAGCTAACGAAGCAAGCAGTCAGTGGCCCCTGCAGCTTACTGTCCAAGCCAGTTTCTAGACCTTAGCTGAAGTAGGAGGAAGCTAAACTGGGCTCTGTGTGCTGAATCGAGGTCACAGGGACCTGAGTTCAGAGTGTGAGGAGGCTGAGGGTGCCTGGTTACACGAGGCAACGTGGTGGAGAGGAAGGGCCGGCACACAGAGGGAGTTCGGGAGACCTACGTCGGGGTCTCTGCCTCACTTTGGTGTCTACGCCGGGAGTAGAGACCCAGCAGAACTCACCCAAGGATGGGAGCTGTTCACGTCCACACCAGCCAGCGTGGAGACACCTGATGGTACACAGAGCTTATCACCGTGAGCACCGACCAGAAAGCCAACGGGCGAGACAAAAGCCTGGGAGAAAACATTCACGAAACAAGGCTCTGACAAAGGACTGAGGCCCACAGTATACGAAGGGAATGTGCTGCTCAGTGATAAAAAGACACACCGGGCGGCTTTTCCAAAGGACAGGGACTTGGACAGATGATTCTGCAGAAACACAAGTAAATGGCCAGTAAACACACAAAAACCAATTATATCCCAACGGTATTTGTTAGGAGTCTGTGGGGAGATTCCAGTAGATACCAGACACGAACACTGAGCAGACTGACAACGTCCGATGTTCACAATGACGTGGGGCAACTGGAAAGTTGGTACGTATTTAGGGCAAGTGTGAAATGGCCGTGATTTTGGAAAGACTGCTGGACGTTGAATAAAATACTAGATGACACAGTGACTTAGCCATCCCACTGCTCTTTACCTAAGATAATGAAGACTGATGTTCTGAAAGACTTGACAAGAAAATGAAGAGCAACTTAATGTATTTGAGGTTAAGAAAGAAGAAAAAAGGAGGAGGTGGTCCAAGTATTAATGGACAGAAGAAAGAACAAAGCACTCTTTTGCAGCGCTCGGCAGTGAAGATCATACAACAGTGATAATTCTATGGAAAATGTTGGAGGGAATGAAAGGATCCTCAGCTAAATGAGCATCCACCATAGGACCCGATTGTCTTGAAGCTCCAGAACAGACAAAGCCCTTATTTGTTGGAGAAAGTGCGAGCTCCGCGTGGCCTTGGTCTGGCAGGTGCGGAGCTGGACTGAAACTTGTCAGGAGGGGACCGCCTGGGAGGCCTGTGCTCGGGATCCTGATGCGGTTTGGGCCCTGCACGTGTGCGCTGCTGTCTCCTCGTCCATGGCATCCTTGACACTGACGTATCTCGGGCATCGGACCATCTGATCGTCAGGCCATCGGGGTGGTCTCCCCTGGCCTGGGGTGGTCACTGCTGGCTATCTGATCGCCAGGTTCTCGGGACAGACTTCGGGTATCGGGTGTGTCCCCTGGCCGGGGCGCTCGCTGTCCTCTGGTCTCGATTGCGTCCCCCAGGCCCAGTCCACCTCCTGCTGGGGTCCATCACTGACTCGGTTATCGACTCCTCTTCCTGGAGCAGCTTCACAGCGGCTTGTGCTCCCTGGAGCGACTGTGCTGGCAACTGTCTTCCCTGGACTGAGGGAATTACTTCCTGTCGCCTCCTCACTGACTGTTGACCTCGGACTGACACAGTCATTCATTACTTTCCCTGTTCTGATGGAACTGGTCATCTCATCCTCAGTGTTTTCCCTGGACTTTCTCCATCATCGACTCGTTTCCCTAGACTGAATCGGTCATTGACTTGTTTCCCTAGACTGACTCGGTCATCGACTTGTTTCCCTGGAGTGACTCAGTCATCGACTCATTTCCCTAGAGCGACTCGGTCATCAACTATTTTGCCTGAACTGACTCGGTCATCGACTCGTTTCCCTGGAGTAACTCGGTCATCAACTATTTTGCCTGGACTGACTCGGTCAACAACTCATTTCCCTGGACTACCTGAACTCGTTTCTCTGGGCTGACTCAGTCGTCCACTCTTTCCCTGAATTGAGTGATCATCTGTTTACCCTGGATTGAGTTTTCATTGACTTTTGCCTGGAGTGAGTAGGTCACTGATTCGTTTCCCTGGAGTGACTCGATCATTGACTCCTTTCCCTGCAGTGACTCGGTCATCAACTCGTTTCCCTGGAACGGCTCGGTCATCAACTATTTTGCCTGGACTGACTCGGTCATCGACTCATTTCCCTGGAGTAACTCGATCATCAACTTGTTTCCCTGGAGTGACTTGGTCATTGACTCTTTTCCCTAGACTTATTTGGTCATCGACTTGTTTCCCTGAACTACCTGAACTCGTTTCTCTGGGCTGACTCAGTCGTCCACTCTTCCCTGGACTGAGTGATCAACTGTTTACCCTGGATTGAGTTTTCATTGACTTTTGCCTGGAGTGAGTCGGTCATTGACTTGTTTCCCTGGACTGACTCGGTCAACAGCTGTTTTGCCTGGACTGATTCGGTCATCGACTCGTTTACCTGGGCCGACTAGTCCTTGACTGTTTCCCTTGTAGTGACTGGATCTTCATCTGTGTTTCCACAGACTGAGGGAATCACTCATTGCCTGCCATCTCATCCTCAACTGTTTACCTTGGAGTGATTCGATCATAGGCTGTTTTCCCTCAGCTTAGGAGATTCTGTCCTCGCCATCATCAGCTGTTTTCCCTGTACTGACTCGGTCATCGACTATTTACGTCTCGAATGACTCTCATCGACTGCTTTTCCTGGACTGCGGCAGATGACGAGTCGCCATCTTGGTTCTAGTTCTTAAAAGTGAGGTTCTTGGAAATTAAAAATATGCATTTGTATATTCATGCGTGTAGAAGCACACCGGTGTACCTGAGTGTCCCTCGAGGAGAGCCACGCCTCTGTGCGTCCCAGTGGAGAGTGTTGGAGGGTCTCTCCATGCGTTAAACTCCCCGCGTGACAGGTGAGGCCCGGGCCCGAGCGTCTTGCGTGTTTTCCTCAGTTTTTCAGTCAGTGTACTTGGACTTGTTCTCCGGGAAGGGTTTCACTTTGCTTTCCTCAGACTTACTAAGAATTTAGTGTTAAGAATGTGGGCCCTCTCTTTGTTATGTTGCAAATATTTATCTTCACTTTGCCTGAGTTCTTGTGACTTTACGGCTTTTTTTTGTTTGTTTTTTTGGTTCTGCAAATATGTGTATTTTAAATTATAGAGACAAATTTATCAATCTTTCTTTGTGTCTGGATTTTGAATGACCTTTAGAAAACAGTACCGCACACCAAGTTTCTGGGAGAGTTAATTTACTTTCCCCCCAGAAGGTGTGTATTGTTTCCGGGAAAATTAATTCACTTTCCTCGAGAAGATGTGTGTGGTTTATGGGAGAATTAATTCACTTTTCTTCAGAAGGTGTGTGTTGTTTCTGGGAGGATTAATTCACTTTTCCCCCAGGTGTGTGTAGTTTGCGGGAGAATTAATTCACTTTCCCCTCAGAAGGTGTGCTGCTTCTGGGGGAATTAGTTAACCCCCCCTCCCCCCCACCGCCCCCAGAAGGTGTGTGTGGTTTCTGGGAGGATTAATTCACTTTCCCCCAGAAGACGGGTGTTGTTTCTGGGGGAAAGTGAATTAACCAAATTCACTTTCCCGCAGAAGGTGTGCGTTGTGTGGACGCAGCGGTGAGCGCGCGCACGTGCGTTCAGACGCCGGCTTCAGGGGAAGCTGGTCCTTGTGCAGGACTGAGATGCGCCTCCCGGTGCCGTTTTCCACGTGGTTCCCGGGCGCCCGTCACCGTTTGGCAAAAGTCCGCCTTCGCCGGGGTCGGAGGGGCCGCGCTCCCCACGGCTGCACCCCTGTGTCCGTGTGTGTTTCCAGGGGCGCAGGTCTGTCCAGGGCCCGCAGCGCGGCTCCGCGCAGACGCGGTGTCACGTGTGTGGAATCGGGGAGGACTGCGCCGCCTCCAGCATCTGTGGCCGCCTCGGGGCTGGTTCTTCCGCGCGAACTTCCCTGTCGATTCATTTGACTCTCTACGTTGGCTAACACTCTTCTTTTTACTGTCATAACACTAATTTTATGTTACCCAGAATTGACAGCTTTATGATTTCAAGTCATCCTATTCAAGGATTTTTTTTTTCCCATTTCTTCAATCTACTTTTCTTTCCGTTTTCTTTTTTTTTCCCCCTTTTAATTTTTTTATTATAGATTTATTTGGCGTATTTTGTTTTAATTTGATTCCTGGGTATGTTAACTTCTTTGGTGCTATTGTATAGAGAGTTTTCCGTAATATTTACTACAAATGTTTATTTGGGGTGTATATTAATGCTTTCTGAGTGTTAATTTTTATGGTTAATTTACTCAATTATTTTGTCGTTTGAATTAATTATATCATTGATTTTCTAAGGTTTTCCAGGTATCAGCTGCACAACAATTTGAATGTTTATTTTTCTAATTCTTATACCTCTAATTGGTTTATTTTGTCTCCTTCAATTAGCAAACATTTCCAGCATAATGTTGAATGTTTTGGGTCTTTTCTGGCATTTTTTTCTAACTCTTTTTTTTTTTAATTGAAATATCGTGCATTTTCAATATTGTGTTAGTTTCTGGTGTACAGCAAAGTGATACGGATGTGTATATATGCACATGTTTCAGATGGTATTAGGCCCTTTTTGCTTAGTCTTAGACTGGCACATGCCTGGATATTCTGTAAACCGGCAGTACATTTGATTTTAAAGATCAGGGGTCTTCATCTTTTTAAATGACTCTTTTACATCGGTTGGATTTTTTTCCTTGAAATACAGTTGATTTACAGTGTCATGTTAGCTTCAAATGTACAGCAAAGTGATTCAGTTATACATGTGTATGTATATATATTCTTTTTCATATTCTCTTTTATTATAGGTTATTACAAGAAAATGAATGTAGTTCTCTGTGCTGTACAGAGGGACCTTGTTGTTTATTTTATATATATATATATATATATATATATGTATATATATATATATGTTAGTTGGTATCTGCTAATTTATCTCTTCCTACACCCTTGCCCCATTGGTAACCATAAGTTTATTTTTTATGTCAGTGAGTCTGTTTCTGGATTGTAAATAAGTTCATTTGTGTCTTTTTTGTAAGATCCCACATATAAGTGATATCATATGGTATTTTTCTTTCTCTTTCTGGCTTACTTCACTTAGAATGACAATCTCTAGGTCCATCCATGTTGCTGCAAATGACATTATTTTATTCCTATTTATGGCTGAGTAGTATTCCACTCTATAAATATACCACAACTTTATCCAGTCATCTTTTGATGGACATTTAGGTTGTTTCCATGTCTTGGCTATTGTAAATAGTGCTGCTATGAACAGTGGGATGCAGGTGTCATTTTGAAGTAGGGTGAACATTGGGGTGAGTGTATCTTTTTCAATTAAGGTTCCTTCTGGATATATGCCCAGGAGTGGGATTCCTGAGTCATAGGGTAAGTCTATTTTTAGTCTTTTGTGGACTCTCCATACTGTTTTCCACAGTGGCTGCACCAAACTGCATTCCCACCAGCAGTGTAGGAGGGTTCCCTTTTCTCCACAGCTTCTCCATCATTTGTTATTTGTGGACTTTTGAATGATGGCCATTCTGACTGGTGTGAGGTGATACCTCATTGTAGTTTTGATTTGCATTTCTCTGATAATTAGTGATACTAAGCGTTTTCTCATGTGCCTACTGATCATTTGTATTTATTCCTTGGAGAATTGCTTGTTTAGGTCTTCTGTCCACTTTTTTATTGGGTTGTTAGGTTTTTTTGTTACTGAGTTGTGTGAGCTATTTATATATTCCGGACATTAAGCCCTTGTCACTTGCATTGTTTGCAATTATTTTCTCCCATTCCATAGGTTGTCTTTTCATTTTATTTGTGTTTTCCTTTGCTGTGCAAAAGCTTATAAGTTTAATTAGGCCCCATTTGTTTATTTTTGCTTTTATTTCTATTGCCTGGGTAGACTGATCTCAGAGAACATTGCTGTGATTTAAATCAGAGAATGTTTTGCCTGTGTTCTGGTCTAGATTTGTGATGTCTTAAATTTAAATCTTTAAACCATTTTGAGTTTATGTTTGTGTATGGTGTGAGGGAGTGTTCTAACTTCACTGATTTACATACGGCTATTCCCTATTGGCATTTTTTTCATGACTCCCGCTTGATTGTGGCATCTTTTCATTGTTATGTTAGATTCTGTTTGATAATATTTTGTTTAGTATTGAAGCATCAATATTCATAGTTGACATTAGTCTGAAATACCCTTTCATTATTGACCAGAGTACTTTTTAGTTACAATGGACAGTCTTTCATTATGAATGCACACATTTGGAAATAAGATAGTTTTCGGTTGTGTGTAATCTTGACATATTAAAATAATCTGTGACACTCTTAGAAGTGTATTCAGCTTTATCCTGGTATTGTAGCGATTTGACAGCTACAGGTGACCTTGAACAGCGTGGATTTGAACTCCCAGGACTCACTCGCACATGGATTCTTTTCACTAAACACGTGCTAAGCACTACAGGCAGGATCCACGGCTGGTGACTCCACAAATGTGAGAGCACAGAGCAGGAGGCCCCTGTGCAGTTACCCCTGGGTCTTCGCCTGTTTTGGGGGAGGGCACCCCTGACCCTCACGGCATTCCAGAGTCTCTTTTAGCAGTTGGACATTTTACATTCTTATTCTTTAGTCCATAAATTCATTTTTGTATTTCATCCTTGCCAGAGAATTTTAACGGCAACAGACAGACTTTTTGGAAACATTTTGATTGTATGTCTGTTTCCCTTTCATCAGAGATGTTTATGAGCTGAAAACTAAATTTCCCTAATTCCCAAGACAGCTGTGACTCAGGTGTTAATGCTGCCCTCCGGATTGAGCTGTCATTGCGTTTTTGTTAATGATAATTTATCAAAACGGAATTACACAGCACATTTGTATGAGATAAGTTTTCACGGGGGACATCTGGGGACAGTCGGGCAACAGGAAATTGTACATAGATTCCAGTGTTCTCTTGGCCCCCACCCTCCCAAGTGGACCTTACCAGTTGGGCGGCAATAGTTCTGTCCGTCCTGGAACCAGCAAGTCACTGGACTCAGAACCGCCACCCCAGTTACCTACTCTGGAGCAGGTCAGCACCACCTGGTCAGGGACACCACCATCAGAAGTGAGAGACTTCTTGGTCCTTTTCCTGAAGCCTGGACTACAGGCTGCTCACACTTGCCTGAAACATTGTTTAAGCTCTGAGTAACATGTTCACCCCACACCTCATTCGTGCATTTTTTAGAAATATAATTGCATGAGAGTGGGGTTTTATTGTCTACCATGAATCACTGTTGTAGCCACAGTATCTCATACTGAAGTGCAGATTTAGGGTGGAATTTAAAACGTGCATACATGTCTTATTTGTGCGTCTGTGTGTGCAGGAAATAAAGATCTGAAACATTAGAATATAGAGCTGAAATGATGGGAAATGATGTTTTAGATGATTGTTACCACTCTCAGGAAAAAGATGCTTTAAGGCCAATATGATAAATCGAGACAAAGGACAACACGTAACATATACAACAGAGGCAGGTGATTCACCAGTAAAAGATTCCAGATTCTGAGCTTGTACGTAACTGACAATATTGCTCAAAACAAGAAAATAAAAACTGCAAGGAAATGTTGACAGAAACTAAGGAAATACAGAAAGAAACAAGGACGGTGGAATTTGAGTCTTGCACGTGTTCTCCGTAGGAATGTGTTTTCTGTTGTTTGTCCTTGTGGGAACTTGCGGGGACAGAAGATGGTCGTGACCCTAGACCCTGAAGACAGAGTTTGTGCCTTTAATCTGTACGCTGTTGGGGAGGGTGGGGGCGGAGGCCCCTCGCCGGCTGAGTCCAAATCAGGCTGGAACAGAAAAGGGGAAGTTTCTCGTCAGATGCTGGCTGTCTCCCTCCTGTGGCTCTAGGTTCTGAGAAGCCCGGGTGGCAGCTGGGGGCGTCAGGGCGACTCCCGGGAGGGGCGTGCGGCTCGTGAAGCCGCAGGGCCGCCTGGACTGTCCGCCCCCAGCAGGGTCACCTTGAGGGCCCGGGGCTGGAGCGTGTCAGGGTCCTTTCTGCAGGGCTCCCGGGGACCCACGCAGAGGGGTCTGCGTGTAGATCAGCCAGAGCCGGGGCCGCCGCCGCCGCCGGGAGGGACCCGGCGGGGCGCCCTCTGCGGAGCAGCCCCCCCCCCCCGCCGGGAGCCGTCAGCTGTGACAGTGATGTCACAGGCGGGGCGGGACTGGACCAGACTGAGCAGCGGCAGCGGCAGCGGCAGCGGCAGCGGCAGCGGCGGGACCCCTGGCCCAGGGCTTCCGGGAGGGTGCAGAGGGCGAAGTGATGAGGGCCGGGTGTGCACGTGGCTCGTCGTGGGCAGGGCGTGTGGTCGTGAGTGAGGCAGGGAGGCCCTGATGCAAAGACAAAGGGCTGAGGCGGGGGACGCAGTGGCGGGGACGTGGGGACGTCACACACTAGCTTAAACCCAGAGGGGGCTTTACGCGGGGAAGGCCTGACCGCAAGCCCCACTGACACGTGAGTCCAGCAGCTTCTCTGGAACCAAGGACGCTGTGAGCGGGAACGTCAACGTGGGTTTGTGGACACGCGCGGGATGTCTGTCGTTGCAGGGAGCTGCAGGAGGCAGCAGTGGGGCTCTGCAACCCAGACGTGAAACAAAAATAAAAAACATTTTTCTCTGCTGTTAAAAAAGGAATTAAAGCAGAGCATCCATGATGAATAGAATATTGAAATTTGAAATAAAGACAACATCAGTATCACTGATTTCCTTTTGCCGTAAGCTCCAGTCTGGCCAGGCGCCACGCGTTACCCGCCCTGTAGTTATAATTTTGAGGCTCTATTCTTTATGGACCCTGGCCCAGGGGTAAATTCGGAGCCAAGGACACCCTTCTAGCCTGGAGCCAACCTTCCAAGTCAGCTCAGAATATTCATCCTATTTTACCAAATAGAACATGGGGAAATGCATTATTAAAACACATAGAACTTACGAGGTGTTCCACCTCAAGTGTTTACTGACTTAATGAGAGTAAAAGGGTTTGATGAACGTCAAATGCACAACTTTGGCTTACTATGTATTTTCCAGCGACAAAGTCTCAGTAGTTCAGCATTTGAATGTTACATGATTCATGAGATTTGGGTTTTTTTTTCCCTTCTCATCTACAATATGTGACTCTCATTTTCTCATCCTGACAATCACGCCCAGAAAGTCAATCTGCTGTTTTTATATTCCTTTCGACTGCCAAGAAGAGAAAAAAAAATTTTACCTTCTGTTAAAAAGCTGTGAAATTCTCACACACAGTGGTTTTTCAAATTCCAATTCCATACAATTCCTAAGAGAATGATTTGTGCATTAACCAGGAGGAAAGGAAACAAATATTGTAATGCATGGCTTTTAATTTCACATTCTGGGGGTTCTCAATTTAAAAATAAATAGGAATGTTTAAAAGATCATATACTAATGTTACAGTAAACACCTTAATGCTTTATATTAAAACTGAGATATGTTGGCTATAAAAGCTCTTAAACCTTTTAATTCACAAAGTGCTTGAAAATTGGAGCATCCAGGCCCGCACGTGTGAAACAGCAGTTATGCCTTAAAGACTCTAAACGCTGTAAGATTTAGAGACGGAGTTAATGTGAGCTGCAGGCACGATCGTTGTGAAGGGAGTGGTTTTAGTGGCAGCAGTGATGGTCTGGGGGTCCACTCACACACACACACAGACACACAGGAAACCAAGGGCACGTCACAGCCTGTGCAGGAGTGTGCGTCTCGGTCAGCTTTGGGTTAGACAGTTTGCAAATTGCAGCATTTTCAAAATTCACAAAAACCAGTGCAAAGTGAAATTTCCGCTAAACTCCGGTTGCCCTGTTTTGGAAGATTATTAAACATTAACATAGGTTCCCAGAAGACTGGATTCTGCTTCTTCAAGTGCATTATTCTCAGATGAGAATTTCTCCCATCTGAGCGTGTAAACTGCTTCCTCAGCTGACCCCGGGCATGCAGCCTGCTTTGGCAAGTCCTACTTTAATGGATTATTCAAGGCAGATCCTTGTAAAAATACTTACTCAGGTTTTAACTTAGTTAATGATGATTTAAACTCCAAGATTCTTTGGGGGATAAAATACATCATTAAGGTATACTGTGACACATTCCATGTTTACGGTGTTTGCTTTTTCAAGAAGGAGTATTTTCTTGGAGTATTGAATTTCTTTCTAAATGTACTGGAAAATTTTGGAGGAATTACTGTAGCTTGTGACAGGATATTCGTCACGGGGGTTGGGGACAGGGCTGGATTAGGATGAGGGAAAGGAAGTGAACACTTTTTAACAGGGCATTTGTCTCATGCAAAGTTTAAGTTCGTAATCAAGGTGACTTTTAATGCATTTTCAAATGAAAATTCATGCAGAACACCCATAAAGAATAAAACATCGAAATTATAAATTCAGGATGGATAATGTGTGACGTGTGGCCAAATTGGAGCTTAAAGCAAAAGGAAAATCAGTGTTACTGATGTTGTCTTTATCTCAAATTTCAATATTCTATTCATCACGGATGCTTTGCTTTAATTTTTTTTTTAATAGTAGAGAAATTTTTTTTTTATTTTTGTTATCTATCATTTTGGTAGAGAACTGGGTTTAAATTTTCTTTTTTTTTTTTTTTTAACTGGAGTATGCTTCTCATTCATTCTTATTTTAAAAAATATTTCATTAAATATTTATCTCAATGACTGAGTTTTTTATGCACTTTAAATTTTATGCCCAAGCGTGGGCCTCACCATCCTTACCCTCTTCCCCCGGCCCATGTTTGGGGGAGGGCTGGTGTCCCCTCTCCTCGCCCCTTTTGGATGCTACTTCTGTACTGAGTGGGACTCACGGAGTGATAAGCATTCCTGGTGCCATACGCGGTGACCAAGTTTGGCAAGGAAACATCCGTGGTGTTTGCATGTTCACAAGCCGATTTGGAATTGCGTTGCCCTTGTGAGATTTCTTATGATTAGGGGGACCAAAGGGGGCAACAAGATAACAGGGCCCTCTTGGCTGTGGGATGATAGGTGGAGAGAAGAGGCCCCTGGGGTCCTGGAGGACCTCTGATCAGTCTCATTCGATAGCAGTGTTCCAAGCATTTACTCTGAGAATAAAAGTGATTTTATTAGTCGCAGCTCCTATTTACTCATTCCACATACAAATGTCAAACAGCATGTGCCAGACAGTGTTCTTGGTGATAAATGTGATAGGAAAATTGCATAGACATAGGAAAAATTCCCTACAGTATGTGTGTGCACGCTTAAGTAGGTACACGTTTGTGCACACTTGTGCACACGTATGTGTGCTTACCTGCGGCCAGGCCCCATGGGTGTAATGGCTGAGATTACAAAAGGGAGAAAGGGACAGATCTGCTTCCTGTCCTCTGGAAGCTTGGTCTAGTTGGGAGAGGACGGTTGGGCAGTTCTTCCAGGCAGTGGGAACTTCATGTGCAAAGGCGCTAGGGCAGCACCTGGGGTGGGGTGGGGTGGGGCAGCAGTTAGGGATTTCTATCTTTATCTTAAAAGGATAAGAAGTTACTAAAGGCTCTTACAAATGGAAGAGGGACATGACATATTAGTGGTTTTAATTATGGACAAGATAGGGGTGGATCTGGGGTGATGGGTCCAGGAACAGAGGACTTGGTCCGTAAGGCTAGGAGGTGTGGACCATGGATGTAAAATATAGGTGTGTGTGTGTGTGTGTGTGTGTGTGTGTGTGTGTGTGTGTGTGTGTTTCCTTAAATCTTAGCTTTTGAGTGAAGAAATACAAGAAATGGAAACAAATCGACTGTGAGTCTTGCTATAATAATTTGGAACCAGATGAAGGACGTCTGGGTGATTTTTTTATGTCTAAGTCCTAGATTCTGATGTGAACAGCAACGTTCCCATGGGGTAGAGATGGGGGGGTCTTGGGAGAAAGTATCTCAAGTGTGGATGAGAAAATTCAGGAAGGTCTTCTGGTCCAAACTGGAGAAAATCTAGTTTTACGTAATGGTGGTTGATTTGGTGTGTAATCAGTAATCCCTGCCGCTAAAGGCTGTTACACGTTTATAATTTAGAGGTTTTCTGGTCCTTCCCAATGGTATTTGTTGTTTTGGTAGCTGCTAAACTGCTCAACCAAGGAGGAAAATGGCAGGAAATTTTTCAAAATATGGAAGTTCTGGAATTAAGTAAGAATTTCAAAATGCAGCTACACCTGCATAATGATTACCTCATGGCCCATTCTTCGAGCAAAGGCAGCCTATGAGAATATGGGAAAACCACGCTGAAATCTGACCTGTAGGAAGAAGCAAACTGTCTCTGTGTTTATGTGACTGCGGATCAGACAGGTCTGGGGGCTCAGAGCCAACAATCTCCAGGGCTCCCAGGACTGCAGGCTTTGAGCAGACCCCAGCGAGGCTTAGAAATAATCAAGGAAACTATTGCCCCCTTGCCAAGGGGCCGTGTTTGTTTCTTATTAGCAATGCATGAAATTGATCAGCCCTGCAGCCGGCTGCCAATACGTCAGATAAAGTAGATCTCTCCCGCGGTGTACATCACAGTGAGTGACAACTGTAAGCCAGTCTTTAAAAAATGATTTCGGAGGACAGACTTGGCTTCCATACAGCTTGCAAATGGTCTCCTAACACAGGCAAGAAATTAATTACTTGCCGATGGAATTCCCAGGGTGCCCGATATTGTGTGCATTAATTCTTTCAGTAGTGCCATGAATGATGTCTTCAGAAAAGAAAATAGGTTCCCTGATAAATTGTGCCCAGTCCCCCTCGCCCTACAGATGCCACATAGACACAAAAACATTGCGTTATTTTCAACGGCTCTTTTGCACACGTCTGCCTAAGTCTGTGGGCTTTTTTAAAAAATTATTATTATAATCTTCAATTCCAGCCAGGACCTAGAAGAAAGAATGTACCCGTCCAAGATCAAAGGCATGTAGTGTCAGCAGCACTGTTTATTTAAAATGTAAATGCTTTAGTGATTTACTCGCTGTAACACACACTTCAGCGTGACACTCTTGCAGGCTGCGTGCTTGGGAAGGATATACGTAATTTGGTTCCCTGAGGAGAAATCTGGCACTGTCATCTGAAAAAAAAAAAAATAGTATCTAATCTTGTATTGTCAATGTGTCTTCTGATTTTTTTTTTTTTAAAGAGTTCAGTCTTTCTAAAAAAAAAAATCATAAAAATGAAATTAGGTATTTGTTGAACGTGGGAGAGCATTTTTGCAGGAGGAAATTGTGTGAATTAGATGCAGGCAGATGGTAAGATGCGGAGGCTGCTGGCCCTCTCCATCGCTGGGGAAGGAGTCGTGGCAAGGTGATGGGGCAGTGGACACAGGCGTGCCCTGCACCACCCTTAGCCAGAGAAGCCAAAGGGTGAATCTGACTCTCCTCCTCAGTTTGAAGGAAGGGTCTTTCTTGGAGGGATATTGTAATGACTTTAACACAAAAAAGAAAAAAAAACCCTATTCATTCTTTCTGTTTTTAGATACAACAGAGTAATACTAAGATGAAGGATTTTTTTCTAGGACTTTATATCTAGAGAACAGATCTTTCAAATGCAAGAGGGCAGTCTTGCCCCCTCTTGGGGACCCTTGTCAATACCTGGAGACGTTTTTGGTTGATGGATTTGGCAGGAGGAGGAGCTGGGTGCTACTGGCATCTAGTCATTGGAAGCCAGGGATGTTGCCAAAACATCGTACCTGCCACAGGGCGCCGCTCCCAATCCCCCAAGCACAGCAAAGAAATAGCCAGCCCAAACCTGCTCTGCTTTGGTTAAATAAAAAGTAAACGCAAAGGACTAGTGACGGCTGGAGACTAGTCAGCGCTGCCGAGGGGGAGAAACCCTGATCAGAACAGAGTTTCATCCGCCACGTAGCCCCAGTTTAGAGCAGCCACGGTCTAGGGCAGGTGGGGGAAGATTTCAGGCTTTCTTAAGATTTGCTCACAGAAGATCCTTCCTGGCTTCTACTGACTGCATGCTTTATAAATATATGTGAAAACAAAGAAGTTTGCATCCACAATTTTGAAAAAAAAGAAGTACCTTACATAACCAAAACGAACTGTTTTCTTTTGAACACTCACCTCTGTATTTTCCCTAAAGAAATAAACTACTTTCTCTTCCTCCTCCTTTTCTTCTCATTTCTTGGCTCTCTTTGTCGTAGGAAAGCTTTGGTCACCCCCATTAAGTTTATTAATACTCCCAATGCAAACGTCTTAAATTCCTCTCTGTCTTGTAAAGTCTTTTTAAGTTTCAGAGCATAGCTTAATTGCCTGCACAGCAATTAAGATTTCAGCTATCAATCTAGCGGTTTTCTCTCAAGGGCAAGTACCAAACACCGAGTCCACAGAATTCCCGGGGGTACGTAATTTACCCAAGAAGGATACAAATGAGAATCGTCCTCACAATCATCCCAGACAGTCATTTTTCTTCGAAAGTTCCCCGAGGAAAACACACCATTGTTCATCTTTAAATCTGCAGCCTTAAAGTTAATGGCCGTGAGTGATTGATTGTTAGCAATATTAATACCTGTGTGCTGGTTGTGGCTGCTTAAAATCTTTGAGGCATCCTCTCTTCCTTTTATACATCCTCCCATTGTCAGTTGACTTTGCCCCACAGACTGTAACAAGCGACTAATATAGTGAACACCCACTTCTAGCCTCTTGTGGTTAAGGTGCAAGCGTGGTGTTCTGTTGACTGCGGCAGCGTGGTTCACGAGTTGCTTACTGATGGAGCAGTGTAGCTGCTCCTTTATCAAACCAGTTCCTCACCGTGGTTCTAGGAGATTGTCTTGGAAATGTATCTTCAGGTCTCCTTTTGCATCCCTTCCAGAGACTGTCCGCTCGCTCTCTCCCCACAAATAGACCCTTCTCTACGTAAATTCTCTAAAACGGATAGTGTCACCTGCAGCCAACTGTTGTGAACACCCCAAGCTGCCATGACATGAACAGTAGCACTGACAGCAACAGTAAGGTCTGTCGAATGCTTTGTGAAGAAGCAAATACCCACGTCTTCCCTCTTCGCTGTTAAACCTTCTGTTTGGGCATATGAACTGTCCATTGTAGGAATCAGACAATTTCTTGAGAGGAGGCGCCTGGCAGGTCTGACACCGATGGCATGAACTCTCCAGTCTGCTACAAGCTCCACCACTCCCTGTCACCTTACACTCATTTCTACCACCTGCTTGAACACTGTAGGCAGCCTTAAGAATTTGCACCTCTTAAATATTCTGGTCCAATACCGCTTTTTTATTTTCAGAGGAAGAACAAAATCCCAGAGGGGGCAAACGCGTTGCTTGAAGTCTCAGAGTTTGCTGGTGGCATGAATGCATACACTTTTCTACTGTTCTGTGTATGCATTATTGACGGGCAGAATGCAAATCTAAAGATAGCTTTGTGTACGTGTGGGCAGGACAGGTTTTTCTTAACCCCCAGATGTGTTCATGATGGAGCAGTTCATTGAAGCAGATGAGTATTTTATGTTCTTTTTCAACACTGACAAATTAAGACATCGTTTTCTAGGAAGATATTTTCTAAAATCTGCGTATTTGGAGGAACATTTGTCTTTGATTGCTTGTATGTTTTTATTATCCCTCCTACGATTTCCTCTCTCACCAACAAAGTAAGAGTTTAGTCGGTATTCTGTCCACATCCCACTTGTCGGCCTTACACGGAACCACCAACCAAGTGCCCAGCTTTGGTTTCCTAAGATGCAAAGGACATATTTCCATTAGGAGATGAGCATCCCACGGAATAAGCCAAGAGGCCAGTGAGGAACGAGGTGCTGAGGATTTACAAGTCAGATCTGCATCAGCCTCTTGTAAGTTGGCAGCTACTCAGCTTTGTTCTGCTTCCCGGCACCAGCAGCCTCTCTCTACTTGAAAAGACTTCCGTTTTG
Organism: Camelus bactrianus; assembly: GCF_048773025.1. Taxonomy (NCBI): domain Eukaryota; kingdom Metazoa; phylum Chordata; class Mammalia; order Artiodactyla; family Camelidae; genus Camelus; species Camelus bactrianus. The sequence continues at coordinate 4,518,528 of NC_133575.1, forward strand.
TTTTGTTTTGTCTTAATTAGGATGTGAATTTGGCCTCCATGAGCAGTGCTCCCACTTGGTAAATTCCTTAGTGCTTCCATGCTCGTTTGTTTCTGCTCTGCCCACAGGAGGAGCCGAGTGTCCTCCTTGGCCCCCCAGTGGGCCTCCTTTGCCTGGGCAGGGCCCGCAGGGCAGAGGAGGCACCTTCCTGGCTTGCCGCACGTGCTAATGGAGTAAACCTGCAGGGCGAAGCACTTTTACCCTCAGTGTTTCTGGAATGCAGGTGCCCGCGTGACTTAGGAGACCTTAAATTTTTCAGAGGAATTACTTGATGGGGAGATTCACTCTTCACAAGGAACCTGCTTTGAGATGAGCTAGGTTGGAATATTACTTTGAATAACCAATTCTCTTTTTGTATATACCCTTTGATATAATGCTTGAAAATATGGTTTGTGTTCAGGTCTTTGTGTCTACCAGCCTTCACTGAATAGGGCATCTCCTCAGTGCGAGGGCGGGACCACACCTGGGGGGTGCTGAGACGACTTGGAACCCTTCTAGACAATGGTGCCAGGACTTGAAGCCTGAGAAGAAATCTTCTTTGAGCTGAGCAGGGGGAAGGCATTCCAGAAACAAGGAGTGCCTATGAGCGGGCAAAGAGGCATAAGCAGACGTTCTGTTTAGACAGGTAGCAGCTGCAACGGAGTGGTTGATGAATCACTGGGCTCAGACGGGAACCCGAGAGGAGGTGAGGAGAGAGGAAAGGTGGGGAGACGTGATGCAAGGCGCTGGTGAACCATGCTAAGAGGTTGCCTTTTACAAAGTAGGAAATGCAGGGTCATTGAGGGGTCTTGTGCAGAGCAGTGCATGCTAACGTTTGTGTTTTAAAAAGATACAAACATAGGCATGTGAGCATCTTACACTGAATAGAATGGAGAAGGCCTGAATGTCCCTCATGAGAGATGCAGTGGAGTTTGGACGTTTCCAGTGGTCCATCTTGAGTGAGAAAGAAGATAAGCCAGCTGGGTCTGCACTAGGGGAAAAGCAAATGAGTTTCGTGTTGGAGATAGTGAACTTGGGATTCCTATGGGGTAGAGGGGAGAAGATGCCAGGAATTAGAGAGATGATTGAAACGTTTTGGGATTCTCATGGTAATTATAGCCCTGAAATTAGATGCCATCTGTAAGGAATGTTTAGTAGAAAAAAAGAATGGATAGGAGAAATCATAATTTTCGCAGGGGGTACATCTTTATGATAATAGATCAGTAATTGTTGTTGTTGTTGTTTTTTCAATGAAATCTGGGAACGGGGCATTACCTGCATGGTTGTAATTTGCATGAAGTGGGAGGGTGTTGTCTCTTTTTGCCTCATTTTGTCTATTGCTGCATTTCTAGCTTGTGGAATGATTGCCCCTCATGTAAGAAATACTTTTTAAAAATGCTTATTGAATAAATGAATGAACAGAAGATTTTCTTCCATTATCAGCAAAGAGGGAAGCTTTCATTAAAAGTAAGTTTTCTAGATAATGCATGTTGAATTTCCAAGGTGATCTTGCCAGCAAACTACAGAAATTTAACCTTTTTTCAAAATGTTTATGTTCTAGACTATCTCCTGAGGTGTTTGAGACTTGCTTCTACTCAGCCCGGCGCCTTCAAAGCACCATGGCAGTCGCAGGCGCTTCTCAGTTGTAAGTGTGGTTTCTTATTTCGTAAGCTTTACATCGACGTGAGGTTGGTGTTTCTTCCCTTTCCTGTCACGCTTAGCCAAACCTGTGTGACTTGGCGAAGTGCTAACTGGAGAAATGAGATTATCGGCATCATTAATCAGTGACTTCATACACGTTCCCCTGATGGTGGGCTGTGGGTTGGGTCAGAGTTAGGCCCCCCTTTTAGAGAAAGTCTTGCAAAGCCGGTATTTCTTTCCATGTCTCCCCAAAATTTCACAACCTGTAGCACATTGCCGATGGCTGAGGTGCCAGAAGATGGGGCCGCTGGGAAGGTGGGAACGTTACTGGAGGAAGAAACATTAGTACATGGAGATGTTTTCCCATCCCAGTTGGCGTATTCCTTCCTCTCTAGGAACATCTCAGGGGCTCACCTTCTGTTGCCATCTCATCTTTTAAGTGAGTCTCAAAAAACTTCTGTAGTTGAACACTGCATCCTTTGAATATGTATTTTGACTCCTTATGCAAAAATATGAAAATACGCAGGATCTGGGAGACACAATGTCATCAGCTTCCGAGGGAGAAGAACCATTTACTGCCTGCTGTTTGGGATTTTGTTTGAAGCACATCACTCATTACTCAGTACTTCACAGTTTATATAAGCCTTTTTTAAAATACATTTCTCTTGAAGTAGAGTCAGTTTACAACGTTGCGTCCATTTCTGGTGCACATCACAATGGTTCAGTCATACGTGAACATACGTATGTTCATTTTCATATTCATAAAACCTTTTTAAAATTAGTTTTTATTTTCTGCTTACAACCTCTTGTAAAGAAATGTGGGGCAGACATCGCTACTCGCACTTGACAAGCAAGCACGTGGAGACGGTTGAAAACCATCTGTGTTTGTCCTAATCAGTGACCCTAATATCCCACATTGCTGTGCTCTGAGACGATCCAGGGTGATGAGTGGAGATCTGAGAGCAAAATAAACACAGAAAAGCAAATTCCCTTTCCTCATCTCTTTTAGAATCCCATGGTTAGACCCTCTGCTCAGGGAATAATTCAGAGGACAAATCTACTTCTGAACTCTTCCTCCAGTATTTATTCTGCACTGAGATCTCTTCAGCATGGAGTTGATACATCCAAGAATGTAAAGCTTGTCTCTCTGGTAGGTGGGGCGGGGGTGGGCTGTGAGCCCCCCTGCTCATTTCTCCCCTGCACTTTCTGACTCTCCTACATTCCTGCTCCTCTACCCACCCTAGAAACACAGTCGGAAATTCACTCTCTCATAAAGGAGTTTCCGTGTGTCCTTGGAAATGCCCAAAGTGAGGGTAAGTTGTAGTAAATCACGTCGTCTTTCTGAAATACAAAAAGAACGTGAGTTCGTCAGTCAGAACAAAAGTGTTTGCTTTGGAACCCACTGTGAAGGGGGAGGAAACATTAACGTTCAAAAATGATCTGCACGTTAGGAATTCACAACTGAGCTAAACAGAGCGCTGTCATCAGTGACTGCTTACTTTGTCGCTGAGAGTCACACTTTTTTTTTTTCGTCTAGTAACAGTATGAGAACAGGAGTGAACCATCAAACCAGAACCCTGAACATGGGATCCCGTCCTGTGGAGATGGCTGCGTGTCTTTATCCCTCATTATCGTCCTTAACCCTCTGACAATAGACAGTCTACTTGATTTTGTTTTAATCTAGTGTCAGATTTCATGTCTCTGTCACCTAGGTTCCTCAGCTTTGGTCCAAGCCGGTGGGGGAAGGATGGGATTGTCCTTCCGAGAGTTGGCCTTGTTTCTGAGACGCTGAGCAAACACAGCGCTGGAAGCCGGCATTGCTCTGGTCTCCTGGGTTCAAGGCAGACAGAGGAATCGTCCCTTTCAGACATGTTAAAGCCAGCAAAATGCTGCAGACGCATAAATGAAGGGTGCATCTCCTGTTGATGTCTTAGGTTGGATGGGGAGATCGATGAGGTCCAGTGTGTTTTGAAGCTGCCTTGTTGCAAGATCAGGTACCCTCATATTGCTCTGCCCTCTCCCCTCCCGTGCGTTCACAATAGACCCAGAGTTTTTATAGGGAGAGAATTCAGGGCGCAAAATCTCTTCCTTGGATCTCCCAGGCAACAGCAAGGATGCAAATATAAATACTGAGAGGTAGAGCGGGATAGGAGAAAGAATTTCATTAGGATTTTCACTTATATATGCTCTTCCATCTAAGTGTCCCCCCGTCCAGTAAAAGCGGAAGGGCCACTTCTCTTTTGGATTCTCCGTGTTGATGTGTTTTCATGGTGGTTCTATGGGACTAGCTGCTTTTTTGCAGCCTTACAGTGGCCTCCACATTGCTTTATTCTGCCTGGCGTCTGTTCTAACTCCAAATAAATCTCTACATAATTGGTGGGAGCCACTTTCTGTGGCACACATCTGACCTCGGGCGATGGTTCTCCTGTTTGAGAACCTCCAGTATTTCCCGTTTTCTAGAGGATGGCATTCGAATTTCCTGTGGTAGATACAGGGGCCTTCACCGTGAGCCTCAGTCTCCCTGGGGAACCTCACCAGTTCAGCTCCCTTTCCCATGAGGGCGTGCTCCCAACCCCTTCAAAAGACTCGCACAGCTGCCTTGTTCCTTCTCCTGGGATTAGCTCTTTCCTCCTGATCCGCTTGGAGAAACCCTATTTTACAGCGCAGCCCAAATATCACACTCCTGATATGTTTTCTACCAACCCCAGAAGAGTTCTCTTCTGCTTCTCTAAGCATCTTGCCGTGTCTGCCTTACATCTTTACATCCTATTCCATTGTATTCACGTGATTCGTGCAGCACAGGGGTTCTCCCCTGGAGATGACGGTGCTCCCTGGCGGATGGGTGACAATATCTGGACACTGCTGGTTGTCACTACTTGGGGGAGCTGGTGTCTGTTAGGTGGAGGCCAGCTTCCTCCAGTGCGTAGGACTGTGCCCCCACTCCAAAGCACCGGCACGCACAAAATGTCAATTTCGTACCACGATGGGGAGACCCTGCTTTATAGCGTGAGCCACGTCCTGGTCGTTTTGGGAGTCTTCCTCTCCCCTCTTCCTCCTCCCATCAAAGAGCCTGGTACCAAGCAGGTACTCAGGAACCGAAGAATGACATGAAAATGTGGCTTTCTCTCCAACATTCAATGTAAAATAGCCGTGTCCAGCATTGACCTTAGGATTACCCCCGTTATTTTGGGGCCTCAGAAGATTCATCAAGGCAGGCAACCTAAAACGTAGAACGTATGTTTCATACGTTGCAACAAGACAGCAGCATACTGAATGTGTGATAAACAACACGGGTGTTTATTAGAGTGTGATGTGTCATGGTCAGAACCGGAAAGTAGCCAACGCCTTATGACCGAGGAATGTTAACAACCACATGATGCAATACGGTCATCTTTAGGAGGCATAATGCGGAAGACTAGAAACGTCATGACCAAATGTTCGCACTCATAATCACGGGGAAAAGTGGCTAAAAACGCGACGTGGACTTCCACACAGACACGGATGCTCGCACGTACAGGGATACGTACTGGCACCCACAGACACGACAGCGAGGAGCCAGCTATGAGTTTATCTCGCTAGTAGGCATTTCTGCATCTGCTTTTAAAATTCCTCTTAGTAGTGATGCTTAAAATACGTACAATAGAGTGCAAACCTTTTAGTTGTCCATTTCAGTGAGCTTTGTCTCATGAAAACTCTGCATGACATCCACCCAGATGAAGAAATGATCTCGCCCGCGTTCCTTTCTTGCCCAAATCCCCGGGTAGCCCCTGTTGTAACTTCTCTCCTGTTGCTTAAGTCCGAAGTGTATGTTCTTTTACTTTTGATGTTATCACAGTTGCCTTTTTATATGTTCAAAGGTTCTGTAATGCCTGTGTGTCTTACAGAAATTCTGTAGTTACAATTATGCCATTAGAATGAGAAAAGAAAATGAGGGAAGGAAGGAGAGGTGAGGGAAGGAGGGAGGGAGGGAAGGAAGGAAGGAAGGATGGATGGATTGATTTTTTTTTTAACATTTTTTATTGATTTATAATCATTTTACAATGTTGTGTCAAATTCCAGTGTTCAGCACAATTTTTCAGTTATTCATGGACATATACACACTCATTGTCACATTTTTTTCTCTGTGAGTTACATAACATTTTGTGTATATTTCCCTGTGCTATACAGTGTAGTCTATTCTACAATTTTGAAATCCCAGTCTATCCCTTCCCACGATGGATTGATTCTTAAATCCTCCACTCTATTCGATTCTGTGTCTTAGCTATCTCCTTTGAAGGATCTTTGGGCGTATAAACTATTTTGATTCCTTTTGAAGAATAACTTGGAACAAACTCACAGCGGCATCATATCCTACAAGAGAATTCTTGTACACCTATTCCCTGCAAAAAATGAGGTCCTGCTAGTGCCTGACACAACGTCTATTTCTTGGCTCTGCCACAGCAGGCGAGAGCATTAAATGTTTTCCTCCTTTGTTGGCTTATTTACTGAGAAAATCTTTGTGACCAGCTCCCTGCTCTGTCCCCTTAAATTCTTCAGGGTCACCAAAACACTAGTAAATACCAACAGTTTGTGATCTCGTGAGCACACACAGGGCAGTCTTTCTCAGTTATGGCTGGAGGTAGGGTCCAAAATGGAAGCGGTTTGGGAAGAGGCTATATTTTTCCTTACGTGGAAGTGTGAACTGTCAAGACAGCTATTAACAGAAAAGGTGGGCGTGGCTGAGGTTTAAGCACTTGCCTGATGTATTGGTGTGATTTTGAACAGCCTGCGTTTAAGTGGATATCCCAAATTCAGTCATTTCCATTAAATTAAAACGTGGTCCTGCTAAGTTAAGTTAAATTATGCGTGATCTTGCAAACATACCCCACTGGGTTCCTTTCAGTCAGCACCCAGATGACCCTCTGGCTGGAGCATGTGTGTGGATTTCCGTTTCCCGAGACTCTCCCGTTCAGCGGTGTCTGCCTGCTGTGCAAACCCAAGTCGTGGATGTCAGTCTCCAGGGGGCGGATCCTGGGTTTACATCTAGCTTCCTGGGTCTGGATGGACAGGAGCAGTGAGCAGAGGAAGGCAGGGTCTGGGGCTCCATCAAGTGAGAATTATTTCAGATGTTGAAACACTGCTTTTTAGATTCCTGGAGATGCAAACCAAATGGTCACGTGACCCAAGCGCGTCAGCTCTTTGGTCACGTTCTCGTCTTTCTGATTAAGGAGGAGAGCAGTGCCAGGGCAGACTCGTTGTGTCAGCATTTTCTTTAGATGCTCCTTTTCGTTGTATTTCATGTTTTCTCCCCCACAGGGCTTCTGTAGGACGTCATTAGAATTAATTTCTCTGCGAATGCTGTCAGTGAACGTCAGGCATGCCCCCAGATCCCGCTTTACTTACGTAGTTGCACGCTGCTGCTTTGGGTGCGTGCAGAGCACGGGTTCCCTGGGAATTCCCTGGGCAGCCTCTGCCCAATGACGGACGGTGCATAAATAGAAATAGCTCAGCTCCCCTGACCCTGCTGCGGGCACCTCCCGTCTTCATTGTTCTTCTGTAGGATTGAGTCCGAACAGAAGTATCACTGCTTCATCGCAAGGGCTTCTTCTGGGGAACCCAGGCTGCAGGAGCCTCCCAGTTGACCTTTTGTCTGTTAACTAGAAGAAATGGAGAACTTTCATTGCCAGTTATCCCACAGGAGAGATTAAAAATGCTGACATTTTAAAAACTCAGTGCTGCAAATGCAAGAATTTTTATGAACCGGATACTTCTTAGAAGTAAGTCTTTTGTTCTTCTTCCTTGGTGTGACATAGTGCAGTCATTTGAATAAGGATAGCACTTGTATATTGTAAGGCTGCTTTTGGTGGGGGCCTGATAATGCACAGTCAGGGAACTAGTCTTAAAAGTACTCCTTACTGATGACGGTTGATCTGGAGAGCAGACAAGGGAAGACTCGTTGGTGAGTGGCATGGGAGGTGGTGGAGGCACTGGAGATTAGGGAGGACTGAGGGTGTAGTCTGAGGGTTCTTTGGGAGGCACCACGGCGAGACTCCTTCGCTCGGAGACTCCAGCACTTAGCCTTATATCTGGCATATGCTAGTTCATGGAGCCTCAGCCCTAAATCAGACTGAGTGGAACCGAACACTGAAATGGGCGTGGTTTATCCGTGGACTTGTGACATACCCGGCAGACAGAAGACGGATATTCTACATCAGAGACAAATTCTTACATGCTGAAGATGGCGGTGGCAGGGGGGTGACATATGGACCTGAGCTCTTTACTCACGGTAGCCACTAGCCACATGTGGCTATTTGCATTTAAATTAACTAAAAATAAGTTAAACTTATAAGCAAGTTCTGTGATTGCACTGGCCGTCTTTCACCTGCTCAGCAGCCACATGCCGTCAGTAGCTGGATCTAGAATATCTCCTCATGTCAGAATGCCTTCTGGGACAGAGCTGATGTGGTGTTGCAGCGTTTAAAATCCTGGGGGTCCTTCTCTGTTCTGAGTGGCTTCCAAGCCAAGGATCCATAAATTCGATTGCTTCTTGGCTCTCTTTTTAAATGCTTAATTTATTTATTTTTTTAAACGTGGAATAGTTCAACAATGCAGAAAATTCCTTTAAAGCTGTAGGATCTCCTTCTATGTCTTTGGCTGTCCCACACCCTGGCCCCCAGCAGAATGCAGAATGGAGTTGCCCCGGAAACCTTTTTTTCCTTCATAAAGCACTGTGTTTTTAAAGGTTTTCCTATTTGACACTAGGGGAAAATCATGGAATGGTAATTTTAAAAAATAACAAACATAAATGCGTTAGAAAAGTTTGCTAAATCTCAGCTTCATTCATCTTCAGTGAAAAACCTGCCTCTTCGCCCTGCTGTATTTCCCTCCACAGTGTTGATCGCGCTCTAATGCACCGTGCAACCTGCTTATTTATCATGTTCTGTGACCTCCTTCCCTGACCAGAACCCAGCTCCACGAGGGTAAGGGTTTTGTCCTTTTTGGTCACCGCTGTTTAGTCAACAAGCAGGAAAGCCTCTGGCACGTGGACGGACTGGATGAATATTTACTGAGTGGAGGAATCGAATCCCACTGGCGTTCCCTGGTGGCTGTTTGGCTTTCCTTACACATTTTGATTGGCTGGGGAGCTCTCCTTTTACCCTCTGTCATTCCACATTCACCACTTATTTCTGAGGGTGGACGGCATTATCTGCTCTCCAGTCTTGGGCAATAGCTAGTCAATATTAAGTGGGAGGAGGGAGGTGTGTGTGTGTGTGTGTGTGTGTGTGTGTGTGTGTACCAGGGGGTCAGGAGAGCTGGAGAAAACCACTGATAGCTAGTCAATATGAAGTGGGAGGAGAGAGGTGTGTGTGTGTGTGTGTACCAGGGGGTCAGGAGAGCTGGAGAAAACCACTGATAGCTAGTCAATATGAAGTGGGAGGAGAGAGGGGTGTGTGTGTGTGTGTGTACCGGGGGGTCAGGAGAGCTGGAGAAAACCACTGATAGCTAGTCAGTATGAAGTGGGAGGAGAGAGGTGTGTGTGTGTGTGCGTGCGTGTGTGTGTGTGTGTACCGGGGGGTCAGGAGAGCTGGAGAAAACCACTGAATGCACGATACGTTGCGTGAGGGAGGGGTCCTGCAGATACGTGAGTTTTAAGAAGCATATTCAATAAAGTAGATAATTTAGGCTGAAAGGCACTTACGTTTTCATAATGCAAATCACTAGAAGCAAGAAGTAAAACTGGGCAAAAATCTTGCCTGAGTGAAATTCATAGAAGTCGGAGCATTTCTCCTGAATAAGGCACTTTGTCGGTATCTTCTCGCCGACTGAAGTGTGCCTGGTAAGAGCTTTCCATGAGGATCAAAGGGAGTTGGAAAAAAGCAGTAACACTGGGGACATCGAACGTGGGTGCTGGTAGTGATTAAGGTTTTCCGGCCGATTGAGAGATTGAAATTCAGTGTTCTTTGCAGGACATTATGGGATATTTTAATCCCATGAGAGTTATTTAAGAGAAATTATGTCATCAGAAAATATACTATGTTCTCTATGCAGTGTCAGACCTCAGCTACGGGCACGCTTATCTGTAAGAGGCTAGTCCTGAATTCTTCTAAGGCTATTTATTTGCTTCTGTTAGAATGATTTGTCTTTTATGAGCAGACTTGTAGTAGCAGATTTCTGTGACTTGAGAAAAGCTTTTGGGAGAAACTCTTAGAATGGACTTTTTTTTTTTAATTGGAGCATAGCTGATTTACAGTATTGTGTTAGTTTCAGGTGTACAGCAAAGTGATTCAGTTATACATACATATATCTCTATTCTTTAATCGTCTGTTTTTGTTTGTTTTAATGGAGGTACTGGGGATTGAACTGAGGACCTCGTGCATGCTCAGCATGCACTCTACCACTGAGCTACACCCCCCACCTCCCATATATCTCTATTTTTTTCAGTCTCTTCCATTATAGTTTATTATAAGATACTGAGTATAGTTCCCTGTGCTGTACAGTAAATCCTCGTTGCTTATCTATTTTATATATAGTAGTTTGTATCTGTTAATCCCAAAGTCCTAATTTTTCACTCCTCCATTTTCCTTTCCCTTTTGGTAACCTTGTAAGTTTGTCTTCTATGTCTGTGAGCCTGTTTCTGTTTGGTACATAGATTCATTTGCATTATTTTTTAGATTCCACATATGAGTCTTATCATACATTTGTCTTTCTCTTTCTGACTTACTTCACTTAGCATGATAATCTCCAGGTCCATCCATGTTGCTGCAAAGGCAATGTCCTGTGACCTGGGGAAGGACATCATTTTCCATTGTGGCCGCACATTCTGTTACTTCAGTTTCAGACTGGGCAGATCTGTAGGAGAAGGTCTGCCTGCCATGGAGATGCAATCAGAACAGAATGCCAGCCCTTAAACAGAGTCTGCCCTGGGGTCTCATGGTCTCACATGGACATTTCTGAATACCAGGTAGCTATGTTTTTGAACTTCGGAGATAGGCAAGCGCTGTTCTTCTGAGTCCTAGGGATACAGGAGAGAGAAGGCACAGTGCCCTCCGGGGTATGAAAGGGAAGGATACGTGGTGAGCAAGCAAGTAAATCCAGCCTCGTGCTGGGCTCCGTGCCCCGTCAAGGCAGGCTCTCCCTGGGGACGGTCTCAGTTAAAAACGGCAGAGTGGAGTGGACCATCACCGCGTCTAGTAGAAGTGACTCCCACCAGCCTCCAGGGATGCTTGACTATTGCTCTGAACATTCTCCGTTTGAGGCTTCTCCCAGCAGCTCCGGCCCTGCTCTGGGCTCTGGGTGGCTGCACAAACAGATCCCTTTGTGCTTTGCTTTGTCGGTTAGGCTATTGGCGGGGCATCCAAACGAGGTGAAGGAATGAGCTCAGGCTGTGAACCAACGTGCTCTTTCCCTATGAGACCACACCAGCTGGTGCGGGGGGCTCCCTGTTTCCGGATTCTGGCACCTGCTCCCTCAGACCCAGGATGGGGATGGCTTCAGCTTTGCCTAAACTCACGGTGCTTCCCCACGGCCCCATGCATTCCCTTACCTGTCAGAAGCTGGTGTTCTGCACAGTCGTGAGTAGTTCTTCACTGCGTCTCAATGACTTGTCTCGGAGGATGCCGTCTTCTGCTGGGTGCAGTCTCAAATTTATAAATAACGTGCACGGAGTAGAAAATTCTCATATAACGTTCTGTTACCCATTGCACTGTTCCCCTCACCTTTGCACATATATGCCCTCCTGCCCTCTTTTATCCTCTCCTTCCTTCCTTCCTTCGCTCTGTGTTTTTAGAATAAAGCAGCCAAAAGGTGACACTAGAGAATGCAGAGTATTTCGGTTCCTTCAATATACAAATGGCATTTCCACATGTAAAAAAGATTTATCAGAGACACTGTTCTCTCAGTAAGCCATTTTTATTTCAACCCCCTCAAGTACATGATAATCAAATTATTCCAGTCATTTGCACATTGAAAAAAGAAAGAAGGTATAGGTTTAATCTGTCTAGGCTGAAAAATGTTTTCCTTTGTTTCAACTCAAATACTTAGTGGGGGGAATAAGGAAGCCTGCAGTCCAGTGATTAAATAAATGGGAAAACAGCAGGAATGCAACTTCTCCCCCAACTGCTCCGTGAAATAGTGTATTTTAAGTCTTGTTTCCCACCGACTTGTGAATTGTGTATTAGTCCTGCTTAAACTCACTGCATCAAGCTTAAATTAAAAATAGTTCCAATTCTCCAGCTCTTGATGGAATGTGAACTTAAAACCCGACTTCTGCTCACTTTTACTAACAGAAACTTTCGTGCCGCTGTAGGCATTTTAATTTGCAGCCGTATATTAAGTGAACCTCCTGTATACCCCTCCTGGACCACATCCCTCTCCTGTCCTCCCCCAGAGATGTGCCCTGTCTAGACCAGTTGTTTGCCACCCTTACTCACGTCTTCATTCTTTTACAAGAGACGTGCATTCTGAACTGATTTTTGTTTCACGTATTTAAAATGTTTATGAGCAGAGAGGTGTACCATGTAGTTTTCTGCAGCTCAGGCATGGAATTTTGTCCTTAAGGCAGTGGGGTGTCCCTGTCGAGATTTCAGCAGGCAAAGCGATTTATCAGGCTGCGTTTCCTGAGGACGCCATGAAATACGTTGGCCTAGTGTGAAGATGAGATGATGGAGATGAGCAGACGTTGAGGAATCTCCTCAAAGGCATGCTTTAAGAGACTGAGACTGGGAAGGGAACCAAGCTCCAAGGCTTTTGCGGGGTCTCGAGGGGAAGGGCAGGCTTGAGGAGAAAAGCAGAGAGGAAGAGCTGTCTGAGGCTCAGCATCCTGGATGTCTTCATTCACCGCTGCTTGGGCCTGGCTTAGAGCCAGGGAGCCCCATTCCTCTGCATGTGTCTGAGTTACTCAGCGAGAGTCTGCCCTGGGCGGGCGAGGGCTGGTGGAAGGGACCCTGTGCATCCTTGAAGCCACGTACATCAGGAACAGGTCCTGGAATCGGGAGTTTTTGTCCTTCCATCTAGGCCGTCCTGATGCTGGAGCCAGTCTGTGTTGGAGTACCTGCCAGATGAGGCATTCTGCTCCCTTTGCTGTTGGGAAGCCCACTGTCTGTGGCTTGCATCCTCTCCGGGGTTGGGCTGTCCGCTGTGAAGGGGCTGGTGTTTTTGCCACGAGGTTTCCTAGCTCAGAGTTCATGGTGGCCGGCACTCGGCATGGTCAGCCCGATGTACTTCCCCCTGCAGCGCTTCCTTGGTTAGGAGCCCCTGCTCAGAAATTCCAAAAGAATGTTGATGGTGTTGCAGTCGTGACACCACCACCACCAAAAAAGATCCCTCTGACAAGTATGAGGATGGAAGAATCGTTGAAAATGCATGTGCTTACATAAACCGGAGTACATCCTGACAGTGAAACACAGAGCGCTGGCAAAAAGAATGACAGAGTGCTTTCTTTGTGCGCTGATACATAAGAGCTCCAGAAAGCTGTGAAGTAAAAAAAAGTGAGGAACAGGAAAGTTTATATAGCATGCTACTTTTTGTGTAAGAATGCGGAGTAATAATACATATCTATACTTAAATAGAGAAACGTTAGGAGGGTACGGAAGGGGTGGCCAGGAGTGGAGGACACAGCTAAGTAGGCACAAGACTATGATGTATGTGTTTTAGTATAAGTTTTGTTTCGAACCATATACGTTCTTACCTGTTAGAATACATTTCAACAAATAAGATCGACTCGATTTTGTTTTTAAGATCTACTTGAGCTGCTGTGTAATTGATATTAATTTCCTGTGGTTGATAATTATGCTGTGGTTATGTAAAATGTTACCATTAGGGAGTGTAGGGTGAGAGCAATAAGGAAACTATTATTTTTGCAACTTTTCAGTAAGCCTAACATTAGTTCAAAATAAAAACCTTTTTTTTTTTTTTAAGAGATGATACACAAGCAGCTGGTAAGCACATGAAAATGTGTTCAGCACCACTGGTCCTGTGAGAAACGCAAATTAAAAGCACAGTGAGACACTATTTATATACCAAATAGAATGGCTAAAATTATAAAAAAAAAAAAAAAGACGACAATTTTATGGGAGAAACCAACTCTTATGTCCAACAACATTGGCATAAGGTTGGTCAGGTTCTTCTCAAATGAAATATGCGTCTATCTTTTGACCCAGAAAGCCTCTTCTTAGGTGTTTATCCGTGAAAGATGATGGTGCCACGCCGGCTTTAGCTGCAGTTGCCCCAGAGTGGAAACAAGCCAGATGTGCAACAGAGAATGGGCGAACAAGGCGTGTGCCTCCTTGTGCATCCGTGCTCTGCAGTCCCGCTCGGCTGTCCACAGGAACAGACTGTTGTCCCGACAGCAGGGGTGAAGCCCAGACTTACTAACGAGTAAAGGAAACTTGATGCTAAAGAATTCCTGCCGCATTTCCATGAGCTGCTAGAGCAGGCAAAAGTAATCTAAGGGGAAAAGAAATACCAGAACAGTGGGTGTCTCCAGTTGGAGGACTGACTGGGGAGAGACGAGAGCTTTCTGAAGAGGTGCAGACGTTCTATCTGGGGTTGGTGCTCTGGATTTTGGAGGTGTGTCTGTTGCTCAAAATGGTGCACTTAATTTTTGTGTATTTCAACGTATGCACATTTTATCTCAGAGAAAGGACTGCAAAAATGGTAACTACTTGGGAGTTGGGGATGGACAGAAATACAGATAACAGACAGCAAAATACTGATAATGGTTCAAGGGGGGAGATAGATTGTTGGGGTTCACCACATTGTTCTCTTTACTTTTTTATGCATTCTGTATTTTCTACGGTGAAAGTTAAAAATAATTTAAAAAAGGAAAAGAAACACAAGTTTTTCTTTGAAGGGAAGCAGTAGTTTGGACCAGTAACTGGAGTTTTTGGGTTTTTTTCCCCCGTCTTAATAAGATGGGAGTTTTATGATGTGTTTTATGCTGACAGGAGTAATAGCGTTCTGGGGGCTGAGGAGAGCATTTGGCAACACAAGATGTCCCCTGATGACGCTGAAAATTAAAAGAACATCTCAAAATGTGCAGCAAAAAGATCATAATAACAGAACGTCAAGAGCATTGAATCGCACGCTCATGGAAAATGCTAAGGACATCTAAAACGCATTTCGGAGGTAGCTCTCGGGTAGGAAGACCCAGTAGATCCAAGCCCATTGCCGAGAGCAGATGGTGTGTCAACGGATGTAAAGGGAGACGGGGACCACTTGAAATACTGGCTTTCCTTTGCCTTTCCTACACAAGAAAATGGTATTCAAGCTTTAAAGGTTAAAGCAAACAGAGTTGGGAGGGATGTAAGCCTTTGATAAGTGAGGGAACAGCTTTATAAAACAAATTCAAACTCAGGGACAAAGGCCATTAGCTAGTTTAGTCCTTGAGTAATCATGGTTCACAGGAGAATGTGGAAAAGTAGGAGATGGGTAAATGTTGACCCAGTTTTTTTCTCTCTCTTTTGAGGTGAGAATGGCATTCTGGAAATTGCAGACTGGTAAGGCAGACAGTAACCCTTACTGCTCTGGAAGAGGCTCTCTAACAGATGTCTTGAGAGCCCATGATAAACGAAACCGTGATTTCTTAAGCTCCCTGGGTTGATTTGCCCAGAGCCAGACCCTGCGCTGGTAGGTTTAGGAAAACCTGTGGGTATAACTTGTCTAGTCTCGTCAACGTGAGACTTGACGATTTCCCTCTTGCTCTTCTGGAGGAGAAGACGCGTGTGTCAGTGAATGGGGGTGAAACCGGAGAGCTCTGCCCCTGTCTGTCTACAGGCGTTTGAAGCGTGCTGGTGACTTCACCGCCCACTGCAAGGCTGCGTGTCTGCTTCTCACGTGGAAGACAAGATCCTGAGGCTAGTGTGTGCAAAAGACGTGTTTCCGTCTGCGTCCGTGCCTGCGTCCGCATACCCATCCATACCTCTGAGGGGCCGTCTACCTGCCAACGTAACGTAACACTAACCCACCGTCTTCCTTCCTTACTCATTAAACATGAACCATTTGCTGTGCTCAGGGAGTGGCGTGGCCCCATTATTTGCATGCTCTGTTTAAGGCTATTGGAAACACTTTCTACTCTGGCTCTTGCAAATAATCTAAGATTGTATCAGCGACACCTTCCAGTCTTATTAAAAGGAGAACAAAACTTAGCACGTGCTTGGCGATTCATCATCTTGCAAAGTATCTGGGAGGTTTGAACTTCAGTTATTTGCAGGGAGGGGCAGAGGAGGAAGAGGGGGCTGGAGACGGGACAGAATTAACAGGGGCAACTTGGGGTTGCTACTAGGATTAGAATTTAAATGATAGCTTGTGCTTTGCCTTCTTGGCTGTCCCCAAAGTGAAATTCTAAATCATTATTAGATACTTGTAGATATTTGTCTTCAGAGCCACCTGTCTTTTAATAAAAGTATTTGTGATGGGTTTTAAAAACATTGGTTAATGGAGGTGCTATTCTAAAGGGCTATTGTACTGTATGGAGGAAAGAGAAGCAGTGAAATGGAATCCTCTGTTCGCATAGTGTCACGCTTCAGATTCGCACTGCTGTGTGCACATGGCCCCTTAACTCATGATCACCCATCAGTCAGAAAACAGGAGATTCCTGACGGCACGTCCAACCCTCGGCACCGTTAGTGAGCGTTCCCGACGGCTCTGCAGATGTGAGATCAGAGCAGGTTGCTGAGGAAATACTGACATACCCGTAGCCTTCTCGTAGTTTTTTTCATTAACATTGTGCTCCAGTTTTAAGAACCGTCTCTCTTTCGTCATTAAACATTTAGTGAGGAAAATCAATTCTGGTTGTAAGACATCTTCCCACTTCCTG
Source organism: Camelus bactrianus (assembly GCF_048773025.1). Lineage (NCBI taxonomy): Eukaryota > Metazoa > Chordata > Mammalia > Artiodactyla > Camelidae > Camelus > Camelus bactrianus. The sequence continues at coordinate 4,534,981 of NC_133575.1, forward strand.
CTCAGCTCCCTTCTGACTTGCACTGATTAGTTTTGGGGGTGTGGTGGTACTGGCAGCCTTAAAAAAGAGACGATAACTTAGCACATAATTAGACGGCGTTCTCTAAAGTTCTCCTTGCTTGTGGCAACTGTCATCTGTTGGGGAGAAGGGATGGTGTCTTGAACTGGTTTGGTAATCTCAGTCTGAAATATACTTATGACTGAGCTGACTCCACTGGACAGTTGATGCTAACTACCTCAGTCGTTGATGTGCTGGGGGAGAGAGCGTGAGACTAGGGTCAGAAAGTCCGGGCATTCACCAGTTCTGGGACCCTGAGGAGGTCACCGTCTTCTGCCAGCTTCTGGTTTCTTCCTCTTCGGAGGTGGGAGAATGATGATCACTGTGCAGGACTGGAGCAAGGCCTGGCCGAGGTGAGGCCTGGGCCAGCTCCGCGGAACGTATACAGAGGGACTTCTTAGCCTCCCTTCATGTTTCATTGTCTCCTTTCCTTCCCGTGTCCTTTACTTTTCAAATACCTTGCGGGACAGTTACATCCTTAAGACATTTAGTCCATCGCTTTTGGTCCTTGGTAGTTGGTTATATTTGGTCCTGTACAAAACGTCCATGGAGATAATTGGTCCACAGCAAAAGATCTTTGATGTTTGGTTCTGTCTAGAACTGTTTGGCATGGACCAAAGCTCCAAAGATGCTCATGGGTGTTTTGGACAGGACCAAATATCAAGGATGTTTCGGCGTGGACCAAATGTCTTATGGACTGAATGTCTTAATGGATGTTTGGGACAGGACCAAATGCCTGCTAACGTCTAAGTAAGTTTCTTTTCTCTTGCTGCTCTGAGGACAAAAATTTTCTTAGTTTGCTTTCTAGGCAGTCTTTCAGAATTCAAATCCTGACTGCATAATTGGAAAATGTATGCTCCTTTTGACCTAGCATGTGTAATTCGGTGTTCTTAAGTATCAGAAAAGCAAGTTAAAGCCAGATACTTCAAAGACATGGAACTCAACAGTTTGATTCTGATTTGCTGAGTCGGGTTCAGGTGGAAAGTCCCAGGAAGCAGAAATAATGAGGAGAGTTAGGATAGTAGAAAAATTAAAATAAAGAATGAATACCGAAATGTAAATGTAGGGAAGTTAACAGAGAAGACGTGTTTTTTAAATGGCAGAATCAGTATTAGAAGTAACATCGCCACAGACTTCTTGCCTAAGATCTCTGGGCGTCCTGCAATCAAATTCTTACAAAATTTCACTTTCACACCTTTATTAGCAGATTTATTACCTGAATAAAGTATAAATTGAAATTTTTCTTAACCGTAAGCAGAGGATGAAATACTTTCGAAAAATGAGATAGGCTTATTTGTTTCGTGGCTTTAACCAATAACAGAAATAATGATTTCTGGGCGTTGGTGTTTACTTCTGACACACTCTAGCAGGCTTGAGACCATGAGTGACTTTATGTGTATTAAGCTAGGAAACTGCCATGGCCTCCCGTCAAGCCTGTTGGAGTTGCTGATTAGAATTGCTGAATTTCCTTTTTTTTCCTTTATTGAAGTACAGTTGATTTACAGTGTTGTGTTAGTTTCTGGTGTACAGCATACTGATTCAGTTTTATATATATACAAAGTATATATATACATGTACAGTATATATATAGTATATATATATATACTTTTTAATATTCTTTTCCATTACAGTTTATTATAAGATATTGAAGATAGTTCCCTGTTTTGTACAGCAGGTCGTTTTTGTTTCTGTGTTTTATATATAGTGGTGTGTATCTGCTAATCCAAAACTCCTCATTTATCCTTCCCCTTTGGTGACTATAAGTTTATGTTCTGTCTTTGAGTCTATTTCTGGTTTGTAAATAAGTTCTTTTGTCTCTCTCTCTTTTTTTTTTTTTTTAGATTCCACCTATAAGTGATAACATATGATTTTTGTCTTTTTCTGTCTGACTTAAAACTTCATTTAGTATGATCATCTCTAGGTCCATCCATGTTGCTGCAAATGGCATTATTGCATTTTCTTTTATGGCTGAGTAGTATTCCACTGTATAAATACACCACATCTTTTTTATCTGGTCTTCTGTTGATGGACATTTAGGTTGTTTCCATGTCTTGGCTATTGTAAATACTGCTGCTATGAACATTGGGGTATATGTATCTTTTTAAATTGAGTTTTCTCTGGATATATGCCCAGGAGTGGGATTGCTGGATCATAGGGTAAGTCTATTTTTAGTTTTTTAAGGAATCTCCTTACTGTTTTCCATAATGGCTGCACCAAATTACATTCCATCGGCGGTGCAGGAGGGTTCCCTTTTCTCCACATCCTCTGTAGCATTTACCATTTGTGGACTTTTTGTTGATGGCCATTCTGACCAGTGTGAGGTGATATCTGATTGTAGTTTTGAATTGCATTTCTCTGATAATTAGCAATATTGAGCATTTTTTCATGTGACTATTGGCCATCTGTCTGTCTTCACGGGAGAAATGTCTGTTTAGGTCTTCTGCCCATTTTTTGATTGGGTTGTTTGTATTTTGTCTTGAGTTGTATGATCTGAATTTCTAAGTTTAGAGAAAATCTGTTGCATAACCTTTGTACCCTTGGATACTGAACTGTGAATCATTAGACAGTGTTCCTGTGATAGTTAGTAGTATATATTGACTTGAGGGGAGCACGAGGTGCCTAGATATTTGATCAAACGTTATTCTGGGTGTTTCTGTGAGGGTGTCCTGGATGAGATGAACATTTAAATTGGTGTACTGAATAAAGCAAGGTGCCCTCCTTGTTGTGGTGGGCCTCGTCCAGTCAGTTGAAGGCCTGAGTAGAACAAAAGCCTGACCTTCCCCGGAGTAAGAGGATTTCGTGCTTGACAGTGTTCAGACTGGTACATCAACTCTTCTTGGTTCTACAGCAGCTTCTGTCTTTGCATCTGAGCTGCAAAATCAGCTCTGCAGATTTTGGATTTCCAGTCTGCATAATCATCAGGCAATTGCATACTTATATGTCTCTAGAGAACCCTATTTAGTCTCTGGAACCACCCTGTCAACTTACACAGACATCATAAAAATGGGCTGAAGCCATTCCCGAAAGCCCTCAGATCACTGGTCGGGACAGCAGCATTCCATTGGGTTAAGACCTCGTTTGGAATGAAGTGGCAAAATTCAGACTTCCTGCCTATGAACAAAGATTATGTCATTGCTTATCTTCCCTTTGTGCTCATATCCTTTCATTTAAATCAACAAACTGAAGCTCATACACAACAGCCATGATAGACAGGTTCTGATCAGAAAAGGTTCTTGCATAATCACATTGAGTTGTGTGAAGAAAAATAATTCTCTGGGACACTTGGAGAGAGAGTCTGACCTGGAAATGTATGGGAATCACGGTTAGAAACATACCATTATTTGAGAAGCTGCTGAGTTCTGAAGTTACACTTTCATAATGGGAACAAAACAGAGCCTTTCTGTTTATTTTTGTGTTCAGTCAGAGCCCCATCAGTGCCAAGCAAGGCACAGATGGACAGACTCCAGGAGACGTATCAGAGCTTCTGTATCCGGGGTCGGAGAACTTCTTCTCCAAAGAGCCAGTGAACGTTAGGCTTTGCTGGCCAGCATTTGTCCCAGAGAATTGAGCTCTACCATTTGAGTGGGAAAGTTACCACAGACATTTCATGCACAGTGACGTGGCTGTGCTTCAATAACTCTGTATTTATGGACCCTCAGATTTGAATTTTGTATGTTTCACATGTGACAAGATCATCATTTGCTTTTGGGGGAAAACTATGTAACAATGTAAGGACCATCCCTAGTGTGTAGACTGCACGTAACCTGGGTTTGGCCCATGGGGTGCCGTTTGCCAAGCCCTGTTCTATAGAATCAGCTTCAGTAGAGCTTTCAATGTGCCGTGTGCACCAAGGGAAGGAAAAATGCCTTTGCACCCCTAGACCAAATACTACAGAAAGCACTTAATTAAACGAACATCCCTACTAACCTTTACCCACTTCTGCATTTATCTAATTAATGTGGCATAACAGTAACTAAAAAACAGTGGAAGGAGCCTTATTGTATGTGTATATGTATTAATATCTATGTATATTTATATGAGTATCAGTATTTCAGTCTTCCTCCTCTCTGAAAGGCGCCAATCAAAGTTAGTTATTCTACAAAATACTGTAGTTTTAGCCAGACCTCGTCGTGAGAAATGTTACAAAGATGATCTTGGAAGTTTCTCAGGGGATTTTCCCCCTGGTCTCAGGTGGGTCCCTGAATTGATGTGGGCGTCTGTCTCTTCATCACGAGAAGGGGACATTGGTCTAGTTCACCTGGAGGCAAACTTCTTCCTAAAAGGCCAGACAGCAGATACTTCATGGACCGTACCATTTCTGTTGGAACTATACCCGTCTGCTGGGATGGCACTTAAAAAGGCTGTCACAGGAGGGACAATATGTCAGCAAAAGGTAGAGGCTGGGTCCCAGTATAATGCGTATTTACACACATAGGCAGGGGCCCAGATTTGGGCCACAGTTTTGTGATCTCTAGTCTAGTTGGTCTTAAAATACTTTCGCGGACCTGGAAATCAGATGACTGTTACTTCACTGAAGCGGACCACCGGGTGAGGGTTGGCCATGCTTTCTTCCTTTAACTTTTCAAGAAGTCAGTCTTATCTTCATTTTACAAATAGAAAAACTGATATGTAAGGAGTGCTAGTTGCATGTGGTAACTATATTTTTCCTTAACTAAATTCTTCCATAAGAGAAATCATGAGCTCAAAAAAATCACTATGTTTTCATAAAGAGCAGTGACTCACTTGGAGGTAAGTTACGGAGAAGCAATACCTACAATTATACCATTTCTTATTTGTTGGTTACAGAGAATTTATGCGTGTTACACATTGTCAGCAACAAACTTCATTTGCAGCGTTTTCTGTCTCCATCTCCAAGGTAAGTGAAGTGTTAAATTTCAATTAAGCAAACTAGCGTATACCTCTGGTGGAACTCTCATTTCTTATTTAATTATTTCTTACATGTACTATTCAAGGGGAAGCAGCTTAGAAGTATATAAACTCAGCATACCTTAAGCAAAATATCTAATCATGAAAATCTCTGGAAATGTGTTTGAAGTCTCCCCAGCAGGGGCTTGAGTTCCTTGGAAGGGCAAAGGGCCATTCCTGAGCTCATTCACCTTCACTTACGGATTCTGAGTACTGTCTCCACACAGTGACTGACTTCATGGGAAGGCTTGGAGCCTCTGTGAACACACATGTGGGTTTGGTGTAAATGGTTTGCTGGATGGAATGGTGTCTGAATGACTTCCATGGGTCATGTATTCCAAGGGAATGCCCTGTGAGGGAGGGGGGATGCGCTTGTGAAAAACACACGGCAAAATGGCTCCCAGAACCTGCTGAATTAACAAAAATTAAGCCAGTGAAGAAGGAAACTTTTCCATAAATGAGCCCCAGTGGCTGACAACGGTAATTCTGTACCCACTTGGCACACTGCGATGCAGAATACTTCATGGATGCCTTTTCTTTATGAAACAGCTCAGTGAGAATGTCTTCAGGTGTTTTAGGCTGAGGGTTTTGGGAAATCTTTTCTCGATTTAGCTTCTCAAGAAAATGGAGCTCGTTAAGAGTTGCAGCAAACCAGTTAGCAACCTCTATGTGAAGCTGACTCTTCATGTCAAGTTTTCATCCAAAATGCGGCACGTCTTGGTGGACGATAGACTAAATGCTGACATTTGAAATTCCTGATTTGGGATTACTTTTTCTAATGATCCATTGAAATGTTTAATTTAAAATCTTATAAAATCAATGAGCGGTTTGAGTTACATTTTAATGATCTCCGATTTCTAGTGTATAACCAAGTGGCCTGAAGGCATAATTAACTTATGTTAAATAGTCGGTTACTTGCTTTAATTTCGGTCTCCTCCACTAGATAAACGTTCATTGAAGGCTGAGACTTTGTTGCCCCAGCATATGTGGTAGGTTCTCAATAAATATTTGTGGAATGAATGTAAAAATGGATGAATGTTACATATGAATATTACATTAAGCTTTCTCTTACCTTTGTAAAATAATCAGTAAATATTTATTTTAAAGATTTCAATGGAAACACCTTGAGTTCATTTCTTTCATTCTACAGTGCTAATCAGAGGGACTGTATTACCTGAACAAGTCTAAGGTCCTTTTAGCTACACTAACATGTGCATATATAAGTCAAGTGCATATCAGCTCAGTGTTCCCGTGTTTGGTTCAGGGTCTGTAAGCATGCCAAAGGCACTTAAAACACCAGGGTTCTTTTGTATGGGACTTCGTGAGACCCGAGGTTTGTTTTGGGAGCTCTATGTCTCCTGGTGTTTTTTTGTTTTGTTTGTTTGTTTTTTAACACCAAGAGGATGGGCTCCCTGAGATCATTCAGGGAGAGTATGTAGAGCAAAAACAAAAGAGGAGCAACTGCAGAAAGTGTGTATCTACCTTAAACACCGAAACATGCATATAAACAAATATCTGTCGAGGTCCCAAACATCTGGGAATAAAATGAGAGAAAAGTGGGGCAGGCTTAGTAAGGCTGAAGGGTGGTATGATCTGGAGCATTGGATGGAAATTGTAACCAGGTCCTAAGTCCAGTGAAAAGCAACGTAAGCCTTGAACATTGTTTTTTTGTCATTTTAACTAATATGAGAGATCATCTGTAATGTCAAGCCAGAGTATTTAATTCATATTTCACAAGATTTCTTCAATTTGAGAAATACAGAAAAAACTCAGTATTGTAACATAACCTTCATGGAACCAAATATGCGTCAAAACTATGATATTTTAACCTATGCATCAAAAATACACTATTTTAACCTACCAGACTGGATAAAGTGAAAACAAAGAAAATGCCAAGTATTGGTGAGAAAGGAAGCAACTCTCATGCATAATTGGTGGGGTTTATACATTGTTATAAAAAAATCATTGGGTAGTATCAATTTCAGCTGAAAACGTGCCCACTCTGCAAGTCAGGAACTCTAGGTTTGTGTCCATGGGAAGTGAAGGCATGTTCCCACCAAAGGACTCAGACGGAACCGTTTACAGGAACTTTGTTCATTGTGCCCCCAAACTGGAGAGACCCCAAATGTCCAGCATTGGATAATTGAACTGTTCTGTATTTTTTAACTGGAATATTACCTATTAAAAAAGGGAATAACTGCTTCATGCAAGAATCTGAATGAATATCACAAATATAATATTGCACAATAGAAGCAAGACACAGATGAGGACACGTCTGTTTCCATCGTCAGGAATTTCCAAAACATTCAGAATGTCTGATAGGAACCTCCAGAGCAGTGGTGGACTTTGAGGAGATGCTGATTGGAAAGGAAAATACGGGAGCTTTTAGGTGGTGAGGGAAACGTTTTGTATATTAATCTTGGATTTGGTTGCAGGGACGTATCTATGCAGAAAAAATGATCAAGCTATGCTGACTTACCTTTTAATGGAAGCTACAGTGTAAATAATACGCACTATATTATATATTTTTTAGAATCCGTTATTTTTTAAATTTTTTATGTATTTTTACTGAAGTACAGTCAGTTTACAATATTGTGGCAGTTTCTGGTGTACGGCATAATGTTTCAGTCATGTAGGAACATACATACATTTGTTCTCATAGTCTTCCTCACTGTAGGTGACTACAAGATTCTGAATATAGTTTCCTGTGCTGTACAGTAGAAACTTGTTGTTTATTGGATTTTGTGAGAATCCTCCTGTATTTGAGAACGAGAGACAGCCTCCCAGAGTTCAGTAGGTGTTCTGTGCGATTCGATGTGTTTGTGGGCGTCATTCTTGGTGTATTTGTGGGAGAGGGTGAGCTGTGAGTCTCTCTACTCCGCCGTCTTGGCTCCGTCCCCAGAATCCATCCTTTAAAGTTGAGTGTTTTGATACAAATCTGTTCTTTCCTTCTTCATTTCCAAATTGGAAATCTCACCATCTTAACTTCATGCATGTCAGCAGCATCTCTCGATGAAGAACTTGAATTAAAACATGTAGATTTTATAAGAGAGAGAAGTCTTCTAGATATCTCACTGCCCCTGTCAGTTTTCCTGGATTTCTGGAGAAGAAGTCGTTGTTTCTGAATGATTGAAAGTGGGGCAGCGTGTTTGCTTCCCACAGCCCGAGTTATGGTTCCTGCAAGAGTCGAGCAGTCGTGCAGTTACCGAGCAGTGTTTGTCAAGGCCACTCCATGTCCATCGCTGCTGGACGACTGTGCCCTTCCTTGTGTAGGTTTTTGCCGGGGGAAAGGCTGCTATAATCATGCAGGACCAGGAGCAGTTACAGCGCTCTCTGGACTCTCCTTTTCCTAATGAATACACACCTTCATCATCAGGGACTGACCTTTAAATACTAATGTAAATCTTTCGGCCAGTCGTTTTATTAATTGCTAGAACCTAGCTCTCTGGGGTTGTTAATTCACCCTACACAAGGACCACCTGCAATTAATCTTTCTCTAATTCTTGACACCGTGGTTTACAATTATTGATTTCTTTTTAAAAACCAATTAGATATTTTAGTCTTTTACAAACTGACACAAAACTGCAGGTCCCTAAAATGATTTGAGTGTCCACAGAGAAGAGCCCTAAGCAACTGATCAAGGTTTGGTCTATAAAGCTTAAATTCACTGACATGTAAAAGTAGATTACCTGTTTAAGCGGAGAACACCCTTTGCAAGGGACGAATGAATCCAGATACTCCATCCACAGGGCTGTGTTTGACCTGCCCCATGTTGTCAGATGCTCGGTCGGTGACTGACAAGGACAATTCAGACCTGTCTTGTACCTTATAAATCAGAGCTGACAGGTACAGATTTGGCCCTCTCTGACTCTCTCTGTCCCTACGTGTTCAGGACCAGGAACAGCAGAGAAAGCACACAGACACCTTTACCCAATAGCTGTTTCTATTCTGAACTACCCTCTGAAGCAAAATGGTACCTGTTCGTGGTCCAAGCCAACTGAAATATGATACGTGTCTCATGATTACAGGATGCATTCATTTCATGTTTTCCTTTTCTCAGTTCACTTTTCTCCTGTGTAAAGGAACCTTGGAGAAAAAAACTAACCTAAGGTAATTGACAGTAATTGACAGTCCTGACTGAGAGGAGCACAGAGACAGAAACACAGTGTTTGCAGGATTCATTCTGCTCTGTCTTGAACTCTCAACCTCTTCTTCTGTCTCTGCTTAGTTTCTGCTAACCCTTAAATTTATCTCTCGGACCTCCTGTGTGCTCCATCTCCGCAGCCTGATTGACTTACTCCTACAGCTCTCTGCCCTTTGACTTGGTACCTTGGATTTCTTGTCTTCTGTTGCCTGTGTTGGCACTTCTGGGTACATCAACCTTTTTTGTGACTAAAATCTTCCGCAAGGCTGCCAAATCCCCTTTTACTGAAATATCCTCATGGGAAGATTTATCAGTTCTTTCCTCATCTGGATCCGACTGTGAATGAACTTGGTCCTCAGTGCTGGCAGATAAATATTTTGCCTTTGAGTATGTCTTCTCTGTTACCTGAAGATTTAGGGGAAATTTATCCTGTGGAACAATACCTTTGGCCTTACAACTTTGTTTTTCTCAAAGATTAAAAATCTGTCCCAGTTAGCTTAAAATGCCAATTAATATTTCTTTATCTACTAGAAAACATGGCATCCATGTATAGTTGATTTGAACAAACAACACAGAGGTTACAGGTACTGACACCTGGCATAGTCGAAAATCAGTGTATAATTTGACTTCCCCAGAACGTAACTGTTAATAGCCAGCTGTTGCCTGGAAGCCTTACTGATTCCATAAAGATGATTAATACTTATTGTGTGTGTAATATGTCTACCTACACATATTTTATGCATTCATGATAGACCTCTTTTGTAATCTTTTCGATATTTCTATGCTACACAGTTCATCTGTGAGTTTTTTCAAATTTCTGTGAATCTCTGCACATTTTTTCCAATATATTTATTGAAAATGAATCTGCATACTGGTGGACCCACCTACTTTAAACTCTTGTTGTTCAAGGGTCAGCTGAATTAAAATATAAAGCATTTGCATTTATGTGATTTATTTTTAAATGCCTGTTCACTCTTGAACCCGTTCTAGTTGAATTTTTCCCAGTATCAACAAAACTCGCCCTGTCAAGATTGCCAGTGATCTTCCTCATAGTAAATCTAATGGACAGTCCTTCACCCTCATTTTATCTGATCCATTAACACTGTTGGACATTGTTAAATACTCCCTCCTACTTGATAAAATTCTCCTTTACTTGGATTCCAAGGAAACATACTTTGCTGATTGTCTTCTGTCTGCTCTGGTCAGTTGTTATCAATCTCCTTAAGTGGTTTGTCCTCTCCTGATCCTGAAAGTCAGCATGTGCCCCCGTGTTCCTGCTTTGGACAGTTTCTTTCCATCCCCGTTCACTCCCCTGATGATTTAACCTCATCTCAAGTTTACAGGTTTACTCCGTGATTTTGACTCTCACACCATAATACCTTCACCCTGAAATCCAGGCTCATAGAACTTTTCCTCTCAACATTTCTGCTGTAAGGTCTTACAGGCGCCTCTCCCTTAACATGTTCTGTATTAAACTCTCGAGCTTCCTCCTGAGACCTGTTGATGGTCTTCACCAACCGAGGAAAAGACAGTTCTTTCCTGCCAGTAACTCATACCTTTGGTTCTGAGTGCCTCTCCTCCGATTTCGTGCGCTTCTGTTCTGACACTCCCATTTGCAATCTTCTTTTGGAGAACTGTCTGCTGAGACCATAGTCAGGCTATTGGAAGCACATTCTCTGCAGTTTTCAAGTGCTGGGAGACTTGCTCTTATTTTCAAGATGGCTTGGAGGATCTAAGTTCTTTGCATTTTCATATAAATCTTAGAATCTGCTTAAGAATTCCTACAAAGAAGCTCCTAATGGCTTATACTTGGATAACATTGAATCTATGCGTCATTTGGGGGCGGGGAAATTGACATCTCAAAAATAAGAAGAAATCTCACAATCCGTGAAAATGGTAAGTCTCCCCATTAATTTATGTCTCTGTTAATTTCTCTCAGCAGTATTTTGTAGTTTTCAGTAGAGAGATCCTGGGCAACTTTTATTAAATTTATACCTAAGCATTTTTGGTGGGTGATAACAGTGTAAATGATGATGGTTTTTTCAATGTCCTTTTCCAATTGTATGCTACTAGCATATAGAAATACACACGATTTTTTTAAATTAAAAAACATTTTTAAAAAATGGAGGTAGTGGGGATTGAACCCAGGACCTCATGCATGCTAAGCATGTGCTCTACCACTGAGCTATTACCCTCCCCCTGACAAATGATTTTTGAGTATTGACTTTATATTCCTAAGATCTTGATAAATGACATATTGTAGTGTTTGTTTGATGGATTATTTAGTAAATTTCATGAAAGAAATAATTTTAAATATAATTTGACTTCTTCCTTTCCATTTTTATGCCTTTTATCTCTCTCTCTCTCGCCTTAGAACCTCCAGTACGGCGTTGATTAGAGATACTTACAGTAGACTTCTTTTGTTCCCAGTCTTTGAGAAAGATCATAATGTTTAACAATTAAGTACGATTTTATCTGTAGATATTCTTTATTTGATTGAGAAGTTCTCTTTCCTGGCTACTTTCTTAAACAATCCCTTTTATATATATCTTGTTCTTAGAGGCCATTTCTGGAGACCTGGCTTGAGACGAGTAGGCTTAGGAGATTGTTGTAAGTCTGATGTGTCCAACATTGTTATGTAAAAATAATAAAGAACACGTCTCCGTGTAGAGATTTGTTCTTTTATCTGTCATGCTGTTGAGACAGGTGCAGTGTATACAGCTAATGAAATCTCATAAGGCCAAAATGAATTTCAGAGTGTTTGCTCAGGCAGTTTTGGCTGTCCTACTTCTGTGTGCTTTGGCAGATTAAATCATTTATTATTTAATAAATGACCAGTAATGACAAATAATAATTCGAAATATATTTTCTGTTGTTAGAGAGATAGGAGAAGACATCTACTCCATGCCTGTAGGGGGTTGCAGTCCATAAGTCAGGGAGACTAGCAAAACAGGCTTTCTCTCATCCACAAAGGGTGATGAGTAGGTTACAGATGGAGGAGAAATCTTGTCCTTCAAGGATTCTGGCTGCTACATCTTGCTTAGGTGTCTACAGATGGTCTCCACTCCAAACATGATGAGCTTGAAGAGAAATTCTCTCTTGTTCTTCTAATTAATTGGGTTATGAGTCAGTTTCTGTCTCTTTTGACCAACAGGCAAGCTGAAACACTCCAACTAAAGAGAAAAAATTGATTTTAAGAAAACTGTGAACAGTTAGACATTACTCATCCCGTGAGGTAAATTCTCATTGCTTCATGAACATCCCCAGGGAAATACCACCGTTTCACGGTGACACAAATGTGGTACCCACGACAAGAAGTACAGCTTGTTTTTCGTGCGCACACAGCTCTGTGATTTATGCTGACGTTAGAAACAGGAACAAGAGTAAATGAAATCTCCCAAGTAGTCAGAGCCTTAATTTTATTCAGTAGTCTTAAACCCTTCCATCTCAGTATTTGTGCAAACATTGTTACCAGGTAACCAGTTTCACTAGATTCAGTGCTGGCTGCTTTAATTTCCATTTCGCTCTGGCCAGTAGCATTATCCATAATTGATGAAATGGCCCCGAAGGAGGCAGACATCAGAACGATGGCTTAGATTACGTACCGATGAGGGTCCAGAAATGAAAGGTGCTTGGATTTTCAACACGGTTAAGATACAAGTGGGAGCAAGCTGTGAGCTATCTAAGGAATGGATAAGTCAGTCTTGAGTGAGAAACTGAAGGAGTTTGGAGACATTAGATGAATATTTTATGCTTGTCACTTGAGTAAGACAGCTTAACGGAGGTAACTAGTCGCTTAGCAGGCACACTGTAATAGTTTTCTGGCAAGGTGGCCAACTTCACAGTAGTGCCCAACGTCTCTGAGTCTCTTCTCCATTTCTCCATCTTACAACATGAAGCCGCAGTCAAGTGCTCATCCTTTTGCACCTGTAGAGTGTCATGGTCAGTACGTGGCTCCGTTCAGCCGCCATAACCTGGATCAGGCAGCAGACGCCATTTGCCTGGGCAGAAACCTGCAGTGGCGCCATGCTGTTTCCCGGAATGTGGATCTGTCGGGGTGAAATCAGCGCCCTCGTGGCAAGTTAAATACTGGAATTTCAGACCTGGCTTCTCCCCTTTCCTATGGCCAGTCGTCTTATTGTGCCTGGCTTATGTATAACACACCACTCACCCGACTGTCATGGCCTTTCTCGTGCTGTCTCCCCTTCTGGAATGCATTTTGCCACCTCACGACGTTGCTTAGAGAGTTCTGCTGTGGCTGGTTCAAATATCACCTGTCACCCAAAAGCCCTGTCCACCCCCAGCACTCACAAGCCACATCTGTTGTCCCCACAGAGCTTCGTTTATGGTCCCTGTCCCTGCCATAACTGGAAATTCATTCCTGGTTTCAAACATTTTGAGTGTTTAGTGATGGCGGAACATTGATGAGGATTCATGGTTAAGTGAGGACTCTGGAAGTAGAGCTCAGTGGAGTAGTTAGGGAAAAGATACTTGAATTCACACACTTTGATGGTCTCTCTGCTTCAGTTTTCAGCCTCTAATCATCAATTTCTTCTATAAACTACCGTATTAAAGTGCTGGACAAACATCATGAAAATATCAAGTACACAGTGAAACCATGATTTCTAAAAATTTGAGGTATATGTACCTCAACTAAAGTGTTGATTTTTCAGCCTCAATATCAGAGATTCTTAAGCAGCAATCCTTGTGTAGTGTCAGGGAATCTGATTTTATAAAATAGCCTTATGTTATTATGATAAAGGTTAAATACACACTTCTAGAATCACTAAAATTAATAGGCTTGATTTTAAATTGGTCCAACAATAAGGGTATGATTATGCAAATAATGGCATATATGAAATGCAGTGTTGTACAGTCATAAATATACGTAGTTTTAAAAAAATACAGCAACCTGTTAATACACTTGCAAAATTGAAAACACAGCATAGTATGTTTGCTTTCCATAGCAGCAAGTGTTAGTGGAAACATACTTGAAGAGACAAGTGGTAGTCGGCCATTTCGTATTTTAAGCACAGTTTTACTCTGTAGCCAATCAGTGTCTAAGAGTAGCTCTAAAAACTAGCTGGGAACCTTGCACAGCTCCCCACCGCTTGTCTTTGCAAAGGAAAGAGGCTGTTCATTGGAAGAGGTCTTGAGCTGGGAGTAAGTGCGTGGTCTTTGCATTGAAAGGGGTTGAGCGGATCACACTTGTTTATCTTATCCGTCCCCTTAATGACAGGAAGAGCATGAAAGTGGTCAAGATAATAGTAGAGTATAGGTTTGAGGAAAACTCAGGAATTCTGCACATAGAAAACGAGTCGGACAGGTAGTAGCTGGTGTGGAAGAGAGGACCCTTTTATTAGATGCTCGTTGAGGGCTATTACGGCAAAGAGTTAGTGGTTCAACCCCGAGAGGCTTGTGAATCGATGAAGCAAGGCACGTGACTGTTATGAGACATGGGATGAGAGCATTATATACGTGTCAAATTGTTGAACCGCCCCCCCTTTTCTCTGTCCACTGCATAGGATGCTAGTTCAGTGCCTGGGACATAAGTGAAAGAAAGTAAAGAAAGTAAGTACCTAAAGAAAGTAAATGTGACTGTGTCTAAATGATACCCGTCTGCATTCAAAGGACATCATAAATGCAACCAGCAAACACGCAGGCGGGTGATATATATTTGCAACAGATGCAAGTGACTAAGGATTTGGATCTGAGATCTGTAAGGAATTCCTCCACGTCAATATGAAAGGCCAGCCACCCCGTCTAAAAGTGGGGAGAGGGGACAGACCGACTTGTGGAGAAGAATGAGCCTGATGAGTGTTTACCAAAATGTAAATTCACATCATAATGCGCTGTCACATGACTGCCGCTATAAAACACAGCGGGAAAGCTACACACCAACCTTACAAACTTGGTTATCTCTAGGAAGAAAACAGAGGCACTGAGCAGAAGGAAAAGAGACCAGAGTGGGTGTCAGCTGTATCTGCAGCATTAAGAAATAAGAATGGAAAGGGGGTGAGGGGGTGGCAGTAAGGAAATCAGGAAAAACCGCTCAGGTGATTATAAAGGTGCTCTTACATCATACGACTTTGTACTTTGTCTTCTGCCTCTTCCTACATTAAAAAAAAAGAGACTTTGCAGAATGAAATCATACGTTTATTAAGGTTGTTTCCCATCAAACATGCCAAGAGGTGTGTTTAACAAATACCCTGTGATTTGAACCTACCTTTAAAGGGTAATTTTCTGTAAACATAGAGATAGCTGAGGAAATGACTGCCTTCAAGCCTAGTTGAATATTTCCATAAAAGCTAACATTACCTCTGTATTGACAGAAGTAAATTCTGTGGTATTCCGGGGGGCTTGCTTTTGCTCCCGGAGCTCTGTAATGCAGCCGTGCGAATCGCACCATGCAAAAAAGTTGAAAGTAAGCCAGAAAACATTCCTTCTCAAAACTTGCTACAGTTCTTCTCAGAAGCAAGGTGTTTGGACAGAATGTTTCATCTTCCTTGGGCCATGATTATTTGTGAGGAACAACTTTGAATGATTTGAAGTGTGCTTATCCATAAGGTATGTACAGAGGCGCCCAGCTCACCTGGACTCTGTCTGGTGTCCAGGCTAAATACTCTGTGTACCAAGAATTACCTGTAATGCTCATAGCAACGGCCTAAAGCCCAGTGAGGAATTTGGAGGGTTTAGGTGTGATGATTCCCACGGAAATGAAAGAAAATATAGGCGGACGTGAAAAATGGTCTCGGTGAACAGCTTTGAAACTAGCTACCTTTGTTAATAGAAACATCCTTGCAGAGACAAAAACCTGAAGATGATGCCCCTAGTTTAAGATTCTGTTTTTAAACATCCAAGTATACCATGGCATCTCTTTTGTAGGCAGTGTTTTTAATTATTATCCACCCAGGGAACCAAAACCAATTTTCCTGAAGAAGAAGAGAAATAGTATTGTTTTAAGAAGAGCTGCTTCATCTATCTTGGAAGGAAGGAAATTAACTTGCGCCCCCCCCTCCCCATTACTTCTTGCTTCATTGGGCTTCCCGGGGGCACCCTGCATTGACGGTCTGCTAAGCTCTACAATAATGCTGCTCTTCTAGAGCACTGCCCTGCTGTCTGGCTGCATTTTGGCGACTGCTTATGTTTATTTATGAGTCTTGCTTGGGAAAAGATTTGTGAAGTCTGGCTGGGAGTCCTCAGATGTATGTTTCCTCTTTCCCCGGGGTGGGCATTCCCAGGAGTGGCCAGAATGTACCAGCCTCCGGCATGAATTAACAGCAGGGCGTGTCATTGATAAGCAGGCTGGACGCTCCCCCAACATCTCATATTCGAGGGCAGCGTGGGAAGAGGGGCATTGGAAAGTCTCCAGGTGCCCTGAACCCACTGGACTGAAGCAACCTTGAGAAGCAAGTCTTTGGCTGTTCTCGCAGAGGAGGGGTAATTATCGGGGGTAGAGCCGAATTACTTGTCCCCTGGAGAGATGATGAGGACACAAGATAGTGCTGGTAGTTACTCTCTCTGTAACTGAGGTTTTTGCTTCCTGAGACTAGCTTTCTTGCTTAGGTGAAGGACTACATCAGTTGGGGTTCTGCAAAACAATAGGAGGTATATGCATATATATTATACACACACACACACAGAGACACATATCTATTACTTTATATATATGCACACACATATATATGAGAGAGAGGTTTATTTTAAGGAATTGGTTCATGCAGTTGCAGGACTTGGCAAATTCAAATTCCAAAGGATAGGATGGCTGGCTGGAGACTCAGGCAGGAGTTGATGTTACAATCTGAGTCTCCTTGAGTCTAAGTTCTGTCTTTAGGGCTGACGCTCAGGCTGGAAACTCACATAGGGAATTGGTGTTGTGTTCTTGAGTCTGAAATCTATTGGGCAGGCTGGAAAATCAGGCAGGATTTCTATGTTACAGTCTTAAGACAGAATTCCTTCTTCTCCAGGAACGTTCAGTTTTGAGCAGGTATAGCCTTCAGCAGATTGGATAAGGTCCACTCGTATTAAGGAGGGTAGTCTTGTTTGCCTAAAGTCAACTGATGGTAGATGTCAACACATCTTCAAAGTTCCTTCTTAGCAACCTCTAGGCTAATGTTTGACCAGCCAGCCAGGCACCATAGTCTAGCCAAGTTGGCATAAAATTTAACCTTCAGAAGAAGCCATGGCATCATAAAAACAAGCATTTCCAAAAAGGCAGCTCTTGAACAGGAGCCAAATCAATTTTTTTTTCCTCTCTCTCCTCTCTTTTTTTTCTTTCTATGTTTGTATTCATTCTTTTTTTGTTTTTGTTTTTAACAGTTACAGTGTGTCACTTTATGGTGTAGAGCACAATGTCCCAGTCATGCATGTACATACATATATTCATTTTCATATTTGTCATTAAAGTTTATTAAAAGATACTGAATCTAGTTCCCTATGTTATAGAAAAGAAACTTTTTTTTAGCCTACTTTTATATGTAGTGGCTAACGTTTACAAATCTCAAACTCCCAAATTTATCCCTTCCCACCCCCTTTCCCCGGTAACCATAGGATTGTTCACTATGTCTGTGAGTCTGTTTCTGTTTTGTGGATGAAAACCACTTCTTCTTGAACAGAGCAGGGCATGACCTTCTGTTCATCGGCAGGTCAGTTCGAATGTCTGCTCTTGCAGCCGCCTGACTCTGAACACACGTCATCTGTGGCATCCGCAGCTGGCAACACTTGTGAAATGTAGGTGATGAAGTACCTCCAGATAAATATTGGAGAGTCTCCTAGGAGTGATAGTCCGCCCCTGACATTTAAAAAAAAAAATTTTTTTTTTCAGGGGAGAGGTAATTAGGTTTATTTATTTGGTTTTTCAGTGGAGGTACATGGGGATGGAACCCAGGACCTCACGCCTGCTCAGCATGTGCTCTGCCGCTTGAGCTTTGCCCTCCCCCCTGTTCCTGACATTTGAATTCAGCTACTTTAAATGCTGTAAGAAAAGGGAATTAGCTATGGGATCGGCTTTTAATTAGAGACCAGGCATCCATACAGTACTGGGTATCCATGCGATACTTAACTTTTGTTGAATCTCTCAGTGAATGACCAGCGGTTGAACAGATGCAAGAAGACCCAGCAGGAGAGGAGAGCCTTTTAGGATTCTTCTTCTTGATTCTGAGGTCTGGGAGGGAGGTCTTGGTGGGCTGGGTAGCAGCTGTCCTTCAGTGTCCAGTTGTGAGTCAGCACGGCAAGGAACGGAGATTTCTCTACCAGATTGTGGTAAGAAATGCCTTCCATCTAGGCAGTGCGTGGTTCCTCAGTTTGGTCTATCTGCTCCCTGTGCTGTCAGTTCAGACAGCTCTCCGAAGTTTGCTTTGTTGTTGTTGTTGGCTTTCAGCTGGTGTTGCCTGAATACACGTGTCAGGAGGGGCACCCCACACGACCCAGTGTGGTCTGGCCACGGAGCAGGACCCTGCTTTGCTGTTTCTCAGTGTGCATGTTTATCCTTTCTGTTTCTGTAATAAGCCAAACCCAGGCACGTCTGTATTCTGTCAGTAGGCAGTGAGTTAAGTCCCTCGGTGGGAAGGTAGAGGGTACTGAGCATACAATGCTCACTGAGGAAGGAATCTAAAGAAATTCAGGGTCTCTGGGCTGGTTTCTTAGCCTGTATGTCTCAGTTGCAAACCCACCGTCTCTGTTCTCCATGGGGATGACGGCACCTTTCTTCTTAACAGGCACCTTTCTTTATCAGCTGGCTCCCTATTCAGTGCCACCCATGGGGGCACCAGAAGATGCAGGAAGGCAGCAGGAGGGGAGAGAGGATTTACTCTTTCCTGTTGTCCCCTGTTGCTGTCTCTATCACCGCAGCCATGGTTCTTGCCTTGGTGGGCTCTGGTTTCCGTGTTTCCCCTTACACACTGAGTGACTTCTCAGTGCAGTTTTCCAGCCCCAGTCTCCTTGCTCTATCCCATAATGGGAGCCCAGGACCACTCTGGTAAGCTCTTCCTGAGCCCACATCCTAGAAGAGCTAAGTCGGGTTATATACGACTGTGTTTACATTTTGTGTTGTGACGTCTACATGTTATGACGTAACCACCTGGAATTTTTCATTGTTTCCTAGACATTCATCTTGCATATCTACCTGGGGAAAATGAACAGGACATCTTTCTTTTTAGCTTCCCAGCGTTTCTAAAAGTGCTTGATCAGTATTTGCTGAGGGCACAAAACAATCTGTTATCTTAGGAAATTTCTTTGTAAATGTTAGCTTTCAGAAACTGAAATATTCATTCAATCCTCAGATAAATAGAAACTCTATCCTTTACCACCCACCCCTCCAGCCCCATCCATTTCTATCATCAGTGAAAACAGCTGCTAGCAAACATAAAAGTTCAATGCTGATTTTAATGGAAAACTTGTTGGCTAATCACCGTAGTTTACAATCAGCACACTGCCGTTCAAAACCAGGACTGGTGAAGGGGGCTTCAGACATTTCACATCGGCTCCCGACATTTCTGTCTGGCTAAGAAACACTTCATAAAAATAGAGCAGCTACGTGAGTAGTCCATTTATTGTGTTTGATGAAAACAGTCCCATTTACATTTTTAGGTCGACACACAAGACATTTTACCTATGACTTACAAGTTTTGGATTGAAAGCAAACAGAACAGTGCAAATTCTTGATGTTAAGAAACTATTCTTAAATTAAAAATTTTAAAAATTGTGGTAAAATATACGTAACATATTTAATGCACCATCTTAGCCATTTAAAAATCTACAGTTCACTAGTGTTAAGTATATTCACGTGGTTGTGCTGCCAAGCTCCAGAACTTCATTCATTTTGCAAAACTGAAATTGTGTATTCATTATATAACAATTCCCCACACTCCTCTCCCCCCAGCCTCTGGCAGCCACCATTCTGTTTTCTTTCTCTATGAATTGACGACTCTAGATAGCTCACGTAAGTGGACTTATACAGTATTTCTTTCATGACTGGCTTATCTCACTAGTATCAGGTCCTCATAGTTCATGCATATTGTAGCAGATTTCAGAATTCCCTTCCTTTTTAAGGCTTGTAATATTCCATGGTATGTGTAGACCACATGCATCTGTTGATAAGATACTTGGGTTGCTTTCATCTATTGGCTATTGTGAAAACCACTGCTCTGAACACGTATATACAAGCGTCTCTTCAAGACCCTGCTTTTCATTTCTTTTGGGTATGTACCCAGAAGGAGAATTGCCAGATCGTATGGTAATGCTACTTTGAACTTTTTTTGTAGAATCCCTGTAATATTTTCCATAGTGGCCACACTATTTACATTATAGTAAGTGCACAAGGGTTCTAATTTGTCCACCTCCTTGTCAGCGTTTGTTACTTTCTATTTTTTGATAGTCACCATCCTAATGGGTATGAGGTGGTATCACGCTGTGGTTTCGATTTGCATTTCCCTTCTGATTAGTGATGTGGAGTCTCTGTTCATGTGCTTGTCGGCCATTTGTATATCCTTTTTGGAGAAATATATATATTCAGGTACTTTGCTCATATTTTAATTGAGTTATTCACGTTTGTTGTTGTTGTTGAGTTGTAGGAGTTCTTTATCTATGCTGGATATTAACCCCTTGTCAGGTATAAGATTTGCCATTATTTCCTCCCATTTTGTAGGTTACATTTCACTCTAGTGATTGTGTCCTAAGATGCTCAGTTTTTAATTTTGATGTAATTCCATTTATCTTTTTGTACTTGTATTGCCCGGGGGAAACTATTTTAAATAAATCAAAAATATTTCAGAATGTAGCCATTAGCCTACCTCTTGACAACATTATTAGCCGAATGATGATGAGAAGTCTAACCACTGATTGGAGTGCATAACCCATTACAGTCTTACTCCTAATAGATGGGCATTGTGAGTACTGATGTTCCCATGTCCTCAAACTAGATTCAGAAGATACCCAATAAATCACATTTTTCTAGCCTCTTGTCTCGAGCAAACAAGACATTTTTGTGGCTGATTCAGCTCAGGCAACGTTACATTGTCCAATTGGATCTAACACCTGTGTATAAGAAAAACTGTAACCCATGTGCCCTAGACTTTTGTTTTGTGTGCCACGGTTTCAGTTTAAAAATAAAACTCCTTTTACTCTGGGTCAAGTTCTTACAATAAGCAAGAAAACTAAATCAGCCATCCCTCACCCTAAATCAAAGTAGCAGAGATGATTAAGGTAATGACTTTTAAAGTGAATATCACTCTATCATAGTACATAACCGTGCCAGAAGGTCCATTTGGAAGTGGCCCAGATGAAATAGGCAATAAAGCCAGAAATTATAATTCAAAAGATCTCAGTGAAAACCCTCGGGTGTCATTTAGGCAAGTGGCTTTGGATTCGTAGTTGGAATACAAATGTCTGTTTGTGCCCCTCAGCCTTAAGCCAGAGTTTTGTCTCTGATGGGTCTGGTGTCACCTCTGGAAAACTCTGTGGCTACAAAAGCTCCAGTTGGAGCCTTTGAGTTTGTTATGGAAGGATGCTGGCTGAGGTATTTTGTATTTTGAATTGCTCTTTCTATCTGGGGTCTGCAGAAATTTATTAAAAAATCTAGTTTTTTAGCTACTGGATAAAATGATTTCCATACTGTCTATTCCTAATTAATTTACCAGGCCTTACTAATTTGCCATAAGAAACCAGTTGCCCCAGTCTTTCCTAGACCGGGACCATGAACTTTGTGTCGTCGTCTTTTCATCTGTAGATTGCTCCTTTCTTGTGTCAGTTCTTTAGGATCTGTGTCTGTTCTGTCCCTTGTGGTTCCAGGTGAACTGTCAGTCCAGTAGGTAAATGAATGGGTATGACTGTGCTTCCACAATGCTTTATTTCCTAAAGCAGGTGGTGACAGGATTTGGCCCCTGGATCACAGTGCATAGATTCCTCCTCTAAAATTATCGATGTGTTTCTCTGTTTGTATCCAATGAGTGATTTAAAGGATTTAAAATCCAGGTTTCATGACCTATCTCTGATGCAGAGATTCAAAGAGGGCTACTCAGACATGTATATATATCTCCTTTTTCTAATGGAATTTTATGCTTTCTGAGGGTACAGATGGCATTTTACTGTTCCTTGTACCCTTTTCAGAGACAAGCACAGTTCCTTAGAGGCGGTTGGGGTGGTGGAGGCAGGGCATCCTCCCTAGACAGTCCTGCAGGACAGAGGTGTCTCTCCCCCCACCTTCTGAGAGTGTTGTGTTGACAGATCTCAGTTGAATCTCTTCTGGAATCGATCTCATTTGAAGACAGCTGCCTCACCCAGGGTAGTGCCCTCACTCAGCTGGCAGCCTGCCTTTAATACCCGGTCCTAGCAGGGGCGTAAATGCTGATCCTCCACCTCACTTCACGGTTGGGTCACCTTCAGGGGCCGTCCCAGTCCCAGAGACCTCCGTCAAATCAGCTGAGGTCTTTGATGATGATTTTTGCGTCAAATCTTTCTCTGCCTGACCCTATATCCTTCATGTCAAGAGTGCTACTTAATTGGGGGATTTGAGTATGAATTTTGGTGGGACAGGTCATTGAGGGGAGTGGACAAGAAGTGATATGAAGGAGAGAGGTCAGGAGTGTCATAGTGGGGGGGCAGTCCCACAAATTGACATAGGAGGGAGGGGACAGGAAGTGACACAGAAGTAAGGAGGGAGGACAGGAAGTGACACAGAAGTAGAGGAGGGGACAGGGAGTGACATAGAAGTAGGGAGAGGGGACAGGGAGTGACACAGAAGTAGGGGAGGGGACAGGAAGTGACATAGAAGTAGGGGAGGGGACAGGGAGTGACAGAAGTAGAGGAGGGGACAGGAAGTGACAAAGAAGTAGGGGAGGGGACAGGGAGTGACAGAAGGAGAGGGGACAAAGTGACATAGAAGTAGAGGAGGGGACAGAGAGTGACACAGAAATAGAGGAGGGGATAGGGAGTGACAGAGGGAGAGGAGACAAAGTGACACAGAAGTAGGGGAGGGGACAGGAAGTGACACAGAAGTAGGGGGGGACAGGAAGTGACATAGAAGTAGGGGAGGGTACAGGGAGTGACACACAAGTAGAGGAGGGAACAAGGAGTGACATAGAAGTAGGGAGAGGGGACAGGAAGTGACACAGAAGTAAGGAGAGAGGACAGGAAGTGACAGAAGGAGAGGGGACAAAGTGACATAGAAGTAGAGGAGAGGACAGGGAGTGACACAGAAGTAGAGGAGGGGACAGGGAGTGACACAGAAGTAGGGGAGGGGACAGGAAGTGACATAGAAGTAGGGGAGGGGACAGGGAGTGACACATAAGTAGAGGAGGGGACAGGAAGTGACAAAGAAGTAGGGGAGGGGACAGGGAGTGACACAGAAGTAGAGGAGGGGATAGGGAGTGACACAGAAGTAGGAAGAGGGGATAGGAAGTGACAACTAGGGGAAAGAACAGGAAGTGACAGAATTAGGGAGGGGGACAGAAAGTGACATAGAAGTAAGGAGAGGATTGGAAGTGACATAGAAGTAGGGAGGGGACAGGAAATGACAGAAGTAGAGAGAGGGGACAGGAAGTGGCAGAAAGAGAGGCAGGGCCTTGGAGGGAGGTACGGGATCAGAGAGGGAAGGTGGGGTTAGGGTTAAGGATAACAAAATTACAGTGATTTTAAAGGGTTACCCTTTGGATGATTATAAAACATTTTAATGGAAAGGTCTATATTTATACCACCAGAGTTTAAAAAAAATATATGTTTGGCCATGAGAGTTAATATACCTTGATCACCATTATTAAAAGGTACAAGTGCAGCCAGCAGACATTTGCCAGCATTTTAAGAGTAAATCATGAGAAGTACTAAATTACATCCTTATGTCCAAAAGCGCCCATTGGTGTAAAAAGGTAGCAATTATCTGCTATAGCACTATACTCACTCATGGTATTTTTGCCATGAATTTGGAATACTGCACAGAAATGCATTAGAAACTAACTTCAGAGGCATTAAATTCTCAGCTGGCCAGTGCTGGCCTTTTTAAAAGAATTCTACAATGAAAAATAAACAAATGGGACCTAATCAAACTTACAAGCTTTTGCATAGCAAAAGAAACCATCAACAAAATGAAAAGACAACCTATGGAATGGGAGAAATTATTTGTAAACCATGTGACTGACAAGAAATTAATTTCCAAAATATTCAAAAAGCTCATACAGTTGAATATCCAAAAACAAAGAACCCAATCGAAAAATGGGCAGAACACCTAAACAGACATTTCTCCAAAGAAGACATACCAATGACCAACAAGCACATGAAAAGATAATTGGAAAAAAAAATTGGCATTGCTAATTATCAGAGAAATGCAAATCAAAACTAAAATGAAGTATCACCTCTCACCAGTCAGAATGGCCATCATCAAAAAGTCTACAAATAATAAATGTTGGGAGAGTATGGAAAAAGGGGAACCCTCCTGTACTGCTGGTGGGAATGTAAATTGGTGTAGCCACTATGGAAAACAGTATGGAATTTCCTTAAAAAACTAAAAGTAGAGTTATCATATGGTCCAGCAATCCAACTCCTAAGCATTTATCCAGAGAAAACTCTAATTTGAAAAAATACATAAACCCCAGTGTTCATAGCAGCCCTTTTTACAGTAGGGAAGACATGGAACTAACATAAATGTCTATCGACAGATAAATGGAGAAAGAAGTGGTGTATACACACACACACACGCGCACACACACACAGTGGAATACTACTCAGCCATAAAAAAGAATGAAATGTCATTTCCAGCAACATGTATTGGCCTAGATACGATCATACTAAGTGAAGTAAATCAGACAGAGAAAGACAAGTACCATATGGTTGAACTTATATGTGGAATGTAAAATAGGATACAAGTGAAGTTATTTATAAAATAGAAATAGACTCACAGACATAGGAAACAAACTTATGGTTGCCCAAGAGGAAGGGCAGCAGGGATAAATCAGGAGTTTGGGATTAGCAGATGCAAACTACTATATGTATAACAGATAAACACCAAGGACCTACTGTAGAGCACAGGGAACTATGTTCAATGTCAGTTGTGGTCTAGACTCCAGTTCCCAGTGGTGCCAGTGGCCATTTTTACTGCTCTCACCAGAATGTGCTAAGACACACTTCAGAACTGATTTATAGAAGCTCACTACTTGTAAAAAATTGTATTGCATGACGTTCATGCATAATCCATGTTAATGTTTAATCAGTTGAGTACAATTATTGCTATTTGGGAATAGGATTGTTTCCAAAGCCTGAGAGCCCTTTTCTAGTCGGAAGAGTTTCTAGAAAAGTTGAGAATTTATGATGGTCTTCATAACAACCAGAAGCCACATTTACTTGCTTTCGACTGCAAACATGTAGAAAGAACAGTTTTGTGGAGCTGGACTTTTCAAAGTAACTGTATTTAATCTGTGAGCATCCAGGGATTGAATCAGTGGCTCTTGTGATTTATATTCCTGCTCTGGTAACAGAATGTCTCCGTATCCCCTGAAACTGCCTGCACTACATCTTAACACTAGTGGGTCTGTTTCATGTCTGGAGGAGATTTGAAAAGTGAGGTCATTTAAGAATTTCAGTGTCGGGCTCCGTCGTATCTAAATTTAGTAGTTTACCAGAGCCTCCTCTCCTTGTTCAGAATCCGTAATGGTCTTCTCTGTGTGGGCAATTCCATAAAAACAGCGCTTGGGCTGATAGAAAATACATCTAACAGCAAAAGTAGTTTGCAAGAAACCACAAACATAGTTTGCAACTAACAAGAAGAGGCAAGGCAGGGGTAGTTTTCCACGCTGCAGAGCTCCCAAGGATGTGTGTGCAATGCCATTGTTACAGAGATTCAAAATCTGGACATATTTCTAATTGTCAGCCGTTCATCTGTGGACACTTTTTAAGCCTCTTTAATTTTTTAGGCACCATTTTAGCTCCCTTAATAGAACTGTCATGTGTGAATTTTTCTAGTACTCATTGGAAGCTTTTTTTTTAAATATTTGCCGTTGGCCTCTGGTCTTCTAGGTCATGATTTCCGCACATTGGGTCCTTGCTACCTGCTCTGTTTTGTTAAATTATCCTTTCTCTGTTTATCCTAAATTTTCTTCCTTCTGGTTGTGAGGGGAAGCGTGTCAGCATGGTATACTGGGATTTGGCGAACAAGTCTGTGTTCATCTCAGTTCTACCTTTTACGAGTTTATAGACCTCAGTCATCTCCCCTGCCAGCTCTGGCTTTCACAGATGGAATCACATTAATCCTTCAAGGCTTTCTGCATAGAGCAGCAGCTCTGGACTTCTGCTCATTCTGGCTTCCCTTCCCTGGACCTTTTCCTGCTCTGTTATGACTTTATTGAAAAGCAGAGCTATAAGCAGGCACAGTGTTCTTACTACAGTGGGTTTTTTTTAACATTAAAAAAATTCATAATGTCCAAGGTTTCCCAGGAGAGGGATGGGATCATCTTCCTCCCAGGCAGCAGGAACATGAAGGAAATTCATGAAAGCATTTTAGGAGCCAGGCTCAGAGTGTTACACATCACTTCTGCTTATAAATGATCGGCTAGAACGTTGTCAAACCTACACATTTATATATGTTTCCTATCAACTTTGTGGGGAATTTTCTCAGAGTGTTTAATATTTCGCCAGTGCTTTATCACATTCCAGCATGGTGAATGCTCAGAAGGTGTGAGGGACGAGCCCTCAAACACATGAATTTACGTGGAACAGGGTCTTGAGGGAGTGGAAGAATCTGAGGCTTTATACCAGGGTCGTCTATGCCTCCGTAAGCAATGGATTGAAATTCCTTCCACCTGTGTGTTCTTGAGAGTCAGCTGGTGCTATAGAAAACACATTCAGCGGAAGAGAGGAAACCTTGTTCATCTGGATACCCCTCCCAGGGAGCAGATGCTTTGGACTTTCCCAGAGGGTCAGGACCATTCCGATAGCTAGATTTGCTGAATTCGTTTGAGTATGCCGAACTGCTGTAACACCAGTCAAACAGAAATGATCAATGGCTCCTCTAGTCCGACAGAAGTTATCTTCTCACTAGTGGTCCAAGGTGGGTACACCGAGTGAGCAGGCTTGGATGGAAGGGGATTGTCTGCTGCAAGCAGTCTTCCAGGGACCTGTCTTCGATTTTCGGTGTCCAGGGTTTTACTGCAAGGTCACCCCTCCCCCAGCAGCAGAAAGGGGGAACGCATGACGGGGACTCACAGGTGATGTTTCTGAGCCCGGCTTGGAAGGGGCACACTTCTGCTGGCCAGCCACCGGGTAGGACGTCACGAGGTGGCAGCACCCAGCTGAGAACAGGCCCCGAGGAAGTGGCGTTTGGTGCATTGCCAAAGAAGAGGCCAAATGAAGAAGGGCAAGAGGATTTGGTGAACAGCTGGCAGCCTTCATCACACCCTCATTGTAGAGAGGAGGGTTATATTATAGCTCAGTGGTAGAGCGTGTGCTTAGCATGCACGAAGTCCTGGGTTCAATCCCCAGCACCTCCATTAAAAGTAAGTACATAATAAATAAACCTAATTGCCTCCAGAAAAACCCAAACAAATTTTTTTAAAGATTAAAAGAAACTGAAAAAAAATTTAAAACAGAAAAACACCTTCATTGTAGACTTTGTAGACCCTTCAGCATGGAAATGGAAAAAGAAAACTCCCATTTGGGAGGATCTGAGTGAAATCCAGGGTGATTGTGGAACAAGCTGAAGGTCGGTGCCCAGGAGAACACAAGGGTGCGGAAGTAAGTACCACCTCTTCTTGTTCGTGCCAGTATCAGGCGGCTCCGTTGGCCAAGGAGAGAGTGAGGGGCGGGCCAAAAATTCAGAAATGTCACACATGAAGCACAAAGCTTCCTGAGTGAGGATGGGGACACTGAGTCCAAGAACAGCGGATGGAGCAGAACTGTGAATTCCCCGGCGGGAGAAGGGAAGATTTTAATAGGGCAAAAGTGGTGAGAAAGTCAGCAGGTGGGAGAACTCATACAAGCCGTGTTCTCGTTCCAGGGTTTTATTTCTATAAACTGTACTCTGAATGTTACAGTACAAACATAAGTCCATGTTTCAGAGATCACCATGTAGCCCCCCGACTGTGGGAACCAAGGAACGAGCCTTGGGCCGGAATGGGAAACAAGTTGTAAAAAGCTGCAGACTCAGAGGTGAGAAGGCTGGTTAGCCAAGGACGGGTAAGGTCCCCAGAGGGGGGAACCTAAGACACACACAGCCGCCTGAGTCCAGGAAGAATGTTGTGAAGCAGCCGTTTCTCATACGTTCCGCCCTGATAAGCTGTAAGGCTCGCTGGTGCCAACACGAACATGATTTACCAACATAAAGGGTCTTCTGACCTTGAGCCAGACGCTGCCTGTTAACCATTTCCCTTCTCATTCTTCTTTGCTGTATAAGACTGTGCAACTTAATAAAGCTTCAGAGTAGCCATCAGCTCTCTCCACATACGGTATGTATGTGAACATCATATCGTGACACCAACACACTATTTATACATATTCTTGCACCTCCTTCACTTGGTCTTAAGTGTCATCTCTATGCACAGATACCAGTACCTCTACTTACTTTCTGGTTCCTAATTCCCAAGTCTGGCTGAATAGCTTGACCTTGAGATACCACTGGGTCCCCCGTATTTTCCTTTGGAATAAGTTCAAATGGTCATGTTTAAAGAACAATGAATATATGTCCAGGGTGATACTAAATGCTCTACCTGGATCAATTTAAAATTGAACTGGGAAATACCCATAGTTTACAAAAATGAAATTGAAGGTTAGAGGTTAAATAACCTTGTCTAGGTCACAGAGGCAGCCAGGGATGCAGCTAGAATGTGAAACTCAAGCCATATTTTTAAAATGTAATTTTTTTATTAAAGTGTAGTTGATTTACAAAGTTAGTTTCATGTGTACAGCAAAGCAATTCAGTTATACATATACACACATATTTTTTCATATTCTTTTACATTATGGTATATTATACGATATTGAATGTTATCACTCCCCTGCCTTTCCCCATTGGTAACCAAAATTTGTCTTCTATGTCTGAGTCTGTTTCTATTTTGTAAATAAGTTCATTTGTATTATATTTTAGATTCCACATATAAGTGATATCATATGATATTTGTCTTTCTATGTCTGAATTACTTCAATTAGCATGATAATCTCTAGGTCCATCCATGTTGCTGCAAATGACATTACTTCATTCTTTTTAATGGCTGAGTAGTATTCCATCATATATATACACTACATCTTCTTTATTCATTCATCTGTCAATGGACATTGAGGTTGTTTCCATGTCTTGGCGACTGCAAATAGTGCTACTGTGAACACTGGGGTGCATGTGTCTTTTCAAATTAGAGTTTTCTCTTGATATGTGCCCAGGAGTGGCATTGCTGGATTATAGACTTGCTGTATGATCCAAGCCCTATTTTTATTGGGCTATAAAAATAGTTGCAATTTATTTCAGTTGTAGGGGGAAGAAAAACAAAACCCTGTCACTCATTTGTGGGACACTTGATAGGAGGCTCCATCTGACATTACCTGGCCTGAGCCTTCTTACCTGATCTGATCCTTCTTAACCTCCAGGGCAGGCATGTCTTGAAACAACTTTATCCGTTCTTTCTATTTTTTGTTTATTTTTATTTCTAAACAGTTTTGTTGGTGTATAATTTACATACAAAACTGCACATACTTAATATGTATAATCTGATGAGTTTGCACATAATCCACGTACCTATACACCAAGGTACCATGACCACGATCAAAGTAATAGACCTCTCAAAGTTTCCTTGTGCTTCTTCCGTTTTTGTTTTTGTTGATTCGTGGCTGTTGTAGGAACACTTAACGTGAGATCCACCCTCTTGACCACTTCTTAAATTCACAGTTGTGTAGTGCTAGCTGCTGGCGTTATGTTGTACAGCAGATCTGGAGGATCTGTTCGTGTCGCATAACTGAACGTGTAGACCATTGAACAACGTCTCCCCCTTTTCCCTTCCCCTCACTTCCTGGCAACTGTCACTCTCTTATTCTATGAGTTTGACTGTTCTAGACATCACACGTCAGTGGAATCACGCCGTAATTTTCCTTCAGTGTCTGGCTTATTTCACTCAGCATCATGTCCTCCAAGTTACTCCATGTTGTTCCAAATTGGAGGATTTCCTTCTTTAAAAAAGACTGAACAATATTCCTGTATGAATACACCACAAAAGCCCTGATTTTTGAACTAGCAGTTGTAGTGACCCGTGTTATCACTGAGGGTCTGTGGGTCTCTCAGGCAGGTTGGTCTGGGGAGAATGGTCAAGAACTACCAGTCTAAAGTCTGTGTACCATTCACTCACCTCTACATCAAGTCAAGTAGACATAAGTGATACTCCATTGGTGCATGGTATTTGGTTCTCTGCCATGTGTTACATTCTGAGTTTTCATTCTTTCTTGTTATTTTCTTATTTCCTGCCTTTTACTTAATTGTTCAAATTTTCCTTCTCTTTTTTCCCCTGGGTATTTGAAAATTCTCCAAAAGAAAAAATACTTGGATATTTCGTTCTAAAATAACATCATTTCTCTTCCCCTTAGTAATGATTTTGCATGATTTTTAGCATCATTTAACTTTCCTCTGCTTAGATTTTGGTTGAAATGAATTGATTTTTTTAGATCAAGATTATTGCAGCCATATTAGTTACAAAATAATGTGAAATGGGCAAACAGGAACGGGGCAAAAGAGCTGCTTTCATGGAAACCATCCTTCCGGTTACTCCCCAGACATGTGGTGGGGTCAGGCCAGACCTGGCTCGCCTAGAAACCTCGTAATCCATGATAAAGTCAAGTAAAAGTCACCACTTTTACTCATTATTGACGAGATTGCTTATGGTCTAACACAATACGTGCTTACATGATCATTATTAAAACTGAATAATGGAAACTGGTTTGTTTTCCAGGTTGTTGCAAATAATGGCTGATAGCAAGGTGTTAACAGGGAGTGTAGGCCCCAGCAGCTGTTCAGCTCATTTTTACAAGTGATTTTTGTATACAGCTCACACAGTACCTCCATTCAGCAACAAACACAATCCTGTAGATCGTGAGCATTTAAAAACTGGGTGACAGATGGCCACTACTCCTTTCCTGATGTGTTTTGTGATGGAAATTTAGCCGAGAAGACACTAATAATAATGCTGTTAATATAGTGTCTTTTCCCTAGGAGCTTCAAACACTTGACACACATTACATAATTAATGCTTAAATAGTACACAAACATCCACAGGACGTGGGAGAGCAGAGAGGACTGTCAGCCTCACTGCCTGGGCTGCAAGCCACACACACACAGTCACAGGCGGACATGCTCCTAAAAGAAGGTAACTGGTAAAGAAGTGGTTGCCCTTTGTTCCTGGACATCAGGAAAGTCAGCGGCAGGAGATTAGGAGGCAGCAAAATAAGAAAGAGGTAGAAAATAGAGGAAGAAGCAGGAGAAAAAAAGGAGTGGAGGTGGGCAGGGGAGACTGGTGGGAGGGGAAAACCAGAGTGACCAGCCTTCTCATCTCCCCCCAGAAATACCCTCCACACCCTGATTCGTTCCGGTCTGCTGGGAGATGTGAACGTTTTCACAACCACCCCCAGGGAATTCTAATGTGATTCTGTGTCCATCCTCATGCTTAAATGTTCCACTGTGACTTGTGAAGTCAATGCCTGAACTTGAAACCCACCTGTTACTTTGTTAAACATCTCAGCTCAGGATGCCTGGTCCTTATTTGGCGAGGAGACGGGTTTTGGGTGCAAGTTTTCCAAACCATGAAGTCAAGTGGGACTTGCCTTAGCAATTTTGTGATTTTTATTGCTGGTTGTAGCTAAAGCATTGCCTTTGATGACTAATGCAAAACAGATTACCTCCTTGGCCAAAGGCGGGACCCAGGAATGCCGAGAATCATAAAAACCCTGGGTTGAAGGAGAAATGGGTTTCCCCACTCTTGGTACCTTTCATTCAAAATGCTGAAGTGAGACTTCAGAATATTGACTGATGGTTTTATGAGTGCCTCTTTGTGTGAGGATGAAGAGATAAATAAGAAGTTTATTAACTGGAAAAGTACCTTTTGTCTAGTAAACCATAAATGGCTCTCTTGAGTGTTTCAGTCTGGAATGAAGCTATAGGAAGCTGAAATTTCTCCAATAAATCAATATGTAATTGATGCTGCCAGGACAGAACAGCTTGGGGCAGCTTTATTTCTAAGTCCTTCTGTTTGAAGTACAATCGATCCACTGCTTTCAATGATCGGGCCCAGGAAATGCAGCCCCAGCACCACGGCATCCACAGCTGAGCAGTTTCTAAACATGAGCCCATAAAGAGAGTTTAATTACTGTCTCAGAGCAGAAGGGAACTTGGATATTCTGCTCCTTGATTGGATTTCACTGTTGTAGCAGCAGTTTTTTAAAAATCTGAGATTTACTTCATCATGGGGACCTTTTCCTAGAGGCTGGTTTGAATGGCTCCATGTCCAGTATATCATTTTGCACTAGACACAGTGATGGATAATGTTTAAACAGGTGAGAGTATCTGCAGTCCACGTGCAAGTGTGAATCTCCACACGGGGAGATACTGTTGCACAGTGACGGATGGTGTTTAAATGGATAACAGTATCTGTAGTCCATGTGCAAGTGTGAATCTCGGCACGGGGAGATACTGTTGCACTCTGGTGGTCTAGTGTACACAGATTACCCTTTTTCCCAAAGAGGAATTGAAATGATGCTCCTGTTTGCTGGTTTGGACTTCTGTAGAATTCTAGTAATTCTTGGTATCAAATGATACTAAGAAAATAAATAGTGCAGATCACTACTGGTTGAATGAAACTCCTAAGGTGATTATTTAATAGCACCTGAAGTTTGTGTGGCCAGGGTATAAACCAGGTGTTCTCAATCTGGGGACGACTGACATTTGAGGCTCGATGGCTTTTTGTTTTGGGGGCTGACCTGTGCACTGTGGGATGTTGAGAAGAGTCCCTGGCCTCTGCCCACTGGTTGTAAGTAGCACCCTCTTCCTTCCCCCAGTAGTGAAAACAAAAAGTGTCTTCCTACATTGCCAGTTGTGTATGTGTGTGTATGTGCATGCAAAATTGCCCCATTTGAGAATGACTGATGACATAAGTCAACTTCCGTGATGCTTTCAATGGAAACGTATTTGCTGTGTCACTATTGATCTCCTTAAAATGAAATAGTCTTATGAGTTCTTTTCACAAATGTGGCCCCATTGTCACTGTCTTCTGCTAAATGTCTGTAACACACACTCTAGCATTAAAGGTGTTAACAAAAATGGGTTCTGTGGTTTTCATCCTGCACATCCCTGTCTCTTTTACATGGGTTCTTTCTGTCCTCTGTTAAGACCAAGTAGGCTGTTGATTCTCCTAGCTTGTCTTATATGCCCTTGAGCACGGAAAAGGTTATTTTTAGAAAAATTTAATTTTGAGAAAACAATGTATGGTAACTGAAGTGTGGTTGGCACTAATTCATTGGTGTGATAAAAATGAAATTGAGGCTATGTTTTATTTAAAGGCCATTTAGTGTTAGAGGTCTTCAGGGATGTTGCATGTGTTAGTCACAGTGCGATTGGAGACCCAGCCATGTAGGCAAGGCTCTGTGCTTTCAAAATGCAAGCTAGTACCTTTAAGCTCCGTGATGAAAGGGAACAGTAGCTTTCGCGGATTGAGTGGTGCAAAGCCCGTCAGGAACCAGACCGTCAGAAGTGATTAGCGTCTGAGAGTTCCTGGAACTGCAGAAGCTCGGTTCATAATTCAGCCCTGCCATTAATTGTCTGCTTGACCTTGGACCAAAATACTTCACCTCTCTAACCATCGGTTTCTGCATTGTCACAGTGAGGTGGGGCGTTATTTTCCAGGGTTTTATGAGAAATAGTAAAAGACTTCTGCAGACTGGCTGTGTTTGGCACACATCAGGGCCTCCTAATTGCTACTTCTCTTTCTCTGCACCGGCATGCGGGCTCTGGGACTTGTTCTGGGAGAGAGACTGCAGAGGACAGGACTTGTGCCCTGTACTTGGCTGAAACCACGGGCATTTTGAGCTCAGGTGGCCATGGAAGAGTTCACAGATGACTGATACTTGTATTCTGAAGGGCAGCTAGATTTCAGCTGAAAGAGTTGGGTCTGGAAGCCGTCGAAGGATCTTCAGTTTCCTAGAACAGGAATAAAAATACATATATGTGTTGGCCTCTGTCCTTCCTGACACAGAGCTCAGAAATCCCTTGGAGTTTTCTGAGTAATAGGGGACTCGTTTGTTCAGATGAGGGCATCCTTGTTGGGCTCCTGGTTGAGGGCTGCTCGCAAGAAACAGTAAGCCGTGAGTAGAAGCTTGGAACTTTCAGCCCCACCCTCCATTCTCCAGGAAGCGTAGGGGGCTGGAAATGCAGTTGATGATGGATCATGTCTACCTGATTAAGTCTCCATAAAAAAATCCCAAGTCTGTGGGGTTGGGGAGCATCCAGGCTGGTAGACGGGTACCCTCAGGAGAGGGCAGGGAAGCGCCCCGCCCCTTCCCACATAGCTCGCCCTGCGGTCTCTGCCCTCCGCAGGTTCATCTGTGTCCTTCGTCACATCCTTGTACAGTAGATGGGTCAACAGTAAGTCAGGTGTCTTCCTCAGTTCTCTGAGCTGCTCTAGCAAATTCACCGATCCTGAGGGGGGACCTCCGACGTATAGCCTGTTGGTTGGAAGCACAGGGGACAACCCAGACTGGTGATGGTTGGCATCTGAAGTGTGGGTGGTCTTGTGGGGCTGAGCCCTTCACCGCTGGGATCTGACGCGCTCTCTCAGTAGGTGGTGTCAGAACCGACTTAGATTATAGGACACCCCACAGATGGCACAGAATCCTGTGGTGTGCGCAAACCCCCCACATCTGGTGACGGAAGTGCTGTGAGTGTGGTGGCTGTGGGTCACTAGAGGAGGAACACAGGAGTGTACGTTTTCTAAACCGGGAGGATGACAAACATGAAATTGTGTGGACAAGTGGATTCATGGTCCTTAAAGATAAGGTATTTCATTGTTCCTGGGCTTGGGCCATTTCGGCCATTTTTGCTTTTGCTTTTGCTTTTGCTTTCGCTTTCGCTTTCTCTTTCTCTTTCTCTTTCTCTTTCTCTTTCTCTTTCTCTCTTTCTCTTATCTGATAGCTTTAGTGAAGTGTAATTTATATACCCTAGAGCTTGTCTGTTTAATGATTTTTCATCACATACAGAGTTGTGCAGCCATCACCACAATCCAGCTGGAGATCGTTTCCGTCATCCCAAAAAAAGAATCACCAATGTGAGTGCAGTCAGTCCCTGCCCCCTCCCTCAGCCCCCAATTTCCAATTTCTCTGGCTATAGACTTGCCTGTTCTGAACTTTTCATGTACGTGGAATCATACACCATGTAGTGGTTTTTGTCTGGCTTTTTTAAATTAGCATGTTTTGGAAGGTTTTGTAGCAGGTGTCAGTACTTTTGCATTTTGCTCTTTTTGTTTTTAATTGATGTGGTGATACTGGGTGAGTTACTATAAAACCTTATTTGGCATCTCTCTGGAGGAGGTGTTGATAGGACCAATCTCAGGTCATTTTGCTGATGATAAAAATAACACACGTAGAGGGTCTTAGTTAGGCATCTGGCTCAAATGAAGAGCTTACTGTGCATTGGTTTTGTCGTGATGATCACGGTAGTTACAGTAAGTTGTCTTCTTTACTACTGTTCCCACCACAGTCCTTTCCCATTCAGTGCACACAGCAGGGTGACCATCCCTTGCTTGTCTTGCTTATAGGACCTTTTACCAAATCTATTAGGACCATTTTTATAAAATTTACTGTACTCACTGCTAGACTCTGAAACTGGTTCCTGAAGCTGGGAGCTGTTCAAGAAATGCTTGTTGAATTGAGGAAAGAAAGGCAGGATGGTGGACTCCCAGCACTTAGCATGGGGATCTCGCGCATGGTGGTCTCCAGTAAATAGGTGTTGAATGAATTCAAAAAGAGTCCAAAAGTTAAAATAGTGCATGCCTATAACCAGGGGTTGAATGACTTAAAGGCAAATGGTCCTTACATGTTTGATGCTATGACCTGACAGTCTTTCTTTCCACTGGACTGTTATCTAGCCGTGGGGCTGGGATTTGAAGCAAAAATCAGAAATTGTTGGAAGTACTTGTTAAGTAATGTGAAATAGGCAAAATTCAGATGTCGGATCAGGTGGCTTTCCCTCGGCAAAGACAGATGCGGAATCCTGGTACTGTTACCGGTCAGGGTCCCTGGACTCCTTCCTTAATCAGTAGGAATAGATAAGAGGCCGGACGCGCAATTCAGGAGAGGCTTTATGGGAACTCGTGCAGCAGCAGGAGGGAGTGAGAACAAGAAACAAGTGTCCTTGGTCATTTCCTGAGAGGGGGATGAGGGTGGGGGCAGGCCAAGAGGGTGGCTTAGGTGGTTTGCCAGCCCCCTTGGTGGTGTGTGTGCAGGCATCATATGTGGTACCTGCTTCTGCTCCCGGCACCTCGGAAGTGGCAGCTGGGTTTCGCCCTTTTGTATCTTACTGTTCATAGTTTGCCCCAGCTGTGTGTGTACTAGTTCTTTCTAGTCCCTTATAGTTTCTTCGCATTCTGTTGCACCAGATGTCTGTCCAGGTGCAAGCACTCCAGTAAAGGGCCCCAGCCTATCTCAGTGCAAGGAGGAACAGGGGAGAAGACTTCAGTAGCAGTAACCATGTTTTCTTCTGAACACAGATTTGAGAAGACTTTTCAGACTGCGGATCCGTAGCCCTCAGGGTCTGTTAAACCCCTTTGTAAGTCTTGGCGCTCACCCTCATTGGAAATCATCATGCATAAGGAGAGGTGTTAGTGACACAAGCCTGTCTGCAGGGGGACAGCAGACAGGCACCCGGGAAGACTCAGATGCCCAAACTTAAAGGGCAGGAAAAGGGTTCTCCAGACGCCTAGAAGCCTGACAAATACTGGGGCCTGGTTAGCAGTTTCAGAAAGGAACAATAGTTAAAAAAAAAAAAAAAA
This sequence comes from Camelus bactrianus, assembly GCF_048773025.1. Lineage (NCBI taxonomy): Eukaryota > Metazoa > Chordata > Mammalia > Artiodactyla > Camelidae > Camelus > Camelus bactrianus. The sequence goes on from NC_133575.1 coordinate 4,572,091, forward strand.
GTCTTGGGTTTTGCGATCTAGAGGACACACTTAATAGTGGAGGGAGGAAAAATGTTTTCAAAAATAAACATTTCTCAAATTAATTTTGTGTCATTCCATTAAAGCTGTTTGTGATTTGGTAGGCCCTCAGGTGTGGGTTTAATTTTGTTTGCGTATGATGTATGTTTGCAGAAAGATGTTATTCTTGAAAAGCCATCAAAATATAATTAAAAAGTCAGCAGAGGTGATGTCTCATCGCTGGCTTTGTTTATTTTTTTAATAAAAAAGGAAACCCCAGTTGTGCTCTGTTTGGAGTTATAATGACCATAAACCAAGACAGAAAATTCACACACTTGGAAAAATCGCAGACTGGGTTTTCCTTCAAAAGGGAGGTGGGTTTCACTGTGGACTCTTTTGGGAGACTGGGATTTCTTTCTATGTCACTTGATTCTGAACTCCTGAAGTTGATGGTTAAAAGGACAATGAAAACTCTAAACTGAGCTAAGGGCAACCATGAAACTCTCCTCTGGGTGGGTCTTTGTGCAGACTGTTTGTTCTCTCATATTTTACCCGCCCCCTGTTTGCATCAGTGCCAGATAGTGACTCCTTTCAAAATTGTACTTAATATCATGACTGTGAAGCCCTTCCTCCCGGACCCCCCCTGCAGGTCATTCTCCCCTCCCTCTGTATTTTGTGTGTCCCTTTCAGATCTGTGCATGCAGGTAAGGCTTACCTGTTAACTTTCCTATTCCACTTTCAGATCCTTGAATAGAAGAACCATGTTATTCATTCTTGCACCCTGGATTCCAGGTAAATGGCCTGAAGTTGGAGATGTCAAGTTAGAATTAACTGAACTGGGTTGTATTAAATCATGTTGATTACTGTAAGACTTTTTAGAAAAGTATCTATTTACACATTTAAATTCCACTCATGTAAAATAGCTGTAGACTTTCTATCTCGAACTGTTTGCTCAAATGTTAACACTCTGTAGTTGCTAGACGTGGCTGCTTTGCTTGAAACTGCCTTCCTGGTCCCTGCCTGTCTCCAAAGAGGGGAGTTATGTTATTAAAGGAGGCACTACAGCCTATTTCATTGGAGCAAATCAACAACATAAATTTTGGTGAGAATTGAAAACGCTCGGCTTAAATCTGGGAAGTGGGTTTAGGAGAGAGTTTTGCTATTTTCATTATGGATTTGCATATTTCCTGTATCACTGACAATGAAGAATCATTTTAGAAAGATGAAAAATTTAGCACCTATAATTGAATGCGTGTATCTGAACACTGAGAAACTGAAAGCACTCTCAAATTTCCTTCAGTGTCATCGAGTCTTAAATAAGTCATTGTTAGAATCTCCTTGAAGGATGACAGGGCTCGTGAAAATGAGGTGTTACATCGAGTGGATGATGGGCTGTTGAAGTTTTTCTCCAAATATACGATTTGGAGGTTTTAAGAAAATCCTCATTCCATTGGTGGATGGAAACCTGGCTAGATGGTTCCGTGCAAAGCTCCTTGTTGAGAAATCCTGTGTCTGCTGAAACGTGTGATTCTATTGTATCTGGGGAGTTTGGTCAGCAAAGAGCAGTTAGGGTTGTGGCTTCTTAATGTAAATTACACTTCTTGTGCGCCCCCTGTATTTGAATGCGGGCCAGGAGTCAGTCTGCCCGCTTCTGAGAGCTCTCCTGGGCCGTGTGTCTTCTGTCCCCTTGCATTTTGGGGTGCTCAGTCTTCGGACCACTGTTTCTAGGTGACTTTATCCAGTTTCGTGATTCTAAACACTGGGTAAATTTTGACAACTCCTCCTAATGCAGACGTAAATATTCAAGTGCGTCCTCAACACGAACCTTCAATTTCATGTCTCAAATGAACAATTATTGTGATTTTCCCCCAACCTGCTCCCCACTCTGTTTCTTACCTCAGTAAATTGAATCATTCTCCAGTGAATTGGACCAAAACTTTGGATCAGCTTTGAATGCACTCTTTCTGTCCTCTGCCACCAAGCTATGTGTAGGACGTTCACATAGAACAAACTGTAAGAGTTTACCTTGTAAGAGTCATTCTGGCATGCTGGAGACCACTGGGCCGCTAAACCCTCACCAGTGGGGCAGGCCGGGACGTCTTTGTTGAGTTAATCTCCCATGTTCTGGCATGCCTGTGTCTCACTGGGGGCATAAAGGAAACATGTCACCTCCGGCTAATAATGTGATGTCCTAGACACTGGAGATGTGATGTCATAAAGACACGGGATGTGGTCTCCTAAGTACAGTGGACCAGTGTGATGTGGTGCAGAGTGCCAAGGTGTCTTTCCAGAGGACAGAGAGCTGCGGAGTCAGCATGGGAAGGTGAAAATGCTTTGATCATCCCAGATGATGAACCACTTCTGAAAAAGTGTTAACACCCAACATCACCTTGACCTGCTCCATTCAGTAGACCATCTCTAGAGTAGTGGCTCCCATTGCGGCTACTGTGGTAAGTTTATGGTGGTTCCTGGTTAGTTTCCATGATGCACTTGGTTTTTGTGTAGACTAGACGTGTGATTTGAACAAGGATAACATGGCACCCACTGCTCCAGCATCCTTCAAGTTTTTTAATCATGGACTAACCTTTGCAATTTCTCCTGAGTGTATTAATGTTACAGATCTACTGTCTTGGCCAATTTAGGGGATTCCACTTGGCTCTTCTTACTATGACAACCTTTACGCTTCAAATCAGAGAACCCATGTGAGGGAGGGGCCAGCTCTATGCAGTTACAGCCCAGTTATACACCTGGGAATTGGGGAAGCTAACTTGGGAAGGTATGTGGGACCATCGGAGGCACTATGAGGAGAAACTGGGTCAAAAGTCCTTATACTGCAGTCCTAAAGCTTTCTGGGTGTTCCGTTCTCTCCAGTGTTCGAGCTGTTGTCTATGGACACTGGGGAGGAAAACGAACAGAAACGTGGACTGTACATTTTTGTACCATATTACAGGGTTTTGCCTCCAGTCAGTGGGTGTGTGAGCTGCCATCCTGCTGGAAACTGAGTAAGAGACTGTGATTACCGTACTGAGGCCGTTGATGGCGGCTTTCTGCTTGACAGTTCTAGTTTCTTTTTATTAGAGAAATTGAGAGCCACCACTCTCCTCGCAGAGATGTGTGAGCCACAGATTCCCCAGGAATCAGAAACGGCGCCTGTTACTCTGGGTTGATGCCAGTTACCGTAACTAGCTTCACCTTGTTTCTGAAGACCACGTGCCGGCTCCCTTCCCGTGCCGTTCCAGGATCCAATCAGTGCCATCGATATTAGGGCATTCAGCTGTGTGGCTCCAGCATCCACTCTCAACCCTGGCCTGTGGGTAACAGCTGCCGAGTCACTCCTAAAATATTCTGACGGTCCCTCACCTGTGTGTTCCTTACCGCTTTCGTGAACGGGGCTCTTTTGAATCCTCCCAGAGCAGGGGTCAATGCCACCATGCCAGTGAATCCTCTTAACCGGTGTCCAGAATCATCTACCCTGCTCCTCTGATCCCAGTCCTAAGATCCATCTCCACTCACGCCCCGGTAGCTGTCTGGGTGAGCAGCCCCTCTGGGACGCAGGCTGTCCGTTTCCACAGAGAAGGGCTCGCACTGTGATGGGACCTGGATCTAGGACTGAAGCGGCGGGTTCTCCCAGTGTGGCCAACATCGCCTGGGAAAGACTGAGGAGCACAGACTCTCCGGCCCCGCCCCGGCTCCGGCTGCATCAGAGGCTTTGAGCGGAGGGCTCAGGAATCTGTGCCTTCACTCACCTTCCAAGTGATTCTAGGTGTGCTCACGCTGGAAGACCACAGGTCTGAGGAACACTAGGAAAGAAGGTGGTACGAACTGAGGAACATAAGCTGTGTTTTCAGAAGGTACCCCTTCCAGGTGAGACCACTGCACGGGAAGAATTGGGGCCACATGACAGTGTTTCACAGGATGCGTGGCTGTCAAGAGCCTCAGGCTGGTTGGTTCGGGTGCTGCTCTTCCGGCCCCACGGGGCCCTGCTCTCACAGAGCAGCCCCGTCATCTTCCAGTCATCTCTGCAGCCCTGCCTCCTGATTGCCCGCCCGGGTCCTGATTTCCACCATACCCTGTCCTGCGGCTGCAGAAGCGTCTTCCTTCCAGCTTTCCTGGAGCTCTCCTTGCTTTCGCCGCAGACCGTGAATGGAGAATTAGCCAACCTGAGCTTCTCTTGCTCTTTCCGCAAGGCTTCTGACATGGTTGAACGCAGCTGCTCCACCAAGCAATCTGCCAATTATCGCTGGTCTCTGTTCCAATTAAGGGCAGAAGCCACGTGATCTCCCAAAGCCTCATCTTCCCCCAACCCCGCAACTGATCGCACTTCTCCGCAGATGAGTGTTACCAAAGGCAAGTTCGTGCAGGACGCACAGTGAGGCCAAGCAGACCAAAATGTCGGAGTTTGCAGCAGAGAAGGCTTTATTTCAGGGCCGAGCACGGAGGAAGGGGTGGTTCAGGCTCAAGAAAGCCCTGAACTCCCTGAAGGGTTTCAGCAAAGCATATTTAAAGGCCAGGTAAGGGAGGGGGTCGGGGGGCGCAGGGTAGGTGATCAGCTCCCGCACAATCCTCTGATTACCTGGCGTTGAGGCAGTGAGGCGGTCAACACTGTCAACCCCCAGGCTACGGAAGGTCTGGGGGCCTCGCTCTGGTTGTAGTTAATTTCTTCCCTTAGGTGGTGATTTTTAGCATCTGAAAAACTCAGGAATACGCTAGAGATAGCATTATGTGGATATTCCCGAGCGGAGCTACAGCAGAAGACATGGGGGAGGGGAGGTCTGTCCCAGGAAGGGCCTCCCCTCCCTCCCCCCCCCCAGGGTCCTGCTCGGTTACAAGAGTGTTTGTCATTGTGAAGCCTCTGCCTGGGCAGTGTAAACAGCACCCCATCTTCCCACAGGCCAGAGTCCCTACTCCTTCACAGAGGTGGACAGTCCAAATCCTGCATCGTCTCCTTTGGAGGACGTCGGCTTTTTAGTCCAAGAAAGGGCCTGGGTTCCCTGGAGGGCAGCGCCTGAGGCCGACCTTGTGGACGGATGCTTTATTGGGGCAGATGAAGCGCACGGAAACTGAGTGAGAGTTGGTGTCTTACAGAACTGGTCGCGCGGCGAGGCTGGAAAACCCACTGGCTGCTCAGGTGGACGGGACTTGTCTGAAGAGGAAGCATGAGGCCAGCAGAAGTCCCTGCAGGAGAGTGGAAGTACCGTTTGTGCATCCCACGGGAGCAGCCCCACAGGATATGAGTATTCTCAGCTGCGGTGGTGGTAAGTCACATTTCACTACGCTGCGTGCTTTCTTTCAGAAACATTTGGTCCTCGATGCTACTGGAAATACATTCGAGGCTTATTACCATAGTTGCTGCCTTACAGAAGCTGCCTGGACAGGGCCAGGGTGACAGTAGGCAGTGCCAAAGATTACGAGCCTTGTAGGAGGCCACGTGATGAGAAATCTCTAACAGCGTTGCCCGTGTTCCCAAACCTAGTCCTCTGTCACTACTCCTCACTGGTAGCCGGCAAAGGTGGACAATCCCAGGGGTATGACTGCCTGCCCGCTGGGACCCAGAAAAGTAAAACTGCTGTTCAGCAGCTGGGCTTGGATTTTGTCAGACATGTCCGAAAGCAGAGTTCAGCTCAGGGAGGTGGTTGCCTCAACTGCATGGTAGGTTGCGTTCCAGGCCCCCCAGAAAACAGCATCCATTGGCAACAGGGACCAGCGTCTCTGCACCAAGGACTTTATGACAGTGGCGGGCGGTCGGCTTCAGATTGTCAAGGAAGAGAGCATTCCCTCCTGATTTAAGCCGTTTCTCTTTCTTCTTTGATTGAAAGGTAAAAGGCGGTTGATGATTTCCACCTGGCCTACCTCTGTCCCTGTCAAATCCTTTTTTTTTTTTTAAATTAGCAATTATGTAGACAGGAGGACTGTAGGCTGTTCACTCAGAAAATGCCGTATACCTTGACTTTATAAAGTCTCATCGCATAAGTCTTGGGAGATGGAGAGGGTTTGATTTCATCATTATGCTTTCTGTGACGTCATTGTAGTATTACCTAGCTGTGGAAATGTCTGTGGGTCATTTTGAATTTGTCCATTCATGTTGTGTGTGTCAGACACCGTGCTAGGTGTGAGGGATACAGGAATGAGTTAAAAACACTGAAGACTTCCTTCTTCGACTTTTTTTCATCTTCATTTCGACTTTAGCTTCCTTTCAAATAATTCCTTTGAGAACCTAACAGTATTACGATTGTTGTTGAGGCTAAGTAAATTTCCCTTCAGTTGTCGCCCAGGATCCAGACCCGACTTAATGGGTTATTTCTCAAATTCTGTCAAAACAGTAGTCTTGAAAGCCAGCTCTAAGTGAGTACTTAGCTTCTAAAGGAGATTGCTTTGGATTACCCGTCAGTTTCTCTCCATTGATCTGTTCTCTGGTCTCTGCTCATATTAATTATTTTGCTTTGATTACAGAATCAAATAGAAACTTCTTTGATACCTTTAAAATAAAAATGCAGTTAAGAACCACAGGGTTTTTTTTTCCCCCCATACAGAATATTTTATGTTTTAGTCTAAGAACATTTTTTACAAAGTCATTCACTGAGTTGGCCAACCACTGATGCTGCTCTGCATGAATCTCACCTTCGCTGGTCTGGAGCCTCACACTGGATTTCTTTTCCAGCCTATTTTCCAAATGTGAGACTCTGTTCATAACGAGGTGTTGAATTAAGCTGCTCAACAATCACCTCATTGTTCTCTTAATTTTATTTCCTAAGATTCGGTGCCACTTCTATCTTCTTGTCTTGGCCAAGGACCAAAAATAAGATAATCGTTTTGATTTTTATCTTGGGTCTAATTAGGGGGAAAAGTCAACATAAAGCGTTTGTTAATATACTCGGCCGTATACAGAAGTCTATTCCCAGGAGCTTTCTGATGAAATTACATGAGATACATACTTTTGTACATGAATTTGAAATATTAGGAAGAGAACGCTGGCTGACTTCATCCTTTCTAAAGTCCTTCCTGTGGTATTCTCTACTTACAGTCAAAATGTCATCTTTCAAATAATTTTTTACACCTAAACTAATGTTATTTTTAATGATATACATATCTATGTGTGTAAACACAGCCACACTCCCCTTCACCCACATCCACATAGTTACAGAAATACATTAATTATGGGCTTTGGAAGCATATAGCTATGAAAAAATAGATGTTCATAGTAATCTGGCTTTAAGAACCTTCCAAGATAGAGATTTTTAGTAAATAAACTTAAAGGTAAATGTGTAAACAGAATCCAGTGACACCGTGCACTTGGACCATTTCTTACGGTGTCTTGTTGGCATTTTCTGCCCCTGAGGTCCATGTTTTAAAAACAACTTTTAGACTCCCCATGGCTTACCCAATCCTTAGGAAATAAATCATTCTTGAATGTAAATGTCAGTACTTCCTTCACTTAAAGGTTGCCTTGTAGTTAAAATTTCTATATATATATATATATATATATATATATATATATATATATATATATATATGTCATGTGTATACAGTATATATAATAATATACATAATAACTAATGTATGTTGGTATAATATGTATTACAACTAATTGTGTCTTTATAGATTATGTAGACTGCAAATATGATATATAATAGTGTATATGATGAGTAATGTATATCAGTAGATAATGTATATTACAATTCATGTTACCCATGTATCTACACATCTGTCTTTATAAAAATCTTCCACTCTTATCTTTTCTACAAAGTCTTAGGGAGAATTGCCAGTTTCGACTGGAGCACCTGTTACTCCGAAGTCAGCTGAAGTAGCTTTTCTTCAACAACCGGGGGGTGGGGGGTGGGGGGAGACTAGGCTGAGATCCCATATACAGCAAAGTTTTGCATAATCAAAGAAAGCAGAAAATCCTTGAAAAAAGCCAGACATCAGTTAAGCTTTCAGCATCTGATAGATAATAAAAGGAAGCGCATTCCAGCCCATAGAGTGATTAGGAGATCTAAGAAATCCTGCCGGGCAGAAGTTGAGCAGTGCCCTTAATCATCTCCCCGTAGGAGAGGAGAGTAGGAGAGGAGACGGGGCGGAGGATTAAAGGGTCATTCCCCAAGCATCCAGAGCTTCTGAAGCGCCTAGTTTAATTAAAAGGTGAAGCAACTGTTCACGCAGTTGTCCAGAAGTTCACAAGTTAACACACTGGGTTGAAGCCGTGTTCCTGTTAATCATGGGAGAAAATGACAGGCTTCTTCTTTGGGAAATCTTGGCAGGGAAGCAGATTTTTAAATTTAGAGAAATCGAGTGAAATCTGTGGTGATGGAGGTTAACTATACTTATTGTGGCGATCCTTTTATCATATATACACACATCACATCATTCTGTTCTGCACCTGAAACGGATGTAATCTTACGTGTCAATTAGATTTCAATATTGAAAAAAAAATCAAGTCAAATTTAATTTTTTTAAGTTGTGGATAAAAGAATGTTGATGAAAGATTCCACTTTCAAATGCACTTCAGGATAATTAATGAAATACAATAGTAAATTTTAAAACATTGTTTAGCAAAATATTCTTGCAAGCACATGACCTTGACTTTTCTGTGATTATTGTCTAATCATGTCTGTTGATTAAGGTATTGCTTGTGAAGTCCTTGTATGGTGCTAGAGAAGGGTGTTAACTTTTCTATTCCCATGTGGTAACTGGAATTGTGTTATCTCTCTCCCACACCTTTTCCTTCCTTCTTTCCTCCAGTATTTATTTAATAAATGACCATGTATCATAACACATTCTAAAATTTGAAAGGAGAAAATTGATGAAGCCACAAGATGTATCTTTATGAAATATTATGCTCCCCGGCCCCCCCCCCCCCCCCCCCCCCCCCGTCGACAGAACTTTACCTGTAATGTGAGGAAGACTGCTCTGAAAGACACCTGGGACATGAAGAGCAGTTGAAATTACGTTTTGGGGTCTCAGTTTAAAGGGTCAGAAGTTACGTTTTCAGAGTGACTACTCGTGACTGGGGTTGAACACTTTTTCCCTAGAGAGGGCAGATGGAGCGCTGGGATGCTCGCTTCATGTCCGAGGATTTGCTGTGCTGGGGTGGGGCTGGGTGGCAGCTTTTGGTTCGACTTTCTCTGTAGGAGACGTGGCCTGCTGAGTGTTTTGTGAACCTCTCCCTGTGGTGGGGCTTCGGGTGCTAAGCGTGGCAAGACATCTTGCTCTGCTTTCTGAGCCAGGTACCGTCTTCCAGGCTGAGGCGGGCACATTCCGATCCGTCAGCCAGCCCGGGAGGTGTTCAAGCCTTAGCTGGACTTCCCTTCCCCAGCGGTGTCTGTCCAGCGGTGGCCAGTCCCTTCCTCTCCAGGCCTTTGTGTCTTCGCTTAGCAGAAATCTCCCGACAGGAAGAGGGTACAGCCCTTGCCCACTGAGGAGAAGCTTGATCTCTGCTGGAGTTCAGATTCTTGGTGGTGTTTTTCTTTTTAATTGAAGTATAGTTGATTTATAATATTATACTAGTTTAAGGTGTACAGCGTAATGTTTCAGTATTCTTATAGATTATGTGCCATTACAATTTATTCCAAAATAATGGCTCTAATTCCCTGTACTGTGCAATATACCTCTGTTGCTTATCTAATTTATACGTAGTAGTTTGTGGTTCTTAATCCTCTACCCCTATTTTGCCATGTCCCCCCCTTCCCTTTCCCCACTGGTAAATACTACTTTGTTCTCTGTATCTGTGTGTCTGTTTCTGTTTTGCTGTATACGTTTGTTTATTTTTTAGATTCCATATATCTACATATAAGTGATAACATACAGTCCTTGTCTGACTTATTTCACTAAGCATAATATTCTCTAGATCCATCCATGTTGGTGCAAATTTCAGCATTTCACTCTTTTTTTATGGCTGACTGATACTCCATTGTGTGTGTATATATACACCGTATCTTCTTTATCCATTTGTCTGTTGATGGATACTTGTGTTGCTTCTGTATCTTATTTATTATAAATGGTGTCACTATGAACATCGGGGCTGCAGGTATCTTTTCAAATCAGCGTGTTTCTGTTTTCCTGGATATATACCCAGGAGTGGAACTGCTGGATCATATGGTCGTGCTATTGATGACGTAGCTTGAAATTAAATTCAGTTTTACTGCGGTGAACACAAAACATCTTCATTGTAGATTCCATTCTTCTCTGCTCCCCAAGTGGAGCCATGACCCACTCTCTAAACCATGCCCCTCATGGAAGTGTTCCCTTTTGTTCAAAAGACACCAACTTTGCTAAAACTATTTTTGTCAAGTAACTCTGTGCAGCAGAGTTCTCACAAGCAGGAAGAAAGCCATTCTTGGCAGGACCAGGGACAGTTAACTCAGGTTGGTTTCTGTGTCTCGCTCAGTTTTGAAGTTGAAGTAGATGACAGCATTGTCCTCGCGCCCTCTTGGCAGGTGCAATATGGCACTTGCTGTGAGAGTAGCCCTGTTCTGGTCAGTCCTGCACTGTGATCCCTCAGAGTACAGAAGACTTACGACCCGGAGAGATGCAGTGCGTTTCTCAAGCCCACGGTCGTCCCGTGGCAAAGCCACAGTCGAACCCTAGAGCCTGTGAGTCCGCTCCTCGTGGTCCTAACTGCTGATTCTATTTTCATAATCTCTCACTGGATACTAGGTAAATGCCTTTGTCGTTAAAGAAATAAACATCTGGAACACGGCGTCAGTGAGACTGTGAACAGCAGAGCTCTAACCACCGCTCTGGTGGTTTTATGAAAGACAGTGCTGCGTGGAATTTAGATCCGACACGATCCCTCATTAGTGAGGTAATAAGCACTAATGCATGGAAAAGTGTCTGACGAGAGTGCAAACAAAAGCCTTCAGCTCCTCAGCTCAGTGAGGAAGCCCGGGTTTCATGGACTTAAACTGCTCAGCGATGCGTGACGCAGGCTTTGCTTGGGGCGGTCGTCCTTACGTTCGGTGCATTTTCAAACGGAAAGGTGCAGTTCACACAGACACAGTGGGAAGTTGAGGTGGAGGTGGATCTTCTTTTATTTTAGAATATTAAAATGAAATACATCTTAGGTTGTAACTGCCACAATCAGTTAATTTGAGGAGAATCATCCTTTAGTGATTTGATGAGGCCCGTTGATGGCGGGGAACTAAGGCTGCTCGCCAGAGACCCCGCGCTTTCCTACCACATTCAGCGTGGAAGCAGGAATCCCGCTCTCAGCGAGATGCTGCGGCCTGTGTCTTTTGGGGCAGCGGGAGCGTGTGAGAGGGGAATACATGCAACGACTTGTAGAGATGTTTTGTAATCAGCTATACTTTTTAGATTTGGACTTTAAGCAAAACTGTGGGAGCTATTCTGGTCCAGAAAGAACAGACAGTAACCCACTTCTTTAACCCAAGTGCCCCGGAATCCAAACAAGCCAAAGGACATGGTTTCTCCCTGCTGTTACCTGAAAACTGGGTTCACCTCTTGGTGGGGGTCCAGCCAGAACACACAACCAAGCCAAAGAGTGGGAGAAGGAAGGTTTATTTCTTCCAGCAAGTAAGGACAACACTGGGGATCCTTCCCAAAGCAGTGTCCCCCAGAACAGCAAAATTGGGGAAGTTTTAAGTGAAGGGTCCATGTATGTCCAGGAAGGGACCTGGGCATTGAATGCATGTTCATGAAGGGGCTTGAGCAGAGAAGAATTTGGCATAAAATTGGGGCAAAAGTGTGTAGAGTCTAAGCTTTAGTTAATTGAAACCACGAAGGTCAGAAAAGGTTAACGTCATTGTCCCTTTGGTTCTGACCAGTCTGGGTCTCAGTGTGAAGTCACCATCCTCCGCCTGGGCGAGGGCCTTGGTGCCTGCAGAGCTCATGGATCTGTGTCCGGCTGTTGTGTAGATCCCTTGAGGAGGAACCAGGGCTTGGTTGTAGAGCTGAACTCTTGTCTGCCTGCTTTCCCTTTGTTCTGGCATTCCCTCACTTCCCTTAAGACCGTGAGTTACTGAGACCTGTTCAAGGGCACGCCTTGTGGCCAAGCTTTGATCACAAACTGGCTTAGGCCCAACGTGGCTTCTCTTAGGTCAAGAAAGCTATGCCTGGTTCCCTGGTTCTCTTTCTTCAGGGAACCCCTACCCTGTCTGCTTGCTACAGCCAAAGCCCAAAGTACACATTCAGAGTCGATGACCTGAATGTCAGCTGCACATAGGAGTTCTGCGCTCACCGTGGGAATGTGTGTGATGTTCTCAGGTGCCGTTCTCTGTGTAGTACACAGCCTGAGTCAGACCCTGAGAAACTCCCCCGTGGAATTCAGTTCCTCAGTTCCTTGTTCTTTATTTCTCCACCACCAGCAAAATCTAAGGAATATACTCATCTGTTGTTGCCATTTGTTTCTTGGGAACAAACAGAACATCTAGAAAGGAGAGGTGCATGATTTGTGTCAATTGAAAAAGAAAAGCTGGCAACCTGAAAGTAGAGAGTTATGCCTTATTTGGAGACCTTACTGAGGATTATACCTGGGGAGGCAGCCTCTCAGGTAGCTCTGAGGAACTGTTACAGAGACGTCAGGGAGGAGCTAGGGTATATGGGAATTTTTGCCAGGAAATGAAAAGAAAAACTTACAACATACAGGTGAACATCAAGAGATTACTGCTAATTGTAAAAAAAACAGCAGACATCTCAAGTTAATGATTTTAGTGCTTTTCTATGTGTGGGAAGATGCAAGAGTCTGGGATCACTGACATGATTCCTTTGATGTGCACCGTAGCTCTCGGGGCCAGTGTCCTGTTTTTCTCCATCCTGAATCCCTTGGTGCAGGGGCTGATGGCTGGATGGCTACAGCATCCTTTGTGTAGTGAAATGGCAGGTGACAGCCTTTGTCCACGTGTGACTAAGATGAGACTGGACCCAGCCCTTGCATCCTGATGGCATGAGGGGCTTTCCAATCTCAGACGTTTCCAGTCTCCTCAAATGGATGGGAATCCTGCTCACCTTCCCTTGCACTTGGCAAGATCTCCTTTCTTACCAGGAGTGGCATTTCTCTGTCATTAAAATACCCAGAAGAGTGACAGAAGCGTGTTATGTGGATGTCATCTTTTTCCTCCTGGAATCTGTCCAGATTTTCAGCGCACACCTATGAAAAAGGAGCCTGAGCTTAAGCTAAGAACCAGCCAATTTCACCAACAAAACCACCCTGGTGTTTCCATCACGGCTTCTTCAACTTTCTGTCTGCTTTTAATTTTGAGGTTTGTTTTTATATAGACTTTATTTTCTAGGAAAAATTGAGCACAAAAGTACAGAGAGTTCCCATACAACCCCCAGGTTTGATTTTAATGATGGTAGAATCTTTTATTGTCCTCTAGGAAAAATAACATAGAAAAGAAAGACTCTAACCCTGTTTTGCAAAAGGATAGAAGAGTGGATATCAGATGATGGCTGATACTTGGCTGCCTGGAGCAGGTTTTATCCCCCTCAGGCAGGAACTTTGTCCCCCAGGGGGTCTTTTCTTTGTCCCAATTTACCACTAGGTTGGACGTTTTCATTATTACGGTTTCCCTAGAGTGTCTCTTCCTCCCTCTTAGCCACCACTGTATCAGGTCTGGGGCTTGCAGACCCTTTATCACCCCAGAACGATTTCCTAGAAATGGATGGAACCACCTGTAATATCAAGTTATTGTCATTAAACCCAGTCTGTTCTCGTGGCAGGAGTTATTACGTCTTGCAAAGAGCGACTTCGCAGACACATAAGTCATCGAAGCCCAAACAAAAGAGCAAATAAACCACTTGGCCTGGGGATTGGAGGGTGGGAAGAGGTAGCATTCAACAGGGGAACCTTTTCAAATTCCAACCGTGAGCTTTGAACTCCACAACTTGCAGCGTCTTTATGTCCTGACTGATCCCAGCCTGCTTTGAAAATTGTTTTATTTCCTACCATTCAGAGCCTGCTAGTCCATTTCGATGAGGAATTGATCAATTGTGCATCATCTTTCTGCAGGTGCTTTTGAGTGGCTTGTATAGGTCTTGAAGACTTGCCAAGCCCGGGGTCATTAGCAAGACACAAGTTCCCCTTAGAAAGGGAGCTGCAGACGCAGAATGACGGTGGTGCACATTTGAACCTGGAGGCAGTGTGGGGAACCTTCCCCTGTAAAACCAGGCCTCTGGGCTCAGGATCGTCAGCCACACAGTGAGCAAAGTACGGACACAGGTCTCCACCTGGGAAAGAAAAATGATCGCACCTGCAGAGGTGGTTTACAACCCACAGTGCTGTTCTTCAGGGTCAGGCGAAACAAAGATGCCTTTCACCTGCACCGGCTCGCATCCTAATCCACTCTTTGTCAGTCCGTGTCCCGCCGTCTCCCCCCCCTGCATTTGAGTTATTCCTAAAGCCGTGGCTGAGTCGTGCTGGAAGAAGCAATTTTATGACGGAGACATTGTCCGAGCAGAAACCCCGGTCCCTGGGAATTCTCCCATGGTAGTTATGAAAGTTCACGGTGACATGAAATGAAATCATGGAGACTTAACAACTATGGAGCCAATGAAACAGGCGGTGATTCTAGGGGAAATGCACGTGTTTCTGTTTGGGTCTCTCTTCCTATTAGAAATGGCATGATTGACTCAGCTGGGGAATGTATGGTGCAGCGAGGATTCCATTGGTTCCGTGTCCTCCTTCTGTCCCTCGTAATTACATTTCTTTGTGGTTGTTTCCACCCGTGGTTCATGAATCATCATGTACAGGGAAGCAGTTGCCTCATCACACAGCACTTCCAATGGATAGAGACATCGTGTCTGCTGTCCCACGTAAGCCACTGTCCTCTTAGCAATATACGTGAGTAAAACGCTGAACGTAGGAGAAAAATGCTGCCTCCAGGCCTCATCAAGATTCAAGTCCAAGGTTCAGGAAACTCCTTCTGTAAGGATCTGATTGTAAAGTTTTTGAGCGTTTGCCAGCCGAGAAGCCTCATGCCGTGTTTCTGTGGGTGAAAGCAGACAGTACAGAAGTGAATGGAGGGCTGGCTGTGTTCAGGGGGCACAGGACGGGGCTGGCCGGATGTGCTCCCCCTCTCTGACCCCCGGGTAGAAACTAAATGTCCCTTCAGGAGCCACTCCCGAACGTGGGCAGTGGCCGTTTGGAAGGCTGTGTACGGGGGCTGAGTCACAGCCAGCTAGATGAAGGCCACTGATGGCTTCTTCCGTGCTGGCCTTGGTGCTGGCTTAGGTGTCCCTACAATAACACAGATCAGGCCTTGCAGTTACTGATCCCATTCTACCGGCCGAGAAGCTGAGGCAAAGCAACACGGAGTCTTTTCAAAATCTCACTGGTGAGAGGTGGGTGTCTGTGTGGACATAGCTGAGCTTGGGTGGGAATGTCCGCCAAGACGCTCGATGTTGCCCAGTGAGCAGGGTGCACACAGAGGTCTGCCTCTCCCCTCTAGCCTCTCCTTTCGAATTGTTTTTCCATCTCATTTGGTAATGTTTATCTTCCGACCACATCTGTGTATATTCACACATAAATGTGTGTGTATGCACACACGTGTCTGTGTATGTCTGTGTGTGTGTGTATGCATGGCATGTATTTACAAGTAGCATTCTCTAGTCATTCCCATGTGTGGCCTAACCACTAAATTGTATTAATTCAGCATCGTTGTGATTAAGGTAGCCTTGGATATTTAAACAGCCTTAGACTGTGGAAGTAGGTATTAAAGCTGTTAAATCTTTGACCTTTATAGTCCCTTAATATGATTGCTCTGAACCAGTTTGAGGAGGAAATTTTGAGCAGGCAGCCACAGATGCGCAGACGGGCATGTACCATCACCCAAACTTCATACCTGGAGAAAAGTCATGAGTTGTAACTGAGGGGATCAAAATGTGTTGAGGCTTACAGGCTCCATGAACTCTTAGTAAAATGATTCTACAGGAAAATTCCTCCATACACCACTAAATAGGTGTGATTTTGGTATCTCTCCCACAGCTTTTCCTTTTTTTCCATTTTTTACGATGTTTATGTATCTGCGTATGTATTTATCCATGTCTTTCAATCATCTGTCCACTCATTGCCTTATTTTAATAAAATGCTATAAACATAATGCATACATACATAGGCTCCTGTTTTCCCTCTGAATATTTTGTCACAAATGCTGCCCCATGTGGCTGAAAATTCCTCATATGGTCATGATTTTTAATTTTCAGGTTTTGTCCACAACTTGTTGGCTATGAGTTTTTTGTTCATTTTGAAAAGTTACGTGATCAGGGTTTTTGCTATCATAGTCAAAGCTATAAAGGCTTATTTAATATCAGGCTCAGAAGATGTGCCGGTTGTCCTACTTGTTTGCGTTATGTCCAAGGAGAAGAAACAGCTGGTAACGTTTAGCAGTGATGGAGTGAGTTAAGGGGATTTCTCCACGTTTCCAGCTTAGAGTGTTTTGCCGTTGTGTTATGTTTTAAAAGGTTACACAAGTGTTTATCGGCTGTTACCTCTTCAACTGTGTTTTGCCATCTTTGGGGTCACCCTCTATTTGTGCATCGCTCTTGGAATTGACGTATGTTTGTTCAGAACAGAATGCCATTCAATTGGGCATCCTGGCTTGAGATGGAACAAAGTAAACAGAACAAGGTGGTAAAGGGTTCTGTGTTCTAGCAGTGGATTAGTACATTATGTCCCTGGGGAACACTGTGTGTTCAGAAGATTTGACAGACCGTGATCGATGAAGGCAAAGATTATTTTCAGTGGTGAGTCGCTTAACCGTGTTGCTCAGTCTGCCACGGCCTACACACTGATTTGGGTGCTAAAAGTAAAACAGAATTAAAACACACCAGGTCAAGAGATCCCTTTAGAGTCTGAGTCTAGAGAAAGTTGACGTGGAAGTTAACACATGTATTTCTTTTTTGCACTCATGCATATGTGTTCATGTATACACACACACACACACACATACGCACACACACCTGGCAATGTATTATCTATCTATTTATGTCTCTGCCTATAACAAGCATGACAAGGACCTTTGATGGTGCGTGGTTGTGTTCTCATCCAAGCTCCCCTCAGCCATTTACAAAGACGTTGATGAAGTTTTACTACCAGAGACGTGGCGTTGCACCTGTTGGGAAGGAAGAAATATTCCTCTACTTTTCTAGGTTGTCCTGGCTGGTTTAGGAATTAAACTGACATGATTCGGGTTAGCAGGAGAAAAACAGGAAACAAAAGTTGAATGACATGTATACATGGGTGAGACTCAGGGAATACAAAATGACCCAAACCCTCAGCTTAAAAAACCATCTTAAGGCAAGGACAAAAGAGGATATTGGAGTAGTGGTTTAGGACTTCAAAGGGGAGGAAGGCAGTTCACAGGGACATGGAAAAGCTAATGTTTGGTAAATAGACATTGCTGTGTGAGGCAGACAGTGGGACGCGTGGTGGACTCCTATTCCCGGGCCCTGCTGAGTTTCCCCCACCACACCTGGGGACACCTCTCTTCCTGGAACTGGCCCTCTATCTAAATTATTTTAGTCAGCTCAGGGAGTTGTCTACCTGACTGGTTCTTTTCAGTTGACAGTAACCGCATGCCAAAGAGACGTTGTGTGGGGGGTGGCCAGTCTTGCTTCCCCGCTCAGTCTTGGTGATTGTCCCTGTCTAGAATAAACAAATCTAAAAGGTCTGAAAATCATGGCCAGAAAACTTGGGGAAATCTGGAGAAAGTCATACCTTCCTCAGAAAGTACGGGAAACGAGGAGATAAATCTTCACTATCAAAACCCCAGCTTTTGCATTTCTCCTAGTCCATCGTCACTTGGGCTCCCACACCCTGCCCCCCCTCCCTTCCCCTTTAAGCAGCAGTCAGGGATCCCAGCTGGAAATAAAAAACGGAAATCAGCCCCAGGCTTTTACTTTCCTGCAGGAAAAGGTTTTAAATTAGGAGACAGGAGTAGAATGTAAAAATACGCATGACATTTACATATGAAGCGGAAGCCTTGGAAGAGTTGTGGGTAGTTTGTGGTTTTAGCACATTTTTCTCCTCCGACCCCTCAGTTTAGTCCCCTTGGGGCAAGAGCAGAGTGTCTGGCCATGAATCCTGCCTGCTTGGGTAATACAATTTCCTCAGCTCTCCAGTGCAGATGGTGACAGACCTCATTTCACTTTGTCAATTGCTGGGAGGATTAAATAAATTAACACTGATAAAGTGCCTAGAAGGCAGCGTGGTCGCGGTAAGCATTGGACAGGTGTCATCTGTCACTGTGTACTGAAACCCACAGACGTGTGTCCTGTGTCATGGCGCGTGCTGCTGCTGGAGTTAACATCCTCTAACTCCCTGTGTCTACAGTCTAGAGGAAAAGACAGCCTCTAGTCAGATTAGCATGCATACTGCTTCTTTAAATTTGGAGTTTGGAATTTTCTGGATGGTGGCCATGTGCATAATGGGGGAATCTAAGCTGGTCTGGGATGCCTGAAACTTTCAAGAGATGAAGGAAGTCAAATACTCATACACAGAAAATGTCAAAGGAAGATATTTTGGGCTGATGGGAGAGTGTTTCTTACCAGAGAATGGTAAGAAATAAAAGAGTTAATAATGTTCAGCTTCTGACACCACAAATGTCAGAGACCTGATTTTGTCACCCCAGCACATGCCATTTTGGCATAAGGATTATTTGGATCTGAAGGCAGTAGGGAACAGGGGGCACGGGAGGCACTCAGCAGGCCATACATTGCCTTTACAAAGGTAACACATTTTCATTTGTAAAACTGTCTTCTCCCATATTAAGAAGAGAACCAGTCTGAGTCCTGGGAGAAGACTCTTTACTGCAGAGGCCACCAGCTTGAGTCTGCATTACACACCTTACTAAACAACCTTTATCTACCATTAGTTTCCCTCATATATTTATGTTCCCACCCCTGGCCATCCCTAGAAGCCCAAACTCTCCCTCCCTCCATTGTCTAGTCACTTCACCGTTTATTGCCTTTTGTTAAAGTGATATATAAGCTCGTAGGTCTAACTGCTACTTTGGAATTTTCATTTCTTTTCTGTGGAGCCCCACATACACATAAAATTATTAACATTGGTGAAATCTGTCTACATTTTCTTCTATTAATCTGGTTTTTGTTGGTTTAATTTGCAGGTGGCAGGGACTGAACCTAAAAGGGTAGGGGAAATGTTGTTCCTCTGCTACAGGAGGAAGGGAGCTGGACTAATACTATTTGGGCTTTCGTGGGTGTCCCTGTGGTGAGGGGTATTGTCACCCCCAACCCCAACACCCTGGCAAACACTGGGCTAGCCTTCCTGGCGAAGGGGCCAGAGGGAGGACGTGGTGCTGCCTTAGAGCCCATGGTACCAGGAAGGGCAAATTCAGGCCAAGCTAGTGGGGGAGGGCTACCGGGTCCTAACTGGGACTGGAGTGATCAGCTCTCCAGGTTTCCATGGAGAATGCCAGCAGGGCAGTCCAGGGACCAGGCAGTAGGGACCTTCAGAATGCACCGCCCAGGAGACCACGGGAGCCACAGGAGGAGGCTGTGTCCAGCCACCTTGCCTCTTCCTCTCCATCTTGAGTTCAGAAAGCTCGTACTCCACATCCTGGATACATGGGCAATGGTCCTGTTCAGAGAATAGACCTTGGGAGTCAGTGCTCAGACCCTCCTAACACATTTCACACCAGACAGGATTAAAGGGTAATTTTCCTCCACAAACACATGGGTGCATATAATATGCATAATATACAATATAGCAGTATGTATTAGGAGACAGAGTAAAAAGTCTACTTTTTTTTGGCTGAGTATCCCTGTCAGTTGGAGAGCGAAAGAACTTTTGAGGAAAACCTCATAGTTTCTTTCCCCTAGTCTAGTAGAGGCAGCCCTTGCACCGGAAGGACTGTGACCTCCTCCTCGCAGTGTCTCAGGTGCCTGGGTCCGGGTTGTCCGAGGCCAGCAGCGTCCACAAAGGGAGGCTGCGGGTCGTGCAGAGTCTCCTGCCCTGCCCCCGAGCCCTCGAGTCAGCCCCGCATTCTGACGGTACCCTTGGGTGATTTGTATGCCCATCAGAATTGGAGAAGCACTGCTCTAACTGGTGATCAATAGTCATTTGTAGGAAGAGTGAATAAATGAGGGTGTAATGAATAAATAATAGAATAAGTGGAACCATTAAGAACTCGCTAATGGTCTTTCTTTACTGTTGTTTAGAAAACGCTTAAATGCGGAGGCTGTGTTGCTGGCTTCTGCATCAGGCTTCTCTTAAAGAAAGGGCTCCCTGTTCCCCACCAGGCGTCGTTCCAGACTGGACCACTTGGGTGGTGGCAGTGGCGCCGGGTTCCTTCCCTGAGTCTTGCCATCCGATACGCAGGTGAAGGTTCACTCAGCTCAACCTGTCAGTTTAAACTGCTGGTTCTTACAGAATCTAGTCCTTAGAATTTCAGCATCGATGCCTGTGTGACATGCTTTATATTTCCTTTTCATAATTGCAGAATTGTTTGCCTTGAACTCAGTCTCTGTCTTGTGTTTTATCTGGTGATTGTGTAATAAGATGGCCCGTGTCCTTGTTTGCTGACACCTAGCAGGGGTTGTTTAATACTGTGCATTATTTTGATTTACATGCAGGTTCCGAATGCCACTTGCTTTGTCCTTATGAGTTTCCCATAATTTTTGTCCTTTTTTTAATGTGTGAGGTATTTTATTAGTTTTTTTCCCTTTTTCAGTTTTATTATGTAGAATTGTTAACAGTTCGACTGCACATACACGTTATATTGCATGTAAATACATATATACAGTATGCTGCCCTTTTTTTTAGTTTTCATATATGTACTAATTATTGTTTCTAAGAACAGATTAAATCTAGCTTTTTTAACTTACATAGGAATAAATAAATAATAAACTTATCAAAGGAATAAAGCCAACTTCAAAATAAAAATCAACAGAATGCAGTAATCCAATCATAAAGGACAGTCAAATGTGCTTACACGTACTCAGGAGATCAAAATAATATTAGTTCTGCACATGGGGAAAAAGTAAGAATGTCAAACTTAAAAAAAAAAGATTGTTTTCTTCTTTTTAAATTGACATGTAACTTTGTATTAGTTTCAGATGTACAGCATAATGATGCCATGTTTGTATGTATTGTGAGATGTCCCCACAGTATGTTTAGTTGATACCCAACAGCACACAGTTAAATGTTTTTTCTTGTGATGAAAACTTTTAAGATACACTCTCATCAGCTTTCAAATACACAGTATTATTAACTGCAGTCACTATGCTGTACATTACATCCTCAGGTCCTATTTATTTTATAACTGGAATTTTGTACATTTTGACCCACTTTCCCCTTTTTGACACCCCGTCCCCTGCAACCTCCATTCTGTTCTCTGTATCTGTGAGTTCATTGTTTTGTTTGGTGTTTTAGCTTCCATGTGTAAGTGAGATCACTCAGTAGCTATCTTTCTCTGTCTGACTTAATTCGTGAAGCGTAACGCCCTCAGCATCCATCCATGTTGTCACAGATGGCAGGATTTCTCCTCTCTCATGGCTCAGAAGTATTCCAGTGTGTGTGTGTGTGTGTGTGTGTTTGTGTGTGTGTGTGTATCAACGTTCTTTGTCCATTCATCCACTATCAGATTGTTTCCATAAGTAATTGCTGTTCACTAGCTAGTATATCGTGAGGCCTTTCCCAGAAGCCTCTCAGACATCCGGAGTGCACGCACTGGCGCCAGTGCTTCCCAGCTTGCTGGTCCTCGTTAAAGTACCCTCCTTACTGGTTCTGCTGGTACCGGCCCAGGGTTCTTGGACCCTCTATTCAGTAGAAGCTGGTAAGAGGCCAGAGGAGGATTTCAGGCAAGGCTTCACGGGGACTCGTGCTGAAGCACAAGGAGCGGAAACAGTAACGGGCGCCCTTGCTTGTTCTCTGAGAGTGAGGGGTGAGCTGCCCCCTTAAACGGGGCGAGGGTGGGTTGGGCAGAGGCGTGGCTCCGGGAGTCCGCCTGCTCCCTTGGTGGGGCGTGTGCAGGGATCTCGCCTGGCACCTGCCTTTGCTCCCAGCGCCTCAGACGTGGCAGTTGGGTTTGGCCTTTTTGTATCTTGTTGTTCATAATTTGCCCCAGCTGCACACGCCTGCGGTTATTTCTAGTCCCTTGTAGTTTCTTTATGGTCTGTTGCTGGAGGAGACGTTTGTCCAGGTGCGGGCGCTGCGGCACGAGGTCCCAGGCCCCAGCCTGTCCCACTGGAGTCTGTCATGTTAGGAAAACAGCCTTGTCGACTCCCTTTGTCAGTGAGTACGTTCTGTACCCTGCACCGCTCAGGCAGAGGGTTAAGGAGAATCCAGGCTGACCGTATCAATTCTTGCCTGAGGAACGCTGTCCTCTCCACCTTTGCCTTTTCAGTATCACATAAAATGCTTTCCCCTCAGATATTCTCAGACAGGGGAAATCGCTCTCTAGAGAAGAAAGGAAGCCTTTGGCCAGTACCTCTAAACATCCATCATGCTGGCTTACCTGTAGGACCAAGCAGTGAAGCTATGCATGTCCCCCCTCTGTGGCAGAAAACAAACTTCAAACAAAAGAAAACATAACATGGCACAACAAGAAAAATGTCGCTCAGTGGCCGTGAATGCAAATGCCTTTTGATTGGCGGAAGGGATGTATGTTTTTTTAAGTGAGTGAGAAAACTCCAGCACTTGCAAACAGCAGAGTCTGGGCGCAGGAGTGGAGTGTGTGTTTGGAGTGGGCTCATGTTCGGTGTCAGAGCTGCCCCACACTCCTTTCTCCTTCCTGTCTCCCATCACCTACGTCGTAAATGGTTTTCTTACTGAAAAAAGAAAGTCGTTGTACTGATGGTGGCTAAGAGAGTAGTCAGATGAACCAGCAAATTAGGGCTGGTCAGAGACAGAGGGGAGGTCGTTCAGGAGACTGGGAAGAGAACAGTGCTGTTGACGGGGAGTGGGGAGACGGATGTCTGCTGGTCTACACCTCCATTACTCCAAAGTCTTACAGAAACAGGCTCTTGACCTTTTTCCATGGAGCCAAGTAATCCATCAACCAGACAGATCAGTAGACAAACTCTAAACTGGCACTGTCCTGTCTTTTGTAGGGAGCAGACTGTTAAGAACGTTGGCACTCACCCTTTCAAGATCTTTTGTTTCCTCTTGGGCTTTAGAAACCAACTTGCATGGAAGGAAATCTTTTGACCCAGGCCTATTAGTTTGCAGAACGTTCAGCGTGACTCAATGTTAGAATGAATGTAATTCATAGAAGTTGGCTGTGTCCAAAGGTCTGACTGCTGCTGAAGGCTTGTGGTAGGTGAGGCCGGCTTACTCTCTGGGAAGGTACACCTGTATTTCCATCGACCCTCGTAGAATGTTGCCGTCTGGCGTTTCTGTAGGGGTTTTCCTTTGGATCACTGCCTCGGGGTCAGTGGTTATCAACAGAGTCTTGGAGTGACTGGAGACAGGGAGTAAAGGAAGGGATGTCATCCCACTGCTGAATACCTACTGTGTGCTCGCAAAATGCATCGCTGATGTTCCAAGGGTACAGTGGTTGCTTCTTTCGCAAGCACCAGTGTCCTGCTACTGGGGTCCAGTGGTGCCACTGAAGTTTTCCATACATAGGTGGATGGCACGGTTTCTCAACCTTGTCTTGGCTGACAAGTGGGGCTGGATCTTTCTGGGCTGTTGGGGGGCTGTCCTGTGCATTGTAGGGTGTTTTGCACCAACCTTTGTGTCTGCTTACTAGACTCCAGTAGCGCCCGTTTCCCTCAAGTTATGACTGTCCAAAATGTCTCCAGACGTTGCCAGATGTCCCTGGGAAGGAGGCATAGTCACCCCCAGGTGAGTCCTGCCACCAGTCCTTACATATCTGACTGGAGAACTGACTTATCAAAGCAGACAAACAGCAACGAACAACTTCTACAAGGTTTGGACCTCTCCTACTAACACATGCATACACGCAGGGATCTCCACCCAGGGATCTGCCGGTTTTTCTCTTCCAGGGGAAGAAAACTAATTGAATCATCTCATCAACAGTGAGATCTGAGTGATAAAGCTTTGCTTCTTCCAGGACAGTGTTTGAAAACTACACAAGGCTAAGTACTTAACAAAGGTTAAGGGAACTCAAGCAAATATTTATTGAGTGCTGTCAGGGAGGAAGACGACTTGATCTTTCTCTGTTCTTCTGGCCACGAATTAAATTGACTTGAGACAGATGAACAAGAGAAATTCAGATTTAATTTTGTACGTGTGGGAATCCCACTCACATGAGAGTGTGAGACCACACATTCTCGAGAGGCTCACAGACAGGAGGGTAAAATGAAGGGTCCACCCCACCCTGAGTGAAGGGATGGGTTAGGGGTCTGGGCCTTCAAGGACAGGAGGGTTGTTCACAGGAGGGGCAGAAGGAAGGCAGATGTTGGGTGATCAGACATCTCCCCTGCCGTACAGATGGGGGCCACTTAGGTAGCATTGTTCTCTGGTAGTAACTCTTCTCTGGGAAGAAGCCCCAGCTTAATTATTCTAAGTACCTAAGGGAGGGGCAATAGTTTCTCTGGAACCTGCAGGGACTGGGTTGCCTCTGGCAGGAAATAATCCTCACGTAGAAGTGGCACGTTGTGTGGGCGCGGGTATCATTCAAGTGGTAGGGCGCATGCTCAGCATACACACGGTCCTGGCTTCGATCCCCAGTACCTCCATTGAAAATACATAAGTAAACCTAATTACCTCCCCCTCAAAAAATAAAACAATAAATTTTGAAAGAAGTGGCACATTTTGGGGAGCCTCTGCAGGACCGTCCCAGGTACTTGAAAAGCAAAGATAACTTAAGCATGGACTTTGCTGCCAGCATTCCCTGGGGTGGGTGCGGTGGGCTTGCTTAGGAGCTGGGAACACCTCCGGTTAGCATTGGGTCTACCTGCACCTAAGGCTGATTCTATAAGTAAAGGTACTCGGGGTTGGGGTGGGGAGTAGTGGTGGTGTGGAATCTGAACCCGTGATTTGATCTCAGTGAAGAGTCGGGATTTGAAGCTCTAAACGAATCTTCTCGGAGATCGCACGCTAAGACATCCAGCTAGTATCTTGCTAATGTTTCTATTCGGATCATCAAAGAAATGTTGAGTATCTTGTATCAATTACTTGTTCATCGTTTCCCTTCTGTTCCAGTGTAACAATATAGCTCTGTTCCGTTTGAAAGGAGTTAGGTCTGTTTTGGATGCGATTTCCTTTCCCTGATGGTGTGACGGATCTGTGACTGTCTGTTTTCAGAAACAGAAGCAGGCCAGGTTTCCTCATGCACCCGAAGGAGCAGAAGAGCGCGACCGCTCAGCTGGAATGTGTTTCTCTATAGCAGCGTTCGCGAACACACTGCCCGAGTCCGCTCTCCTCCTGGAGGAACAAATCTTAACGCTTGGCCATGTTCATGATGGGTTTTGTGTGGTAGCTCCTCTCCTCCTGAGGGGCTGAGAAGGAAGGGGGAAACGATGCAGCTAATACAGAAGTGCTGGCTCAGCCAGCGAGCCAAAATAGGTCCACGGTGCAGGTGGTTCCTTCCCCATAAAGATGTCTGTCGTCACAGGCAGGATCCAGGCACAGAAAAGCAGCATCTGAGTCATGCAGAGAGTTTGGGGACAACACCGAAGTGCACACACATGCCCCCCACCCACCGACGCATACACACACTCACAGAGCCCTTACTTTTTCTTTCTCTTTTCGTAAAGGATGCTTTTTCTTTCTTTTCTTTTCTTTTCTTTCTTTCTTTTTTTTTTTTTTTTTTTTTTTTGAGCATGTAACGGAGGAGAAGGTTTTTTCTTTCTGCCCTCCTAGGTTCAGTTGCTGGGGCTAAGAATCAAACCCATACAAGACAGGTTAACAAGAGAAAGAAAAAACAGTTTGGATGCGCTGGCGTTGGCAAAGAGAAACACGGCTCAAGGAGGTGGCCAGGTGCCTGAGGCTTATTTACCGTTTCAGGCTAAACCAAGAAAAAGAGCTTCTGGTAGGAGGAGGCAGGTGAGGGGTCAACAGACTTGACTCTTTATGCAGGTAGGAGTCTCTCAGGTAGTAAAAGATACTTCAGGAGTAGCTCGCTTCCTGGTCAGTGACATCATTACAAACGGGAATTTTCTTTCCGCCTGTAAACTTCCTGTCCAAGGAGGTAATTGATATGCTCCATTTTGAGGCAGTCTGAGCGAGGTAAGAGCTTTCCTTGTGTCTGCTGGTTCTCAGTTGCCCGTAGCTCACAGACTCGCTCTGCCCAAGAGGCTTATCTGGGGGCCAAGTGTTCTGGTAACTTTCAAACAGCATAAGGGAAAAAGGCATTTCCAGGCATCCCAGGACCTTGACCGGACATCCGAGCACAGAAGGCACAGGCAGCATGACACTCACATGCATCCTGCGAGCCAAGGGGAGACACAGGCACCCCACTCCCGCCTCTGCTGAGCAGTCGGGGAGGACCTGCCCCTTGGGAGAGGCTCCACGTTTCCTTCCCGCTGAGGAGCTTTGGATCACAGGAGACACTTTCTGTAATCAGCACAGAGTCACCGCACAGGCTGGTGCTGAACTGAGCCGCACCAGGACGTAGCCAGGCTGTCCCCATCCAATGGGAAGTCCCCAAGACGACCTTCAACTGATCGCCTCAGTAAAAACTTTCCCAGGCCATTCTGTGATTCATAGTTCTTCCTCTGCGCCTGTCAGAAGTCTCCCTGTGGCTCTGAGGGGCACGGGGGAAATGTCTTAAATGGGCTGAGGCACTTTCTCTCCTTCCTTCCATGGTGGCTTCCAACCACCAAGTCATTCATTTGGCAAAAACATTTCTGAGACTGTGTAACTGGAGGAGGAAAAGTCAGCTGCTAACCCACGATGTTTTCCGTGGGTTGAGCCCACGTTTTAAGTTTTATCAGAGTGATATTTCAGGGGGTTCAGAAGTTCCACCTTCTGTTGCATTTCCTAGTTCATGTCTCTCTAGAGTCATTGTCACCCTGACCCTGGTCCAGCCATAACAGCGCCCCGTGGAAGATAAAGCACACTGAGTCATCACGGCGGGGAGGACCGCGTGCCCTCCGTCTCCTGTCCTAGGAGCTCGTTTCACACGTGAGAAGAGTGTCTCCCCTGCAGGAGCCTTCCAGGTGGCCCTCCTTGTCAGAAAGCACTTCTTCCTCCAACGAGACCTCTGGGGCCTCGAAGCACGAGGGTAAATCACAGAAGCACATGGGCGCGCACGGTCCCCGCGGCTCTCAGACGTTGATGGACAGGCTGAAGCGCCGTGCTCACTTGAAGGCACCAGTGGGCACTTTCCTTGGGCTCCCGCGAGTTCCTGTCCCTACTCTGTCACACAGTGTTGCCGGGGACTAGGTTCTTGTCTCGCCGCAGAGAGGATTCAGAGATGAGACCGGGAGGTTAAGAAAGTAAAGTGGGGTTTGTTAAGGGATGGAAAGTACTCTCAAGGGGAGAGCGGGCAGGCTCAGGGGAGCAGCTGCCCTGAGTTTCTGCGGCAGGTTGGCCACAGAGAGTGTAAAAACGAATGGTCGGTATGTTCGTTGGAGAGGAAGGGTTCGTGGTCTTCCCTGGTTTTCACCCCAGCTCCGCCTTCCCACGGAGAGGAGGGATTTTTGTCCTTACTTAGTCAGGATCGGACGTGCCACGGCGTCGGTGCATGATGGGTACTTCTAATCTCAAGGCTGATTTTATTAAAAGGAGGGCATAATGAGCAAAGGGTTACATTTGGACAGTGGAGATTCCTGCCTTTCCCCGCCTATCTTTGTTGGCCTGCAGGCCTGTTGTCACCCCAGAAGGTGTGACTGCTTATCTGCCCAGAGGTTCCTGCTTTTCTTTCTCTGCCCAGGGACCCCTGTTGTTCTCACAGTGTACGGTTTCCTGTGTTCGGCCCTTGCCCCGCCTTTCCGCCCAGTTCCTGCCATTTGGCCTGTGTCCCCCCTTTCTCCGCTCATTTCGAGCCATCTGCCTGCTCTGACAACTGGCGGGTGGTCACTTCCTATTCAGGGGAGCCTTGTTGTTTCTGTTTCCGTTTTTCATTTTGCAGCACGAGGGATAAGGAATCTCAGTGAAGCGCAGTTCTACTTTTGAGACTGACCTACCCGTCCCCTGTTTATTAGTGAGCCTCTCTTGTTCAAGTTCTAGGCAAACATTTAAAAGTACAGCGAAAAAACACCAGGAAGAGTCTCACAGAGCCATACTTCTAATAGAATCTTTGCCCCTACGTGGATTTTTCCCCCCTAGGGAAAGTCTTTTACTAGCAAAGGGTGACTCTCTAGAGTATGTTGCTATAGTGATGCAAATATTGCAACAGAAAGTGAAATAAAAAACACGCAGGAAAGGTTTATCATGGTCTTTAGTCTCTTTTTTGAAGTATTAATTATCATAAAATTGTTCACATTCGTAGTACCTTAATATTTCTGATTGATAAAATTTTTAAAATAGTCTTTAGAGATAGATTCCTAATTTGAGAGAAAATGTCCATTCTGCAGGAGCTGCAGTGGATTTCCCTCCCTGTATTTTCATCTCACGAAGCTGAATTCACTGCCCATGATCACTCCATACTTGGTATGAGATTCATTGGGATCTGGAGGAACAGAATTGTCTCCTTGCCTCTGTGGTCCAATGTGTGTTTGTTACATGTCGAAAGATAATGAAAAAATACTTGGTAAAGGAGATAGCAGTCCTATCTTTTTTTCTCTCTGGTGGAAAAAAAAAAAAAACAGACAGCACTTACTTAACATTCTCAGATATATGGCCCCACATATTTTGTCTGGTGAAAGGGGGAAAAAGGATATTAGGATACGGTCTGTGAGTTTTTGACAAACAACCTGATACAGCACATACTTTGCCAAGTCTGTCAAAGTGAAATAGTTGTGGAAATAGAGCAGGTGATATTTTATGTGTGCTTAGGTTAAAAATTGGAGTGGGTTTCCCTGAAATATGATTTCCAAGTTTAGAAGTCATTATGCGTGAAAGCACTCTGTTCTAAGGAAAAAGGGCTTCCCAGGGAGAGTTTGATGGGCAGAGGGTCAGACACTCTTGTGACCGTCGTGTTTTGTCTGCATTCAGTAAGCTACGCAGAGACATCTTTTTATCAGTGTTAATGTCCTTTTTTAAGATTACTTGTTATAGAATTGTCTTTCTTCTTAATACACTTTCCCTCTGTGCAGTGATTTTAAGAAACCATTATTCTTCTATTTTTTTGCAATTATAAGATTCCTGGCATTAAGTATTAACGTTTCATTTTTTTCTGCATCTTGACCAATTTCTTAAGATATTGCAGTAACTACGAGGGAAAACTATGGAGTCAGTCTGCTTGGTCACTTATGTTAGTTGTGCCCTTAATGTCTGGTCTCAGGCAGGTGACTTACGTTCCAGGTTATTCAGTTTATTTTGCTATAAAATAGGGACACCGCAAGGACCTATGTTATGGTTATAGTGAGGTTTTTCAGGAATATATATGAAGTGCACCGAATGTCACACGGGGTGCAGTGAGCAATACAGAAGTGTCTGCTATTATTGTGATTCCATAATGCACCTTTTGC
Organism: Camelus bactrianus; assembly: GCF_048773025.1. Lineage (NCBI taxonomy): Eukaryota > Metazoa > Chordata > Mammalia > Artiodactyla > Camelidae > Camelus > Camelus bactrianus. The sequence continues at coordinate 4,601,539 of NC_133575.1, forward strand.
ATTTGCTTTGCAAGTGTCAGAAATCTTTTGGTTTTTGTTTTCTTATTTTTAATTCAAAAAAATTTTTTTTAATTGAAGTGTGGTCAGTTTACAATGTTGTGTTAATTTCTGATGTACAGCATAGTGATTGAGTTATATACACACACACACACACACATATGTATATACCTTTTCATATTTTTTTCATTATAGTCTATTACAAGATGTTGAATATAGTTCTCTGTGCTGTACAGTAAGACCTTGTTGTTTATCTACTTTATATACAGTAGTTAGTATCTGCAAATATTGAACTCCCAATTTATCCCTTTCTACCTCCTTTCCACCCCAGTAGCCATAAATTTGTTTTCTATGTCTGTGAGTATGTTTCTGTTTTGTAAATAAGTTCATTTGTCTCTCTCTCTCTCTCTCTTTTTTTTTTTTTGGATTGCACATATAAGTGATATCATATGATATTTGTCTTTCTCTTTCTGGCTTACTTCACTTAGTATGATAATCTCCAGGTCCATCCATGTTTCTTCAGATAACATTATTTTCTTCATTTTTATGGCTGAGTAGTAACCTGGTGTGTGTGTGTGTGTGCGTGTGCGTGTGTGTGTGTGTGCATATAACTTCTTTATCTAGTCATCTGTTGATGCAGATGTTGGCAGTCTTGATGAAGATTCTCTTCTTGGCCAAACAGTAGTCATACCCCTCTGAGTTTGACTAGGCTTCATGCTTGAGCAAGTCCTCCAGGAGCACAGTTTTAGCAAAAATTCCGTCAGTGTGTTTTAGCCAGAATCTCCCACCCTTAATATCTGATCACTGTCCTCAAGTCGTCCCCCCTCCCATCCCCTGGGTGCTATCCAGTCACCCTCCCCAAACCTCAGCAAGAAACCAGTTAGGTCCTTTTAGCAAAGGATTCCCCTACCCTCTTGGTAATTTTCCATCCACCCCGGCCGCACCTTACACACTCTGCTTTTTGGCTTTCCTTCCCAGGTTTGGAGATGATCCCAGTGTCTGTCCCCTACTGTGAAACTCTGCAGTAGTTCCTGTATGTTCAAGACAGTCCTGAGTAAAGTCTGCCTTACTGTTTTAACAAATGTCATGAATAATTCTTTTTCTTAATAATCTTTATCTTAGTCCCTCTAACCTCCATTTCCTTAAGCTATCAAAAAAATGTGGAGTAGAACTACCATATGATCCAGCAACCCCACTTGTGGGTTTGTCTGCAAAGGAAACAAACCATTATCTCAAAGAGATGGCTGTGTCCCCATGTTGACTGCAGCATTGTTCACAATAGCAGTGTTCACAATAGCAGTGTTGCCATATTATTGAAAGAACCTGCATGCCTGTCAAGAGATGAATGGATCAAAAAATGAATAAAAAACGATACACACACACCATGGAATATTATGTAGCCTTTAAATAAAAGGAAATACTGTCATTTGCAACAATGTGGATGGACTTGGAGGGTATTACGCTAAATGAAACAACTCAGACAGAGAAAGACAGATACTGTATAGTATGACTTATGTGTGGAATCTGAAAAGCAGGGAAGTTAAACTCACAGGAACTGATTGTGGAATGGTGGTTGCCTGGGTCCAGGGGTTGTGGGAGATCGTAAGGGGGTTAGTTAAAGGGCACAGACTTTCAGCGATAAGATGAATCAGGTCTGAGGACTGAGTGTGTAACACGGTGGCTGTAGCTGACACTTTTGGATGCAGTAGTATGTAACTGATCCTTGACGGAAGACTCGCACTTAAATGCTGTCAGACACACGCACAAAAGGTAAGTATGTTTCAGGGAACCCTTTCACAAAGTCTGCGTGGTCAGGTCATCACAGTGTGCTCTTTAATAAGCATTGTACATTTTACTTGTCAGTTACACCTCAGGAACACTGAGAAAAAACAGAATAAATAAATACGTTTATTTATTTGGGGTAGTGTTGACCAGATCTGCTATGTCAACATTTGATTTGCCTTTATTCCTCGCTATAAACAGTGATTAGTAGTTTTTTTTTTGTTTGTTTGTTTTTTTTTTTTGAGTCCACATAGAGGAGTGACTTAAATTCAGCCTTGATTTTCAGCTTGAAAAAGAGAGCAAAATTACAGCCTTACTTTGGGGAAAATGAAAGATAAAGACAGGCAGACCACTTCCAGATGATGCACACTCTCCTCACCGACCCATTTACTTCAAAAGTGCTAGTGTAGCAGAGGGTTCCTTTGAGGGCTGGGTTGGAGGAGCCCCTTTACTCAATTTATTTACTTACCTGTTTCCTTGAGGACAGCACAGAGTACGAGTCATCTTCGTAGACTCTGTCTCCAGCACTTAATACACAATAAATGACTCTTTTTTTTTTTAACTCAACACATTTTAAGAGCTGTTCTTGTGAGCATCTTCTGATTTAAGTGCTTGCTAGGAGTGCAGCCTCTACTGACGAGTTGGGCGGCCCTTCAAATCGAGTGTTGAGGAGGGAGACGCTGAGGGAGAAGAGGCGACTGCAAAGGAGGCAGGGGGAGGAGCTGGAGGTAGCACGGGGACTGGGGAGAGAAGGATGGGCGTGTGAACCAGGGCAGGGGAGCGCACGGATGCACACGGAGGTCAGGAGCGGGTTCAAAGGCTCACACGAACAGCAGGCAGGACAGTCAGCCCTGGTCGTTCATTTATCAAACAGAGTCCGGGGAGGGCGTAGCTCGGGGGTACAGCACGTGCTTACTGTGCAGGCGGTCCTGGGTTCAATCCTCAGTACTTCTGTTAAAAATGAATAAATAAACGTAATTACCACCTCCCCTCCCCACAAAATGTGGAGGGTGGGGTTAGGTGAGGAAGAGAGGAGTCAAATGCCAATCCCGTGTTCCCTCCCATCCAGGGTGACAGGGCGATGCTTTCTGTCAGTCACACAGCAGGAGGGCGTACTCTCCAGCGCTCAGGACAGATAGCAATGAGATGTCCAGAGCTGACTTCATAGGTGAGTCCTCAGGACAGGTGACAACGTCTGGGGAAATTGGTGACTCACCAGGTTGTAGAAGCCGGTGACCGTGAAAGGAGGACCAGGGGTGGTTCAGAACAGAATGCTGCAGAGCTGTGTCATTTCAGAGGGTTTGGACATCTTGGTGAGCCAGAGGTGAATGGAAGGCACATCCACGAGAGAGTGAAATGACCAGAGCCCCACTATGTATGAAAATAGGTAAAAGACAGATTTCTTCTATGTAGGACAGGGGACCGTATTCAATGTCTTGTAATAGCCTTGAATGAAAAAGAATGTGAAAACGAATATACATGTGTATATGCATGACTGGGACGTTGTCCACAAGAAACTGACACGTTGTAGCTGACTGTACCTCCGTAAAATAAAATAGAAAAGCACCCTAAAAATAAAAAGGGGAGAAAGGAATGGAGCCATCAGGGAAGAAAGGAGAAAATGAGGGGACACAAAGCTGAGCGAAAGGATGCCAGTGTCATACTCTGCAACTGCTTCAGATATACCCTGAGGACCAAAATGTGTGTGCTTTTTTCCATTTATTTCATTATAGTACTATTTGCATACAATAAAAGCCCATTTAAGTGTTTGCTTTTGTGAGATGGAGAAGTGTGCCCTGCTGTTCAGCACCACTGTCAAGATGGTTCCATTAGCACTCCTGCTCCCCCTGCCCAAAGATGCTCCTTGAAGCATCCCTTCAACCTGTCTCCCCACCACCGGTGATCTCTTCACTGTCCATATGGTCTTGTCTTTGCAAACATATTACATAAATGCAACTATGCAGTGTTTATTTAGTCTTTGAATCTGGCTTCTTCCCTCAGCATCATACGTATCAGATTGGTCCATGCTATTGCATAATGTTAGTAGTTCCTTCTGCTTTATTCCGGCTGTAGTATGAATACATCAGTGTTTATGTATGCATCTCCTGGATGAGGGGCATGTGGACTATGTCTGGTTTTTTGTCTCTTAATTACAGAAATATGATTGGTGTCCAGTGCAGAAGATGCTTTCGTGAAGTGGCTGAGATGACAGCCAGACATGGGAGTTGTGTGGAGAAGTTGTCAATTATAGATTAATATTTCATGAAACTTGCCTGTGGAGTAAGGGATAGCCAGAAATCTGTAGTTCTAGTGAGAAATAGGGTAAAATGAAGATTCTGTTAGATTTATTATAGGAAGATAAGAGGTGTTTGGACATACAGATATTCTGAGGGCAAATACAGGGTTTACAGTTTCTTATTCTGTTTCATTTTGTTTTTTGGGGGGGGTTTATATATATATAAAATTTTGCTTTTACATTGTTGCTGAACTCAGATTTAGCTGATTGCTGCTCAAAATTCAATAATCAAGAAGCAAGTGTCAGTATAAAGGAAAGTTGCTTTAATCAGAAAAGCCAGCAATCTGGGGAGAAGGTGGACTCATGTCCCGAGACCACCTGTACAGATTCTGCTCAGTCATGACAGTTTTTAAAGGAAATAGAGGAAAGAATCTCGGTGAATCATCAAGGGAGGCAGCCAAGCTCTGTGTCACTTTGCATTGTGTGTGGGCTGTCTGACTTCATGGTCTTTCTTCAGATGTGATCATGTACGAATGGTCTGCTTACAGGATTTCTAAGTGGGCTGCTGAGGTAGAAAGCTAGTCATTCTTTACTTAGCTCTTCCTTCCTATGTCTTTTAATCTAGGGGAAGAGTCAACAGGTCAGGGAAGGCATGGTGTGCATTTAGTAGAGCATGAATCAGGAGTTAGGTTCAATGTTACCTAGCCATCTCATTTTTATAAATCAGGTTTAAGGGGGACAGAAATAGACAAAGAGGAGGGGGACAAGAGGGCTGCTCGCAACGTGATACATACTCACCTGAAAGACAGATTTAGTAGTCAGCTAAATCGTCATCTAAAGACAGCAGGGCTCGCGGGAGAATCGTGGGGAGTGTTTGTCTCAAAGCCCTTTGAACTTTGTAACCTGGATGATAACAAAAATAAATACAATTATATCAAAACCGCTGGCAAATGAAAAAGACACGTACAGTGCTAATTTTAAAAGGATGCCAGGATGAGTGTAGAATATTGTCTTAAAGTTAAGAATGATAGCTTGATGAGGGGGAGTGTACAGAAGGTTTTAGAAGATAAGGAAAAATGCACCAGAGTCAGGGAGAAACAGGTAATTAGTGTGTCCAAGATGGGGGAATGGCTGGCCACGTGGGCCAGAAAGAGAATACAGAGTGAGTGGGGATTGTGTACCTCTGTCTTTTTTCCTGTGTGCTTGATGGTTTCAGCTGTGTTCCTGTACTTTGCATTCCATGGCTGTGACTGGCTGATATGAAACATTAATCTCTGGTGTAAAATTTATATGAACCAGTGCAACTTTCACATTCTACTGACTCCGTTCCTCCAATGAGCAGTGGCGTACAAGCCAATTTTTGATACAGAAATAGGCGTGTATCACTAGAAAGAATGATCTCAAAGGTACAGGAGGGAAAAGCTTGCAGAAGGGAGGTCCCAAATAATTTAGGATCAGAGAGAGACCCCATACCAGTAGTTGTGATTAGTTCCTTACCCCTAAACTCTTATTCGGAGTTCCTCAGGTCTACTCCATTTTACAAAAGGATCATATTCAGTAACTTACAGACGTCAATTTTAGTTCCCACGGTTAATAGGCAACATTTTCAGTTGCTGAAATCGTTATCTACTGTTTCTCCGCGTTGTCGGTCCATAGCTCATAACAGCCGGGAATGCAGTGTCACACTGTAGGGATGTGTTGGGTGCATCGTAATGTGGTGAGTGTAAAAGCTATCAGCAGGTGACTTCTTTACAGTCCCTTCTAAATGAAACGAGAGAAGGATTCTGTTTCCTTCACTTCGAATTCTAGCACTGGCCCCCTATCTGGCCTGAGAAGGTGATGTAATGAGAGCTTAGGAGATGAAGGAAGGGAAGGAGGGAGGGAGGGTTGCTGCACCTCACACCTCGTGGTACAGAATCTGAAACAACAGCCCAGATGGCCTGTGTGCTCATTGTATCTGGAGACACACTGGCCTCCGCTCTGAACTTTGGTCTCCTTAATTGTTAACAAAAGAGAGAGAGATGGGGTGGGTGGAGAGAAAGACAGAGAAACTGACCTACCTGTACAGATATGAGGATTCCAAAAACGCATGTGAAATGGTTAGCATGAGGGGGTGGTGCAAAAATGAAAGGTACTGTTAGCGAGAGTAACGAGAAAACGCAGCAGTAGGTGCACTAGATGTTGGAGATGAACGGAGCTGTAGGGAGGGACACTCTCTCTCTTGCCCTCATATAATTTCCCTGTCTCAACCCCTTGCTGGCTCTTTGCCGTGCTGTAGCAGTGGAGTTCCTAGATGTGTGTTTAACATCAATCGTGGCAGTGGTTGGCGACCGAGGGCTCTTCCCCCAGGAGACATCTGGAGCCCTTGTTGGCTGCCATGACTGGGTGGTAGAGATGTTACTGGCATCTAGTGGGTGGAGTCCAGGGTCGCTGCCAAACATGTTACAACGCACAGGGTATGTCCCCAAAACAGAGCAGAATCCGGTCCCAAACATTAATAGCGCCAATGCCTAGAAATCCCTGAATTATGATGATCTAGAGACCTCTGTTTGCAGAAAGGACACATTTTGCAAGTGAAGGTCTTCCAACAGGGACACGAATAATCTGTAGACATACTCAAAGCATAGACTATGAGTAGACTCAACGTATTAGTTGGGAAAAGGAATCAAGGAATGAAACAGAAACTTTCTCAAATAATTTTGTCCCCATCTCTAATAGATCTCTAATAGATGTTGTATTAGTTGTGTAAATAGTAAGGCAAGGTGGGAGAGTTCTAGTCTGCTAGGGGATTGTAGTAAAAGCTGGAGATTGACTATTCAGGCACCCGATGAAGCAGATGTGATACACTAAAGTGGAACCTGCAAGAGACTGTAAATCAAACACTGGTCTTTCAGAGAAGGACTTACCACCTTTACGCACAGAATCCTGTTAGTGATGTTAATACTCAGCTTTAATCTCATAGGCAGTGGGTGAGTATCAACGGGAGAATGATTTCATTTACAATAAATGGTAAAAGTTCTGGGTCATAAAACACAGTCTGGGTCATAAAAACACACGTCAAAGGAAAAATGTGGCTTAATTTATTACCTCAATTTTCTGCCCGAATTTCCCTGGCTGTTGCTCTTTTTATTAATTTTATGATTTGGGGGTTTATTTATAAGCAGAATGCTGTCCCCAAATGGATGAACCTGTTTACTAGTAAATCAGTGAACGGTAAACACTGCTATAAAATAAATCAGGTAGTTGTGAGCCATCAAAAATGAAGAATTCTAGATCTCCCAGGAGAGCATTTTGGTAGGTTACATCAGCTAACTCCAGTCCTGCACCCATGAGTCAGGAACGATGGTCGGTTTATGAGCCTTGCAGAGCACACATTTTCTTTCCCCTGCTCAGCCCAGCTCTCTCGTAATAAATAGTTAATTGGTTTTGTCCTGTTTCACTCATTCTACATTACTCTTTGCAATAATCACATTTAGATCCGTAGGTTTATGGTTTCCTTTATTATAAACTTTTCACTAGTTTAACCCCTCATCTTTCCTTTCTTAGTCATAGAACACACCCAAAATAATGACAACAAACTCAGCACAGGTATTTCTGCTTTTTTGTACTACAATTCCTTTGTTATATTTATTACCGTTAATTATTTCCTTAATCCTATAAATGTGCTTAACATCTAAAAGTACATTGTTTTTTCCTTCCACAGAGGACTCCCTAGGAAATTCCCGATACAGAGCAACAGCTCCGCTTCAGAGAGTCCCGTGAAAAGCTGCGTCAACGAAATCCGAGGAGAATCGTCCTTGAAAAAGGTGAGGACGCGTCTTGTAGAAAGAATTCGCCAAATTTTTGTGCAAAGTTTCTACCATGTACTACACACAACACATAGATAAAAAGTCAGATAAAATGAAATGTGCCTTAAAATTAAAGTGAAAAGGAATTGCAACGTTTTCGATAAGAATGCATAACATTTTGCAGATGTTCGTGGTATTTCTAAGCAAATATAGTTTCTGTACCTTAATGATCATCAAACTAGCGTATGCTTTTATTTATCAGCCTTTCACTCTTTCTCTTTTTCTTTCTGCTCGTGAGACTCTCTAAAGACCCACTCGGAAAATACTTGTTTTTCCTCCAGTTGGCTCTGAGCTTGTCTGATTCATACACTGAACTACCCAGGGAAGAAACGGTCCCCCAGCTAGACACGCTTTCAGTGCCTTCCTGTGCAGATAACGCTGCTGCGTTTGACTCCGGAGGGGCATGCCATGCCTGTTTCATGTGTTAAGAATGTTGTCTGGGGTCACTGATTTGGACACCTGAGGGAGCATGTGATCGTCGCATAAAGGGTAAGGGGAAGAGCCCTGTGGGGTCCCTGGGGCCGCCCCCTTTTCCCACCATGCACCTTGTCAGGACGAATGAAGACGCCTCCCCCGGCTGGGCAGCCCTGCAGGGCTCGGATGCCTCTCGGGCACCTCAGCGCACCAAGTAGAGAGCCCTGCTGAGTAGACGTGCTGCCTGCAACATGGGGGACGTGAACAGGTAGTACAAGACACAGGCGAAGAGTAACTTTCGGTGCCTCTGGGTCACACCTGTTACTTCCTGTCTGGCTGTGTCTTACACAGTTACATGCTTTAATTAAATACCTGATTTGCTCTTCCTGAAGTGGTAGGGCGTGTTGGCCATAGCGCTTAAGCATCTCACTGGCTACCTATGTTGTTGAATATCAGCGTGGGTCTAGGTAAAGTCAGAGAAGGCGGGGACATTCCAGAGGTGTCCAGGGCTCTTCGCCAAGGGACGAGGTTGTGGCTGTCTCCCTTCCAGAAGCTGTTAGGCACGTTTCTGTTGTATGCCGAATTGCTAGAACACGTTTGGTGGCGGATAATACTGAAAATGTGTGTATGAAGACACAGGTTTTCCGGAGAGCAGAAAGGCAAGGAGTTTGACAGGCGTGTTTGTTTTGAATAGCTGTTACCCATTCACCCATCGCACTCTCTTGACTAGAGCATCCTGGCTTCTTTTAGGGCGACGACAGGCTGAGACAGCCCCCTTAACCTTCATGGCATCCCAAGGATGCGAATGCATAACCTAAATGAGGGCAGTTGGCTCTCTCTTTAGGGACTTTGGATATTAAACAGTAGATAAAGAAGGGCTGCCGGGGACTCATGGCAGTAGTGGTACCCAAGTGAAGCAGTCCACCAGCCCCTGCCGCCTGCATCTTAGAGATGCCTTCCTTGTCAGGGCTTGGCTCTCATTCTCTCTGACCTTATTTTTGTTTCTTTGTTTTTATTTACTTAAGAAAAAAAAATTTTTATCCCCGTAAGTTAGCTAGCATTGGTTTGTTTCCGGGGGACCAATACTCCAAAATTGACAGTGCCCATCACCGATTTCAAAGAATCACAGTTAGTGAATATGAATGACTTTCAATCTGTTTTCAATCTGGTTGGAAACACTGGACTGTCCATTTTCTGTTTGTACATTTTTCATCATCAAGGGGGCCCAGTGCAGAATTTTCTTCTTATAAAACTTGTATTTATAATGGGGATTGCATGAATAACTGTGAAGGTTTAAGATGAAAATTAGACCACTTAGTAAGTACAGCTTCTTCCAACAAATGACTCAAAACAACAGACGCCGAGGAGCTGTCTTTCACACTGTAGGGTTCATTTCGCGTGGGGAACCAGCTGTGGTGATGGGCAGTATTAGTATTCCTGTCTCCGAGTCCCCCCGGTGGAATGAGGTAGGGCTGGCTCTGCATTCAGTCAGAGGCAGAATAACAGGCATTCTAGTAACAGGACGGATAGGAACGATTACGGGCAAACTCACTGCGACACATTGTAAATGAGGCCATAGTGGTCGAGACCAAAACTGATGGGGCCATCACCTCGGGTAGAAATTGAATCCGAAAGTCCCTGTGTGGGCATACATCAGCACGCTGTCAAGAATTAAAAGAAGAGATGGATGATTGATTAAGTTTGTCAATAGCCTGTGACGGCTGACTTCTCTGCAAACCAATGTAATGACTGCCAAGTGAGTGGACTTGACTGGTAAGTGTGACTGTTCCGTACTGGGGTACTTTACTGGCTGTTTTTATGTTTTATCTTCCTCCTTCCCAACGTTCTGAACGTTAGGCCTTTTGGAGTTGCTCATTGAATGTGAACAGGACCAACAGAAAACATAGGCACTGGTGAGAAAGCCCGGTGAACGATCATTCTTGGAGGTCGCCCCTTACAACCTGGGCTCTACACCAGCTTTCTTTGGGGGTTGAGTTAACAGTTGTGCCAGAAAAAGCTACAGTCCTCAACTTGTCGGCTCTTCCTTTATGATGAAGGATCGGAGAGAAAATTCCAAAAAACTGCCTGGGTCCCCATCAGAAGAAACAGGGATTGAAATCTAAGAAAAACAGAACGTTAAATGTTTCAGCTGCTCTTAAGTGTAGGGCCCCTGGGTCATCTCCAAGAAATCCTTGCCCAAAGGCAATGAGACAACCAGCTGAAAGCGTCCAAGGGCAAAGCCGAGCTGACTGTGTATTCGGATGGCTGGCTACGGATCAGTGGGTTATGATTCGTGGCCCGTGGAGGTGCTTTGTGTTGGGGCTCACAGCCTTAGAACATATGTTCTCCCATAGTCAGCAGCAGAAGGAACAGTTCAGGTCAATTAAAAAACAAAGACGAAAACCTGTGATTAGGCACGTGTCCACTTAAGAAAACTAATCTAGGCTGATGCTTATTCCCTGTTTCCATTTTGTGGCTGTTCAGGGTTAAATCTCAAACTTCCTCAGATTCTCGCGCCGTGAAAACTAACGTCTCATCGTCTGCTATTTTATTTTTAACTACAATACCCACGACTCCAGTGAGCTATGAATCAATTTGTTTGCATTTCCTCAAATTGACAGCCCTGTCTTGATTAATGTCTAGGGTACCCATTTTCTTTAGAGTGTACCTGTCAAACTTTCAGGTTTGTATGAATCATCTGAAAAAGTCTTTAAAACGCAGATTCTAAATCAGTGGTTCTGGCGCCTGGCCTGAGATTGGGTGTTTCACACGAGACCCCAGGTGACGTTGCTTCAGTTCCTTGGAGTAGCAGGCTTAGGTCTTTTTCTGCAAAGCACCACACAGTAAACATTTCAGGCTTTATGACCCAGAAGCAGCCAGAGACAATGCAGAAGCAAACATGGCTGTATTTCAATCAGGTTTCGTTATAGGCACTAAGACTTTGAATTTCACAGAATTTTCACATGTCACAGAATATTCTTTTTAATTTCTCCCAAACGTTTGAAAATGCAAAGAAAAAAAAAATTTAAATCCTCAGTTCTTGCAGTGTATAAAAGCAAACACTGGGCCAGGTTTGGCCTGGGGCCATCATCCGTGGATGTCTGTTTTAAGTCAGCGTTGGGTCTTAGATTGAGTTGTCCGCAAGACACGGAACAGGCCTGAATAAGGAAGATGGCTTTCTGAGCCATCTGCAGCTGTGGCTTGTTCAGAGGAGTTCTCTGAAGGAGCAAAGGCAGGGAAACATTTCATGGACATTTAAAAAAGTATATTATCCTGGTGATCTGTCATGGGAGAGTAGACAGTGTGGCACATTGGAATTTCCACATGTTTATCTTAACTCCTAGGAATTATGTTTAGATTAGATGTCAACGATCTGTTGAATTGTTGTCTATTTAATGTTATGGTGCAGTCAGTGGGACGTATCAAATGCAGATAGCAAGGTTTAATAGAAATCAATCATCGTCTAGTTATGGTGCGACGGGAGCTTTAGGACTTGACGGTGGTTCCTCCTCGTGCTGTATTTCCGTGTGTCCATGCTGCCACTGCTATGACAAAATTAAACGTTGCATCCATCCTTATATTAACGTTTTGTCTCAGGCAGATACTTAGCTTGGGGACATCAGAAGGTCCCTGGTGTCCTGACAGTCTCCAACCCTGAGGATGTAGCCCTGTGAGCAGACCACGCCGGATTTCATTCCCTTGGCCTTGACTGTGGAACACCCTAGCTTTTCTCCCAAATGTAGCCGCGGAGAAGGGTGGCTTAATCCCGGAGGAGTAGAATCTGTGGCAATTACAGTCCTGGAATCCAGCAGAGAGAATGCCACTTCATCAAATCTCACAGCGTACATTGAAAGTTGTAGCTGCATTAAAAATACTGCTAAGAAAATGTTTCGAAATGTCACTTTGACCATGCCCATCTGTTGTAAGACACGCGCTAATTTCACACGCGGTGCTTAGAATCAACGAAATACAGCGTTTAAATCTCAGGTGCGTACTTAGGTGAGACCTGCATATTTCTACATTCATATCAGATGAGGGTAATGCTAATACTACATTTGGCTAGGAATGATTTTTGTTTTCATTTGCTTTCTTTCCTTCTCATAAATTATTTTCTGATGAGTAAATGGAATCTCAGACACATGGCATGTCTTACCTGAGGTTACTCAGATACCACGTTAGTGAGGGAATTCTAGCTGCTAAAACAAATCCAGACACGTGTGACGACCGCACATGTGATGGAAGTTCTTTCCTCAGTCCTGTAAAGATCACCACTGGTATTTCCCAAACAGGAATCTGGGACCCACGGCCCTTGCTTCTTACGGAAACACGGTCGTCCATGTGGAGTTTCCAGGTTCTCCACGCCGTGGCTTCAAGCAGGGGGAAGTGGAAGGAGTGTGGGGAGGCTCACGTGTAAGGTTGTCATGGTGTCAGGCGACAGTTCGCGGACACTCCTTACCCTGGAGCCCAGTCACGTGACCCCCCCCCCCCCCACCGAAGGAGAAGTTGGGATGTGGGTCTCACCTTCTCTCAAGAGAAAGGTTACTTAGTACTGAAGCTAGGCTCCTTGAGGTTTCTTTCCTCCCTAACTGCGCCCTTTCTAATCTTTCTAATGTGTACACCCTCCACGTTCTACCCCAAAGGGAAAGACTACCAAGATCCAGGATTCAGGTGATAATCATCTTTCCCTGTCTTTCCACCCCTCTTTGTCCCTCTGTGCCTTCTTTTAATTTCAGGGCCAGGAGATGGGCAATTCTGAATTTCATTTCCTGCGAGTTTATGATAGCGCTCTGTAAATTATTCAGGGTAATATTTCTTCCCACACTGGGAAGATTATCATTGTTTTAATCTCCTAGCCCATTGTATCAGCTAGTGGAACTTGTAATATTTGAGCACCTTGGAATTTTAGTGTCTCAGTTCCGACTTCAGTTTAAATTTGCATGAAGGGAGGAGCTGCTTTCGGAGGCTCTATACCCACGTTCCTGCATTCCATCCACACTTTAGGGTGAAAACCCACGACTGTGAGGGGGAAAAAGCCAAGCTGGAAGTAGCCAGGGCTAGAAGAAAGCTAGCTCATTTTAACAAGTGACTTGCAGAATAGATGAGCCTGGCAAAGATTCTAGAGTGATTTTGCCTTCCCCTTCCCTCTGCGGCACTCTCTGAATTCATTGTATGTTTCTGATCCTGGGATGTGACTAAAAGCCCGTCACTGCCAGCTGGTGGGTAATCAGCCAGGCATGGAGGCAGGAGCTGCTCTCCGAGCTGTGGTTCGTTATTGAAACATCTCCATGAAGGGCCATCCAACAGTTTGGGCTTGTGCTCATCTCGTCCCTCTGTTGCTGTGATTTTTTTTTTTTAAATAATGAATCAATTATCCAGATATTGTAGGGCTGTGCACTACAGAGATGGTGTCTCTTCAGGGACCGCACGGACAAGTGTGCAATGCAAAGATGCAGGGAAAAAAGTACCAGTGTTGCTCTTACATACAGAAAACCTTAAAGCGTCCACCGAAAACTGTGGGAACTGATAAATGAATTCTGCAGAGCTGCAGGATTCAAAATCAGCATGCAAAAATCAGTTGCTTTCTATACATTAATAATGCACACTCTGAAAAGGAAATTAAGAAAACAATCTCATTTAAAATAGCCTAGGGCTTGTCAGCCTCAGGTGGTGGAATCATGCGTGTCTACCATGTGGGCAGAAAGTTCTGGGCAAACGGGAAGGGCGGGTCAGTCTGTGAGAGCTCACGCATTGACCTGTGCGTCCGGTGACTTGACTTCTGTCATACTAGTTGTACTTTGCAGCTCATTTGTTGGAGGTTATAGACTGAGGGTCTTCTGGCATGGCTTAAAAGTGCTGTGTGAACCAGCTCTCTTTTAGTTTTGCTTTGCACTAATATATGCCAATTAGACATGTAAACAAGATTGATATGTGGGATTATGTAAGGATTATGGGGGAAAGCATGTTGAATATGCAAAGCAATGAAAAGTACCACTTGCTTTCGTTTTTAGTGTAGATAAACTACAAAACGAAAGAAATCTTTCAGAAAACAACCCGAAATTATTACCACGTGTAATCCTGTTCTGAGATAAATACATTCATTGCAGCATATTAATTTTTACTCCTTCAAACACTGTAGTAAAGTCGAATTTTACACCCCTTCTCAAGTGTGACAGTTTGTTTTGAATGTTGTAAAAATGCTCTCAAATTGTTTGGGAATTCTTCCCACTGAAGGCAGTCATAAGAGCTTAAGTGTTCCAATCCAAGCTTTCTGCTGATGTGAATGGTTTTTCTGGTTCATTCAAGCCTGTTAGAATACATCCCCCTCCTCCCTTTTTTCCCCGGTAAGATGACATCTGAAATTAGGGGAAGCTCATTTTATTAAACAAGACTCCACGTCGGTCACTTGTCTTGATCTCAGTGTTTTTAACCATAACCGCTAGTTCTTCCTTGAATATCTTCATTTAATCACTATTTATTGAGGCATTACATTGATTCCTTCTAATGAATCATCTTTTGCTATAGAAATTATCTAAGGTGTAGATTTCCTTGTTAAATTACATTTTCTTAGTAAACACTCAGCATTTTTACTTTGTTAAAGACATTGAATTGACCGTCTCGGACTGTCTGTCTTGCATGTCTCCCTGCTATGGATGGAATTTGATAGGGAAAAGCAGCAGTCACCGTTCAGGCACTGAGAGTACCTGCCTTGCAGTCAGTCAGAGGAGAGACACTGCTGATCAGCTGCAACAGCTCTGTCACTGAGTTTCTCCGTGTCCGCCTCCTAGGTCGTAGCTGGGGAGTCATGCTCCGTCCATTTATGCAACCCCCCCAAAAATGGGGGTGTATCATAAAATCATTTATTTTGCTCAGTTTCCCTTGTTGTTAAAATAGGTATTTGGGAAACCGTTCTCAACATTCTTTCGGGTGAGAACACAAATGTATTACTCCGTCTCCATGCAGTAAAGAGTATACTTGTACAATGTTTTGTGCTTGTATTTCTTGATACTAAAACAGTGAAGTTAAAACTGGCAAAAAAAAAAAAAAAAAAAAAGGAAATCCACAGAAATCTAAACAAGAGGCTGTAAATACACGTGAACGTCTCTGACATATTCATATTGTTGTGTGGGAGTGCTACCCTCTCAAAGTGCACATTGTAGCTGGCCCAAAGCAGACTATAGATACTTGGCAGAGTCAGCAGGGCATCTCCCTGTGTGCCTGAGTAATAATAACTTCAGCATCCATAATGCTTTGCAGTTTACATGGGTTTTTACCATGCGTATGGTAAGCATGTATTTCCATTTCTGTCGAACCATCCTACCTTCAGATACCTTGCCCAATGTCAGGTTCTGTGACAGTGTGTCACCTCTGTGGAGTTATAGACTATTTCCCATCGTTGAATCCTCACACAGACCCTGTGAGTTGGCATCTGAGATAAGGGATCCCTTCCGTGAATCCTAGAGGAACCCTCTCTGATGAGGAATCTATGTTCCACAGAAAAGAAGTAACTTTTCCAAGCCCAACTTGCTTAAAACTCCCACCCTGAGCGTTAAACTGGGACCTCTTCCCCCTAATTTGGTCATCTCTATGCAAGTAATCCCCACCAGTGAAACATGGTTTTAAAAGCATCCTTCCACGTAGAACTGAATTTTACCACCAAATCAGAACCTCCCTGTCAATACGCCAAGGGGGAAGATGGGTTTTTAAGGCAGAATATTCTCGGAAGTGATGATGGAGAAGGGTGAGACTGTCTGGTATGAGGTGATCCATCAGGGTAGGATTGTTCATTTCCAGTAGCTCATCAGGATTGGGGCTGGACCTGCTGTCAATGTAGCATCTAGTCCTGAGGATAGTTCAACACAACTTTGAGAGGTTTTTTGTTCTTTTTTTGGTTTTTGGTTTTTGTTTTGGTTAAGGTGGGTGCTGGGAATTGAACCCAGGACCTTGTGCATGCTAAGCATGTGCTCTACCACTGAGCTATCCCCCCCTACCCCACAGCTTCGACCTAAAGTGAGGTAAGAGCGAATCAAAAACATGTCTTTGGATGCACCATGAAATGTGCATCTGCTGTTCGTGCCTGAAGGCTTGATGCTAGGTTCTCAGGAATGAAGTGTCCTAAACTGTGCGAGCAAGAACAGTCCACAGACTGACCAGCTTTCCGGTTTCTAAGGACATGGTGAAGCTCTGGTCCTGCCCGATCACCACAGCAGTGTAATATACCATGGCCACACGTCATGTGTAGGCGAACCCAGTGTCTGGGAGTCATGGTGGAAAGAGGAGCTGGACCTTCTAGTAAAGGGCTGTGATTGTGAACCACCAGGCTGTACCCCTGCACGTCCTGCTAAGAGGAGAGGGCACCTCTTGCCAAGTGTGGAGCTTTTCAGCTGCTCCCACACACACGGACAGCAACCACCATCAGGGCAGCATGCCGTGTGAATCATTTCCCCTGAAACTTGTCTTGAGGCAAGTGCACTATTCTCATTTGCCAGCCACAGACAATGCAGATAGAGCCTCAAAAGGCTAAGAATTACAAACTTGGCTTTCCTAGTAAGTGACTTCAAGGAGCACCCGAGTTAAATACGAGACTCAGGAAGGAACACTTGGGGATCTCTCCCTTCATTTAATCTTGAACACCAAGAGACCTCCTGTTGTGCAGAAGTGCCAGTATTTATGGAAAAGGTCGAGTGGAGAGTAAAACATTGTGTTGTTCAGCTGTGCAGCACAGTATGTACAGGAGACAGAATGAAGCAACATCCTGTTTGGGGAATACAGTGTGTCAAAATGACAGGGAGGCTTTGGCCGCCAGGGATGTTAAGACGTTGGTGTTCAAAGGAGTCCTCTGGGGTTTGGGTCTGTGATTAAGGAAGACTGAAAAGCAGGAGGTCATCAAAAGCAAGGATGTGGGAGTCAGCGAGGTCAGGAGTGGAATGCCTGTCTCAGTCCTGGTTTGGGTGAGGATATACTTGGCAGCAGGAGTGTGTGCTGCTGGGTTGTGAGTCAGTGCACCTTCCGAGTTCTCGGTGGTGCCGCGTTCGTGTCCAGAGTGCTTGCACACTTGCCCCGGTGGCTGCACTTCCACAGAGGGCCTGGGGGTTTTGATTCCCTCCTGTTCTCGAGTCTGGTGTCCTCACTGGTACTATAAGGACAGTTGTGCATCACAGGGTGGTTGCTGGCAGATGGGAAGAGAAAAATGTGTACAAAACAACTTTGCAGACTGCGTGATTTATAGCTGCCCTTCAGTAGTGCTGCTCGCCTTTCTTATTCTTCCCTGTGCTTTCATAGCACACGGTACCTCTTCGCTAACACACTAATTTCGATCTATTGGGATTCCAGTATTTACAAATGAAATTACAGGCTTCTGGATACCAAAGGCTCTCTTATTATCTGTTATATGCCTAGAACTTAGTACATGGCATTTAATGGCTATCCTTTGAAATACCCTTTGAAATAAAATAAAAGATTAATGGTCTGAATTTATATGAGTACATTTCAATATCGTAGGATATTAAGGCCCATAAAGTTTCTCTGGTAATAAATGCTTCTTCATAAGAGAAAAAATTACATTAATTTAAAAACACATTATGAACTATTATGTATATAAATAACATATGCATGGAATGTATGTGTATTATTATATACCCTGACTAAACTGTAATTTATTTTTGCATACTCTTGTTAAAGTGGTCATGTGGGTGGCCCTATTGACTGAATGTCCCTCCAGATTCCTATGTTGAAGCCCTGATCCCCAGTGTGGTGGTATTTGGACATACGGCATTTGGAAGAATGTTAGGGTTAGGTGACAACTTGAGGGTGGAACCCTCAAGGTGGGAATAATGCCCTTATAAAAGAAGAAGGAAGAGACAGGAGAGCTCTTTCTCCCCATCATGTGAGGTGTACAGCAGGATGACGGCCATCCTCCAGCCAGGAAGAGGGCCCCTCCCCAAAATGCAACCAAGATGGCACCCTGATCTTGGACTTCCAGTCTGCAGGCTGTGAGAAATCGGTGTTTGTGGTTGAAGCCGCTCAGTCTGTGGTGTTTAGTACTGCGGTTCCAGCTGACCGAGACACGTAGCGTTCATCTTTTTCCTTTTTCTTTATGTTGTGCTATGATGAATATTGATGCCATGAAATTCATGGGCATGCACCTGTCTTCCATATACGCGTTTCAGATTTCCTGTAGGCTTTCCAAGTGGTTACTTAGGACTGGGATTATTGGATCATGGAGCACAGGCAACTTCAAAGTTCTGGATTACGCCAAGTTAATTTCCAAAGTACCTGTACCAGTGTGCACGCCCAGCAGAGGTGTTTGAGAGTTTTACTTCCCCCACTTCCTAGACAGCACTGGGTATTGGTACATTCTAGTGTTTCCTAATCAGGCAGTTGTAAAAGGGTGCACATGCAACGTTGTGGTTTTAACTTACATTTCCCTGATGACCCGTAAAGTTGAACATCTCTTTATAGGTTTACTGGTCATTCCTTCATTATCGTTTGTGGCAAGTGTGGTCACAGTTTTACTTGTGTTCCTGAAGCCTAGTCCCTTCTACCCTTGCTTGAGGAGTTCAGCCACCAGTTAAGTGTGTGTAGGCATCTGCTCCTGCTTTGCCGATACATTGCACTGGACACTTTGTCCGCCAATGTCACACCACCTTAATTACTCTGTTTGAGTTGATATCTGCTAGTCCGTAAGTACCCTTGTCCAGGAGTATCTGATGATTCTCGACCACTTATACTTTCATATCAATTATAAAGCTTCCATTAAGTTCTTTCAAAACTCCCTTCTTTCTTCTTCAATCCCTCTTGTACTCCAGATCTTCCTTCTGGGGTCACTTTCCTTCTCCTCTAAGTATTTCCTTCATTAGCAATTTCTTTAGTGTGCCTCTCTTTATAGTAAATTGTCCCAGTTTTTTTTAATCTAAAAAAGGTATTTATCTCTTCTGTCCTTGAAAGAGTGTTCTGTTGGGAGTACAATTATTGGTTATAGTTGTTTTCTCGGGGCAGACTGACCAATGGTTTCCACTGCCCTGGGGCCACCTGTGATTCTGTTGAGAAGTCAGCTCTCAAAAGACGTATAATATCTTGGTGGTAATCTATCTGTGCGTGTGTGTGTGTGTGTGTGTGTGTGTGTGTGTGCTGTCATCTCTTCCTTGACATCAGTGTTCTTACTGTCCAGCATTTTTACTACTGTCTTTAAGTGTGGATTTCTCTGAATTTTTTCTTCTGGAGAAATACAACAATTTTTTTGTTGTATTCACTGAATCTATTCACTGATAGATTGTCAATTTCTTGCGTTACAGAAAACATCTCTTCCAAAGTTGGCTGCCCACCTTCTCACTCTCCTGCTGCTTGTAACCTCGCTGTGTCTTCCTGCATTTCTTTCCATATTATCTTCGGTTTTTCCAGTTCACTAAGTTTCTCTTTACCACTCTCTCCTCTGTGTTTACACTCAGCCATTCAGAGATCCTATTTTTTATTAGTCAAGAGGGCATATAATGGTAACAGATTGCTGGGTTTTATATCCAATTTCTGAGACTTACTAGCTATGTGACTTTAGGCCAGTTAATACCTATCTTATTAAACTGTTTACACCATTAAAATGTGAAATCATGTAACTGTGCCTCCCACGCACCAAACAATAACTTATTTTGTCTGTCATTTTCATGTGTGTATATATATATACACACACATATACATATGTATGTATGTATATATATATAAAATTTTAGATGTTCTCTTAACTCCTCTAAGCTTTCTTTTGCATTCTGATAATATTTTCTCCTTCTCCATGATTTTAATCATTTTTGTTTAATTGTATCAACGTATTTATTTGATATTTTGTATTCTGTAAATCTAGTATCTATTTGATGTTTTGTATTCTGTAAATCTAGTGTCTATTTGATGTTTTGTATTCTGTAAATCTAGTATCTATTTGATGTTTTGTATTCTGTAAATCTAGTATCTATTTGATATTTTGTATTCTGTAAATCTAGTATCTGAAGCGTCTGATCTGTCGCTTGCTCTTTCTGCTCACGTTTTCTCGTTCTCCGGATCTTGTCGTGTGTCCTGTGGCTTCCGACTGTGACCTCATGTTTTCTAGAAAGAACTGTAGACAGGAGAAATCGTTGCAGCCTGAGTTTTCAGCCAGCTCCTTTACAGAAGATTTATGTTTTCATTTGTCAGGGTCCTGGAGGTGTTGCCAACCTGAAGCCACATTACGTCAGATCTCTTGAAGTTTTTTTAACTATGTAATTGGTGTGAATTTATGTCAGAAACCTATATGAACTTTTAGGAGTCCCCTCCCACAGTACACAGAAGCCAGTCTCAAAAAAGAAACATTTTGTTGTCCCCTGTCTCAGATATTCTTGTTGTTGTTGTTGTCGCTTGCAGCTCACCGTTTCACTGAGATGGTCACATTTTGAGGGTTCTGGCTTGATCCTCGTCCTCTGAGGGTCTTGGACTTTTTCCCCATCACCTTTGCAGTTACTGGAATTGAAGCTCTTGCTTGCTGGGATGGGCAGATAAGCCAAGGGCTGGTGTGGGCCGTGAACTAGTTTGTTTAATTCTCTTAATTCATTTTTCTATTTCATTTTATCTCATTTCTCAGGATTCATCTTACTGTTTTTTTGAGTTCACGTATGTGTTTGGAGGGATGTTTTAATATATTTTGTCTGTCATTTCTGGATGCTTTATAATAAGGGGGAGTTTCAAAATATCTAGTCCATGACATTGCTAGAAGTAAATTATCTTATAACTGAGTGGAAATCCATTTAAATGTGTGTTGAGCTCTTACTGGATTTTCCATCTTTTTCCTCCAGCAATTCTCCTTCCTTCGGCATTTGTTCTAGATAATTTTTCCCGTTTTCCTCATGTGGCAGCTGGTCCCCTTAGACAAATGGCTACTTTTCTTTATAGGCTCACTGGTATTCAGGTGTGGTTCTTGAACTACCTGCAGTGGTGGAAAAATGAGGGTCATTTTAGGCACAATTCGTGGCCTCGACAATTTCTCCATAAGTGAAATTCTGCTGTCTGTGGGGTGGATGACAGCACAATTTTCATCCTTTAATGTCCATGCAAGTCACCGAAGGATCTTGTTAAAATGCAGATTCTGATTAATTTAGTCTGGCGGAGACTCTGAGATTCTGTATTTCTAACAAGCTCCCAGTGATGTGATGCTGGTGGACCAGGAACCACATGTTGCATAGCAAGGGGGCAGGAGATAAGGATGCAGTCTGCAGGGAGGAGGACTCTCAGGGAGAGGCAGCATTCCCAGCTAACAGGATGGGGGTTAGAAGTCACCTCCACCTGTCAGCAGGATAAGCAGTATAACACCCTGAAATGGATAAAGATTTGAAGTCAGCCGAGTCTGGACTGAGTAGATGTTACACTACTTCCCGATCGGTGTGCTTCCTTTACACCCTGTCAAAGGAATAAAGTCTGCTTCCTTATCCTCTTCAAGTTATGTCTTGCCCTGTGACTTGTTTTGGTCAATATAATGTTGGCCAGATACCTCTTTCTTCATCTAGAATCATCTTCTTGCCAGGGTACCACTTACTGCTTAGATTGCGGTCACCAGAACCCAACATCACCAGGGAGTGATGGAATTTCAGGTCTCAGGCCCCACCCCGAAAACTCTTGTATCTGAAACTTCACTTGAATAAGCTCCCAGATGATGGATATGCATGCTCAAGTTGGAGAAGTTCTTCTCTAGACTCCTCTTACTGTAGGAAGGTGGAATTTATTGGTGCAGAGGTAACAATCTGTAAGCAAGCATTCTGGTCAGGAGAGCTGCACCTGGAGAATTCCCTCAACTTTCCATAAGGAAGAAATAGATTTTCATTGGTTTGAACTGCTGAGTCTTGGGGATTGCTTATTATTGCAATGTTGTCCAGCCCTTCCTGATTCAAACACTGATTAAAACAGCTAAACGTATGGAATCCAAAGCTTCATTCCAAATGTTTGGCGATGCTAACCAGACTAGTTTACTAAGCTTAGTTATTGTTTTGTCAAAAGAGACAACTATCTTACAGGGCTGTTATACTGATGAGTACATTGGCTCAGGGTGCACAGACATGTCGTACACAGATACATAATAAGATTAAAAAGATGGCAATTATTTTTGTTACTGTTGTTATTGTTGGATTGGTCTGAATTCAGTAGATTAGTGGTGAAGGCAGAAGTCTAGGTTGTAGGTCAGGAAACCACAAACCCTGGCTCAAACCCAGCCTCTTGCCTGTTCATATATGTGATGTTTTAATGAAATGCAGCTTCACCCATTCATTTATCTGTCATCTGCAGCTGCTTTCGTACCATAGCAGCCGGGTTCACTAGCTGCCACGGGGATCCTGTGGCCCACCGAGTCCCAAGTACTTACTTTCTACCCTGGGTGACTTCTGTTCTGTGTCCTAGGCTAGTATGGGATGGCAAAGGGGACAACCGTGCTTTCCTTGGCATGTGGACATCTGGACTCCTTTATGTCTGCAGGGACTGGAACATGTGACGCTTGTCTAAATGGATGATTGGATGCAAAACTGAGAGGCCAGGACACCAGTGTTTAAAAGGACTCAGTTTCCATGATGGGTCTGATGGGATATGAGATTTATGAAGTGGGATCTGTACACAGGGTCCTCATGGATGTGAAATATGATACGTGGATTTATTACAGCATGAAACAAAAATGTCCCCCTGTAGTTAGATGGTCCTTCCCGTGGAGCCAAAAAATCAAGAAAGGACAAGCAACCGTAATCCTCCAGACGGCAGGTTTCTTTGTAATAGTTATTTAAAAAGCTGCTCTTCTATTTCTTTCGTACTGTAGAAGACACGGGCTCTTTAATAGAGCCGCTCGCAGGCTGTGACAGCAAAAGGAACAGCCAAGATTTCTGGAAAGAGCTGTAACTAAAATATGGCAGCATTTCAACACTGTGGAAGCAAAGAGCAGTAATCGAAAACTAGGAAACGAAGGGCGGGGGACATGCCTTGGAGCAGCTGTCACCCGCGCTGCGGGTCTGCCTGCTGATTCAGTGGAGTTGTCCCTGCTCTCGTAGCCCGTGGCCAAAGGAGTAATGATATGTAATGCCCAAGCTAATGGAGAATAAAATACAGAGGCAAGAGGGAGATGGCAGAGGCGTTAAGTCCCTCCCAGCTTTGTAGACTGGATCCTTGTCCGCCATGGGAATCACGGAGATTAGCCAGTTGGCGGAACGCTAATCAACTGAAAGAGACACGGTTTTCTCTTCTTTCCTTTTTTGCCACCGACTATCCATTTATCTTTCTTAGTGAAACATCATTGTAATTTCCCTTAGGAGAATCCTGGCTCCCCTAGACTGTGTGTAGTTCTGGTGAAGCTGGGAACATGAATGGCCTTTCCGCCTGTTGTCCGGGAGTGAGCAGTGACCGAGGCTGGACCTGCGGGATGCTCCCCTGGGACGCAGAATCCTGTGATGAGAGTTTATCCCAGCAGTGGTGTGGACGAAGGAGGGAACTTACCATCTCCTGCTACTTGGATTCCCTGCAGCTGACCTATGCTTTCCATTTTTGCCCTAAAGTTTTGGTGATTCCTTGAATTGCATGGACTATGCCTGTTTCTTTTCAATCATTTTCCTTTTTCTCTCAAGTTAGTTGTGAATTGTTCTGTTGTGTTCAACCAGTGACCCTTAGCTGACACACCTAGGTATCAAGATGTTCACTTTGACTCATGATTCAACAGTTCCGTGGTGCCCAAGACCAAAAATTATGGATGCGTAGCGCCCGTTAAGGGCTGAATTGTTTCTGCCCAAATTCATATGTTGAAGTCTTAGCTCCAGTGCTTCCGAATGTGGCTGTGTCTGGAGCCAGGGCCCTTGGAGAGGTAACTGAGTTTAAAGTGAGGTCATTAAGGCCTTATCCAGTAGAACTGGTGTCCTTATAAGAAGAGATTAGGACACAGACACACACAGGGACGACCATGTGAGGATACAGGGAGAAGACCGCCATCTACACACCAAGGAGAGCGGCCTCAGCAGACACCAGCCCAGCTAACACGTGATCTCTGACTTTTAGCCTGTGGACCCACAAGTAAATTAGTATCTACTAAGCTAGCCACGCAGCAGTGGGGCGCTGTTATGGCAGTCCTAGAAAGCTAACACAGTAGCCATCACCTTTATCCGGCATAGAAGCAGCTTGATAAACTTGTAACTGCTACGCCTCCAATTATCGATGACTGCGCAGTTCTGGCCGAGACTGGCCAGGAGTGAATGCGCGGCTGCCGTCCTGGTGCAGCGCAGCAGGCGCCAAGTCCTCTTGGGAACTCTGTGCTGGAGTGAAAATAATTGAGAATTCTTAACAAATTCCTTGTTCCTTTTCTTTAAGGATTTAATTTTTAAATGCAAATTCTGTGGGAAATGATCTGTCTTATCTCGGCTTCACTGGAAAACAGAGCCTGAGGAAAGGATTATGTTCAGGTGTTTTATATGGAAAGTGAGGGGGAGGAAGTGAGGATGAGCAGGAGGCTGTGTGACTGCACCTGCTTCTACTCCACAACAAATTGTGCGGATACATGGATTATCTCTTGCGTCTCATTATAGATAAAAGATGGCTTAGAGGATCAGTTGTGCTCACTCAGCCTGGTGAGCTGTCTGCGGACAGAACAGAGAAGCCCCTGAGTAAAGGGAAAAGCAGAAGGAATGCATCTGTTGAGTGCCCTTTTGTGTTCTGTCTCCCATTGGTGTAGAAGGGTCACTTCACATTGTAGAACTTGGCGTTATCACTTAGCCAGGGGGAGGCAGCGACTCCATGCGACATCTCTTTGGTCCCATTCTCGCACAGACTTGTTCAACCACTGCAGTGACTGAAGTAGAAGAAGAAGTCGATGGTCCAGGAGAAACACACAAGGTTTCAGAGCTAAATAGTAGATCTCCAAGTTTTAGTCATCACTTATGTTTTAGTTGTGAATGGGGTTAATTAAAGGATTACGCTAAGTGAAGTAAGCCAGAAAAAGAAAGAAAAATACCTTATATCACTCATATGTGGAATCTAAAAACAGAAAGGAGACAAATAACTTAAATATAAAACCAGAAACAGACTCACAGACATAGAATACAAACTTGTGGTTGCCAGGGGGGAGGGGAGTGGGAAGGGACAGACTGGGAGTTTGAGGTTTGTAGATACTGACAGGTATATATAGAATAGATAAACAAGTTTATACTGTAGAGCACAGGGAGATATAGTCGAGATCTTATAGTAGCTCACAGTGAAAATGAATATATGTATGTTCATGTATGACTGAAAAATTGTGCTGTATACCAGAAATTGACACAACATTGTTAGCTGACTATAACTCAGTTAAAAAAATTAAGGATTTTGCAGTCAGGTTTTAAGAGCCAGACTTAGAAATGCTGCCCATCATTTTTTTTAACCTTCCATTCATTCATTCATTCATTCATTCATTCATTCATTCATTCATTCATTTATTTATTTATTTATTTATTTATTTATTTATTTATTTATTTATTTATTTATTTATTTATTTATTTATTTATTTATATAATGCTTCTTTCTCTTTAGTTTTTTTTTTTAATGGAGGTACTGGGGGTTGAATCCCGGACCCCCTGCATGCAAAGCATGTGCTCTACCACTGAGCTTTACCCACCCCTCACGCCCGTCTCTACTGACTACGTTCCATTGTCCAGAACCACAGCAGGTGTTACATGGCCCCACCTAATTGTAGGAGTGGGGTGCTGGCTTTGTGCCTGGATGGAAAGTCCAACGGGGTTTGAAGTTATCCTTCTGCAAGACCAAAGTCACACTGATGATAGCCGTGCTTTGAACCTCTGCACTGTACTGTACGTGGTACAGTTGTGGAATAAAGACTTTACGATTATTGGCTAAAAGTGCCGTTGCATCCCTGGGTAATATCCTTTCGTAATTGGGGAACTCTGTCCCGTGTATGTGGCCTTATATAAAAGAGTGTTAATGATCTTAGAGAGGGCTTAGGGAAGACTATTAAAGAAGATTAAAGGGATAAATTACATGGAGATAGATGAAAGTAACTGGAATTGATTAGCCCAGATTAAACAATGACTGAACAGGAGAGATTTTCAACTCAAGATAACTTTCAATTTACCTTCCTCCTTTCCAAATCCAATGAAAATGACCAACATGTATATAATGAAAGAATAATTTATTTCTGGAAAGTGGCAATTGGTGCTTCTCATGTGTGAAATACAGATAAGGAAGAAGGACAGTTTTGTTAAAGGGCAGTTTACACGTGAAGGAAAGCTTCACCGAGGCATACCCTTTATAAGGCAGAAGGAGAGAGCTGGAATCGAGATGAGGCTGAGGGCAGACAACACCGGGGAGAAGACAGTGCCCGTCTCGGGGCACTCTGAAAGGGGGAGCGAGGTGGAGCATGATCCTTGTCCTGGGATCTACGATCTTGCCCAGTCTGTCTACGTTAGGACAAAGTCTTCGCAAGGAGGGGCCGCCGCGCTGCTCCCGGGCTAGCTGCTGTGTCAGCTGCAGGCGGTGCTCTCAGCTCCATCCACCTGTCCACAGCCACACCAGACCAACAAACGGCTGTCCCCACCAGAGAGGCTGCCTCTGTCGACAGCAGCCCTCAAGTCCATAGCCCTTCTGACTCCCAAGGGACCGTGGCTTTGGCCATAGAGAGAAGTGAAGTTGCAGAAAACCTGATTTGGAGGGGAGGGTAGAGCTCAGTGCTAGAGCACGTGCTGAGCATGCACGAGGTCCTGGGTTCAATCCTCAGTACCTCCATCAAAAACAAAACAAAACAACAACAACAACAACAAAAAACAAGACTCGATTAGTCTTTTTCTCCCGTTTGTATGAAAACTGAACTACCTAAGTTGGGAGCCACCTAAGGTAGATCAATGCCCAGCTCCCCAAACAGAGAAACGGTAAGGCAAAAAATCATAAACTGTCTTCCACAGTGATGAGCGAACAAAATAGTGACTGTCTAGATATTTAAATGCCCGTAAGAAATCTTCTCAAGGGTGTTGTCACTAGAATTTGAGGGATTATGAAACAAGAGCAGTCATGGGAGGATAGATCAAGGATGGGAGAGATTAAATGGGGATGGTGTCTGAATATTTAAAATTACAGTTAGAGCGGGGAAGTGTTCACTGGGTACTTAAAAAGGGTGAATTGGAAGGTGAAATCTAGACATTATCCTATTATTGAGATTTAAAAAAAAATGAAGAGGTAAAATTGGAGAGAGGAAGATGTGTTATAGAGGGAAGTCCAGCGTGATTATAACAGTTAAAGTTAACTAGCAGTCAGGCGTAACAGAGCCAAAGGCGTCCAAGGAGGGGACCCTTGGATGTCATAGTGAGCCACACAATGAATGGCACCCCTGTGTTCTGCTGATTTTCCTCCTTAATGTCAACCTGAGAGAGACAGAGCCTGTAAGCTTTCTGACAGGGTAAAAATATTAATGGACAAATGGTTCAAAGGAGGAAAATAATCAGACTTCTCCCTTTGACAGTAAATTCCAGAACACAGTATGGCAGCAGATAGGATTATGAGAATAGATGATTGTGGCATGAGGTTTCAGTATTCATTTAAGACACTCATGTATAAGGGTAATAGAAACATGTTCTTAAAGAGGATGATGCTTATAAAGTTCAACGGCCACAGTTTTGTCCTGAAAGCTACTTCAGGAAATTCTACGACTTCTGGATATTCATGATAGGTCAAACTGCTCCTTTATGAACGTACTTTTTCCAACTCCACTAATAAAATTATGGAAATAAAGAATATATAGTTCCATAGGGATGAAAACACAAATAAATAATGACACAACTAGGCAGTGACGGGTTAAATTTTTTTTGGAAGTTAAAAAGCATGTGGATAAATCGTAACTTATGATACAGACCAAAGTTGAAACTCTTGTGCAAATCAGCTTGCCTCCTTCAGGATAAGATAACCCTCAAAGGCTCAAAATTTAGATGGAAAGCTACCTCCCCAGGTAAGGGTAGAAGTTGGACTAGAAGTAAGACTGGTCAGAAGATTGTATATGAAGTAGGTAGATTTTTTAAATCACCTGGTTTCCGTGACTCCCCTCTGAGATTCTGGTATAAATCTAGGATACATTTATTATAAATTTACTCCCTGAAATCTCTGAAGCAGAGGTGCTCTGGATTTGAGACAGTAATGCAATGAGGTTTCACTGAAAGTCTGTATAAAAAGCAGTGAGTCCAGTTACATGTGTATCAGGCCGCTTGAATTTGTCCCACAGCGAATGGAGGGTCTTACTCCTTTTTAGTTTTTTCTCTCTTTGTATTTCATTATGTATAGTTTTTGTTGCTGCAGCATCAGGGTTGCTAATCTTTTCTTCTTCTGCAATGTCTAATCTTCTGTTCACCTGATCTCCTGTATTTCCATCTCAGACTTTGTAGTTTTGTTCATAAGTGCAGTCTGGGTCATTTGTATATCTTCAGTGTCATTGCCTCACTTTGCAAACGTAGAGATTACAGTTAACAGTTACTTCGAAAATACATACTTTTATTGAAGCATAATCAGTTTACGATGTGTCAGTTTCTGGTGCACAGCACAATGCTTCAGTGCTATAGGAACATACATATGTTCTTTTTCACCGTAAGTTACTACAGTATATTGAATATGGTTCCCTGTGCTCTACAGTAGAAACTTGTTTCAGTTACAGTAACTTTTAATGTTTTATTCTGTTGTTAGTTACAGGTTAGTTTCTATTGATTGGTTTTTCTATCATGTTGTTCCTCTGCTTCTTTCTGGAAATTTTCTTCTGTTCTATCTGATACATAAAAATGGATGAGAGATAAAAGTGTGATTTTAAAGCTATCATCATCATTAGTGTAGTCTTGTTTCATTCATGAATCTTGAGATAATTACCCCTGTAATATAAGTAATTGCTAGAAAGCACATACATTTCATCAGCTAGGAAATGTCTATCTGTGTCACTGTAGCCCACACAGTACCCCACAAGGCATTTAAAATTGAATTATCTTGCATGACTATTTATTTGAGAGGGAACTGTTTTACTTGTACATAAAATCCTGTCCCCTTTCATTCATTCAAAACTGCTTGTATGCTGCAGGTGAATGAATACCTTTGTCTCTTGACATCCTCAAAATGCCAAAAGACAAAGATACGTCTTATTCACAGAGCAGCATTAGTAAAATGAAGAACCATATAGGAAGCTGAAATAATTTCAACTCAGGACAGAGATCTCTAAAAATATATTCATTTTGATCTTGGAATAAAGAACACCTAAATATAGTGGTTGTGGATTAGTAGAATTTATAAGGCTGGATGATACATCTTTAAACCACCAGAAGAGTATTATAGATACGACGTATCTTTTGTCGAAAAAGAAAAGCACGTTGAACGTCTCTCTCTGTCTCTCTCTCTCTTTTTCTCTTTCTTTCTTTACATTTTGCCGATGATCCATTCAATTTATTTGGATAAAGTCAAGGGAAGTATTCTTTCTAAACAATGTTTGTACATAGGATGGATACTTTTCTGCTGCTTTTTCACTCTTGTCTCTCCTCTGCGGTCTACAGGGATTTCTTTGTCTGGGATCCTTCAGTAATTTGTGTGGTGGGGTTTGGATGGGAGGCAGTGCCAGGGCATGCCTTCTCATGCCCCAGAAACATCCACCCACTCTTTTATTCACTCACCTCCTGGAGAGTGACACGACGTCCTTCTCACCTCTCAGGGTCTTATTCTTGCAGTCCTGTATTAAGCCTTCCAGTCTCCTCACATCCCTTCCATGTCAGTCTCCACTTCCTTGATCATTTTCCCCCAACCTCATACTTTATTCTTTCAGTCCTCCTCTTGTAGCGCTGACGATTTTGACTTACAACATAGCCTGCATGCCCTTCTCCTTCCCTTGAGGTTACACAGCTTTTTCTTTTTCACCCCCATTACCTATTTCTCTTCTCTGGCTTGTTGATTTCTCACTGGTGAGCACAGCTGTCGAGTCCCCTGTAATATAGGCTACATGCTTCTCACGTCCACCCTTTCTCACGATTTGTATGTTTTTTTCATGTTTCCTATTTTGTTCTTAAAACCAAAACATGCCCCCACCCCTCCTCATGACCCACCCCCATGTGCCCTCTCCCCACAACCCCACTCACATCTGCCTGTCTGCCATTATGTTATCCATGCATTCATTTAGGGGCCTTTTCTGCAGTCCTATTTACCAACCCTAATTAAGACTGAGTGGGTATTTTTTCCTGTTCAGTCTTCTCTCCAGGGACCAGCTTTCCGTTCCAGTGCTCCATATGGAGCTAGACATCTGCGCTTTGGTTGTAGAAATGTAAAAAGTAACGTGTATAACCCTGAGAATCTTGGTGTCAAAACCTAAGAACTGTTTCTGTGCAAAGCAAAGCAGTCTTCCCTCTGCTCCAGTACTTTCTTTGCTTATAAATTCTACAAGATTCGGAGTAGAGATTCTGTTTTCTTTCCCTTACTCCTTCGCTGATGATAAAAAACCGTTCTTATTATCTGCAAATAAGTCAGCTGTTCCTACTACTAGATGATTTCCTATGGGTTGCTCTCAGTCCCTCCACTACTTTCATTCCATTTCCTGCTCACCCCCAACCCCTCACTCTCAGGTCTTCGCTCACTACCCCTAGTCTGTAGATCAGCTCTGTGCAAACTCAAGTGTTAAATGTGAATGGTGAACCACACGCTCTTCTCCAAACCTTTTCTTCCTGTACCCACTATTTTAAAATAGTTCTGAAAAATCTATTTCCCCATCTATGTTAAATTTGTCATCTAAAATGTTCATATGCTGAGCACTGGCAAAGTATTTCATCATCAGTGTCTTATAACATCTGTGTACGTATACATGTATTAGGTACGTAATACAGATATCAAATACACATACAGTATATCAGATGTATTTCGGTAGACATATTGGGCCAGCAGATTCAGATCTCCTGGTGGAAAAATGTACATTCCATAATGAACCTTGTAAAACTAGTCATCAGTTGTCATGGTCTGATCAAAAATAGAAATTGGACCTATCATTTATCAACAAAAAAACCAAGATTCTATTTTTCAGTTCAAATAAATATGTTGATACTGTGTGGGAGCACTGTCACTGTAAATTTTGAAGGTGGTGTGCTCACTGAGGTAGTTTGTCCTCGGGTGAGCATGAGGAACGTGGGGTGTGATCAGGACGCGGAGTTGCTCAGGGAACGATGACCGGATTGTTGATGCCACTTCCTTATTCTGCATGGCGCTTTGGGAGGTGGCTGGGAGTGGGTGTCTGTCTCGGTCAGATCTTTCCCCTGAAAGACAGACCTGAATTGCCACTGATTCCGTTTGGATGTCCCATTGGCAATGTGACCTGCACTGTCCCCTGGGTAGAAGTTCCCGCCCTCTTTCTGGCCACCCTGACATCCACAGGAATAGCCCAGGAGATACCTTGGCTAGGTGGTCACGGTCTAGCTCAAAGTCAAGAGGAGGGTCATTACCAGTGTAAGTCAGGTTGTGACTCTGTCTCCCGGGATATGAAGTGAGCAGAAAGGCCCTTCACCTCTGTCTGCAACCCAAACCCTGCCTAATCATGAGAAAAACATCAAACTCAGAAGAAGAAATGTTCTTCAAAATACCTGTCCACTATTTCTCATGGTTGTCAGAGGTATGAAAAACAAGGAATGTCTGAGAAACACTGTGTATTTAGACTGTGGCTGGCCCAGCCAAGCCCCTGGACACCGATTCAGTGGGCCTGGAGCAGGTCCCGGGAATCGGCCTGTGTATCAAGCTCCCGGGGAACGCTGATATCCTGGGTCTGAAAGGCACGCTCTGCGCAACACTGCTTTCTGAGATCACCCTGGCACACTTCCCTGGGCTGCCTGGTCCTAGAGGAGGGTTTCGCTCACTTCCGGAAAACGGTCGTTCCTGCTTTACCCTCCTCATGCATCCCTGTGTTCTAAAGTTGCTAGCAGATTGTCTAAAATAAAGCAGGCTGCTGTGCTGGGAGGTGGCACTGTGCTTCATTCCAAGAAATACTGAGTTGAAGGAAAATCACTGAATGTAAATGTGAATTCAGAACAGAAGACTTTGGGTGAGCATGCAAGACAGCAGAGTTGGGAGGCATGTGTTTTTCAGACGGGGTATAGACACTTGAATCCTATGGAAGTATTCAGCAGTGCTTTCCTGCGGCACACTGAGAACTCACACAGATAAAAGCTGTAGGAACAATGCAGTAAAATGAGGCGTCGTCTTACATAAGCACAGCTGAGTGATCTAAATCAGGAACTCAACACGGATCCAAAACTCTTCTCTCTAGACCGATTCAGATGCTGCCAGTTGTAAGAATAAGGTCCCGATTATCCTTCAGCTGCCCTGTTTCTTTAGTCTCTTTTCATCTGGAATAATTCCTGAGTCTGTCTTGGTGTGGCCGGACATTGACACTTTTGAAGGGCGCAGGTTAACTGTTTTGCAGAATGTCTTTTATGTAGGCTTGTTTGATCTCTTTATGGTTACATTCAAGCTAGGCTTCCTTTATTATCTTTTTGGGGTTAGGCTTTGTTTTTTTTTTTAATAAAAAGTTGTAGTGTACGGACAATTACTTACTCTCTTAGCTCAAGGTCCCTACCGGGATGGATGATGAACGGCTAAACAGCGCTGGAAAGCTTTCAAGATGAAATTCTGAATTTTATAAGGTGAAAGATTTCCGTGAGGGATAACAGAATTGTGTATGGTGGGAACCTTTATCTGTATTCCAAAGTATGTCTTTTTGTTTTTTCAAATTTTATCCTGTCACCCTCGGCCTTTTTCTGTGCTACCAATTTGTTGGGGAAGCCAGGTCATTGACTGCAGAATACCTACATTTTAGATTTTGAAGGATGCTTTTTCCCGGTGTCTTTGGCAGAGGGGGGCATTAATTGAAGTACAGTTCATTTACAATGTGTTAGTTTCAGGTGTACAGCAAAGTGATTCCGTTTTACATGTATATAGATTATTTTTTATATTCTTTTTCATTATAGGTCATTATAAGATACTGAATATAGTTCCCTGTGCTCTACAGTAGCACCTTGTTTTCTACCTGTTTTTTCTGTAGCAGTGTCTGAAAAATGATTGGCAGAATCTTCCTGTGTGCAATGATAGCGTTGACCATCTCTCGAGCGCCTCTCTTAGGTCAAGAACTTGATAAATAGCACGTGAATCTCAGGACTGTGAAAATCAGAATTCAGGACCCAGACAAAATTACATTCGCCCCTGCCTCTTTCCACCTGCAGGAGCTCGGGTGTGTGAGTTAACCTCCTTAAGACTCAGCGTTCGTATCTGTAAGACAGCGATCGTTACAAGACCTCCTTTACAAAGTATTTGTGAAGAGGAAATATTTTGAAGATCACATGCATCTGAAAATCTTAACAGGCCACCTTGTTGGGTCCTGTCATGCAATATGATTATCAGCAGTAGGGTAACCTATCAGCTAATTGCTTTTCCTATTCATTGAACGTGGACCTTTGACAGTAGACTAGACACTTAGGGTAGCTAATTCCCTACGCGGCTGGCATAAGACGCTCCTGATGTCTGCGCCAGACCTGTGGTCCCTGGCACACTGCTGAACTCCTCAGTATGTCTCAAAGGGAGTCTCACACCACCGTGGGGAAGATTCATCCGTTGGCTATTCTTCTGTCTCCGTCCCATGGAAGGAAGAGCACACTATGTATGGATGCTCAGGAAAGCACCGCATGTCTTTGTGAAACCTGCACAGGGATCACATTTTAACTCTCAGCTGTCACTGTAGATGGGCTGCTTTTATGACAGTAATGGCAGCCCTGAGTTCACGGCGAAATAACGCACCTCCTGCCAAAGAGGAGGTCGACTCCCTAATAGCTATTCTTAGGTGTGCCCGCCTGCTTATAAAGGGAGACAGGAAATCATCCAGAGATTACAGAGATTGCTTTATGGCCGCGGCCCTATAATTAGCCTTGTCGAATGATGCCTTCTGCCTTTTGGGTCTGAATGAGACATCCAAGTACTTGAACTGAACACTCACTGCTGAACCTCGTCTCCTGTCAGAGCCGCTGGAGAGTGCATTTCATTTGCTCCCTTTTGCAAAAAGGCCTTGCTGTCAAGATAGCTCTGGTGTCTTTGCCCTTCTTGTGCTGGAAATGGGCATCACTTCAGATGAAAAAGCCACAATTATATCCATTTGGGTGTAGAAGAGGGGTGAGGGGAAAGGGAGATGGAGAGAAATCTCTGCTTTCAAATGCTGCCTTTGTGGTAGCTATCTTGCTTCGCTTTGAGATGATTGTGCAAAACTGAGATTATGGAGGGGGACCTCAGTGTTTATCCTTCAGTCAAGAATTCAAGAGAATCGGGAAATGCGTACTTAATAAGAAACAAGCCCATGAACTTGTGTTCTCCTCTCTTTAAAGTCTGGTGACTTAATTTGGTAATTTTACATTTTTGGCTATTTCTAGACCTGACTGTGGTTTTAGGCAGATAGTTGCTGGGGGGGCGGGGGATGATTTCGAGGTCCCTATTTCTTTGATTTTTAATGTTTTCTTAGTTAGTACCATGCTGCATCTTGTAGATGACGTGGGAACAGACACACATACACATCCCATATTTATTTTAAGATCTGTCTACATTAATGGAAAAGATAAAGTATAACAGAAAACGAGATTTAAAACTTGTTTTAAACCCCAGGACATCTATAATTCAATTCACTCTTTTAAGTATTTTGAGAAGATGTCATAAGCTGTGTCAATATATCGCAATTAAGTTCTGTTTCACTGACTCTATAATTCATTTACACTATGAAATCTCTGATGTTTCCTTAATTGATGAATCTTGTATTCACTTGAAATATACATGAATTACTTTCATTTATATTTGAACTGCCACTGACCAGGTTTGGATTTTCATTTCCTTAAGTGGAAGTCTAGCATTCCGTTACAGCAGAAGTCTGTGTGTTTGTCCCAGTGACTGCCTGTGGGGGTGAATCACTTAGAACTTACCCTGTCTCTTGCTGTGGTGGATTAAGAGGGTGTGGTTGGTTGTTGCAAACTTCTTGGTGTCCATATCCTTTGTTCTTGCAGCTGTCTGGGTAGGTCAGGTCATGTTCCCATAAACCTCCAACAAGAAAAATGTTATCCTCTGTTCTGCAACTTTTTTTCTCTAGATGAATGGGAGAGTGTTATAGTCTTAAAGGTCAGAGCCTTGAGAAGGGGCTCTGCTGTATATTTCATTCTTTTACAAAAGGCGCAGCTGCAGCATGACGAAGCACAGGCTTAGAGACAAAGGGACAGATCTAACATGGAGCCGGACTTGTTCTTCACTATGACACCTTAGCTGTCCCAGCCGAGGCCCCAGAAATATGATCCAGAGATACGCAAGCCGCGGTGTTGAGGGATATTCGCTGAGCCCTCCCCAAATGATCACCCTGCCGTATCTTGAGAAAATAAACAGTCTCTGTTTTGAACCACTAAATGTGGAATGTATAACTCTGCAGCAAAGGGCAACTGAGACAATACCCTCTACCCAACATGCCCAAAGAATTCATTATAAAGTATACATAGGCAAATGCTTACCAAGGGGAATTCCAGGGATTCAAACCTCGGCTAATGCAGAAACTGCAAGTATGTGCTAATGCTTGTTCTGTTCTTTTTGGAGTAAGATAAGGCACAAAATTATCTTATTTAAAGAAATCTGATACAGGAAGCAAACAAGTTCATCGTGTGAATTTTCTCCTGATGCCAAATTCTGGAGGGATTTTGTCTCATGGGCCGTTTATGTTAAAGACAGCACAAAAAAATGCTTTTATATGTCTGATTGTAAAAACAGATACCTAATGAGTAATCAAAGGGAGTTACTCTAATGTGAGAGGGGTGATTATTTCTGGAGACATATTTTGATTAAAAAAAACACTTAGAAATTAAAAAGTTTAGGTGAGATAATATGCCAATTAAAATACTTTGCCAACAGATGTATAATTCCAGTTGTGTTTTTGTAGGAAGTTGTATACTAAATTCAACATTGCACTATTTGTCCATGAATGAATGCCTTTAATAGAATTATTCTGAGGGCAATGAAGTTGATGTTCTACTGTTGAAAGAAAGATCTTTATTTACATGTTTGTCAAGAAGGAGAGTCTTTCTCAAGTTTGTCCACACACCCAGTTTTTATCAATATTTATCTCATGAAATGGTAACCGTTCAACACTGTGTAAGTTACTCATTTGAGACTTCTCACTTTTATGACTTAGAGCAAAAAGATACTATTTTGGCTTAGAAAAGATTGTGCGTGGGTTACCCGTTGATTGTTGCAGATGTAACAGCATAACTGCATTGTGGTTAGGCAGTGCCAGTTTTCAGCATCCTGGTCTCCCCAGGCAGCTGCCGGGATGAATTAGGTATGAGGTCCACACTGGGTAGCAGGCACTCTTGTTGAATTAAACAGTGAGGGGGAAAAACAACAACAACAAAAAAGTGAGGAGGATGTGCTCAAAACATTCTGTATCATCTACATGGCTGCCATTGGGCTTCTCTAACATGTATTTTGCACCGTATTCAGCTGTTCCTTGAGGTACAGAGATGGCACTAGTGCCCCGATCCATCACCCCTTCTTGCAGCCACACCCTTCACAGCGTGAGTTTGTGGCGCCTCATGGCACTAGATGGGGCAGCGGTCTGCACCCACGGTACTGAATTCACCCTTGTTACATGCTTTAGCTAATGGATGTCAACACTTGTGACAAAAGCAAAGGTTTTATTTAGTAAAAAATTAAATAATTTTTTAAGATGCTTGAACCATATGGTTTATTAAATTAATTTAAAGTGTACAATGCAAAGCAAAGGAAAGTAGATGAAAAGCAGAGGTTCTAAAAGAACTTGTGCTTTTCCGAATGCTCCCACTACTCCCCCAGTCCTGAGAGCATGCCTGAGCTGGCTTGTTGGCAATAAGAGATCTATGGTGACGTATCTCAGCTGACAGCCAGACCGTGGCACACCTTGCGAGTGAAGTCAGCAAACAGCAGAGAACTGCCCAGCTAAACATAACCTAAATGTCTGCCCGTCCTCCTCATGAGCTAAATAACTGCACTTTATTTTAACCCACTGAGCGAAGGGATGTTTGTTATGTGGTTTTACAGCAGTACTAGATAAGCAGTCTTTTCTTTAGTATATCCTTGTTTGACTGAGATCGCCCCACTGGAATAGAGAAGAGTATGTTACCTTTTGCCATAGTTGCAGGGTTGCAATCAATCATCTTTTGGTTAAATGAATAAATTTATTATAATTTAATATACCATCCTCTGTGTCAACACAATATGTTAATTATTATAACAATTACCTTAATACAAGAGGAGCAGAGTTGTACTGTTTCATACCATTATGCAATCAACAGCTATGCCACCAAGGTGCAAAGTAGGTTTGTCATCAGTGAGCATCTGGTATTTGTAACTGCTTAATTGCATGATGATTTGGATGGTTTGTCTCATGCTTTAGCCTGTAGGTGTTGGAGTGGAGAGGTGGGCGGTTTGAGTGGTCTGTCCAACACCCTGATTATGCTGTGTGCAGGCATCGTGTGCAATGCCCTGCTTTTGCTCCCGACACCTCAGAAATGGCAGCTGGATTTCTGTTTTCAGTATCTTGTTTCCCATAATTCGTCCCAACTGCATATGTTTGCAGTTATTTTAAGTCCTGGTGGTTTCTTTGTATTTTGTTGCTCAAAGTGCAGGTCCCAGCCTGTGCAGGTGCTGCAGTAAGAGGTCCGAGGTCTCAACCTGCCTCAATACTAGAAACAGATATCAACCTCACTTT
This sequence comes from Camelus bactrianus, assembly GCF_048773025.1. Taxonomy (NCBI): domain Eukaryota; kingdom Metazoa; phylum Chordata; class Mammalia; order Artiodactyla; family Camelidae; genus Camelus; species Camelus bactrianus. The sequence goes on from NC_133575.1 coordinate 4,639,571, forward strand.
TTTGGCCTTTAAAGGAGAACCACAAACTAAATTGAATATTATTTCACAGATACACAATGCTTTTTTTTTTTTTAATTTTCTGAGAAGAAAGCAGGTGTTATTTCATTGTCGCTTGACAAAGGATGCTGGAACCATGAATCTCAGATTCCAAGTTTTTCTTTAGAGCACTTTTCCATAGACCTCCTTCCTAAATACTCTTTGCTCTAAGCACGAGATTATTAGTAGATTCCCATAACTGGAGATAAACAACATACCCAGTTGAAAGGAGGCGACCACTGCATCTGCAGAAACAAGAACAACATTGCAATAATTTGTTGATGTGTATGGAAACCAGAACCACCCCTTGAACTTTTACTGTAAAAACCCCTACTTTCTCTCTCCAGCACACTCACAGACTTGAAGATGTTGGCCCACTGTGACCCTCTTTGTCTGGCAAAGAAATGAAGTTGCCTTTTCTACTTCATCCAAAACTCTCTCCTCGAGTCTTGATTTGGTAATCGAGGTACGAAGGCTGAGCTTTGGCAGTGGGTTTACGTCACTTTTAAGGCATGCTTGTACTAGTTCCTCGTTCTGGACGGAATCAACTAATAAAGCGGGAAAACCTTCCAGATATCTTCAAATATTTATTAAACACCAGGAAATGGGCTACATAGTCAAAACCCATAGGGGACCTGTGTTTGTGGGACTTAGATTCTTGCTTGAAAGATAAAGCAATATAGTAGACACTGGTGTTGAATCACATGGCAGTTTGGCCTGCTAACTTTGCAGCAAAAGAGCCCTGTGTTCAAATCCTAGCATCATTGTTTCTCGGGTTGGTGAAGGTGGATATAATTCTTCAATTCTCCAAGCATCAGCTTTCTCATAAAAAAAATATTGAGGCTGTTAATATTACTTCTATAAGAGGGTTGCTTTGGGAATTAAATCAAATGGTATATTCAGAATGCATAGCAGAATACCTGGCAGATATTTAACTGTTCAGTAAATTATAGTTATTACTATTAAGACTGCTTGCTGCTCATATAAGCCTGAAAATTCAGGAACGGCAGTTTATTAGGGACAAAATTAGTGCAGAATTCTGATGAGCTGTGCAGAAAAGTAATGAATCACCATGTTTGTGACAGAGAAAGTTGTCTCTCTTTTAAAATGGGGAATAATTTTTTTTTTTTAATTTCCTCCTAAGGGACCCAGACTTGAGGTATTAGAAGCAGCACCATAAGGACAGAGGTCCCTACCATCTGAAACCAGATGCGAGCACATCTGGGAAAAGCAGATCAGTCAGAGCAATGCTCAGCTAGGTTATTAATCACAAAGATTACAACGGACCCTGCAAAGTTTCTGGTGCTCCCAAATTACTAATGATTTTGAGAGTCCCACGAAGACTAGGAACTATGAAAGTTAGTTGGTGAACTTGGCTATATGTTCAGTACTTGCAGTGAGGAAAATAATTCTCCATTAGCGGAAATGCAGAAAAAAGAGGCAGATAAAAACAAGAAACAAAACAGAAATCTCTTTTTCTAGAGAATCAGTGTTGTGGTGGACTGTCTCCCAAGATTTGTGTTTCTTGACATTTAAAGGAGAACTACAAACTAAATTGGATATTATTTCACAGACACGCAATGCTTTTTTTTTTTTTAATTTTCTGAGAAGAAAGCAGGTGTTATTTCATTACTCTGACATAGGATGCTGGAGCCGTGATTCTGAGATTCCAAACTAAAGATTGCAGTAAAATATCAGAGTTACCGTTTGCACCCTTAAGATTGCTGTAATAGACCTTGGCACTTTTGAACCTTTGTTCTACTGAAAGGTGAGAGGAAACTGTGCACAGGTGTCTGACATAAACAGGATGGTATTAAACAGCGCTGTATTAGCAGGTTGGAAATATTCTGATGAAACAGAACTACACAGTATCTTGAAGAAAAACCAAAACTACTTACTCTGGTCTCTCTTAAAAACAACAAGAAAAGCAAAACTCTGAAATCTGCTTTGGTTTTGAGCTTATGGACACTCTGAGTTCTCTCTTTTCTTCCTTAGGGTGTTTGAAAATAATCTCAGAATGCTTCGCATCAGCATAGTCCATTAATCATAGTGGTAGAAGTTTACTCGATTTCCTGAGACCCGTCCTAGTTAGGCACAGGTGTCTGTCTAACTGGATGCCTCAAAGTTATGTCCAGAGGCCTTGGACATAAGGATCTGAAAGGAGGTGGGTGCAGTACATACTGACCCTTGCTCAGAAGGCTGTTGGGAAGGTAACTGGGCAGTTGCCTTTTTAGGATGTGAGGTTGGCTCCATGGATCCTTGTTGGAAGTGTATGTATGCCTGGAGATAAAGCACATCCTTGGGACCTGATAAAAACATCTTGTCCTGGAATGCTATAACCTGGGTCACGCCCTGCACACTGACTGAAGGACAGTCATCCAGCGTCTCAACTGACCAGCTCTGAATGTGCACATGTGCGCCTGTGTTCTCGACCTGGCAGTGTCGAAGTACCTTCAAGTACCGAAAGGAAATTGCAGTGAACCACTTCTGTGACCAGAGATCTAAGCCAAGCCACAGTCAGAGAAGAAATGCCTGTTCATCATCCCCTTCCCTGCATCCTACAGAGGCAATGGGAAAGCTGAAGAGAGCTTTTCAATGTGTGTGCCAAAGACCTGAATTTCCTTTTTCATTCTCTGTAGAGTTATTGCCCATAGATTCAACAGAAGATAACAAAGTGATAATTCAGTCCCCGCCAGATCCGTCCGTCTTAACGCAGAGCCATGACTGGTCGTCTGCCAGGTGACAGAGGAGTCCCTCTTCAAATTATTGCCTCGACTTGGATTTACAAACAGATACTTAAAGTACAGGGTTGGGGGGGGGTCCCAAATCACCAGCTTTCACCGTGAACATCCAAGGAGCTCGTGATCATCACATTTTTTTCCTAGCCAATACCTTGTTTTCTCCATATATGAATTAAGCACTTGCTTGTGTCCTTCTGTGTGTTTGCTGTTGATACACTGTGGTCTTGTCACTTCCTAATCAGTGTCCACTCAGTACATTTAAGCTTCACCTTTTCTGTCTTCAGTCAGCTAGACGACTGATGCACTACACAAATATACAAATTTTGCTCATAAAACTATAAAATTATGAACAGGCAGTAATGGCTTAATGGAATTTCTCCCTCTGTTTCAGTGTTTCACTGAAGAACTCCATGTTTTCTTTCGAGAGTATGGCTGGCTGCTAAATGCAGTGCAGGAGTGAAAGGGGAGTTTGGCCACTTCCCTGCCCACAAATTACATTGCCTCAGCGGCTGGCTCCTCTCCTTGTTGGGCTGACTCTAAGCGAGAGATTTTAGGGTGAAGGAAAGTCTGGATCTGGGCTCTGAAAAAGTAAGTGGGGGAAGAAGATAATAGATGGGTTCATGGCACAATGAACATCAAAGGTCATCGGGGATCAAACATTTGCCCTGTATGGATATGAAATATCAAACTCATGTATTCACGTTAGATTCTGTTTTTTGGAGGTTTCAGTTCCTTTCTTTGCCCCACTATATAAAAGTAATTGTAATTAAAGAGAGAATATTTGGGAAGCATTAGAACAGGTGGAGATGTTTAACCTAGAAAAAAGACACCGTATTTTTTCCTTTTTATTGAAGTATGGTTGATATGTTACATACTATTTCATATGTGTTACAGTTGTACAATATGGTGATTCACAATTTTTCAGTTTATACTCCATTTATAGTTGTTATAAAATAGTGGCTGTGTTCCGTGGCTGTGCAGCATATCCTTGTAGCTTATTTTATGCATAATAGTTTGTGCTTCTTAATGCCTTACCTGTGTATCGCCCCTCACCTCTTCCTTCTCTCCCCTGGTAACCACTAGTTTGTTCTCTGTATCTGTGCGTCTGCTACTTTGAGAAAAAAGACCTTACCTTGCTGTTGAAACATCTGACAATCATACGGTGGAAGGAATGAAGTCCCCCTTTTGAAACCTCGAGGGCAGTTGTACATCTCGTGGGCGAAAGTCACCAGGGGGCAGAAATAAGAAAAAAAAAAAGCATTAAAGTAAGAAAAATTATATATTAAATATACAGATTCTAAGCATAATACTGTTTTGGAAAGAGCATTGATGAATATGGTTAGAGTTTATATTCAGTTTCCCAAAAATATTGGAGTTATTTTCATGATTGTGTTTCTAATGCCTTTTACAGTGTCTGCTGCTTAAGAAATGTTCAGTGAGTCCTTCTATCATTATTCTTGAGGTTATACTCTTATCATTAATTCAGAGTCTTCCCGGGCAGACACAGAGCACATGTCACTTGTTCACTTCATTATCAGTAGTACTAAGCATTTTCCTGATATAGAAGAGAGTCAGTTAACATTTGTTAAGTAATAAATAAAAAGGAAACAATGAAAGCAATGTCCCCATTATCGTCTGGTGGTCAAAAAAAGATAAAAAGACATTGGAACCCATGTAGAGAAAACAGGATGTGAATTAGATTAGGAACCACTGTGAAACAATCACTGACATTGAGCAATACTTGTAGTCCCAATGGACCTTTGTGTCAATCAAAGGAGGCATGTTGCCAGCTTACACTGTGTGCTGGAAAATGGAGACATTGGCAAAGATGTCAACTGGGTCCCTCAAGAGAGGACCAGGTGCTTCTATTTAGATTGGTCCTGGACTCCAAGACACACATGGGTGACTTAGGAGAACAGAGTCTTAGGGCAACTTAGGTGTGTCATGTTAATCTGACAATATTACGGAAACCCTTTCTGCTTTAATCAAATTACTTGTCATATAGAATGCGTTTCCTTCAATAACGGGGTGCCCTGGAGCAATGACTATTTGATAAACAAACATTCTGGGGATGGGTACATCAGTCTGCAGACTGTACTGGATGTGAGTAAGCTAGTCTGCAGACTTCACTGGGAGTAAGTAAGCTAGTCTGTCGGCACCCTCGGGCATGGAAGCCAGTCTGTGAACTTCCCAGGAGTCTGTAGACTCCACTGGATGTGCGTAAGTTAGTCTGTGGACTTTTTCCATGGAAATGAATTTATCTATGTGTGGAAAATGGACATATGTACACGGATAAGTGTCAGGATGAGTCAGCATTGTTGGGGACAAGCACCTGAAGACAAATGTCAGCCGTGTTATCCACCGAGAAAGAGCTTGAATCTGTTTACCGTGCATTCTGATACTCATAGGCACCAACAAAAGAAAAAGGGGGGAAAAAAAAAAGAAAAACAGAACAGCCCTATCACCAGTGCTTACTCGCGTTTAAGCACCCTCCTAATTGCAAATAATATTACTAACAGCAATAACTAATAATATTAAGTCATCAGAAGAAGTCCTTTGGCAGATGGAGTCGTGGATAAATTTTTCTCAATAATGAGTGACTGGGTAGAGAACGGTTCTTAGGACATCAGATGACTGATAGTGTTGGAGGTTTAGGAAGAATTTTAGCAAATCAAATTAGATGGTTTTAAATAAGTATACTGTTACTTCAAAGGTTTTAATAGAGGACTAAAGCAAATTTTAAAAATTGCCGGCTGCTCTGAGGCAGGTATTCCTCCAGTTTAGGTTTTCTAGTATATAGAATATCTTGATTAATACATTTATAGTGTTGATTACAACTAGACAACAAATACTGGATTCAGACATTTAAAAGCCACGCATTTGAAACTTTTTCTTATTTTTCAAAAGTGAAAAATTTTCGTAGTTTGGAATTAGACTTTCATTATAACATGTCAGTATTGCTTTTTTTTTTTTTTTTTTAGCTTTTTGGTAGTTAATTGTTTTCTCTGACTAATAAATGTGAAGAAACTATATTTAGATCATGTCACTTTCAAGAAAAGTCTGACTATGTATTTCCTATCTTCACAAATCCTTCTGAGTAATTAAGTGTGTTCCTTGACAAAGGCTTGCTGAAATGACAAGTTGTTTACACCTCTGTTTTGGATGCGTGTTGTCAGTGGCATTTTAGTCTCCCCGGTTTGTGTGTTTTGAGATGTGCTAATTGTGTGAGAAACCAGGCCTGCCCAGTCTGTAACCACAGGCAGGGATAATTCAGATGGCAGAGAGTTTGTAATGGAGTTGAATGAGTGCTTTGGTTTCTGTAATGCTACATGCTCAGCTCTCTATTAAACAGAAATTATTATTCCATGTATGTACTGCAGAAAAATGGAAGTTGTTTAAAAGACAGTATACCTATTATACGCTGGAATTAGGAGTCTTTTATGGCATTAAAATACCCAGGGAGGGAGAGGATCCAAATTACTAGACGTATTTCATGGCGGCACTGAGCCCTGACAGATCAATTTAGTACTTTTGAATATCATTAATGTGAGCATTTCTTATGCAACTTAAGGCTCTCATATTTAACATGGGGACACAGTCAAGATGTGGGCTTGGAAAGATAGATAAGAAACACCATTAAGGTTCAGGAATAGAAGAAATTACACTGGGTAGTCAAATAGTGTGGAATTTTCTAGAACTTTCTCCATTTTTAAGATGAGCAGATCCTGAAGATGGAGTGAAAGTTTCTCCATGTGATGGGGATAATTGTTTCAGAGCTCATACGTATATATTTTATCCAGTATGTATGCAGAAGTTAGAGACACTGTTCATCTCTATTTCCAATCACCTTTTCCTCAGTTTCTTTCCTGGGAAGAATAGAGGTTGCAACACACAGCAACGTGGAAATCCGTTGAGGAAGAATTGACTCTACCTATTAAGCATGTAGTCCTAAAATAAAAAATATTCGCTTTTCTCTCTTTTCCTTTGGAACATGAACAAAATCTACAACTTTTTAGAACCACATACGCTTTCTTAAATAAAAAGACACAAAAGACATTTCATTATGTCCAAATTGATCATAATCATCACCATAAAGTAAATAAATCTCATGATCATTCTGATCTCCAATATTTTCTACTGCAAAGAATGAGTTTCTTAATCATGTTCCAGATCTTTGGTCTTGTAGTAACAGAAAAGACACAATCATAGGGGATTTGACTTAAGAAACTCTTGATTAGTTCTATTACAAATAATAATAATAAGGTAGAAATTTCAAATACATTTGATTTCATGTTATTGGTATCTTTTATTTTAAATGACATCTATCATTTTATTTCTAGTTTCACAAGCATATCCTTGCAGACAACTAGAAATACATAAAAATGTAAGGTAAAAAATAGCAATTACCCACAATGCCCAGAACCCAGAGATAACCACAATTAGCATTTTGATGCATTTCCCCTTAGTGTCTACAAATTTTTAAAAAATAATTGAAGTGTAATTAATCCAACACTATGTTAGTTCCAAGTGCACAATATAGCGATTCAGTATTTCTATATGTTACAAAATACAACACAACAAGTCTGCATACCATCACTCACCATACAAAGATATTAGACTGTAATTGACTATGTGTCTCATGGTGTACGTTTCCTCCCTGTGACTTATTTCTTTTATAACTGGAAGTTTGTACCTGTTAATCTCCCTCACCTATTTCACTCATCCCTTTACCTGCACTCTGGCAACCACTTGTTTGTTCTCTGTTTCTGTATGTATATTTACGTTTTGTTATGTTTGTTCATATATGTATTTATAATGAATGTGTAGATAATGAGATGTTAGTAACAGTTATACACCACATCTTCTTTATCCATTCATTTACCAGTGGGCACTTAGGTTTCTTCCATACCTTGGCTATTGTAAATAATGCTGCAGTAAGCATAGAGGAGTATGTATCTTTTCAAATTAGTGTTTTGTTTTCTTCAGAAAAACACCCAGAAGTGTAACTGCTGGATTGTGTGGGCACAATTTCTAGCTTTTTAAGAATCATCCATAGTGTTTTCCACAGCGACTGCACTAATTTACATTCCCACCAACCGTGTACAAGGGTTCCCTTTTCTCCACATCCTTCCAGCTTTTGTGGTTTGTTGCCTTTTTGATGATAGCCATTCTGACAGGTGTGAGGTGGTATCTCATTATGATTTTGATTTGCATTTCCCTCATGATTAGTGATGTTGAGAATCTTTTCATGTGCCTGTTGTCCATCTGTGCATCTTCTTTGGAAAAAATGTCTGTTCAGATCCTCTGTCCATTTTTTTAATTGGGTTTTTTTTTTAATGTTTAGTTGTTTGCATTCTTTATATATTTTGGATATTAACCTGTTATTGGACATATCATGTGCAAAATCTTCTCCCATTTAGTAGGTTGTTTTTTCGTTTTGTTGATTGTTTCCTTCCCTATACAAAAGATTTTTAGTTTGGTGTTGTCTTGTTTATTTTTGCTTCTATTTCTCTTGCCTGGAAGATATATCCAAAAATATTGCAAAGATCAGTGCTGAAGAGTTTACTGCCTGTGTTTTCTTCTAGAAGGTTGGTGGTGTCAAGTCTGACATTTAACTCTAATGTGTTTTCAGTTTACTATTGTATACGGTGTGAGAAAGTAGTCCAGTTGGACTGTTTTGCATGTTAGCTGTCCACTTTTCTCAGCACCATTTATTGAAAAGGTTGTCTTTTCCCAGTTGTATATTTGTGCCTCCTTTATCATAGACGAATTGACCATTTAAGTGTGGGTTCACTTCTGGGGTCTCTATTCTGTTGGATTAATCTGTGTGTGTCTGGTTTTGTGCCAGTACCATACTGTTTTGATTACTGTAGCTTTATAGTATTATTTCAAATCAGAGTGTTTGATACCTACAACTTGGTTTTCCTTTCTCAAGATTGTTTTGGCTATTTGGGGTCTCTTGTGTCTCCATATAAATTTTAGAATTATTCGTTCTAGTTCTGTGAAAATTGCCATTGGTATTTTGATAGCGGTTGCATTGAAGCTGTGGATTTGTACTATGGTCATTTTAATAATAAGAATCCTTCGAATCCATGAGCATGGTATGCCCTTCCATTTTATTTAGGTTGTCTTCAGTTTCCTTCATTATCAATATCTTTAAATTGAAATAAGATTGTATTTATAAAAGGAGATCGAGGTGTGAAACCGTAACTGGCCTCTCAAACATATGAAATTACAGGTAATGTGTGGATTAGTTAAATTTGGGAAGGTGATTTCTGCTGGATTTTATTTTGCCTGGAATTTGTCGTTCTCAATCACATAGTTTGTTATATGTGCTTTAGACATCCTTGTGTATACAGGAATTTAAGATTTCTATCACAGAATAACTATATTATTCTTTATTTAATGATTCCTATTTTGAAACAGTTTTATTGTGGAGCCATATTTGATAGGTCCTGTCTTTAATAATGGTCGTGATGAGAATTTTTTTTATTGGAATGAGACAAATGAGAAACACCACCCACCCCGCCCTGCGCTTACATTTGCCTATCTCCATAAATATGTGGAGCTGTGGATTTTGTTACCAATGTGGATGTGTAGAAGGGAAACCCTCTTGCTTTTAGCAAACTTAGGCAAAAATTATGATAGAAGAAATTCTGTGTGAATAACCAAATGGCAGTTTATTAGGTCCACCCCACATGTGAATCACTTCACCTCCTATTCACCTATCCTAGTCACTGTTGTGAGAGTTTACATCTCATGTTCCTTCTCCAAATATTTCTGGAGTCAGTGAGATTAGAAGGAAATGAAGGGAACTGCTGAGAGGGACCCAACTTCAAGGAGGAGATTCCACAAAGAGTTTTTTTTTTTTTTTGTCTCTTTGTCTTTATGCTGCCCCCATTTACAGGGGGAGGCAATGCTATATGTACTGATGAGGTATGTAATGAGGCCATCTCAGTTTCCATAAATTTGAGATCTAGTTAAAAAGAGGCTCATTAAATTGGTGAATTCAGATTACTTTTCTCAGTTTATGTTCCCTCAGAAGTGCTGAACTAGTAAAATAATACTCCATATACAGTGGAACCACTAATATGTATTATAGGTTTATATTATATAAATATGTGATCGTGAGAATATGATTATAGAAGTAAATATATCTATGCAGTGTATATATATCATGTGTATATTATGCATATATATTATATTTCTGTACGTTTGTGACATGATTTTATATATCCAAATATATATGTGTGTGTGTGTGTGTGTGTGTGTGTGTGTGTATATATATATATATATATATATATATATATATATATATATGTATATATCTAAATATCCCTGTCCCTGAATTTTATGGTTCCTGTAGTATTAATATTTGTTCCATATATCTCAGTACAGTGGACATCTTCCTCCTTTTCTTACCTTTCTTGTGTTCCCTCTCTCTTTCCAGAAGTTTAAGTTACAATTTGACTGGCTGCAAGTCCTAAAATACCATGATATTTAAACCCACTCATTTTAAAAGAGTCAAAAAGAGCTTGTAGAACTTATTTTTGAAATATAATATTGAGGAACAATGATAGATTTTGTCACTCAGTAGCAAGAATTAAATTAAACCAAGCCATTGTTTCACTGTAATGGCAATATGTTCACAGATTAATTTCACTCTTTGGACTTAGGGGTGAAAGTCTGAAGCTTTCTCCTCATCTTCTACCTGGTTGCCCCGTATAATATATGTCGTAATTTGATGGTGTGAGAAGTTTACAGCACACCCTTCTAAACTGCAGGCTATATGTATTCTTAGCAGTTCACAGAAAAATTATATGTATGTTCCCTAGAAAGAAAGCATTAGTGCATTTTTTTTTGTTGTTGTTATTTGTTTTTAACATAGGCAGTTCATCTTCAGGTATAGAACAAGAATTTTCCTTCCATGGCAGGTTTGTATTTGACAGAATTTGAAGTAACCGTTATCTTAGTGAAAGGCATCCAATTAAATTCTACCTGTTTTGTTGATTTCACCCCCAGGGGTTTCTTTATTTCCCATAGCTTTTCTAAGAGTAGGGGTGTGGGCATCAGATAGCTCCTGAAATCCTATCTAAATGGGAAGAGCTGAAGGTAAGCTTGGGGTTTGCTTTGGTTTTCTTTCTTGGAGACTACCGGATGCCAGGTTGGGCCCTGAGCTTCCCTAAGAGCCACGAAGTAATGCATTCTGAAACATGAGGGTAAACTACATCTTGCCGTGAGGAGCCAAGATGTCAGGTGATCCAGAGAAACACCTGCTCCATGAAGGGTGTTATGGGATCAGATCACAGGCATTATTCAGTAATGACTGAGGACTGGGCCATCAGCTTCAGTTCCTCCAGCCGTGTTACAAGACCTTTAGAAGACGTTTTACTGGGACAGGTCTCCATGTTGCTCAGGGCAGATCCATGAAATGTTCCTGTCTTTTGTCTTCTACTAGATTATAACATCCTAGACTTATTTGGGGAACAAAAGATTCTTATAAAGCAGCATTGTTTATCTAAAAGATTTATAGAGATAAACAAAGAATGGAAGGATCCTGTAACTCATGTGTGCTACATTTAGCTAATTTGTACCGTGGTGCAGGGACTGTACGTGCTGGTCTATGCTTTATAATACTTATGCCCAGTGTGTAAGAAATGAGTCTGCTCAGGTTGAAAAGATAACTGCATTTGACCAATTGACATCCTCCTTTGTAAACTTTTCCTTCCCCAATTGCTAATAAAAGTTTAGGAGACTTTTTAGAATTTAAGGGTTTTTTTTCCTGTTGTTATCATCTTTTGTAGCAGTTGTATTTCAAACGATTTTGATGTTTTTATTATACACATGTGATATATGAAGGAAAAAAAGATCTTAATGCTGTTTTCTCTATTTCCTGAAAAATGCCATAGGTTGCTCATGAAGGGGCGTTTGGTCGTAATAACTTTTTAGTGTGGAACATAATTACATGATGATTGCATGAGGTGTTCATTTCTGTCACAGTAAGGGGACGTGTGTCCTCACTGTGTCCTCAATTTAACTGAAATCTCATGATTTCATGTTTTGAACAAACACCGACTTAATGTCTGGCATTTGTCCCCGTCCCCCACTGGTAGTCACTGCCTGGCAGCCGGGATTATTAACACATCTGCTGATGGCCAGAGGAAGATATTAAGTGAAATCTTGACTTCACAATGGTGAGAATTACTCAGAGGGCAGCAGCATTTTCCTATCACTTTTAAAATATTTATTAAAGTAAATAAATAATCTCCTGAAGCCCAGTGCTTTCTTTTTTATCACAACCACCCAGGTTCTTTTTACTGCTCTCAGCGTACACACAAGAATCAATCCTTGGGGCAAGACTTCGGTGTTGACTTATTACTAAACTCATTAATGAGAGAGGAACTGAGGTGCACAATTACCTGAAAATGTGTGCCTGCAATGCCCCTGAATCCTGAGAGCTCTTTGAGTATTTCTTCCTGTGCTGATGGGAAGAATCGGCCGAATTAAATGACACATCTGGGTGAGTTGTTAGCAAACACCCGTCATGCATGCGTACCCCGTGTGATCGAACGGATGGGGACAAAGGTGACAGATGCTGATTCTGTAAGAGCACGGAATAGGCGCATCTCCTGTTAGCACATGCACAGAAGGCGGTGAAATAAGCCCAGTGCATTCAGTGGGATCCTTATATTTGCTCTAAACAAATGGCGTATGATTGTTACCAGGTCCAAACTTGTCCTGCTCGCCACTCGACAAGCCAGTAAATTGGGAGACAGGGTGCTGGGACAAGGAATGATGGCTTTATTCGGAAAGCCAGCAGACCCAGAAGGTGGCAGACTAACATCCTGGAGAACCATCTTCCCCAAGTCAGAATTCAGGCTCCTTTTATGCTATAAAGGGGAGGGGGTGTGGTTGGTTGTTGCAAACTTCTTGGTGTAGGAATTCTTTATTCTTGGAATCCTTTGTTCTTGCAGCTGTCCGTGTGGGTCAGGTCATGGTGCCTCTATAAAATCTCTAACAAAACAAATTTTATTTTCTATTCTGCAAATTGTTACCTTTATACGAATGGAAAAGTGTAAATACCCTTAAAGGTCAGAGCCTTGGGAATGGGCTCTCCTTGTCCTTTATGGAAATATTTTAGGCTAAAAGCAACATTCTTTTGCAAAAGGTGCAGGACCAGCAAAACTAAGCCTAGAGAACAGCACAGGGCTAAAGCCAAAGGAACAGATCTAATACGGAGTCAGGTTTGTTCTTTTCTATTACATGATGCCTTCACTTGTGTATATTCACTGCCACATTTGGCATCTGCTGTATGTAGGGTTGAGCTTTGCAGCTTCGTGTGAAATAACACTTGAAAAATGTTTTGTGCACCTACAGAGCTTGTGTCTACCCTCAGGGCATGGATGGCATCCTGCCTGGGATCTTGCGCGTAAGCTTCCCTTTCTGAGCCCTCCTTCTTCCTCCAGGGGCTTGCGCGGGGCTGGTGAGGCTAAGACCAGCCATCACTTACACAGAGGAGTGAGAAGCCTTGGGCTTTTGGGTCCTTACCTCTTGATCTAACTATTCCCTTTCCTCCTCGGTGCCTGTCATTCTGCCCCTCCATCAGGAAGCTGAGCGTCCTCCAGTTCTGCCTCCGCTCTGTCTGAGACCTTCCCTGGCACATGCAGCTCCGTCTCCACACTCTCACAACTGCCAGTCTCGCAGCACTGCCTCTTGAAATGCTGCTTCACATGAAAGCCAGTATTTGCAGCCATGCATTCACGAGAGTTCCCCTGGCTGTCTGCCTGGAACCGAGTCCACGTGCTGGTAACTGCTTGTGCACCTAAGTTACCCTAATTCCCTGTGCTTTTCTTCACGCTGGTCATCCTGGGGATAGACCACATCCTCATTGCGGTGCCCGGTGTGAGAATTCACAGTTTAAGGGCTGATGTCTGCTGTTTCCATGAAGGACAGCTGTGTAGTCCAGCACAGATAATTGTCGATATTTAATAAAGGCCGTGATAGCCTTTGAAACGTATAGGATTGATTTGGTTTATTTCCCGATACACACCACTATATGTAAGATAGATAAACAACAGGTTTCTTCTGTATAACACAGGAACTAAACTCAGTGTCTTACAGTAATCTATAATGTATGAAATAATAGGAAAAGGAATGTATGTATGCATATGTACAACTGAAACACGATGCTGTACACTGGAAATTGACACAACATTGTGAACTGACTACACTTGAACTAAAAAAAAATTATTTAAAAGAATCCTTTTAAGCTAATAAATGACCCAGATACAGAGTGCCCCAAGTAAACACACACACATACCTTATTAATGTGACATCAATGTGTATTATTAAATTAAACGATTATTATTTAGTCATTGTGAACAGAAAATAACCTCTAAAGTCACAGGGGTCCAAAACGTGTGCCAAGGAGTAGCTTTTGCCCAGCTGGCATCAGAAAAGCACACGGTGAGGTATCGGCATGGGTTGCAGTGATTGGATTGACACACATTCTGCAGGTCGTTTCCAGATGCTTCTCACACGTGATTCTGCTGAGAATTCATGTGATAGCAGGGCGAGGAGGGCAGGCTTTCTGCTCAGCACTTTTGGGGCTTGGCCAAGACCCCGGAGAACAGTCCCCGTGAGGACCAGGACCTGGTTTCCTCCAGAACGTTTTCCCCACTCATCAAGCCTCACGAGGCTGTAATCCTGTGTCTGGACCTGCGTGTGAATCACTCGAGCTCTGGACACATCTTTACACACCTGTTCAGTGCTGGTGACACACCTCAGATGGACACATTATGAAAACGTTGTCAAAGCACTGAATCATTTCCACACCTGTCAGGACGTCCATTTAGCTGAGGCCCTGGAGAAAAACTCTGATTCCAAAGCTCCACCCCATGGGTCATGCAGTCAGATACTCGAGCAGTATCAGAAATCCCCATTGGGGAACAGGACCAGGGTCATATTCGGGAGGTGACTGTGGCTTCACTCAACCTGTTGTCGCAACCACCCTCTCCATCCGTATTGCCTCTTACCTCTTTGCTGATCCAATCTCTATGATAAGAACCTTGGCTGAAATGATGGGAAGGGTATTCCAGGCTTCCAGTTATTTTGTGCAGGAGAATGCAGCTGGGCAGCCCTCCCCTGGGAAAGACTGAGGAGCATCCCCAGTTAGCTAATACCCTCTGCCTCTGCTCATTTTTTTTTTTTTTTACAAGAAAACGTGAAATACAGCACATGATTAATTTCTGAAGCAGAAAAAAAAAATGGAAGAGACTTCAAAGGTTGGATCTGTTTTATACAGACTGTCTCTAAAAGTATTTAAATAGGCACAGGTCGAGTCTCAGTCTCTGTAATGTCCTAATGCTTTTGAATATTTCATAATCAGTGCCGATCATTAGTTAATCAATTAAATGATTGGGAATGATAGTCAGAAAGCTGACACACTGTTCATGGTCCCCTCTGCTCTTGACCTACTTGTTAAAATATGTTTGTGTCAGAAATCTGACCCCTGACTCTGCATTCATAAGACCATCCTTCAAGGTATGTGTGTGTGTACGTGCGTTCGCACACAAACACACACATATCCAAAGTAGATGGTCATTGATTTATTCATAGGTTTTTACTCATGGAGAGCTATGACCAAACAGTTCGAATCAGCATCAAAGGCACTCTTATAAAATTCTTTAAAATGACATTAATGAAGCTCCCTAATAATTACCATTTTCCATTCTTTCGATTTTAGCTTCTATAGTTCTGGGGGACAAATATGCTTTTCCCTTCAGTTGTTTTATACATATATCTGATTTCTGTGCCTCAGTAAAAACACCAGCAGAGTTTTTCTTTTTTCGCCTTCTGTGAAGAATTTTTGCAGAGCTACTAAGGAAACATAGAAAATAAAGGCTAAGATATTGTACAGAATAAAATTCATAAAAAGCTCTTGGCTAGTATTTCTCCAGGTAGCATCAGCTGCAACTTTCTGCAGAGGGCTGAGTTTCCCTCATGATTCAGTGGTGCTAACCACCCTCCAGTGTAGTTCTGCAGATGTAGGATGGCTTACTTTTCAAGTAGGTCATGAAACACACCATTTATAAAGCACTTAGCTCCGCTGCCTATGCAAAGAATAACATGTTGCAACACAGAGAAGCCTTTCTTAAGGAGTTTGATGTTTAAAGCATCACAGTGCAAAGATTCCTGCTCACAGATCTGCCTTGCAGAATTCATGGTTTACATTAAAGAACAACTGCAAGGAGCAGCACTACAGAAATTGCCAGATCTGGGGGACTCCTGCTGTCCTGTCACAATGTTTCTGATAATAGAACTAAATACAGAGCTGGCTAGTTTCTATGCTGTGTCTCAGAGTCAATTATCAACACTAGGTGAACAGTGAAGAGGTTTCAACATATATTCGCCCATGACTCATCCATGAAGTGTATTGCACAGTGAATTTTATACTGTACTAGTAAATAGCAGATTTCTCAGGCATGATTTTGAGTAACAGCCTCCACACGGGTTTCTCAACATGGGCACTATCTACATTTGGGGCTGGATAACACTTTCCTGAGGGGCTGTGCTGTGCATTGCAAGATGTTCAACAGCATCCCTGGCCTCTACCTTTTCCATATCAGTAACCTACCATCCCCACCTACACTGTGATAATTCAAAATGTCTCCAGACGTTGCCAGCTGGGTACCGGGTGACAGAATTGCCCTTGTTGGGGGATTCACTGTAATTTTCAATTTGCTGATTATTAAATTAGTATGTTAAAGCTTTCCAGGAGATTCCAACTGCAGCCAAGTTTCAAATCAGTGGTCCACAACCCAGCACTGACATCACTTGGGAGCTTGTTGGAAATGCAGACTCAGACCTGCCTACAGAATCAGAATCTGCATTCTACCAAGACCCCAGGGGATTCCCGTGCAGATCAAGTTTAAGAAGTGCTGCCCACTCTTTTCTGAGAAATCTCTGTGTAACTCTCAAATCCTACTCAAGGGGCAGTCCAAGCAAACAGAGGAAAGGACTGTGCCCTGCTGCCCTCACAGTAGGTTCAGTTGGACAACATACAAGGCCTGGGGGTGAGGGTGGGGCAGAATCCATTGCAAGGTCAAGGGCAAATCAGATTTTCTGTTACCATAAAGGGGTCAAGAGATTTCTGTTACCATAAAGGGGTCAAGAGATTGTGTTGGTTCTTGTTGGAAGTCAACAAGGAGAGGACATCTGGGTAAAGCTGAGTGAGTGAAATGGCCAGTGGTGATGGAGAAACTCCACCTGGAAATCTCAGTCCTCTTTCTTCTTTTCTGTTCTTCCTAGCCCTGGTTTACAAATATTTCTTTGCCTCCAGCCCTGGTCATACAGTGAGTCAGCAATTCTTGACTTAGCCTGAGAGCGTTTCTCTCCTGGCAACCTGTGATATGCAGCAAACATATGAGAATCTGTTTTATTTTAATAAAGTTCAGTGGGAAGGGCTTGTAAAATAATGGTAGTACACCATGCCAGTACATTCATAATGAACATTCCGTAACCACACGTTGTTTGTTGGATGAACTCTTCTGAGAGAAAGTTTGCTAAACTGAATATATTTTCCCCACTGTGTGTTTTTGCCTCTTTTGTCATAGATTGACCATAAGAACGTTGGTTTATTTCTATTCCATTGATCTGTGTCTGTTTTTGTGCCAGTACCATGCTGTTTTGATCACTGTAGCCTTGTAGTATAGTCTGAAGCGAAGAAGCATGATTCCTCCAGTTCTGTTCTTTCTCCAGATAGTTTTGGCTTTGTGAGGTCTTTAGTGTTTCCATACAAATTTTAAAATTAATTATTCTGGTTCTGTAAAAAATGCCATTGATATTTTGATACAGATTGCATTGAATCTGTGGGTTGCCTTGGGTAGTATGGTCATTTTAACAATATTAATTTCTGCAGTCCATGAATGTGGTATATCTTTCTATCTATTTGTGTCATCTTTGTTTCTTTTATCAGTGTCTGTCTTACAGTTTTCTAAATACAGTTCTTTTACCTCAAGTTTATTCCTAGGTATTTTATTCTTTTTGATACAGTGATAAATGGGATTTTCCCCTTAATTTCGCTTTCTGAAAGTTTGTTGTGTATAGAAATGCAACACACTTCTGTACGTTAACTTAGTATCCAGGAACTTTACCGAATTCATCGATGAGGTGCATTTTAGGTTTTTTTAATTAGCAGAAGTACAGATTTGAATAACTTGATTGTGGCTGCCCTCAGAACCTTGCCACAGTTGGTGTGACTTTTGTGGAAGTACATAAGGTCTCTATATCTTTACTTTTTTATCCATAAAATGAAGATGACTATTATAGTGTGGGGACCGTGGTATTCTTTTTTTTTAATTAACAGGACCCTTTATATACAAAGCTCAGTGCATTGCCTGGCAAATTATTCCCATCAACATATGTCAATTGTCATTGTTTCTGTTGTTTCCATTTTATGTCAACGTCAAGTCCATGTGAGAGAAGGTAATTTTGTGGCCCTTGCTTTGTATTTTGATATATTTTCTGTCTCATTATTATGATATATAATCAGTAATATTTAACTATTATGTATTACTATGTCTGCATACTTCATAAACTTTATAAAGATGATTTAATGGAAATATTGAAAACAGATCCATTGATCCATGACTGTGTCGAAGGTTCTGGCTTGAATGGATGTATGGAGACGGAACTCTTCATTAAGAAGGCCTACTTCAAAAGCACATCTGTACAATTCACTTTTTATTAGACTGAGAATTTTTCTGTATTTTTAAATGTTATTCAGATCACCTCACCTATTGAAGTTATTAACTCCATCTAAATCCTTCATAACTGTTACATGCTAGTTTGCCCCCTGGAAATTTGTTATTGGAAGGATAAGGTCATTACACTGCTGTTCAGTATCATGGCATTTTTTTTTTGGTCTCTGGTCAACTAGATTTTTATAGTCAGCGTTTTAGCAATAACTGCACCATCTCAGTTCAAATCTATTTTGAATATTCTTAATATATTCTTGATATGGTCAATGAGAAAGTTATACTTCTTTTTCTAAAGATTTGTTTTTAAACAAAGCTACTGTAGAAAGTGATTCAATTAGATATAAAGGTATGAACTCTCCTTGCTGTTTGTAAGCACCCCTGAGTGAATCAGTTGAGTCATCGGGAAACAATGTTCATCAAACTGAAATCTGATGGAGCAGCGCTTGGTGAAAACACCATCACATTCATCAGTGGGCACTTTGTGGACAACAGTTCCCATGGAGTCTGTCTGTCTTGGATGTGCCTTGAGAGTTAGGTGCTGTCTACCTTTTGTTCCAGACCATCTTTTCAAGGATGTTGGAATAGTGAACAGCGCTGGAAAGACAGAGAATCATGTCTTCCTTCAAAGCACAGGGCAAGAATGTCTGCTGCCTGTTATGAAAGATTCAGGTCCCTTTAGCTTAGGATTCCTCTCCTGTAATGCAACCCACAGCTGGTTGGGCACCCGTCCCAGCCCATGTGCTTCACCCATGGGCCGTGGGGGCAAGTACAAGTGATAAAACCATGGTGGTGCTCCTGCTCCTGCTCCTGGCTGTGTTATGAACACTGATCCATCTTTTGTTTATCACCTTGCAGTCTTTTTTCTCCTGCAAACGTCCATGAAGCGGTAGCCTGCTATCTTGATGACTTGCAAGTAGGCAAAATCTCCTTCACAGTTCTTGATGTGTGCTGGTGTCAGCATCCTTAGGTCCTGAGGTATAAATGCTTCTGTGGCACTTGTGGGTAAACAGTCTTAGAATTTAAAAGCTCTACCTTGTCACAAAGTGTCTTTGTTCCTATGCAAAGATTTTCAAGTCTTCTCAACCCATGTAGGGTCATACTTGTATTTTTAGTTCTAACCATCCCTGATCAGTTTTTGGGTTCCTTGCACAAAATTGTATGTTTCTATATATTCATACACAGAAATATAGACATATAAATATGTATGTATATATACATGTATACATACATGGTAATTTGCAAAGGCTAGAGATTTCTTTTCTTCTGAATGCTAATTAAAACAGCAGTTCTTAATCTTAGCCTTACACTATCCTGAAAGAGGGGGACTTTTAAAAAAAATCCCAATGCCTCCCTAGACCAGCTAGGTCAAAATCTCTTTATTAAATTTCCTAATGCAATTTTAAAATGTGTCACAATCTGAGATTCACTGGACTAAAGTTGCAAAATGGGATGCCCTTGCCATGTCTCTGTTCATTGTTTCTTAAACTTTACGGTGCAAACAAATCAGCTCAGGAGCCTGTGAGCATTCAGACTCTTCCTTTGGCAGGTTGGGAGTAGGCGCTGATGGTCTGCACTTACAGCAGGCTCACGGTTGAAGCCTTTGCTCCTGTTCCAAGGTGAAAACTCGAGAAGCAAGGTCATAGAGGGTATTCCTGCCAAAGAAAGCAAAAGCAAAACAATAGAAACAGAACTTAAGCCAAGTATCAAGTATTTCAGTGAATGAGATGTAGACCTTTCTCTTCAAGCGACCTTTTTGGGTAATATTTGTAAGCTAAAGAGTGAGGTCTCAGAGAAAGAGCAATATAGCTGTGCCAGGGAAGCAGGAAACTCCCTGTTCACTCAATGCACTGGTCTTTACCACGCAAGTCAGTGTCTGGAAGAGAATAAAGCTCACCCAGTTCAAAAATCTGAATCAACTGAAGCGCCCCTGCCTTGCCTTAGCATTATGTGCCTGACAGAGACCCTTCCTCTAGAAGAAGATTTCTTTCTCAAGCACATTCTTGGTCACCACCAGGTTGTCCCTGCGCTCCTGTACCGATAGCATGCCGTCCTGCAGAGACAAATGTTTCCGGTGAATTGCACCGTGACAGTCGCACCACGTGGGTCGTTACCGGTTGTCTTATTATGGTTTGAAAACAGAACAGTGGAAACAGAGGGACGAGTATGAGCTCATGAAGTGCCTTCCTTTGGTGACGATGTTGGGGGGTCGGTTTACCCTAAACAGTGAGATGAGTTTTAAAAGGCAAAGAAAACATTGAGCCACCCAAATGAGAATGGGCTGTGGCTCAAATCCTGCCCTTAAGCTCACTCACACTCACACATACATTCAAGTTCACATCTGGCTAGAGGGGAAAATTGAGTTGCTATTGTTAGATAAATAAACTGAGAAACCAGGCTGATGGCCATGGGCTCCCTGCACAGTCTCGTTGTTTTTCAAGAGCTGGCAGGTATGTGCACCGTGAAACAGCATCTCTCCTGTGGGCCAGAAAGGCCCTGGGGAACAGAGGGCAATGGAGGAGATACACAGTAGTTGTTAGAGAAAACCCCACAGGAAGCAGAGATGGAAGCCCAGGTGCAGCCTTGGGTAGGGGTGTGCCAGAGCACAGGGGATCAGTAATCAAGGCAGCATATTAACACAGAAACATGCAAGCCTGTGTCCCCATGGGCGGGGTGGGGGGGCTTGGAATGCAGCAGTGTCAGAGGACGTGCTGTTCAGAAGATAGACGGACACACTGCAAGCCGTTGGGGTCACACTGTGCATTCTGGGCGTCTGAAAGTTCCAGACGCCTGTTAACCTGAAGGATGGTGCGCCCCGTTAGGACTGAGATCGCTGGAGAGCTGGGTGACTTGGTGTGACGGAGGTGGGAGGGAATGCAGGAAACGTTTCCGAACAAAAAATCACCAGAGACCTTAAGCACAGCCATAAACAGTTGAAGGCTACTTTCTGGGACTCACAGAGTATAAGAGTCTGACTCGCTGAAAAACTGAAAAAAGAAACTGAAATGAATTAATATTTTAATATATGTTTATACATATACATTTCAGTATATTCCGAATGCTTGTGTATATGAATGCGTATATGTAAGCCTGTAACTGTATGAGCATATACACATCTTCATGTACACATGCACACATATTTCCTTCTGTATACATACTTACAGGCATACACATACCAGGTGTTTTTACATGTGCAACGTCTGAATTTTCACAAAATCCTGTGTAACACCCCATTTATAGATCTGAGGCAACAGACTCTTGAGAATTCATACAATTTATAAGCTGTCACTCAGCTAGTGAGCGACATAGCTGGCAATCAACCCCAAAATTGTTTCAGAAAATATATTAAGTTAACTTACCCATACATATCCGCTACTTTATTAGAACAAGAATGGGTTCTAAACTGTATGATTGTAAGCCTGTAGTTAATGCACAAAAGGAAGTGGGGTTTTAAAAAGGAAGAAAAAGAAAGTGTCAGTCGGCCGTATTTGTACCAGATGACGGTGCTTCCTGACAGAGAAATTGCCTCTTGTCCAGAACTGGATGTGTGATGTGAATTTGTCACTCATCCTGCAGGCGGTGCCGAAAGTTAGATACAACAGTTCTCAGTTCCCTCGGGGGCACCTGAGGCCGGGAGAGGTTTCAGTGCCCCTGGTCGTGCAGGTAGCATGTGGCCAAGCGCCCTCCCCTGCTGCTCCCTAGAGGGTGTGTGTCCTGCCTTCTTCCTCACTCTGCGGTTTGACATCCCTGCACCCTTCCTTCCAAAGAATGCACCTGTTCCTGTCCCCCACTGGCCTTGCCCTGCCTTAGTTCATTCCCGGTCTCCATCCCCATCTCCCGGTCTGCACATGGATTCTGACAGGTGTTTCTCAGGGGCAGCTACTGCTCCCCTTTCCCCTTGAGTCACCCTAACTGATTTTTGCAAGGACACAATTGGTTTTGGACCCCACACTCATCCCTCTTCTCCAAAGGGCTGGCGGTCCCAGAGCCTCTGTCATGATCAGAGTGAGCTGCCTGGACGCAGCCTCCTCGCTTCCGGCCAGCAACGTGGCGCCCCTCAGAGGAGTTACCGTAGGAAGGAAGACGTGCTGCCTGCGGCAGGCTGGAGCCTTTGCACTGTTTAGATGTTATTAAGTAGACAGTTCATCCAGCTGGGAGCCCCAGGCCTCCCTGCACCGCCCTCTGCTTGACGGACTCAGAAAGGATCTCTGACTTTCTATCCGGCAGTTTTCTCGTTCATTTTTCTTTTTGTCAGACTAATGCTGGGCTGACTTGGAAAGTGGTCTGTCATTCTGTTAGTGATCCTTTTGTGCTCCTGGACAAAACATCCATGCCCAGCAGTCCCTGAATTGAGCTATGGCAGCTGATCAGAATAGGAGACTCCCCGGGGGCCTGAAAATGGAGCAGATAACAGCTTCCTAAGGTGGGTCCTGCAGCAAGCAAGTTCACCTCAACTCAGCTAATCCAAGCCCATTTGAGAGTTGCCGCTGGGGGGCTTTGCGCTACAGGTGTGAGGAACAGCATGGGATATCATTTACTGCCCCAGCTGATACGTACTGCTGTGACGCGGCCCCGTTATTAAATATAAGTACAAGTGGAGAAGGAATGAGGATGAAATTGGTCAGAAACTTGAGGGGTGTTTTTCCATGTGGTGACTCGCTTTGCAGTCTTCCTAAGCAAAATCTGAGTTGCGAGGACATTATTTTTGTTTTCAGTAATCTCTGTTTCCCAGGGTACTTGAGTCATAAATGACAACAGCCACACTGGCCAAATAACGCGTCTTCGGTGGTATCGTGAGGACTTCTGCCCTTGTCTTGGCCCTTTTAGGCTGCTGTAATGAAATTCCATAGACTGTGTGGCTTACTGGCAACAGAAACTCACGTCTCACTGTTCTGGAAGCTGGAAGACCAGCATCAAGACCATGGCAGATCTGGTGTTTAGTGGGAGATTGCTTCCTGGTTCCTGGACAGCCGTCTCCCTGTCCTCACATGGTGGGAGGGGTGAGGGAGCTCTCTGGGGCCTCTTCTACAGGGGCACTACTCCCATTCTGAGGGCTCCACCCTCATGACCTATGTACGTCCTGACGGCCCCCACTTCCCAGTCCCATCCCATTGGGGAAATGTTTCAAGATATGAATTTTGGGGAGTCATACACATGCATTCTGTAGCCGTCCCTAAGGCTGGGTTGGCATCTTGAAGGAGAATGTGATGCAGTGGAAGTCACAGACAGACAGGAAATGCAATAGGAAGTCTGCCCCTCTGTCCCAGTGGACTGTGAGGAAGCCAGGGAAGGCAGAGAGAGAGTGATCAGAAACCAGCATCCTCACCCCCTCCCCGACCCCAACTGTTTTAGAATGGAGCTACATAAACATTGAGATGGTACGAAAATGTCCTGCAATGTTGGAGCCATCTGTCTGGTCTGTGCTGGGAACATGAGAAGCTCCCAGAGAAAGCCAATCCTCTGTTTCCTTTTTTTTTTTTTTTTTTTTTTTAATTGAGGTATACTCAATTTACAGTGTTGTGTTCATTTCTGCTGTACAGCATGATTCAGTTTTATGTATATATTTATTTCTTTTTATATTCTTTTTCAATGTAGGTTATTAACAGATACTGACTATGGTTCTCTGTACTATCCAGCAGGACCTTATTGTTTATCTGTTTTATGTATCGTAGTGTGTATCTGCAAATCTCAAACTCCCAGTTTATCCGTCCCCACCTCCTACCCCCCTGGTAACCATAAATTTGTTTTCTATGTCTGTGAGTCTGTCTCTGTTTTGTAAATAAGTTCGTTTGTGTCATTTTTTCTTTAGACTCCAAATATAAGTGAAATCATAAGGTATCTTTCATTCCCTTTCTGACTGACTTCACATGGTATGATCATCTCCAGGTCCATCCATGTTGCTGCAAATGGCATTATTTTATTCTTCTTTATGGCTGTGTAGTATTCCATTGTATACACATTTTCTTCATCCAGTCACCTGTCGATGGACATTCAGATTTTTTCCATGTCTTGGCTATTGTAAATAGTGCTACCATGAACCCTGGGGTGCATGTATCTTTTTGAATTAGAGTTCCTTCCAGATATGTGTCCAGAAGTGCATATATAATAGGGTAATTTTATTTTTTAGGTTTTTAAGGAATCTCCATACTATATCCTATAATGGCTGCACCAAGCTACATTCCCACCAACAGTGTAGGAGGGCTCCCTTTTCTCCACACCCTCTCCAGCAGCTACCATTTTTGGACATTTTAATGAGGGCCAGAAAGCCAGTTCTTGGAATGGCTTATGTTCTCTGATGGTCTGGGAAGGGCAGGGAGATACTGTCTGAGGCATATGTCTTGAGAAGATGGGGGCGAGGCTTGTGGCTTTCCTGAGACTTTGTGTGACATGTAGGGGATGTGAAACTTTACATAACCTTGAGTGAGGAATTATAGATGTCCTGAGAAGGCCTGAGGGCCAACAGGCTGGGGAGAGGACAGGAAGGTTGCCATGTACAGACTTGGAGACCAGGGACACATGGCTGGGACTATGGGCTCCCGGGTACATCCTCCCTGAAGGTTAGACAGGACAGATCTCACTGAGTCCAGGAACAGGACCACACAGGACCTTCTCAAGCAGGGAAGAGTGAGGATTCAGGGCTTCCATGTGGCTCTAAGGCCCCCTCACCCCAGCTCAGAGAGATCATGGTAGTTTGCTTGCACACATGGTTGTCATCTGAGAGAGAAACATGGGGCCATGGATTTGGCAAGGTGGAGCATTGACCAGGAGACCAAGACATTCAAGAGACTAAACTGAAGAAACGGTCCTGGTCTTAACTGATGGGTTGAAAGTTTGCGATCATCTCCCGCTCTTCATGAGGAGAGAAACTCTTGGTTTACTTTCCAACCAACACAGGAGATGTTTTCTTTGCACATCTGAGAACAGCATGAGCACCTTCTCCAATGGAGAAGACCAAAGTGGGATGTAGGTTCCCAGTCTCAGCCTGAGATGACGCAGGCATCCTAAGTGGGGACCAACACGTTGCTTTTTCCATAGAGCCGGGAACGGAAAGCTGGCATTGAGGTCATGCTTCTGTGAGAGCTTGGAGAGACTTCAACGTTTGGTTGGATTCTTCGGTTCCAGCGGAAGAAAGGTGACCCTCACTCGAGGTGCCCACAGGAATGGTTCCTTCTGGGCCGAGAACTGAGGTGTAAGTCCCCTCCCGTTAGCTCTGTCTTCCAGCCAGCGCCAGGCACCGCCGCTCCCATGCCGCCTTTGTGATCGAAACGCTGCAGTGCTAAGTAGCAGAATGAGCACTGAAGGTTGCATTATTAAAACCATATTTTTGCTGGAGTTTTATCAAAATGAAATTGTCTGGCTCCTATTGGTCTTAGGAGAGATCTGGCTAGTTTTAAAATATCACAATTACAGAGCTTTGAAAACACAGTCATTTCTGTATGATTATATATGTATCAGCAGAGCTTACACACTGATTTCTTTCCTGAGGTGACCTTTAAAAATGCATAGCTTGGATTCAGAAATAATCTTTTGCAACACATCTCCAAGTATCTAGCATAAACACTCGATGCTCTGGGAGCTACTTTCCATTTCCCTAATGGTTTACTTGCTAGAGGAGTCTTAGCTACCCTCCACATCAGAGTGAAACAAAGGCCCCTTGTTTTCTCAGACCCATACTGGGGAAATACTGCATTTTAACCACATCCCATTTAGAAGGGGAGTCAGAAAGGCCATGTGCAATTTTAACTTTAAATCATTTTTAGGTGCGCACAGGACTGATGCAAATGCCTTAGTATTATTGTTCATTCATCAAAACCTAATTCTTTGGAGGAACTCTGGGTCAAGTTCACAAACTCAATTTACAGAACTGTTCAGTGGCACCCAGAGAGCATCTTTGCTAAGTTAGAAACTTGGAAATCTGAAACTTGGAAATTCTGGAAGAATGAGTAAGGTGTTCACTCTTCATGGGATGTGCTTTTACATGTGGAATGAGATTGTTTCAATCATATGCACACGTGAGCTTATTCAAGCCAAAGGTAACTCAATAGCCCAGTAAATACGACAGGCAATACAGTCTACCTGTATAATATCAGGGGTTTTTTTTTTTTGGTTTTTGTTTGTTTGTTTTGAAGGATTAGGTCGCAAAGGCATGTGGCCAGTATTTTTATTGTTGTTGAGGTTTTGTTTCCTTGTTCGGTTGTATTACAGTTTGACTGCACATATACATTATATTGCATGTAAATACACATAGACGATATACAGCACTCTTTTTAGTTACATATATGTCCTGATCATTGTTTCTAAGAACAGATTAGAGCTTTAGCTTTTAAACTGACATAGTTATCAAAGGAATAAAGCCAATCCCCAAATAAGAATCAACAGAATGCAGTAATCCAGTCATAAAGGACAGTCAAATGTTCTTACACATATTCAAGAAGTCAGTCATGTAAGTTATAAATAATAAGTTGTTCATTTGTGTCCTTTTTTTTTTAAGATTCCACATATAAGTGAGATCGTATCATCTTTGTCTTTCCGGCCCACATGTGGCCCGTATTTTTTTATGGGGAGTCAACATTTTAAGTATTAAAATTGTATGTGATCAGTCTATATTCACACAACAAATTTTTTTTTTACGAAGTACACTAAAATATTTAAAAACAACATATTATCCAAGAGATTATTATTCAAAAGAAGACATACCAGTGTCCAGACAGCCCATCAGTGATTCATCTGTTCATAATAAATTTCCCTGGAATGGCACAGATTTCAAATGGGATGTGAAGTAGGAGTTCTAAAAACATTATCCCTAATATTAAGCTCTAACAAAACAGCACAGAAATGAATTATTTTATATATCTATATAAAGATTTGTTCACATTTCTCATTTTAAAAAAGCTTGAGGTCTTTAACGTTAGTATTCATGGAACACTTTACTCTTATACCTTGTAAGTCAAAGACAAGGAGAAAATGAGTGCCTTTGCCAGATGTGACTTTGCCATGCCTAGGTGACGACAGGTTCACACAACAAATTATTGATTCAAATTCATATATGTAATTGATACAAACTAATAAGTTGTTCAAATAATGACTGAGTAAATAAATGGGGGAGAAAGTAAAATCTTCTGTTCAGAACAATTCCAAGTAATTTATGTAGTTCCTGTGCCCTCAGTCCAGAAATAGCTCGTCACTCCCTAAGTGTGACTTGCTTCCGAGGAGGACAGTGTGGAAGGAGGTGGAAACAGTAACTTTACCATGGAGAAACCTGACAGCCATGACCTCAGCCAGGTAACCGGGTCATTATCGGAGAGGGGGAGATTTCCGCCTCAACCCGTCTTGAATTCTTGTGGCTGGACTAATGATACAATTGACACACAATAGATTAACGGGAAAAAAAATTCATTTCAATTTGCGCACAAGAAGTTCTCAGAGAAATGGGATCTAAGAAGTGGCCAAAGCAGGCAACTTTTACACTTTTTAGACAAGGAAACAATGAATTTGTAATTGATAGAACTAAGAAACTTGGGTTTTGGGTGCTCAGTTGGTGAGGAATTTAAACAGAATTTGGGCTTGGGGCAGTAAACTAAAGAAGTGACAATGTTTGTTTATACAGATTTCTTGGGCCCGAGTTCCCTATCTCTGGAGATAAGGGTGTCTTACTTCCAGATGCAAGGAGGGCACCTTTATCTCCTGCTTTCAGTCAGACAGAGAGGAGGGTTCATGACCCCTCTTGTATTGGTTCTTTTAATAAAGTAACTTTAATACAAAATACTTAGTATGCCATCATGGCATGTTTTGGGATGACAGGTGGGCCACCCCAACGTCATCAACAGTCACGTCATGTACCTTTGACGTGACATGAAGAAAAAGGGCCATTAGCTCTGGGTGTTCTTCTCCAAAGCCTGTAACCCTTGTCTAATCTCGAGAAAAAATCAGACAAACTCAAATTACCAGACATTCTCCAAAACACCTGCCCAGTGTGTGTTACAGCTGTCGAGATGTGAAAAACAAGAAGAGATGGAGAAACTCTCACAGCTAAAGAGACGTGACAGCTAAATCTCATGTCTCCTGGATGGGGCATGAGGGTGAAAACGAGGGAAATCTGAGGTGTGGGGGGGAAACATGGACTTGGTTTAATGATCACGTGTCTCCATTGGTTATTAAGTGTGATCAATGTCACAGTTAAGCAGTTAATAACAGGGGAGATTGAATGTGAGGTTCCTGGGAACTCTCTGCACTTTGCAGTTTTTCTATAAATCTAAAACTATTCTAAAGTTTAGAAGTGTGTACAAAGATTAAAAGTTTAAAAAGTTGTACGTTGTCAAAATGATGGCCAATAAAACCAGTGTTTTCTGTAGAGACCCACTCCATTTGATGTCCTGTGTTGCACAAGGCTCTCCCTGTCTTTCTTGCAGGCTAGATTGCACACGTTCTGCACCGTCTTGTACGGCTGCCCAGAGCTCTTAGTTACGTAACAACTATTGTCCTGGGTCGCTCCTGTCTCCTCCACCATATGGGATCCCACTTCAGTGCCTTATTTATAAACACCCTTCTGCACTTGAGTTTCTTTAGCATCGGATCAGTACCTTTGCTTCTGTGCTCTGTTTTCTGCCTTAAATCCGCCCATGGGGGCTCTCCAGCGGTTTTGTTAGGATCGAGGGAGACACAGTCATGCCCATCTTACTTCCTCAGTGCATTGCCTCATGTGTAGTGCACAGCATGTGGTATGCACTCTAAATGTATTAAATCAGTGTGCACCATGGATTTGAGGGTCTTAAAACAGTTATGGGGAAAAAATGGCAGTTTCAAACCCTCAGATTTTGCTTATTCATCTTTATTTTGCTTGTAGCTCGTTCAGGGAGATAGATAACTGTCAATGCATTCTTCAGGATTTCCACCAGGGACAGTTCTACAAGATTCTGCAGGACTCCATTTCAGAATATTACGACTGAAATGGATTGAAAGGAACTTCTCTTCCTCTCTAGCATATATGTGAGGGTTTTGATTCATGTGTCCTTATGCAACAGAAGATGGTAACTAGGAAAACTGGAAAGCCTGTTTTTTGTTGCTGTTATTGTTAATTGAAGTACAATCAGTTACAATGTGTCCATTTCTGGTGTACAGCGTAATGTCCCAGTTATACATATGCATACATATATTCGTTTTCATATTTTTTCATTAAATGTTATTATAAGGTTATTATTAAAGGTTACTACTATATTGACTATAGTTCCCTGTGCTGTACAGAACAGTATTTTTTTGTCTATTTTTATATATAGTGGTTAACATTTGCAAATATCAAACTCCCAAACTTATCCCTTCCCACCCCCTTTCCCTGGTAACCATAACATTGTTTACTTCGTCTGTGAGTCTCTTTCTTTTGTAGATGAGTTCATTAGTGTCCTCTTTTTTCTTTTCTTTTCTATTCTTTTTTTTTTTTAGATTCCACATATGAGTGGTATTATACGGTGTTTTTCTTTCTCTTTCTGGCTTAGTTCACTTAGAGTGACGATCTCCATGTCCTGTTCTTGAGGACACCTGAGTGGTCACCTGGGAGTCTCATAGAAACAGCTCAGGGACACCTTGAGAGAGGCTAACTTCTAGCAGCTTGACTGGCGGGAGGCTAAACTAGGAAATTCAAGGCACTGAAAATAAAGTCAGCTTTGTTGTCATGGGCTATTGTTGTCTATAGCGCATTTACTTAGATTTCTCTGTAGGGGAGCAGAACTTGCCACCCTCGAATGTCTCTTTAGCATACTGATTATTTGGAGCTGAAAGCAATCAAGGCTCAAAAGACTCAGGAAGGAACTTTGACCTTCTTCCTAACTATCTAAAAGAATGTAGATGGAGGACCTGTTCCAGGAAGGGAGCATCATCCCAGGTAGCTGTCCTGTGATCCAGGAGTGCAGACTGGGAGGAACCCAGCAAGTCTGTTTGTTAAAATACTTCCTCTCTGTGTCCCACTGTCTGTGCCTAGCCCAGCAGACATTTGCGTACAAACATTTGCTTCTCCATCTTTGTGTGAACTACCTTCCTCCCCTTTGAAGTCCCAAACCACTACCCCCACATCCTGTTTTGTCTTTTAGCTGGAGATGGTATTTAAGGTGAGGTGTTTGGTCATTTTAGTGAGTGACTCAGTGTCCCTGGCTGTCTCCCATGTATACATGTTATTAAACTTTTGTTTGATTTTTCTCCTGTTCATCTGTCTCGTATCAATTTAATTCTTAGACCAGCCAGAAGAATTTAGAAGGGTTGAGTAAAGTGTCTTCCTCCCTGACAGTTTCTTGCCATCTTTTTGGCATTTCAGTATTTTTTATTTTTATTTTGGTATAATATTTGGTACACTCGTGTGAGTCTGCACGCATGTGTATGTGTATGATGAGACACAAAGATAAGTCACATGCTACCCAACCTGAGAAAGAGGACGTGACCACTGCTCTCATGCACAATTGCATATACTCGGGCAGTCCTTCAGTACACCATCCCTCCATCCCTACTCCACGCTAGAATCACCGCTCACACTAAATTCCCTGCTCATTATTTACTCCATTTTCCTGACCATTTCATCAGGATGTATATGTAAAACTAAACAATCAGTTAGTTTCCTTGCTTCTGAACTTGGTGAAAATATCCTGTTGGATGTACTCTGGTTCTCTTTTTGCACTTGGTCGTCTTAAACTTACCAACTTTGCTTACATAGTGATAGTTCACTTATTTTCATTGCTGTAAAATACTGCATT
This sequence comes from Camelus bactrianus, assembly GCF_048773025.1. Classification (NCBI taxonomy): domain Eukaryota; kingdom Metazoa; phylum Chordata; class Mammalia; order Artiodactyla; family Camelidae; genus Camelus; species Camelus bactrianus. The sequence continues at coordinate 4,670,840 of NC_133575.1, forward strand.
GTGTGCGTGTATCATAATTTGTTTATCCTATTCCTGTTGAAGGAAGAAATGTTCACATATTGAGATAGAGGGAAGTCATTCCGGCTTAATCGTGATTTGGTTTGAATTTTATGCTCACTAAAATAGCCTGTCTTGTGGTCTATCAAACATACATTGTGCACGTGCTCTAACTGGTAAAGAAAATTGTGCCTTGTCCAGAAGTAAAGAATGTCCATTCTGAAGCTAGAGAAGGATGCCTCCCTTCCTGGGGCGTGAATGCTTGCACTCCTTTGATGATCAGGCCGTCTTCCCAGGAGCCAAGGCCGTACTGATTTGCTGCCTATGGGCTAATCTGTCCTTTTGAAACTTGAAGAAATGTACCCCTGTCATATTTGATGTTCTCTGTCCGGACAAGATATAAAACTGTGTTGAAAACCATGCTTCTCTGGAGCAGTTGCTCAGAGCTCTCTGAGAGGCTGTCTTCTGGGCTCTAGTTCTCAGTTGGGCTCAACAAAGCTCTTTATTATTCCCATTATAGATTTATCATTTCCACTGACAATTGCCATTGGGGCTTTCTGTATTTTTGGAATTATAAACAGTGCTGCTTTCAACATTCTTACTCTTCTGGGGTGCACATCCAGACATTGATATAAGGCCTGTTCCTCTTGGCAGTTGACTTGCTGAGCTGCTAATGTGTTCCTATTCGGCTTTAGAAGTCATAGACAAGTTGCTTCTAAGTAGTTTTGCCAGTTTGCACCCAGAGCGGCCCAGCGTCATAGTAAGAGTTCCAGTGGACGCTTCCTACCATTCAGACTTTTCAGTCTTCTTCATTTTATCCATCTTGTAGCTAAGAAAAGGATATGTTTGCAGTCTTAATTTGGATTTTCTTGATTATTTTGGGCACCTGTTTATATATTAATGAGATAGTCTTGTTTCCTTATCTGTGAGAACTCTGTTATATGTTTTGTCCACTTTTATACTAAATTGTGTGTTATTTTCTTTTTGATTTGAATAATTGGTTTTTTGTTGGTTTATTTTGGCTTCGTTTGCTTTTTTCTCTTAATGGAGTCACTGGGGATTGAACCCAGGACTTTGTGCACCCCGAGCACACACTGTACCACTCAGGTGTACCCTCCCAACCCATTTAAGGAACTTTCAGTGTTTCAGTTACTTGCCTACTATAAATTATTGGAGTCACAAATACCCTCTTTGTTTGTAGTTTTCCCCTCTCCCGTGCTTTCTTTATTGTGCCTTTAATGAGCAGAGATCCTTAATTTTAATGTGATTGAATTTTTAAGTCCATTTATTTATAATTTATTCTTTTTTGTGTCTTAAGAAACTATCTGTTCTACCCAGGAAAAAATTACATTATATTTTCTTAGAAAGTGTCGTCAGGTTTCTCTTTTACTTTCATGTCCTTAACCTGTCAGTAATGAATTTTGTTCACAGGTAAGGTTTGGGCTCTTTATTTTTTCTGTCGATCACTAATTATTCCATGCCATTGATTGATGAGTCCATCTGTCAGTGGAGGATATGCCGTGCTACCTCTGTGTTAGATCGCGTCTGCATACATCTACCAGTATTTCTCTGGACAGGTTTGTCTGCTTTTGAACCAACAGTTTTAATTGACCATAGAATGTGTTAGTGTTTCCTTAATGTGCTTCTCCACACACTTCTTGTATATTTGTTTTAATTTTATTGTTAAATACCGTATCTCTTATGAGAAACCATAATTTAAAAAAATAAATTTTTTTCTGAGTTGTTTCTAATAAGTTCAAATGCAGGATAACTTTTATATTGATCTTGTGACTAGCCAACTTTTAAATTCTTGTATTTATCTGCTGATTGATCTGTGGCATATTTGGGGGTTTCCATGGAGCAGTCATTTCATCTAAAAACCATGGTATCCATTTTTCTATCCAATCTTTTCCCTTTTAATTTATGTATGCATTTAGCGTTTGGTTACATGGGATATGGTCTTCAGTACAAAATTGAATAGAATTTGTTCTTCTCTCGCACTCGCTGTGAACTGTAGGTTTATAGTAGTTTATCAGGTAAAGATGTTTACTTCTATTCCTATTTCACTAGGTGTCTATATATGAATAAGTGTTGAATTAAATCTTTAATAAAGTTGCTTTAAGGAGACCAACTTTTTTCCCTTAAAAAAATCGCATTTGTAGGCTTTTATCAATAAGACAAACGTGTAACATGATGAGTTCACGCCAGTCCTCGTGAAGAGTAAAAATTAGCCTGTTCATAGCAAGATGCTATCAAGTAGATAGAACAGCAAATCGGCAGTGAATCCTTATCAAGCGTGGTACACTTCCATACTTTATCAGGACCTATTATTGATAATTTGATACTGAATTATGAGACATAGTGCTTTCACATTGCAGCTCATTATACTGAAATGGATTGGCTGTTAGTGAGAGGATTAAGATCACACCACGCACCACAGTTTATTTACTTAATATCTTGAATGACATTGATAGATACCATTTGGTAGAATCACAAAATTTCAAAAAGGGTTTTTTATTTTTTTCAATAAGTTTGCAAAAGTATTACATCAATGTGATGTTCACACAAATGACATGGCTTTGCCGAGTGGCACCTGTCTCGTAAAGGTAGTGAGTGCCCCAGGATGTTCTTCCAGAGGGCCACACTGGACACCGCACGGACCAGAACGGTGTCCTTGGACTGAATCAGGTGGCCTCCTCCGTGTGGAGCCACGGGACAAATCAGCTTGACCTGCAGGGCTGGGGACCCGACGTAGCCTCTTGTTGGTCCTGCTGGATGCTTTCTGCTTTACCTTGGGGCCACGGTGCCGTATTTATTCTCCAGCATTTCCAGTCCTGCTGGAGCATGCCTTGGTGGTGCTGTGACACAGATATAATCATCTCTGTGTGCAAAGCCCCCAAGGTGACTTTCAGAGAAGAACACATGCACATTCAGATCAGATGGCAAAGCACCACTTCCTGGCAAGCCCTCTGCTCCATAGTGATGTATGGCATTTAAGATGGCACCTTTTGGTCTTTGGGGTGAGAGTGTGGTCTCCAAACAGATTTTTCATAATGACGTTCTGCCATCCTCTTGTCATTAAGCGGTCAGCATGTTTCTCATCCAGTCATATATTTACGGGATTTTTTTTTTCTGTCTCTGGGCTTTGCTCAACTCAGAAAAGCCGAGTCTTCCCCAGAATGACATGGGAACTCTGAATGAGGACCTGTGTGCGGTGTCTCTCTCTGCTGATCAGCAGTGGGAATTCTCTGTTCATTTATAACCGTCAATTATTTATTTCCAAGAACTGAGTTCCTGTCCTTGCCAATCCATGTCATCTTGTTAAAGGAGTGGAGTTGGATGTCTAGACGGGGATAACACACGCAGGCGTCTCATGGCTTTTTGCATCCTGAAAGATGTCACTGTAGTGGTTATTTCAGGGTAAAGGTGCGTCTGACCATCCTCTTGGGGCAGAGAAATGTCCATTTAGTTTGTGCAGAAAAAGGATGAAATGTAGATTCCATTAACCCTTTTTCCCCCTTTGCCCACTCAAGGCTGTTGTTTAATATTAATGAAATAACAAAAAAACTTGTTCAAGAAAAGAAGCTTTGAGTTGAACTACTGTCCTATGGATTTCCTGATGTTGTGAATTTAAAATCTCCCAGAGTGGTACGTGGTCCCCAGCATTTTCCTTTAGATCATTTGGCTTAAAGTGAAAACCCCAACTGTCAGTGAAAATGGATGCTTACCTCTCTCGAGCCCTCATTTTAAGGCCTTTCTTTATAAAGTAGCTTGGTTTCGTTAACTTGTATCGTGGACATCCCACCCTGAAAATCACAGAAGCCGGGGATTCCTATTGTTCATGGTACAAAGTTTTCTAGAGTAATTTCAGATTTGGGGGCTATGTCAGACATGTGGATTATTTCCCACAAGCACTTCCTAAGGGAAAACAGAAAAGAGAGAAAACATCTTAGGCTTATGTCCGAGGAGCTTTAAACCGGAAGAAGTCTGATTTTATTTAGTTAGCACCACCCCCTCTACTTCAGCCATGGTCCTGAGCTTTGGAGCTATTCGTATGTGTACAGTTTCCTATTAAAGACCTATTTCATGAGGCTTACTCGTCGGCACAGAGTTCTTTCTAATTCTGTAGGTTTGTAAGTGTTGCTAGAAATCCACATGAGACCTAAGAGACAGAGACTGAGAGAGAGAGGCAGAGACAGACAGACAGACCAGACAAAGAGACAGAGCCAGAGAGACAAAGTTTCCTCCTCTTGTTCTGCAGGTGTACCATGAGCTCAGGGCTTTCCTTAGTTTTTTTTCCTGCAATTGTAGATTCCTTAGCTCAGTTTTAAACTGTAAGTATTCTCTTCTGTTATTTTAACTTCTTGGCTTTTGCCTTCTTAGTCACTTCTTAGTGGTTTGGGATTTCCTTTACTCCAAACATTTATTATTGAGCATCTTCAAATGTTTGTGTTATAAAATATTAAAGAGTAAAATGAGATCACTTTGTAGGTTTTTTTTTTTGTTTGTTTGTTTTTACGTAATCTAACCTTCAAGAGTATTCAAGAGTTCTAGACCAGACATCAGCAAATGCTTTCTGTAAAGGGCGAGATCTTGAGTATTTTGTCTTTGGGGGCCCTTTGGTCCCTGATACAACCACTCAGCTTGGTCGCTAGAGATCAGAATTAACTGCAGGCAGCACATAAACAAACCGGCGTGGCTGTGTTCAATAAAACTTGATGTCCAGAGTCTGAAATTTGAGGTTCATAGACCTTTCACATGCCATGATAGCTTCTTTTTTTTTTTTAACCCCCATCCTGCCCCACGCAAAGATTTAAAAATGCAAAACCCGTTCTTACCTTGTGGGCTGTACAAAAACCGAGTTTGGACAGTGAGCCCTTGTTTCTAGATTCTGGGTCATGCTCAGTAAGCACCTAAATGGAAGAGGGACTCCCCTAATCCTGCACCAGCAACTCAAGCTCTGCAGCCATCTGGGCACAGCAGAGGGACACATCCACACTGCCCCATGTATTTACATCAATGTGATGTTATTGTTTGTATGAAGTGGAGAGCGTGAGGGTTATTTATAGTAGTATTTGAGAGCAGGTTTGGGAAAGATGAATCACTAATGAAATAACACACAGAGACTCTTATTGAATATGGACGGCTCACTTGGTCTTCAAGGACACCAAAGGGTCAGCTGTGTGGTTTATTAGGGTGATGACTTTCCTCATTAAAGTAACTAATAAATCAAATAGGTTTGCTTAATGAGAGGTTCATTCTGCCTTTAAAAAATAACTTATATCATATGAAATCACTTATATGTGGAATCTGAAAAAAAATGATAGAAATTGTATTTGCAAACCCAAAACAGACTCACAGACGTAGAAAACAAACTATGGTTTACCAAAGGGAAAAAGGCGGTGGGGGATAAATTAGGGGTTGGGGATCACCAGACATGAATTACTATATATGAAATCAATAAACAAGGACCTACTACATAGCACAGGGGACTTCAGTCAATTTCTTATAATAGTATATAATGGGAAAGAATCTGAAAAGAAGAAAAAAAATGTATAACTGAATCACTTACCTGTATACCTGAAACTAACATTGTAAATCAACTGTACTTCATTAAAAAATTTAAATATACATATACACAGACATATATACATATACATATACATATACATATACATATACATATACATATATATGTGTGTGTGTGTGTGTAAATATTTAAGCTTACTCATATATACACTGGTTTTGCATATTTTTCCAGAAGAGTTTCAACAGTCTTGGGATTGAGTGGTTGAATTCCATCACACCCGGAGTGACCCGGCTCCCCACCTAACACTCAGTCTCCCACCACCAGAAGTCTGGCGTCTTCTCCTCACACTGCCTTGAACCGCTTCTCAGATATCACTAAGGACTCCCCAGTGACGGAAGTTAGCCGTATCTTCTCATTCTTACTACACATGAAGGAGGAAGGCAGGCGGGCCTGTGGCCGCCGTGACGCGTTGAGGTCATGGGCGGTGACACGCCAAGTCCTAACGGGCAACGGCTGGTACAGCTGCTTCACATAATCTCCTCTGGTTGTCAGGCTCATTGTTTAAAGCCTGCCCATGAGCCTCATTCATCTACTGAATGAACAGCTGTTGATTACCCACTGCCTTCTAGACACTGCGCCTGGCCCTACAGAAACAAATATTTCTCTTGTCCTCTCATACAGAAATAATTAACATGGAAAATCCTCTCTTCATTTATTTGGATTTTGTTTTGATAAAAAAAAAAAAGTGGTAAGGTAGCAGGTCAGTTTTACCCGTCTGGTTTAAACCTGTAGCAGTCCAGATCTGCCCTGTTCAGAGGCCACGGGGAACACTTAGATTTAAATATCATGGTTTTTGAAGCTCCCCAAATCATATGTTCCACACTGCTTTAGCAAAATGCATTTTAATGTTATATTTTACTGTACATACCCAAATTGTGAAACATGTTAACTGCACACACTTTCAATTAACTGGCCACTCAAAGTGTGACTATGAGATGAAAATAATGAAAGCTGATTATTTCGGTATGCATTTTTCAGTGTAACTCTAACTCTGGCATTTAGAGCCAGGTAACACGCAACTAAATACTAAAACATCATGACTACCGCACGCATTTAAACTTTAAAATTAACTCACAGAAGATGGCATCAAATGGTGATTGCATGTGTAAATGACTGTAATCCAACTCCATAAATATTGATGAACTTCCAAAGTTTGAGATCATTACTGTTGAATTTTACTGCGTTCCATTTGTGTTTGTAAAATTGAAATTCTTCTCTGGAACGTGGTAAAGTTCCATTATTACAGTGCCCAAACAGGTCACGTGTAATAATCTAGGTGATAAGAAAGAGCGAACTTGTGAATAGGATTCTCTCCTTTGCGTTTAGCTTGGTCAGTCTCTTGAGTCTGCCTCAAAGTCTGTCTTTTGAAGAAACCTGCAGACGTATCCTGAGACAGTTATTTCCTGTGAGGACGCACAATGAACTTTTGGTCGTATTAAAAGAGCAAGCTCCTCATCTCGTGTATTAGAACTGCCCCCAAGAAGGTTTATCCTGAGGGATGACTTAGCCACAAATCCCAGGAGGCTGAAGAGCCTGGACCATAATCAGCATGGCCTCTAAGTCCGAACAAACAAGACGCTGTTTTCAGAGGCAGCAGAGCTGTGTGAAGGCATAACTTTCCTCTCCCTTACCTTTGAAGCACATTTCAGGGCTGTGAAGGCTTTTGTTTGGCTGACTGTTGCACAGGATGGAACATGGGATGCAGCCTGTGCTTTGTTGATAGATTCCTTCCAGAGCAGGAGAGCTATCACTCAGGCGTTGCTAAAAGGTATTTTTTGGGCTCTAGAGGTGGAAAGGTGTCACTTGGGTAGCGACTTGAGTTCTGCAGATATTAGAGCATTGCTACGTACTGTCATTTTTCTAGCAAAAATTACTCAGGGAAAAGGAAGTGTAACAGGATGCTTTAAAAAAAATCTGACAGAAAGGTTCAGAGACTTCTAATAATGCTCTTGGGTGGCCCTCCTGTGTCATCTATTTCTGTACCAGCTATGCTGTGAGTTTTCATAGCCCTACAAAGAGTTTCTGTCTCATGTCTCTTCTTCCCTTTGAGCCTTGAAAGTATTATGGATTTTGGACAGACTTGAGCATAAACTAAACATTACAGTCCAAGCTGGATGAATCCAGCCCAGTGGATGTAGACGGGTCAGCTGGTGGCCAGCGTGGGGACGTGCTCCCACTCATGCATTCCACCCAGACCCACAGAGGAAAGAGGCGACTCTGAGGGGTGGTAAAGAATTTTACCCATGGGAAGATGTAACAGAAGAAACTCAAGCTAGTTTAAGCCAAATGCTCAACTCTGGGAGAAAGAATCTACCTGACACCCTGTACCACCAATCAGGACCTGTGAGTCCAAGGATGTCCAGCTTGGGGGGGATGCTGTTCAATTATGTGAGCTCCCCTAACAATTCTGGAGAAAGGTTAGGTGGATTCCTGGAATGGGAGATTGGCAAGACTGGCCGCCTCTGATCCAGACGTGGAGCACCAGCTGTACTTTGGGACATCAGTGTGGAGCGTAGCAGATGCTGGCGTCACCCAGACCATGTACGCACCATCCCCAAAGGTCACCCAGTGGGCGTTGTCTGACCCCAGGAAGGAGGAGACCCCGAGCACTGCGCAGTTGCTTTGCCAGTGACCCCAAACCATGAGGTTTAGAGTTGGTGTAAGATATCCCAGCTTCCCAGACCCCCAGTTGGCTCACTTTGAGGCATGTTCTGCAGTCTCTTGGGGGACTGAGTCCCGTCCTCTGCAGGGCTACCCATTTGTTAGCACCCTCTTTCTTGGCTTTTCCCCCTTCCCTGTCTCCCCTCTTCAAGTCCTCTTCCCCAGTAAATGATATGCAGCCTAAACCTTGACTCCTGCTTTGAGGGGGAGTCCAGACTAAGACAGTGCTGGCAATGGGGAAGCAGGACCCTCTGGGCTCACTGAACCAGTCGGCACGTCCACCAAGCACAAGTGGTGCCGCGCGGTAACTTTCACGTGCGGCCCCAGCTGACAGGCGCATCTGACTGTGTTCCAGCTTGCTGTCGGTTAAACTGGTGACTCTACACAATGAGCAGGATTATTACCCTTCGGCCCTGAGTTGTATGTGTTTTGAATCAAACTAACGCATTGTCACTTCACCCACGTGCATGTGTGTGCACGGACACACGCACCCACACCCCACTGCTTTCCTCTGTCGAGTGGCAGCTGGGTTACCTCCCGTCAGGTTCCAGGGATCTGTTGGTGAAACAGCCGTCCGCACACTCCTGGCTGCCGTGTTCACTGTATGCTGCCCAAACGCTGTGCTCCAGGCAACGGGCATCAGTACCTTTCCATCTGGGTTTCAAAGCACAGGCCGTAACAGTTGACGCTGCTTGTTTACTTCACGAGGAAACACTCCAGCTTTCTGGGATTCTGCCTCCCTTGAGCGCACCTAGGTCTTGCCAGCCTTGAGGGGAATGTTCACGGCAGCTGCTGGTGTCTGAGAGTCAGGGAAAGAGGCTGCTCATTGTTCTGACCCTGAAGTGTGAGGGCTAGATGACAGCGTTTAGAATTTCCCTTGGGTCTTAGGCTGAAGTTCTTGGTAAAATGAGATTTAAAAATATAAAATGACTCAGTAGCAAGAATAATGGCAAATGACAAGGACGTTGAAAGAATGAAGGGAAGTCTGCCTCTTCGACTCATTTATGATCATGCAGGGCATAGCAGGAGACTGTTCTGAATGTGATGTGACCCCAGACATGGCCTGGGGAGAACCATTTTTGGGGTCGAGGTAATTAGGGGGCAAACTACATGCTGCAGTGTGGGCTGTTGGGAAAGAAATGACACACACAAATTGGGGCACTGTGCTACAGGTCTGGGTTTTATCATCACACTGAATTCTCCCTAATTAAAAAAAACAAGATTGGCCTTATATTTTTAATTGCCTCTTTGCTTGTAGTTATAACCTGCAAAGTCAATAGGACACTGGAGTCAGTCAATGCATAGATAGTTCTTGAACGAAAGAATACATTTTGTGTGCGTGTGTGTGTGTGTGTGCGTGTGCGTGTGCGTGTGCGCGCGTGCGTGTGTCTGTGAATGTGAATGTCAGTAAATTCCACTAGGTACCTTCTGGCTAATTCCTGATTACCCCTTAGTATTAGACTTCCTTACAGTTGATCCTAGTAATATAACACAAATCATGTTACCCCGTTTTCCAAACAACGACCCAACAGTTCCAGCAGGAGCACAGCATGCAAGTGGTGAACGTGTACTTTTAGGCTTTATTTGAAGGGGAACAGATGAGGAGGCATTGCCGCATAGAGATCTGTGTATGAAGAACACAATTTGGAAACGGATGCATTTGTTTTGACAACCCGAGCAGTGCCGCATCCCGTCTTTTATCCAAGCTTTTCCCTAAACAAATGCAGGAAGGGATCTCACTGGGTACATCCCCCGCTGCAAGACTTGAAACTGAACTTTTCCTCCATAGAGTGAAATTGACAACTGATGGCGGCAAAGGCTTACGTGTGGTCGTGATTTCAAGGTGGAGAACCCGTGCTGTTACGGAGAGAAGTCTGATGACAGTACCCTGAAAACTTGGGATGCTTACGCATTTGCTGTATTCCAGCATTGCTAACACGTGGCTGGTAATGACAATACTTCATTTATGTTGTCCTCCAGTTTTTCATCAACACTGTCCCATTCTCTAAACCACGTGGGGATGCTTTAATTTGTATATTATGTTGGAAGGAAATAAACGTGCCTTTCTACCAAACCTGCACGACAGTTCTGATGACAGAGTTGGTGTTTGAAGCTGCCTAAATGCTCAGAGTCTTCTGATAAATACAAAGATTGGGTATCTGACTTGAAATTCCTCCAAGTGATAGTCCCTACCCGAGGGCACTTCAGCGAAGGAACATTCTTACCTGGGGGCAATCCCATGACACAGACTCTAAAACGTACAGTGATCAACTTCAGTGAATTTCATCATGTATCAGGTCTCTTTTTTAAAAATAGCTGGCTTAAGACTGATCTTATCAATTATTCATCATTCTTTGGACACTGTGAGATTGCCTAATTCCCAAACTCTCAAATACGACTGTAAACATTGTTTATTTCTTCTGGTAATTCTTTTTCCATACCCCAAAGCCTTCTCATAACCATCAATTTTATATAAAAGAAACAGTGACTTAAGTGAATTTGAAGATGAAGTATTGGATCTCTTTTACTACCTTTCATGACTGAGAATCCTAGGTTAGTGCTTAAAAACTTTTACTGTCAAGCCATTTGTTCTAATCTCTAACCACACCTTCCTTTATTAAAAGGCATTTAAATCCATTTATTCTTGCTCTATGAAGGCTAAAAAGAGTTGGCTTGAGTTGTCTTCAAAATAACCGTTCATTTACTTGAAAATTAGTCACTTCAGGGTACATGTCTCCAACTTTCTTTGCCTTTCCTCATTCCCACGTTTCTTATTCCTCCTGTGTCTTATCCAAGATGCTGTGATGCTGTAAAAGCCAGGTGTAAATTGGCTGTGAAACCTCATTCAGGGCCTCCCACCCCTTCTCTGCCCATGGCTGTCAGTGGCTAAGCCCGAATTTCAGCAACACTGGTTCCAGTGGTTGGTGTTGCTTGATCCAAGGGCACACGGCTAATGCAGGTTGGATCATCATCCATTTCTTCAGGAGACTGAACTGTGGGACTGAGATTCAGAGGCCAGGACGTTAAGAGGCTGCACTGTGTTTACGGTTACTCTCCAGGAAGTTGCCTTTAGCTGACATCTCTAGAGTAGTGGTCCTTGTTTCTGGGATTCTGGTTTTGTTTTGTTTTGTTTTTAAACTCTTCCAGTTATTTATTGAAAAACCTAGTAAACTGTCATGTAGGGCTTCACATAGCAGAAACTGATACCTGATTCTTGAAGTCAAAAGTACCCGCATAGTAAACAAACTTATGGTTCCTGGGGGAAAGGGGTTAGGAAGGGATAAATTGGGAGTTCGAGATGTGCAGGTTTTAACCACTATATATAAAACAGATTAAAAAAAACAAGTTTCTTCTGTATAGCACAGGGAACTATATTCAATATCTTGTAGTAACTTACAATGAAAAAGAATAGGAAAAGGAATATATGCATGTATGTATATAAATGAATCACTATGCTGTACACCAGAAATTGACATGTTGTAACTGACTATACTTTAAGTTATTTAAAAAAAAAAAAAAGTACCTGAATGCCTGTTTCGTGACCCACCTCTCAAAGAGAGAAGAAAAGTGCTGCTCAGGATTCCCATGGAAGGTTGTGACCACACGAAATAGCACACAGTGCACGTCTGTTACTCTGGATTGAGGGATGGGACTACGCACATCACTTCCTGTTTTGTAGACATCAGATGTGGCGCACATGACAGTTTACTTACAGTACTTGTTTGCACACTGGTCTCCCACTTTCTCCAAGTCTCTGAAGGAGAGGACAGGAGATCCTGCCCTTGTATTTTGCAGGGCTCTCCACTGGGATTTGGTTCTGGGTTTCCAACATGTGTTTAATGAATGAAAAGACTTTAACGGGTCAAAGTCAATGAACCACCAGGGGGGTGTCGTCCTGTGCAAAGAGGAGAATTGCAGGCACTCTGACTGCAACCATGTAACCAAAACAAGACGTAACCTAGTGTGCGCAGCCTGAAGATGTTGACAGTGGAGCTGTCACAAGTACCGAGAGCCTGTAATCAGGAATGACTGTGCCAGGTGCATTTCATGCGCTGTCACGTTAGGAACGAGAAGAAAAATACAAATATGATCGAAACACATAATCCTAGACATGTCTGTCTGGAGGGAGGAAGGGGAGAGGTTTGGTTACGAATAATAATGAAGGGAGAGTTAGTCACCTTTCCCCCAGCCTCATACTCCTATCTCTCATTCTGCTCTATTATCTTTTCCATGCTTGTCACGATCTAGTATGATAGAATTTGTCCTTACTCATCTGATGTATGTTCAGCCTCCACATCCTGAAGGCCCTGGGATGCCTGCTCTTGTCTGTTTTGTTGTGTCCATAGAGCTAGACCTGTGCCCAACGCAGTGGGACCCGAGAGTACTTGTTGACTGTCTTGTGCTAGATGAAAGCCCAGTGCAGGAGTGAGGATGCTGTCCTGGCAGCTTTGTCCACCCTAAGACTTTTGCACGAAGGCAGTGAGATTCTCTCATGAACCAAGTTGTTGAACTGAAGAACAGGCTTCTGTATCTCGGTCATTTCTTATATTCCTTCAGCAGCCGCAGCAGAACCAGCTTGTTCTCAAGGAGAAGAGCAAGACAGAAAACTGCGGTATTTGCCTTATCCAGCCAATCCCCTTGGAAAAATAAACGTAGGTTCACCTTCAGGGCCGTTGCAAAGACCTGGGAAGCCACATGGCTCACCTTAGCCCGCAGACCATTTCTGTATCTGCTCTGGAGTATCTGCAGGTGTCAGCTTCACAGTGATGAGTGTGTTGGTGCAGTCAGCTGAGATGTGCCCTGTAGGCGAACAGGCATATGGGTATTTTACTTTTTGGGGGATGCAAGTCCCTGTCTTTGGTGCCGCAGAAACTGCAAGAGAGGAAGTAGAACATATATCATCGTAGAAGCTTTAATCTAGAAAGAAAGTTGGTATGTACAAATGTGTGTGATTAATGCTCTACAACGTACAGCTATTTTTAAAATTACTATGATAGAAGGGAATTTCCTTTTCATTTTAAACACAAAATTCAAACATAGTAAGTGTTTTCTAAAGAGCTTTCCCTTCATGGTGGCCCCACTGGAAATGGGTTTGTGAGTGAATTAGCTAATGCCTCCGGACAGCTTGAGACATGTTTTATTTATCAGCGTTGTGTTCCTCATCATTACTTTACATGTAATCAGACAGCTGGCTTCGCACTGTACAAGTCTTAAGACCTGTTTTAAATGTTTCACATTTCCTCAAGGTTAACGAGCTTGACAACAGGTATGCAAATTAAACGCTGTCAGGCTTCTGAACAAAGGCATTATGTCCAAGGAAGTGTCTTGTGATGAGGGCACAAAAGAAAGATTCTATATGTTCATCCTTAGGGCGGTTGTTAAGTGCCTTCTGAAAGATACGGTGCTATTGTTAACGAGAGTAAGTGAACGACAGCTACCGGTTCTGAAGCATTTGTTTCGTGGGTAACACTCTTCCACTCTCTGACATGTTGGAAGCATGCAGTCCTGACACTCACTCTTCAAGGCCAGTGATATTTTGTGCTCATTTTATTTTTTAATTGAAGTATTGTTGATTTACAATGTTGTGTAAGTTTCGGGTGTACAGAAAAATGATTCACTTATACAAGTTATATATTCCTTTTCATAGTCTTTTTCATTATAGGCCATTACAAGGTATTGGATACAGTTCCCTGTGCTGTACAGTAGAACTTTGTTGTTTATCTGTTTTATGTACAGTGGTGTATATATGTTAATCCCAAACTCCTACTAATTTATCCCTCCACTATTCCCTTTGGCAACTATAGTTTGTTTCCTATGTGAATCTATTTCCAGTTTGTAAATAAGTTCGCTGTATCATGTTTTCTTTCTTTAGATTCCACGTATAAGTGATATCATAGGATGTATTCCTTTCTCTTCTATTATCTTCTCATTCACTGGGTCCTGGCTTTTGCCTGGAAGCACAGGCAGTGCACCCCCAGCCCCCACCTCCCTCCCCCTCCGGTGACCTCAGGACGATGCATGATCTAGGACCGCTCAGCATGCTTTCCCACACGCTCTGCAGCATATTACAGACCAGCCAGCGATGGGAGAGGCCGTGGTCCAGCTTCCAGAGCCCCAGGCACAACATTCTCAACTGGCTACCTTGTCTAAATAATATCCCACCCAATTAACGTCCCGTGATTTGTGTGGATGCTGGCAGCTTTGGCCACGTGAGCATCCTTCCCCGACAGTTGCGATCATGTTTCAGATATGTTCAGGATGGGCTTTACAAATATGAACACCGAATCAAAGGCTATAAGATTTTTTTCCATTTGGAAACATATTTCCAGGTGGGTTTCTCAGAGTTGTGCTAATTTGCAGGACCTCTGACGGTGTTTGGTTCCTGTAGTTGTTAATCTTACCCATTACAGCATGTGATTCCTGGTAAGCCTCCATAAAAATGAGAATTACAGCTGGGGCCTTTTTCCTCTTTTACTTTGTACAGTCCCCTGTTGTTCCTCATAAAGTTTGATGAATCCTTGTAATAAAAAAAGTTTAAAGTGGGGAAAATACATGAGCAATTCTCTTTAGCCAGAAACTGGTTTCATCCGCCCTGAGATCTTGAAAGGCTTTTCCGCTCCCGTGGTCCGTTCTCCACCGGAGAGTTCTAGATTCCTTAGGGTGCAGTTCTTTATCCAACCACAGAGCCAGTAAGCGACGATTTCTCCAGGAGACCGGCCCATGCCCCAGGACCTCTCAGTCGTGCAAAACTGCCTGAAGTCTGGAGGCCTGGTTTTGAAGAAAGTGGCCCTGTTTTAATTTTTAGCATAATTTCAGGATGAGTTAGAAGACCTATGTTTTGCTTAAAGAGGTTTCCATCCACAGCTGAGTTTACTGCTAAAAGAGATTAACTACAGCCTTCAGAAGTTGAGTCAATATTTGACACTGCATCTGAGTGTTCTAATCACAGTTATAATCTTCCTGATGTGAAACAGGGAAACGTAATCAGGGGAGCCAGACGAGCAGGTGAAAACGTGTTCTGTCTGGAAACGACTTAACCCTCTTTGTCTTTGATTTAAACCGTATCTGTAGTTACTTTCATTCCCGGGCCACGAGATTTCAGGGAGGAGAAAGCATTTGATGCCGACGTGGGCCCCATGGAAACAGCAGCACGGCATACCCAAACTCATACCACAGAAACAAAGTAGAGCTGGCGACACAGAATTGTTACACAACGGTCGTTGGTAATTTAATCAGCAAAATCCGCCTCCCTCCGTCCTGTGATGTGCAGGTTTTGCTTTGCTGCTCTGAGAACTCCTAGAACTCTTTGTCTCACTCTTAGAGGATTTCGCGTGGCCTGGGTATACAAATATTTGTGAACGTGCCCTATGCAGCCTCTTTCCCTATGCAGCCTCACCCAAAACCTAACTGGAAAATGCAGCTTTTACGCGTGTGACGCCGGATAGCTTACAATTCTCATGCACTGAGCCGATTCTCCAAATTGGCGTAAAAACAGTATTTATGACATTCTTTATCTTAAACCACGCTGGACAGACCACCGTGGCAGTGCTCCCAGCACTAGTCAGATGAGTGGTATCCGTCAGTTTGACGGGCGTGCCTCAGTAGATGCGCAGAAACGCGGTGATTTTATTCTCTGTGGCTCAGTGTAAAAGGAAGGGTAAGTAAACATTCTGTCTGAAGTGCTGTTTGTATTCTTGCTTGACAGAACTCCAGACATCCCAGGAGGCAGATTTAGTATCCACCTTGGTTGAGCACAGCGGTTTCTGTTTTTTTCTGAAATCATGATAGGAAGTGAGCCTCTCAGCCCCAATGCTCTCCAGAAGGCGAGAGGAGCTTTGGAGAGACTTAAGTTGCAAGATTCAGTTTCCAAGAGTCTGTAGTTATGGCAGGATTTGTCAGCCTTGATACCGTCACCCTGGGAGCTGAGTAATTCTTTGCTGGGGTGGGGAGGGGGCTGTCTTGCATGTTAAAGTCTGTGGACCAGCCTCATGGTTTCTACCCCGTAAGGGTGTTAGCACCTTCGCACCTGCTCCCATTTGACAAACCAACATGTCCTCAAACTTTGCCAAATGTCTCCTGGCATGGGGTGGGGTGGGGTGGGGTGGAAGAAAATGGCCCCTGGCTGAGCATCATGGCTTTAGTATCTGCTTGTTTAAGAACATCACTGGCTGTCCCCTGGGACTTCTAGGTGACCCTTGTTCATGGGCTTTGATTTAATCACTTTCTTGCCTTCACTCTCCAGAACTAGGGCATCCAGTATAGTAGCCGCTAGCCGTTCGTGACCCTTTAAATTGAGTGAATCTTACTCTTAGTTTTTTTTTTTAATGAAGTATAGTCAATTTGCAGTGTTGTGTAAATTTCTGGTGTACAGCACAGTGATTCCGTTATGCATATGTATATATATTCCTTTTACTATTTCTTGTCATTATAGGTTATTACAAGGTACTGAGTATAGTTTCCTGTGCTGTACTGTTGGACCTTGTGGTCTATCTATTTTGTATGTAGTAGTTAATATCTGCAGTAAGTAAGTTTTAAATAGATACAGTTCATGTCCCTAGCCACTGCTGACTGGGTACCATCTATAATAGAATAGTGCCTTCATCACAGCAGGTTCTCTGGGACAGTGTTGATGGAGAGCAAACATCTCAGTGGGTTGGTGGGTGTTGGGAGGATGGTGCTTAACAGGAGGGAAGCCTGAAAAACAATAAAAAAAAAAAAGTCAACGCACTGTCGTTATATATCACCTGTGGGAGAATAGAGCAAGGGCCTTTTAGTTTCTTACTTTCAGACCCTGGACATTCATGATGTCAATAAAAGAATTAAGACGTCAGAGCCAGCGGCAGTTTTGGGGGGAAAGAACACAGCGCAGTGTTCAAACACTGAGCCGTCGAGAATAGCAAGACGTTCCGGTGTAAGAATCCAGGAGATAGCTAAGGAAAAGGTTTTGGATCACCAGGGATTTGGGTTAGGGCCAGAATCAAAGATTAGAGAGTGAGCTCACGGAGCTCACAGGGTTCAGTATTGTAAATTCTGACAACATGGTAAACCAGTTGTCAGTGCCACGGAGGAGGGAAGACACAGGCATTCGTGTCATACTGTGTGTCAAACTGATTTAAAATGGGTATGTCTGAAACTGTTGTCCTGCTCAATTATGCGCCACCTTGACTTTGCTTGACTTACGTGCCATGAATGCTCGATGAGCAGGGTGTTTCCATTCATTTACATCTATTCTCCTTTTATTCCTTGGAAGGCGGCAATGCTTACCTTGTCCACTGACCTTGTCCTGAGACCCATCAATACGGTCCATCTCCCAGCAGAGCATCCGAGAGCCATGACTGGATGCTTTTTCTTGTGGTCACGATTCTTCATGTTGTTTTTCTTCTCGGACAGTGGCCACACTCCAACCTCATAAAGCAGTGGGTTATCCCGCGGGGATAGACAGAGTGGGCCGTTCATCACCATCTGATCCCAAACATAACTGAAGTGCAGCCTTAAATGACTTTTAAAACCTACTTGAAGTTCGGGGCCATAAAACATATTTATTTTTTGAGGCAGTTCAAAATAAGAAAGCCCAGAGAAAGTGAAAAGATTACTGCTGCTATTTTTCAAATCCTAAAACTCCAGATGATCCTATAAATTTCAGATTCAAGAAGAAGCTGGGAACTAGGTTACAGAAATAAGGCTGACGTGTGGAATTGCCATGTGAAATACAGTGCTTAGGAGAGCACCACGGGTGTAACTGTTTTCTCATTTGCGTGGCCATGCTGCTGGTTTGCATCGATTCCTCTTCTGAAACGCGTGGACGTCTCTCTGAAATAGAACCAGCCCACCAGAGAGAAAGATACATCTAAAACTTGTGGGTTTACCATTTGAGCACAGGGTGGTGCCAGCTAAGTGTCTTTTTGGCCAATTAGACTGAGGGTGAGGGATCGCGCCCCCTCACTGCTCATCTGGGTCACACTGAGCTTTAGCGGGGCTGGGCCAACAGGCTCCTCTTTCGGGATACGTGGCAGGAGAACCCCGGACGCATAGACTGGACATCTGGGGAATAAGGATGGACCACAGAGAAGCGGAGCAAAATTGATGGGGAGATCTTGAGGATCCAATACCTAAACCGTGTATGCTCCCAGGGGACGCATGGCTAGCCATTGCGAGGATTCCGTGGGTACCGGTAACACCCACTTGGTCCTGTCCTTTCCCACAAAGCTGACACCCACCAGCTTCCTGCATGGCTTAGGCTGTCTCTTCAGCCACATCATACTTCCTCTGACCTTGTCCTGATATCAGAATTGGCCCTGGATGGTGACTTTCCACCCTTGATGAGCCCTGTCAGCTCTCTGTTGGCATGCAAGAGTAAGGAAATAATGTGGAATGAGATGATTTTGTGACTCCGTGGCTGGAACTAATTAATTAGACTTACTCAAATGGATGTCCAGCCAACAGATCTTACTGTATTTTAACAGAATCTTTTGAGCTACCAGTGGTTCATAAAAACAACGTTCATGGTTAGACACTGGAATCAGACATAAACGGGCAGTCGTGAGAGTCATCTTTAAGGACTGCCAAGCATTAGTCATAGACTGTCAAGTGTCAAGTAGACATCACAGCATTGCTTCTCAGCTGGAAGGTATCCCCGCTCCAGGGGATGTTCGGTGATGTAAGGAGGTATTCTGCCGTTGTCCGAGCTGGAGAAGGGTCCTACCAGCATCGAGTGGGTAGATGACAGGGATGTGGCCATACATCACACAGTACACAGGATGCCCCCCAAGGATTACCCACTCGACAAAATACCACTCATGCCAGGCTTGCAAAAACGCCTGATGAGACAACTTAGTGGCAAGAAAACGGAACTATAAATTACCTTCAGTTCCCTTTTAGTAGACCAGTACTTCTGACTTCAGACATTTGCAAAAGGATAGAACTCACCATTTCTTTCTAGAAAATCACGACTTGTAAATATACTTGCCCATTATTGCAGAAGTAAGATAGCAAAGGTGGGCCTATTTAAGTATTTCTAATATTTAAAAAAAATTTTATTGAACTGTAGTGGATTTACAATGTTGTGTTAGTTTCTGGTGTACAGCATGGTGATTCAGTTTTATGTATGTGTGTGTCTGTGTGTGTGTGTGTGTGTGTGTGTGTGTGTGTGTATATATATATATGTATTCTTTTTCAGATCCTTTTTCATTATGGGTTATTACAAGCTATTGAGTATAGTTCCCTGTTGGTATATGGTAGGAACTTGTTGTTTATCAAAGCATTCCTGGTATTTAACCGGATTCTCCCTGCACTTGCTTCTCACTTCCTGTAACTTACCAGTTTAAGTGACTTTTGTAATCTGTGTGTTCTCTGGCCTTCCTGAAATGCCTTTTCTTCTATGAGAATCTCATTATATATGTTTAACCCTTGGCACTGGGGAAGAGGAAACCTGGAACCTGGGTGCTCTGGTGGAAGATCAGAGCAGGTGATTTTGTCCATCACCCTGGCTTGCTTTAAGGGGTCCACAAAGCTTTATCTTTCCTTCTCTCTTCACTTTGCTCTTCCTGTGGACGTCCTCTGCCCCTCCATTCACAGTGCCCAGGTGTAGCTGCCACGATCCCATGTTGTCCCGACATTTCCCACCAGCTGACTAGTGTCCCAGGTGAGCGAACGCACCCGGTGTTGTCCACTTCCTATGGCTCGGGGTTCATAGCTCCGAGGAGCAGGCGCTGATGCAGGCTGATGGTGCGGTAGAGGAGTTTGTTGAAGTCGTACCGAGCCTCTTGCATGATCACCTAGAAAGCCAGAGATACATGCTTAGAACGTGGGTGGGACTTACGGGAATCCTTGGCAGAGAGATCCAACAGGTGTGGCCACTGAGAAAACCACACCAGAGTCTGATGAGGACGCCTCTGTCTTCAGCACAGGCGGCTGATAACGTAGCTGTCCTTTTATCCAAGAAGCGCGGACCCAGGGTCCACTGGCCCCTGTAAAAGGTGCTGTGGCCACCTGTTGCACGGCTAGCGGGAATCTCCTACGTGCCTGATGTTCTGCATCACTGTGGACAGTCTCAACATCCTCGTGAGTGATGTCTGGTTAGAGATTCTGCCCAGCTGTCTGAGAGGCTGCGAGAACACACACGTGGCCTTTTGTTTTCTGTAGTGAGAGGTGCACCGTGATGCTCCCGTGACAGCAGGCATGATGAGTGTGTCACAGTTGGCCCTGGTGAGGGGTTTCAGTACCAGTTGATTTCACTTGGCCCCCGGATAATTCATGGTAATCTGTCTCAGCGTCACCTAGTTATCAGCCGTAATTCCACGTGCTACCTTGATTCTTCTTTGCCAGACAATGCAGCATACTCACAGGTCCTGGGATTAGGGTGTGGACATCCTTGGTGGGGAGGCAGGGTTCTGCTACTGCAGTGAGTTATCCAGCCAGTGTGGACATGAAATGATGCGTTTGAGAGGCCTAGGTAAGGAGTCAGAAGAATGATCTTGCATGCTGACTGCAGAATTTATCAGGCACGATCCTGGACAGTGATGAACCTTCTCAATTAATCTCTTCAGTTATCAGATGAGAGTCATTGCGCCTACTCCGAAGTTGTTTTGCTAATCTGAAACTAGGTAGTTTCTGCAAAAGGAATGAAGACCTTGTCTTGAGGTTACACGTGATGCCGTGGGAACCAGATGGATCTTGCCTGGAATCCTGGCTCTCCCTCTTTCTAATTGAGGTAAATAAGTGTCTAAATTTTTCATTCTCCATTTTCTCATCTTACACAAAAAATGGGCAGAACCTCCTTAAAAAGCTATGAGCATTAAATGAGACAATTTTAAAAAAATTGAAGTATAGTTGATTTACACTGTTGTGTTAGTCTCTGGTGTACGGTACAGTGATTCAGTTAAACATGCACCCACACACATGTATGTATCTATACTTTTTTATTATATGCTACTGTAACATATTAAATATATATAGTTCCCTGTGCTATACAGTATGGTAACCATAAATTTGTTCTCTATGTCTGAGTCTCTTTCTGTTTTGTAAATAAGTTTGGTGTGTCACTTTTTTAAGATTCCACATATAAGTGATATCATATGGTATTTGTGTTTCTCTTTCTGACTTACTTCACTTAGTATGATCATCTCTAGGTCCATTCATGTTGCTGCAAATGGAATTATTTCATTCTGTTTTTATGGCTGAGTAGTATTCCATTGTGTAAATACACCTCAGCTTCTTTATCCAGTCATCTATCAGTGGACAGTTAGGTTGCTTCCATGATTTGGATATTGTAAATAGCGGTGCTATGAACACTGGGGTGCATGTATCTTTTCCAGTTTTCTCTGGACATGTGCCCAAGAGTGGGATTGCTGGGTCATATGGTAAGTCTATTTTTCGTTTTTTTAAGAATTTATACTGTTTTTTGTAACGGCTCGTTAAATTATGTTCTGACCAGCGGTATAGGAGGGTTCCCTTTTCTCCACACTCTTTCCAGCAGTTATCATTTGTGGACCTTTTTAATGATGGCCGTTAGGTCCAGTGTGAGGTGATAGATACCTCATTGTAGTTTTGATTTGCATTCCTCTGATAATTAGTGATATTGAACATCTTTTCATGTGCCTATTGGCCATCTGTATGCCTTCTTTGGAAAATTGTCTGTTTAGTTCTTCTGCCCTTTTTTTTTATTAGGCTGTTTGTTTTTTTGTTATTAAGTTGTATGAGCTGTTCGTATATTCTGGAAATTAAGCCCTTGAGAGTCACATCGTTTGGAAATATTTTCTCCCATAAATGAGGCAGTTTAAACAAAGATTGTAAGTGTTGTGCCTGGCTCATAGTGAATTCCTCACACTTGAAAATACCACATTTATTTTGACCTAGGTTTCTCGAACCTGACACTGTGAATATTTGAGGATCGATAATTATCTCTTGTAGGGTTAAGAGGGTCAGTACTATGCATTGTAGAGTGTTGAGCAGTATCCTTGGTCTTTTCACAGTAGCTGCCAGTAGCCTCCTTCCCCTCGGCAGTGACCGTCAGTGTAGCTCCAGGTGTTTCCACAAGGCTGCTGGCGGGAAGACTGCTTCCCTTTTGAAGACAACTGACCTGGACGAATACTTACTGGATGACAGTTTGTTCTTTATAATATTTAATTTTAAGTTGTACATTTAAGTCCTACATAAAAACATAAGCACTGACATATTCACAAGCTGTCTTACAAACATACTATGTGAGGTAAGCTTTTCTCCATCCCTGGACTGGGGACAAAGATTAAATGAGACTTTTTTTTTTTTTTTTTTTTTTTTTTTTTTTTTGCTGTTGGCAGCAGATAAATACCTGATTTACTTAAGACCAAAAAGCCCATGTTTAACATCCCATTTAGTTGGGGATAGTGCTCCTTTTTTTTTTTTTTTTTTTTTTTTTACTTATCTACATTCATTTTGAGGCAATTACCATAAAACACTTATCAGTTTAACTTAATCAAATGTGTACGATCCTATTTTGTTAGAACACAAATCCAGAATAACAGAGAATGGGGAAAGCTTATCTTTTTCACCAAAATCTATCACTTCTGCTATTAGAAAGAAGCCTCAAGCTGCGTCTGTCTAAATGTAAAACTCACAGGAAAGCTAAAACATGCTCAGTATTTTAATTCAAGTTCTACTTGGGGTCGAGGTGGTAATGACCCCTTTCTTTCCCCTTTGATCCGAAGGTAGGTGCAAATTAAGTGCTCCAGTAGGTGCGAAACGGTCAGCATTGGGAGTTCCTCAGTTAACGTTTCACAGAATTATATGAATTACTGATTAGATTCACAGTATGGAACATTCCAGAAAATTCACCCTCCAGTGGCCTTAGCAGATGGCGAAGTTTTTTCCAACACTGACATCATCATTTTGCTGACTGTCCATTTACATCGATCGAAAAAGTCTTTCCTCATAATTCAGACCCCGTTGGATTAAAAGGCAGACGTGAGAACTTAGATGTCACTGAATTTTACAGCACAGTCATCAGAGCTAAGAAATGGTCAGATGCCCACGTAGTGTCCAAACGTTGGTTGAGAGGCTGGGACGTGTCCCACGTCCAACTTGGGTGTAAGGACTGAGGCAGTTCCATTTAATACTGGAGTCTTCAGGGTTCCTAGATAAGTTCATATGAAAACTAGTCCACAGTGATAGGGCAGCACGAATTGGATAGAACTGAGCAAGGGTCTTTAAAGATGTCCAACCCAGAGCATCAATGGTGACCCAACAGGTGGGCAGATGGTGAGCCCAGGGCACCGAGGAACAGGTGATGATCGTTGATTAAGCCAATTGAGAGGTGTCTCAACTGATCAATGGTCTCAACGACCAGGTCATCCTCCTCCCAAATTATACTGATCTCAGGGGAATGTGAGCAGGAACCTCTGAGAGGAAGGCCATGCCCAAGGAGAAAGGAAATTGGACCTGGGGAAGGTCACTCAACCTGGTCACCCACCGAGAGGAGACTGGACCTGGCGGAGGTCACTCAACCTGGTCACCCACCCAGAGAAAGGAGATTGGACCTGGAGGAGGTCACTCAACCTGGCCACCCATCCAGAGGAACAGACAGGGACCACCTATGAGGACAAGGGCACCAGAGGGTGGTCAGCTGGGCTCTGGAATAAGAAGTCTGGCTTTGAGGCTTGGATCCCAAGGCCAGAGATGGAGGAGCATGGAGAATTCAGGGAAACTCTCAGTTTACCCTCAGGATGGAGCTTGGCAAACTTCCAGAATTTTGTCTTGGGCGCTATTGTGGTTGAAGTCACAGTAGGGACAGGAGTGGACTGTGCATTTCGATCACAACCCAGAGACTTGAAGGACAGTCAGCTAAAAGCTAGAGCCTGCTAACGGTTCCCTATTCAATGAAGGCTCTGCTGTTCCCTTCTGAAGACGGAACCTTGTTTCCCCACCTCATTTGGAGGAGTAATTTATTTTCAAAACATACATAGCCTTGGGTAAGGTTCTATTTTTAAGACCATCCAAACTCAAGATAAAGCTTCCTTCTGCCTAGAATATAAAAACAGAGAAGTCCATATCAGCGCAGGATTTTTTCTGTCAGTGAAATTATTAGCATTATTCTCATCTCTGAAATAGGGAAGTTGGGAACTGTAAATGGGCCAGAGTCACTGAACCACAAGCATGCATTCTGAATGAAAATCACCTTTATTATCTTGCCAGCGGACTGTCACAGTAACTAGTGTCTGAGTATTTGTCAGGTATCGTCAGTAAAGGGTCTGTAGACCAGCCTAATAATAATAGTGTAGAAAGTTAGAAATGAAGAGGTTAAAACGATAATCAACAGGGGAGGAGAACAGTGAAAACATCCATTTATTTGGAATAAAAGAAGATGAGTGCCTGTTGTCCCAAATGCGTTTCCTGGGTTGGCTCACCCTGCGTTTTACCCAGTGAAGATTACTTCCTGTCCCAGCAGCTCCAGGCTTCAAAGTAGCAGCGGTGGCTTCAAAGGGGAGAACGTTCCCAACCTCCAGCTGCTCCTAGGGACTGGTGGGAGCTGATGGGAAGAGACAAAAAGCAATGCAGAGATGCAACTTTAGCAGAAGAACTCAAATGAGGTCAGATTTGACATGTGTGAGCCCCTGGCGGAGTCTTGGAGAGCGAATCCTGGAGGTTGAAGCCAGTGCTGGAGGGAGATTGCATCCCTCTAGGGTCGTCCTTGCCTAGTGCCCACAGTGGCTGGGATGCATTCACTGCAATAGTTTGTCCAGATCAAGGTGGCTTTTTCAGAAAGGCGACTTCTAAAAAAACTGTCCATGGGGTCATCAAGGACTGTTGTCTTGGGCAGTGGAAACCAAACAAGACTTACGTTGAATGCAGAAGTCAAGACAGGGCAGTCAGGGTTACCTCACCGATGTGATGGTCCAGGCTGGGCCGGGTGTTCCCAGTCTTCATGCATTCCTTAGGGTCTCAGCGGTTTCTTCGTGATCCCTCTGGCATGAAAGGAAGGTCCTACTGTTTGGGTCCAAACAACGTAAGGATTTATACACCAGCACTTCAGTCAACGTGGAAAAAGTAACATATAGAAAATTGAAAACAAGTATGTTTTTATTTCATTCTTAACTGACCACGACTACTTACCAGTGGGATGGGTAAGGCACTGCATGACTTCGCCATTCCTGAAATGAGATTGCACTCACCCACCCTCGTTTCCTGTTGCACTTTGAGTTTTCACACAGCAAGAACCCAACCCCCGGCTCTGCAAAGCTGTGGCACCATGGAAAGGAAGGTAACACAGCAATTGAGTGTTGAAACTTGGAACAACCTGCCTGCAAGTAGTTTGCTGACGTCTGACCGAACTCAAGAGTTTCTGGGTTTGCCTCAGAAGTTTGAAATATCTTAGGCTGGTTCTTTGGGTCACACAGTCTCTGTTGGTGCAACTTCTCATCTGTGCTGTTGGGTCTTGAAGGCTCTATAGACAGTCCATGAACCAATGCGTGTGGCTGCATCCCAGTTAAATGCTATTCGTAAACATACCCAAGTTTTGTTAAAACAGGTGGGTGGTGTGCTTAATTTGGCTCTCAGGCATGGTGTGCTGACCTTTGTGCAAATACTTCCTCTGCTGTCTTACATGTGAGTGTCTCGAAGGTGGACATAGCCATAAATCGTCAACATTTCATTTATTTCTGATAAAACTCCATGTGTTAAAAAAATCTGTTTTCTGGATGAAAGATTTGGTCTCAGAGATATAACTTGCTAAAGGTAAAGTGCTTAGCGATGAGATGGGGCTGATACTTGGGTTCATACCATTTCCTACAAATTGACAAAGCCCCATGGTTTTCCGCTCGCCATATTGAAATGGATTCTGGACTCAGCTTCCCACTGATTTGCTGTTAAACTTTGGTCACGCACATTAGCTTCCCCGGGATATGTTGCGTTTTATAATCATGTAATTGGAGATAGCCATTTCTCTGTCCTTCCTGGTACTGCCCAGGTACAAGAGGGTCATAGATGTGAAAGATTCTAGAACAGCAAAGGGTATCTAAACTGTTTCTTCCTCTCAAAAATGATATCTTCATTCTGTTTTGCTTATCCAGGCGGGTTTTTGCACAGTACTGTCTGTGTCTGATACATTTTGGAAATTCTTTTGTGGTAAGAATGCTGCAAGTTGTTATTATTCACATCTTGACGGCTCTTCTTTCTCCACAGCACCGAAGTTTATTGATTCCTTGTCATTTCTGAATTCTTCATGTCTTGACTACCACAAATTCTTCTCTTGGGCCCTTTTACTCCTCTGATCATGGCTTGATGTATAGGGACTAAGTAAGCGATCCTTCTTTGGACAGGCAAAACCATTTTCTGTTTCCAGAAGTACCCCTTTTCTTTTTGTCTGCTCTCAGAATCATTTTTTAAATTGCTTAGACTCCTAGAGGCATAGAACTGCAAGGCAGTAGCAGACATGGTCACCTTCATAATAAGAAAGCCAAGAAAGACACCCACAAATCCAGTTAAGATGGTGGTTTTATAACTTCACAAAGAGGAAATTATTTCTGCATCATGCAGACATGGGAGCCATGTGGTGGATGCCTGCCGTCCTTCTACAGACTTGTACTGAATGTGTACGCCCTGTTTCAGCCACTGTGCACGGAGAGAGTAGTGACTACAAACAGAACATTATGGAGACCATCTCAGGGAAGAGAGGGGGTCGGAGTCGTGAAAATTGGCAGACATACAGGAAAAAAAATTAGGGCATGACATAGTAAGTCCTCATTATTGAATAATAAACCCCCATGCGTCATTGCTTACGACGCCACCCCTCCCAGTCTCCATATTCCTTGCCTTAGGACTATAGTTCTCTCTACTAGGGGCAGAGTGTACTCCCCATTCCTTGGCCTTGGGCTTGATTGTGTTACTTGTCTTGGCCAGTGAGATGCCAGAGAGGCTTTTGATCTGTTTGTATGATGAAGTCACGCTGCTTTGGTGTCTGACCTAGTTGTAAGAGGGAGAAATCCCAGCTAACGGGCCCCTGCAAAGATTGCGTGAAATACATGGAGTTGTGCCGCAGGAAGCGCAGCCTAGACCAGCTGACCAGCAGAGGACCCACGGACATGTGAGACAGAATAAATAATATGTGCTTACCTCACTGAGTGTTGGGGAGGTTTGTTACACAGCAAAAGCTGACTCATACACTCATGGGTGCATCATGTTGATTGAAGCAATACTTTAATTCTTTGAAATAAATTACAGACACCATGACATGTCATCCCCAAAATATCTTTTTAAAAGGTCAGGGTATCTTGACCAAAATCACAGTAATGTTTTCGAAACTGATAGTGGAATATTCTGAATATCGCCTCGGACACAGGCCATATTTAAATTTTCCTAGTGCCTCCAAAAAAAGTGTTTATAGATGCTCTGTTCAAAGCAGAATTTATTCGCAATTGTATCATTAGGTCTAAATCAGTATCTCCAACTTGGTGACATTGACGTGATGAAAACAAAACAAAACAAAAAACCAGTTGCTTTCTGGGGTGTTTTGGATTTGTCTGATGGTTTTCTCGTGGTGTGTTCTCTTGCCGTCTGTCTCTGTATCTCCTGTCCCCCTGGAAGTTAGCTCTAGAGCTTTTTAGATTCAGTGTCAACATTTTAGTCCTGAAACCTTCCTGAGTGTTGTGTGATTAACTGTGTTAAGCGGCCCTGTGGGGCTTGGTTGTCCTGTACAGACGGGCTAAGACCCATCACTGAATTCACAGCCCGTCTCTCCCTTACAGGGTTACATTCCCCGCACCTCCCTGTAACCAGCGATTTCCTAGGGTGGCATTTTGGCACCAGGTGAATAGCCAGTTCCCAGCAGTAATCCTTTTTTTTTTTTTTTTTTTTTTTAATGTGCTTTTTAGTTTTAGGATATGTCTACATTTACAGAAAAATGGCAGCAAAGTACAGACGGTTCCCATATGCACGATGCTCCATTTCCCACATTATTAACATCCTGCATTCATAGCGTCCATTTCTCATAATTAATGAACCAACATGAACACATTTCTGTAACCAAGGTCCGTACAGTATTCAGATTTCCTTAGTTTTCCCCAATGTCCTTTCTCTGGTCCAGAATCCCATCCAGATGCCACATTACATTTAGCTATCATGTCTCCTTACGTGCCTATGGGCTGTGACAGTTTTTCAGACTTTCCTTGGGTTTGATGACCTGGAGAGCTTTGAGGAGTGCTTGGCCCCTATTTTGTAGAGTGTGTGTCAATTTGAATTTGTTTAATGTTTTTCTCACAATTAGATAAGGGTTGGGGGCTTGGGGGAGGCAGACCACAAGGGTAAACTGTCGTCTTCATCACATCACATCCAGGCTGCACATGTGATGTCTCACGGTTGAGCCTGACCTGACACCACCTGTCTGAGTGATTGTCCGTCAGGTTTCTCCACTGTAACGTTACTTCTTTGAAAACTCCCAACTGTCCTCTTCGGAAGAAAGTCACTCTTAGGGACTTTTTCTCCACCCCCTGAAGGATGGAGAAAACATATGTTATTTAGAATTCTTCTGCCTGGGAGATTCGTCTGTTCTCACCTATGTATTTATTACATATTTCATTCTTATCACCAGGGACTCATGGATATTCATTTACTTCTTTAGGTCAATAATCCAATATTACTTTATTCATTTTGCCCATTAAGCTTTTACATAATGGTTTTCATCACCATTGATTCTTCCTTGATAGGTATGCTTTTATTAGGAATTTACAAAATAGCGATTTGGCTTAAGTCTCTCATCCCACGTGCATTTATTAGCTCGCATGTGCTCACAGAGAAGAGCTTTGCGTCCTGACCTGGGGTGACCCAGCGCCCTGAAACAGGGCTCCTCCTGGAGGGGCAGAGCGGTCTCAGCTGGTGGTCTTGAATCTTGCGTTTTTACAGTAGAGAGCTGGCGTGATGGTCTACAAATAATATGGTGGTCATGTATTTTTTCAAAGCTTAATGAGCAATTATGACATGGATGTGACTTCAGATTGTTTCAAATACCCCCTCACAGTGATGCGTGCACGTTTTAAAGACCGAGGGCTGAGTTAGCCCAGCCCTTCTCAGCCAGGGCTGCATTTTACAATTGCTTGGTGACATTTCCAAAAATACTGATGCCTGCAGGATGCATAAGTCCTGGAGATCAGACCAGTGGGGAAGGTCTCCCCCTCATCAAGATGTACAGTTCTCTTGAAATTTGCTAGGAGAAAAGATATTAATTGTTCTCACCAAGAAAAAAAAAGTAACTATATGAAGTAACATATATTAATGAGTTTGATGGTAAACATTTCACAATATGTACATGTATCAAAATATCATTTGTACACCTTAAATAGATACATCTTTTATTTGTCAGTGATACCTCAGTAAAGCTGGGAGACTCTCTGCTCGCAGATATTCTGAATTAATTTGTCTAGGGGTGTGTGTGGGGTGTGGTTTGTGTTAACACTGTCTGGAGAATTATTCTAATCTGAAGCCAGATCTGAGAACTAGTGATCTAGCTCCTCCTCCTTCCATCTGTGCCTCTTCCTGATTGCTCCTCAAAGTGTCATCTATGCACCGTCTGTGTGACAGCCACATGGGTCTCTCTTCATTAGAGAAGCCTGGTTTAGAATTCAGTCTCGGGACCTGCCCCCGAGATGCTGCATCAAGGCTTCGGGTGATTCCCTGCTTGTTGAAGCCTCGTAGCACGGCCCTGGGGCTGTGAGCCCCGAGGGATGTGTCAGGGGTCCTTGAGTCCACGCTGGGTTCAGGGGTTCACTTGAGGAAGTCACAGGACTCAGAAGTTGTGACACTCATGGTTCCGGTTGGTCACCGTGAAAAGATACGAAGGACGATCGGCAGAGGGAAGAGGTACGTGGGGCGAAGCCCCGGGGAAGCCAGGCATGAGTCTCCGCGAGACGTCTCCCCGTGGGGCAGCACAGGGCACGCTTAGTTCCTCCAGGCACGAGTTGTAATGACACGGGCAGGGTAGTCTGCCAGGAGCACCAACTCAAGTCTCGGAACTCAGCGTCTCCATCCAGGGTCGTGGTTTACAAAGCTCCAGACCGCTAGAGGGAGAGCAGACTGCAAGTCACGTGACTGAACAGCTACACAGACGGTCTTGGAAGTAAGGTTCACGGTCCCAAGTGTGAGAAGCACTCTTAGCAGTCGGGACATTCCAAAAGCTTAATTCACAGAGGTCGAACAAAGGTGAGTTACCCCAGTGGGCATTTCTTGGGCTTGCGCAGCCCGGGCCTGCTGGGTTCTCTCTTTCCTGTGCGGGGGGTCAGGTTGGTGAGTCCACGAACTTGACCTCAGCCTACTTTGCCAGGCTCGTGGTGGGACAGTCAGAACTGAAGCAGAATTCACTGGGAGTTAAAACTCTTCTCTACCCCTTATAAACTCTATTAACTGACACAAATTACATAGCTTAATTTGAGCAAATTGCTCAACCTAAGGTTTTGTGAACCTCCAAAGAAATAAAACTAGCATGCCTTATAAAATGTACCCAGCAGACCAATGGGATACAGTAGGTGCTCTGTGAATATCAGTCTCCTTCTCCGCTGGGCCTGGGAAGGGGGACCCCTGGTGCGTCATTTCCCTTATGCCCTGTTCCTCTATTTCCCAGCCCTTCTCAGACTTCAGCGGGCACACACATCCGATGGGGATGTTGACAACATGCAGATTTGAGCATGGGCATGAAATTCTGAGTTTACACAGCTTCTGGGTGATGTTGGACCGTGGACCGTGTGTTGAGTAGAGAGGTGCTACTACACCCGCCATCTTCCCGGTTGTGGCAGTGTTCCGTCACGGAGAAAACCAGACCGCATGTTCGCTGTAGGCTCCTTAAACACCCTCCTCCTTTCCAGCCGCCCCTTGTCAATCTGGTAGACCCACAGTGGTATGGACAGCAGTTTTCAAATGTTACTCTTCAAAGAATTACCTCGCTTTCCGGTTAAAAGGGTAGATTCTGGATCTCCAGTCCACTGTGGTTCATGTGCAACAAGCAGTTCAGGGATTGGGTTTTGTTGTGCTGTGTTTTAAAGGGGGAGAACGCTGCCGTCGGATCCGGGTCCTGGAGACTGCAGATGTATGTGAAGGCACCGAGGCGCGCCCAAAGGATGGAAGTGAGGGTGTGGAGGCTGTTTTGAAGGCATGTTTGTATAGTGAGCACCCCGTTTTGGATGGCTAAGCTTGTGTATCTGCTGCGGTGACGCTGGGGGGGTTGATGGAGGCTTGGGGGGGTCTCTGAAACCTTTCAAGCCCCTCCTCAGTGCCGCCTTTGGAGGGCAGCAGTCTGAACCACACGGCAGAAGGAGCGAGGGCCCGCCGTCTGGTGCCTTGCTCTGGGCAGCCTGGCGTGTCCTGCAGCTGCCCGCGGAACGGGAACGCCCCCCTTCAGTAGGATGTATCATCACAGAGCTCGAGGGAAATGCCCGGGAGATTGAGTGTCCTCTGGTTGGTTCTCTGGTCGCAGAATTGAGTGGGGACGCCCTCGGTACGCAGCTTCTTCTCTTTCTCTCCTTCACAAGTGTCCCAGAGCGGGGTTAGCAGCGTAGCTGAGGAGGAAAGGGACGCCTGGCCCCACAGGAACGTTGGCCCTTCTCCACCAGCTCGTCCGGGGTAGCCCTCAGCACAGTGACACAGAGGCTCTCCTGGAGTCGTGCAAATCCGGGTAGGGAGGGCCTAGATTTCCGCTGCCAGGACCCCCTTCCCCTCCACACTCGCAGGAGCACACTGTCCCTGCAGCCTGAAATGGAAGGGACCCTGGAGTCCAGCCCCAGCCCTGCCTGTGCTTGCAGAGTCGAGGAGCCCGAGGTAGGAAAGGTTGGATGGTGGCTTCGGTGACAGTGTCAGGGCTGCAGAGCCTGGCCCTTATCTCCCAGATGCTTGTTTCAGTCACTGCACCATCTGCTTCGCTGCAGACAGGAGCAAATCAGCTTCTTCTCAAACAGTACACCCTGCGGGAAACCGACTTGAGGGTCAATAGCACGTATTCACATGGACTTAAGGGGCAGTCAGGCTGCTGAAAGGGTGCATGCTTCCTTTCCTTCCTTGACGTATTCATTAGCAATGTCGGCTGTGGGGAGAATAGGATGCCTTCTGGGACGGATATTGGTTGTAAAGGGTTGTACGTCGGCAAGAAGAGTGACATTAAGCCAGGAGTCCAAAGTGTTAGACAGCGACGTTCACATAATGCTAATCATTTCGCATTAGATGGGTGGATAATGCAGGAGGTGAGGATAATAACTGTATGTTGTTTTTTCTTTTTCTTTTTATGGTGGTTTTTGTTTACGGTAGATTGATGGTCCTGATGTTTGAATTGCCTTGAAAAATGGCACCAAAACTCCTCTATCCAAATGAACATCTCCTTTCAAAGCAGTCGACTCGTAAGGCTGCATCCTTGTGCCAGTGATACTGACACTTCTTAAAAACGTTCTTTTAAACACCTCTTTCAGAGCCTCAGGCATTTTCTTTAAGTGTTCTCAGTCATAGCGGGTTTTTCTGTGGAATCTAGGTTGATATTTGGGATGATGCCCCCAAGTTTTTATTTAGGAAAATCACGTGGGGTTTTATGAAGGATGTGGACGGCTGAGGAAATTATTAGGAGTCAAACGGAAAAAGGAGTAGATGACCCAGAATAGGGCTCGTGTCTTGGAAGTTGATGCGTGTGTCCTGCAGGTGTGGCGGGAAGACGGACTGTGAGGGACGAGCTCACCTTCAGGTGTGCCCCAGTCTGGGCTGTCGCCTACCCAGATGACTTTACTGAGTTTGAGTGAAGCCGTTCTTACAGTGAACATACTCTGGGCTGGTTTAGTCAAACCCTTAGCCAGGGTTGAGTTATTCCAGTGTGGCCGTGGTGATGAGATATGGAAATCCATGCTGGGCGCATTGGACCAACACAAAGACAGGCAGAGGATGTCTGATGATCTGTCCATTACACGTGGGACCCTCCTCTCTGTCTGATGCAAAGAAGAGGAAAAGGGGGAGGCTTTTAGACCCAAAGTCAAGTCAGAGAGGCAGATGGAGGATTCCTGGGTTTGCTTGGACTCAGTAAAGCAAGAGTCCCAACCCAGGTCTTCTGTGGTCCGCCCAGGGCAGAGCGTTTCTGGAGCATTTGCTCTTTTCTGTAGTTGAGAAACTCAACCCTTTGGTGCTGCAAAGATGTTCTTTCCCAAGGACAGAGGAACTGCATTGCTGCCCAGGGAGCCTCTAGGTCAAGGCCAAGTTCAAGAGAGCCTATTTTGAAGGTCATCGGGCAGGGTAGAAAGATGGGAGAAGCCTGGGCGAGTGTTGAGGGTGATGACCATCCTGTTACTCTTTCCACTCACCCTAAGGGCGTCCCTCATTACGGGAGGCAGCTGACAGAGTAGAAATCTGAAAGACCGAAGGTCCTAAGGTGGGAAGAGATGTGATGTATATCCAGATGGACAGTACACAGTGCGTTAATTTTGTAGTTGCGTTTCGTAGAGTTTAAAAAATGTAGGTGTACACCGAAAAACACAATTGCCAGGGCAAAACATGAAAAACAAAAATCCTACTTTCTGCTGATAGAAGGGCACGGGGTGTGAGGTGGAGGAGCTGAGAAGATACAGCCTCCCTCATCTGCGTGGAGCCTGCGCTGTCCGTTGGCCGCGGTCCCGCAGTGTCTGTTTTGTACGGCCTCTCGCTCTCTAAGGGTCTGCACTTGGCTTCCTCAGCGTAACAGGGTCTCCGAGTGCCTTTCCTAGGGTGCAGGAGTGGAACTACTAGGTTGCTTGAGGTTTACTCTCCAGACCTCAGAAAGCACCCCAGGTTTTGGTACCCCGCAGTTAAGCATATTTATCTGATGGTTCAGGTACTTACTTGGTTAACGTATCTCAGTAACGCATGCATATGGTACAAAAGTCAAAGGTACAAAAGGACGAACAGTGAAAAGCCTTCTTGCTGTACTGTTTTTCTCTGCCGCCAGGTCCCACCTCCAGAACCAACTGTGCTGCTGTATTTTTGCCAAATGTGCATTTACCTAATTTTATCGTATTCAAATCAAATGCTTAGGACTAACTGGGGAGAGACCCATTTGGACAGGGTCGGAGGTGGTATTTATTTAAAGTCAGCAACCAACGGTACCACTTTCTGCTGCTTCTAAACTGAGAAGCACCGATGGCAGGGGGAGAAAGGAGAAACTGGGAGGTGGATACAGATGAAAATCCAGGGGGCCCCGCAATCTATCGTCCTGAGCTGCAAACATGCCCTGTAGGGCGACAGTGTGGATGATGATAAATTACCAGTCTCCTCTCCCAAAGCATTTGGGAGAGCAGCTTTTTAAAGGACAGATAAAATATTAACAAGGTCCACACATTTACTCAGCCAATGCGTAATACTAATGCAGCGTGTCACCAGTGGGTCTACTTCCACACTTGTCTGCGATGCTGCAAAGTGACTGTTCCGGCAAAAGAAGACTCGGAACAGAGACTTGAGCTTGTTGAAAGGCGGGGCGGTTTGCAGAGACGCGTATAGTGTCTGTGATTCACTTCCAGAGTGTGCTTGGGGCAGATGGTACGCTGCAGCGGGTTGGGAAGTCGTAGACAAGAGAGAGAAAGTCATAGACAACTCTGTTAGTAAATCTGGCTGGAAGCAGAAAGAAATAGCTGGAGTCGGTCGTGTGACCACAGCAGTGAATCTTCTTTTCCCTGTAGGAAGGGCTTGAACGTCAGCCTTTCCTGCTGCTACCAGCCAGCTTACTGTTGGAACAGAGCGAGTTGTCTGGATAGTGGATACCCGACCCCATCTTGAGTAGTCGCCCACCTCCAGCAGCCACAGAGAGACCTTGCCCTTTATGTATTTGCATGTGTATAGACACACACACACACCTATATAAAGAATATATATGCAAAGGATATGCATGTTCGTTTTCAGATTCTTTTTCATTATCGGTTATTACAAAATATTTAATCTAGTTCCCTGTGCTGTACAGCAGGACTCTCGTTTATTTTATATAGAGCAGTTTGTATCTCTTATTCTCAAACTCCTAATTTGCCCTTTCCCTTCCCTTTTTCCCCTTTGGTAACTGTAAGTTTGTTTTCTGTGTCTCTGAGTCTTTTTCTGTTTTGTAAATAAGTTAATTTGTATCATTTTTTAAGATTCCACATATAAGTGATCATATGATATTTGTGTTTTTGCTGAGTTCCTTCACTCAGATAATCTCCAGGTCCATACTGTTGCAAATGGCATTATTTCATTCTTTTTTATGACTGAGTAGTATTCCATTACACACACACACACACACACACACACCTTCTTTATCCGTTCATCTGTCGATGGACACTTACGTTGTTGCTTCCATATCTTAGCTGTTGTAAATAGTGCTGCTCTGAACATCAGGATGCATGTGTCTTTTTGAATTAGAGTTTTCATCTCTTCTGTTCATCTTTTCTACACGAGTGTTTGTGCTAGTGCAGATGTTGGTATGAAGGTATTCTACAGATGTGATTAACACGGGCTGTCAATTGACTGTAAGGAGACCACCCTCCTTAATATGGGTGAACCTCATCCAATCACTTGAAGACCGTAAGAGCAAAAATCAAGATTTCCCAGAGTAAAAGAAATTCAGCCTCAAGCCTGTAATCTAGAAATCCTATGTTTCTAGCTGTCCCTGCTGATTTCAGACTTGCCAGAACCACAGACCTACAAGCCAATTTCTCAAAGGTAAATCTCAATAGATGGATAGACCTCCAGACCTATGTAGATATCCCTCTATCTACCAACCTGTCATCTGTCTACCTTTGTCATCTACGCATCTGTCTGTCTGTCTATCCATCCATCCATCCATAAGTATCTACGTGTCTATGTATCTATCTATCTGTGTATCCATATATGTTTCCATCCATCCATCCATTCTGTGTTTCTATGTATCTATGTTTCTGTGTATGTATCTGTCTGTCTGTCTGTCTGTCATTTCTCAACTGTCTATCTTACAGGTTTTGTTTCTCTGGAAGATCCTGGGTGGTACGGTCAGTGTGAGGAGACAGATCAAAATCATTGAGAGCTTACAAGTAACACTATTTCCATCACCAGTTTTCTTTCTTTAAAGTTACCTGTGTCTTGACTGCTCACATCTCAGGCTTCTGTCTGGATAGGTTCACAGCATTTCATCTTTTATTGCCAACCACTCTTCTTTGTTCATTCATCTTCATCAGCATATATTTCTTTTTCTCTCTTGGTTTATTTGCTTTCTTTTCTAATACTTCAATTGCAGTCCTATGTTCTTTTACTTATTTCAACAGACTTGTCCAATATAGCATGCCTACAGAGCATCACTATTTACCAGTCACTTTAACATGTCGTTTAAGAAACCTGATTTCCTGAGATCCCAGGAGACGAGCACATGCTTTGTCTGTAATGGATTCAGGTGGATATCATGTCTGATGAAATTAATTAATTATGCAGTTAGTATCTGAACATGTCTTGTACGTCTGTCAGTCTGCTACCTAGCTCTCAACCATGTAACCAGGCGTGAATTCTGATGGACTTGCTTTATTTACAACAGTAGTAATACCTAATCATTGTTTTATTCCATATTTCCTTTGCATCTTCCAACTACAAACCTAACTGTTAACTCAGATAGTTAATGTTCACTGAAGCAAAATGAGTATTATTTCATCGAAGGCCATTCAATACATTTTAATAGAGGTTTGGTGCCAGGAAAATCTCCTTACAAAAGCATAGCTCTTGGCGGTTTATGATTTGAAAGCAAAACCAATAACCTTTTAATCTCTACAAACGTCCTGCATTATTTTTATGCAATATTCCGTAGCTAAGAAATCTTTGCCTTTTTTCCTGTGCCAGTTAGTATGTGCACTTTAAGTGTTAAGTGGAATAAACAGATCCCATGGAGAGAAAGAACATACATATATAAAGATAGGTGAATGGTTAATCATGAAAGTAGAAAATAAATTACAAAATAAAGGAAGAAATTTTCTTGTTTACTAGAGTGTCCTTTTTCTTTTAAAATCTTTTGGGGTTTTTTTTTGTAAATTATTTTTCTTGGTTCCCCTCGCTGCTTAAATTTTCCCTGATGTCTTTGCAATGATATTGCTCTGCAGATACCTGAATTCTGTCAGAGCTACAGATCACATGAGTATGTAACCATAGCAACAGACAGCACAGGTAATGGTTCTGATTTTATATAGATTCATGAGCTCTTAAAATTAGACCTTTTCTACTTCAAGGGAAAAAAAAAAAGAAAAGAAATAGAAACATCTCCACCCTTAAGAACTACGTATACTGAAAATTTGTATCCATCACAATCATATGCACAAATGATTGCTTCATTGTTAAAGTCAGAGTGAATAAGATGCAGTGAATAAAATGTAGATTCTATCTTGAAAATGTCACAAGGGTAAACTGTACGTTGAGATGGAAAATCCATAAGCCTCACTACTTCACTTGAGTGGAAAGAATCATCTAAATTATATTACAGTTTGAAGGTACGTATGTGTTTACTACTTTAGGAATTTGCCCAGTATATGAAGGAGAGCTTTGCTTTGCAAAGATAAGGTTTTTCCAGGTGATATCTAAATCTTGGTGAATTCTTCATTAGTTAGGTCAGCGATAATGAGACATTGTTGCACAAGGTGAATACCTTAATTAATGAATGCAGCTTAATCTAGCATTTGCAGAAGTGGCTTTCTGTCAGGTGGGGAGGCTGAATGCACACCCGATGTTCCTCTGCCTGCACCACACTTTCTGGCATTCAGGAAGCCCTCCTGTAGAATACATGAAAATGAGGAGGAGCAGTTGTAGACTCCTGAAGGCACGTATTATGCTGCACATTTGCCAAGGTAATATTTAAAACAAAAAGGTTGACATCAAGAAACCCTATACATTCTGTGACCACCTCATTTTCCTCCTTAAAAATTGCTGGCAGATCTCCATCATAAAGGACATTTTAATTTTCAAGTCGTCCCCCAGTTCGTTCCAGCCCCGATTATGTGCACCACTCCCTCCTCTGGACCATCCATTACTTTTGAGAATCAGTGTCAGTGGAGGAACCTTAAATGCGTATCACTTAGCGAAAGAAGGCAGTCTGAAAAGGCTGCGTGCTGCATGGTTGCACCTGTTTATGACATTGTGGAAAAGATAAAACTGTAGACACAGTGACAGTCTCAGTGGTTGCTTGTGAGGGAGAGGGTCATGAATAGAGAACAGAGACTTTTTAGGGCAGTGAAACTGCTCCATGTGATACTATAATGATAGATACACATCACTGTACATTTGTCCAAATGCACAGAGTATGCAACACCCTGAGGGAACCCTCGGGTGAACTGTGGACTTTGGTTATTATGATGTGTCCACGTAGGTTCGTCCTTGGTTAAAAGAAAAAGGTACCTCTGTGGTGAGGGGTGTTGGTAACAGGGGGGCATTAGTGTCCATGTGTGGGGGTAGGGTTAGGTAGGAGATCTCCTACCTTCCTCTCAATTTAGTTGCAGACTTGCTCTAAAAAATTGTCTTAAAAAAATCAAGACTCAGTTCTCCTTGCATCCTCATTGTTCTGTGTGTTCCAAGGACATCTCTCAGTTCCTGTGCCCCCGTGTCTCCTCAGAGCCAGCGGCCAAGGGAATTCGCTGTCCCCTCTCAGCCGGCAGCCCAGCATGTCCTCTGCCTGCAGCTTAACAGTCGGACACCTGCTGAGACGATGTCATATAGGCTGGTCGCAGCTACCCTGTGGGAAGGTCTGCGTGTGTCTCCTCCATATACAGTAGGGACCCTTCCCCCCATTCCTTGGTTTCCGTTACCCTCAGTCAACCGCAGTCTAAAAATATTACATGGAAAATTCCAGAAATAAACAATTCGTAAGTTTTAAATGCCGCCATTCTGAGTAGTGTGAGCCCTGCTGGGGATACGAGTCCTCCCTTTGTCCAGCGTGACTCGCTGTTACTGAGTCCAAACTCATTCTGCTCACCGTACGATGGGCCAGTAAATTGGGACACGAGGTGTTGGGGCAAGGAATAACCAGTCTGTTCGGAAAGCCAGCAGACCCAGAAGATGGGAGACTAACTCCTAGAGAACCATCTACCCAAGTCAGAATTCACACTCCTTTTATACTAAATGTGGTTGGTTATTGTGGACTTCTTGGTGTCAGAATGCTTTGTTCTTGCAGCTGTCCACAGGGGTCAGGTCACAGTGTTCCTGTAAACCTCCAACAAGACAGATGGTATCCTCTGTTCTGCAACTTTTTACCTCTGTATGAATGGAAGAGGGTTACAGTCTTAAAGGTCAGAGCCTTGAGAATGGGTTCTCCTGTAGATTTCAGGCTCGAGGCAACATCCTTCTACAGAAGGTGCAGCACCAGCATGACTGAGCCCAGGGTGCAGCACAGGCTTAGAGCTAAAGGAACAGGTCTCACGTGGAGTCAGATTTGTTCTTCCTGTGACACCGCCTGCTGGTCAGTCAGCAGCTGTTGTCGTGGTATCACCGCGCGTGTATTCAAATAACTCCTGCTTCACAACATCCTGCAGTATGAATTTTGGAATTTTGTCCTAGGTAATGCCTCACGGTCCTTGCAGCTCTGAAGTTCAATATTTAAACTTCGTCTTGCAAGTCAGTAAAATGAGTTTCAACTGAAGAATCTGGAGATGGCTTTTCCTTGGTGAAGAAAAGCCCTTCCCTGTGTTTTTAGCTGGTCTTTCAGATTGAGGGGTGCAATGTGAGAACAGACTTGGAATTAGAGAGTGATCCTATGGCATTAACA
This sequence comes from Camelus bactrianus, assembly GCF_048773025.1. Lineage (NCBI taxonomy): Eukaryota > Metazoa > Chordata > Mammalia > Artiodactyla > Camelidae > Camelus > Camelus bactrianus. The sequence continues at coordinate 4,710,772 of NC_133575.1, forward strand.
TAGCCTTTTCCTAGTGGATAAATCATATAATCTCATGTTCGCAGGATGCTAACTTTGATGCTGTGAAAAAAAAATTTAGTGACCCCCAAATTTGGGAGTCCTGGATTAATGCATTCCAAAGGTTTTCGTATTCTGCATTTGTTTTATTTGTATGTTCTTAAAAGCATCCCTTCCTAGAGTATTTGTCATACTCAGTTCCACCTCTGATGTGTGATAACGCGTTAAATCACAAATGCCTGCTTTTCTTGACTCACTCAACACCTGTTAGTTAATTTCAGGAGAACAACGTTCTTCTAAGAAACCGGTGAGTTAAGGCATTATTTTTTTAATGCCCTGATTGTAAATACCCTTACATGGTTAATAGAATGAGCCAATGGCCATCTCTTAGACCAGAGTTGTTGGCTGCCTGGTAAAATCAGCAGAGGATGTTTTAAAACGTTATTGCCAGATTCTGATTTAATTGGTCTGGAGAGACCCTGGAATTTGTGAAAGCTGCCCAGTTCATTCTAGTGTGCAGCCGAGGGTGGGGACTTCGGATAGAACTGGGTTTTCCGATTGCTTTGCCGCAGTGCTGCCGACCTGCGCGCTGATTTTTTGAGGATGAGGCTTAGGTAAAGTTATACACACAGTGATGGGGAGAGGGGTGAAGCGTATGCCCGGACCCTAGGAGCAGCCAGTGGGGAAAACTCACTTGGGTTTGAGGAAGACCTGAGGTTTCTAAGATGAGTGTGGGCAGTAATATAAGAGAGAAACTTGAAAAAGAAAAGATGGAGGAATACACTGTTCTTCCTGCATCGTGTGCTTTCGCTTTCTTCCAGTCCTAGCAGCCTGGAGCCACGGGAGGTGGATATTTACCTTCAGGTGGCAAGAGGTGTCGAGCAGGGGGAGGGATTCCATTTTTGTGTGAATGGTACTTTTCCTACCACGTGTCGGTATCAGTAAACATTCATCAAGGTAAATGCAGAGTCCTGATTTTTAAAGTCTGAATTAACACTTGATAGAAAGCACATTCATCAAGAATCAGCAGTGATAATCATTCAGCCAATTCCAAAGGAGAGATTGTACTCCTATGAAATTGCACCTCTCCCTTGCGGTGTGTGCCAGCTACAAATAATATGCTTTCCTCTTTGCTTGTGCATGGTTACATTCATTAAAATGCATTCAATTTCTCTTTAATTTGTAAACTGAAGCAGGCAGTCAGTAAGTTTCCCTGAAACCTATTTATTCCATTGCCTTTGTCGCTAGTCTGCAATGCCATCTCTCTACGGGAAATGGGTATTTCTTTCCCGATCTTAAATAATTCACCAGTGTGGTCCCGACGGTGAACATCCATTTCGTTTGCTAGTACTGCACTTCCATCCCCTTTCCTCCTATGATGAAAATCACAAGCCCATTTCAAAAAGTATAGGCAAGATTTATTTTTAAGCCCTGTCTCCTTTCAGAGGAAACGCTCTGGACTATATATTTGACTGAAAGAGAAAATGTAAAATGTTTTTTTTTTTCTTTTGGCTTTTATGCTTCAAATCTAAAAGTCATTCATTTTTAATCTTCATCCTGAAAGCATTTTCTTTTCCATCTGTACAGTGCCCAGGCATGTCAGGGATGTTTAAGCAGTAAAGACAAAAAGTTTTCTGTGTCTGTTTCTATTCTTTTGACAACATGGAGCTGAAAATATCTGGGGAAAGAAAGGCTTCTGGAAATACCACGTCGTGCACTGTGCTCATGGCTCTGCCTGCTGTGTATTATTTAGTATATCCTAGATGGGGAAACTCACTTTGCGCTCGGGGTTTGGAAAGAGATTTTCCAAAGGTGGCTTTGGGCCCGAGTTCTGCTGCTGCCAAATCACATTTGCAGGGATGCGTGTCTCTGGGTCCCCCACGCTCAGTTTCCACCTGATGCACACAACTGCTCTTGGTCTCCTGCTCTGAGCCTGTTGTCCTGTTACCGCAGAGTCTGATAACTTTAGAGGGCTCTCTGCATTTCCCCAGTACCCCTGGCCTGCTGGCCTCACACAGGGATGGAGAAGGAGAGTGGGTACCAGATTTGGGAATAGACAGCTTACGAGAAAATGCATGGGCAAGCGCCAAGCAAAACACGGAGCTGGCTGCCTTTGTAACTTCCTCACTCATTTGGTCTTTCCCCAGCCCGGTTCCTGGCTGCTTCCTCTGGGTCTGGGGTCTTGGTGCCCAACGTGCCATTGTGGCTGTAACCGTCTGGATCTGGGAGGCCACCCCTGAGCTGCCTGCCTGCCTGCCTGCCTCTGGGATACACGTCCCACCCCCAGAACCACCTCTCCCTCATTCTGTCTTTTTTCCCATCATAATGCTTCCATCAGGATAAACTTCAGCAAATCAAGGTGACTGAAATCCTGAAGGGAAAAGAGGTTAGCTCGTTTCACAAAGTAGGCTAAATGCACACGACGCACTAATGGGCTTCGTCTGCCGTGTTCAGACTGTCTTCTTGCCCTTTGAATACGTCTGTATTTGAGGCTTGGTTCCAAGGCCACCCCCACCCCCCCGCCAGTATCGCCCACTGCCTCGTGCCCCATTTTCACACCACCTTTGTTGGAATGAATCTTACTTAGCATTGTCACCATTTTTTTTTTTTTAACTTCTTCTGGGCTTTTTATTCTGCCTCGTAGAATAGTTGTTTGTCCTGATTTGTAGAAGCTATGTGAGGGCAGAGGTCAAGTTGCTAATGGTCTTACCATATTCCGACAATTCTGGTGGATACAACAATTTTGAAACCCAGAAGGCTCACCCCCACTGTGCCTCCATCCTTGGCTCCCCCTGCTGAGGTGAAACACTGGATTTTGTTAATGTCTGCATCCCTTGATACGTAGACCTGAATTACGGATATGTCGATGTTGTTCATTTGTGTGTGATTTGACTGTTTTTAAATGCACAGTTCTTTAATTAAACATTTGCAGTTTTGTGAAACCATTTTCATCCATCTGGTGAAATCAAATACTCAAAGCAAAAAAAAAAAAGAGTCTACTTAAAATTTATGCTTTTCTAAAAATTGTATATGGGGCCACTATGTGATATGAATAGACTGAAATAGGATAGCATGTTTTTGCAAAAATAAGAGTTGTTATTCTTTACGGCAACTTTTATAGTTAGATTTTTCTTAATCAGTGGACTGATTTACTCCATTTTCTATCTTGTTGTTGTTGTTGGCTGAGTCACATACGGCTATTTTTAACTTCTCATAAGCATATGCAGAAACCCTAAAATTGAGAAAGGCATTATATTAACAATGTCTATTCTCCCCGAGTGAAAGAAGACTTCTGCTTGTAGAAGTTTAATTTGCAAGGTACAATTTATAACACTGCGAAGAGACATTTCTCTTGAAACCACGAGCCATATCATTTCTTTCCTCATTCGACATCTGCAGAGTGAGAGTAAATATTTCTTAATTTAGAGGAAGGTAAGGCTATTTTTCAAGTGAATCTTCTAAATTAATCACTGGAGTAGGCGTGATTTCCTCCATCCCATGTCTGCCTTAAATGTGGTACCTGCACAGATGGACCGAATGCAAAAATAGCTCAAGATTGAAATAGGTGATACTGTCTCACAGAGCAGAGATGTCTCAGTGACATGAAAGTAGCCGTTTTTTATACTTCTAGATTTCTGATGGCTTTATTTATTTCACAGAGTTTCTCTGTTTGGGATGTAATTATTGGAATGGTTTGTCTTTCAAAAGCTTTTTATTTCTCTCGTAAAATTGAACCACTTGTTGATAATGAACCAGTGTTATATTTTTGGCTACCTCTCCATGTGTTTTCTACCTAAGTCATTGATTTAGCTACACCTTGTCTTGTTCCGGAAGCTTCCAAGGAGGTGTAACCCCTGTTAGGAAATGTTACCATGTCTTGTTCTCCGTTTGGAGATAATAGAACTCTGGCAGATGAAGGTTAAAAGGTCAGGAGAGGATTCTAGAGTAGGAATTGGATTCCAGTCATGTGTTCAACAAAATATGCCGCGTCCAAAGTATTTCAAGTAAATGTACCTGTGATGGGGAGGAGGGTACAGCTCAAGTGGTAGTGCGCATGCTTAGCGAGCACGAGCTCCTGGGTGCAGTCCCCAGTACCTCCATTAAAAAGAAAAATTCAATCAATAAACCTAATTACCCCCCAAAAATAAAAATAAATAAATTTACCTGTGAAGATGCTCACAAACACGCAGACGCACCTATGGATCCTGGTCGTCAGGCCCAGCCTCAACTGGCTCACTCCATGCAGTTCCCTGGCCCTTTCGGTGGAGGGGTCATGTCTCTTGTTGCTTCTCGTCTTAACAAAATACCACAGATTTAAACATCGAACACTCGTTCTCTCACAGTTCTGCAGGCTGGACGTTTGAGGCCAGGGCACCAGCACGGTCAGGGTTTTAGTCCATTAAGGCTGCTACAACAAAATGCCCCAGACTGGGTGGCGTATAAACTCTAGGGACATATTCCTCACGGTTCTGGAGGCTGGGAAGTCCAAGCTCAAGGTGCCACCAGATCCAGTGCCTTGTGAGATGCTGCTTCCTGGTTCACTGCTGTGTTCTCACGTGGTGCGAGGGGTGAGGGGCCCTCTGGGCTCCTGTATAATGGCCCGAATCCCAGTCGTGAGGGGGTAGCCTTACCTCCCGAAGGCCACGCCTCAGAGAACAGTCCTTTTGGAGATTAGGATTTCACGTGTGAATTTGCAGGGAGGGGAACACGAACAGTCAGTCTGTGGCAGTCGCGTTCTGGTGAGGGCTCGCTTCCTGGCTTGCAGACGGCCACCTTCCTGCCGTGTCCTCACCCTGGTGGAGAGAGGAAGCTCTGGTGTCTCTTCCTCTGCTTATAAGGACCCTAATCCCATCCCAAGGGACCCATCCTCTCCATCTCATCCAAACCTCATCCTGTCCCATGGGCCCCACCTCCAAATGCCATCACATGAGGGATCAGGGCTGCAGACTGAATTTGGGGGGCACACAATTCAGTCCATAGCTCTGCCCGTTCTGTGTGAAATTTTAAATTCACTGTGAGATCTTGTCTTTGCTTCTAATATGAACTGAGAGAGAAAACGTACAAAGTAAAACTTGAAGAGTGATGGCCAAACACCCAAACAAGGAAATGATTTCCTTGGAACAGAAACCAAACAGGAACGCCAAGCAGCCACGGCCAGGGATGTTGGGCCATAGGTCCAGAAGCAGGGAGACACTGGGCATTCAGTTGTTACGAAACAATAGGCCAGTGTCCTTGTGAGTCTGTGAAATTGACCTCATCCTTTCCTGAAAGACGAATATTTACATGATATATATATGTGTATAAAAATTTATATATATATAAAAATTTTTTTTTTAATGGCGGTACTGGGGATTGAACCCAGGACGTTGTGCATGCTAAGCATGTGCTCTACCACTGAGCTGTGTCCACTATTGCTACTTTCAATCCTCTTGGAACTTCACCCTCACCATTAATATTTTATTAGTATCCATCTCTGTACTGGTTTATTTTGCCTTTATTCAGGAACACTTCTATAATGAAACAGAAGATTTTGTAGGGGAAATGTAAATGGGATCAAATCTTCCAAACTGTTCTCCCCTTAGAAGTAACCGTCTACACAACCAGATGAAACGTGCGATTTCCCACAGTGATACAAACTTCCTTCACGGGTAAGAAAATCTCTTGAGTCTTTTTTCCAGTCCTTACTGCTCTTTGCAGACCGGCAGTATATAGCTTGCAGCATTCCCTGCTAACGTAGGCAAGGGAGACATGGGAGGGGTAACATGGGGAAGCCCTCCGTTTTAGACCGGGTTCTGAAGGTCTTTGCCGATACAGACATTTTGCCTTGTGATCCATTCTGCCGTGTCGCCGAGCACTTTCTTTCTCTGACCTCCCCTCCAGCGGCACCGCTGTTTGCCCACTGCAGACCGCGCAGTGTCTGTCCGTGGGCTCCTGCCCTGTGATGGGGGACAGCAGCTCAGGTCCTGGCAGTCGGTCTTGCTTGGATGCTTCTCTCTCTCTCTCTCTCTTTTTTTAATTGAAGCAGAGTCAGTTACAGCGTTGTGTCAGCACCATGTTTCAGTCACGCGCACACACACACACAGATTCCTTTACGTGTTCTTCTTCACTGTAGGTGACTGCAAGGTACTGAGTATAGTTCCCTATGCTGTACAGTGCAGGCTTGCGTTTTATCTCTCTTAAATACGGTCGTCAGTGTCTGCAAGCCTCGGGTGCTTCTTACTGTTATTTTCCCCCGTAGGGTTGCTCTTGTGCGCAGCATTATAGCCTCAGGGTACACGTGTAACCAACGACTCTATTACCGACATAAAACATACGGAAACGTACTGCCCTGTTTTTTCAAAAAACATACAACATCACACATTCAGATAATTAATAAAATAACTAACCATAGAAAGGCTTTAGAGAAAGATTAAAGAAAGGATGAAGTCGATTTGATTCTTCCATCGTGAGGCTCAAGACCAGTGACCGTTCTTTCCTTCTGCCAGTGCATCCTCTTTACAGACATAGGAATACTTTGATTGAATAAGTGATCCCAAGAGAAGGACAAGGATGACACTCCTAGAACACACAGACACACGTGCACACACACGGGCGTTTCTCAGGGAAACCCATGCCTGGTCTGCCTGCTGAGGGCTGCTTCTTGCTGGTCGCCCAGCTGAGTAATACACGAAATTGTAATCCATGATACTGGAGAGGGAAAATGTGCAAATAATATTGTGGGCATGAACCTTGCCTTTCCGAGGGGCCAGTGCTTGGACAGAGTGGTTAAAAAAAAAAGAATCACCACTGCACAAAATAGAACTCAGTCACAGTGACTTAGAGGGGAGAACGCTTGGATATTTGGGGGGCCAGCAAAGCTGTGTGGCGTTGCCCAGGAGAAAGAGACATACAGAAGGCTGAGTATGGGGGTTCGCATTAAAAACCATCTGCCCAGCAGCTAGGACGTCCATTCACTGACGGTCAGCCCCCTAACAGTGCCTGTCCGTGCAGACTCCACTGGACTTGGAATTGAAGAAAGGCTAGTGGATCTTGGCTTAATCAAGGGTACCGTTTGTAGAATGATGGTACCATTCCTGATCCGATGAGCTCCTTTAGTCCTTCCGGTAAATGTTACCCACCCCGTACCGTCACTTCCTTTGATACACCATGCAGTGGAAGGAATAACTCTTATGTGCTGATTCATCGTAACTTAAAGAGCGACAGCCTGCAGCATCTCCGTCTGGATTGGAAATCCATGGCCAAGCCCGTATCTGGGGGACCGTGCCACCAGCCCGTGGTCCTGAGATGAGGTGGGACGTGTGTCCCCACGCCTCTTGGCTCAGGAGTCTGTCAGCATACAGCAGCGCACGGCCTGCAGGGCAGCACGTCGTGCTCCTATCTCGGCAGAGGAAGCCGGAGCAGTGTCAGCCCGCGCTCCCGCCCCGGCTCCCTCACCCCATCCTTTCCCGCTTCCTGAGCCCAGCAGTGTGTTGACTTGACATACAGGGCATGTGCTCCCACCTCGGACAGCCTGGGTGTATTCCTGGTCCCACGTCTGATCTGTAAGCCCGGCGGTGGATTCCACCTCTCGGCCCGCACTTTCCTCCACTGTGAAGTGGGTGTGTTCATGCCCGCCTCACTGGGTAACTCTGAAGACTCACCTGTGGACGTGCCTAAGCAGAGAGGCAGGATGTCTCACGTTTAAAAGACCCGATAGAATCAGCAGTGCCTTTTCCGTACGGACCTCTCTCTGGGGAGGCCCGCCGGGATCGAGCCTTCCCCGACGGGCGCACCGCACGTCAGCCCCCAGCCCCAGGACGGTGCAGGGTCAGCGCTGTGCTGGCGGATGATACCGTCGTGTGTGACTGCCCACGCCAGCTTGGAACATAACTGGATGGGATTTCTCTCACTTGGACGTTCCTCCAGTGCCTTCCCCCACCATCCACGTCAAATCCTCGGTTTCATCAGTCGTCCACAGGGAGACACCATTACCAGTCTCTCACCCCTGCATCCCACAGGCTTTCCTTCAAAGGAGAATTTTAACCAACCAGGACCCTGGGGGGCCTTCCAGAGTCAGGCTGCTCCCCATTTCCTCTCTGAAGGACCCAGATAATAGTATCTCATATACATTTTCTGAGTTTTTCAGATGTTTAAAAACCACCCCCAAAGGGAAGAAATTAAGTGCTTCATGATGGAGAGGATGTAGCCCCCAGACCTGGCGCCTAGGGGTTGACCATGTGGACCACACTCTTACCTCCACGTCAGCCATCAACCAGTTGGGCATGAGCTGATCACGGACCCTGAGCCCCACCTCCCTTACCTGGCCTTTAACCATGATTTGCTGAACCCCTTCCAGGAGTTTGGGGTTTTCTTGGGCCAGAGCCACCCTGTGCTCCCTGCTCGGCCCTGCAGTAAACCCTTCTCTGCCTCAAACTCCGATGTTCCAGTTTGGCCTCACGGTGCCTTGGTCACAGGGACTTCTATTTGGCAACAAAATCTCCCAGCATGGGAATTGTACCTCTGAAAGAAAAGAAAAATAAAAAACCCCGTGAGGCCTGCATGTGTATAGATATTAAAAATGACGGTGGGTCCTTGCTTGTCTGGGCCATGACTCTGGCCAAGCGTCCTCATAGTGTCTTACATGTGTGTAAGCTGCTTACTTGGGCTCAAAGTCTGATAAAAACGAGAAAAGCAGGAGGATGTGGGTTTGAGCATTTCAAGCACCCTACGGCAGGGGAAGGTGCCAGTTGTTCTGTCTGGATTCTAGCCTGTTGTCACGAGGTGATTTTGTTCTTGCGCATCTAGTGAGCGCGTGACATGTGGTCGTTTCATCAGCAGTTGTGGCCCCGGATGACACCTTAAGTGTGATGGGCACACATATGCTAATTTTCTTAAAGAAAGCAAGATTATTAAACCGGTTCCTGTCGCAGGTGGCAAGCAGGGGGTCTGCCTTCTCCTGGTTCTCACAAAGCCTCCTGTTTCCCAGTTTAGAGCACCTCGTGAGGTCTGGTCAGGGCGGCGGGACGCGGGCCCTATTTAGTCAGCATGGAATTTGCTCTCTTCTTTTGTCCCCAGTGATTAAAGCAAAAGTCCAACCTTTCTGGGAGTTTTGGAGCCACGGGCGAAAGAGAGAGACAGGAGAGGAGAAAATGTACTTTCTGGAGGGAATCCTAGCCAGGCCGCAGCTGCTGCTTCTCTGAATTGGCTGCTTCTTTTCTCTACAAACATCTTTTTCTTGGTCTGTTTGCCTCCCCTGACTTGAGATCCAGAACACGCTGTGGTTCTTCAGCAGCCTGGTTTACAGACTTGCACACGTCTCTTGAACGTCACCACACCCAGCTGAAATACCGGATGCAATGGGCATGGCTTTATTTAACGAACACTCCGAGTCCTTTCTGACTGCGGGGCGCCGTGTGAAATGGTTCACCTGCACTAAGTCCACTTGCTGGGGGCCCCGCCACCTACAGGGGAAGACGCAGAGGGCCTGGGAGGTGACGTACGTGTCAGGATGCTGGGCGCTCGCTGTCGGGTCTGTCTTCCCAAATCTGGGCTCTGAACACTTGCCCCCTCCCCAACCCTGCATGAAAGTGTTAAGATAATTAAGCAAAATGATGGGTGTCAAGCATCCAGCAATCACGCATGGAAGTTGCTCTCAGTTTTCCTGATGCGGCTTTATTGCTGTGACCTAGCGTTCTTGCCTTTAGCCTCTGTCCCCCACGACTCAGCCCTTGCACTGCAGGACTTGTGTGTGCTTTAACCTCCACTGAGGTGATCGTGGCACCGGCTCCTAGACTGATCCTTTAGCCAGGGCCTTCCACCAGCCAGCATCCTCCCTCAGCAAGCCTGTCCCTAGTCACTCCCTCCCTCAAGCCTTGTAAGCTGCTTGGAAGCAGGAGGTCAGTCCCTGAAGGGCTACCTTGCGTTTGTGGTTCCATCGGCACTTACTGATTGACCGCTGACCACACAGAAGGAAGATCCCGGGATGAAGCCTTCCTCGGACTTTGCCTCCGTACCATCCGGCCTCTGAGTCAGTCCTCTGCCGTCTTGCTCCCTCACAGGATGGGTTAATCTGGTGTGAGATAGACGCTTATTTCAAAGCAGAGACAAATACAGTCCTTTGGAATGTTTTTCTAATTCTGTTATGGGTTATCTGTGGATGTGTAAGTGGTTCCCATGGGAGAGCTGCTCTTCAGAGAACTGTGTGTAAGGTGCAGACTTCTCCAGGTTTGCCGCTGCCTTATCTTTGCAAAGGGGGAAACCTTTGAAAGAGAATTTCTTCCTGAAGCATCGTTTGGAAAATGTTCTAGGTCTTCCTGATACGTAATCAGCTTTATAAAGACTTGAGATTATTTTGTAATCAGAATATCGAGAGTTAATATATTCTTCCCTTATTGTATATACAAAGGCATTCACGGAGTGTTAAGAAGAGAACAGGATAAAATGTACTCAGACAGGACTTAAGAACAAAGAAACAGAAACACAAGACTCAATGACCAAATTTAAATTTGCATTGAAATTATGAAAGAATGGAACTGACAGGAAAAAAATAATCCATTTTCTGGCATGCAAAAACATGGGACACTTTCCCAGAAAAATAGGAAAAATAGATTTAAATGGCAAGAGACTAAATTTATAAGTGAAAAGAAAAGAATCAAATTATAATTAGTGTTCTGGAAGATGATTTGAAAGTAAATGGAGCAGAAATAATAGTCAAGGTTTGTAACAAAAGAAAACTCAACTAAAGTGAGGAAATAACAAGGTTCCAGTTTGAATGGCTTCACTTGGGGTTGCAGTCAGTAAATAAGTTAATAAAAATGAAATCCAGTCGACATTCTGGGCTGTCGTGGCTTAAATGAAAGTGAAGTAGCATCTCTCAGTCCCCTGGGAAATGAAGCAGGTGACATGGAACGAGAGAGCAAGACAGGGCTGGTCTCGAGCACCATGTGCTAAAAGATGGGGCACTGTCTACGGAATGTTGATCAAGGGTTAGTATTCCTGACCCAAGAATTCAACCCAAGATTTTCCCCAAAGGTGAAGGCGAGTGAAAGGTATTCCCAGGCGTGCGGTGGTTCACAGTGTAGACCACGCCCATGCAAAGAGAGTTTTTGAAGACAGTTACTTGAAAACATATGTCTTTCTACCAAGATACAGATTAAAATAATGAATAGAGTGTTGTTCTGGTGATGGGACTCTGATTTAATTGTCTGTCCAGCTTTCTGGACAATGATGGAAAATGTGATTGTGATTGAAACAGTGAATTCAAAGTGATTTTTGAAAAGGGTGACATGGGGCAAAGAATAGTCACCGTAGTAGGCACTGTTAGGCACTTCCTAGGCGCTACTCACTGTATTTTGGAGTTTATCCAAGTCATCTCTTCAGTCTCCTGGTGATCACAGGAGTTACGTATTAGAGATACAGTTACGTATTATAGATAGATTTTAAAAAACAGGGTCAGATGACATTATGTCCCCAAGGTGATAATGGAAATTGTGTAAGAACCAGATTCAGGATTACAACAACAAATGTGATGACTGATTAATTACAATACATTAGTCCTCCAATCCTCCAACAGCTTCCTCATATCCGCTCAACAGACTTACGTGGGGAACATCAGATTTCAGTGATGTCTATGTGCCCCCCTTCAGAGATCCTGATTTTATTTCTGGGGTGCCGTGTGGTCTTTGAAGTTTTGTGCAAACCACTGGCTGAGCCTAATGTGCATGCAAATTTGGGAGCCACTGATCTAGACAGTAATATTTCATTTCCTCTTCAAAGGCCTGGAAATGGTGTGAGAGGAGCAGACAGAAGTTTACACCTGTCATTGTTCAGATGGAATCATCCACAGTGATTGGTGTGTTTCTCATTTTGACACTGAAAGATTCATTGATCTGAACTGAATTCACTCCAGGGAACTCCCTGGTACGGAAAACGGGAGAGTCTAACGGGGACGTTCCCCGGGGATGGGGTTGAGCTCGGCCAGCGGGGCTCTGCACGGTGACGGTGCCCCAGCCCACACCAGGCCATGTCTGGGGGCATTTTTAGTTGTCAGAACTGGGGGTGGAGGGCACCTTTTGGCATCGAGTCAGTAGAAACCAGAGATGCTGATAAAAATTTGGTGGGATGGCACAGATTCCTGCTGGGGGTATGTGATATGTCCTGAAGGTCCAGGTGATGGTTAATTCTCCGTGTCAGGGCCAACGCGGTGCCCGGATGTTTGTGAAACATGGTCCCGGGCGTGTCTGTGAGGGTATTTCCAGATAAGATGAGCATCTGAATGGGTGGACGGAGGGAAGCAGAGGGACCTCTCCAGGGTGGGAGGGTGTTTTCCAACCCGTCAAAGGCGTGAACAGAACAGAAGCTAGAGGACAGGAGAACTGGCTCTCTGCCTGACTGGGGAAGCTGACAAGCGTCTTCTCCTGCCCTTGGGCTGGCCCTTACGCCATCAGTCCGCTCTCTGGTTCTCAGGTCTGCAGACCCGGGCTGGAACTACTGCACCAACTTTCTGGGGTCTCCAGCTCCCAGATGGCAGGTCCTGGGCTTCTCAGCTTCCATAATCACGGGGCCAATTCCTTACACAGGCACACCTCGTTTCATTGCGCTTTGATTTGTGTTGCTTGGCACATACTCCCCGTTTTTTTGTTTTGTTTTCTTTTTTGATATACAAATAGTTTGTGACAAACCTGCATTGAGCAAATCTGTCAGCACCGTCTTTCCAACAGCATTTCCTCACTTCATTCTCTGTTGCATTTGGGTAATTCTCACAGTATTTCAGACTCCTTCATTATTACTGTATCTGTCGTGGTGATCTGTGATCAGGGATCTTTGATGTTACTACTCCAAAAAGATTACGACCTACTGAAGGCTCAGATGATGATTAGCATTTTTTTTAGTGATAAAGTGTTTTAAATTAAGGTACACACACTGGATTTTTTTTAAGACATAATGCCCATTGCACACTTAACAGACTACTGTGTAGTGTAAGCGTAACTTTCATGCGCACCAGGAAATCAAAAAAATGTATGATTTGCTTTATTGCAATATTTGCTTTATTGCGGTGGTCTGGAACTGAACCCACAATATATCCAAGATAAGCCTGTAATAAACCATGCAGATGTATGGTCTTGCTGCTGTCTGAACGGAACAGCATGGTGAGAACTTGCTTTAAAAGGACCTTTCTACAAAAAAAATGCAAACCATGTTTCATTCACAGGTACCTGAAGCCAAAAACCATACTCAAAAGTGTAGTGCAAAAGAGGACAACTAACGACCCTAAAACTTAACAGTCAGTCAGTCAGCAACTAGATAAGAACTCCAGAGTGTCCTTTGGGACACTTTTTTTGGAGCTGTGTTCTCTACCAAGCATTGTAAACACTCAGTAATGTTTGCTGGCAATTGTGCGTTATGATCTTATTGGAAAATTGTAACATCATTTATTCTGATGAAAGAAACCCATAGGCATTCATTCTTAGCATTGACAGACCAACTGTTCAGAGAAATTCTTTCCTGAAACTGTTTCATTAGTCATTTTCCATACACCAGCAGTGTGTCTAAAAGAAACAGTATCAGACATCTTCCAGAGAATGTATCAGAAGGAAAAAAAAAAGTAGGTTGGAAGTGGAAACCAGTTTTCAGAATAATTAGTCATGTACTACTTTTAATCAGCAAAAATTTTAAGTCCACCTGTTGATTTAGCATCATGTCCTCCAGGTCCATCCATGTTTCCTTCCTTTTAAGGTAGGGTTTCTTCCTTTTTAAGGCTGAGTAATACTCCATTGTGTGTATATACTTTTTCTTTATTCATTCATCTCCTAATGGACACTTGGGTGTTTCCACATCTTGGCTGTTGTGAATAGTTACGCAATGAAAATGGGAGGGCAGATATTTCTTTGAGATCCTGATCAGTGCTTTGAGATACGTCCTGAAGTGGGGTGCTGGTCATATGGTAGTTCTGTTTTTTAATTTTTTGAGGATAATACATTTTCCGTAGTGTTCACTGTTATACAGTCCCAACAGTGTACAAGAGTTCCAGTTTCTCAGCATCCTCATCAAGATGTTATGTTTTGATTTGGGCTGGGGTTTTTTTGGTTGGTTGGTTGTTTGGCTGGCTTTTCTGATCGGTGATCATCGTAACAGGTGCTGTCTCACTCTGGTTTCGATTTGCAATTGTGTGATAATTATTGGTGTTGAGCATCTTTTCATACACCTGTTGGCTATTTGTATCCCTGGAGAAGTGTCTTTCTGAGTGAAATAAGCCAAGGTAATGGAAGGATGTTTTGCGAAGTATCTAAAATAGTCAGACTCCTAGAAGCAGAGAATATAATAGTGGTTTTCAGGGGCTCGAGGCTGGGGAAGTGGGGAGGTACTCAATGGGTATAAAAATGGATATAGATTTTGCAAGATGAGCAGGTTCTAGAGACCCGGGGTGCAGTACAGTGCTTGTAGATGACAGTGCCGTAGTGTGCACTTAAGTGTTGTTGCACGTCAGTTCCATGTTTGTGCTCTTACCGCAGAAGCAAACAGCAAATGCACACAAGGAAACTGGGAGGTGTTGGATATGGCTGCTACCTTGATTATGTGGGTGGCATCGCAGGTATTGTCATATGTGCGAACTCAACAAATTGTACACATTAGATAGTGCAGTTCTGTGTGTATCATCCATATCTTTGGTTAGGGGGAGAGGTAATTAGCTTTATTTATTTATTTATTTATTTATTTATTTATTTATTTATTTATTTATTTAGGAGGAAGTCTTAGGGATGGAACCCAGGACCTCGTGCATGCTAAGCACGTGCTCTACCAGTTGAGCTATACCCTCTCCCCAGCCATACCTTTATAAAGCTGAAAAACATTCACCCATTGAAAGCATTTACAGTTTCAAAAGTAGAGTGAAGAAAACAAATTATGTTAAATTGAAGACAGAGTAGAAAGCAAATAATGTATTTGAAAATCAATAGTATGACTTATTTTTTTTTCATTTCTATAAGCTATAATATGATCTATCAAGGAAAAATTGAGAAAAGCACTTGAATAAAGCAAGCTTGCCTATTTAAAAAGTCACAACTAGATAATGGGAAATTTTCCCATTTAAAAATTATTAATCTGTATCAGAGGAGTCCTGCCAAAAAAGAACTGGGAATCTTTCATGAATTTATAGGCACCGTTTTGCCAACCTGGTCCAATTTTTCTCTTGTTGAAACTGCTTCATTAATTTAATGTGCAAGAAATAAATATTTGATGTGCAATTAGTTGGAGATTATTATGGCCATAAAGGAACCTTTCCAAATAAACAGCTGCTCCAGCACTTTAAATGCATGAAAAGCCAGGCACAAAATGGAAAACAGAATGACACACCAGGTCTACAGAGGAAAAAAGTTGAAATATTCAAGTAGTTATTAAGATGGCTGCTCATTTAGAAGTTGGGTGATAGTTTATCAAAGCGTAACCACAAAAAAAGCTGCCACACATGTAGGCAAATCCACACACCTGAATTATCACGGAAATGTTTGTCTGTAGATGTAGTGCGGTTTTGCCCAAGAAGAAAATGTTATGGAAATAGATACTGCCCCATTTCACCGGTTCTTTCAGATGATTCACTCTGTGTGTGCGGATGTCTGTCCAGGTGTATTTGCTGAATTTGGACTATTCTGTGTTAGCATTTATGTGCGTGCTCTCAGTGTCCGTTTCTCCATCCACATATGAATCGTCATGATTCCCCTTCAGGAGGGAATGGTGTCTGCTGGAAAGCTGGGTGTTGATTGAGCTGTTTTAATTGTGAAGAAGCCTTTGGGGTTTCATAGCACGTGCTCCGACCGTGTGAAGGAACTGAACATCACTCAAGTACCTCAGTTCCCTTTGAGCTGAAAATGCTACGTTCCTTTCAAGATAGACCGAAAGAACCAGAGCTAGGTTTCCCTCCCCCGCCTACCACATTGCGTCCACCTGAGGGTAGAGACTGACAGAAATCTCAGTGTCTTCAAGTCGTGGCAGAGCTCCTGACTCCGAGTAGCTCAGTCACGTTCATTGAAAAGACGCCTGAAGCTGTGGAAAAAGAGAGAGCGAAGGTGAGCGCTGTGGGCTCCGCACAGTTGCTGGCTAAGGAAATGGATGTCTCTTACTAAGCGGGGAGCAAGAGGAAGGCTTCTTCTCTTGGGGAGCCAGTAGCAAAAGAACAAAGGGAGCTGCTGCAACTGGTAGAAATCTGGCTTGCAGTTACAGGTTTGAACGTCCAGAGGGTCCGTGGGAAGCGCTCACAGTCGCCAGTGTTCTGGTACACTCTGCTAGCAGACTGAGTTGGGGCGGCTGTGTTACTGAGGGGGCTCTGCTCCGTCCTGAAGGGAAGGCCTGCGATCCGTGGCACTTTACCTTTCCTCTGCTCTGACACACCCACTGGTCCAAGGGAGGCCAGGTTCTGGTCTTGTTTGGCTCAGCTTGCCTGCTGCGTGCACGAGCCAGACACACATACACAAACCACAAACAGCAGAAGGAGCAAAAGCGTCGATTTCACACCGTTTTGTCTGGATGGAGATGAACTGCCATGTGATCTGTTGAGGCAGACTGTCTCTGACGGTCTTCTCAAGACAATAGATCAGGTTAAGTTCCCTCTCCTGGCTCTGGGTGGGTCTCTAATGGGACCAAGACAGAACGGATGCCATCTCCAAAACCTTGGCACCCAAGGTAACTCGGCTTCTTCCTAGTGCTTATGGCAGTCACACCTGGGAACCCAGCCACCCTGCTTCAGGGAAGCCAGGTAGCCACACCGAGGGGAAACAGGCCAGTGCCCGCCCGGCAGCCTGGCTGAGGTCCCAGGGTAGCCGGCATCATGCCCACGTGTGTGAGGGATCACATTCAGATGACTGGGCCCCCAGCTATACTACAGCCAGCCAGCTGTCACCGCAGGAACAGAGACACGCTGTGTCCACGGAGACGTGCCCAAATTGCAGACGTATGACAAATAAAAAATATAAATGATGGTTGCTGGTTTCAGCCAATATGTACTGGAATTGTTGGTTACAAAGCAAAACATAACTGAAACACATCAGTGCCAGAACTGGGGCCACTTAGTCAATAAGTGTATTTTTCGCTTATAACGTGCAAAAAGCTCTCCAAACGTGCAGCATTGCTGGAGACCATAGCCTGCTAACCGCCCATTACGCAGCAGGCAGAGGAGGCTGAGTATAAACATCTTTGCATGAAACCAGAGCCTAAGTCATTTGCGCTGGCCGGGAGCTTACGTTATTATAGGGGGAATGGGGACAAACACATAAATTCGTACCATAAAGTAGCACACAGGAGTGCTCTGTAAGTTACCCATCCAACACTTGCATCCTGGGCACCGCTGTGCGCCGGCGGCATTGCCCTCTGCGCTGTCAGTGCAGCGAGGACCACCAGAGGCCCTGTTATCAGAGATCTGTTCCTGTGGGCGCAGATAAGCAACATGCTAGCAAATGAATGAAACGGCTTCCGATAAGGCAGAGTGCAGAACACCGGAAGGTGGAGGAGCTGACGGGAACCACGACCTGAGAGCATCAGGGGATGCCTTGATACTGTTACCTTGAGGCCTAGATCTCAGGGTCTAAGGAAAAGATGACTGGGCATGGCCAAGGCAGGAGGGACTAGTGAGGGAGGCAGGTTCCGACGGAGACTCGGAGAAACAAAGAATGTAAGGACAAAGGAGGAAAAGGGGAAGGAGAGTCATCTCTGGGGGTCCTTGCGGGCCCGGAAAGGTGCTTGAATCATACTTTGTTCATTGCAGCTGGGAAGCTGCCGGTTATTCATGGGCATTGTCTGCAGGTAACCTGGCTGCCGCCTGGTGGCTGGACCACAAGAGACACAGGGAGGCCAGTGAGGAGGCAGCCATGCCTGCTCCCCGCCCTCGTTTCCCGCGCCTTCCGAATTTGCACCGTATTTGCAGACCCACCCGTGCCGCTGTAATATGTTTGAAACCGGAAGATCAGTTCTGCAGGTACTTTCCGGCCCATTCTCGGACAGGCTCAGCTGGGGTTGGACAAGGTGGCGCTGCCTTCGGGTTTCAGCTTTCAGGCTCTAAGGAAGTGTCCCTTTTTTGGACTATTTAGTGCCACGTTTTCACATTTGTGTGTCCTGGTGTTGGGACTGACACCTGAGCACAGTCCTCGAGTGCCGTCTGGAAGTCCAAGAAGGCTGCAATGTGCTTTAGGGAGATAGTAAGTGAGTTAGACAAACATCTTGCAGGCATGAACGTAGTGCGGATGGCCCCAAGGCCAATGTGGATGACTCAACAGTATCAACCCAGTAAGGTGCCTGGAAACAGAGACACCTTCCACACAAGGTTCTCTGCTGACCAGTTGGTGACAGTGCTGTGACCAGAGGCACCCAAAAACCTAACCCTGAAGCTCCCTAGAAGCAACGGGTCAGTACTGACTAACTCAGCATTCATAACGACTTTATAGAACATGATTACAAGAATGGGGAGGACTGACTATTTCAGGAGTCCAGGTTGGAGGCAGATGTTGTGGGGTGAGCAGTGGTTGAAGTTGGTCAAGTGACAATGTTTGACAGTGACAAATCCAGTGACATCCCCAGGCTTTGATGCTGAGTGTCAAGCTATAAAAGGATTCTTGCATTGGAGGACGAGAGAGTCACCTGAGGGTTTATGACGAAGGCAGCATTTGTGAAGAAGGCAGTTTTGAACTGCATCTTGAAAGAATGGGTTAATGTAGGTGAATTTATTTAATCACAGACACATGTGTTTATGTGGGAATTGTGTATTCATGTGGCACAAGACAGTGCAGGTCAGAACACTTAGTAGCAAATCAGACTTACAGTATGTCTTTAAATTGAAGGACAGTTGATTTACAATATTGTGTTAGTTTCAGGTGTGTAGCAAAGTGATTCAGTTATACATATACATACATACATATATATATATATATACATATATATATATTTATTCATATTATTTTCCATTACAGTTATAAGATATTGAATATAGTTCCCTGTGCTACACAATAAATCCTTGTTGTTTATCTATTTTATTTATAGTCGTTTGTATCTTTTAGCTCCCATACTCCTAATTTATCCCTTTCCCCTTTCCCTCTTTGGCAACCATAGGTTTGTTTTCTCTGCCTGTGAGTCTGTTTCTGTTTTGTATATAGATTCATTTCTTTTATTTTTTAGATTGCACATATAAGTGATATATAATATTTGTCTTTACCTGTCTAATTTAACTAAGTGTAATATTCTCTAGATCCATCCATGTTACTGCAAGTGGCAATATTTCATTCTTTTTCATGGCTGAGTAATATTCCTCTGTGTGTGTGTATCTCACATCTTCTTTATCCAATCATCTGTTAATGGACATTTATGTTGTTTTCATATCTTAGCTATTATAAATAGTTCTCCTGTGAATATTGGGGTGTGTGTATCTTTTTGAATTAGAATTTTCAAAATCTCTTAAGGTATTTTTAAGGGATATACTTTGTGCATATCAGGAACCTTAGCCCTTACCCACAGCCTGGAAATATACTAACTCACAATGAATCACAGATGCATGTGGTAACAAAGGCCTTCAGACTTAAAAAATACTGCAGCAGAAGTAATAAATGCACCAGAAATGAAGGTTCTGATGTAGGAGCACAGCCAAACTGCAGAAGTAAGGTGGTTTCTGCTGTCAGTCACTAGAGAAAATCTAGATAAGAGACCTAGTACTTTACAAATGCATAAAACCATCCCTGCCCTCCCTCCTTCCGTCTCTCCTTCCATGCAGTTCTTCAGTATTCATCCAACCTTTCTGATGTTTGATAGACAGCTCTACACCTAGGAGTCCTATATAGCTTAACATTCTACTGAGGGTGAGAGGCATAGAATTATCAAGCGAAAATACATTTCACAAGGTCATTGAGTTTTCAAGCGAAAATACATTTCACAAGGTCTTTGCTTTAAAGGGGCTTAAATGCCGTGAGGAAAATAAGCAGATGATGTGTTACAGGTTGGGGTGGGGTTAGGACGAGTGTGGGCACTTTTATGTAAGATGCTTAGAGGAGCCAACCCTGAACAGTGCTGTTGAGGGCTAGGGAAATCAGTGGAAGTGTCATTCTCTGCTAGGTGCTGTGTTTCTGGACAACCTCTGCCTGTAAAGAAGTAAACAAAGACAATTTGTCCCTAACTGGTATTTAGCTCTTATTTTAACAATGGTTTTGCTTACTAGAGACTGGAGACCCAGTTGAGGCCAAGTGGTGGGACACTTCAGTGATGAACTGGTGGCACCTCCGGGTGGTCAGAGCTGACGTGCAAAGCCCACTGCCCGACTTAGTGGTTTCCAGTATAGTGTCCTCGGGCTTCGTGCATCAGAATCACCTGGAGACCGTATTTAAAGGGCAGATTCCTGAGTCCCACCTTCTGGCAATCTTATCTTTAACAAGCACATGGAGTGACGATTTGGCACCTGGAAGTCTGAGCATCACTGACTGGTTGGACATTCGGAATTTCTGGTGTAAGGTTGAGGGGGACATATTTGACTTTGGGTACAGCAGACACATCCCGTCTTCGTGAAAACTGGCCACACTGGACCTCAGCACTTCCTTCAGGAGTGTCTTTGGCTTTCCAGACTCCCAGTTCTTGCGTTTCCAGGAAAACTCTTGAGATGTCAGCGTCAGGCCTTGGGGCCGGAAGTGGTAGCCAAGGCAAAGCTGTGCTGCCGCAGGAAGAGGCTCCTGCCTTCCTAGAGTCTCAGTCTGCACACTGGAGTGGAGGGTCAAGGGCACGTGAGCGCAGAAGCGTGTTACCACCCTCCCAGCCCCGTGGAGTCAGGAAACAAGGCTCTGCACCAGATGTTGATGTTATGTTTCCCAGAAAGAAAAGTACCGAAAGTGATCAAGTTCCTACCGTGGGCCAAAACCGCCTAAAATATTTCAAATCAAATCGATGAAATGCTCACCAAAACAGTTTGAGGATAGCATTGCTGTCTGCATCCTCTAGGGAGAAATTACTTGATGAACAGAATAGAAATGCAAACCCAAATCTTGCTTTTGCCACAATTTCAGATTAACTCTAAAGCCATTATTTGATTATTTCAAATTCCTTTAAAAAAAAATTCAGAGCATTTCGTGGGCTCTTCATAGGCATGAACTAGGAAAGGCTTGCATTTGGCTTCCCTGAAGTAACCTACCATCGTCCCTCGTACCGTTTAATAACACGTTCTAATACTACGATATCACGGCTGAGTTCTTAAAAATGCATTTCATAACTTATATGGTGGCTTATCAGTAGCGGCAGCCTTAAATAAGAGTTATAGGGACCTGTCTCAAGCCTTTAGGCATTTCATTATTGATGACCATAAAACTGGTAGACGATGTTTTGCCTAATCGTATTTCAAGTATCGTGTTCAATGAAAACGTATTTTTTTAAAACCTGTGGAAGTGTCAGCAACACACAAAAATACATGTGAATAAGCTTTTCTATCTTGGTAATCTTTGGGTTTCTCTGCTCGAGAGTCACGTTAAAAATCCCAAGCCAAAGATGAGTCATGGTACTTAATAATATAGTGTCTGTCACGCGAATCAAAGCACGGTTTTAACTGCATCTGTTCAGTTACGTCTTGTTTGCTTATTGTTCAAACAGTCCTATGCCCTGGAGTGAGGAGTCTGGCCATATTTTCATTAATTCATTTTAGTACATTTTTGAGAATCAACATTTCATATTGAATATTGAATTTAACACTGTTAATTTACAGTTCATGTTTCAACCTATTTGCCAAGTGCATTACTGATGCTTCTGAAGAGAGGAACACAGGGTCACACAGACGAACTTGAAATACACATGTTCAGTGCTTAGATACCAAACATGAAAGGGAAGGTATGTTCGGATCAAGACATACACGGCGCGGTCCGTGTGAACAGAGAAATGCCTCCTTCAGTGCTGAAGTGTTAAACTGACAAGGTAACAGTCGCTAAGATCAAACATTCAACTTACCATACACCTTGAATTTAGAGAAATGGAGTTAATTCAGTTTGGGCAAATACACAGGTTCTGTTTTTGTTATTACATAGGCATTCCTGTTGATCTCCGAATCGCCACTCGTACACTTGAATTCGAGACAAATAAGTGATCCTGAATTATACTCTGTTTTCTACTTTCATTAAAACATTGAGCTCTTAATGATACAGAATTGAATATATTGAATATTTACCAATTTGTAATCAAACCATATTTAAATATGTTTGGAGCATATAGTATGTGACTTAATTAGTCTAGTGCCTCCGTGTGTAGGTATGTATACATAGATGCATACATAAGCATGTATGCGTGTGTGTGCTTACATATAGGATATATGTCCCTTTAAATTCATATACATGTAAGATAGAAAAATTTTTTTAAATTATGCTCAACCATGAAGCTCTGACCATTATTTGTATGGAATCTAAAGGATCAGATTCATTTATATTGCATACATAATTCACTTAAAAACTTTCCATTTAAATCAGTAAATAGTACATTGCGCTCACAGAATTTAAAAGTCTTACATGATTTTAAACATTAATTCCCTTATTACACAGCAAACATCCACTGGAGAATGTCTTACACGCCCGCGGTTAACTGTACAGTTTAAACTCAATAAAACTTAATAAAAGAGTACCTTACAGACAACAGAATTAATTTCTATTAACTATTTATTTGTATAGTCCGTGGCTCATCATAAACCAAACAAAAGCCTGATACCCTGGAGCAGAGAGAGGCACGCAGTATACCCGCCCTAACGTGAGTTTCATTACCTGCCTTTCCCTCCGGAGGAATACAGTGGGCGAATTAATGAAATCGACTTCTATTACTGATTCATTGCATTTAAAATGAAGAAGCAACGCTGGATATTCAAGAGTTTAAATGGAAAGTAGACTGGGAATTGTACAATCACTTATGAAGACAAAGTAGAGGGTGGTTCTTGACGGTGGCGATTTTCTAGAGGGCGAAGGGTGGGTTCCCGGGGCCAGGGGACTACAGCCCAGAAGCATCAAAGCCTTCGCCCGATGTGTTTGGCACAAAGTCCAGGATGCCTGTGGGAAACCCAACTGACTGTTAGCGCCCCCAGGGGCATCCAACCAACTGGGCTGGTGGTGCAGACCCTTCCAGAATTGGGGCACTGCACTTTGTCCAGTGGTTTCCTGTGAAGTTGGGGAATCGATTGTTTGAAGCCTCCTCGCGTGGCCATTACTTTGAGAGACGTTCCTTGTGATGGACAAGGTGCAAGTTATTTCATTTCTTCCCCCCGCCTGGGATTTAGCTTCACCTGGGTATTTATCAGTGAGGGAGAGTCATGCTGGGGGATCGTACAAGTGATGCGTATTGAAAATTTGTGTAGTGCGCAGAGGGCGCAGCAGAGGGGCTGAAACAGAGTTTGTAAAGCGTGACTTTGGTACCGTGTGCATCCTCCAGGTTTGCTGTGCCTGCCCAAGGCAGTGTTTTCTCCTACTAAAACACTGAGCCCCCGGAGGGCCAGCACTGGGTCTGCTTCTGAACCTCAGTGAAACCCCATCTGGCATAACGCGGTCCAGGATTCAGATTTGTGGGACAAGTGAATGAGAGAGAGCAGATATACTGAATGGTGGGATGGACGCATGGGTAGATGGGTGGGTGGTTCATGGTGTGTACAGACATATTTAAAAAAAAAAAATGATGGTAATCCCTTCAAAGAAATACTGGTTTGGACAAAGCCTCCGCTGCCAGGTCTTACGTCCCCTGATCCCTTGACTACCTCCCTGGTCAAGAACCTTCTAGCCCCCGTTCAGAACATCAAGACAAGCTCTGGAGAGTTTAGCCTCTTTCACTGGGATGGGGCTTGAGGGCTCAGAAAACCCTTCCCGCTTCCTGCTGGGCAGGTGCGCTGTGCTTGTTTGAAATGTAGCCACTTCTCTAAATTTAGGCAAGAGTGCATGTGATGAAAATGCAAAGGTTATTAAACCTCCTCTTAAATCAGACTGCTTTGGTTTGGTTTGGTTACCTGGCACTGCATCCAGCTAAACACAGAGTTTGACCAAAAACCACCAGAAAATCATCAGTGCTTCGCAGGAGAGGGGATCCCTGAGGCGGTGGAACTTTGTGAGGGCATCAGGGAAAGGGAACTGGGCAACGTTACAAAGAGAGGTCAGAAAAGCTGATGGAACTGCTGTGCAGTTCTCATTTTGTGAGAACACTCCTGATGAAGGTAAAATCCATACAAAATAATGAAGTCCTAAGAAGGTACGTGCACAGGTGAAAAGGGAGCTTCCCAGGCTGGCATTTTCACGGGGTCCCCGTTACAAGGCTAAAGGAAACCACCAGCACATGAAACGGAAGGCGTGTTTGGAAGGATCAAGGATGATTCTGTAAAGCACATGCCTCGAGGATGACAAATAAAGACAATGAAGTGAAGGGATGGGTCGGACTGATGAAAAAGAAGCCAAGAAGTCGAGGGGGCTCAGGATGGGGTGAAGGTGCTCAAAGTGATTCTAAGACCAGCATTAAAAGGGGTTTTTTCTAAGTGTTAGAACATGCAAAGGAGGTTCACAGAGGTTTTTGTCAGGATCTAAAGGGACTGCAATGGAAATAAAGTTTCCATTTCGTGTGGTGGGCACGCATGTATGTTTAGAGAGGGCGATCAGAACATTCTGGGCCAGCGTCTCGTAAACCCTACTGTATTCTTTATCATCATAAAATACAGCACGTCAGGTGCCTTCTCCATGAACATAGTTGCAGTGTCCTGAAGTTGAGATGCCCTCCGGTTGTCAGATTCACCCACAGACTCGCACCCGTGAACATTTATGGAAATGCCTAAAAGAGCCCAGTTGTCTACTTTCCTTAATTGAAGTATAATCAGTTTACAGTATTGTGTCAGTTTCTGGTGTGCAGCATCATGTTTCAGTCACATATATATACATACATATTTGTTTTCATATTCTCCCTCATTATAGGTTACTACAAGATAGTGAACGTAGTTCCCTGTGATACACAGTATAAACTTGTTGTTTATCTCTTACATATAGTAGTTAGTAGCTGCAAATCTCAAACTCCCAATTTATCCCTTCCCACCCCCCTTTTCCTCAGCAACAATAAGCTCGTTTACTGTGTTTGTGAATCTGTCTCTGTTTTGTAGATGAGTTCACTAGTGTCTTTTTTTTTTAAGATTCCACATTATGAGTGATATCATATGGTATTTGCCTTTCTCTATCTTACTTCACTCAGAATGGCGATCTCTAGGTCCATCCATGTTGCTGCCAATGGCATTACTTCATTCTTTTTTAATGGCTGAATAATATTCCTTTGTATAAATACACCACACCTTCTTTGTCCAGTAATCTGTTGGTGGACATTTAGGTTGTTTCCATGTCTTGAGCCCAGTTGTCTGTTGATGAAACACTTTTTTTTGTAGGCAGGGGTAATTAGGTTTGTTTATTCACTCACTTATTTATTTAGTTTTGATGGAGGTACTGGGGATTGAAGCCAAGACGTCATGCATGCTAAGCATGCGCTCTGCCACCTGAGTGACACCCTCCCCCCGATGAAGCACTTTCAATACCTCGTGTGAACAGAGAGCACACAGTTGGACATGTCTTCTCATGACCTCACACTGACTCAAATCCCCAGGGTTCTGAGAGGCAGGCACTCATCTCACTCTACCATGAGAACGTCGAGGGTCAGAGAGGCTAATAAAGGGCAGAGTTGTCTCCATGCCTGTTCTCTCTGTATCCAGCATCCTTCCCTCTTTTCTGTAAGTGTGGAAACACAGCAGGTATCCCCCAGACGTCTCCTGTGAAGTCAGTCCTGCAGGGTACCCTTATGTACCTGTCTGGGAAGTAAATGCGCAAGACTGGGAATTTGCTTTTCTGCTCAACTGCCCCACCTGCAGAACGCTACTGATAACAAAAATACCTAAGATGTGGCATGCTCCGCGAATTCTGTAAATTAACATGTGCCGTGTTCCCGGAAACGCAGTTCCCACACATTGCAGGCATCCACCGTGATTCCTGATGTGGAGATTGTATTGTTACCACTGACGGGGACACGTTTTTCCCGGGAGATGGAATGCTCATTTGTGAGGCATCTGCAGTCTGTAAGAAAGCCTTTTTGTTGGTTCCCACAGGAAGCAGGGAGATACCTGAGTTGGTGAGCAGGGAGGAAGGTCCAGTTAAGCTGCCTGTCCCTGCCCACGTGTTCTCAGGGCCTCCTGCGTCAGTAACACACGCACACACGTTCACTCAGCACAGTCACTGCTGCGTACCTGGAAGGATACATCCTACCAGTCAGGGACGCCGTCATCCTGGCAACACTGAGAAGCGAGGAGGAGGTCCGCTCGGCCGTGCCAGGACTGGTCCTTCCGAGCCACACGCCGGCAGTGCAGTCTTTGGCACCTCCACTTGGAGGCCATCCAGCCAGTGGGAACCACTCCTCCTCCTGGCATCTCATCCCCATGGGGGTGCTGACCCCTCCCCAGGGACATGGGTAGAGCACACCCGCACGAGTGATCACTCCCAGGTTCAGCGTGCGGCATGAGTAAATGCTAGTGTTCACTCGGGATGGCTAACAGCAGATTAGCAGGGGCCAACAGGAGGGGCCCGGGGAGTGGGCAGCCGGCCACAGCGGCCACCTCACAGCAGCCTCTGAGGTCACAGAGACCTCCGTGTCAGGAGGGCAAAAGCAGCAACTCCAGGGCGGGGACCGCACTGACAGCTCTCCTGCCTGCCTGCCGCCTGCTCGCTTCTGGGAGGTGCCAAGGATCGGAGTCATCCATTGGCTCAATAAATATTTGAGAGGTATATCCTCTGTATATGCCTGTGGGTGGGTAGGTGGTTTTAGGTGCTGGAAAGGAAGAGCGAGTGAGACCCACAAGGCTCCTTGTCACATGGAGCTGACATTTGTAGGGATGGGGGACCGATGGTACACAGACCCAGGAGCAGATGAGATACTACGGGCTGAAATCAGGCACAACGAAGAAGATGAAGGAGAACGATGGAGAGAGGGTGACGTTTTTATCAGCTGCTCTGTAGAAAATGGAAGAGACTGGGGACCTGGTGGGAGCTGGGCAGGAAGAGAGTGGTGGATGCGACATGTGGACTGAAGGATAGAATGGTTAGGAGGAACCAACCTTGGAAAAGAAACGTGGGGATTGTGTCTCTCTAGCATGAGGACCAGGAACTGCCACGGTGCTCAGACGGACTTTGGGAGGTTCCAGAAAGGTCCAGAGGGCTCAGGGTGTGAGGCAGGGAGAGGAAGGTTGTGGGAGATGCGCTCAGAGAGGTAGCGGCGCCGGTTCACGTGGCTGAGCGCCTGGGGGAGGAGTTGGGTTTTATTCAAATCAGGACGGGGGCCCATGGGAGGTTGAGGGACCGTCCCATAAAAACAACCCCCTTTATAATCTTAGGGGATCAGTCTGGACGGTGGACTGGAGTGGGCGTGGGAGGCGCACGGAGAGAAACAGAAGGACTTGGCAGGGTTGGGAGAGAGTCAGGCAGACAAGAGGGTTTTAAGGAGACATGGCAGGAAGCCATCGACTCACAGCCCGTTTGCGAGACAGAGATGACCACTTGCTCTTGGTTGGGATACAGGCTGTGAGTAGATGATTTAGGAAGTGCTCTTCCAAAAGAAGTATCAAATAAAATAAAGATAACTGAAACACTACAAACCCAGTCCTAAACAGTTGCCAGCATCAGGGCTAATGGTTCCCCCTGGCATCTCCATCACTTCCCCCCTCCCTGCCATGAGCGGTCACTCATTAAAGGGCCTTAGATCTAAAACACTGGCCTTGAACAGCATAAAGCTGGGAGCTAGTCAAAGGGAAAAGCTTCTCTTGGGAATGTTTCTGATCATGCTTGGCTAAAATTGCTCCTGTTTAATTTTTTAAAGGTGAATGAAATTGAAAGTTCATGTCCAATAATTTCATTGACATATCAAAATAGGGTGTTTTTTTCCCCTTCTTTTTATTCTTTGTGTGAACACAGCCACTTTATATATGACAAGATGCCTTGCCATCTGTGAACGGACCACTCTGTAACGCTGGCTCCTCTTTCTTGGCATTTTGTAAAGATGAGCTCAGATATCCTCAGCCATTAGGTGGTAGTCTGTCATCTCACTTCCTGGAGTGGCTCAGGCGCTAGTTTTTTATTTCTAATTTGCCATTCCCATCCCCACCTTTTAGCGTGTTTCATTCTGCACATTCAACTATTGTAAAATGATTTCCTCTTGCCTAGTCTGGGGCAGAGATTTGTAGCGATTTTGCTTTTTTCTTTCTTTTTTTTTTTTTTTAGATAGGCTCGTCCCAGAAGGCAGTTGGCTGTCATTTAGAGAACTTGACCTCTGACGGAGAGTCGGATGTGCTTAGCATAAGGACATTTCCATTGCTGTTCCTGAAGTTAATGCCGTGTGAGCTCCAGCGGCCACGCCGACGACATGGAGTGTGAGGTATGAATCATTTCCATTTTGATTCTTCTCAGTGTGTCAAAAAAGGACGAGGAGGTATGGCTGTGCTGCTGACAGAACCAGAAGCTTTTTCAGAAGATGAGGATGAGAATGTCCTTCTTATGTTCTGCATTCAGAGAGGGGGCAGTTTGGGGGCGAATATCATTAATCCTCTCGCTCCGGCAGAGAATATCAATCTGAATAAGGGAGGAAAGGAACCTGTCCTGCAGTCGCATATGCCATTGTCAGGAATGAGTCACCCAGCTACCTCTGCATCTGCAGCTTCTCACTGTAGGGATTAAAAACGGAGAAAGACACTGAAAAATCGTGCTGTCGGTCTCCTTCCTCCCTGGCAAACTGCTTCCCCAAATACCAGCTCGAGAAAGTTCTGAAAACGGCAGCAAGATCAAAATCTATTGTTGCAGAAGAAATGTAGTTCCTGGTTAGACAGAAATGTCTGGATACGGGGCGGATGGGGGTGGGGGGAGAGCTTCAGTTGAGGTGTTGATGCTTGAACGTGTGCAGTCTTTCTGGCGTCAGCAGAGATTATCGGGGTATCAGGCATGCACACTTCCTGGACCTTCCAGAACGTGTCTCCTGAGAGACAGCTGGATATTCTCTGCCCATCTTTTCTCTACAGAATCTCTCTGTAGAGAGATTCCTGTATGAGTAGAGGTTTTGTAATTTGCAGGTGCATTATTGTACATATCTGTCGCTCATAACAGCCCACACAACAAAACATTCCTTGAATTTTAGTTTGGGAGTTGGCAAGGGGCTCAGGGGAAGGAAGAGATGTGTTTCTGCAAATAAATGTGTGTTTTCTCTTATGAGCAAAAGAAAATAGGAGAGCAATGAATCTCTTTGGCTTCTCTTTCAATACATGTCAACCTAAATTCTCCACCCAAGCTGCTCAGGGAACTGAAGTCTGCATACCTAGGAGCACCAAGTTCCTCCAGGGTCTCTGATGGATTGCGTCCTGATTTATTCTTTTTGTTTTCATTTTGTGCTTTGTCTTCGTCTGGGAGTTGGCGCATCACGTTATGTTTGTCAGCGTATGTGGGCATCGAATGAACGGACGTGACTGTCTTTTATTGAGGCTGTTAATGGCTTGTCTCCCTGAGAGTCTCAAGTTTCTTGGGGGTGTCCAGAGTCCTTTCCTCGGTTACGTTGAGGCTACAATTCTGGGACATAAAGCAGCCTCCCTGTCAAACCCATCCGTGGGCATCGCACAGTGGACCGTGTTTCTTTCCTGAGATGACTCGGCAAAAGGGGAGACACCTACATAATTCTGTCTCAGGGGTCAGTGACACATCACATCTGTGAAGGATAATGACACCAAGGAAGAACAAACATGATGTGGATGAAAAATACTGCCTGCCGTATCAGTAAGCAAAGGATGCTGTGGCCCCCAGGCCGTCAGCCACCACCGCCACCCTGACAGCGAGCCAGAGCCAGCTCAGGAGGCCAGCAGGCCGCCAGGCCTCGGCTTCCACCCTCAAGGGTGCCCCGAGGGACTCGGGGTGTGAAAGAACAGGATACTGGCCCCTGGACAGCTAGGCGCGTATCAAAGAACGGTTTCAATGAGCTTGACCCTTTGCACCTTCCCACACACAGAAAAGTGCTAAATTCCTTCACTTGAGATATCTGGCTAACTAACTGTAATCTTTGGGTCTTCCAACTACCTGGTCTTTGTTGCAAAAACTCATGTATATCGTGGCTCCTCCTCCGCTGCTTTGAAGGACACCCTCTGTCCCAGTGTCTCCATCTCGGTAAACAGCCTGAGGACCCAGCTTTACACATCTGATTCCTTTCTCTCGTCCCCCTTCCATTCACAGACTCTATTAACAAGCCTTGCCGACTCTCCTTTTAAGTTCCATCCCAGATCTATCCAATTTCCTTCATTTCTACTAGCGATACTTTCCCAGGCTGCCGTCATTTCATCTTTGTTGTTAGGAGAGCTTCCTCGCGGTCTCCCAGCCACCACTCTTCCTCTTGACACAACTCAGGATCCATTTACCAAGAATTCCATGGTTTGGGTTGTGACTTACCGCTCCTGCTCAGAACCTCTAGTCCTTCCAATCACATTTCAGTGGAAGCAGAACCGACAGCCTGGCCTGAAGGGCCTTAGGTGACGTCCTTTACTGCCCTCTCCAGGGTCACCCCCACCCCCCACCCCTCCACCATGACCTTTCAGCTCCACTGGCTGCTTCTTCAGTTCCTCAGACATGCTCCACTAATTCCTACAGAGCTGCTCCCTCTGCTTGGAATAATCTTCCCCGGGACGTCCACATGTCTTGAGTCCTTCTTAACTTCAGGTGTTAGTTTCGGTGTCACTTCAAAAAAAGCCAGGCCTAAGCGTACAGTATGAAGGAACCCTACCACTCAGCCTCCGGAACATTTTCCTGGTTGGTTTTCTTCATAGCACCTGTCACTTACTATTTATTTGACTTTGATCTAGAGATCTCATTTTCTTGCTGTTTAAAAAGGCATAATAATTTTTCATAAAGGTGTTTTCAAGGTTAACGGAGTTCATACATGTCAGCTAATCAGAACAATGTTCACACAGGCAACCAGGATATCTGGTTTTACACACAGCCTTCAATATATAGTACCTGCCTAATATTAACTATCATCTTATCAAGGATACGAACTATTTTTTTTTTCATTAGAGCAAAGTTGATTTGCAATGTTATATTAGTTTCAAGGGTAGAACATAGAGGTTTATATTTTTATAGATTACACTCCATTTAAAGTTACTATAAAATACTGGTTCTATTCCCTGGAATGTACACTATATCCTTATATCTCATTTATTTTATACCTAGTAGTTTGAACTAACCTGCTTTAAATCACAAGTAATAATTAGGGAAATATTCTGCCACGAAGTGCCCATATCCAATTTCCAAAGCGTCATCACTGCTTCCAAACTCAAGCAGGTCAGAGAGAAGGCCTTAATTTTATTCTCAAAAGTCTGTAGCTTAAAAATACTACAGAGTGGCAGTGTCACCATTCCTACACATGTCTTTTGGTGAAAACACATACAAATTTATGCTGGATATTCACCCAGGAGGGGAAATGCCGGGTCACAGAGTAAGCATGTATTCAGGTTGTAGGTAGCACCGAACAGTCTTCCAAAGTTCATTTTCCAAATTACATGTCGACATTATTTTTTTAGGTGCAGTCAGATGGTTTTCACATTAACATAGTTAATGTGAAGTAATTCCTCCGGAATATAATGCATCTGACGAAACGTATTCCTGTTAGCTCAGAGATTATTATAATTAGGAAGAAGTGTATCAGCATAAAAATGACATAGGAATTATAAATGACACATCACTCTGCGCTGGTACTGCGGGTGTCATTATTTAGCATATCTCATTATTTTAATTGCAACCAATTACCCGGGTTGGAATAGCCACAGCAAAGCAGTATTATGTATTTTAGGAATAAATTAAATACAGCATCTAATGGGTCACCCTAACATCCTGCTTTTGCATTCATTACAGCATCAGAGTTCCCATTAATGCTCACAGGAATTTTGAATCCACATAAATACGTCATTCGGCTGAAGGGGAACATCTTGAAGGTAGATTTACCAGAAGGTTGGAATGTTAAGATGACAGCTAATGTGCATTTGTTCTTTTAATTCATCACGTGCAGTTATGTTGCTGATACTCACACTGACTGTACCACCTGTAAGGCTTAAACGTAACGGAACCTGAAGGTGATACTCTGTAATTGTTTTATTGGGTTTTCATTGTATGTAGATCCGCTATTGCCTTCATTTGGCTTCATTCTGGATTCTCTAGGTAAACGAATTATTTTCCAGTTTCTTTAAGTAGACATACATTTGTTCAGTGAGACAAATGAATATTTTTGGAAAACAATTTTGAATAACAACATCCTGTGTTTAAGATAGAATTTCAGAGATTCTGGTGTAAAATAATCACTGAATCTAACCATGTAAGTTTTTCTACTTGACTTTTCCTCTGTTTACCAAAATCAGAATCCTTAGAGGTGACATTTTCTGATCCGGAGCTGGCGGTGCTACACGTTTTATTCCCGTGTTCCATCTTCACACTTCTTCCCCCTCTGCTCGCCCAGCATACTTAGTCTGAGTTGTATGCGATGTGTTGTGTGTGCTTAATGCACCGTCCCAGCTCACGTGCAGGTTTGCTCATTATTTTTAGTTTGGCATTTCACTTTTGCTGTTTAGCCTGATTCTAACCACATCAACTGCCCACTTTTAGCTAAATTTACTCCCTTCCTGTGTTTTCCTCCTGCTTTGTCACTGGTTTCCTCTTTTCTTTGTATCGTTTCTTGTGCATCTTTAAACTGGGGTACATTAATTTATATAGATTAAGAAGTAAGTCTTACAAAAGTAAAATTATATATTTTTACAGGCTTACTGTTGGGGGAACTAACCAATTTAGCTTCATTTTCTGCAATTCGGGCTTTTCTTTTCCAATATGCATTAACAAGTGGGTAGAAACTAAATCCATTTGGAACACAAGCCCCGTTTTGGCCTAAACGTCTTCATAGGTGCTTTGTGTCCTAGTTCATCAAAAGCCCAAACTCTTGTCTTAGCTCATTTGGGCTGTTCTGAAGGAATCCCATAGACTCTGTGGGTTATGACCAACAGACATTTATTTCTAATATTTCTGGAGGCTGGACAGTCCGAGATTGCATTTTCAGGAAATTCAGTGTCTGGTGAGGACCTGCTTCTCATTTCATCATCTTCTCACTATGTCTTGTCTCTGGGGTCTTTTGTAAGGGCACTACCCCATTCATGCGGCTGCACCCTCACGAGCTCATCACCTCCCAAAGGCCCCACCTCCTAATGCCATCACATGGCAGGGGGCTAGGACTTCAACATCTGAATTTGGGGGAGGGGGGACACAAACATTCCATCTACAGGACACATTTTAATACTATTAAGCATTATTATGAGGGAATTAGAATGCCACAGCAATATTAATTTCCCCATATCGTGGTCATTTCTTAGAGAAATACAATGATATTTTTATAAAATTTTAATATGAAATAGGTGTGCGTTCTGGTGCCCCGTCCTTGCTATGTAAGAAGATCCCAGTTTATTACATAAGCAAAACTCAGGCACCATGACACTGTGGGACTTACGTTTGCATCTCGGCTTTGGTGGGAGGGTGCTGCGACAGAAAGGCGTTGAGCCCTTCGCCTCTTGGCTGCCATTCCACCCGCTGTGGATGGAGATCAGAAGGCCTCGGGAACTATACGTGAACCACTCAGCAGAGCGTAAGGCAAACAGGCCTGCAGAAGAGCTACGGCCGTTGGCCACCCTCCAGGGCCACGTGTGGGCTGCACTGAAGTCCCTCCCCTGTGTCCTGCACCCAGCCCGCTGCAAAGCTCCTACTGTGTGGTCTGGAGCAGAGTGAGGAACGGCTGTAGGGTTGACACTTGGACTGGGCAGGTCGGGGGGTGATAAGTGACGGTGCCGACAGTCCGGCCGCGTCTAGTGCATGGAGAACCTAAGCGTCGTATGCAGTTAAAGTCGGTCTTCCCCGAAACGGTGAGGCCTTTCACCATGTTCTTCCCTTTATCTGGACGTCTTTTATCCTGTCTTCGGGACCTCCGTCCCACCAGCCTCGGACTTTCCTTCTTGAGGAAACAGGAACAGGCCCCAGCAAGTACTGATTAGACGGCACAGGAACGTGACAACTATGAGGGACACGGGGCTCTTCTTGACATGCTTCGAATGGCTGTGCTCACAACTTAAGTTTGTTTTTGTTTCTGCTACTGCTGCTCAGAATTTGCTTCCTTTTTCTTCCATTTCCTTTTAGTGAGTTTTCTAGTTTCCCCTAAAGATGTATTTAATCATAGATACTGTAGCACGTAATTAATTTCTATTGAGTATGGTCTCAAAATACAGAATGTGTAAATGCAAGGTCTACTGTTTTCCATCAATGACTTTCTTGGCAAATATTGAGTTATTTACCCACAGAGCAGGAAATACACACAGCCTCATTAATCTCTACTCTGCCGGACCCAAGGCCCCCTCCTCCCAGACTTCAGTGTGAAACTTATTGAGTATCCAGTCTAATACATTATTTACAGAGCACCATTGATTTATGCCGCTTTTCCTAGGTCAGAAGTCTGGTGATTCATTGGCCCCATATGCAGTTTGACTGCAGGAACAGCTACTGTTTGTGAGAATACGGTTTCCCAGTGCCCGAGACTGCCGCAGTGGGTTTCATGCGCTAAAGCTGAACAAGAACGCTCTGTGGGTGTAATAACCCAAAACACGTGTGGACCATTTGGCGGCCAATAAATTCTCTAAGTATAGGGTAACAGCGGAAGAGAAACTGCAACAACTATTAAAGTGAAAAGGAATCAGAAGTTATTTCATCACCAGTAGGCAATATGGATATTTCCAGACCTTTTGACAATAGAGTTGAACAGAGAAGTAGGGTATGTCCAGAACAATCTCCTTTTTTTTTTTTGGACAAGTGCCCATTCCTTACAAGAAGTCCCCAGGAAACTTTTCTACTATTGCTTTCTTGTGCTTGTCTTAAAATACTGATATTAGCTCATCTAACTTCCTAAAGGTATCTGAACACTTGAATCTTGACTAACTCTCTGTATTTTTTTGATGTTTGAAAATTTAAGAATAAAAGAAAAATAGTTCAGAAAAAAATGCCGAAATTTTAACATATACGGAAAAGAAAGGCTTAGTGGCCGTCTGGGGACCCATTTTCTTTTCTGACTAAAGATACTGAGAAAAAGAAAGAAAGGAGACCAGGGCCATTCTCCCCAGAGAATATCAGATCACTATCAGACCTCTCGGCAGACGCTGAAACGGTGGTTCCTAATGGGAGAGTCCGTATCTGTCCACTTCCAACAGAATGTAACTGGCCTACCTAGTATCATTTGAGTTTAGGGACATCCTCCCCAGGAGCTGTTGCAGAAGCGATGTAACTAACTGAGCATAAAAGGAGATGTTTCATGCAAGCAGTAGCTCCCTTCTGTGTGGAGGATGTTCCCTTAACTCAGTAAGAGAGCGCGTATGTTAAACCAAGGGCAGAGTGTCAGAGGAAACAAGAACAGATTGCCTGTGTGGGAAGGCAAGTCTGCAGTCATCAGCATCCAATTATTAGTGAAGTTCCATGCCAGGTAAGACTTCACAGTGAATCTCATTTGATCATCCAATGCATCTTACCTTTATGCTGATTTTATTTTAGTAGATATTCCTCACCTTTGTCCAGAAAGATGTCATATTTTAACATTTTATACCGTAATGCTCACCTAGCTCTGTTTGTAAGAAGAAAGTCTCTAAATTAATGCACAAAGCATCCAACTTTAGAAGACAAAAGAAGAAACAGCAGAGACACCTTCCTTTAAGAATAAATTTCTGTTCCCTCTGAGTTCCTTTTTTAGCTCCTTTTTGTTTGGCTTGGTCTATTCATCGTGTTAAAACTTACACTGTTTGGTCATCCTGAACTGACCAGTCCACTTCGAGAGTGACACTAAAATGTCAGCTTGAGCTTTAGTCTTCTTATGGTGGACTTCACAATACAGTAACTCAGTAGAGACCATGGATTTTTGCTATGGTACCACCAGTCAAAGCATCCAAAGTTCTTTCCCTGTGGGTTGATCTGTTTCTCGAGAGAGGAATTCTGCTGTCAGCTGCTGGTAGACAGATGGGGAATGAACTGGACTATTGATGATTTTGAATGAAGAATTTAACCTAATTTGTAGTTTTCAAGGTCAAGAAACTCTACCTTGACATAAAAGTAATCAGTAATCACGTTGCTATGGAACTTTGTAAACAGAAATGCTTGAGACTAGAAGCCAGTGGAGCAGCACCTTCAAAAACCCATCAGAAAATTATTCCTCACCTGGAATCCAATACTGAGCAAAATTATCGATCAAGTCTGAAATGTAAGTATTTGCAGATACTGAAAAATCTCAAAAATATTCTCTTTTCTGAAGGAAGTACTAAAAAGTATGCTTTACCAAAAGAGAAACAGTTGAAGGTAAAGACGTAATGTCTATGAGAGAAGTGTCAAGATGAGAGAGAAGCCAAAGAAATTGCAAAAGTTAATGTGAAGAGAAATATCAGTATGGGAGCTACATACCATGTCTGGAGACAGTCTATCCAGTGGTTCAAGATGACAAAGATGTGTCTGAATATTTTTGGGAACAGATGTATGCTTCTGTGGGAGAAATTGGTTATAACTCAACAAGAACTAAATAAAAATTAGGCAAGCTTATAAGTAAAAACAATTACTAATTCCAGGAAAACCAAAGAGCTGTACAATGAGCATGCAATCACTGTGCATTACTTGGTTTGGCTGTGAATAATAGATAGACAACTTTAATAATATAAACAAAGTATACTGAATAGCTAATACCTGTGATG
This sequence comes from Camelus bactrianus, assembly GCF_048773025.1. Taxonomy (NCBI): domain Eukaryota; kingdom Metazoa; phylum Chordata; class Mammalia; order Artiodactyla; family Camelidae; genus Camelus; species Camelus bactrianus. Next base: position 4,747,547 of record NC_133575.1, read on the forward strand.
GTTGTATGAAGGTAGAGATAGGAGAAGAAAAGTATTTGAGGGGAAGTGGTAACAGACAGAAGTCAATAAATAATAGGTAGATAATTTCTAAAGCTGAAACATTCAAAGGTAGCATCTGCTTGCTATTTGAAAAATAGAAAGTAAATACCTGAAGAAACAGGTAAAGTAATTTAAACAGCATGACTCTGGATTCTAGAGGTGGAGAAGAGTGATGGGAAGGATTGCTAGTTTTCATCAAAGTGCAAGCAAGACAGTTTTATTAAATATATTCAAAACTTTACGATAGATTTAAACTAAGCGTTTTTACAAAATGAAAGAGATGGAGACATTCCTGCTTTCTAGAAACACCTCAGCTTCCAACTTCTGCCTGGCTTTTCTGCCACAAGAAGAATGACTCGCAGAAGGATGCATTCATTTTGGGGCACCGTCTAATGGTGTTTTTCTCTTACTCTTCCTGTGAGTAGGCACCAGACGCAGGTATTTTTTTCCCCCTACGCTGCCAAAGGAATACACGCACTGTCATTTGTAAATGTAATAGTTTAATTTGCATAAACTTTGAAAGTGTTGTCCCTTTTAAATGTTGGTGCCATTGGGCAAAACTGTGTCCCTTTGTTCTAGGAAAGCTCTCTATTGAGAAAGAAAGTCTGTCAAAATCTGGCCTCACACTTTCTCAGGTTTCATTTTTTCCACACCCCTCCCCCCCGACTGTTTCCACCTTGGCCATGTTGAAACTGTCTCCAGGCCTTTTCATACTGTGCACGTACATCAAATTCCTCTGTTTACCCCAAGAGAATGAAAAAGTTAGAATACACTTGGTAACTTTTTAATCCTTCAAGACCTATTAAAACCAAGATTCCGGCAGATCAGTCTGGTCAGTCTCTGCCCACAATACTACAGTTCCATTCCCTCTCCCTTCCCTTGAGGAATTAATACTTAACCACTTACATGATTTCCTTTTTCAACTGCGAACCTCAAAGGTAGAGAAGTATCCTTAATCGTCTCTCTGTTCCCGGGGTCAGCTAGCACGGTGGCAGACAGTTAGCAGAGGTGCAGTTCATGAGTATGAAGCGAAGGAGTGGATGCTAAGGAGGTCAGCGGACAAGTGAGCAGCCCCAGTGTAGTGTGAGGAGAGAGGGGTTGTGGTTCTTGTACGTGTCTTGTCTGTCCGGCCACTGCTGTCTGCAATGTCCAGAAACAAAAACATTAAAAAAGACTTACAGTGCCCCAGTTAAACCATTGTTCAAAGACTGTTTTTCTGAACAAAGAAATGAATTAGCTCCTTTATCAATTTTCAGAACATCCAATTTGATGCTAAAACGTAATGCCATTTTAATGAGATGGTTGTCATAGTTGAGGTAATAGTGTCTATCCACGGAATAAAATTGTTTCCATAATGGAAATCAAGCAAAATACCACAAGATGTGTGTGCTCACTCAGACTGAACTTCCTGAAATGCTTTTCTTGAGTTCCCATGATGTTTGACACTGTGTCTGTCTTCGCCGTACAATTATCCATTATGCAGCCGGAGTATCAGTGATAAAACTCGTCTATGAATGTTACGGAGAAATTACGTGCAAAGTTCTCTGAGTTGATTGTGAGCTGTTGTTAAACTTGTCTGGGTTTTTAATGCGTGGAACGGAATGTTGAGTGGTGGCACTTGCCAAAGCCTACAGGTTTACAGGGCGGTATGTGCCTTGTCCCATCCGAGCAACGGAAGCTGGAGTGTTGCCCTCTGCCTGCCTTCTCTTTCACTCCCGTCGCTGTAAGTGCGCTGAACCAGGGGCAGGGTGGGGGGCTCAGTGTCCGCTTACTTTTATATACTCAGCGCCGATGCGCTGGCTGACTGCTGCTTGCTTTGTGCTTGCTTATTGTTTTAATGAACCATAAAAGAGATACCCAAGCTCTACATATGAAGAAAAAACAAATATTCCAACATGTTACCAGTGGTAAATTAAGAGTAGGGAGAGCACAAGATAGCTTACTTTCCTTCTTATATTTCAGTATTTCTTCATATTTCTAAACGTTTTTTAAAAAACCCTCTAAGGACCTTCTACTCACATTGTAGCTCAGCTGCCTCATGGACATCCCCTGGGAGCATCTCAGAAATGCAAATCCTCGGTCCTCTCCCCGGAGCCACTGAATCTGAATTTCCATTTTAACAAGAGCCCCAGGTGTTTCATGGCGCGTTTAAATTTGAGAAGCACCACTCCAACAGGTTTTGTCTTAATAGCTAGCAAGATAAATGTCTCATTAGAACGAGATGCACTTGGTATTGCCAGCACGACTTTCAGTTTTCTTAATATAAATTCAAAATACTGAGAAATACTTGGTGAAAAGTGTCCCTGCCTGTTTTATGAGCCCGTGGAGAAGGTCACATCTCAGACAGAGCGAGCCATGTGGCTTTCTGGGGAGGAGCGTTCTGAGAAGAAACGGGCGTCGCCCATGCCTTGAAGGGTGACTGGAGTGTTCAAGGCTCAGAGAAGGGCTTACAGGATGCCTTGGGATGGGTGGTGTGAACTAGACTGTTGAGAATTCACAGAAGAGGGTCATGTAGGGCCGCGGTGCTTTTCAAGGACATGGATGTTCACTGGCAGGAGAGCGGTGACCTGCTGCAAGGCTGGATCCGAGGCTGGTGTTACCTGTGCTGTGTGTCTCTGCCTACGGTGGTGGCAGTAGGCTGTACGAGGGAAAGCGTGCAGCGAGGACTCCAGGTACAGTGTGACTGCTGTCCTCCAGGAGAGCAATGATGGTGTTCTAGAGGGGGAAGTGGAGGAAGCGAACCTGTGTGTGCTTGGAAGACGGGTGCCATAGGACTTCATGAAACAAGGGGTGAGAGGGTGTGAAGAAAGAGCTCAGGCAGTTTCTGAGTCTTGTGTGAGTCGAGCTGACACTAAGATGGACAGGGCTGCAAGGGAAGTAAGGATCTTTTCTTCTTCCGTGTGTGTGTGGTTATGACATTGGTGAAGTTTGAGGGCATCAGATTTTGATATGTTGAGATTAAGGTGAGTGGTTCCTTCTTTCTCATGGTTGGATAAGCCGTTTGTGACAACAGGGGTGGACCTTGAGGGAACTATGCTAAGTGAAAGAAGGCAGAGGAGGACATACGGTAGGATCTCACGTATATGTGGAATCGTAAAAAGCAGAAGTGACAGAAGCAGAGCGTAGACGGGTGGTTGCTGGGGCTTTCGGGGCTGGGGAAATGCGGGGATGTTGGTCAGACATTTCCTGCTGTGAGATGAGTAAGTTCCAGGGTCTAACGGACAGCATTGTGACTTTAGTTAGCTGTACTGTTTTATATACTTTGAAAGCTCTTCATAGAGGAAATCTCAAAGGTTCTCACCATAAAAAGGGAATGTAACTAGGTGATGGAGGCACTAACTAACCCTGTCGCGGTATAATCATTTCGCTGTTATGTATGTGTATCAAATCATCAAATGTACATCTTCAACTCACATAATGTTATATGTCAGTTATGTCTCAGTCAAGCTGGGAAGAGAGATTGAGATGAGTATTGTGTATCCGTGTAGAACCATTAGGGGAGAAGAGCTGAATGCATGAATCTTTCATTTAAGTGAGAGATACAGACTGAAGATAGAAATATCATCAGCATAGAGGTGGGGTTCCAAGACCTCAGGCTGGATGAGATCCTGGAGGGAGTATCTGTAGATAAGAAAATAGAAACATGTGAAGGCGAAGACGGGACCCTTGCATCGTTTACAGGTCGTGAGGACCAGAAAGCAGACAGAGGAGCCTGGGAAGAAGCACCCAGTGAGACAGGGAGGAAGAGGGCGGAGAGCGAGGTGTCAGCTTCTCACTCAAGGAGAGCTTTCCAAGGCGGGAGAGTCACATGGTGCTGGGAGGTCCATGGGATTGAGTGTGGCGTCGCCTACAGTGTCCTTGAAAAGACCACTTTCACTGGAGAGGTGTGGAGAAACCCTGGTTTAAGACAACAACGGAAAAAAGAAATCAGGATAACAAAGGAGTCATTGTTCCCAAGGGGCTTTAATGTCAGGAGGCAGCTTTGGGGCAGTTGGTGAAAACAGAAAATGGGAAGAGAAAGAGACTTATTTTCTCCTGTTTTGAGGGGGTCATGATGGGAGAGTCATGGTCTGTTGGCGAGGGGAGGGGTCTAGTTCAGCCACACTATCTCATAGAGACCGGGAGGGAGGGAGAAGTCCATTCTCACGTGATTTCTTCAGATGGGAGCGTGCATGTCTGAGTCCACGGGAGGGATGGGTGGCTGGTGTAGGCATTAAGGCCGGTAAGGGGGTGGATTGCAGCCAGAGCTTGAGGAATCTGTCTCCTGCAATCCCTCTCCAGCGAGCATGGGTTTTCCCACTGATGTAGGAAGAAGGGCACGAAATGACGCCAAGGATGCGGAGAAGGACCTGGGCTCCTGGACACTGCAGAGAGGAGAAGGTAGACTCCTTTGCTCTCTGCCATTCCGAGTGCGGTCTGCAGACCGGCAGCAGCAACATGGCCCGGCAGTTACTCCCTCATCACCGACCTCTCCCGCAGGGAGCCAGCCAGAATCTGCACTTTATCAGGAGGCCTAGGTGACCTATAAGCTGTTCTCAGATTTGCACACTGCATTCATTAAGGCAGATTTTAAGAATCTGCCTGCCCAGGCCACCCTCAAGACTGCTTCCTTGAGAATGTCTTGCTGGTGGGACCGTAGCATCAGTATTCTTCACAGCTCCCCCGATGACGCCAGTTTTGATGACTGAGTGTTCCCGGCATGTGGACAAGTGAGTGCACTCGGGAAGGCCCCCCGGAAGGTTAGTGGTCCTGTGTCTGTGGACTGTTGAGTGTCTCTCCAGCTGCGCACGACTGCACAAGTGCACATCTGGAGGGGACGATGAGGTGGGTCTAATGACGCTCAGGGTTTTGCCAAGTGACTCAGAACAGGAGGTGAGGTTCCAGGTGCTACCCTGCCTTCGCTGTCCCACACCCACCTCTCCTTTCCCAACAGGAACAGCTCCATTTGTAACTGTTCTCCCTGTTTTCTGGGAAAGGTTTGAAAGGAAGTTTTGAAGAGTCGAGTGTACTGCTGTGAACTATGCTTTTTTTTTTTTTTTCTTTTTTCTGTATTCATCAGATTTTCTCATCAGAGTTATACAAGCGTCTGGTGATACAATGGACTCCCCATCCTGTGTGTGTGTGTACATGTATACACCGGATTAATTATATTTTATTGTTTGAGCTTGAATAAACTCAGAAAACTCATCAGGAAATCTATGTGACCCCAGAGCTGTGACTATCAGTTCTTTTTTTTTTTGGCTTTCTTTCTCTTTTTCTCTTTTTTTCTTTTATTGATTTATACGCATTTCCAACTACCTCTAAAATCGTTTATTTAATTTTGGTATTTTATACTTTTGAAGGATATTCTCCACCTTTCTAAACATTTCCAGTTTATCTGTAGGGATCTGTACATAATATTGCCTTACAAATCTTTCATCTCTTCTCTGCCTCTGTCATACTCAGCTTGCTTCCCACGCCTAATTTTGTTGATTTCCTCTTCTGCCATCTTTCCTGCTTTTTCATTAAATTTTACAGGGTTTTGTCTACTTTACTGATTGATTTGAAGACTAATTTACTGGGCTTATTTATAATAAATAAATATGCTCAGCTGTCTTTTTTATGAAATTAAAATACACACACAACTAACATTTTAAAAAGTATTTTAATTGAAGCATAGTGGATTTACAGTGTTGTGTTAGTTTCTGGTGTACAGCATAGTGATTCAGTTATATATATATATTTTTCCTATTCTTTTCCCTTATACATTACTACAAGATACTGAATATAGTTCCCTGCACTATTCAGTAGGACCTTGTTGTTTATCTATGTTGTATATACTAGTTACTATCTGCACATCTCCAACTCCCAATTATCCCTCCCCTCCTTTCCCCTGTGGTAACTGTAAGTTTGTTTTCTATGTCTATGAGTGTTTCTGTTTTGTAAATAAGTTCATTTGTGTCTTTTTATATTCCACATGTAAGCTGTCATAGTATATTTGTCTTTCTCTGGCTTACTTCACTTAGTATGATTTCTAGATCCATCCATGTTGCTGCAGGTGGCATTTTATTACTTTTTTATGGCTGTGTAGTATTCCATTGTTGATGTATACCGCAGCTTCTTTATTCAGTCATCTCTTGATGGACATTTAGGTTGCTTCTATGTCCTTGTTATTGTAAATAGTGCTGCTGTGAACATTGGGTTGCGTGTACCTTTACAAATTTGCGATTCCTCACGATGTATGCCCAGGAGTGGGACTTCTGGATCATGCAGTAAATTCAAGTTTTTAAGGAACCTCCGTACTGTTTTCCATAGTGGCTGCACCAATTTACATTGCCACCAACAGCGTTAAGAAGGTTCCTTTTTCTCCACACCCTCTCCAGCATTTACCATTTGTGGACTTTTCAATGACGGCCATTCTGACTGGTGTGAGGTGTTTACGGGAGACAAATTAGACTGCATGTATAGGAACAGGGAGGAGAAGCAGCTATCAGAGACAGCCTGTGTAGTACTGGATGGCTCTCTGCGAAGATGTTTCCAGTGCTTTGGCGTGCAGGGGCCACGCACCTACACGCATCTGCGCGGGCCTCGCGGTGCGCACCGCCGTAGCCATCTGCTCTGCTTGCTCTTCTCAGTTAGGCAGTGGAGGAGGTGAAGGAGGTGGAGATGGAGTTAGGGAGCCGGGAATTCAAATTCTCAGCCTGTCCGTTTGCTTTGTAACAAGAAGCACATCCCTTATCTCCTGAATGATTCCTCATCAAGAAGTTTGTGTGGAAGGCAGAGGCAGTCACACCCACCCCGCAGGGATGCTGAGGTGACCATGATAAGGAGCAGGCGCCACCTCAGGAAGCTGCCTGGGTGTCAGTGGCTGCTTTACAAGCACCGCTTATTATACATTAGCTTGCTTCAGTCCTTACTACTATGAACAGGTTATTTCCAAATCCCTCAATGTGTATTTTGTGTATTTACCTGACAGTCTTTGCATTTTCTGGAAGTACCATTGGTGGATTAAAGGCCTGAAAGGGTTTTAAATAAATAACCCTTCTGAAAGTTCAATAGTTGATATGGTAAACAACACTTGACATTATAATACCACATTTTCATAGATAAAGGAAATCATGTTGTGTTGGTAAGCGTTCATTTTAATGCTGTGGGGGTTCAGCATCTGTTCCTCAGTAACGGTGCCTAAGAGTGTAGCTGTGGAAAGTCACGTAGCCCTTTTAAACCCAGATTCTTTGAAAGAAGTAGGCCCCGAGGTAGTGATTTTTCTTCTGTGCATCTACATTACTACGAGTTCCCAGAAAATGGTCACTAAAATCACTTTAATATTTTGCAGTTCAGATAAGCAGCGCTGCCTGAGAAAAAAAATTAAAGGGAAAAATTGATTCAGATTCATTTACTATATTTAAGATGAATTTTCCTTAAAAATGATTTTACTAAATTTGTAAGTTGAGTATATTCAAAGGCAATAAATTGGTTTAGAAGAAAGGGTTTTCAATATTTGGCATTACACTAAATTGTGAAAATTTGGTTGTTTAATAAATAGACCTGGAGCCACACAATTTCATATACATCAATTAATTAAATCATATTATTCACATTTAATCTGTCAAGAGCAGGAAAATAGGTTATATCCTCAACTGTCACGTTTCTATTAATTTGCCAATTTTTTTTCTTTTGTTGATTCACATTGTCCTCAATTTCCTACTTTTATCTATAGTTTGCTGTGCTTTTTCCATTTTGTTTGCTTTTCTTTTCCTTTTTATAACTAAGCTGAAAGAAGAGTGAATCTTACTGATCTTCTGTTGGTTTGCTTAACGTGGAAAACTTTTATGAGTATGAATGTGTCTCTAACTCCACCTTTGACCTCATCCCCTTTGTGTCAACATTTACCCACTTGTGATCAACATCACCGCCAGTTCCCGCTGAGCCACTTCCCCCTCGTGCTCCAAGCACATCATGCTTCTACACGAGACGGATCAATGAATGCCGCTGATGTTTTGTTTTCCTCTTTAACCCGACATCCAATTTATTCATTTAAAAATATTTATTTATTGATGCCTTCCTTGAAGGCAAAGAAGTCAGGGGAAATAGCGAATATGTAAGCGAGCATTGGAATAAAAAGATACTTCTTGACCAAGACAGTGTAGTGCTGGCAAAAGGACAGACAAATGGGTGAAATGGAACAGAGAGCTGAAAGCAGACCCTCACAAACGTAGTCAGGTGGTCCTTGACAAAGGAGTCAGGGAAGTACAATGGGGAAGAGAGTCTTTCCAGCAAATGATGTGAGAACAACTAACTGGATGGCCACATGTTAAAAAAGTGAATCTAGACACAGACCTCACTCCTTCTAAAAAGTCAAGTCAAGTCATAAACCTAAATGTAAAATGCAAAAACAGAAGCTTCCTGGATGGTAACATAGGAGAAAGTCGAAATGACTTGGAATTTGGTGATAACGTGGTAAAGACAGCACCAGGGTACAAAAGAAAGAATTGATAAGATGGGCTTCATTGATATTAAAACTTCTGCTCTGCAAAAGACTCTCTCAAGAGAATGAGAAGACAAGCCACAGGCTGGAAGAAAATTTTTGTAAAAGATACATTTGGAAAAGGGCTGTTATCAAAAATATACAAAGAACTTTTAAAACTCAACACTAAGAAAACAAACAATGGGTAAAATATCTGAACAGACACCTTACCAAAGAGTGTATACAAACGGCAAATAATCGTATGAAAAGAGCGTTCTCCATCACGTCATTAGGCTATATTGCAAAGTAAAACAAGGGGACAGCACTACACAACTGTTAGAATGTTGAAAAGCCAGAACAGTGGTCACACCAAGTGCTGGCGAGGGTGTGGAGCCATGGGAACTCCCCTCCATGGCTGGCGGGGATGCAGAGCAGTAGGTACAGCCATTTCGGAAGACAGTTGGATGGTTTCTTACAAAACTAAACATCCTGCCACCGTATGAACCAGAAAGTGTGCCCCTCAGTATTTACCCCGAGGAGCTGAAATCTTACATCCATACAAGAAACTGCAGCACGTGGGTGCCTGCAGCAGCTTTATTCACAACTGCCCAAACGGGAAGCAACCAAGGTGTCCTTCGGTAGGGGATGGAGAAGTAAACTGTGGGCCGTCCAGACAACGGAACGTCACTCAGCAGTAGACGGAGATGAGCCATCAAGCCATGAAAAGACATGGAGGAAGCTGAAATGCACATTGCCAAGTGAAAGGGACCAACAGGGACAGGCTGCACGCTGCGTGACTGCAATCTGAGGATATTCCAGAAAGGGCAAATCTATGGAGACGTCTGAAACACAGCGGAGTCGGAGGGAGGGTATGGCTCAGCGGGAGAGCACCTGCTCAGCATGCATGAGGTCCTGGGTTCAGTCCCCAGCTATTTAGGCATTAATTAACTTAAAAGCTGTGGATTCTACTTTAAAAAGATATTTCAGCTCAGTGTTTTGAAGAAAATGCCTGCAGCTAATATAAAAGGGTGTAGGTAGAGGGGGTGAATTTTAATGGCTTATGGCTGTCCTAAGGGTATTTAAACTTCCCCTTTTGGGGTGAAAAAGGCTAATTTCCCATCATTTGCCGCTGCTATTTTGGTGAGGGTAGTGTCATTACCATACTGTTATCAAACTGTGTGTGTGTGTGTGTGTGTGTGTGTGTGTGTGTGTGTGTGTGTTCGTGTTCAGGACAAAGAATATTTTCAGAATCATATGTTTAAAAACTTAGTTTAACATCCTTTATCACCTAACATATAATCCTTTTGGTGAACGAAGGTGCATGCATACACTTGCAAAAACAGAAACAGCCTTGTCTGCCCCTGGGACGCACCATTTAATTTGTATCTATTAACAAACATTACTGATCACAGCGTACATATTCTCTACATTTTCTTTTATTTCTGTTGACTTCTTCTGTCAAAGTCTAGGAAATGAAAACAGTTATCTTTGCATTTCAAAATACATTTTGTTAAGTACATTTCAGATATATTTGGATGCTCTCATTCAGCTCATAAATATTCATGACTGATACCTCCATTGACGTTTAATCCTAATTGATGGGTGCTTTCAAATTTTGTCCTTGACATATTTTAGTATCACATGTTTGAGCAAATCAAACTCTGTTCCATCTAAGAGTCCTTGTTTTTTAAAGCTTCTTTCTGTGCAGATGGAAGTGGGTAAAGAATTGGAACATTCACTTTTTATGAAGTTGAAAAAAGATTTTGAAAAAAAGATAAAACTAGACAGAATTACTTAAAATAAATTTCAGATTATTACAAATAGAGAAAAATGAAAAAAGAGAGGAAATGCTATGAATAACCTTTCCTAGGGTGATTAAAATAAGTAAAACATCAACCAAAACACTAAATGCAATACCACTCCACGTGCACTAATTTTGAAAGGAAATGAATGGCAGAGTCCAGCTCAAATTAAAAAACAAAAAAGAGAACTAATCAGTAAAAAAAACATTGGTATACACATTTCTTGCTTAAGAATACTGATGCTTAATTTTTATTCAAAATGCTTTCAAGTGTCTGATAAAATCGTGGTTCACACTGTACTGAATATAATTCAACCTTAGAGCTCATTGTACCATGACATGTCTTGTTTTATCACATTTATATATTTCACTTAGTATATTGGTAAATGTTAATATTTACACTCTTAGAGGTTTAAAAATAAATGCATGTGAGTTTAGTGTTCTCAAGTCTAGGATGTGTGCAAAAGGCACATAGATTCCGTTTCACAGCCATTTTATTGGAAATAAAGGTCAAAATTACATACACATGGACAAGAGCAGTTTTGAAACAGATTCATGAGATTTTAGGAGTAAATTCTAAATTTTATCCCTTAAACATCAATCACATAAACTTTATAGACTTCTGTTTCAAATTTGTGAAATAAACAGAGTCAGATGGTTGCTTCTGTAAATTCACTTGCTTACAATTTAAATACTTTGCCTAACAGCCAGTAGACCTTCTGTGTTGGTAAACGTCTGTCCTCACAGCAACAGAGTGATGGTGAAGATGGTCCGGTGATGGGAAGGGGTCACCCGCTGTGCACACAGCTCTCCTGGGACTTGGCTTTCCAGCTCATCATGCTGAACTCGGAGTGTCCATTTTTTAAAAGGTAGGATCGTTTGAGTTTTGCTCATCGTTTGTTGTCGCATATCCATGCCAGGGTTAGATGGAAATACAGTAAGAGCTTAATTATGTTGCTTCCTATTTTATTATTTTCCTTTAGTTTGTAGTAGTAATGAAATGAAGCACATGTCTGAATTTAGCAGAGACACTCCCTGATAATGACTTCCTTTAGGCATCATTGAATTCTCTCATTTAATCAATACTTTCATTATTTTATGGAGGGCTTGGTAAAGCCCCCTGTTCTTGGTGTGCTTGTGTATCTCCAGGCTTCTTGTTTCAAAACATTAGTTCCTGTCAAAACTATTTACATAATTTTAAAATATTGTAAAGCTCCACGTTTATTTCCTGTTACCATACTGTCTTGACAATGTTAGGGAATATCATTATTTAGATCTGAAATCTTGACAAATGACCACAACAACTCTATTGATTCATTCCATCCCATTATAGGAAAAGACGTGATTGGTAGTAATGATGCTGAGCTTGTAAACCGTCTTCTCTTGAGCACACGTGAGCCCTGGTTTTGCCTCTGTTTCAGCACCTGGTGTCGGATATAACGCAGGTCCGTACACCTGCCCGAGGCCACAGCAAAGCCAAAGTCATGGAGGTATCCAGGGACATCTTCCTCCATATTCCTTGCTCGCACCCACCGAGATGTCATGGAAGGAGATTCACAGAGACTGTGGAATCTCCACTGGTGAAGCGTAAGAAATTTTTAAGAGGGAAAATGTGCTTTTTTGTTTCTCTGACTTAGCAATAAGGTTTTCACCTAAGAAGAGATGACCCTCCCTTTTCTCCTTGAAATGTTCCTTACGTTTCTATGGAGTGAGTTTAACTAGTTCACAGACAGTTCTGTTTCCCTCCTGAAGTAACAGATGAAGATGTTTCCTTCTTGTGTAAGTTTGTAGCGAGCCTCTCTGTGACAGGCCCTCCTACCTCTTGTCTAGGCATACATCTTTTAAAAAACAAAGGCGTCAGAGTTCTGCAAACTCAACACCGCCTTCTGTTACAAATCATCTTATACTTAGAGGAATTTGAAACCTATTTTTCAGTTCAGTTCTTCTGTCCTTATGTGAAGGTGACTTCAGGAGTGAGGTCTGTGTGCTGTAGAGAAACAGTTGATTGGCATTTTGGTCCCCAAGGGTCCTAATGGCATTTTTAATTGAAAAATCTACAGAGGCACTGATCCATATTTTAGGATGAGAGGAAAAAAGGAAGCCATGTCGGCCTGGGTTGGTGTCCCTGCTTTGAAGAAGAACCTGCAAACATTGTTTTACAGGACAGGGAACCAGTTTGTTGCGCTGCCAACTTCTCTCATGTTTTTCATTCTCATAACAGCTTCAGAGTAAGTCCTATGTTCATCTGATAGATGAATGCATTTAGGTTTGGGGTTTTTTTTTTTTTAATTGTTAAAAAAATTTTATTGTTTTAATTAATCTTTTTAGGAGGAGGGGTAATTAGGTTTATTCATCTGTTTATTGGATGGAGATGCTGGGGATTGAACCCAGGACCTTGTGCATGCTAGGCATGCGCTTTACCGCTGAGTTAGACCCTCCCTCTCAAGATGAATACATTTTTGTTCAGGAGATGGCTTAGAGTGAAGCAGAAGCTAAGAGAGGATTAGAATTTGAGTTTGTCCGTCTGTAAAGTCCAGGCTCTTGCTTCTGTCTTTTCTTTTATTTTCTGTCAGAGAATAAATATGGTTAACTAGGCAACTCACGTCACTGGACGGTTTGCAGGGGTTTGCAGACAAACCACTGAACCCTATCTGTTTGTCCAGGAGAGCTATAGAGGACAGAGTTAAACAGATAAAAATAGCAGTCATTTGAGAAATCCAGATTTAAAAGAGGAGTAAACGCACCAGGCAAGATGATGTTTGATTACGGTACGTAATGGATTCCTGAAACTCTTAAATGTAATTAAAGATATAAAAAGGAGACAGGGAAACATAAAATGTCACAAATATGCAGTTCTGTAATTAGTTGCTTTTTTGAGACATAGCACTAGTTTCAGACTCTTGTCCATTAAAAGAAGAAAAAAAAAATCAAAAGAGGAGAGGCAGCTTTGGAAGACAGAGATGAAGTGAATGTGGAGCCTGAGGCAGGTGGTGGTGACTGCGAGCCTGGGGAGAGGGGCGGAGGGCAGAGAAGTGCCGGGGGGGGGGGGGCTTGCAGGAGACCCTCTGAGTGACAGAAGTGCTGTCAGGAGCGCTGGGTAAACATCACAATTTTACTGTCATTTTAATAAAACTGAATACAGTTCAGCTGCAGGCGCTGTCCTGGAGATTCAGTATATTTACCTCTATTTTGCAGCGAGCAGTGACTGCAGAACTTGTGTGTGGCAGTACCGTCAAAAATGAAAGCAACGCATCTCTTGCTGTGCCTGCGCTGCTAATGCGCTCATCGGACGAGACAAACGCGCCTGCGGCTCACGGAGAGTCCAGTTATACTAGGTTCAAGATGCCGACGCAGCAGGGCGCCTGGAACCTTCCAAGACTTTCTCCCGCTTTCAGAAGTCACACGTGCAGAGTCACAGAAGCATTCCTGGAAGCGAGTGCTTTGGCGTTGGTCAGTCTCACGATGCGGGTGGTCACTACTGTGAGGTTTTGACAGTCACACCCCTTCCTCAAGGAGGCATTTCGTGGAAGGACAGTGGATCATTATATAAGGTAAGGAAGAAAAAAAATCTTAAAGATATGCTCCTTTTGAGGGGAAAAAATGTAATTTTTAATTTAAAGACACTATTGGGGGGGAGGGTACAGTTCAGTGGTAGAGCGCGTGCTTAGCGTACACGAGATCCTGGGTTCAATCCCCAGCCCCTCCTCTAAAAATAAATAAATAAACCTAATTACCTCCCCCCGCAAAATAAAAAAAGAGGACACTATCAGAATTCCAAAGCAGTGACAGTGTCTTCTGTCAGTGTGGTGTTGGAGAGATGACACTGTTTCTTATAATTCTGCTCTTGGGGAGATTTCTTTTCATTTTCTTTTCTTTCTCTTTTTGTTTCTAAAACCTTGGAAATCTTCCTAAACTCACTTCCCAGAAAATAGAAGTTCCCTGAGAACAGGGACCCAGTCCAACCTGCTTAGCGTACTCAGAGCTTATCAGCTTTAAAAAATAGTTGTTGGATCAATGAATAGAAATATCATCAAAATAAATCCGCTCATGCTTTATTTGAGTGGGTAAAAGATGATGTGATTTCATCGATTATGTGTTTCAACCTACGTGAGTTATTAAGCTTTGTATTATACGGAATTTTCTTGACCTTGAAGTAGTGCATGTTACAAAAAATAGAAACTTTTCACTTTTTTTGTCCGGTCGTCTCTCTCCTAACTGGATTAAAAATTCAACAAGTAACCACTGTGTGCAAGAGAAATACGTGAGAAGCCTATGAGATATTCTGATTGCTTGGCAATTTATAAACTGGGGAAAACGCTACAGAATCAAGACAGATTGTTGGTTGAAAAGGAAACAGCAGTGCACATATTTAAAGTGCTTGTTGGGCTCTGCTTGCTTTTCGGTGGGATGTGCTCGGGAGTGAAGTGACGTGTTCTCACTTGCAGGAGGAAATCGATGGTGAGCCGGCTCCGGGCTCCGAGAGGACGTGGAGTGACGAGAGCAGCTGCGGGGCGGGCGGCCAGGGCGCTCCGGTCACTGAAGCCGGTACACAGGGCGTGGGGGGACCAGAGTGCTGAAGTCTGGGGCCAGAAGCAAACATCCCAGTGGCACCTGAAATCCAGTGTGTTTCTGCACGAGACCGTGGCGTCAGGGCCGGAAAGAGCAGACAGCTAGCAGAAGCCACAGGCGGCAGGCAGCTGTGGTTGGGGGTTCCGGCAGCGGAGAAAGCCGCGGCGCTGGAGAGCCGGGTAGGAATTCGGCCTTCTGGGGTGCTGCGGCTTACCCCTGACGGCAGACTGGGGGCTCGGGGCCGTGAGGGGCTGGGGAGAGCCGTCGTGGGGGCCAGCAGGCTGGTGCGCGGGCCGTAAAGAACTTACCAAGACAAAGGATGAAAGTACGAAGGGGTTTATTAGGTGGCGCTGCCAGAGACGACAGCAGGCCACACGGAGGGGTGCCTGCGGGAGCCCCGAGGGCGGGCTGCGCTTGTGCACAAGTGTCTGAGTGGCTGACGTTGAGACGGTGGGGAAGGGAGGGGTCGTGAGGGAGTGGGGCGACAGGACTCTGCCGGGGCTGCGCCCGGTGCTGGGGGCCAGGCCTCCCGGCATTGCGCGCTCGGTCGTTACCAGGGCGGTCAGCTCACCTCAGGCAGCTATGTGTCACCAAGGGAATGCTCTTTGTTACCTGTGAAGGGCAGCACCTGGGCGCCGGAGGGGCCTTGGAGCAGGGGTCTGGCAGATCTCTGTGGACCTCACAGTGGTGCGTTCTCCTGGGTCTAGTTGGGGTAGATGCTTGTTTTCCCTGGACTCCACCAAGTGCCCAGAAGGCGTGCTCTGGGCCCTCTCCCTTCCGTCTCACTGTGGGGTCAAGACACATGCAATGTCTGCTGCTGTTGGGGGACCGAAGGGTAAGCTGTTCCTGTTGTGTGGGAGGAGGGAGAGACAGAGGGAGGAAAGACTATGATGGCAGGAAAGAGCACAGCTTGTATGAAAGTCTTAGTTCGTTCATGGACTTCATGCTCGAGTTAAAAGTGCAGATTACCCAGCTGCAAAACCAAAGTGTGTGCAAAGTCATTTCCTGTAATTGTTTTCTGGATTCCACAGTGTTGCGCGCCTGAAGAGCCCTCCCCGGAGTTTTCCAGACAGGATTCCCTGGAACTGAAGCATGCCTCACCTGCGAGCTGCCAGGGCTCTGTTCCCAGAGCAGACGAAACGTGACGCACTTACGGAACGCCGTTTAGTAAGACTTATTTCCAGTCGGAGCGCGATGGGGGCTTTCTACAAACGTGAGTTGTTAGCAGTCGTTTGGGGCTGTGACCGTATTCAGATGCACTCTGTGGAGAGCACTTCTCCTGAGAGTACCCCCTCAACACGGGACTTCCTGCCGCCGTACTTCATTGCTGAACAGCCCAGCAGGGACTTTCCTCTTGCTCTGTGTGTTCAGTTCTCACCCTTTCATTTTTCCTCCCTTAAATCCCGCTTCCTCCTCCCAGGGCTTTCCTGAAACGGCTCCCTGGGGTCACAGATGAGTTCCAGTCCTCTTGGACCTCTTCAGTCTCTGCTTGGCCTCTCTGAGGAGCTGGCTACCGCTCACTTCCCTGCACACTGGGATCACACAAGCCTAAGGGACTTTCCTCCTCTTTTGTTATGTCGATGGTGCCCCTGATCTGCAGGATCCTTGAGCCCCGGCTCTGTGCCTCTGGCCCAGCAGCTGCAGGCTTCTGACAGCTCCCACCAGGAGCGACCTGGCTGCCTCCCCAACCGGTTTCCCGCTGTCCCTTAATGGTTTCTCCTGAGGACACTTCACATCCCGTGCACAGGAACCTGTCTCCAGGAGAAGTTGATACGCCCCGTCTCCTGGTCCTCCATCTCGGCACGCCCTACAGCATCTTTCCGTCTGGTCCTCTCCTCCTCCTCCTCACTCCCATAGTTCTATCCCTCCAAGGCAGCACATCCCTGTTGAGTCCTCAAACCTAACCTTCTTCGCAGAACTCCCAGCTGGGTTAGTTTCAAAGCGGATGCCAACCATGTACAAAAGCAAATCCATCCTGTCTAGACCCGTTTCCCAAGGGCGTATTTTTGTTGTTCTTGTTAATCATGCCCTTCCTCTGCTCTAGCCCAAAGCAAAGCCGCCTCTGCATGCTGTGGTTTCAGTGGAACTAGGCTGGTTTAGTTCTGATTTTCACCGATAGGAGGCCCCACTTTAAAGATGGAAGCATCTCTTACGAGATCTTGGTCACCCTGTCCCCAGGGCAGGGCAAGGGCTACACTCAGATGCAAACCCACATTTGTGGTATCAGCCACTCATGTCTGGGCCAAAGCAGCTAGAAGGGCCCAATACTCACCTGATTTCTCTGGGTTTAGGCTTTTCCCCAAAATGACTGGTCTCGCAGTTCCACAGGGTCTTTGCAGCTCTTTGATGCTCTGAAGAAGTCTTTAAAAGTAACTTTGTCCAGGCTTTTTAAACATTCTTTTTGTTCAGGGTGGGTTGGTTTGAATGACCAAAGTGGCCTTACGAGAAAAGCCGTTCAGTGATTTCTCTCTGTTCTCCACTGTGACTCGACTTCAGAGTGTCTAACCCTGTCACACACTCGCTCATCTCTAAAACTGCTTCCTCACCTCTTTTCTCATTCCCGCTCCATGATTTCAGATTTACCTTCCTGAAATGTCACATTGACGCCCCCCTCCCTCCACGCTCTGGAATCAGCGTCTCTCCACTGCCCAGGGAGGCATCACACACTCCTGAGGCCGGCCAGGCCGGGACAGGTTGGTTTCCAGGACACGCCCTAGTCTTATCTCCCCTGGTCACCACCCTGCACGTAGAAGATGCTTCAGAGAAACATGACACATTAGCATGACCTCCTTCCAGATACCCCTTACATCCTGTTCCTCCTGCCCGGAGATGTCTTCTCCGGTTCGTAGTCTTCCCTACTTCTTCCCCAGCCAGTGCGTGTTAGTCCTTCCTTAATTTCAAAGTTTCCCTTTTTAGAAACCCACTCTAGCACATATGAATTAATGTATGCCTTTTTAGCAATGAGGAGAATTTTAAGGCAGTTGGGTGTCACTCTTACCAGGGTTAATTGGGCATTAACCTAATTAACAGGCAAGCAGGCCAGGTGCTTACAAATCGGAAGGAGGGGCGTAAGGGGTAAGACAAGCTGAAATAGAAGTGGGCTTTCAGAACGGACCTTGTGCAAGGTGTCAGATGCTGAGGGAGAGCAAATCCAGGTTTTAGAACTGCCTTCCCACACCTGTTATGAAGGAGAACGCCCAGACGCAAATAAGGACTGAGAATGTATTTCAGCACAAAATTAGCATGGGCAGAACTATCCTCCAAGTCAGAACTGCAGGCTGAATTGGTAAAGGAGAGTCTGCACTTGGTTGGTTGTACATTGTAAGCATCCACACGAGTCTTCTGGGACAGTGGTGGGGACTAGCAGATAATGCTTAACAAACTCAGTTCTTAAAGTCAGGCTAGCATCACACTGATACCAAAAGCAGACAAAGCTATCACACACGTATACTAAAAGGGCAAAACACAGCATTCCTCAACAAAATACTAGCGAATTGAACCCCACAGTACATTAAAAAGGATCATACTTTGTGATCAAAGATTTTTCAATATCTGCAAATCAATCTGATATACATTAACAAACTGAAGAATAAAAACCATATGATCACCAGAATAGATGGAGAAAAGGCTTTTGATAAAATTCAACATCCATTTATGATAAAAACTGTCCAGAAAGTGGGCACAGAGGGAACATACCTCAACACAACAGAGGCCACATGTAACAAAGCCACAGCTGGCATCACTCCCAGCAGCGAAAAGCTGAAAGCACTCCCTCTGAGACCAGGAGCAAGACCAGGATGCCCACTGTCTCCACTGTTGTTTAACAGAGTTGTGGAAGTCCTAACCACAGCAGTCAGGGAAGAAAAGGAATCCAAATGGGAAAAGAAGACCTAAGCCTGTCACTGCAGATGACGACGTAACGCTATACGTGGAAAACCCTAAAGACGCCACCAGACAACGACTGGAGCTCATCAGCGAACCTGGTAAAGGTGCAGAATACAAAGGTAACACACAACCCTATTCCATTTCTCTACACTAAGAAATTAAGGAAACAATCCCATTTACCATCACATCAAAAAGAATAAAATACCTAGGAGTAAACCTACCTAAGGTGGCAAGATACCTGTGCTCTGAAAAGTATAAAAAATTGAAAGAGGACACACAAATGGAAAGAATACTGTGTTCTTGGATTGGAAAAATACTCTTAAAATGACCATACTAACCAAGGCAACATACAGAGTCAGTGTAATCACTTATCATATTACCTATGGCAGTCTTCACAGAACTGGAACAATATATTTTAAAATTTGTATGGATACACAGAAGACTCCAAATAACCAAAACACTCTTGCGAAAGAAGAATGGAGCTGGAGGAATCACTCTCCCTGACTTCACACTACATTACAAAGATAAAGTCATCAAAACAGCATGGTACTGAGAAAAAAGCAGACACATAGATCAATGGAACAGGATAAAAAGTCCAGAAATAAAGCCACACACTTACGGTCAATCTGTGACAAAGAAGGCAGGAATATACAATGGAGAAAACAGTTTCTTTAATAAGTTGGTGCTGGAAAAACTGGACAGCTGCATGCATGTAAGTGAATAAAATGAGAACACAGTCTCTAGCATCATATATAAAAATAAACTCAAAATGGATTAAAGACCTAAATGTAAGAGCAGATACTATAAAACTCCTAGAGGAGATCATAGGCAGAACACTCTTTGACATAAATCGCAGCAATATTTTTTTAGATCAGTCTCCTAAAGTTACACAAATAAAAGCAAAAATAAACAAACGAGACCTAATTGAACTTATTATGCACAGCAAAAAGCTTTTGCACAGCAAAGGAAACTATAAACAGAACAAAAAGACAACCTATAGACTGGGAGAAAATATTTGCAAATAATGTGACCAAAAGGGATTAATTTCCAAAACATATGAACAGCTCTTACAGGTCAATATCAAAACAAAACAAAACCCCAATTAAAAAATGGGCAGAAGACCTAAATAGACATTTCTCCAAACAAGACCCACAGATGGCCAACAGGAATAGGAGAAGATGCTCAGCATCACTAATTAAGGGGGAAATGCAAATCAGAAGCACAATGAGGTATCACTCCACACCAGTCAGAATGGCCGTCAGTAAAAACTCTACAAATAATAAATGCTGGAGAAGGTGTGGAGAAAAGGGAGCCCTCCTACATGGTTGGTGGGAATGTAAAGTTGGTGCAGCCACTATGGGAAACAGTATGGAGGTTCCTTAAAAAGAGAAAAACAGACTTACCATACGATCCAGCAATCCCACTCCTGGGCATGTATCCAGAGAAAACTCTAATTTGAAAAGACACATGCACCCCAGTGTTCATAGCAGCACTATTTACAGTAGCCAAGACATGGAAGCAACTTAAATGTTCATCAACAGATGACTGGATAGAGAAGAGGTGGTGTGTATATGTGTGTGTGTCTACAAACATAAAAAAGAATGAAATAATGCCATTTGTAACAACATGTATGGACCTAGAGATTGTCACACTAAGTGTTAACATAAATCAGTCATAGATAAGAATACGTATACGTGGCATCTAAAAAATGATACAAATGAACTTATTTACAAAATAGAAATAGACTCACAGACGTTGGAAATAAACTTAAGGTTACCAAAGGGGAAAGGGTTGAGGGGGTAAATTAGCATTTGGGGATTAACATATACACACCTAGATATAAAATAGATAAATGACAAGGACCTGCTGTGTTGCACAGAGAACTATAGCCAATATCTTGTCATACCTCTGATTGAAAAGAATCTTAAGAATCTGAATCAATTTTCTGTACACCTGAAGCCAGCACAACATTGTAAGTCAAATATACTTCAATTAAAAGAAAGGAAACCCAGCTGAGCCCTGACAACCCAAGAACCATGAGGAATAATACAATTTTTTTAAGTCCAGAAAAAGTATTCTTTACGATCTCCAAGTTAGAAATATTAATTCAAGTATCGCACCATGCTGAAGACTTGTCGGTCACAGATACACGATCTGAATTAATGTAGAAACCTCCCTCTAGTTAGACACCCTTTGGGTGTGAGCAGAGGAAATCAGCACAGTAAAATCTCCTAAAAAAGATTAATCGCGGAGAAGCACAGCAACTATGTGGCTCAAGTATTTTGAGGACTGAGGATATTAGACTCTGCCTCTGCTCTCGTAATGACCAGCTCAGACAAAAGGCATGTGAATATCTCAGTCAAGTCTGCATCTGCAAACTGTAGGGTGTCTTACGTATCTGAAGATAAATTAGACTTGAAGAATCTTCCCACCTCCCAATGACCCCCACCCTCATTTAAACTTTAAAGTCCGTCATTGGAAAAACTAGAGTCAACTGAGCAAGTTCCAAACATCGATGCCAAAGCTGGACCTGTGAAAAAAATCAATCTTCGTGACATCTTTTGTGCAAAGAAGAGAAGCAGAAGGAGGCGGGCCTCCTGTGCCTGCATGTGGAAGAGGTGCTGAGAGAAAGTCTGCTTGAAGGCAGAGTAAGCTTCTGAGCGAGAAGGAACAAGAGTCTGCACACAGGCCACGCCAGATGCCCTCCAACTGGAGATCCCCGGTGAGAGAACTTCCCTCTCGGACCGATGAGAATGAAGGTGAGGTCGTGCGAGTCTTTTCCCAACACCCGCCCCTTTCCAGTCATGGGGCAGAGGTTTTCTTCTAGATGGAAATACCAAAAGGAATGTCACACAGCCCCCCCCCCCCCCACTACCACTAAGAAGCAAAGAAACACATTCATACAGAATTAAAATAGAACACAGAGCTTAGGGCCTGAGTTTCTGAATCTGGACAAAATGGATCCTTCGCATGATAAAACCAACCCACCTGAAGATTAATGTGTTCTCTGTATTAAAACAAGGTGCACTTCCTCTTGGTTTCTCTCTGCCTACCTCATCACCCAAGTCTGAAAAGACTGACACTGTCTGTTCTTAGTGAAGGTGGCGAGAACCGTGTTGTCCAACTGCTGAGAGTGTGTCTTGTTACCACCTTTTTTCAAGGGCAGGTTGCCTAGAACCTTGGGGAGTTTTAATCTGGTTTCCCCGTTGAGCTGGCACTTCAACCTGTACTGGTTTCTCCTACAGAAATACCTGCTGTGGACAAAGAGATGCACAGAGATCACAAAGAAGCTAAGGGACCCCGAACAGGCAGCGATCTGCTGAGTGTTCATGTGTTCAGACAAGGGCAACTTAAAAGAGTAAGTTAATTCAAAACATGATTGCTATGATATGCTATGAATGGGATAAAATAAAAGTTACACAGGAATATCTATTCTGTACAAAGTATGAACCAAATCTATTGTTGTACTAAAGAACAAGAGGTACTTTTGCGTCTGTGTATATACACGGAAAGAAACAAGCACCAAACAGATAATGAGTATTCCTCACCTCATGGGAGATGCTGTGACGACACTTTTCCTTTGTTTTTTAATGTATGTACAGATTTTTTTTCCAATGTGCCTATACCATTTTGAATGAAAACACCACGTAATTTTTAAGGAAGATCGGCTGCCACGTTTGAAGTTTCT
Source organism: Camelus bactrianus (assembly GCF_048773025.1). NCBI lineage: Eukaryota > Metazoa > Chordata > Mammalia > Artiodactyla > Camelidae > Camelus > Camelus bactrianus. The sequence continues at coordinate 4,769,975 of NC_133575.1, forward strand.
AAAAACACACAGACTGCATGTAGTAGGAGGCAGGTGCTCATGGAATATTTGTAGCTTGACAGCCTCAGAGATTTTCCTGTATCTTTTTTTTTTTTTTTAATAAGTATTCTGACTTGTGCAGAGGAAGTAAACCACCTGAAACTAACATGTCACACGTTGTCAGGCTCAGAAACCTCTCTTTCTTCAAAATAACCCCAAGGGGAAAATGCATCAGCCCAAATAATAACAGTTTGGAAATGCTTTGCATGTAGAAGAGAAATGTAAAAATAAGTGACATTTTCTTACTACAAAATTCTGAAACATAATATTTTTGTAAATATTGTTGCAGATTATCTGGTGTCATGAAAGGTGATAAAATCCAGAAAATCCTGCAGAAAGCGAAGAGAGCTTTAAATAAGTGTGTTCATCAAAGGTATGAAGACACGTCATTTAGATGCCATCGCAATCAAGACACTAGTGAGTACAAAGCTAAGGGTAACTGACGTGTTGATAACTATGTACAAGAATTCAGTACCTTGCATAATTCCCGCTTTCTATCCTTCTATTTTTATCCATTTTCTACATTTTCATAAGCCATAAGTGAAAGTTTGTTTCTTTCCCTTTTTCATGCCTGTTCTCCCATAAACAACCTTCTACTGACAGTCGTTGGTTATTCAGGAAGAACAAGATGATGGGAACTAAAATGAGTCGGTGAGGGGCATTTTTCTTTATTCTCAACGTTCCATCTGCCTAACTGTATTTATGGCATGTCAAACACCTGTTTTTATTGCCAAGGGACCAATCTGGTTCTAAAGTCGCAGCCAGTGATGGCCTGGGAGGGTATTCAGATACCATTTCCCAAGCAAGGCAGATGGCAATCAAAAGTAACTTCACAATTTTACTTTTTACCACAACCGCACAAACCTGAAGAAACGCGTGGGGGCAGCACGGCCACGACTTCACGGTAAACGGTGCGTGGCCCGCGTTCAGCATGTGCGTGAGGGACGGAATGTGGAGATCGATAATCCCCACCTCACGGTGGTCAGTCAGAAATCAACCCCGAGCGCTCCGCGGTGGGCGAGCAACAGCAAAAGTTGTCTCTGAGAGCCCCGCGGACTGCACTTCCACAGGAAAGCAGTCCCCTTCAGGCCCAGCAGGGGCAGAGGTGGCTCCTTCCAGTCAGTGCAAGGACGTGGTACTCAGGGAGGCGTGTGATGAACTGTACTGAGAAGATGAGATTCCAGACCAACTGACCCTTGGGACAAAAGCTAGAGTTACTGAAAAATAAAAGTGACCAACTGTCGGAGGCAGTGGTTTGGACAGTTCCTTCCATAAAGGACAGCAGTTAACTATGAAAGCAGGACCCCTCTCCTGTTGAGTCATCAGCTCAAGGACAATCACCTTGGAAGGCGCCAAGACTTCTCATGACCTAGCCCAGTAATAAACTGATGGATAAAACCAAATCCTTCAACCGTGGGCAGCAGGAATGCTCTCCATCTTTAGGGTGTGTAGGATTATCAAATCACTGGACATGGATGGGTACAGGGGGTAAAGCTGATGAAAACAAGAGAACCCTAAAAATGAGTAAGAGAGTAAGAATATAGACAAGAAAAAAACCCATTAAATTTATTAGCACTTTTGATGTGATTAGCCTAAGTGAACCAATCCAGTTTTCAACAAATTTAATACTATGTGTGTATTCTCTGCTGTTTAATAGTGCTTAATTAAAGCATTTAAGAAAATCAAATGTATCAGACTGGTTTGAATTAAATAATTAGAAAGAAATTCATTAGGTGTGCAATCAATGTTTTAAGGCCTATGGAAATCTGTTTAATGAATAAGCTTTTGCTTTATTGGTTATATAAATAAAATATGGATCTTTAGAAGAATGCTATATAAGTAAATTAGATATCAAAATACAAACAGTGGTGTTCTTCATGCACATAAGTGCTTTGGATATTAAGGAATCTATCAACATTAAAAATGACACATGCATCAAGATCTCACATTGTTTATAGCTAGTAGAGATGGGTAAGACTGAAATTAGACTCCAGAAGTACATGTTTGTTAAGGAGAGAGAAACTTAAGGACACAGTGTCCTCTGGAATATGATAAAGGTCCTGTAACTATGGAGTATATTATCACTAAGAATATGTGATGTAGAAATATTTAAATTAGCAGGAAACAAACAAGATCGCTCCATGGAAATATGTGTTAGTTATTAACAGAACTGATCTTTAATAGAGATGCTTACCACTGAACGGAAAGTAGGTGGTATCGTTCAGCAGTTAAAAGATGAAAAAGTCAAAAGCCAAAGGATAGCTTGGGGCCAAGATGGTCGGAGTAGAAGGATGCTCGTAGCTCACCCTCTCCCACAAATACACCAAAACTCACATCCACTGACCCACCCAGCCAGCCAGAGCACCTGCGGAGCTCCAACAGAACATCAACCTCTTCAAAAGACAAAGACACCATGAATCTGGTAGGAGAAAAGGAAAAAAGAAAGAAGAAAAAGCAAAACTGTGGGGCGGGTCCTGCGGGGAGGGAGCGGCAAAGGAAGACTAGCGCTCGTTCACTGAATCTACCCCTCTCCAACGGGGAGTTCAGCGGGACAGAGGTGGGGCCACCTCGGATCTGTACGGAGCAGCCCTTGATCAACAGAACTAAGGTAAATGGGCATACAAGGTCTCTGCAACTCCGAGCCCTAGAGGCAAAGCAGCAGGAGGGGACCGGGACAGGCTACGCGAGCTGCGCAGAGGACTGGGGCGGATGCAAGGTGCTGTGCGCTGTGGCTGGGAAAGGATACAGAGCAGAACAACTTGGGCCCCCCATAAAACAACACGGCTGATGTGCCCCCGGGGAAGGGTGCCACACCCCCATCTCTGAAAATCCTCGGAAAGTTTTTGGGCGAAGAGAGGCGGGGCTCAGGCACAGCCACCATATATCTTGCTGCGCTGAGCACCCAGGCAGGGGCGAGGCCGAAACCTTAATTCTACCTAAGGGCTCAGCAGCCTCAAAGGCCAGACGGAGACTTGTCTGCAGCCCGAGGCAGATAGGATCCTTCCGCCCTGGGACCTCAGCAAACTCACACCACCAAGACAAACAAGGAGCTGAGTTTTGGCATGGAGCAGGGGTGCGGCTGTTCCGCTGTCTTCCCCGAGCCCGCCTACAATCGCGGACCCGGAGGAGTGGAGCGGGCAGCTGCACAGAGCAGCAGAGCGACCGGTGCCGGAAGAGGGCGGGGGGGCCACCTTCCTTCCTGGCAGGAACGCAGCCCCTGACCGCGGTGCTGGGAGGGGGCGCGCTCTGCTTGCCGACAGGCACTGGGAGCAGCACAGACGAGAGCGCCAACGGAGGGCTTCTGGAAACAGCAAGCTGAATTCACGAAACCGGGCAAAGACAGACCTCTCAATAAAATCATTAACAGCACAGTCTCCACGAGAACATATTCTCCCCACATTTTCTTTAATCTGTTCTATTTTCTGTTACCTTTTTTAACTTTTACTTTTTAAACAATTGTATGTTTCCGATTTTAATCCCTTTAAAATTTTTCTTTTAAAATTTTTTTTATTATTTTTAAAAACCCACCTCATTTCATTTTTATTTCTCTTGGTTTTGATCTCATTGATTACACACAGGTTTCAAATTTTTTGTTGTTCCTTTCTCCTTTTTTAAAGGTTTTTAAAAGACATCTCAACCTGATTGCTATTCTGCTTCAACTTGCTCTTCTATTATTGATGATACACTGTTCTCAAACCTTTTCTTTCCTCCCTTCTTTTAAAATTCAGTCTTTTTATTTTATCTTTTTTATCGTTCTATTTTCTATCACCTTCTTAATTTTTACTTTTTAAACAATTCTGTCTCCAGTTTTGATCGCTTTTAAATTTTTCTTTTAAAATATTTTTATTATTATTTTTAAAAATCCACCTCATTCCATTTTCATTTCTCTTGGTTTTGATCTGACTATATGCAGATGACATGATACTATATATAGAAAATCCTAAAGGGCCACACAAAAACTACTAGAACTAATCGAAGAATTCAGCCGGGTAGCAGGTTACAAGATTAATGTTCAAAAACCAGTTGCATTTCTTTTCTCTAAAGATGAATCAACAGAAAAAGAAAGTAAAACAATCCCCTTTAGAATAGCACCCAAAGTAATAAAATACCTAGGAATAAATCTAACCAAGGATGTGAAAGACTTACACACAGAAAACTATAAACCACCGATGAAGGAAATTAAAGAAGACTTAAAAAAACGGAAAGATATCCCATGCTCCTGGATTGGAAGAATCAATATTGTTAAAATGCTCCTACTGCCCCAAGCAATCTACAGATTTAATGCAATCCCTATCAAATTACCCAGGACATATTTCACACAACTAAAACAAATCATAATAAAATTTACATGGAACCACAAAAGACCTAGAATTGCCAAAGCATTACTGAAGAAAAAGAAAGAGGCTGGAGGAATAACTCTCCCAGACTTCAGACAATACTACACAGCTACAGTCATCAAGACAGCATGGTATTGGTATGAAAACAGACATATGGACCAATGGAACAGAATAGAGAGCCCAGAAATGAACCCACAAACTTTTGGTCAACTAATCTTCGACAAAGGAGGCAAGAATATACGATGGAATAAAGACAGCCTCTTCTGCAGGGAAAACTGGACAGCAGCATGTAAATCAATGAAGCTAGAACACTCCCTTACACCATACACAAAAATAAACTCAAAATGGATCAAAGACAAGATACGACAAGATACAGTAAACCTCCTAGAAGAAAATATAGGCAAAACATTATCACACATACATCTCAAAAATCTTCTCCTAGGGCAGTCTACCCAAGCAGTAGAAATAAAAGCAAGAATAAACAAATGGGACCTAATTAAACTTACAAGCTTCTGCACAGCAAAGAAAACAATAAGTAAAACAAAATGACAACCTATGGAATGGAAGAAAGTTTTTGTAAATGATGAAACCAAGAAAAGCTTGATCTCCAGAATATATAAGCAGCTCATATGATATAGTAAGAAAAAAACAAACAACCCAATCCAAAAATGGGCAGAAGACCTAAACAAGCAATTCTCCAAGGAAGAAATACAAATGATCAATAGGCACATGAAAAAAATGCTCAATATCACTAATTATCAGAGAAATGCAAATGAAAACTATGATGAGGTATCACCTCACACCAGTTAGAATGGCCATCATTCAAAAGTCCACAAATGACAAATGCTGGAGAGGCTGTGGAGAAAAGGGAACCCTCCTACACTGCTGGTGGGAATGCAGTTTGGTGTAGCCACTGTGGAAAACAGTATGGAGATTCCTCAAAAGACTAGAAATAGACTTACCATATGACCCAGCAATCCCACTCCTGGGCATACATCCAGAAGGAACCCTACTTCAAAAAGACACCTGCACCCCAATGTTCACAGCAGCACTGTTTACAATAGCCAAGACATAGAAACAGCCTAAATGTCCATCAACGGATGACTGGATAAAGAAGATGTGGTATATTTTTTTTACAATGGAATACTATTCAGCCATAAAAACCGACAACATAATGCCATTTTCAGCAACATGGATGTTCCTGGAGAATGTCATTCTAAGTGAAGTAAGCCAGAAAGAGAAGGAAAAATACCATATAAGATCGGTCATATGTGGAATTAAAAAAAAATAAATGCAGAACAGAAACAGACTCATAGACATAGAATACAAACCTGTGGTTGCCAAGGGGGCGGAGGGTGGGAAGGGACAGACTGGGATTTCAAAATTTGTAGATACTGACAGGTATATGCAGAATAGATAAACAAGATTATACTGTATGGCACAGGGAAATATATATAAGATCTTGTGGTAGCCCACGGACAATATATGTAAGTTCCTGTGTAACTGAAAAATTGTGCTCTACACTGGAATTTGACACAACATTGTAAAATGACTATAATTCAACTTTAAAAATGTTAAATAAAAAAGCCAAAGGATAAATACAGGTGCTTAGTCCCACATCTGGACGGGAGGTGGGGCCCTTTGGGAAAGAACAACACAGTTGAGGGTCTCAGAGTGAGGGTGGTGACAAAGATAAGTCAAGTCTGATGGTGCCTCAGAGAGCGGCAAGTTGAGGCATTCCAAACGCAGTCAGATAAATGGGTCTGGGGGGTGGGGGGCGCGGTCATATGATGGGAAGCCTGGACCCGAGCTTGATCCTGGGTGTCATCAGCCCAGAGAGTGCATTTGTAGATCCGTGCACTTCCTGAGAAGAAGGAGCAGGAATGGGTCAGGGCTCACAAGATGACCTGAAATGCACCAACGTGAAGAGGCTGTGTTGAAGGGAGAGGCTGACACAGGACACTAAGGGCCGGGCGCGTAGGAGGAAACAGATAGGAGAGCGTGCCCGTCTGGGGACAGAATGTGTCATGCGGCCGGGACATCAAGCAATGTGAGCAATGACACATGCCCCTGTGTCTACTTTCGCCCTTCTGCTGAGAGGGGGCAGTGTGACAAAGGCATGGGCCACACTGGGACAGGAGAGGGTTTACAGAGAGAGTCAAGGTAAGTTGGGCTCTGAGTAAGCAGAGAGACAGTGGTGTCTCAAAGGAGAGTGGAGCCCTGGAGAGCTTTTCAGTTGTAACATGGGAGATGCTGAAGCCTGTTGGTGATGGAAAGTACCAAAGAAGAAGGGAGAGGGTGGTGATGAAGCAGAGAGGAGATAAATGATGGAAAGAGCTCCCTGGACAGATAAGAGGTGATAAGACACGAGGTAGTCTTACAGAGTAAATGCACAAACTGGGCTATGGGAGGGGGAGAGACATTGTCTCCAGGGTGGGAGGACAGGAAGATGTGATACACTGATTATGAGAAGGGGATGGAATTCCCACCGGATGCCTTTTATTTCCCCCACAGTGTATGTACAAGGGGAAGTTCTAGGCTGATTCTGAGAAAAACTGGGGAAGCATAACATTTTAGCAGAAGACAGGGGAGAGGTTACAGCTCAGTGGTGGAGCACATGCTTAGCATGTACAAGGTCCTGGGTTCAATCCCCAGTGCCTCCTCTATAAATAAATAAACCTAATTACCTCCTTAACACCCCCCCCAAAAAAAAATTAAAAACAAAATTTTAAAAAAAGCAGAAGAGGAAAGGAAGCACAGCATTACCACAGCGGAATAACAGAGGGGTGAATTCACTGGGAAACATCGTTAAACATTACAACTAGTTTAACAGAATTGGAAAACAAGATTTTTGCAAAATTTCGGTATAATAAAAATGTAACACATGAACTATTTTATAAAGTCTTAAACTCTATAAATTATAAAGTAAACTGCTAAGTAAATGATTCTACCACTGACGGTAGAAAGGCAAATAGCGTCGTTACCAATCACTGAAATCAGTTACTGCAGAACCATCCTATCCCCTATTAATAGACTTTTTCCTCAAATGGTAATGGAATTTGGATATTCATTTTCTATTAATGTCAAAGGTAAAGCAGTTTTCTCTAATGAGTTCAGAAAGTGGCCGACAGTACAGCGCTACGTACAGCGTGTCTTATGGAAGTCCGCGTCAGAAAGGAACTACCTCGTGCTTGTCATATTTCCATGTTTCTCTCCCAGACTCAGGTCTCACTTCTCCCAGTCCATGCCTCCACCCCACCACATCAGGCGCCACTCTGACGCTTAGCCTCCTAGCATCCTTCATGCAACAACCTTCCACTTGCCTGTGCCACCGTCAGAGCCCCCTCCCTGTTTGCAGGTGTCGGCTCTTCAGTTGTGCTAGAAAGCTACAAAAGCCAGTTACTGGTTTCATGAATAGTCACGGTAAATGATCGCGGGGAGCCTGGCAGACCCAGTTTTTGTTACATGAATGTTCTAAACTTAGATGCTTTGTCTCTTATTCTGGAATGAAAGGCAACGCCCTGTTCACTTTCTCTCCTCTACCTGACAAATACGTTTCTTTGTTCTAGCCCACGTCTCTCTTCCTAAAAGAACACTTTAGTCTCGCACTTATGCCAGCCTCTCCGGTGTCACGAGAAACTTGCTCAGTAAGTGGACACTTTGAGCGTTCTCCTCCTCTCCTCCATCCACTGGACCTTCCTCATTTGCTGACAAAGATGCCAAATACTTTTTTCCCCATCTCTACACTGTCCCCAGCCAAAAATATGCATCCACATAAATTTTCAAGTTTACTGTTCTCTCTCCACCTCTTTAATATCAAACACCTTGGAAGGAAATCTGTCTATAAAATACAGCAATGTTGTGTGTATCATCTGCCACTTACAGCCCTCCTAGAACAATGTAGTCCCGTCACCATGGAATCCACCATCCAAGCAGCATTGCTCAAGACTCAAGGCATCACTTGGGAACGCTGTTATAATGCAGACTCTGTCCATGAGGTTGGGGATGAAGCCTGAGATTCTGCACTTCCAACAAGTTCCCAAGTGATGCCCCAGTGTTGGTTCACTTGAAATGCAAGGACCTAAATAAAGCACCGTCGCTCAAAAATGTACTAGTTTTTTTTTTTTGCAAGCTATCGTTTGACAACGAAGACTGGAACCTTGTCGACAGGTTTTCTCGTGTTTTCACTCTTCAACTCAATGCTGTTGGCTGAGCCCATCCCTCCACAGAGTCAGCGCTCACAGACAGTCCGTCTCTATGATGTCGCAGCCAGGAACTTTTCCATGCTTAGTCTAGCTGGCCTCCCTCCTCTGCTGAATTCAACACAGCTGACCACCCATGTGATGAAATTGTACAACTGCAGCTTCCCAGAGGGGAATAGATTCTTTTAATAGCATCACTGCACAAACATCACTTTTATTCTTTAACAAAAGGCAGGAATAAAGGTACTTCCGTATTTACCTCTTTCCGTATCGTTTGAGCCTCGGGCCAAAGAGGCAAACAGGCTAACGTGGCCTCTGAGGCTGAAGCACCAAAAATACCCACCCCCCCACCCCCACCCACACCCACACCCAGGACGTCCGAGACGGCACGTGGCCCAATCACACCCAATCAGAATTTCCTCTCAGACTCCTCTATCAAGTCTATTAGAAAAATGTCCTCCCTACGCCCTGTGGCTGCCAATATAGTAAAATCTGAGTTTTGCTCAGAGAACAGCCACCTTTGTCACCACCTGGGCAGAACCTGTACTGAAGACAGTGGGTACCCGGGGACTTACCTGGGCAGCTGTGTGCGCCACGTAGACTCTGGACTGTACACAGAACGTTCCAGAGACTCCATCCTCTTTCTTTTACCTCTCCTTGGCTGAAGGTAATTTGAATTGAGGTTCCAGCATGTGCAAAAACCTGTGACAATTAACTGTCCTAAACATGGTCCCTTTATTTGAGTTCCCTTAAATAAGAAACGTCTCTAATGCTTCCTTAGAAAAATGCACAGACGACACTGAGAAATTACCTATCCGTCCTTGGCTGTCACTGAGTATTTATCCTGCCAGATGAACTTTACCATCTGTTTGTCACATTTTCAAAACAAAAATATCAAGGGTGTGACTGAAGTTTGTAAAATGCATGGTTTACTATAAGGAGACTGGACACCGCACAGAATGTCACCTCCCCATCCCAGATTATATGTCATTACCACGTAACTAGGGAAGACTGTACGGTTTTCAGATGTGCCTTACACATTAAGATGTGATGCATCTCTTGCTGTGGTGAATGTATTGTTCCACTTTTAAAATTCTACTGGTATAAAAGTATTATAAATTTTCATAAATTAGTATAGAATTTTAAATGACTTCTTTAAATTCTCATAGTACTTTTTCAGTTGACTATCTCAGATTTTTAGGCATAGAATCATTTGTTCCCCAACTATTAAACATCTGGGGTGTCAGGTCATGGGCACAGTGCTAGACGCAACTTACAAATGACAAAGGTTTTCCCACTGTTTCCACTTTCTTCAGCTTTTACTTATCTTTGCTTCTGTAATTTCTAGACCTTCCACAACCACTGGCATTGTAGCAAAGATGTCAGGCATACGTGTTCCTGATTTAATGCAATGTCTTTCACACCTTATTACTAGGCGTAGGCCTGTCATTTGACTGGGAACGATTTTTCTGAATGATTTTTTATGGAAACCTATTTTTAATTGAGTGTCACTATTTGATTAATCTAGCATGTATACTGAACGTTACCCAATTAATGCAGGAGACAAATTTTTTTATCTTTCTGGCAATCTGCATGGTGCCTTAATTTAGAATGTTAGTGCTGAACTATCAGAAGCTAGTTATTGAACAATAACAGACAGACAACATACCACAACCAAGAAGGCAAGCAAGGAGAGCATATATATATATATTAGATAGATGACTGATGGATGGGTGGATGAGGTGGGGGTTGGGTGGGTGGATAGATGGATGGATAGATAGACAGAGATAAGAGATGGATGGATGGATAGACAGACTGATCGATCCAAGGGGATGTAAGTAGGTAGGTAGATAGGGATAAGGGATGGATGGATGGGTCCAAGGGAATGTAGATAGGCAGATAGGTAGGTAGATGGATGGATAACAGATGAGAAACAGATCGATAGCTGAGAGATAAATATACCCAGATGTAAATGTTGATATTTGTATGCACACGTACATATACATCCACATTTTTAGGCTCTGTTCCCTAAGAGGACCTGGGAGACCCATCACACCAATAACACTGTTATTTGGATGATAAGTTTCATGTATACAGACCATAAATATAAATACCATTTTCTACTGTAAGGAATTACAGCCTTTGGAGAAATAGCTGACTCCAGAGCTAGGGCAGAGGAGGTACGAGATAAGCCTGCAGAATATTTTTCCAGAAAGTAAGGAATTGCTCAAAGAATGATGAGGATCTGTCCAAAGGACACAGGAACAGCCAAAATAGTCTTCCACTGACCAAACAGCACAACCTGAGCACCAAAATATGTGATGATCATAGCAGATGATAATTCATTAAATAAAAGAGGAAACTATGAGTTCATACAGATATAACCAAATTAAAATCTTGTTGAAGGTGGCGGGATTTATATGATTTTGAAATCACTTCTCCACCAGATAGTTATTAATTATAAAGGGGAATAGAGTAACTTCAAAAGGAAAAAGCCTCACAGACATCAATTTTAACCAAGGTTAAGCTGCCTCTCGTCTGGTAAGATGCAACGAGAAGGAAGAAGGAAACTACACCTGTAGTTTTCCTGCCAGTCATAAGGACAAATGAGATAAACCCCAAATGAGGGAGCCCCTATACATAATGACTGTAGTGGGTTGAACAGTATGCCTCTATAAGTCACGTCTACCCAGCACCTTAGATTCTGACCTTATTTGGAAATAGGGCTTTGCACAGATAATTTGTAAAGAATTTCAAGACCAGATCATCCTAAACTTAGGCTGAGCCCTAAATCCAATGACTGGTGCCCTTAGAGGAACCTAAGGGGACACAGAAACACACAGGGAAGAGGCTCACATGGAGACAGAGGCAGATACTGAAGTGATGCTGCCACAAGCCAAGATATGCCGAGGATGGTCGGCAGCCACAACCACAGGGAGTTAGGAGAGGCCTGGAGGAGACTTCTCCTCAAAGCCTCCAGAGAGAACCAGCCTTGTCACCAGCATCGTTTTTGGACTTCTAGTCTACTGAACTGTGAGAGGCTAATTCTGTGCTGTGTTAAGCCACCTGGTTTGAGGTACTTGTTACTGCAGCTCTAGGAAACTCATACAACAGGCAACTACATTCCATATCTTGTAGTAACCCATAATGAAAAAGAATACAAAAACAAATATGTATGTATGTGTATGACTGAACTATTATGCTGTACACCAGAAGTTGACACAACATTGTAAACCGACTATGCTTCAGTAAAAAGAATAAACTCATACAGTAGCACACCCATCGTCTTGCAGACATCCGGTGCCATGAAGTCAAAGGCTGAAAAAAGGATCCAGAACTGAGGGAAACTGAAGAGATAGCAATACAGCATGGAACAGGTGATTCTTACCTGGCTTCTTTTGGCATAAAGATATTCCTGGGACACTTGAGGAACCTTAAATGGAGTCCGAGGACTCAACCAGTGTTCATTCCCTGATACTGATTATTGTATTGTGCTTGTGTGGAGATGTCCTTATTTACAGGAAGTACCACCAAAAGTACGTGGTGGCTGGTGGGACATCAGGTTGGGGACCTGACTCACAAGTGACTAGGAAAAACTCGTTACTAATTCCAGTATTTAAGGTTTTTGTTTTTAAGTTACTATTGTTTAAAAATGCCCACTTGTATAGTAATCAGAAATGTAAACTGAAAAAAGGTTAGAAAAAATTAAGAAACCTGAGGAAACTAAGTAGATAAAAATGAGTGATAGGAGTCCTCGCTCCATGTTATGTGTGTGAAACAGGGGCCTCTGCTTTGGAGAGGAGTTTGCAGAATCTCCTCGAGTTGAAGCCATGTGACCTGGGATGACCCAGCAGTTCCACGTGGGCAGAGATACCCTTGAGTTTTACAGAAACTGTACAAGGAAACGTGTCTCAGAGTCACCGTACCAACATTCTTTGTAATTGTGAAAAACTTGAAATGACTGAAACGTCCATTGACAGAAACAAAGAAATTCTGCTGCAGTGACAGACGAGTTGAGTGATCGAGGCTGACCTACAGGTATGGCAAGGATCAGTCTTGAACATGTAAAGTTGAGTGGGAACAATGAGTCTGAAAGGACACCCACTGAGTGAGGACATTGTGTACAATTTGTAAGGCACGCAAAAATACTCTCATCTGTTACGTATGCATGTGTGTTTGCATGTATGATGGATGTGTGTTTGTAACAGGCCAATTTCCAGTATAACTCTTACCTTTGGCAAAGGGGAGGGGGAGGGAATAAGAAGAAAGGAACTTTAGCTGTAAAATGTAGTATCCGTGTGTGTTTTTTAAATGTCAGAGCAAATATGCTAATTATCAACTGTTAAATTAAGGTATGAAGTATGAGGTGGTCCCTTTTACGGTCTTCTGTTTCTTTTTCCAGTATTGAGAAATATTGTACAGGTAAGTAGAGGCCTATTTTCAAAAGGAAAGTCTGTTTGGATAAAATAAAGCAAGCACACAGGGTGGAGTTGTGCTAGAACAGGAGAGACGTGTGGATGGGGTGCCTGTTTCTCTGGTACGGCACTCAGAGCATTCCACACCACCCCACGACAACAACAAGGCTGTTTTTATTATTGCTCATGATTCTGCATCATCTGTGCCAAAAGCTCATCAGGCTAACCAAGAGGAACAGCATCCAAAGGAGACGGACCACAGCCAGCAGACACAGCAGAAGAACTGCAATGCCGGTCTTAGCAGTGTGTACGCGCTGGCAGGTGCACGTGGCTGGGCAGGCGTGATGCACCACACACACAGTGGAGGTAAGGACGAAGACACAGTGACTGTCCAGCAAACGGCAACAACACATCCTGAGGAAACAGCGCCCTTCTCTGACCCCTAGGACGGTGCCAGTGGGGGTGCCCGTGGTGCCGGTGCAGAGTCGCTGTTACACTACAGCACGACATTCTGTTACTTTTTGTCAGGTGATACGGTCTGCATTTCTTAAACCTTGTTTGTTTGCTCTTTACTTGTGACTATCTTCTGCTCTCCTACCCAGTAGCGCAAATATTCTATGAAGTCAGGGACCTAGCCTGTATGTCACTCACAACTTAACCGTCTAGCCCAGACTCCGGCACAGGCTAAATTCTCCATCAGTATTGATGGAACAGACACAAAAGCAGCAGATGAAACATCTTCTATCCGGTCCCCCTAATGCACGTAAACATCTTGCAAGTCACTGGTATTTTGAAATGTACATTAAAGCTACACTGTTGCTACTTCCATCTTCCTGGTAATAGCCAATTCTTACATGGCACTGTTAAAATAATATGGATGTCAACCAGTGAATTACTGCCTATGAGCAAATGGGATAGATCAGTCTAACACTTGCATAACAGAAAGCTCTTTACGCAAAGTATTTCACCGTCCTGCGTGTGGAGTTGATTCTAGCTCCGTGTGCATCTATTTTTAATAGCAAGTTGATTATATTTTACTGACAAGGAGAGGGCAGGCACTGCAAAACAAACATAATGCATATTGTTGGTGTGTAAAATCCCAACAAATGACATCAGCTCTACCTTTTCATACAAAAACTGAATTAGCTTGGAATACTAAATTGTCCAAGAGAGACTCCAGCTAACTCATTATATATTTATTGTTGAAAGGGTGACCATGACCTGCGTAATATGTATTTACATATTTAAAGCTATAGTCAATATGAAAATGAATGAACAAGAGTATTCATGTATGACTGTATTGGCACAACACTGTAAACTGACTATAACTCAATTGAAAAAAAAAAAAAAAGAAAATCCAGATTTGTATTATGGAAACAATGCCACTCTTCTCAATTTTTTTGTATTGGAAAATATACCTAGTTTATAAAAAATATTTTATTCATGTTAACATACAGTAAACAGCATGTGTTTATTGATGTTGTGTTTAAATGCATTAATAAAGAAATATTTCTAAAAAAATAAAGCTATAGTCACTTTACTATTTGAAAATCCACAGTGTGGCTGAAAAATAGAAATTACTCTTTAGGTTATATAATGATTGATTAAAGATTTCTATCGTGTGATCACTACCCCCATTTCAGTAGATTTTTATAGATGAAATACACATAAATCAAGGAATTTTTATTTATAGCTTTCTTATAGCAGGTAGGAAAATAATATATTAGGAGAAAACTATTGTGGTTTTGGAACAGAAATTATTTCTGTATGATATTCCATAGTCATAAAATTAGATAAAAAATATATCTAAGAACTTATGCTGAGAAAAGAAATAAAAAGCAAATTATTTCAGTTATAGTAAAGCAAGTATATACATGCCATACTTGAAGGGTGATTTTTTTTTTTTTAAATAAAGGCATTTTAAACACAAATTGAGAACTTCAGTGACTGATGTTCTAAAACTGGGTTAGACCAGTATTGTCAGACTGTAGATCCTGACTCATTAGTGGCTGTGAAATAATTTAATGTGTCATGACAATATTTTTAATAACATGCAATAATAATATGTCAAACAGCATTATGTGTAGGAGCCATGTTTCATGCAAATTCTTTTTATTTATACGTACTTAACGTATACCATACTCAGTGCATAGAGGTACTGGATCACCATATAAAAGTAGGTCCTATGCAGGAAAATGTAGGAGTCTCTGAAGAGAGTGGTACTCTGTCACAGCGGCCCACGTGGACTCGGATGCCGTGACAGGATGTGAACGCCATCTGTCCACCACCAGGGTTCTGTTCACCCGGGGCAAGTCAGGAAAGGCAGAGTGAAGCGGACCCCTTCCTTTTCATGCTTGTGACAATTGCCTTGTTTCAGGAGTACTGGATACACTATTATGTGCTGTGCAGGACTGCAGATTCAGAAATGCTTTCTATAGCAAGGAAGAGATTAAATCATATTCTTGTCCCTCTTTAAGCCTGTCAGGAGCAGGGGAAACTATCCTGAGGGGACATATGTGAGGGATACATAAATATATGTGTTAGCATCAAGTAAGCAAAGTTTGAGTTGTGTGAGAGGCCAAATTAAGTACAGAGCTGAGCAATTGAATTCAGCCCTAGTAAACCGTCAATCGGCTAATAATAATAATTACTATTTTAAAAGTACTATATAACATTAAATTATAATAAAAATCTTATTAGATAGTAGCAGTTATTACTGTTTAAAAATTTACCCACTTTTCTGGATCTGCAGTAATTGCTTTTCCTCCTGCTTTGAGTTATATGGATAATTACTTCAAACTTGTTTTATTCTGCTATAGTGTAGACATAAGTTAAGGAAGAAAAACCTCAAAACCCTGAACTTCTCTAATTATTGGTTCCCCGACTATAAAAGTAATGGCCTAGATCCAAAAACACTTCTATAATTAATATTTATGTATGTATATATAAAGGAAAATAATTATATGTAACTGTTTGAATCATCAGAAAAAAATTAAAAGCAGCGCAAGTGACATCTGTCCATTGTAACTGCCCACGTCTGTTTGGAATCCTAATTCAACGTCCAGAGCCTCCCGGCTCTTCCTCTGCAAGCAGCCAGTGTGCATGCACTGTGCCCAGCAGTCTGAAATCGGCATCTGAGAGTTTGGTTTTGTGTTCAGTACACAGCCTGCTCCTTTAGCACATTATTTAACTTCAAAACCAAGTCTATTTTCTCTAATTGTCAGTGGAAGCCGTAGGTTACTATAGTTACGAAGTAAAGACTGTTATTGAAAAGAAGAAAAGACTAATGAAATTTTAAATGACAGATTCCAAGGTATTAGGAAATTGCCCCAACAGGGAACTGGGAACTTATCAAGCTGCCAATCACAGTAATTACCGTGCAGACCTATTAGGACGTGGGTCAGAAGGTCTCCTCAGATTTCCCAGACACCAGTGCCACGGTGCTGTGAAACGCTGATCCCAGGGACACGCGCGGCCTGCTGTTAACGCCTGTTCCCCGAGCACAGCTGCACGAGGACGCCCTGCAGCCGCCCCAGGTGAGGATCTGGCCCAGCACACCTGGAGAACAGCGAGCTGCAGGTGACGTGCTCTGTGACACCGCCACGTCTCCCTCACGTCAGAACGGTGCTGCCCCGCAGACCCACCTCTCAGCTGTCTTACAGTGTCTTTCACGGGAAGCACCACCCACTACCACGGTCAAGGACAGATGCAGTCGGTAAGAAATATGTAAAAGTCTAACATATTAACATTTGCTCTTGCTCAGGGGGAGGCACCCAAAAATGTTGCAAAAACACACAAATAGATTATTCACCCAAAATGATATAAAAGGAAAATTTAGTGAATTTTTTAGTGATGTCAGAATGAATTGAGAATCCATCCACTTCACGTCACTGATTAAAACAACATATTACGGTTGAACTGCATGTTTGCTAGAGTTGGAAAAATAGACCCCCCTCAAGGTGCATCACTGCTCCACGTGAGTCTCAGCATAACTTGTTAGAAAAGAGGCAATAATAGTTGCTGTTTATGTGCTAAAGTTGTGTATTTTGGGCTTTTAGGAGCCATAAAATTGATTTAAAGAATGGTTTCAAATGGTAAAAGGAGAAATGCATAACCATTAAAAACATGCAATTAAACGGGTTTGTGTCTCACTGCTTCTTAGTAATTAAGAGTTCACGCTCGGCAAAGCCCCATAAAACCAGACTGAAGATTGAAGACGGTGTACACAAATTAGTAGAAATTCGCACGCGAATCCTCCAGAGATACGACAACTACTCAAGAAATGGGAGACTGGGAGTCAGGATAGCATGATTTAAGAAGAAGAAACGAATGATTATTCTGGATTGAATTCTTTGCTAGGCTATTTGGTTGGCTCGGTTCTTCACGGTTCGCAGAGTTGTCTCTAAGTTCCCAGGGCAGAAAGACAAAGTGGGGCCGCAGGACATCGCAGTGCAGGATACACAGTAAGGCTGAACCGCGTGAACTGTGGCCTTGGAGGAACGGGGAGAGGGACAGAGAAACCGTGACAGAGACACAGTGTGAACAGCCACCTCGGTTTTAGAGCAGGGAGGCATCAAAACAGCCTTGTCAGCACCTTAGCCAGTGGGCAGGCTTGTGGGGGAGGAGGAGGAGGGGAAACACACCTGTTTCAAAGTCTCCTGCGTTTCCGGTCCCCCTCTGCTGTCACCGTCCTGACCAGGAGCAATTGCCCACGCCCTGGGAAAGCAAACCCGTGTTCCTCCACCCCTTGTTAAAGGCCTTCCGAGATGCCGACTATTTCTCCAGTCTTTCCTCTCCCATCAGAGAGGGCCTGGAGATCAGCCTCAGAACATGGTTCCTTTTGTTCTGGACCATGGGACACCAGTATCTCCTGGGAACACCCACGCTCCACGTCTAAAGGGTGCTGCCACCTTCTGTGTGTACAAAACCCGCATGCAAGGACCCCTCGTTTTCACCAACCACTCCAGGGTTCACCCCCAAGAGCCTACTCCTTAAATTTCATACGGGCTTTCAAAAGGCATGACGGTTTTCTTAAAATGGTTCCTTATCACCTGAGCGTATCTCTCTTAATGGCGCTGCCAGATTCTAACAAAATACCTCTTATTTCCTTGTACCAAGTAATGATTTAAATAATTAACAATGACAAAGATTACAAAAGCTAGTAGTACAACTGATAAGCGTTATGACAGGCTTTAAAAAAAAAAAGGATTTAATTAGAAATTTCCATCAAAAACTGCCGGAAATATGTTTTGCGTTGCAAAGTTTTAAGCACTCTCTTCAAACCAACTTTCTTTAAGTAAAAACTTGGTGGTGTCATCAAAGCCACGTTGATACAGTGATTCCATTTTCCTCCTGTTTGGTGGGAAGAGGGCTTGGTTAAGCCTCACCAAGTTGGCCATGGACAACTAGGACAGAAGAACAAAGTGGGGCTGCAGGACATCGCAGTGCAGGTCAGCATATGGAGTTCCGGAAGCTCTCCTACCATAGATACCATCACAGAGTTTCCAGAATCGAGAGGAAAAGAATTAAACGTAAAAATTCACCTCCACCCACACACAGGGTGAAGGTCTTTCAGCCCTGGGGTACCGATGGATGAAGGTACTGATGGATGCCTTGGGCCAGGTCCTCCTCCGAGGTGGGAGCTGTCCTGTACAGCTCAGGATGCTAAGCTCATCCACCCTCTAGACTCCAGGACACATCCTAGATGTGACCACCCACAATGTCTCCAGACCCTGGCAAATGTCTTCTGCTTATAGTATCAGCCCCTGCTGAGAACCATTACACTAGATGAAGGAAATCAACATTTTTATGTAAATTATTGTTAGGTCCCTGAGTTTCCCTTTTATATTTTTACATACGTAATTACTGCCACCTTTTTAAGCAACTAAAGAACCTAATTCTTAAACCCTGCCAAGCTTCTTGATTTGAAAAGTAAGCGAAGACATGGAAAACATTTCACAAAGAGACAAGTAATGAACCGCGAAAGGACAGCACACTCACGGTCTACAGGTACCCAGGTCCACACGCGTGAAACGTGCCAGAAGTTACTAAAAATATGTATGACGGAGTTGGCCAAGTTCTGGAAGCATGTGGGAAGTGTTAGGAGATGAGCTGTCTTCAAGCACCGGCGGACGTAAGTACCTACCAGGATGTTCTGATTGGTGACGTTAACGTAGAGACCCAGCTGCTCCTCGTCCTGCGGGGAGATGTCCAGTCGTCCGCTGAATGGGGAGATGGTCACCGTCCGGCCCACAGGCAGGATGGGCAGGCTGTTGGTGAAGCCACCGTCCACCCACTTCTGTGGGGAGAAATGCCCTGTCAGCACGCGCCAGTGACACAGCTCCCACCAGGAGAAAGCGAGCCTCGGTTTCTCAGCAGCACAACCCCTGCCTTGGAGGGACTCTTACGTTCCTATTTATGAGGACTAATCAGATTAGATTTGTTTTGGAAGCAAAGCCAATCTCTGCATGCCTGTCATTTACCCATAGAATAAGAAAGCTGGACCCAATCAGGAAATCTCTCCAATTGTCTGAAAGCTTTAAATAGATTGCTTTACATAAGAAGCACCTAAGTTTTTACTGATGACGGCGCAAGGTAAGAAGCCATGTGTAATTAGGTTGGGATTCAGTATCTAATCAGAGTGGAAAGCCATACCACCCCCCCACCACGGGAGGTTCTATCTTTATCCTAAAAGTGGAAACTGGCATTTTCTGCAGCAAACTTAAAAATAAACAGACCAGCCAGAAACCCTCCTGTTTCCACAGTGGCTCCCAAGTACCTAAGGCCTTCAAGCCGAGCAGAATGAGAAATGCTCTGTAAAGCATGAACAGGACTCAGAGTCTGTGCTTTCAGACCCAAGCCCAGAGGAGGGGGGAGGGACAGAGCAGGTCAGGGGAGCTTCTAGAGGCTTCTGCAGAAGTGTGTGCTGAGAAAGGGCTGAAGAAACACATGGCAGCATTCCTTATGCTGTCTGAAGGCAGAAGGGCCTCAACCCGTCCTTGAACGGACGTATTAACGTAATCAGCGCTAACAAGTAAGCAAACACAGGACACTGAAGGTCAAATCCAGTTATATCTACGTTGGAAATGTTCTGCAGCTGCTGTGCCCCAGGGGGAAAGGCCGGTAACTGTTGAGACCCCCTGGCAAAAGAATCTCTCGTGGCAAAAGCAAGGAGGTGGGGTGAGGAAAGAGGGAAGCTCAAGCATAAAATGTCCTTAATTCAGTTAAAACCATTCTTTTCTAAGATGTCTTTTTAAAAGTACCACACTATTTACAAAGGCCTTGGCCAACCACCAACTCCCCCACAAAGGGAATAAAAGTAAGTGAATGAAAGGTGAAAAATGTGTTGAAAATCTCTTTCGAGGGAGTTCCATTTTGGTGGAGGAGACAACCTAAGTAGGTTAGATTAAAATGAACCTGACCTGGATAGTTTGCTTAATGTCATTATTTTTAAAAGAACGTAGCACATATAATTGTACAACTGTATCATGTGCATTATACAGGCACATTCATATACATCTGTATATAATGTTTACGTGTGTGTGTGTGTACATATATACACACGTGACTTACAAACACAGTCTGGAAAAGGGAGATTTGTAATGAGAAGGCCACCAGATAATCTGGTTCTGTGCCTAACTGTCCTGGAGCTTTTTTTTTTTCCTGACTGCTTTGGGTTTGGATACCAGTTCCCGGAATAGGTTAATATCACGAGAGGGAAAAAATTACTTTTCATATTCTCAACAGAACATTCCCCCAATGATGTACAGATTCGCACAGATTTCATCAAGGGAAATTACAAGTATGTACCAAGTGTCATTCGGCTTAAATAAGAGCTCATCTGACTTGCTCAACTTAAGGAAAAGAAGGGCATTCTGGCTCATTAAATTGCACTGTGTTCTAATTTACCATGGGGCTAATGACTGCGGTTTCAGGGAACTGAAAATCCTTCTTTCCAAATTCTGTTCGCTCTTGTTGGCTTTTTGTGATTGGACAAATGACTAGGGAAAACAGATAGCTTATCAAACGACTTGATTAAATTTTCAGCGTTACTCGCGCCTCTACTACGGTAACCCCGGCAGCTCAGATGCTCTGAAGGCAGTGCCTCTCACTCCGGATTGATGCTCTCATGAGCTGTATCACCCCCACCACCACCACACGTGCATTCAGGCACGCTGATTCTAGCAAAATTTCTGGAAACTATCACAGCAATCAACACTCCTCAGTACAAATATTTTATATCTCGTGCACTATGGATAGTTTAAAATTCTGCATGTTACAGACTCCTGCCCGTGAATTCTCTGGCTGTTTGCTACACATTCCTGAATGTCATTCCCACCTTGTGGGGCAGCATTTCCTAAGTAGGGAGCTACTGCTCTGAATCCTAGGATTCCGAAATCTTCCTTAAGAAAAGGAACTCAGGTGGTTCCTCCCATGATGGTTTCACCCTGCGTTTGTTAGTTTCCAGCACACAGCACCATCCTCCTCAGAGGAGAGGGAAGGCCACATGCCTAAAAAATATTCCCGGGCAGAATGTGTTTCAAAATCAAATTTGCTGCTGGCCCCACAGCTGCCTTCACTTGTCCTAATAACACCCTTTATTCCGATCTCTGACCATATTCTAAACGCGCTCCATGGTAAGTCAGCTGTCTGAGTCCAAAGAGTTGGGGATAAACAAGTGATCAATAGAAAAGAAATTCTGAAGCCGCAGTCGTGGGGGGAGGGTCCACTGTGGTTGTTCTCTGAGGGTCCCAGCACTGAGAACCAGAGTTCACGGAATCATTCTAAAGGGGCAGTGGCACCTGTCACCCCGCAACAGGGCAGGGTTTTCATCAGCACTGTCAACTTTTCCTGACACATGATATGTTGTGGGTGCATACGAGGTTTATGACTTCAAGCAACTCTTGTTATATAATTAAAGGGGAAAACTTTAAAACCCAAGGTGGTCGCCTCTACTGAGAGGACCCATTTGTTCATTCAGAGAGTATTTTCAGACCATCCAGTGTGTGCCTGGATACACAGTTCACATGGGGATTTGCTCGAGACAGACCCTCGACTCAGAGCGTTGTTTCCTTCGAGTGTAATTTGCTCAAAAACCAAGTGAATAGAAAATACTTTTTTGGAAGAATATTGAATGAGAGGTTCAGATACATAATTATCATAAATTCATATAAATACCATGGCACAGAGCCTGTGGGTTTATTCAGCAGTTTCTCATGTGTCATTTAATTTGACCTTCACAAGAACCCAACTGGATAGGAAGGTACACTGGTAGTATGCTCAGTTTCCTCCTTTTACAGAAAAGGAAACTGAGGAAATGAGAGTGGATCCTCATGCATCTGATAGAAAGCCATAATAACAAGAGAAGTTTTACTTCTTTCTGGTAAAAGGAATATAGAAGGTAAACTAGTAAGGTCCTCCTCCTCAAGTCCTTCAGGGCCCAGGTCTTTCTAGCTCATTATTTGATATGTAAGGTGTGATCTGTGGCCTCATGATCCACAATGGCTGCTAGAGCTCTGGTCATCACGTCTAAGTTACAGGCAGCAAGAAGAAAACAAAGGTATACCACTCCCTTCCTGTAAGTGCCAAAGTAACTCAGCGTACCTCACCTTGGCCAGCCAGCACTTGAGTAGGTGGCCACGCCTAGCTGCAAGGGAAGCTAGGGAACGTGGCCTTTTTGCTTCACAGCAATAGGTCCAGCTAAAAACTGGGGTTCTGTTACTAAGGAGGAAGAGGAAAGTGTATGTTGGAAGAAACTAGGAGCGTCTCTCACCTGCACCCCCTTCATAACAGCCTTTACTATTTATACAACAGAAATGTTCAGCTCAGTCTCAGAGCCACTAGGCTTATGGGCTCTGTTCTAACCTTGATTCCATCATCCTTTCCCTCCCGTTTTCTTTCTCTCACTGAGATACTATTTCTACACCCCACCTTCTCAGTCACCACCTCTTAATGTATCCATCACATCAGCAATTCCAACTCTTGGATTCTAATTCCACTTTTGATGATAATATATAATCTCATGAAACCCCTGAGCATTTTGTGTGCATTTTTTAAAGACACTTAGCCATCTCTGTCGTAATTATTACATATTATAAAGCAACAACGTGATGTAAAATCACTATGTTTCAGTTCATAAAATTAAAGTTCATAATCGTAATGTAAGGTTGATTTTGATAGCATCTTTATTCAAAATTTGTATCTAAAGATAAATGAGGATTTTTACTGCTCTAAGAGGGAAAATACATTATGTAAAATGGGACACCTCTCAGATTTTTAAGTGACAACAAACATATGCTACTTGGTAACTGGGTTTCTGCTAGCTCTGAGACGCAGTATCAAAAATAGGGAAAAACCAGGCTTTCCATGAGCTTATGCTTAAGTTATTTTACATTGCTTTAGAAAAATAAATCAGAGTATATTATGTGTCTAACTGGTCACAAAGACGGTTTTAGCCTGCTGCATATAAGCACATCACTGCAAGTAACGTATCCATGCATACGGCTGATCAACAGCATCCACATTGGACGTGACGCCCACCCTTGGGTGCCCCATCCTTGTGTCTTACACAGCCTCATCCAGGTACTCTCCCTCCCCCCTCCTCATTGTCCCTTTTAGACAGCCATTCCAGGGGAGACTGGTTTGGACCAAGAATCCTATCAGAAGTGCAGCAAACGGCTGGAAGGACCAGGAAAACTCAGAACAAGAAAGTCGTGAGGACTGATGAGGTCAGAACACAGTTCCCTGATTATGTTAGCTAAGAGATGTGTAAGACTCAATTCCTCCGCTGTCAGAGCATTAAGTCATTAATCACGGACTCTCTGCTGGGCCTTCAAAGCGGATGAATGGCAGCTATTACACACTTTCCGTGTGCATGTTTATGCATGCATGCATACAACATAAACTGAAAACAAATGGTACTTATCCATCCATAAATATGTGCCTGATCTTGAGTAGGTGTTAAATAGATACTGTATCTGAGTGTAAAATGCTTCTCTTCTTTGTGTGTCAAACAGATGCTGTGTTTGGTTATAAAGTACTTAGCTCTGGTGTGTGTTACATAGACACTGATTACAAAAGGCCTGTCTCGGTTGAGTGTTAGGTAGACACCGAGTTTGGTTACGAAGTGAGTGCATGCCGTGGAGCGGGCTGGGGTAGGATGGTGGACATTCAGTAAGAACCTGGTGCAGGGTGAGAAGGGAGCTGGCCGAAATGCCCTTGGGCAGTGCTGACAGCAGGCTGCAGGTGCGTGCTCTCCTCTGAATGTCTCTAAGGCCTCCTGCCTTCAGGGGCCAGGTGCCAAAAACAGCTCTCCTGTCTTCTCTGGCTGTTTCTGCCCATCCTGGACAGACACATCTTGGCAAGTGAAGGCCTGGCTGCCCAGCAGGGAACCCTCGGGGAGGGATGGAATGATGTGTGTGTGTGTGTCGGGGCGGTGGGGGAGCTCACTTGTGGGGTGACCTGATGTCTTCCCCCCACCCCCCGACAGTGCCATTCTGCTCCTAGCTCTTTATAGAAGGGGCTGTGAATAGAACTTTATTATATATATTTTTAAAACGTCTTTTGCTCCTTTATATATATAAAAATAAGGGTAGCTTTTTTTAACAGATGAAAAAAAAGAGAGAGAGCATCCCCATCAATCACTTTCAATCTCAAGATGTTGACAATGAAGTACCCCAGCCCTTGTACTTCTTTTCTGCTAAACGGAAACTAAACCATTTATGGAAAAAACGACATATAAGCTGAGTTGGAGCCACCAAAATAATGATAAAACTATGTCTCTCAAAGGGAACATATTAACAAGGGAAGCACTGCTAATTCGTGGGTTAGAAGAACATACCTGCCCTCTGTACTCCACTGGTTTCAGCCCTGCATACACCGGCACGAAGCTGCTCGCTAAAAGCACCTGGATGGGGAAAGAAACAGCTCGTCAAAGCAGGCACTGCCACTCATACAATGGATTTCCCAGGTTATTTACTATGAAATCAAAAATTGTTAAACACACAAAAATTTACTATAAAAAAATGGAATGAATATGACCATTATGCCAAGCACACAACGGGACACACCTCAACAGAAGATAATATATTTCCTATCGGTAAAGACCTTAGAGAGCTACGTACAATCACGTTCTCTGACTCCACCGGCTTCCCCGGGGTGAAATCGGCTCTTAGACCGTAGACAGCCGAGTCATCGCAGAACCCCAGTCCACGGAAGTCTAAGCTCTTGAGTGTGTGTAGGTTACAAATAAGTTGTTTACCATGTTCTACCCTACCTTGTCAGAATCATTTTCAAGTTTCCTCTATGTTCCAGAGGCACAAAGCCCTCTGGGTACCACAGGGGAGATGAGTCTGCAGCTCAGGGATGTTCTAATTTATGTCACCAGGATGTCACTGGGGAAGGAACGCATTTGATGAGCTAGTGACACGGCCTGGATACATAATGAGGCCGTGGCAGGTCGGGGCACCAACTATACTTTATCTTCTATTTAAAAAGTCAGAAAAGATCACCCTTTAAAATATGACCATTTCTTCCCACAGGAGCAGCTGGGCTCTGGGAGCTTTTCTGACATGAACATGTTTTATTTTGCAGTGCGGTTTCCAAATCGCTAGGGTGCTTTTTGGAAAGATACAGCCTTAGATACGGAATGTTTAAGCTATTATCTTTCAGCCGATAAGGGAAGACTCTATGGCTGTTGGCTGTCAAAGATTTCATGAGATTTTTTTCCCAGCATATATTATCCAGAAATGGATTATGGCCCCAGAATTGATTTGGAAATCATCCATTCAGAACTGTCTAGAAGTCAGAGGGCATTTTCTCCAAAGAAACAATGTTATAGGTTTGATTGCTGAGGTCAGTTCTCAAAAGCTGATTTATTCTGAACCGCAACTAAGCACCAGACCCAGTCACCAGGGTAACAGGACTTCTAGAGGACAGGACAGTCCTCTCTGGGTGGCCACCTGACCCAGCTGCACTATGACACACCTGGGCCATGGCCCAGGCCTGCGGATGCGATGGTTACTCCTCTACTGTGTCTCTTGTCTCCTTGCACCAGAGATCCCGGCGACAGGAAAGGGTCCGCCCCTCTTCCACAGGGTTACACAACAGACACCCCTTGGCACCTCCCCTTCCCCATAGTACGGATGAGACCGCCGACGCCTCCCCCGTTGTCAGCAGCAGGAGGAGCTGCATCCTCCCAGGTTGCTCGTGCACACTGAGTGCCAGGGAACAGGGCTGCGATGCAACAGCTCCCTTGGAAACGGGTTCCTGCCAGGCGACCCAAGGAGCACCTGGGGCATCAGGTTTGAGTAGAAGCAAACTCAGAGGTGCCAAAGCACATCACAGGGCCTCCAGCAGGACGGAAGAAGGGATTAAGGCCTGTGTTGCTGCACACCTGTGTGGTGCCAGCCTGCTGCTGGGTGCCAGAATCAGCTACACAAGATGGGGGCCCAGTGGGAACTGAGAATGGAGGTACTAAGAACTGTAAGGTGTGGTGAGCAGAGCAGTAGATCAAAGTACAATGACAACCCTGCACAAGATTCTGAACCTTCTAAGAGGAAGGGTCAGAGCAGACTGCCCTTGCCTAGGCATTCATCTCAAAACCTCAGCCTTCATTGTGGGGACGAACAGAACAGGGCGACACTCCGCCATCCACAGCCCTTCCGCAAACGCAAAGCAGGAGTGAGAATCCCCTCCGGTGATTTGTGCAAAGCTGTGTCAATCAGTGGGGCAGATGAAAGAGAGACCAAGCACACTCAGGCCCCACCTTGCCACCCCCCGGAAGCCACGCCATGGACAGCTGAGTGTTTCTCAGAGCAAGGCTGCTTACAGTTACGGTCACGGCCTTCACCCTGACCAATCTGGCCCCCTCATCAATTGACTGCTCCTTTGAAAAGTAATTACAGATCCCAGGTATGTTTTGCAAACACAAGGCAGCTGTTTAATGAAGTTATTTAGCAAAATGCAACATCGCACCATAGCAGCCACTGGAACAATTTGTGCACGGTACACGTATTGCGAAACGACAGTACTGAGAGGTCTTTAACCAACCAAAGATGCTCTATAAATGTAATGACTTTTTTCACTATGCTACACAGACACATGGCCTGCAAAAAAAACCCCACTACTCTTAGAAACAGAATTACGTGAGTTATCCCACCTGTGTCAAAGTATAACGTAAAGTTCGCAAGTTAACGCTTGGACTTGCTGTTTATCTATTTTCTGTATAGTAGTGTGTGTCTGCAAACCCCAAACTCCCAAGTGACCCCTTCCCACTCCCTTTTGCTCCTGGTAACCGTAAGTTTGTTTTCTATGTCTGTGAGTCTGTTTCTGTTTTGTAAGTAAGTTCATTTGTGTCATTTTTTTTTTTTTTTAGATTCCTCATATAAATGACATCATACGGTATTTTCCTTTCTCTTCCTGGCTTCCTTCACTTAATATGACAATATTCAGTAACTTGTAACAGCCTATAATGAAAAAGAATATGAAAAGGAATACATATATATATCACACAAAACTGAATCACTACACTGTGCACCAGAAATTAACACAATGATGTAAATCAAATATACTTCAATTTAAAAAAAAACAAAACACTTAACGCTTGGCACTCTTTTGAGGTGTTTAAATGATAAATGCTGTCCAGTTACTTTTCTACAGATAATAACAGTCCTCTGAGGTGACAGGAAGAGTGCAGTGAGCTGAAAATCCCTGTCACTCCCCCCAGAATCAATGCATTTGTTCTGTCATAGTTTATATGGGCTGGTGATTTGTATATCGAACTACGGTTGGTGGAAAAATTAGCTTTCAGTACTTAAGACTAAGTGGCTTTTCTTATTTGTCATCAGCTCATGGCCATTTTATTGCCAGCTAATAGGGTTTTCTGGGGGGAAGACAAAGACAGACAGTCGAGGGACAGTTCAGGAAATACTACGCCTGGTTTGGGTGGAGGACAGTGACACAGAAAGCAGTGGCCTACTGTCCACGCCCCATAGCTTGGTCCAGCACTTGAGGCATTCCACGAGTGTCAAACCACCCATTTGGTTTTTGTCTCCTTCTCATCAAATACACAAGGATAAAAATCAAAGTTAGCGGCTTCCTGCAGCAACTGTGTACAACACGGCCGAGTGCCTATTCAATACCCGTTCAGACTAGCTCTTTTCATTTTACAATTTATAGAAAAAGAGTGTTTGGAAAATTATGTGGCCTGGCTTCCTCGGAGAATAAATTCTCAACAACTCTCATTTATGCCTGAAGTTTACTGGGGAGTTAACGAGAATCTGGCTGTTTATTCAGAACCTGCTGGTGTTGTTGAAATTCAAAGGCAGATTCAAATGTATCTTTCCCAGTCTTCCCAAGATAAAGACCAATCTTAAATTCAGTCCTTAGTTCCCCTCCACTGAGGCTAAATGTGAGGTCTTGCTGTAAGAGCATTCTCGCTGGGTCCGAGGAAATTTAGGACAACGTAGCGATGGATACGGGGTTCTTCCTCCCAAGAGGGACACCAGTCTGCATGAATGCTTTCCTGGGAGTGTCTATCAAAGAGCATTCCCGAACGTCAAAAGACCGTCTCAACACACATACTTGGTTTATCAGTTTGAAACACAAATTCAGAGATTTGTACCAACTGCAACAAGAGACAGAACACCACCACTCTGTGGCACGGTTAATTTCAAAATCATTTCTGCTCAGCTGTAGGGGGTGACATGGGACTTTCTTTGAAATAAAGAATTTACTTCCCTAAGTATGCTTTGCTGAAGGCTGATATTAAAAGCTGTTTGGATTTCCTGATTGCATGTTTTCTTCTGAAGAAAAATAGCCCAGAGTAAAATCTGGAACTTAAAAAGAACCAGTTGATCTACAAGGGATATACACTTGGACATTCGGGGGACAATAACTAAAGGGGCCCACAAATAAAGGCATGGCTAAGTGCCCATGACAACTGTTTGCCTCTGTACCTGGGTCTCCTGCCAGAGGCTCCCCAGAGCTGGAATCACTGCTCTACAGGCTGGGGTCATGGGGTGATGTGGGGAGTGGGGGTTGGCCCCAGCCTCATGGCTCTGCTGGGCCTGGCCCTAGTGGGAGGTCTCTGCAGTGGCCCCGTGCTGGCTGGGGCCCTTGCACTCTGGGCCTCTGACGTAAGGAGCCGCCCTGAAGATCTCTGAATTGCCTTCCTCCCTGTCTGGAACAATAGGTCCTGGCTAGTCTAGAGGGCTGACTAACCTTATCTCCTTATCAGATGGGTATCTGGCCACATGGCCACACCTTTCCTGTTGTGTTCTCAACAAGCTCTCTCATGCTTTCCAGTTATGGGCTGAGAATGTTCCAAATCTTTAAGTAAGTCATTTCTGACTTCTTGTATTTTACTATAAGCAGTCAAGAGAAACCAGGCTGCACCTTCAACACTTTGCTTAGAAATTGCCTCAAACATCCAATGTCGTCGCTCACAAGTTCGACCTTCCACAAGACACTGGGACAGGAACATAAGTCTGCTATTCTTTGCCAGTTTACAACAAGGATGGCCTCCACTGCCTGGTAACACCTCCTCATTTCCATCAGAGACCTCATCAATATGGCCTTGACCACACACATTTCTCCAAGAAGACGGAGGCTCTGTCAATGGCTTACTGGTTTCTTTCCAAGTCCTCCCCAGAACCACCTACATACAGCAATGCAGGCTTTATCTGGCAGGTCCCTCAGAACACTTTGGGCCTCTGCCCCGTTACTGAGTTCCAAAGCCACTTCCACAGTTAGGTTCAGCAGCATCCTCACCTCTCAGTGACAATTTACTACCTGACAGCAGCCCCATGAAACAGCAGGCTCATGAAACACCATGGACCGGGTGGTTTGCAAATAACAGAAATTTCTCACAGTTCTGGAAGCTCACACGTTCAAGATCAAGGGGCTGGCAGATTCAGTGTCTGCTGAGAACCCACTTCTGTGCCCTCACAAGGTGGGAGGGGTGAGGGAGCTCTCTGGGGCCTCTTTTATAAGGGCGCTAATTCCATTCATGAAGCCTCCACCCTCATGATCTCATCACCCCCCCCCCACAAAGACTCCACCTCCTAATACTGTCATGTTGGCGGGTTAGGATTTCAACACAGGAATTTGGCGGGTTGAGGGTGTGGACACAAACATTCAGACCATAGCAGGGAGTTAACTTACCATGGACATAAGATGCAGAATACTATGGAAATCCAATCCCAAATAAAACTAATCTTTGGACCACATAATTGGTCAACAGAGGTTCTCAGAAAACAGTTGAGTATCATCGCAGCTACCAAATGAAATTAATTTTTTCATGCCACCAAAAGTGAAATTAAAGTAATTTTAGTATGAATTACAACACAAAGGCACATTTAAAAAAAAAAAAAGGCCAATTGTAAAGAGGTATAAAATCAAATGCCTAAAGGCAGCAAAACTCTCAGTAATAATCCATTTCCTGAGATTTTATAGATGTAGGTTAGCCGTGTTGCTCATGAACAAAGATGAAAAGGGGTAAAAGGATAAAGTGTTTAAGAAAAGGTAAATCCTACGCAGCCTGCAGAAAGCAAGCTAGGACTTTAAAATTTCATGACAGACTCACACCGGGGTGTAACCAGTCATGAGCATGGCTTATTATCTTATCCAATCAATGTTTACTAAATATTGGCTGTAATCATCATGTTTAGAGGGCTGGAGTGTTTCAAACCCACTTTTTACACGACTTTTCCAATTTACTCCCCATGGTAACACTGATTAGCTTCGTGTCTCCATTTCACAGTTGAGAAAACTGAGGCTCAGGCATCACCAGTCTCAGAGGACACTGTGGAGAGCGACAGGCCTAAACACGAACACTGGGGCATGCACATAAAGCCAGAGATAACCCAAGACAGCATAACACCAGACACATACTTTAAGATGCAGGTTTCTAGCTGGATTTTCCACATACACGGACAACCTATCTGTAATAAGAGGCAGCAGTCAGCTGGTGGGTAATGAAGGGCCTGGCATTAGAAAAAAAATCGAGTAATTAACAGAATAGATGAGCCACCAGTATTGAGTGCTCTCTCCCGTTCCTTTACTGGCTACCAACAGGTACCCGACATTTGGTACCTCTGGCTTTCATCTTAGTCTCTTTCTCCTGCCCACGACTCTCCAGACAGTAGAGGTAAAAGCCCAGCCTGAGGGGACAGAGCCGGCAGGCAAAGCCCCGGGGGGGGACTCCAGTTACACACCGTGGCTGCTTTTGCTCTTGGCTTCTGGAACTCAGAGCACTCCACGCGCCAGCTAAGGAGGTGGGGGGCATGGCAGGGGGCTCTCTTCTCTCGCCCACACTGACCCAGGTGGCCTGAGCGACTACCTCACACAGCGTTCTCCAACGGCCTCTGTCGTCAGAGCAGAGAAGGTCGCACCCAGAGTGGGGTGGGGGGTAGTCTACCTTCCCTTCATGCTTTTCCCTTTTTCCTCCTGTAGTCTTTGCCAGTCTTCCTCTTTGAACTGCCTGCTTCCTAAGAATGCAGGCAGATGTTTCACGCATTTTCACAGCTGCCATCTGCTGTCAAGGAACCTACACCCTTCCTTACTCGAGTTCTGAACAAGGTTAGAGCCTCTCTACACGTTAATTATTCAATTATTCTCCCTACGAGGCGTTATACATTTGTGTCAACTGTTTCTCTTCTGTTCAGTGAACTCAATTACACCAATTCTCTGAATAGTTATTATCCAAAACAAAGCAAATTAAAAAAAAAAAAAAGTCGTGTTTACTTACTGCAGTCATTCGCTATTGCTGCTATAAGAAGTTACAACTAAGAGGCTTAAAAACACCAGTGTGTGACCCAGGGACCTGGAGGTAAGGGTCCAGGATGGGTCTCACTCGGGGAGAAAAATCCAGGTGTTCGCAGAGGGCTCTAGAGGAGACTTGCATTTCTGCTCATCCCAGCACTGCTAGAATTCAGTTCCATTGGCTGTAGGACTGAGGTCCCTCTGCCTTGCTGGCCGTCAGAGGGGAGAACCCCCAGTGCCCTCCTCCCACGGAGGCTCCTGCATCTCAGCACCAGCAGACGTCTCCATTTTTAACACGCTGATGGCCATGCCACCCAAATCTGAATGACAGCTGTGTTTCCTCAAGGGCCCTGTCACCCATGTATTGGCAATGCTTTCCTTCATCCAATTGTATGGAATTTATTCTGAACTTATCCTCTGCAGAATAATGACATTCCAAGAAGAAATAAAGCCGTAAAGAGGTTGAAAATTGAAAATAAGAAATTATTTTTTAAAACAACTCCAGTTATACTGGAAAAAGAAACACATTAACTATACAGACATACATCGTTGAGTGTGTCACACTGCAGTGAAGTGTGAATTTGGGTCCCGTGGGAAACACACCCAAACCACAGTGGGTCATCAACGTTCAAGGAGACATGTGCTTAGTTTAGGTATGCGCAGATAACCCGGGATCAGCTCCACATCTCAAGACCCTCACCTAAACCACATCTACACAACCCCTCTGGCCATGGGGATGCTGTATCTACAGTCCTGGGGGTTAGGGGGCGGACCTCCTTTGGGGACAGTATTCAGCTGACCACACGCCCACATACAAGCCACTGAGAAGAGGATGACTTTATCCACGTGGGGGCAGGTGAGGGATATGAAGAAGCATGTTAGACACCTGGACTGTCGTCCCAGCTGCACCACTGACTAGCTGCATTATTTTGTCCAGGTCACTGGACTTGAAGGATCCACCGTCTTTGTTCTTTGAATAGATGACACCTTAGTTCATCGATATATTCATTCTCTGAACACCTGCTGACAGAGCTGGCACCATGCCAGGTGCTGGGAAGACAGCAGTGGACAGAACAGAGCACTCCCTGGCCCGCCCCCTTCATTCCAGGGCAGGCAGACAAAAGCCAAGTTAATAAAGCAGTAAAACACGTAGTATGCGGAACACTAATGAGTAAATCCGGGTGGGACCCAGGGGAACAGCAGGGGCTCTGCCACCATAGGGAGAGCAGCCCTGGGCAGACGCAATGAAAAGCTAGTTTAAGATAACTGGGGGTGGAGTCCCCCTCTTGTTCTGTGATAGGATGACAGTGTCTCGTTCCCTCACAAAGCGGAAGAGGCATTCCGACCCACCGCTAGCCTGACGTGCCTGCCTGGGCACTGACAGCTTGTGACTATTCAGGCGTGGAACACCAGCTTCCCCTCTCCCCTCTGTAGGTCTACACAAGGTGGTAACGACATTAGAGAAGATAGCTTTTCCTAAGCTAGAACGACCCTTAATGTGTAAGTGAGAGACTGGCGTAATCGGTACACCGAGTGAAAATATTCTAGTCTCTGAAGTCACTAAGTAATTTCACTTGTCAGTTCAACATTTCATTAGGCATTTCAAATCATATCATTCAGATGTGAAATTTGAATAGTAAGATTCAATAGTGAAAAAATCAATGCATTTATCATCTAATTCAGGGGGAACTTTGAACGCTCACCCTCAGTCCATCAGCTTCTGCTTTATCCACACACGCCTTCTCTGCACCACCTGAGGTTTACTAGGATTCTCGCAAAAGGAAGACAAAAAAACCACCTGGCTTTTCCAAGAGAAGTGCACCTTCTCCTGTTCACAAATATTTAATGTGGTACCTTCGCAAGTGCATTGTTATTTGCAAATCAGCTGAAGTATTTCCCAGAGACAATAAATTCTCAACCAACTAACCTTTCATGTGTGTTTGGATCAAAAGGCATCAAAACAAAATGAAGGAAACGATAGGGAACATTAGATTGAAAAGATACGAGACCTGGATTCCCGCTAGCAAGCAGTATACCCCCCCAGGTGAGTTGCGTAACAGCTTTCCATCCATTTCTTCTGTTTAAAAAAAACACGGGGGGTGGGGGCAGGGTCCAGCTCAGTGGAACAGCGTGTGCTTAGCATGCACGAGGTCCTGGGTTCAATCAATCCTCAGTACTGCCATTAAAAAAATAAAGAGAGAGAAAACAAGAAAAGCAACAAGAGGACAGGAGTCACCTGTGTCCTGGCTGGTTTACAGCAGGACCACAGAAGGACTGAGCATGATGCTACGTAGAGGACAAGAGTCACCTGTGTCCTGGCTGGTTTACAGGAGGACCATGGAAGGACTGAGCCTGACGGTACGTAGAGGACAGGAATCACCTGTGTCCTGGCTGGTTTACAGCAGGACCACGGAAGGACTGAGCCTGATGCTACGTGCACAAAGTCTTTCATAAAGAACAAAGCACTTGCTACGTCAATGTAAGGAACTGTTACTGCCACCCAAGCCTATGCACAGGGTAAGCGAGGGCCTGCTAAACATCACAAGAGAAAACACGGAGCTACTCCGGGGCCTCTGGGAGCCGCCTGTCTGGAGGTGGCTTCGGAGGAAGGCTGGTTGATCTGTTCATCAGACGCGTACTTTCCCAGCACTTACCAAGTGCGCTCTGAAAGGCTGGGTCTAAGGAACGTGCTGATGCTCACCGCTTGTGACAATTATTTATATCAGCACTTGCTCATTTCCCCCAAAGCGAAATGCGGCCGGGTTACCTTAATGAGGTCCTCCCGGGAGGAGAAGCTGGAGACTAAGTCATTTTCTCTGGTCTTGGTGTTGGTGATGGAGATGTGCAGGCGGTTGTGGGCCAGCTCGTGCGCGTTGGCAGGGAGAATCGACTCCATCCCGCTCCTAAAAAAGAAAAAAGTGACCCGCATGTCGGGCTGCACCCGGCAGGCCTGCAAGCCTTGGACTGGCCCAGACTCGTGACCCAAGGAAGAGCCTGAAGCCAGGGACAGGGACACCAGGGGTTTACTGGACGGGGGTCTTACACGGCCAAAACGAAGGGTCCTGGTGCGATACCCCACTGTGCGCAGCAGCCAGCAGGCGGGGCAGGGCAACCATCTTCCTCCTACTTGGGGGAGGAGGCGGCGGCTACCATTTATAGGCGGAACTGACGTCAGCTTGGCTCATCAGTTACCAGGGAAACCAGCAGCTCCCAGCCCCTCTGGTAAACGACCACCAGGTGGGCAGGTGTTTCCCTTTAATAAACTGGCAGGTGAAGCCGTTCTGGCCTAAGGGCTGGAACAACCGCTAGCTGGGGTGGGGGGAGGGGGCAGGCACGTTCACGTGAGTTGCCCTCAGGTGAAGCAGGGACTGTTGGAGCAGAGGATGTAGAGAAAACAAGAGGACAGCCATCTTGAGGGGCCTGACCGAACACCGCAGGATTCACCTTTAATCTGACCGCCTTGTAAAGATTTCAGAAGAGAGGATGCTGACTAAGCTTGCCACAGTTTATACAGAGCATCCTCCGTCTTCACACGCTTTGCGGGGAACGGTAGCCTGTGCATACCTCAATCGGGCCATGAAATCATAGCCAGGCGTTACTGCCCCAAGCAACTGCCTTCGAGTTTCTTCAGCAAACTTGTAAGTAAACTCGTTACATTCCTGGAAAAGAAAATCAATAAGTGACCCTACGTTTCTGCCCCCCAAAAATCATTCTAGTTCCAGAAATCACACAAGGCACGTGGACCCTATAAACCCAACCCCACACTACAGGTGAGCAAATCCCCATGGGACCTGGTCCTCACCCACCATGCCAGGGCCTCAGGCAAGCTCTGTGCTCTCAAGTTCCAACTTTTTTTTTTTTTTCTTTAACCACCTCAAATGGCTTTGTCTACCTGTGGAAAATCCTTGAAGGCTGGATTCTAATTCTAATTGAGCATGTTGTTTTATAGATTTCTCCAACACCATTAACCTCCTCTCCCACCCCAGGTCTGTGCAGACGCGTGGAATGCAGCTCTGCCGCAGCACTGATGATCAAGGACAGCACCAGTAACAGAGACAGGAGTGGCGACGGCTGTCGTGTGCAGGTACTGAGTCATGTGAGTCTTTGGAGGTAAGCCTCGGGCACGGGGATTTCACAGATGTCCCCCAATGGGGTCTAGCAGCAGCCAGGGCTGGGGTCCACAGATGTGGCCCCTGTCAGCCCATCTTCACGTCACGCTGCAAGGTGGGTACAGTCACTGCACTCGACAGGTAAGAAACCTGAAGTTTGGGGGGTAAGTATCTTTCCCACTGTGTCGCAGGAAACGAGTGTCAGGGGCAGGATCTGAACCCAGGCCTATCTTTCATTTATTAGTCTGTCCAGCCAGCAGTCTGCGGGGCACCAGGTATTGGGACAGCACTGGGATTCGGCAGAGAATGAGCTCCACAGAGCCCTGCCCTCCTGAGATTCAGGAGTCCCTCCATGAGTAGGTGACAGAATGTTAGGAAACACCCGTGTGGGGGGCAGATTCAAGCCCCTCCCTGCCCCAACGATGCCCACATTCTAGTCCCTGGAACCTGGGAGTATGTTCCCGTACACAGCCAAGGGGGCTGCCAGATGATTACGTTAAGGGTTCTAAGATAAGGACTTGACCCTGGATTTTCTGGGTGAGTCCAGTGTAATCAAAAGGTTCCTGCAGGTGAAAGAGGGAGGCAGGAGTGTCACAGTGAGAGAGAGAGAGGTGAGGGTGCTCTCCTTATGACTTCAAGGATGCAGGAAGGGGCCAGGAGCTGGGGAGTGCAGGTAGCCTGTAGAAGCTGGAAAGGGCAAGGAAACTGAGCCTCCTGCCCAGAGGGAGCACGCCCTGCAGACACTCTGATTTTAGCCAGTGAGACCTTTTCAGACTTCTGGCCTCTGGGACCATTAGAAAATCAATGTGTGATGTCTTAAGGCTCTTAGGTTTATGGCCACTTGTTGCCATAGCAACAGGGAACAAATACAGTGGGCGCCAGCCTCAACTTCACTTCCCTGCAACTGGACATCTAGGCTGAGACCTAACGTACGGACAGGTGTTGGACAGGAGATGGAGGAGGAAGAGGAAGACAAGCAGGCAGGAAAGTGACAATAGCGCAGACAGAGTCCAGACTGGAAACGCAAGCTCAGTGAGCCACGACACGGCCAAAGTACACGTCGCCTTGTAAGAAACCTGCAGCCTGTCCTGAGGCCAAGGGAGCGCCCCCTACACCGGGGTGTGTTAGGGGGAGGTAGGGGAATGAGATATCCCGATTTCTGTTTGGGTAAAAATCACTGTAAGTGCAGAGGTGGGCGGACTGTGGGCAGCAGGAGGGGACGCAGGCCTGCCTGGCATGCAGCTGCTGCAGACTTCCGGGGGAGAAACGGGGGTGGCCCCCCATGTGTGCTCTTTCTACTGAGCCAGACTGCGCACTCTGCTTATTTCTTGTCTTAACTTTAGTTACACACACACACACCCCTGACAAGACTGGAAACTCATGAAGGAACGCACTTACTCATCTTTGAGTTAGTTCCCTGCTGAATCTAATGCCATGCCTTGCAAATTATGAGGGCTGAGGAAAGGCTGCAGTGCAGAATTTCTAACACATCAACGTCGAAATCTGCCTACACCTAAAATACACCCGGCGTCAGGTGCTCCTCTTAATTATACATGCACAAGTTCGGAACTAGATTAATTACTCACATATTTGTCACAACACCACCAAGCTCGAGGAACTTACACCACCCGGGAGAACTGAGCTAACAGGGACTTGAGTAGGTAGAAGACAGTGCTAAAAAGAAAACTCAAAGCAGTCCTACAAGGGGTAGATTTCAAATGCTAAAAGGAAAAGAAATAAACTAACCGCAAGGCAAATGGCCGAAAGCTTACTTTGGAAAAGTAGGAAGGACGATGCCCTAGGTAAATACAGAGAATCATTTCTGACCTTCTAAGGTGAGCACCCGATAAAGACTCACCCGTAGGTTTTACCAACAATGAGACGATATGACAGGGTCTCCAGTTTATTTAAAGTATAAGTAAGAACAGGTAATCTGACTGATTCCAAGCCTCAAGTTCAGGTAAAGGATGCAAGGTCTGAACATCACAGAATTTCACTTAAGCAGCTGTGTTATCACAGTATTTCCAAAACACATTAATTCTAAATCACACATTTCTAAATCTGCTAAGGATTGGAAACCAAATCTACTTAACTCCAAAGCCCAGGGTTTGCTCCCAACTGAAGGCTAGCCTACACTAAACAGGCGGAAACAGCCCCTGAGTAGCCCTGCTTCAGAAAGGAAAGGAAGAAATGTGAAGGAACCAGCTCACAGCTGACGGTGTAAGGGAGCAGGACCCAATGGGCCTTCCCAGGACAGACATGCCCCCTGCCAAACGTCTTCCACCTGCCTTTCGTCTGTAGAAAAAGTTTAGCCAAAGAATAAATCTAATCATAGAAATGGAAAAAATGCAGAAGCAAAGAAAAGCAGTCAAATAGGTCAAAATAATAGTTTAGCCATTGAGCAAAGTCAAGGATCTAGAGTTCTTGACTGAAGTTACAGACCTCAAGAGCCACAGATCATATTCTGAGCCATGTCCTTTGAGCTGTTTTGCAGATACTGGAACCCTCACCAGGTGGAAGATGTTACCTGCATGATGACCAGACTGTAGCCACAACATAAGCTGCTCCATCTTACACAGTTCCAAGAACTGGCCTCGAGGAAATGGGAACAAACCGACCCTAGAACTGAAGATCAGCTGCACTTAAAACAGCCAAGATGACGCTGATCAGACTACCGCACGCCTAACCTCAGGATGATTCTGTTGAGTGTGCTGTTCTGCACGTGGCCCCTCCCTCCACCTACACACCCCTGAAATTCTTCTTTAAAAGCTCTTGCCCCTGATCGGCAGTGGAGAGTTGGTTCTTTAGGACATAAATCCACCTTTTCCCCAGGATTGCCGGCTTCCTCAGTAAAGCTGTTTTTCCTTTTACCCAACACTTGTCTCTCCATATGGATTCTTGAGCAACGAGCAGCTGAACCTGAGTTTGATAACAAGAACACACGACTCTGCCCATTTGGGAGGAGTTTTCACACTTTATTTATGCTTTCCCTGACTTCACGTTCTCATCCCATACAATCACTAAAGGTTTTCATCACTTTTCTAGTTTCCTATTAAGCAACTGTATAACGACTGGAAAAAAAAGAGATGTCAATTTCTGAATAACTGGCCTCAAACCCCATTTGTCTTCCATAAGCAGCTCACCATAGAGCTGAAAACAAGATTTTTGGCGTTTAAAATGTTGTCACTTTGAAAATTTAAATGTGACTTAAATTCACTCTTGGGCATGAAAGTGTTAATCATTATTTGATGACTGTTCCAAGCCACTAGAGTACGTAAGTAATTAACAGGTATAATATCCTCCACCTGCAGAAGCCAGTGCCCACAGTCAAAGCGTGATGGCTGTCTAAAAGCAGAAAACAGATTTTAAAAACATAGTTTGCACTAAACGAAACACTTAATGAAGGCTTATTTTTATTACTTCTAGATAAACTTGGAATTTGGGGCTTCTTCTTTCTGTGAGAATGAAAAACAACCTAATTTCCAATATCATTCCACTCAAAAGAAATTTCAGGCCCACATTTTAGCTTACAGGCCTGTCTGTAAACAGGACTGAGCGGTTATCAGCCCCTGTTCAAGGCCTTGAGAACAGGCCCTGTGCTCTTCTCATGATCAGATAAGGGAGAAATATCCTTTGCTTGAAAGAAACGAAGCTGGAATCTTAAGACTAAATAAACAATTCAAGAGTAAAATAAGGCATTTACTTCCTTGTCTTATTGTCACCCAAACAATCTTTTCCAAATGCAGAACACAGATCCCCAGTGATTATATTTTAAAAGAAGTCTTAACTTTTTCTGTTTCCCAGGCAGATGATTATTTTTCTGTAGTTAACAGTATAGTTAACAATCATCTTTGTTGTTCAGTCTTAATTTCTTGATGAGGAACAGAGCCTAGTTATTATTTAATTACCTCTATTTTTTCTGGCGCTGTTAGCAGGACGGAAGCAACCAAGGATCCTGCAGAAGCTCCCGCAAAGGCCTTGACATCCTTCAGGAGCTTTTTTCCGTGTCTGCGAAGTGCAGATGCTGCCCCCAAGTGGTAAATGCCCAGAAACCCACAGGCTGCAAAGGACAAGTTGATGTGCTTCATTCTAGCAGCGAAACTGGCGACACAAAAACCAAAAATGCTTTAAGTTGGTGTGGTTTGTAGTCGTTCCAGGGCTTTTAAAAAAAAAAAATATATATATATATATTATATATAATTATATATATATATAATTCATCTGTTCTAAGCACAGTACTTTCTATTAAACTCTAAACACCTCAAACTTTCAAGGAAACATTTTCTTCCCCCCTCACCTTGAACAAATATAATTACACTAATTAAAAAAATTTTTTACAATAGTCTATTATTTGTTCAGTACATGGGTTACGCAATCTATTTTTTAATTACTTGGTAAAAAACAAATTTATAAATTCCAACCGGCAAGGCGTTTAATGTTTTTTCTTGACCTTTGGAAATTTGAGGGGTGGGGTATTGTGGAAAGGTAAAATCATTAGAGACTGCAGCAAATTCCAAATGTACCACCCATCTGCCCTTTACAAGTGTACCAGTCAATTTAAAACAGTATCTCTGCTCTTCACTCTTTTCCATTGTGAGCATCCGTTTTATTTTTAAACGGATGCTCACAATTATTTCATAATGCAACACTCAATTATTCAGCAATGCAATGTATTTCATAGCCAAGCTTCAAGACAAACTGAGGTCATGCATGACTGGCAAGGGCAACTGAAGGCTCAAAGCAATGTCATCTGCAAAGCCTGATACTTGTAACAAACCTAACTATAAAATTATATTTCCGAACCCGGAGCGGGCATGATTACACCACGTGTATAAAATAGTCCCCCCATCCCCACCACGCTGCTCACTTGGCAGCCCTCAGGCCTTCCTCCGCGGCCCCAGGACCCTGATTCCCGGACCTTTAGATGGGGCACTTGGCCTGGGCCTCGAATTTAGGAACCTAAGACTGTTGCTCTGACGCACAGAGCCGGGCCCTGTGCGGAAGGAGGCTCAGCCACTGCAGCCAAGCCTCGGTTTTGATTTAATTACTGCAGAAGGGAGGGGAGAGACGGTGAAGTGAGCTCAGTCTCCAGGCGGCCGGCCCAGGGCGCGCAGGCCCAGAGTCTTTACCCCGCCCTCCCCACCG
Organism: Camelus bactrianus; assembly: GCF_048773025.1. Taxonomy (NCBI): domain Eukaryota; kingdom Metazoa; phylum Chordata; class Mammalia; order Artiodactyla; family Camelidae; genus Camelus; species Camelus bactrianus. Next base: position 4,810,984 of record NC_133575.1, read on the forward strand.
CGGTCTGGCGGCTGCGGGGCAAGGACAGCAGCCACTACAGCCCCGGCGAAGCCTACTTGCACCCGCTCTCCCGGGAGCCGCCTCCTGGTGCTGAAACCCTCCCCCCGCCCCCCGCCCCCGCTGCGTTCCGCCCTACCAATGCCGGCCTGAGGCACTTCCATGTCGAACAGCCCTCTCCAACTCCTTAACCGGAAGGTGGGGCCGGGCCGTCACTCAAGGCGGCCCCGCCTATCAGGGCCGGACCACGATCGCCTTGCGCCCGCCCAGGAATGTTCCGCGGAAGGGGCTGAAGACGGACTACTCGCGCGGCCCTGTGACGTCATCACGCCGACGCGGGCGTCTGCTGGGCCCCGCCTTCTCAGTTTAAAATGCTGGACTCAACGTGCCGGCGCGCGCTCTGCCGCTTGACCCTGGTGTTCCCTATCGCCGGTAAGGGATAAAACTTTCTCGTCTCGAGTCATGCTGTCTGCGGATACCTAGGAATGCAATTTGGTCCCTTTGCGCCACCTGCGGGCCTGCCCTCACCTCGAGTCGCTGACCCTGAACAACCCTCATTGTTGCGCACCGGAAGTGCTTGACCCTCTTGGGGTCACTTTCCCGGATGTGGGCCCTCTCTTCCTCACCGTCGGGGCGGTCCAGCGGTACCTCAGGGCGGGGTGCAGGAGCTAGACTGGGACCGAATGGCCCACAGCTTTTTCCCTAAGCACTATTGGAAAGGCTTTGGGCAGCGTCCACATCCTCAACCCGCGTTAGGCAGTGTGACCCTAGGCGGATTGTATAACCTCTCTGAGCTTCCCAGGTGACTTATCTGCAAAGTGCGATAGTAAAATCCCAGTTGGCGCCATAAAGCTCATGCCACTTCATGCCGATTAGTGGGCCCTCAGCAGACCAGCCTCTGTTGCATCTTGTGGCCCCACACGCTCCGGATAGACGCGAGAAGCAGCTTTAAATGGCGGCCAAGTCGGCTGACATTCCCACTCAGATTCAGAGGACTCTGACAATTCTCTCTCTCTAAACAATGTTTTTCCCGTCCAATCCTAACAACCAAGCCAGGAGGAATTGCATGCTTTATTGGTTGAAGGTTCTCCAAGTCCCCTTGTTTAAGGACAGATTTACCCTCAATTGAAGCAATAGGGGAGAATCTGAAAAATCCAAGTGTCTCTACCTTCAGCATGAGAGGAGTGAGAGCTCCCCAAATGGCCTTTACCTTGGACTTTTTCCTTCTCTCCCGTTTGGGATGCCAGTAACCTGGGTTCTGGCCCACAACACTCTTCTGTAAGCAAGAACCCTGGATGTGATGACTAAGGAAGAGATTTTGTTTTTTATTCTCATATATAGACTTCTCAGTTCGATCCTGCATTCACGGTAATGCCTAAGCCTAGCACAACTACAGTGCTCTATGAATTCTTTACTGCCGTTAGAATTTAGTGAAGGGAAGGTGAAGTTTATCTCCATGAAATACAGAAGGATAAGCTCTTCATTCTTTAACCCTTCCACTGCCTTCTGAATCTGTGGTAGAGAGTGGTCTTCTCATGAGAGCATCTTGCAAGAAATTTATTAGGAGGGAAGAATCCCAGGCCTCATGTCCGGTCTCCTGAAGCAGAGCCTGCATTTTAACAGAATCCCTAGGAATTGCTATGTATGTTAAAGTGTGCGAAGCCCTGGTCTAACTCCTAGGGTGATCTGGTTTAAAGTGATGTGGTGGCATCAAAAATTAAAGGAGAGACAATATCCATAGAGCCAGAATCTGGGGTGGTGTTGGCAGAGCAACTGTTTCCTGCATTTGGGCACTGTCATCAGCTCAATTCAGAAGACAGATGGAAAATTTGTCACTGGGGCAGCCAGGAGGAGCACCACGACTTTGGGATTTTTTGCTTAAAGGAAAAGTGAGACCAGCTGTTAGTACCACACCTGCCGGTGAGTGAAATCCCACTAAATTTAAATCTCATATTCACAAAACTCCATAATTTAATTCTTAACATTTTAAACTCTCTCTATAAAAAGAAAAAATTCCTTTTTTTTCTTCTACCCTGTATCATATTTACATGCAGCTAATCAGAAAGTTCAGGAAAGAAGAATATCAGATTCATTCACGTTTGTCTTTGTAATCTCAGTGCTGTGCACAATACTTGGTGCATAGTGTATGATTGATAAATATTTGTTTTGATTGTTGGGTGTAAGTAAATTACTCTTCTGTTGTGAGTATGTTATAATTGAATTACCCTTTAAGGACATTTTTCAGTAATTCATCTATGTGTTTTTTACTTCTCTATTTTCCTTACTAACTTAGTTTTGAACTGGTTTGTTAGCCATCTATTAAGCATCCATTGTATAACCAACACAGTACTGGTACAGGGCAGACAAAGGTGACTAGAATTCAGTTCCTCTTCAGCAGTCCAGGGGGGCGGGGAGACATCCGATATGTAATGACCGAGTCATAATCATGTGCTAGGACGAGGCCACACGCAGGTGCTCTGGGTGTGCACGCGGAGCTAGGGAGTGGGAAACCCTTAGCCCTGGGGACACCCACCAGAGCACTTGGCACAGAAACTAAGTGCCCAAGTATTTCCCTGTCTCCATCTTCCTCCCAACAGATTTCATCAGGTACTCTCATAAAGAGGGAGAAGGATACAGGGTGAGGGATGCTTGCCACGCCTCTACCCCCAAGGACTGAGTCTTATCTCCAAATCTCCGGGTGTAATCTCTCGTCCCAGTCTCCTGTTCACATGGTGGCGTTTTGTTTTCCAGTCTTGGCATCGTAACACCTGAGAACACCCCTGTGCAACCTGCCACCTTGCCCAACAACACCCTCCCCCTCCCTCTGTTTGCTGACCCATCATCCCTGTCCCCGCCTCCCAGAATCTCACATGATGAGCCTGAGGAACATTAAAGATGACAGGCGCCAGCTTTAATCTCTGGCCACACTGTTGGAGCACACAGCAGTGCCCCTTCTACATGGGCACTGAGGTAGTTCCTCTGGTCACCATGCTCTCTGCCTGGTGGAAGCAGCCCCTTGTTTTGAGTAGATGGTCACAGAATTCTGAGAAAGGCACTCCTGCCATCCTGGAATAGAACATCCCATGTGAACCCCCTGAAAAAGAGGCCACATCCTTTCCCCTGGGTCGCTGTCTCCAAGGACCAAGGGCAGGCGGCCACGTGGAGGGGCCAGCTGGAGAATAAAGACAGCCCACAGGGAATCGGGGCTGAGGAAGAGAGAAGCTGGTCAGTAGGTGCAATGGCATTTCCTGAGCCCGGGAGGCAGCTCTGACTGTCCCGGGCTCACTCCCACCTCGCACTGACCCTTTTCTATTTGTTTTCTTAAGTGAGTTAGAACTAACATTCTAAATCTTGCAAACGAAACGCTTCTCACTAATAGAAGTGCATTTTCTATTGCATCTGCTTTCTCTCTGCTTGAAATACGCTGGAAGGACTGACCGCTTGACAGAAAAACGGGTGAATCTTTTCTAAATGGAAGAGTAATTTTTTCAAAAAGTCTATGAGTTACACATGTCATTTACATTTCTGTTATGTGTACATATACATCTAAATGTGTATATATAACAAAAGACTCAGACAACATCTGAAAACAGTTCAAATAGGCATCCTTAAGAAGTGTAATTTGCTTGTGATTGGGTACATCTAAGGCTGTACAATAATCTATTGCTCTGAACATGGCATAGAAGCTAAGTATCAGGCTACTTCTATTAAAGAGAAACACTGAAAAAACCATAATCTTTATTTATAAGCTTTATTTTTACTTAATATGTGAGAGGTTCCGAATATGATATACATTGAACTGAGAAATCAAGATGGAAAGATTTTCTGAACGTTTCTCTTATTGCATTAGAAGTACTTAATTGTGGGCTTGCGATCGATATTCTGCAAGAGCGTGAGGTAGAGCAGATAAGCTTTCAAAATGTTCATACTGAAAAAGTATCTTTTATGCAAAAAGGGCTCAGATCTTCAGTAGCCAGGCGCTGGTGTTCGGGGTGACGGTGGGACTGGAGTACCGATGCACTACCGCGTCCTAAATATTTCTAAAAGCCTAATAGAAGAAAATCTATGTCCTCTGCCCTGTTTTCTTTGTTGCAGAACAGCTATGCCCTTGACCTGGCCACTTGTGGTCCACAATTGCTACAGATGGTTGGAAATAGTCCTTCTTATTATATTTCAGATAATTATTTTCCAGTGGAAGGGATTACTGGGGAAACAGCGTCAGTGTCAAAAAAAAAGGGTATCGCTGAGTGATAAATGGAATGTCAGCTTTGGTGCCTTTGCCTCCTCAAATGCACCAACATGCTGCTCTGTTTTAGTTTGGAGTACAGGATCTAATTATTACTGACTGATGCTTTTTCAAAAGAAAAACTCTAAATTGCTAAATCACCAGTTATCTATTCACCTCATTTCAAAGGGAGAAAACGAGAATTTGGATCTGCTTTGTGTCTGCATGCACTCCTATTGACTGGAATCACAGTATTAACAATGATTCCGCCGATTGACCGCCCATTCCGTACCAGTCTTTGCACCCGTTGTCTCCCTGTGACTTTTACAACAGTGATGATAGGTGGGGATTTACAGCAGATGAGAAATTAGGGTTAAAATGACTTTTCCACATCCACACAGAGGGGAGATGGTCAGCCCAGGTCTCCCTCATTTCAGAGCCTGTACACAGACCTTCCTCCCCTACCCTGGTTCAGAAATGACCTCACGAGACTGTAAGTTCGTGTTATGTGCCCAGCATGGTGCTGTTTGGCCATCATGAGCCTCAGAACCTTGTTATTCCTTCACTTCTTTCTTTGGTCATAATGTGTAATTGGTCCTCATATTTAGATGTTTACAATTTTACTAAAAAGTGGTAAAACTTTATGAAATGTGATGTATGAATTTGTTTATTGATAAGATAGGAAACTTGTTTGCATCTGGAAAAGAAAAAAACAAACAAGTTCAGCAATTCATTAAAGCTACCCTTTCTGCATTTATCAGTGAAAGCAGTCACTTTTTTTTTTAATCAGTCCTTTTCCTGGAAGCTGTGTCAGAAAGTAGGTCATTGTATAGAGAACATAATTTCCATTAGGAACAATGTTATAAAAAGGGGGCCGTGTCATTGACCAAGGTCCTCACTCCAGATAAATCATATATCCAGTCAGTTATCTCCATGCATTTGTCACTCTTTGAATAAACTTTAGTGTCTAGTACATGACAAGGACTGGACCAAGCACTAGAAAAATTTTTTTTAAATCTTGAGATAAACTGTTCATTTTTAATTCACTGTTTTTTCTTGCTGGAATGTACTTTCACATTTTTCTATTCTGTGAAGTCCTCATTATGCTTCAAGGCGTAAACAAATTCTACTGCCTCAATATATCTTTTTGGATGAAATTTAAGCACCTTCTGTCAATATTAACCATACCCTCCTCTTTGTTACCCTTCATGAGGCATTGCAGTAACATTTGTCACCTTTTACTTTGCATAGAAATGTGGTTGCCTCTCCTTGCTATGTTCAGAGTTGGTTTGCAACAGGGACTGTCTTGTACTTGGTTTTTGCCAGCATCTAGAAGGTGGCTAAAGCATAGTGAATGTTTGTGAGAGTTGGGAATGTTTAGTTGGTATGTTTCAGATACCTAATTGGCTTAAGCAAGAAGAAAATGGCTGGTTCAAGTAATCGGGAGGTTTAGAGGCAGGACTAACTGTAGATATGGCTGGATCACGCATGCAGCGGATGCTAGAAGGCCACCATTGTGCCATTTCCTGTCTGTTGTTCTGGTCTTGGTTTCATTCTGCAGTCAGGACATCCCCAGGAGGCTGCTGGCAGCCTCACAGCCTCTTAGAGTATCAGTGGGCAAGTTCTTCTTTCACTGCCCAGCTCTCAAACTTAGAAAAAGACTCCTGCTGGTTCTATTTTTATCACATGCATGTCCCTGGAAGAGTTCGTGTGAACAGCAAATTGTGATACAATGATGTGAGCCTGTGATGGGGTGGGCGAGAGCCTTGCAGACGATGGACAGGAATGCAGGGAAGCGTTGCCAGGTCCAGATGGAGGCACTGGGCGCTCCTCCCTAGGAAGAGGTCTGGCAGTCTCAACCAGCATATCCCCTGCGGATCTGACAAATATTTGTTGAATTAAACAAGCAAAAGTGCGGCTATAATCTCTATAGAAAACAGAGAAAGTTGGTCCTTTAGGTAAATAAAACAGCGTGATACATATTCATCTGGTGAGTATTTTCCCAAACAAATAAGAACACAACTGTGATGTTTGGTGCACTGAAAAGTTGGTTGCAGTTTTAGATGCGTTTAGATGAACAGTACACATTATTTGGCGTAAAGGTTGTTCAGCATTGAATTAACAATAGTTTGGCTTGCCTTTTTTGAATTATATGGGCTTTTTGGGATACTAGAGATGGCAGAAGATGCTTGTTCACCAAGTCACTGTGATTTGGACGCGAGTGTTTCCCTGTGATAAATTTCCCTGCAGGAAGCTGTAGTTCTCGGAGTCCTAGCAAGGATCTTTTTCACGAATTGGGTCAGAGAAGTAGATGCTGAGTAAATGTTTTGGAAAGCAGTTGACAGCAATGACAATACCCTTCTACCAAAAACATTTTGTACAGTAGAAAGCCCAAATATCTTCCCATCATCCCTACTGCAAAGCATTTTGGAAAAGAGTATAGTCACCGTTTATTGAGTTCCACTAATGGATTTCATATTTTATTTTAAAACCAAAATTAAATATACCACTAACACAGACTTTCAAAAACATTCTTTACAGCATCTTCACAGAATTTCTGAGACGGAAGTGAAATAATAGTCCAGACTATACAGATGCATTCCCTATTTGGAAAACTACAAAACAAACAGGTAAAATGAATCAGAAGTCTGAAATGGAGGTCAGAGTGAAATTTTGAAAGGGCCCAGGCTGACGTGGAATTTCAAAATCTCCTGTTAGGGCTTGAGTTCTCAGAGCACTAGCAACTGAGTGGTGACTGTTAAAGTGGGATGGTGTTAGGGAACCGTGTTTGTTGAATCGTATGGACTGATTCAATTTTTCCTGGGGTAAAAAATTCCCAAGTTCTGATGAACTGTCCTAGATCCCAGTAGACAGGTATATTTAAAAGAATGGAAACACAGAATTCACTCTCTGTGAGTGAAGGAGACGGCACGTTGACAGTCATTCCCACAGCACCCACTGTTTGAGGAAGCCCACATGTCCAGCCTAATGTTAGTTTTGAGTTTCTAAATTCCTGTACAGAAGCCAGAGAGCACTGTTTATATTGTCATTTTAAGCACCAGGCTTTCTTTCCAATACTTCCTTCTGTCTCTCCTCACCTTGAGGGAGCATGGGTCCACTCAGCATGCTTTTGAAGGGCCATGTACAGAAAGTAAACTTCCTAACAGAGTCATTGGAGGGGCTGCCAGTCCACATCTCACGTAAAAAGCAAGTGTAAAGGCAGAGCCGTAAGGTTAAGGGTCTCCAGAAGGTGATCGTAATTGTGAAAGTACATTTTCCTATCTCTTCACATATGTTTACGCCAAATTTTATTTTTGTTTACTTTTTTCAGACACTCTAAGTTTTAGAAAATTAACTCGTCGCCAAAGATGGCCACGTTTTCCCAGTTGTATCATAGAAAAAATTCGGATTCTGTGGGGGTAGGAAACATTCATAAGAGAACATTTAGGATATCAGTAAACTTAATTTCACCATTCTGTGAACGTAGATCAACGTAAAGGTGATTTTCCTTCTGTTAGAAGAGAAGCTAAAGTAACATGTTTGCTTAATGTTTGAAAAGAAAGGCCTCGTAACCAGGTAGACAAGAGCTTCATGTCACTAACCCCACTTGTGCTTCTACCTAACGCCCACCCAATGTCTGTTTTCATCAGATGTTGACACATAATTGTTAAAATCATAGGTGTTCCCATTATTCACATGTGTTTCTTGACATTTGACTCATAGCTCTTTTTTTGTTTGTTTGTTTTGTACTTTCTATGCTAGAATGGTAAATCACTTAGATACGTTCTGCAGCACAGAAACTCCGCTGTACTTTTTATTCGCTTTGTATTTTGGTGCTTAGAGGAAAGAAATGCTGCCAAATGTGTATTCATTTTTGTTTATTTAACACACACTGCCGCGGTCCTTACTGTGTGCCTCTTCTGACGGCCTTGCACGTGTCAGTGCATTTGACAGTCCCGTGAAGCCGGCGGGGTCAGTACCCACGGCAGCACTCACCTGGCAGGGATGGCAGAATGAGGCACAAAAAGATAACGTTGTCGAGATCACACTCCATCACTGGCAGAGCCGGGATGCGGCTCTTGACTGCTCTGCCAGGCTGCCTCCCCTGTGCCGGCTGTACAGAAGCAGATGTGCACTCAGGGGTGTTTACCACCATCATCGTCTTAAAGACGTGGATCAGGGAAGCTGGTGATGATGTGGTCCACCTGCACCTTTCCACGATCTTTAGAGGCTTGTCCTGCTCCAAACCGTTACGCACTCAAGTTCTCAAAACTTAGACTTGGGGTCTCTTTCCATCTCTCCTTGTTTGTTAAAACAAGGCAGGGCCGTTCATGCCCAAAGCTTTGGTGCAGCCTCTAGGCCTGTGGCCTCCACATCGGGTCATGTGATGGCGCCGGGAATGCTAATTTGGTTTGGCTACCTGGGGATGGACGGAATTCAGGATATAATTTAGGGCATGTCTCTGCCTGAATGAAGAGGGAAGACGCATCCCGCCCACTATCACAGCTGAGTGAGGAAAGGAAGCAGGGACACGGAGATAGCGTATTAGAGCTCTAGTCCCCGTGCTTCTCATGTTTGTGGGTCGACAGGGGCTTGTGGACCCAGGGGGACGAGTAAAGGCCACGCCCTCTTCCCCAGACATAGCTTTGGGGGGCTTGATACTCTAGTGCAGTTGTTCCTAATTCTGCTGCCTTTGGCTAGTCTGCAATGGAGCCTGGACATCAATATCATCATCAGGGAAAAACAGGCAGCTGCCGGTGAGTCTCATGTAGCCAGGATTGACAACCGCGATTCTTGGAGTTGTCAGTGTGGCCACTGTGGCGCCAGAGCCACCGTGCAGGTTTGGGAGAGGGCGGTGCCTAGGCAAAAAGTCGGTGCTAAAGGAAGCCTCAGCCTGGTCATCAGGAGGTCTGGAACATTCTGCACAGCCTGCTGAGCAGTGGTAGAGGGCTGGGAGACTCGGACCGGCCAGAGATTGGGACGCAGAGCCTGCAGTCCTGGGGAAATTTGAACTGAGACAAAAAACCAGGACCATGGACTCAAGCAGCAGGAACGAACCTGGCACCCCAGAATGCCAGCTGACCTCAGTGAACGCCAGTCCAGGAACCAGACCAGACCAGCAGAGCCCAGCACAGAGCCTGCGTGCTACCCGATCACACGCCCCATCTCCACCTGTGCCACAGAGCCCCGGGAACAATGCACAGTGCGAAGTGTGCGGGGTCTGGTGCAAAAGGGAAAGGCAAGGACCTTTGTTCAAGGAGCTTGTTCAGAGGAAAAAAGTGCCATTGAAAGCTTTTTCCTCACTTCCATGGTCTGTCCGTCTCAACTTGTCATGGACTTTATTTGCTATTTCATGTTTTTCTAAGTAAATAAAAATTAAACTTTGCATTTTGTCATGAATTTTAACACTCACGTGGCCCTCGCCTGTTGCCCACGTTAGAGACAAACATCAGACCATTTAGGGTGCAGAATCCCCAACATCACACAGCTCATCATTTGTAGCTCACACGTGCATGTATGTCTCCTTTTTACCAGAACAATAAGGATGCTGTGCAAAACCAACCCAGTTGTTTCGATTTAGCTTCTCAATACATAGGCACTTCACCAACATCCTCTACCTGACAAGTGTGCACGGACTGAAGGGAAAAGGAACTGAGTCACTCTGTCTTTTCCTTGCCCTCTGTGTCATCACCTCTAGCATAAGAGGTTGGCCGATACAGAGGTTGGGAAGTGACTTGAGGAAGAAAGGACGTAATAGGGTTCTATCTCGGTCATTTGTGTTTCTTAGTGCACGCTTGCCTGCCTTCTGCATTTGTAGAAGGTTCCGGCGGGGACAGGATAACGTGTCCTTTGAGGCTGGCAGCACCCTAGTGGGCTCCCCCCTGGATGCAGTGTGCTTACCTTCTGCTGGCTGGGAGACTTCCTGACCTCCCACACCTTGTGGCTCTTCCTTAATTCTGCCCTCCTGGCATCGCAGACCCTGTGCTTGGTGGCAAGGAAAAGCAGAAATGTGCATTTCACACATCCTCTCTACTAATTCGTGTGGATACGTTACTGTCCCATTGGACTTCACTTATCAAACGCAAGTGCAAAGAGAAGATGATCACTAATTCCCAGATGGTGACAGCAGAGCGTTAAACCAGGTGTGGGGTCCTAAGCGTGGGGCTCATCACGCTAGCCCTGCTCAGAGGTGTTCTCCTGTATACACAGACATTATCTGGGAGGGAAAGGGGAGAGAAGAAATTTTCTTCTACGCCTGAAATGAGACTGTCTTGACTATTGGGTTCTACTTATTAAATAAGGAACTCTAAAGGAATCTGTTTCGGAGATTTTATTGCCTTGGTTCCGTCTCCTTTGGTTGCTCAGAGTTAAAGCAAAAATCATCGTATGTGGATGAAGAAAATTCTTGTTAGAATATAGAACCCAGGGAAAGGTGGCAGCCCAGAGGATGGGCTCTAGGAAGGGGAAAGCCCTCAGAAGGCGTGCTTCCCCTGTGGCTGGCCAGGGCCCTGTGGACTCTCGGGCAGCATCGCATTCCCCGTCCTCTCAGGACATCTGCTCTCTGCGTCTCAAAGTGCACGTGATCAAACATGGAGCCCCTCGTTTGAAGTTTACAGAGCCTCAGTTCAGCCATGGGCAAAAGAGTCGTGTCCCTGTCCCTCTGGGCTGAATTTCTGGCAGAGAGAATGTATGATTGGCCAGATGTGTATCAGGATCCATCCCTGGTCCAGCCAGTGAGGAATGGCCAGGGGTGGGTGCCCAGGCCTGGAGGCTCACGGGCTGGACGGAAACTCCTGCTGTTTTCTGCTGCACCCTTTGTTCTCGGTTAAATGTCCTGGGCATAACACATAACCATAATTAACAATCAGGAAACAGTTACTGAACCCATACTGTGTACCTTTGCTAATCAAGTTACATTCCTCACCTCCATCTCCACAATAAATGCTCTGCAACAGGAAGAGAAAGCGGCTTCACACACGCTAAAGCTCTTTTCCTGGATGACCTGGCCAATACAAGGGAGCAAAGGAATGAAAACCAGGTTCACCAGAGTAACAGTTCACTGGAAAGTTATAAAGGCTGGTTTTAGTATACACTCTGTTGAGAGATTCTTATCACTATCTTAACAGTTCCCTTCCCCCCGGTTATTCATTGGCTGCTCTCAAAGAGTGGAGAGAACTTCTTTTTTTTTTTTTTTTAACCTTTTTTATTGATTTACAATCATTTTACAATGTTGTGTCAAATTCCAGTGGAGAGAACTTCTGATCCTTGATTTTGTTCAAGGAATCAGATTAAAGCCATAGTAGCAATTAAGCATAGTGGATTCTCAGCAATGTTTGCCCTTAGTTAATGAGTGACTTTCACAAGAGTGGCCGTGCGTCCTTCAAGATGACGTATGTAATCCCACAAAATTAATGCCAGATGGATCTGACCCACCTGTGAAAATAGGTTTCTTGGCACAGTCAAGGTGTTTATTGTTCTCCATAACTGTTTCCAGGCTGCCCCCTGCCGGCTGATGAGCATGGGACACCCCAAACCCCAGAAGGATGTAAATGCCAGGGAGAAGCCAGGGTTGAGAGAGCCAAGGAGGGCTGTTTTGTTTTGTTTTTTGTTTTAATTGAAGTGCAGTCAGTTATAACGTGTCAGTTTCTGGTGTACAGCACTATGTCCCAGGCTTGCATATACATACATATATTTGAAGGAAGTCTCAGTTTAATGTGGCCTCAGTCCAGTTACCAGCCAGTGGTCTCTCCACTCTGTATTTTACCATTCCCCAAATCACCTCCACACGGAAGTCAGGAAGTTTTCAGACCAAATGATTACCATCCCTTTGAGTCTATACATGCTGCATCAAAAGGGCAACTTGGGGTGGCTTCCTTGAGTCATGACTGAAATCTCCCTATAAAACCAAATATATAAACATTGGAAAGAGGATACCTTAGATCAATATGGACGTTTTTGTCCTTCTCATCCCCTCCCCCTTTCACCTTGACTCTGTAGAGTACTTACGGATTTCATGGATAGATGAATTCAGTTCTGTCTTGAACAGAAGTCAAACGGCTGTAGAGTATACTTTCTTGTTTAGACTGTTCCTATGTTTATTTTTTATTATTTTATTATTTTATTTTAAATGGAAGTACAGTCAGTTACAATGTGTCAATTTCTGGTGTACTGCACAATGTCCCACTCATGCATATACACACATACATTCTTTTTCATTAAAGATCATTACAAGATATTGAACATAGTTCCCTGTGCTGTACAGAAGAAACTTGTTTTTTAATCTATTTTTATATGTAATGGCTAACATTTGCAAATCTCAAACTCCCAAATGTATCCCTTCCCACCTCCTTTCCCCCGGTAACCATAAGATTGTTTACTATGTCTGTAAGTCTGTTTCTGTTTTGTAGATGAGTTCGTAGTGTCCTTTTTTTCTTTGTCTTTTCTTTTCGTTTCCTTTTTTAGATTCCACATATGAGCGATATCATATGATATTTTTCTTTCTCTTTCTGGCTTACTTCACTTTAGGATGACAATTTCTAGGTCCATCCATATTCCCGCAAATGGCATTATTTTATTCTTTTTTATGGCTGAGTAGTCTATGTTTATTTTATATCTAAAATGTTCATTGAGGTTCCAAGTAGCCATTACTTTATGAGTCCACTTTATGAACTCATATTTTCTAGTGAAGAAAGCTAAATTTAAAAAGTAAACATAAGAATTTCTATATTAACTAGTATAATTCTATTAATTAACTCTCATAATTAGAACTATTGCTAATGTAACTGCTAGGTCATGAAAATAGGCTTTTAAACTACGTTTATGTATGGGTGTACATATGCACTCCAGGGGGAATAATTATTTCACAAAAGAAGTGTGAGTTATTTCTAGTCCTGTGATTTTAATTTTTTGAGAAATAAAATAATTGTCCTTATTTCTAAAGAAACACATATTCCCCATAGAAAATTTAAAGAATCCAGACAAATTCAAATTAGAAGAAACAAAACATTGTCTACGCATGTGAAATTCATATGTATGATATATATCCCACACACATAGGGAAATGTAACGTATAATGTAATTTCTAGCGATTTCTGTCTCAAAGTTAGTGCAAAGCATTACGTAGAAAGCGATCAGTGTGAGAGAGGCTAACCAAGTAATTGCCGATAACTTAATGGCTTATACAGTCAATGACCTAACATTAACTGTATGTAAGGCTCCTTTTTGCGTATTGCTTCCAGGCAGCTAATCAGTAACCTAGACTCGTGAATTTCCTTTTAACGCGTAAGAGTGCCCACTTGTGAGGGATGTGAAGAGAACAAAGATTATCTTAGATACTGATGTTTAATTATTTACTAGGCTGCTTTTTCACCGCCTAAATGATGTCTCCCCACCCGCTTGAACAACCATGCTGTCTGAATTTGTGTCTTGATAAATTTGTAAGTTACGGCAGGCCCTGGGTGTCAGTGCTAGAAGTATTAAACACGCCTGAAGAGCAAGGATATCTGTAAAGTGACATGATAGATTTTTTTTTTTAACACACCTATCAGAACTCAGAAAGTGATTTATTCAACACAGTCACGGCAAGGGCTTATGAACTGTCTCCCTCGACTATGGATGTGTTTATTCAGCAGTGTCGACAGAGAGGCCTCTGTGTGTTGGCATTTTCAGAGGCCCTGTGGATGTCATAGGTGGGCCACAGTCTTAACGAGGGAGAAAGGTGACGCCCAGTCATTGCGAGAAAGGAGTTTACCCCTTAAACTAAGATGGCACCGGGTGATTTTAACGTTAATCCAACCCAGTCCCTGGAGTCACCTCACATGTGAAAGAAAACATGACTCCTCAGCTGAATAGTGGCCAGTGGATTCCAGAGTGTGGGTAAAGAGTTTAAAAGTGCATTAATCAGACCATCAATCATTACATAATGTCTTTGTGTGGGGACAGATGGTAACTCGACTTATCCTGGTCATCATTTTGAAATGTGTAGAAATATCGAATCACTGTGTTGTGTATCAGGAACTAACATAGCGTTTTAGGTCAATTATACTTCAAATCAAACAAACTCATAGAAGAAGAGATTAGGTTTGTGGTTACCAGAGGTGGGAGTGGGAAGAGGAAATTAGATGGAGGCAGTCAAAAGGTACAAATATCCAGTTATAAGATAAGTAAGTCCTAGGGATGTAATGTACCGCATGATAAAGATGATGGACACTGCTGTACGTTACATATGAAAGTTGTTAAGAGAGTAAATCCTAAGAGTTCTCATCACAAGGAAAAGTGCTTGTTTTTTTCTATGTCTTTAATCTTCTATCTGTATGAGATGATGGATGTTCCCTAATCGTGTGGTCATCATTTCATGATGTATGTAAGTCATATCATTATGTTCTGCAGCTAAAACGTCTACAGTGGGGTGTGCTGCTGTATCTCAGTGAAACTGGGGGAAAAAACATTCATGAGGATTGTGTCATAGTCACAGATAAAGCAGGGAGCCCTTTTTTTTGGAACCATCTTCTGAAGTTTAGGGTATTTTTTTGAATATCCCATAGAAAGGCAAGTGATAAGTATTTGGTGTAAATTGGACTCTTCCTGTGAGCACCTGCTCGTTCAGTAGAGTGTTGGAGTCACACTTACCTTTTAAAAGCTCCCGGATGTAGCAGAGGGAAGGGGACACAGTAGGTGTGGGCTGCTAACTGACTCCAAGAGCTCCGACGAGATAATTGAAGCGTAACTGGAAAATTCTAGTTCTGGACGGAAACCCAGCAGGTCTGAGCGCTGAGATGGCTTTGCTTGCAGGGCCTGCTAACTCTTCATATCCCTTCCAGGAGCAGCTGTTCAGCAACATGAGCCTCCCTGAAGCAGGACGGGTGGGCTGCCAAGGCACAGTGAACATGCCTCGAATACTCTGGGTGAGTACTTTGACAATGATCAGGACTATTGGAATTTTAACATTCAGATCGATTTGTCTAAGTCAAATAGGTTTGACTTAAAATTACTTAGTTTGCATGTGCACTGATACATTTACATCCACATACACACTTACAGACTAGAAATTTAATTGACGTAGCTTAAGGTAAGTCAGCATTTGTTTTTCCTGGTTCACGCAGACTGGTTCAAATCCAGGGTCTGCCACTTACAGCTGTGTCACCTTGCGGAAGTTACTTAACCTCTCTGGTTTTCAGTTCCTTAATTTATAAATTATGAATAATGATTATACCTAAATTACAGAATGTGGATGAGGCTAAATAAGTTAATGCATGTAAGAAGCCTAGAATTTTTTTTGTTGCATAGTAAGTACTATTTAACTATTGTGTTGTTATTATCTTAAACCATAACAATATTAACATTAAAAACATTTAATTCATGAGATCAAATAATCTGTAAAATGTTTGTTAATATGTACGAAAAGATAATGATTTTGCTTCAATTTTAAAATGTTTCTAAAGCTAAATGAGTTAATATATGCAAAGAATATAGAACAACTTGGGCACATCGCTATTTTTTTTTTTTTGCTGTTCTCCTTAACCACAATAATATTAATATTAAAAACATTTAGATTACTAGATCCAGCTATTTTTAAATTGTCTACCCTTTAGCATAAAGCATCTGATTATTAGTGTTTTCAATATGTTGAAAAGCATGAATTAACATGAGAATGAAATTAAAATGGAAATGCAGTAATCTAGAATACCTTTCTTGCTCGATGAAAAAATACAGTTTCAAGAAATCCGGTTCTTTGGTACTAAATAAGTTTGAAAATTCTAATTCATTTTTCTTGCAATTTATAGATCTGGCATTATTAAAATATTCATATCTTTGAGTTAATGTGGCAAAGCAAATTTAATTTGCACAACAAAGATGACATGAATAGAACATGATCTATAATCACCTTCTTTTAAGCCTCCTGTTGTAGACACTCCTTTAGAAAGAGAGACAAGTCAGACATACTTTATAACTCCGGAGAACTTTTCAAGTAAATAAACTCTTAGAAAATCATGAAAGAATAGAATTTTGGAACAGAACAATTTTGTGTCTTTTTCATTGTGTCTCAGTTGAGTAGGGTGCCGCCCCGCTGTCCCTGGTGGGGTTGTTGGACACGTTTGGGGGTACCTTGGCTGTTACTTTTCACCAGGAAGTCTTTGCACGCACCACAGTGTCATCTGAGACCGTGAAAGGGTGGGGCATTGGACGAGGAGTGGGTAGGAAGAGCCAGGGGTTGCACTGCTGGCCCATGGGAGCTCCACTGCAGAGATGGCCTGGAGAGCAGTGCCACTGGGCGGAAATGGTCAGACCCCAGTACTGAGGCCAGTACTCCACCAGCAGTGGGAGCTTCCCCGAGGAGAGTGTGGCCTCCATATAAACACAGAGCAGATCCCAGGGGTCTGCGGTTGGAGGCTGCCCATGAAGTGCACCCCTGTAGCTGATCAGTAGGTTCTTCTGGAAGGCTGCCCAGAGCTGCTTATCTCCAAGGTGGCTTCCAATCAGGTTTCTAAATCCAGCTGATCATCTGCTTAGAGTCTGATTGTTTGCTGGATCTGCGAGACTTCCAGAGTTGTCCACGTGGATACACATCCGGGCTGTCTGATTCCTTAGAGCGTCTTATTTGAAGATTATTCATGTTTCCTTTTGGTTTTGTGGGAGGGTGTGTGGGAAGAGGGTAAAGATTAGCTCAGAGGGTTTTACTGTGATTAAGCTTGTCTGAAGGGCCATTTACTCTGCCTTTAGAGCAGGAATGATGATTATTAGTTCTGGTGATGGTAGTTATAGCAGTAAAGGAAGGGGGAAGAGGAAGAGAAGGAGTAACAGTAGCAAAATAGTAACAATCACAACAATAATAATTGTTAATGTTTATTGGACAGGGTGTTAAGTCCTGCCACGTGAAAGCTCATGCAGTGCTTACAACCACACCACACTGCAAAGCACATGTCAGTATTATTTCAGTTTTAGAGATAGTACATGCAGAGGTCACGTAGCTTGTCCCAGTTTATCAAGCTAAGAAGTGACGGAAGTGGAGTTCAAGCCTGTGCGGCAGGAATCCCAGGCACCTGCTCCTGTCTGCTCCCGTTCCCAGTCTAGGTGTGGGCGTGACAGTTCCACATGCTCGTTGTGTAATATGACTAGTACCTACGGATTTCATCTGCTAAGCCTCAGTTTCCTCACCTATAGATAGTCAGTAATAATAGTAACCAACCTGACTTTCTCAGGAAATTAATATGAGAAAAAAAAAGATGGTGCTGAGAAAGCATGTTGTAAAGTGTAAGCTCTTCATAAATAAATGTTGACTGCTGTCGTACTGGTATGAAATATTTTGTGTTCTAGAAATGTGGTTCTAGTATGCCTTTATAAAAGTTTGACTGTAACCAGGGTGGCAAATACATTCTCAGGAATCATGATCCCATAATTTGAGAGCTGGGAATGCTTTGGAGGTTATCCATTTCAGTGGTCCTCAGCCCAGCTGCCAATGTGTATCACTTAGGGGGAGCTTCTACAAATTCTTGAAGTCTGAGATTCACTCCATTTTCGGAAATCTTATTTAATTGGTCTGGAGTAGGACTTGGACATCTCAGTATATGGATGTGTGTATGTGTATGCATATGTATTTGTGCACATAGACGTGTGTACATGTATGTAGGTGTAGGTGTATGCTTGTGTGTGTGTGTATGTGTGTTTTCTCCCAAGATGATTCTAATGCGTAGTCAGGGGCAAAAATGACTGACTGGAACCAACAGGCTTCTTTCTGATGGTTGGGGTCGCCATCTGTCTCCCCGGGACAGTTACGGCTGACATCTGTTGCCCAGTGTCCCAGCTGGTTAGCCATGCCCTTTCCCTCTCAAGTGTCATGGTTGGGATGAGAAGTTATGCCGCCCCTTGCTGATAAGGAGCTGAGCCTTTGGGAAGCTACTTCCCGTCTGAAAGGAATGGAATATAGTTTCCACCGTGGGCTTTGACGGGTTGCTTTGGAGTCATGTTGAAGACCATGTGAGTAAGCAGGGTGCTTCTTGAGAGTCTCCAGCTGAGGGAATTTCTTAATTTTGCTTTGATAATAAATAAGAACTCTTTAAAATAGAGCTGCGCTGTGTTCCCATGTCATCCACCTACGTTTTGTGACACTGCGGTTCTCCTGTCAGCTGATTCATTTACGCAGAGCACATCTCATCGCTCTGTCCACTGCTGAAAGCACCTTCTTGTGAATGCTAGCAATTGTTATTTGGGAAGTTAAATTTAGAAAACAAATCAACAGCTTTATCAGCTGTCTCAGCACTTGTTTCGTGAGCGCCGCACAGGGCACTGTGGGCCATTCTGGAAATGACATGCCTGAGGACGTTTGTGAGACCCATGTCCAAATGGAAGTTTGATATTGACCAAGAGGGTTTGATCTGTTGTTGCTCCTACAGGCTGTGATGCCATCTTCTTGGCTGAGACTTTTCTCAGCCGATGTCAAACCTGATTTTGGCAGTGAGGCCAGCATAACCCAGAATATACATGCACCAGAAGAACTAAGATACTTCTCAGCCAGTAGTCTGGCTTTTAGGGGATACACAGGAAGTCTGTATCCAGTCCATGTATCAATCCATGGATGGGGGCATGACTCTGTGATAATAGCAAGGAATTCTTCTCATTGTTGGGCGTATTGTTCTGGAATGACCCAATCAGAAGTGCAGATCTAGGAAAACAAAATGTTTCCACTGAAATCCATTTGATGGAAATCAAGGACAGTAGAAGTTCCTGTCCCCTAGCGTTAGTGACTTCACCTCCTCGTGGAACCCAGGGATTGTGTAATACCCCGCAGATCCCGCGCGCTCTCTGGGTGACTGCGGTCGTCGCTGTTTTGTTGGTGTATTGTGGGTGAAAGTCAGAGATTGGTTTTGATGTGTCAGAGATTCCTTCTTTCACGAGTCTCAGAAAAACCCATTGCAAAATGCTGGCACTTCCCTTGATTTCAAATTTCCAGTGGTCTGACTGTTGGTATTCCTCAGCAAACAGCTCCTGTTATTCAAAAAAGGAAAGTATGACTCCTATTATTAGGATTTAGAGCCCAAGGAATTTATGCCCTTATAACTACATAATTTGGAAAAGAGAGATTTCCCCAGACTTTGTCTGAGGAAAGGGGAGAATCAAAAGAGACATTTAGTGCCGTTCTAAGTCTCTTTCCTGATTCTCCTAAGACTCTCTGGGTGTCCGTCCTCTGATTCTCAGGGCACCGTGCACATTGCTTTATCATGATGCACAGCACATTGTACTGAAATTCCTTCTTTGCAAGTCTCTCTCTAGTACTATACTGGAGAGCAGAAACCATGTCTTTCTTTTATTTGCATTCCCAGCAGTCAGCAAAGAAATGAGCACATACTGGATATAAAAACCCTGAAAAAAAAAGTGTTGAATGATTTAATGACTGGCCACAGGACAAAAAGGAACTTCACTATCCAATCAAGGATTGTGTCCTTGGAGAGGACACACAGTCAGTGAGCTGAAATGAAAATGTGAAATGAAATGTCGTGGAAGCCAGACAATCCTTCTGAATAAGGTGCTTGAGTTCATTCACTATTTGGAGAGAATCAACTCCTTACTATACCCGCTTGGAAGAATGAGGGAGGTGTGGAGAGATTATCCCAATCTGGTTTTGCTCAGATTAAGCAATGTGTTTTCATGACTCTTCTGTGGATACTGAGACAGTCTTGTTGATCAAAGTCCATTCTGAGTGAATCCGATCAGTGCGGAATGTCTTTCAACGGGGAAATGTCCAGAGCTGCATGGATACACTTTGTGGAATAATGTGATTATGAGATCAACCAAGGATGACCTAATGCAGAGCGTTTAAGAAGTCCTGGAAAGTTCTGGGTGAAAATCACCACATAGTAACAATGAGAGTTAATTGCTAAGTCCCCTGTCACCTGCTTGGAATGCTCGTCCGTAAAACCCCTTTCCGAAGAGGCAGTTGGGTTGTCACCCTCAAATTGTGAGAACGCTGAGCCTCCCTGAGTCCATTAGACTTTCAACGTGTTTTTCCTGTATAAAGATTTCCATTTCTGAACCACTGCATCCCCTACATGGCAAAGCAAGAGAGCAGTATGTCGAGTTGGTCTCTTGAACAGGAAGGTGCTTTTTGTAATATCAAGCAGTTAGAGTTGTCCCTGTGTGCATTCAGAGGAGTATAAAGCACCTGGCTGAGCAGAGCTGTGCCTATCCATAAAGCACCAGGTGGCCCCTAGACACCAGCTTTGCTTACTAATCAAAAGCAGTGTCATCTGTGTACCGGCTTAATGCACAGGTTGATTAAGTTATGCAGTTATCGTGGGACTCGGGGAGCTTTATAACCGTGCCAGCTTCTACGCCTTTACAATTCGTAATGTTTATGGACCACTTTGGGGGATTTTTCTCCAAGGATAAATCAGTCCCTTTAATCTGTTATCATCTGTACATCAGCGAGGTATTTTTCTCTGTGCGTCTACCTGTTTGCAGGATGAATGAAACTCCTTCTTTTGGATCTTGATGCAAGAACCAAGTGGCAGCTCCAGACCCCTGGGAACCCCGTCACACATCGAGCTTTTGGACCCATGAGCCATCAACATTTTTTTAAAACTAATAAGGATTTGGAACTATGTTGCTGTCCCCAAACCAGATTTTAAAAACTGGATACGGTGGCAGAGTTGACCAATGCACCTGGCCTTTCTTCAGAGAGCTTTTCTGTGCCTTTCTGCTTGAAGAAGGGAAGTTGATACCTATGGCTCTCTGCCATCCCCTTTAAAGGAAATCTTGCCAGATGGTCCTCTTCCCAGTTTACCAATAGCAGTAACTATTTCACATGGTGATTATATGTTTCTATTTTTTGAAAAACAGGAGAGACTTTAAAATGTAATAACCTTGGACAGCAGTATGATTTTTTAACAAGGATATGTTTTTCATAAGCTGCAGTGGAAGACTAGTTAATTGTCTAATACATTTCATCTGAATGCTGTTTGTTCTATTATTTCTATATTTCAGTTCTTCATATTTTTTACTCTTAAAAAAAAGATGTGTTTTAGACATGGGTGGCTCTGACATTGTCCAGCTCTAATTTTCCAAACAGACATTTCTGAGATGATTAAAAAAATGTTACAATTTGGCTTTTCCACAAGTAATTGAGTTATACTTCCCAAGAATAAAGCTTTTTTTTCAATAAAATTTAAACTATAATATCCATCATACAGTGAACTCCGGATTTCAAAATGATGAGGAAATCAGTGTATTAATTTCGAGAAGTGTCACTGGTAGAGCTGTCTGCTGCTCTCTCGAGGTTAATAGTGCGTATCTTTCTACAGTGGAGACGTCATGAGAATCAGCTTTTTAAATGGCTTGATAAGAAGTCTGCAGTGTGTGCAAGATCCAAGAATCTGTTTATTTGTTCAGCCTTTTAATGAGAGTCTAGTGGAAATGTGGCTTCCTGTTTCTAGGAAACTGGCTTCTCACAGTAATTGTGAATATTCTTTTGTATTTCATAGACCTGTATGTTCTGCTAAGTCAAGATTTCAGACAGAGCTTAATAAAATTCATTATGTTACTTGGTGACTCAGTAGGGCTGTAGATTTTTCCTTGTCCAGACTGTCCAGAAACCGTCACAGCCTCTTCCCATCAGGGTGCTGGCTACCTACACTTCATGCGGGTGGTGGCAGCCCCTCTCTGGCCTGGTGTCTGACTTTGTTGCTACCCTTCCCTTGGCAGAAGGTCCACTTGCTTTCACATTGCATTACACTCAAAGTCATAAGGAGAGCCAAATTCTGGGACTGTAAACACAGCTTCTCTTTCATGTCTACCCAGGCATTTCTGTTACACTACAGTGAATCTCTATCAGTTAAAATTCATAGTGTACAGATGGCAAACAAGCCAATGAAAAGATGCTCCACACCATATGGCTTCACATGTAATTTAAAACAAAAACGAGATACCACCACCCAACTGTTAGCACGGTGGGAATGCGAAACACTGACACCACCAAGTGTTGGTGAGGAGATGGAGCCACAGGAACCCTCTCTTGTCCATTGCTGGTTGGAATGCAGAACGGTACAGTCACTTCTTACAAAACTGAACATACTCCCACCATACAGTCCAGCAAATGTGCTCCTTGGTGTGTATCCAAAGGAGTTGAAAACTAACACCCACACAGAAACCTGCACATGGATCTTTATAGCAGCTGTATTCAGAATTGCCAAGACTTGGAAACAACCAGGATGTCCTTCAGTAGGTGAACGGATACATAAACTGTGGTCCATCCAGACAATAGAGTATCATTCAGTGTGAAAAAAGAAATGAGTTATCAAACCATGAGAGACATGGAGGAACCTGAAATGCGTATTACGGAGCGAAAGAAGCCTGTCTGAAAAGGCTGCATTCTGTATGATTCCAGCTGTGTGACATCCTGGAAAAGGCAAAACTGTGGAGATAGTGAAAAGATGAGGAGCTGGGCTGGGCTGGGGAGGAGAGGTGAATAAGCAGAGCTCAGAGGAAATTTAGGGCAGAGAAAATACTGTGTGTGACACTATGGTGGTGGACAGGTCATTATGCATTTGACCAACACGTAGGGTGTATATACAGCACATGGACTCAACCCTGATGTCAACAGTGGACTCTGGGTGACAGTGACGTGTCAACGTGGGCTCACTGATTGACATAAGTGAGCACTCTGTTTGACAAGAGAGGAGACCCTCCATGTGCAGGGGCTGACTGTACGTGTGAAATCTCTGTACCTTCCTCTTGATTTTACTGTGAACCAAAAACTAGTCTCAAAAAATTGTCAATAAAAACAAAAACGAAACTAGTAGGGTAGTCACATTTTGGTGTACGATGTCTGATGATTGTAAGATATTGAAGGCTAATATATTATCTTTAAATGCAGTGTAGTCCTCTGGTTGTTACAAAATCATGCATACCTGTGTTTTCTCTCTTGGTTTACTGTGTAGTTCCTTTGCAGTCATTCTGGCCCTCAGCCCTTGCTGGGGTTATTTTATGAAGCCCCTGTGTGTCCTAGAACCAGAAACATGCCTCCTGACCCTGCCTTCCAGGCTGCATCCTTTGCCTTTCCTCTGGGTTGGTTTTAAACCGTATGACCCAGCCCCTTTCTGTGTGTTTCCATATTTCTCTCTTTTTGTCCAAACATGTGTTTTTTTTTTTTTCATTTTTCAGTTTTATTAGGTAGAATTGTTACAATTTGCACATATACAATATATTGCATGTAAACACATACAATATACTGCATGTATTTTTAAAATTTACATATATGTAGTGCTCATTGTTTCTAAGAATGTTTATAAAGAGCTTTAGCTTTTTAAACTTACATAGTTATCAAAGGAATAAAGCCAACCACAAAATAAGAATTAATTCAAAAAGATACATACACCCTGCTATTAACAGCAACATTATTTATAATTGCCAAGATATGGAAGCATCCTAAGTGCACATCAATAGATGAATAGATAAAGAAGATGCAGCATATATATTTAATGGAATACAACTCACCCATAAGAAAGAAGGCTATTTTGCCATTTACATCCCTTCATTCACTTTTTTTTTTTTTTCACTGCAAAAACTAGAATTTTATAACTGGCATGAACATTTCCATTGCATCAAATGCATGGTGTTTTTAATAATTTTAGGAACAGTTTGCTAAGTGCCCACCATGCAGCTACCTATTCCACTGAACAC
This sequence comes from Camelus bactrianus, assembly GCF_048773025.1. Classification (NCBI taxonomy): domain Eukaryota; kingdom Metazoa; phylum Chordata; class Mammalia; order Artiodactyla; family Camelidae; genus Camelus; species Camelus bactrianus. The sequence goes on from NC_133575.1 coordinate 4,834,877, forward strand.
TAGACATCACTCTATCATTTATTCTGCCCAACAGTGTGGGCCAGAGCTGGGCAGTTATTTTATCCCTTTTGAGATCAGGGACTTGAAATTTATGGAAATTCTGTAACTTTCCCAAGGTTGTGCAGCTGAGAATTGGACCAGCCTGAATCAAAGAGCTATGTGATCCCAAAGCCCCTACTGCCCCTGCCCCGCACATCACATTATTTTTAAAAATTAAAAAAAAATTTTATTGAAGTATAGTTGGTTTACAATGTTGTCTTAGTATCTGGTGTCCAGCAGAGTAATTCAGTTACACATATATATTCTTTTTCATATTCTTTTGCATTAGAGGTTATTACAAGATTCTGACCGTAGCCCCTGTGCCAAAGCCCCAACTTTTGATCCCCAGGGTGCCTCCTGGTGGAGATCCTGGCTTCCGTCCCTGGCTCTCTCCCAGGTCTAGTGGAGGCCAAGCCATCTTGGCCCCTGGCTCCGTTTGCAGCGGTGTCCAGTGCTTCTCTGTCTGTCTGCTAAATTTCCGTCCAAGTTATTGACGCTTCCCCATACGTGTGTTCCTACATGCATTCCTTCTTTGCACATGTGGTTGCCTTGGCTTTCCTGGTGTTTTCTCCCTCCTCTGCCCATTTTGTTAAGTTCTCACCCTACAGCGCCCACTTCAAGCATCACCTGCCATGTGTAATGCTTCCTCGTCCGCCTCCTGCCAAACGCCTTGGGTCTGAGCTCTGTTAGGTCACTCCTTGCATCCAGCTGCGGTTGCTTTCTGGTGTGACTCTGTTTTACTGCAAGTTCCTTAAAGACAGGGTCAGGTTTCATTCATCTTTGTATCTCCCACACCATCCCCAGGGGTGAGACCTTGATGGTGATGTGGTAAATATTACCTTGTTATCCGCGTTAATGTTTCCTGCCACTGTGCACGCTCCTCCCCACCAGCCCTGTTTGACCCTCGTGCCTACTGTACCGTCACCGCAAGGTCATGGCATCTAAGAGCATCCCTCCACTACGTCTTCTCCACTCTCTAAAACGGATCAACTCTGCGCCTCTTCGCCTCTAGGGTAGGGCGTGGGCATCTTACGGGCAATTTGTCTTCGAAGCTTTTGCTCACGTAGTCTTCCTTGTCTGCAAACCCTTGCCCTCCCGCGTCACCCTCCATCAGATTCCACGTGTCCTACTTTTCCATCAGTGTCTAACGTGGCGCCCACCTTTGCCTTGTGCTTCTCTGGACACGCTTCTTGGCGATGCTTATACCCTGTGGAATGACATTACTGGCATGACCTTAAGACCTTATTGTGTTTCGTCTCCTGTTTTCCCAGAGAGAGAGAGAGAGAGAGAGAGAGATGAACCTTGAGATCAGAAACAGCTGTCTGTCTTTCCCCTGTTCGTGTAGTTTTCATCAGTGATGGTGACGTGCTGCATGTTTTTCCATCAATAACTGTGGATTCAGCATAAGCAGTAGTGTCAGGGGAGGGCAGAGCTCAGTGGTAGAGCACATGCTTAGCATGCATGAGGTCCTGGGTTCAATCCCCAGCACCTCTGTTAAAAAACAAACAAACAAGTAATAAATAAACCTAATTACCTCCCCTCAAAATAAAAAAAAATAAAATAAATAGTAGCGTTAATAAAAGGATAGCCGTCGGTGGGCACTTGTAAGAAGAGCGCCTCTTTCGTGTCCCTCCGTGTCCCTCCGTCACCAGCTTTCTTCACCTGTGTGTCCGGTACCTACTCAGCCTACGTGCCCAGTTCTCAAGAATGGCGAGTTTGGTTGCGCCTTGGCCTCTGCACAAACTGTTTGCTCCCCGAGCCCGCCCTCCTCCCTCCTCTGTTCCCACTCTCTGTCTGGGGTCTCCCCACTGGTGCTTTGGACCAGCTCAAGTCTGCTTCCCTTCAGGTTGGCATCTCAAATGCTGACCTTCCTGGTTGAGGCAGACAGAGATGCCGTCTCCTTCCTGTGTTCTTGATCCTCTAGCACAAGATCTATCGACTGGCTCATCGCTGCTTATTTACAGAAATATGTTTATGTATGGCACTGTTTATGGATGGACAGAGCCTGAAGTTGTCCTGCTCCTCTTTGTGTCCGAGTGCCACGCCCTGTGCCTAGTCCGTCCTGGTCAGGAAGTAGTTACCGAAAGGTCTTCCAACTGCAGACACACTTTACAGACTTATCCAGCCTTGGGCTACCTTGTGATGGAAAAGAGTGACTTTCTTTCATGAACAATAAGCACAAACGTCCACATCAATGCTTTTACTTCAAGAATTGAACTACTAATTAAAAAACAAAAATCCTCCCATTTTTACGAGTTTGCTAGGATGTGTAAATGAGTTAGTGTCTTTCACCCAAACTGTAATGAGATAGCTGGTCACTTTCTTTACGTCTGCGTTGCTAGAGCTGATTAGAATGGGGTTGTGTAGCCCCTTCAAAGAGCAAGTGTTTTAGAGTGCGGTGGAGAGTCCTGATTTCAGCAGCTCCTGAGTGACGTGATTTTGTGGAAATAAGAGTCGTGGTACCTTTCCTGAGACTACGGTTGATCTCTCACTTTGCCTTCCGTTCAGATACACGACCCGGGTGTGTCCCTGCCAGGTCCGGCGCCCTCATTTGTAAAATACAGTATCTCACACCCTGATTTTATAAGAGATGGCGTGAACATGCTTTATGAATATAAAGTGTTTATTAGTTTAATAATAATTACTCAAATTCATTTCACTCCATTTGCCAATACATATACTTTAGCTGCTTCTTATTTTTATCTTATTACATCCTTATTTCTTCTTTCCCTTCTTCTTCTTTCCATCTCCCCCTCTTCCTCCTCCTCCTTTTTGTCCTTCCCAAAGGATGCCTTCTCATAACCGGCGTTCACCTGGGCAGGAGGTTTTTGTTCTGTTGTTCATTAAGATGATACAGTAGGGGGCTTCAGGAATTTTAGCTCAAATGCATTTTTCTCTAGACAAGAAAAATAAAAGATAAAATGAAAGGCAGCTAACATTTCTGAGGCAGCTCCACATCTCAGACAGCGTTGCTGCTGCTCCCCACTCAGTGATTCACTCGCTCCTCCCCGCAGCCCTTCTGGTGGCCGTGGCCAGCTTCACTTTCAGGGAAGGATGCAGGCAGCGTGCCACCTGCACCCGTCAGACCCACAGCCTGTGCAGAAAACTGTAGCACGTGCCTGAGAGACATTTCACCATTTAGCTGCGTTCGGAGAGTAGTTTGGGGGCCCTGGTCGAAAACATAAAAATCACACTCCGTCTTCATGGATGGACGTCTCCCCCAACATCTTTAGGTGGAATTCGTACCAGCATGTGAGTCAGACACACCCCAGGCTCTGTTCTGAGCTATTGGGTCCAAGCCATTTGTTCTGGCTCCTCATCTCCTTACGCTGACAAACTTAAGTACTTAATACAAATAACAAAAACGTCTTCAGAGAGGAAGGTGGTGCTGACAGCGGGCACCCTACTTCACGCTCTTTCCTTTTTAATGTCTGTCTGTTTGGGCCCTGACATTTCCATATGAAATATTCTTCTGCCTAAAACTGAAACGCCTCTATTTCATTTTCTTCAAGATAATGAATTCTTGATAAAGACATGCTGTCTTCTGTGGGGCCTTGTTTCTGTTTTCTTACTTCGCCTCTGCTTTGTGATTTATTTACAGTTCCGTTCTTTGATGAGAACACGTCTTTGCCACCTGTCTCCCACTTTGTTTTTCCTGCAAACGGCTTTCCCCCCTTTGTTTAATTTCCCTGCAGCATGCACGCTCTGTACATTTTCATGTGTATCTCACGGTTACTCGATTCACTTCATGAGCCGTGATTTGTGTCACCCTGAGCGCAACCATCAGATGAACGTTATCAGTCAGCTTCTTGAGTCACCCGTGTACTTGGGCACGTAGCGATTCTGTGGAATGCCTGGCACTGGTGAGGCTGGTTGACTCTGCAACACTGGTTTCCATTTTTTCCCTAAGTGTTCCCCAAAACTCATAAGAAACAAACATCATCTGTTTTTATTTTTCTCCTTAAAAAGGTTTTCTTGTCTATTGGATGGGACACATGTCCTTATGAGTCAGTCCCTTGTGTTTGGGTCTTTCGCAGCATTTATTTTGAAAATAAAATCAACAGACTTTTATAGATGTTGGGTTGGAAAATAAAGCCCTTCATTTACAGAGCTATTGCAAAAATGTAAACATCTGGAACATTGATAGTTGGCTGAAGAGAGCAGTGGTTCTAGGGGTTGCCAGTTCCCTGACAGTATTTTCTTTTCCTCTGATTCTGAACGATGTCTGCTTGTCTAATCCTTCTCTAAGGGCGCTAAATAAAGTAGACAATTTTAAATAATGATTTGCTCCCCAGCAAGGAGGTGGGAGATGTATGTGTATACACACATGCACACACACACACACACACACACACACACACATAGTTGTACATGTATGTATCTGGACATCTGTGCACCCAAGCACATACACCTCCATCACACCTGTGTGTGTGCATACATATATGTGTAACAGTAACGCACAGTTAGGCTGCAACCTACATACAGCCGACGGCAGGACCTGCGTAGGGGTGAGGGAGAACTGGAGGGCAGAAGGCCAGAGAAGCCCCTGCCATCACACGCGTTCTACTTAATTCTAGGGCAGGACAGCGTGTAAACCTAGGGTGTGGGGCCGTGGGTGACAAGGGTGTTTTGGTAGCTTCGATGGTATACGTTACCACTGAAGATTAGGGAGACCCAGACAGGGTCAGGGAAGAGGAAGTAGAAATTGAGCCCCTCTGGGAGACGGAGAGAAATGCTAGCGACAAGAGTCCGCATGGGTCACTGTGCAAACCAAGCACCTGGAATTTGAGTGGATGGCCTGTTTCCAACAAGGGGCCGAGCTGGAAAGCAGGAAGCAAAGCATACATCCACAGGAAGGCTTAGCGCTAAGTGGGCCCAGAGCTCAGCAGCTTCCTCAACTTTCCTGTTATTAAAAAGATAAAGCATATTCAGTGAGAGAAACACTTTACAAAATGAAGATATCATTAAAAAGATAAAGCATATTCAGTGAGAGAAACACTTTTCAAAATGAAAATATCATTAAAAGATAAAACATATTCAGTGAGAGAAACACTTTCCAAAACAAGAAAGAAAACAAGGAACATGGAAGTCATTGCCGAGATTCGCTTTGACGTTGTGTTTTCTATTACTTGGGGGTGGGGTTGCATTTCTCTCTGAGCTAATTGCAGGTGTGCCTGTCACAAAATCCAGGTTGTGTGCCGTTGAGGGAGCCCATGGGCGGTGGGGAGACGAGGGACGTGGGGGAGGAAGGAAGGTGGGTATCGGGAGGGCTGAACCTCGACAGAGGTCATTACGTCCAGACGTCAGGGATTCTGTGCAGGAAGAAAGGGACGACAGGTCCCTGACATGCTGGCAGATGCTTCCGGGCTAGGGGCTGCTGAGAGCAGTGCAGCTGGGATGACCAAGGTGGAAGTGAAGAGAAAAGGAAGATCTGAGCTCTCTCAGGAGTTGGAATGGGGTGACGTGACGTGGCCTGGATGAGGGCTGGGGCTGAAGGGGGACGGGTGTTGGGAGCAGTGAGGCTCGGTGTCCTGGTGACACCACTCAGGGGGTGGGGCCGAGAGGCAGTCATGGATCTCAGGGCCTGGCCTTCAGGGGAAGGTGGAGAGATGGGAACATATTGCACCAGGCTGAGGAACTAACTACGTTTTGGAAATGGCCATACAGAGGGTAAGCTGGAGCCTGAATTCCTCTTGTTCATACAGATACCGCTGCTTTGTTTCTTCATAAGTTTTATGGCCAAAGAAGATCAGGGCCCGTGTCCAAATAATGATTTGATGAATGAGTGGAGTCTCTGTTTCATGACTTTTTGTGGCCCCTTTGCCATCTTTCCTGGGTTCAGGATTCTTGGTGCAGTGTCCACAAGTCTAATCTGGGTATTGCAGTTCCCCAGTGGAAGCCGGCATTGCAGGTACGGTCCAGTCCAAGAACCATGGGCTTGTTGAAAGCTGTTATAAGAGGAACAGATCAATGGGCTCAAATGCACGTTAAGATGCATTCCGCGTGAGGCTGCTGAAGCTGCACTGGGAAGTGACAGATGGCGTGTGTGAGGGCTTACTGCAGGGGACGTGCCCCAGTCATCCCCAGCATGGGTGCGCAGGGACTTCCCAGGCACTGGCGATGAATTCTGTGACATTATGACAGATTGGAATCTCTAACATCAGCCGCAGTGCTGGAATGGGGTTTGAGGAGGCTCCTCCATGTCATTCCCTTGCCTTTAGGCCCTGGCCGTCCTGTTGAGATAGCACTTCAGAATAGGACTTCCAGCCTGCTTTCTTAGTCAGATCGTGCGAGACCGAGATCTATCCCACAGTCCCACTGGAGCGATATAGAAAATGCAAATTACAAAAGAGCCAAGCCCCAGCTGCTGAGTGTTTTATACTCGGATGACACACAGCTCTCTCCCAACAACCCACACACCTCAACTTTCTCTCTCTTGCCTTATGTGTATAACTTTACTTGGGCAAACATGGCAGTATCAGCCTAGATTTTAAAGACCCGGTGGGTAGCAAGGATTGAAGAATTGGGAGCTGGATGTAAAGTAGGTTATAAATATAATCACATGCAAGATCGTTCCATTAAATCACTGTACTAAAAACATTAGAATGTAAGTGAACTAGCCATCATGTTTTATAGTTAATCCAAATAGACTTTTTATGAGCCTGAAAGTTACAAAGCAATATTTACAATGACAGAGATAATTTGGTTTCATGTATTTTGCACCAGAGAAATTCTTTATAAATTAATCTCAAAATACTGTGTAGAAAGGGCATGAGATTTTGAATTAGAAGTCTTGGGTTTGGGTTCTGGGTTGACCGTTGAACTCTTCACCCTCAGCAAGTTCAAGGTCACTTAGGATTTTCAGCCAAATCATCTATAAAGAGGGGCTGCGGATAGCAACTCTTCCATTGTGTTCGTACAGGAGCCTCACGGAGAGCTAATGTATGTGGAAGAATACGGCTAGCTGCAGAGTTCAGTGCAGATTTAGAGATGTCATAAAAGTATATAGTCCTTGCTTTAAATAGCCATATATATACATTTTTCTTTTAGAATTTTATTCATAAGAAATTAATATGAATAGTAATGGTAATTCTATTACTTGAATAATAATTCTAATTCCTTGAGTAGTAAAACTAAGTGTAATTTCTTTTCCTGTCTGTGCCATTTGATAGCAAGACAATGATGTTTAAGGCTTTCATGGGTTTAATAGATAGTGGAGATTAGAACTCCTTTAAAAAAATGATCAAATTTGTCCTTGAATAATAAAAAGAGATTGCAGTCAAATAAGTATTCAGTTGGCCTTTTTCAATCTCAACTTTCTGAGCAATTTCCTAAAGAATCATTGATATTTGGCACCTCTTTAGAAACTCACAGAATAAATATTTAGGAAAGAATTCTCTTTTAGAAAGATACAAGGTGTAAGCAGCATTGAGTGCATGTCTAAGGTGTGCAGAATATCTAGAATATGTTATATAACTGGAGTTCTGATGGGGCTCAAACTGGGAACACAATGGGACCTTCTGGTGAAGCTTGCTAAAGCTTTGTCCTTTCCACCCACCTTAATTCCACTTGTATGAGCCAGTTCATTTGGGGCCGTAAGAACACTGGGGCAGGGCAAGAAGCCTCAAACAGTGCCAGCAATTGCAACAGACAGATAAATGTCTGGTGGATTGTGGTCAGGGGTAGGGCTGGGGTAGGATGGGGAGGGAGAGACTGAGACACCTTGAAGAGCCAGGTCCCAAAAGTGGCTGCTGAGGTCACACTTCGTAATACAGGGAGGAAGCTTTCAGCAGTGTGGTAAGAACGATGGAATGGCAGACAAGGTCCAGGTTCATCCACCATCCTGGTGGCACGTGAGGGCTCTTGGAAGAATGCTCAGTCAGAGACAGAAGGGCTATTTCTGGGAAAAGGAGCTTCCTGAAAGCAGTAGACCCTGTCCTGCTGGATGTAAGCCAGTGCGCATGACGCGTGGAGAAGTAGCTTCTCCTGAGCCCCGGAGGGGAAGGGGAGTCCCTGAGCTGCTGGAGTCCCATTTCCTGCTATCCAAAATAATAACTTCCCTCAGTGTAAATGCCTTTTGGAGTTGCAGTTTCTTGACTTACAGCTGAAATTGTCCTGAATGATAGAAGTCTTTTTTCTGGGGTAAAGGATGGGTTATTAGAAGACCCAGGGGGAAATGACAAGGGCGCTGTGCTTTTATTCTCTCCACCACCGCCTGTGTCTGACGAGAGATTGAGGCCAGGAGGAGAGAGGAGTGGTGACCTTGCTTCTCCTTGCTGTTGCGTGGTCAGCCCCCTCTCCTTCATTCTGTCACATCCCCATCCTCAGTGTAAGCAGTACTGATGACTTGATGATGGCTAGTCCTAACACAAACCTCGATTCATTCATCATACACTTGCAGAGAAAACCCATCATATGCAGGGTAAAACTCTAGATTGCTGGGGAACCATAAGTCAGTGAGTAGACCTGGTGTCTTCAACCAAAAAGCTTAAAGGAATAATAAAGTGGAAATATCATCCAGACGAGAATGCTCTTCTTAAACCCTTCAGTATTCTCAAAGGCTTCTCAAGAAAGGGTGGGTGAGAAAAGCATGAGTCTCTGCTTGACTCTGGTTTCAGCAGAACTTTTACTTAAGACCGTGGTGTCAGAATTAAGCTCCAGGCTGTGGTGTTTGCCTTCCAAGAAGTCACTGGCAAACACCCACCCTTGGTTTGTTTTCAGGTTTGCCGCCTGGCTGATCCCCAAGCTCGTCAATCAGCCAGGAAGCATGTATCCTACACACCCCAGGTCGGGTAGATCACTGGGCCAGAGCCAGGCTGCCAGTTTCAGAAGATAAAGCATATTCCATTTAGAAATCACGTTCACTTACGCAGAATGTATGTGTTTTATTTTTCGTACCTCTTGAGTGTTAAGCCATAAATGTGAGCTGATGAGAGATACGCCATGATTAGGCATTAGAGATAACCTACCAGATTAGGTGGATAGCAGACACGCAACATACAATGCCTTCCCTTCGTCTTGGACTTCTCTCCCTTTGCTCTGCAGGTGGAGAAATAACTTGTTAGAGGGGGTTAACTGATACAAGCTTCTGAAAGTGAGTACAAAGTGGTGCCCATCCGTGTATGATGGGGTAGTTGGGAAGGTAAGAGTAGAATGTCTAATGGCACGTTTCTTGGTGGCCAAGGCTAAGGTATGCAGAATAATGAGGGCATTCTAATTATCAGAATGTAGTGCACCCTGTTAATTCACGTATCGCTGGCTGCTTACAGTAATGCTACAGTGAAAGCGGGTGACCAAGGCCTGTTTCAAATATAACTGAAGAAATACCTAAGGGGCATCCACGGTGCAGGAGGAACAGATCTGGAGACTAAGGAGATGCGTTGAACGCCTCCACGACTCCAGCACCACCAGTGGTACATTTCAGACTTCAGCTCTGCCTGCTCCGCCGGTGCCTTCAGCCGCCGCCGACTGGACATCTTCCCTGATCTTACCTGGAGTGTGGGAAAGGCTCTTGTTGGTAGTGTTGAGAAAGAAATCGATAAATAAATAACGTAAGCTGAATACAGTGCGTGGCGTAAATGCGTAGTGAGGAGAGTGCCTGGCGATGCATTTACGCAGTTTTAGCCACGCTCATATTCACTGGCACCTCTTTTCAATTGATAATTTGGTAAATGAGACATGGAGGTCTTTAAGACGAAGATACCAGGATTTGGGAGATATGTGTTCTGTACTTCTAGTATGCTACAGTATTTCTAGATCCAAAATGTTGAAATTTTGCAAGGCACAGTAAACTAGAACTGTCTTTTCTGGGCACATGGATAAAAGTTAAAAGGAGCAGAGGCAAAGTTCACTGGGATGTAATGAATTTCCCCGGGGGTTAAAAGTGTAAATTTAAAAAATGTGACAATGAATGTGTATATGTCCATGAATAACTGAAAAATTGTGCTGAACACTGGAATTTGACACAACATTGTAAAATGATTATAAATCAATAAAAAATGTTAAAAAAAAAAAGTGTAAATTTAACAATTGCATCATCAATTAACCTGCTGGCTAAAGAACATTGCTAGGCCCTGACAAGTTAGAGTCAGAGGGAAGTGGGATGTTCGTTCATGATTGGAATTCCTTACCAGGCTTTTGTCTAAGACGTGTGACTTTGAGATTTTGCCCAGTGACAACCAAGAAAGATGCTGTGTGCAGTCCATGAAGGCACAGGTTACACAGAACAAAATTATATCACTGGCAGATCAGTAAGGCCAAGTCAGAGGAGCACATGGTATCTGACTTAGAAGCTTTGTGACACGAGTGAAGTGACCAGTTGGGAGACAGATTCTGCAAATGCTAGAGATGGCTTTGATGGAGACGTTTAAGGAACTGTACCTATGCAAGACGTGTGATGGCTGAAACTAAAATGTATGGAAATAAACACGCTGCAGATAAAGTTCGTGGCTTTGTGTGACGCTCTTCCTTAGAGCAATCTTCCAGTTCTTCCCACCATTTCCTTTTGGACCCAGCCGCATGCCTGGCATGATGTTTTGCGTAGTGGCCACTCAGAAAATTGCAGTCAGTATTTAAGTATCGGATGGGGGGATGTCATCGACTGTAATGCTAGAAGCCATTTCAGCCCTCATCCTCTGACACAGCCTCCTCCAATTCAACAGAGTGCCACGCAGGGGGGAAAACTCGTCTTTTTCCTCTATTCCTTTAAATTATCAGCTGGGACCCCTGGAACAAGAGACAGGAAAACAAGAGAAAAGCATACACATTTATTTAGCATAAGTTTTACGTGACGCAGAAGCCTACGTCGGGAATGAAGATCTGAAGAAACGGCTAAACTTAAGTATTTCTGTGCCAGGTTTGATGAAGAGGGAAGGTCGTGGATCGAGACCATAGGACAGAGGTGACGGGACAGCAAGGAACGGGGGGAACCAGGCAAGGCCTGTGCCTTTGGATTCTGCTGCGTGTCCCTTCGTCTGCTGAGGTAGAGATGCTCCTCTCCTCCTGGTGTGAGGAGGGGACCTCCAGTTGAGGGCTTTCTGCAAGTGCCATTCCTCAGATTCTTTCAGCAGGGAATATTCATTTTGCCAAGGTGCCATATTTTGAAGTAGTGTGTCCTGAACCCCAGTGGCAGAAACCCAAACAAATCACGTGATTAAAACCCCTCTCTTACACTCAATCCAGTGCTCTCGACTCTGTGCAGTTCCGTGATCTGTAGTACATCTGTGCAATACCACTCTCCATAGTACATCTATGCAGTACCAACTTCCATTACTGCATCTGTGCGGTACCATCCTCCTAGCACTTCCGTGCGGTACCATCGTCCACAGCACGTCTGTGCCATACCATCGTCCACTAGTACATCTGTGCGGTACCGTTTTGTACGTTGTTTGCATTCCGTGACTTGACTATTGAATATGTTAAGTTGGAAAAGTCAAAATCTTATATTTAGTCATTTAATAAGAAAAAAGAAAAAAACCTCGTGTTTTCTCATACTTAAATTCTGTTTTCCTGTCATGGCGCCCAAGTATATTCTATAAGAGTCTGCATGTATTTCTAGAAAGGAATTCTGTGAAGGCATTATATAGCATTGTTTTAGCGCAGCAGGTCAGGAACACGTCTGTTCTCTAAATTAAACTACACTTACTACGATTTCCTGTTTTATTTGGTCACATGGCTGTCGTGACCATTTATGGACTCATTTTTTATTTCTCTGAGGTTTCTTATTGGGAGTTGTGCGTTTTGGAATGTTCATTTCAGCAATGTTTGTGGAATACCTAATATTATTAAGCAGTAATTGGAGGGGGCTGCCCAAATCAGCAAGACTGTTACAGACACAAGGGATCGCAGAGCAGCTAACTTGGAAAGAGCAGAATGTGAAGCGTGTGGGGAAAGTGAAACAGGAAGAGGCTATGGAAATGCTGGACCCCCCCCTTCCCCTGAGCTCTGTATTCAGTGTCCTTTTCATTTGCGTTCTTTAATCTTCGTGAGATAGTATGTGATTCATTTGAGTGTGTTTTCTTGCTTTCTCTTACATGCTGCCTGCAGGCGATTAAATCTGAACATCTTGGTTGCAAGATGTATTGTGTCCCCTTCAGCATAGTGACGGAATGTGTCTTGATTCATTGCGACCTTGGTTAATCTACTGCAGGACAGGCGCGAACTACAATCATTTACCTCCTAAGAGGGTCAGTGTGTTTCCCTCATTCCCAGGGTCTCCTTGTCTACAGATACTCTCAGGCCCACGGAGGAACTGCCTGGGGCCCCGGTTCTGAGGCTTCCGCTCACATGATTTTCTTGGACCGTCCCCTTCGTCCTGTCCCCACCTCCCACGTCCTCCTCACCCCTCAAGGTCTCCTTCAGTCCCTCCGTTATCCCCATCCCTCTCTGTCTTCCCCCATCCCTCCCTCTGTTGATGGTGTGTGGCCCTCCCGCCCCTCACTGGTGGTATCGTTTGTATTTACACTGAAGCTGATAGTTTTTGAAAAATATTCCTGTGCTCTTGCTTGTCCTTGGGTGCAGCTTCCCCCCTCCAGTGAACCAGAATCATCCATCATCTGAAATGCCGATAAGGATTTCTAAAGCGGGACAGAGAAGAAATAATGAGGTCATTGTTCACCTCCACTCCCAAAGCCTGCTCTTTCTTTGAGAATATAAGGTGAAGCAGGCAGTCTTGAAAGGCGGGCTTTAGCTGGGAGACAGGGGATTTAGAGGCAGCTTTACATATCAAAAGGAAAGCTGGGCGGCCAGCCTGTCAAGTCTTACTTAAGTCCTGGAGTAGAGACTAGAGAGTAGGACTTGCCTCAGGGACCGGCAGACGTGCTCCGTCCTGTGTCATACAGTAAGTATTTTAGGCTTTGCAGCCAGTCCGCTTTGCATTGCAGTGTGAAAGCACCTGCAGACAAGGCGCCAGCCAAGGAGCCGGTCTGTGCGCCAGTGAGATGCTGTTTATGGCCGAAACTTGAATTGAAATAATTTTCTTGTCTCACCAAACCTGCCTTTGATTTTTCCCAACTACTAAAAAAAAATGTTAAAAAACAAAAACATTCTTTCTTTCATGAACCGTAAAAAAACAGGGCCAGACCTGGATTTGGTCCTCTTTGGGCTAGTTCACGGGCCCCTGACTTAAATGAAGACTCTCTCCCCGCAAAAACTTCAGGCAGGCACAGGAGGCAGGAAAGGAAATAGCCATTTAAATGGTGCAATAGTGAATCACGACACTCCTTTGGAGTTGCCTGCAGCAGAATAGGGCAACACAGAGGAAGGGAAGCCGGAAGCAGAGGGGCATTTGCCCTGCTTGCAGTTAGAAGTTCTAGAACACAACAGTGTTGGAGACTGCCCCCAGCGGACGTGGGGAGAGGGGGTGTTTGGTGGAGTAGAAAGGGTGGCGATTCTGGTGAAGAGGAGGGCTGAGCCTCCCACGTGTGAGCCTGCTCTGCTTCGCGCTGGCAGAGGGGAGCCAGCTGGTCGTAGGGACTCTCTACGGGGGGACAGAGAAAGTGGCTGTTGGTGGTGACTCGATATGGTGTTGTGGCAAGGGGCAAGGTGACCTCACAGCAGAGGCAGTCGGGGTGGAGAGTAGGTGACATTTGGAGGAGGAGGAGGAGAGAAAGTAGCCCTTTCAGGAGCCGACTCATAGAGATGATGCAGGAAACACGTGGGGCGAGAGGATGGCCGTGTCCCAGGTCTCAGCTGAGTCCCTGGGACGTGCCCCGCCAAGTGTGGATCCTTGGCTTCTCTCAGGAAAGGATTCAAGAGTGAGCCACAGTAGAGTAAAGGCGGACTTATTGAGAGAGATACGCACTCCACAGAGTGCAGGCTGCTTCAGGCCCGAGAAAGGCCGCGAGGTGTGGGGTTGTTAATCGTTACGGGCTCCATAACTTCACATGCCGACAAGTGGGAGGCTTATTCCAGCTGCTTTGGGGAAGAAGTGGTGATTCCGAGGAGCTGGGCCACTGGTCAGCCCCGGAGCTGTCGTGGCGCTCGTGGGAATGCCACTTACTGCTACTGTATTACAGGGAGCGTTTCATGAAGCTCAAGGTCACTGGAGGTCAAGTATCCCACCATCTTGGACCTCAAGGCCAGTTGGGAGTTGAATTTTCCACTGCCTTGGTGTTAATTGCTGTGTCATTTCTCGAATAGAATGGAAACAGCAGTACATTTCATGCATTTCCTCCTAAGCTGCCTCAATACTGTTACTCGTTATTTAACTCCTCTCAAAACTGGCAGTTCTTTGAGAATATAGTTCATTACTCAATGCCTTTTGTCACTCAAAATCCAGCCTCGCTAGTTTAGAAATAACAGATGCTTGATGATTCTTTGTTGAATTAAGATGTTATGGCTTATTATATACACCCCAATTATGTTATGAAGGAACCAAAGACCGAAATTCACATGTTTTCCATTGAGGCTCTACTATGGAATTATTTCATGGTGGTTTGTCTAATCTTCACTGTCATTAATGCTCATACATTCTTTAGCGAGAATATTTATACATATTGATAAAATTTGCATCGACTATATCCTTGACAAAGTTAATGTTTATCTTCCTCTTTTCTCTAACTTTTTAGTCATCTCTCAGTATTAGTGTTCTTTGTCAGTGTAGTGTGTGTAAACTGACACTTTCTTCTCTTTCTTGACGCCAGCTGACACTTATAACATAGGCGGTAAATTGGTTTGCCAAGAGCTATGTTTGCGGAAAGATCTTTATGGAGCTTTGAAAGTAAAATATCTTGAAAGGTATCTCTTTACCTGAATTTCATTTGTCCAAAAACATGGTACTTGGGACAGGATTTCATAATGTGGACGTTTTGGCACTTTGGAGAGTGTATAAAGGAAAATGGATTGTTTTTCTTAAACCCCAGTGCAAATCTGCACTGAATTGAGTGACAAGAAGAAATCTGACAAGGATTTCAGTGTTGTATTCAGTGAAATATGTGAACGCACAATAGGAATATTCTCTAGTCTGATTATAATATGGGGGTGAGCTTGAGCTTTGTTCATTTCTCGTACTATATCAAATGGAAAATAAAATGACCATCCATCACGTATAATGATTATAGTTTCCTGAAATACAATTTTTTTCCCCTGGGAAGCTGTTTTAGGCTGAATTGTGTCACTCTAAAAATTTACATGTTGAAGTTCCAACAGCTAGGACCTCAGAACGTGACTGTGTTTGGAGATAGGGTCTTCAGGGAGGTAATTAAGGTGAAAGGAAGTCATTAGGGTGTGCCCTAATCCCGTATGACTGATGTCCTTATAAGAAGAGGAGATGAGGACACACACACACACACACACACACACACACTGAGGGACGACCATGTGAGGACACACGGAGGAGATGGCCATCTACACACCAAGGAGAGAGGGCTCAGGAGGAACCAGCCCTGCCGACATCTTGATCTCAGGTTCCAGCCTCCAGAGCTGTGAAATCCATTTCTGTTGCTTTGTGGTGCTTTCTTATGGCAGCCCTGGCAAACTAATGCGGAAGCATTTGGGGATTTGTAGGCCCCAGGGGATTTGGATGATTAACCTGGGTGTTATTACAGCATCCTTCCTCTCTCTGGGTGTCTCTTAGCCCACGACCTCCCTTTATTCAGACAGACACACACCTGGAACGGTTCAAGCACACAGGACAGCAGGCCTAGGTTGTGCTCAGTTGGACAATGTCTGGATGTCGAGGTGTCACTAGGGGATGGTCCCCAGAGGCCTCTTGGAGTACAGCTGACTTGAGTGAGTCCTAGAAGTCCCAGGTTTCATCCTTAGCTGTGAAGCTGCAGAAACTTGATCCAGTGGGAACCCAGCAGGGGGTGGGTTCACTTTAGGGTTGACAGCACAGTCCGTAAGATCAGTCAGGTGATCAGTCAGATTTCGGTCCTCTCATCTGCCTCCTCTTTAAAGGTCCCCTGGACACCATTATTCTAAACGCGGTGTGTTGGTTTTGTTCAACATTCGGAGGCGTGTAGACACTCACGTGCTTTAACAGCCCTCACGGGGTTATCCTTCTGTCCAGAAGGCTGCTGTGCATGCACGTCGCTCAGTCATTGTGACTGTTACTTGGGTGCTCTCCTTGGTGTTGTTATGAAGACAAGCAGCTCAGGTTACCTGAATATCTCCTGAAGGCCAGTGGGCACCGTAACTGAGGAGGTCTGCCACTCCTGCTGCTTTTTCTTCTTCCTCCTCTTCTCCTTCTTATCCTCCTCCTCTTTCCCCATCCCCCTTCTTTGCAGGAGAAATGCTGCAAATAAAAGAAAGTTAATAAAAACTAGTTTACAGAGAGGCTGTATCCCAACAGTCTACTCACAAATTAATTTGTAATTCTGTGGTTCTTTGGGATACAAATGATAAATGGAAGTTGTTTTCCTGGTCAGTTTGCAAAATGTCTGTGAACCATGATATACATGGAATTAGTCAGTCATTCAGCTGCATTTGTTTGAATTAAATGTTCTGTATTTGGAAGTCGAACCACCATTTATAATCATGCGTATTTTTACAGTATGCAATAAGAGTGTATATTTTGTGCATTGATCAAGGAACAACAATACTAAAAACGATAATTTGAGGATATTTTCTTGAAATAAAGGATGCTTTGAATCTCCACATTGGAAAGGCACACTCAGTAGGTAGGAAAACCAACCCCTAAATGACAAGTGTAAAGATATGTTATAAGAATATGATCAGACTTTAAAGAAGCTGAAAAATAGCATCTTCCCCTAGAGCCTCCAGAAAGAAAGACCGTCCTGCCAACACTTTCATTTTAGGACCATAAGATGTTTTCAGACCTCTGATCCCCAGAACTATGAGACAATTAACTTGTGTTGTTTTAAGCCACTAAATGTGTGGTTGGCTGATACAACAGCAATAGGAAAACGGTACAGTATCCGTTTTGTTTTCAGTTTCTCTTTCTATTTTTTGGAAAAGGACTTACGGAGATTTAAAGAGCCCAACTACGGTCATCTTGTCTCTGTCCAAGGTGCCATTCTCTAGACAATGATTACTTTAAACTTTAGGGCATAGAATGAACTTGAGTGCAATTTACCAAATATTCGCTTCCTCCAAACCATGACTGGAAGCAATATTTTATGGGTAAGAAAATGGGGTTCATGATACTGCCTCTTAAAAAAAACTCTGTTTTCATAGAAAATATTCTGGGCTTGCTCATTGTTTACAGCAAGGAAAAAGAAGTTTGTGTTCAATTTTTCATTCCCTTTCACCAAGACACTTGTTATGGATATTGAAATCATTCCTGGGTGTCTTCCCTGTAAGTAACACATTTGTACCTTCAAAAACCATTCTAGAGACATCAAAGCTCTGAGCTAGTGAAAACCATCTGTTTGTAGCCAAGAAGGGATGAGCCACAATTGCCTGAATCTTTGGGGACTGCAGTGTATGACCCTTTGATTAGCAACTGTGAAGAGATGAATAAATACAAGGACTTTTTGCAAACGCCCTTTCAGATGTAGTGAATGCAGATGCTTGATTGGTCATGTGACAGATCGACTCACAATATACTGAAGGGAGATAGTTAAATATGTGAAACTGGCTCTGCCATATTTTTAACAAATAGAATGTTCCTTTCTAGGTTCTTAATCTCTTCCATTATGGTGAAGCCTTTTTGCTTAAGATGGAGAAAAAAAACCCCAAAACCCCAAACCTTTTAACCCATCTTCCTATTTGCCCTGGTAAGACACTGTCTGCACCACACCCTCTCAAAGTTCTGGTGCCCTAGAGAATTTTCAGGAAAGGATGGCCTGTTGTCCCTGACCTTCGCTTGTGACTCGCCCTGAAGCAGTGGTTGACAGAGATACATAAGTTACAGTAATAGTCATCTGGAACCTGGGACTCATCTTACAACGTCGGTCACGTTTTGTGATGATGGAAATCTCCTGTGTGCCGCAGAAGGATGACTTCAGGGCATGAGACTTCAGGGAGCCTAGATTCTCAAATCAGATCTCAGACCAAATCAAATGCAAGTTTGCAGACTTGTGTACAGTTTAACGCTCTCAGTGGAGCATGCGTTGGCAAACAACTTCACGGCGCAGAGTCAGTAACCACTGAAGTGCTTTCTCCTGAGTCCGGTGTCTCGCAGACCCTGGAGTTACAATGAAACATCTCTCTGTCTCTCTCTCTCTCTCTCTTATACTACATATATTTTTACAAAGATGTCTGAACTCCTGCAATTACTATTTCATTAATCCTCCCTCCAGCAGTCCAGGGGACTAGGCATACAAAGCATCTTATTTCCACAGAGGTTAGAGGAAAAGTCCAGAGAGGTTTCAGAGTTACAGCGTGGCCAGTTAGTGATGGCGTGCTTGAACACACACACGACTCTTATTCACCCCCGTCCTCTGCAGAGAGAGCCAGCCTTTCTCACTATCAAAGACACAGCCAGAGACGGGTAGGGGGTTAAGGGGGACACACTACTACGCATAAAATAAGTAAGCTGCAAGAATATATTGTACAGCTCATGGAATATAGCCAATATTTTTTAATAACTGTAAATGGAGTATTATCTTTAAAAATTGTGTATCAGTTTATCATATACCTGAAAGATACAATATCTTACAGCAACTATATGTCAATTAGAGATTTAAAAAAACCTTTTAGATAGCTAGAGAAAATTACACAGCTTTTCTTTTCTGCCGTGTGCCTTTAGGGCCACATTAGTAATCAAAGCAGTAAAACAGACAGTTGCCCGAGGCCCCCCTTTTCCCACGTTTCTGACATTCTTTCCCCACCCATCCTCTGGTGCTCTGTGTCAGGAAGGATCCAGCTTCTTCCGGCTAGTCTTCCTTCCTGCTTCCAGCTCCAGCCTCTGTCCCAGCTTCTGCTAGCTGATGCAGGCCCCCAACTGTGGGAACAAACGGACGAGCCTTGGGCCGGAATGGGAGACAAGTTATAAAAAGCTGCAGACTCAGAGGTGAGAAGGCTGGTTAGCCCATGACAGGTAAGGTCCCCAGAGGGGGGCAACCTAAGGCAGGCACAGCCGCCTGAGTCCAGGAAGAATGTTGTGAAGCAGCCGTTTCTCATACATTTCACCCTGATAAGCTGTAAGGCTTGCTGGTGCCAACACGAACATGATTTACCAACATAAAGGCTCTTCTGACCTTGAGCCAGACACTGCTTGTTAACCATTTCCCTTGTTGTTTATTTATTTATTTTTTTGCTATGTAAGACTGTGTAACTTAATAAAGCTTCAGAGTAGCCATCAGCTCTCTCCGCATACGGTGTGTATGTGTGCATGGTATAGCAACACCAACAGCTGAAGCTTCCCCTGGGCATGCCAGAGTTGGGGGGAGCAGTGCTCTGACTGCTCCAGCCCTCCCCCCAGCACAGCTCATTTATTCCCCTCCACACGGTGTTCACTGTGAGTGACTGTGCCCAGGCATCTCCAGAAAGAGGCTCACTGTCAGATGTTTGAGGGCTGGCCTTGTGTCTCACACTTCAGTGCACCCTCGTAGCTTATACTGTGATGGTAGTTTGAATCTAGTGGATGGTCAGATAATAGGCAGTAATTCATTGGATCTGTGAAGTAACAGAGCTAAGCTGTGGATACCAGAGGAAACTTCATTGCATCTCTATCCTACCAAAGACTCTGTAATTGTGAACAGCTTCTTGGGTTTTTGCCTGCAGTTTTGGCCTTTTTACAGTTATACTGCATACCTTTTGACCTATATAGCCCCTGAAATAGCCCATCAAGGCACGTGCAATCAAAGTTTCCGTATTTTTAGGCACACAGGTGTCTAAATACATTGTGGATGTTCTTAGGATTTTGTAACTAAATTCAACAGGAGAAAAATCTTAAAGGCAAACACTTCACTCATTTTGAGAAAAGTGGAACTGTTTTGAGGATCGATTGGTCTGGTCAATAAGCACAGAAGAGAGTGGAGAAAGCAACTCTTTGTAGAAGGGCATAGTGATAGGTGTAACATCACCAATGTTATTTTTTTTTTTTTTACTGAAGTGTAGTTGATTTACAATGTCAGTTTCAGGTGTACAGCAAAGTGATTCCATTATACATAAACATACTTCTATGTTTTCTTTTCAGATTCTTTTCCGTCATGTTATTACAAGAAATTGAATCTAGTTCCCTGTGCTGTACAGTAGGTCCTTGCTGTTTATCTATTTTATACATAGAAATGTGTGTCTTAAACAACATAATTAATCTAACTTTTAAAAAAAGGTTAGCACCCGGCTTTGTGCAGAAATTTTCCCTGTCTTCTCATGTGAAGTCCATAAACATTGTGTAAAGTATGATTACATAAAATAATTATATTCATGTTATAGCTGATAAAATGTCCCTGAGAGAGCGTTGCCTTGCAGAAGGCCACGCCATTAATAAGTGATGGAACCATGATTGCCACGGAGGCTTTTGAATGCAAACTCAGCGCGTGTTCTGTTTCACCCTGGCTCCCAAATTCTAAACCCACAGAATCTAGTCCCAAATCTATGGATGTCCTTTAGGGAGGTCATCGACAGCTGAAAACTGTATGTGCGTGTCCAAAATTACATTTTTCTCAGGGAAAGCACCTCGATATTTCAAGTTTCTCAAAGGTTTTATGACTCTTACAAGCCATCAGAGAGAAAAAGCACAGGAAATGGAAACTATAAAACTTAGAGGCAGGTTCTTATCTTTTTTTTTTTTGTCTAAAAAATGTGCACATCACTCTCACAGAATGGACCTTCAGAAAAACTCTTTTTCACACTAGTGGTGTGTTGATTTTTTTTAATGCTAGCAGTGGAGATTTTGGTGATTAATGGTGATAATACTTCTTTGGTTACATATGACTGATGTATGTATAGATCATATAGTATTCCCAGTAGTCAGGTTATTAGGTTATTAGATAACAGTGTGTCCTGATGAAGATCACCGATGACAGTCATTTCTTTCTCTCCAAACACCAACCTCTCAATATAAGAAAGCACCTCTGAGCCACGATTATGGACTTAGGTATGTCTTTTTTATTCAGTAGACATGGCATTGAGCTGTGTTCTTTTTTTTTTATTGCCTCATTTACACATCTTTATTGGAAAGTGAAATTTTTCTAGTTAAGCTGATATTCAAGGTAACTGACATGTGGTCCATCAACATCATTTTTTTTGTATATGTATTCTTTTTGAAGTATAGTCACCTCACTATGTTGTGTTAATTTCTGGTGCCCAGCACAATGCCCCAGTCACCCATGAACACACATACATTCGCCTTCACACTCCTCACTGCATGTTTCTAGAAGATACTGAATACAGTTCTGCTTGGGCTGTATTCTGAAAAAACTGCACCCACTGTCCTCAGAGACAATCCTTTATAAAGTGCGCCCCCTGGTGTTGGGCACTGCAGAATCGCACAACTTCCTGCAGTGCCCTGATTCCAAGAGCAAAAATGAAAACACAACATCAGGGCAGGAATCTGAGAACAAACTCAGGAATAAGAAGCTAAAAACTGACCGCATACCAGTTAGAAATCGGACGATGTGCAGGTGTCAGGGGACAAGATAACTACTGGGTGAGAAATGAGGCAGCAGTCAGGCTGCGTGTGAAAATGGGGTGCTGTTCTTCCGTGTGTAGTATCCACATTTAAAGGTAGGATGTGGTACTGTGTCTCCGGTGAGATGATTACGTGAGTCCTGGAGCCAGAGGGTAAGAGCAGGAAGGTCCCCAGTCTTCACCACTCCCACTGACCCAACGGGGCCCTTTGTGTTTCCTGTCCCTGGAGCTCTCAGCCTTGCGGGATTACTAGTGCTGCTCCCTGAAGGCAGCACACATTTGCCAGGGGACAAGAAAGAATCCAGTTAAACTATAAGCTACAGCTGCTGCCTTGGCACCCCAGGCAAGAAAAGAGGGCATCACCATTATGACCCTCATATTGAGAAGAGATAAGAAAGCTCTTATTAACCCAGTGAGGGAGGGGTAAGAGGTGTGTCACCCAAGTGACTTATTTTCACCAAAAGAGGTGCAAGAAGGCTGCCTGGGTTCTAGCCCCTCTGGGACCAGGACTTTTGTTCCTCTGTCAAGGAAGCCAACAGCCCAACAGAGATGGCAGCGAGCGCGTGTTGGGATACCTAGCATAAGGTGCAGAACTGGGGGCCATGGTCTGTCCTGTGACCTCTCTGTGCTCAGCTCCCCTGGGAGGAGAAGCTGGGACGTGCCCCCTGGACAAGGAGGGGTAACAGAGGAGACAGTTGGATCCGTGACCTGCCGCCCACACCCCTTCCAGGAAGGCCTTGCAGCCCAGTCTGGGTGGGGGGGGTTGGGGGTGGTGAGAAGGCAGCTCCCTTAGACTTGCTTCAGCTGCAGAGTGTCCCTTTGCTCGAGGGCATGTCTCTCTCATGCTGACTCACAGCCAAAGAGTGCTTGAGCTACGGGTAGAAAGCCCAGTCATTCCAGTCCGACCCAGGACAGCTCTAAGGGGGCACACCTGCACCTGAGCTCCTGCGGGCTCGGCCAGAGCTTTGTTGGGGCTGCACTGCAGGTCAGCCCTTCTCCACCACCTCATGTTTCCTCCCCCTCCTTTCCACCAGTGTTGATCCATAATTAATACTGCGACTGAAAACAAATGTTGCTCACTACCTGGGTCTACAGGGATTAAGTCGTTACACTGCAGTCGTAGACAGTGCGCCTTGAAAGGGGCTCAGGATGAAAACCAGGACGAGGCACTCAGTGCTGTGGGTAAACCAGCCCTTCAAGTAGTTAGAGATATTTCAGGAAAAAAAATTAAGAACCTGGATTTGTGCATGTCTCCATATATAAAAAAGCACGAAAATCATTAACAGAGATACCTGTTCCTAACGACTAGCTGTAACCTTCTACCGAGTTGTATGCTTGACTGCAGGTATTTAGCCCAAACCGTAAATACACTGTTCTCTCCTCCCCCCTCTTCGGAGTCCCCTCAGAGCTGCTGAGAGGCTGCTTTCAGGCTGTGGTCCTCAGTAAGGTCCCTGAATTAAACTGAAGTTCACAGCTTTCACATTGTGCCTTTCAAAAAATTTCCGTTGACGATGCCGTCTTCCAGGACCCATCTCAGTATCTGCTTCCAGAGAGCCCAGTCTGCAGCTCCTTCCTGTACTCTCAAAAGATCATTTCTGAGGAGAAATATTTCAGGTGATTAGCTACTTTGAAAAAAAAATTTTCAATTTGTTTTCTTATTCCACACCCCTTTCAGAGTTTAACTACACTTACTCAGCATTAGACTAGATTTGTGGAATTATTTTATCTACTGTAAACGGAAAGTACGATAGTTCATTGGCAAACTTTAGACAGAGTGTTATTTTAAAGCAAGGACAGATCTGCAGAAAGACCTTTTATTTTAATTAGTTCTCTGACTGTGGGATTCGTTTCCCCACTGCAGTGAAGAGAAATGACATGTACCGGTGAACTTTGGTGTGTATTTTTTATTGCTTAAAAGGGGATTTGTGTCTGTTTATTATATATGGTTGGCAAACAGCTTCCCTTTGTGGCAGTTTTTATAATGTGGTTTAATATTTTCTTAAGAAACTAACAGATTTATTTTTTGCACATTGTATGTGATCTGAATTAGTGCTGCAAGCATAGTAGCATTTTCCATATGAAATATCCTAACAGACTTCGCACCTCTCCGTTACTTTACTTAACCAAACCTAACACAAAAAATTTCATTCGCTGAAAACCTTTACTCCGAAATAAAGAACATTAGTTGTTCCTGCAGGGGGCACTGTCCTACAATATAAAAGAGTGATCCATGCACTGGTACTCTTGACTTTGCCCTGCCCTCCCGTTTTAAGTTTAATACTAGGCTTCTTGACTTAATGTTTTAAAAAATGTATTTTCCATAGTGTGGTAATATACCAGCAGCTTATCTTGGTCCTTTATCAGATACGTATGTATACAGTTGGAACTTTTACTATTGAAAATCAGATTGTTATTTTTAAATAGACTTAGAAAATTAATAGCCCAAAGTTTTGTTGAGTCATCCTGAATGTAGTAGGACAATGGCCGATCTCTTGGTGAAGACTCCGGGAATGGGGCCTTGATCCTTGTGCGGTTCTGAGGGCATCAGGCCAGCCCCCTTTGCACAGGCATTAGGACTGAAAGAGTAAATGTTTTGGCAAATGGGTCACTCTGTACACCTCCCAGGATTTAGGAACTTAATCCTATGCCGGAAACCTTGGAGTCTTTCCCCTTGGAAAGACCAGAGTTGGAATATTGTTACCAACTTGAATTTCCACTTCAAGAGAAAAAAGAATGCTTCGCCCTTTGCAGGCTCCAGAGCTGGGATTCAAATGCAAATTTGGCTTTGCCTGCCCGACCACAGGGGAGGGCTGAACACTTAGCATTCTGAGGTTCCAGGAACTGGGTGGAGGCCCTCATTTTTTTTGTCTCCTTTCTTTTAAACCCTTCCTCAATATAGAGCGCCCTCTCTCCGCGAGAGGACGTTTCATGTACACGCTCAACAAAGTGTGAGTTGAGGAGTCAGGCATCTGGTGGCTTGGGTACAGGGTGTTACCTTTTCACATCTGTGTCAGCGCACGACCTCATCTCTTCCCCTCCGTCCTCGTCTCCTCCACGCCCCCCCCCCCCAGCTCCGTGGGGCCCCTAAGACCCTGTGTTGGGTTGCCTGCTCTGTTTGGGAAGTCTGCCTGCTAACCTCAGTCAGGACGCATCACCCCAGGACTTCACGTGTCTAGGCTGTTTTTGCATTTTACCGTCTGTCCTAACCCTCTTCTGCAATTTCATTTGAAGGTATGGGTTCTGTGAATTTAATATATAGCACACCCACTGAGTCTCGTTAAGACCAGATCTTTAACGGGTGCTTCTAACTTGGTTTGCTCTTTTTTCCCAGTATTTTTGAGGTACAGTTGACAAGTAAAATTTTAAGATACTGGAAGGGTGCAAGGTGCTGATCTGATGTACGAATCCACTGTGAAAGGATCCCCCATAGAGGTAACTAACACATCCGTTGCCTCACGTGCTTCCCTTGGTGGAAGGGAGCCTGTGTTCAGGTTGGAAAGGAAATGGAACCTCACAAGTTAGGCACTTCCGTAATTATTTTCCTCCAGGATAGCAGGTGGGCAAAGGCACGTACTAAGGAAGTCTGAAAGGCCAGAGCTTGTGTGATAGCTGGGAAGACGCTTCTCCAAGCATGGCGTGCAGACGCTTGAGGTGCACTGGGCTGAGCTTTCAGCGTGGCCCTCACTGCTCCCTCTCGGTTGCATGGACGTTGGGCAGTTTGGAGTCAAGGGGTTTCTTCCCCTTTCCCCAGGGTGTACGTGTGGTGGTGGAGGGGGAGTGTTGCACACACACTCAGCTCCTCGTGACAGGAGGGGCTGTAAGTACCCAGTGGGACCCAGAGTGCCTGGGTTCCCAGCAGCTGTAAGTGGCTGGTGCCCAGTTCTGCCCAGCAGCTGTAAGTATCTGGTGCCCAGTTCTGCCTGCCAGGCAGCCAAGAAGTCTGCCTGTGACTTCACTGCTTGTGCTACAAACAGAGGAGAGCAGTGTAGCCTAGACCCACAGTGTGTGTCCAGCCATGCTGGCCTCCAGATACATGTCTGGAGTTTGACGAGTGGACGGAAGCAATGGCTTCTCTTTTCTCACTGCCCTTGGCTTTGGACTTTCCCCTGTTCTCCACTGAATCCCTTTCTTTAACCCATGCTGTAAAATGGTGGGCTTTCTCATAAATGCTGGTACATGAGAGAGAGTGACCAGGATGTTGCCCACATGCCCCAGTGACCTAACGGCGAGCACCTCAAAAAACTAAAATTTCTGGTACCCAGGCACCACCTAGTGAATCAGGATGGAGCTTGCATTTTAAACAAGTTCCCAGGAGATGTGTATACACACTGGACTTTGAGAACTAATGATCCAAGACATTGTTTCTCAAACCCTAGAGTTCATCATGTGATCTGGAGAACTTACAAAGACACAGATTGCCCAGCCCCACTCCCAGTTTCTGATTCGGTCGATCTGGATGGACCTCAATGACTGGCACTTTTGCCCAGCTTCCAAGGGAGTCTGTTGTTGCTATTTGAAGATTAAATTCAGAAAACCTCCAGTTTAAGTCCTAGACTGAAAGAGAAAAATGGTGCTAACTTGGTCATAGTAGCCTTTGAGGAAAAGGAAGCTAAAACAAATTTCTCTGGAGGCTACGTTCCTAAAATAAAAGAGAAGAAATAAAAGTAAAAATAAAATTCCTAAGACACATGCTTCTGATACTGCTACCAAATGCAAGTTTGTGTGCCCGACACACAGTGAGGCCAAACAAACCAAAACGTCGGAGTTTGGAGCAGAGAAGGGTTTATTGCAGGGCCAAGCAAGGAGAACAGGCAGCTCGTGCTCAAAAATCCTGAACTCTCAGATGGTTTCCTGGGAGACGTTTTCATAGGCAAAATTTGGGGTGAGGGCTGCACGACGTGTGACCTTCCCTGACTGGTTTGTGGGGAGGTACCAGGGCGGTGCTCCAGGAATCTTGGGCTCAGCCTGAAGTTACCATCCTCCACTAGGGCGGGAGTCTTGGTTCCAGTGGAAGAACTCAAAGATACGGTTATGTGTATTCCTTAGGGAGGAACCAGGACCCTGCCTCAAGGCTGCACTGTTGTTTCTTGATTGCTTCTCCTTTGTTTCTGCACCCCCTCCCTTCCCTGATTAGTAGCTGTTTGAATCTGCCCTTTGGGACTCGGGGTTAGTCTAGGAGGCTGACACCTTTTTCCTGCAAACAAGAAACTGGGGACATGGAAAGGCTTTGTATCCAGGAGGGCGCCACAGGGTCCTGCTCATTTTCAATATCCTCATCAATATATCTGAAAAATGGGAGGAGAGAGACATTAAGAAGGGGTGAGTGAAAGAAAGAATGACATAGACAACGTGAATGGGGAAACTGGGACACTCTGATGCCATAGTCACTGCAGCTGAGTGTTTCTGAGTACATGTGGCATAAACCAGGAACAAAGTGGTATTTAGTAGACTTCCAAATACTTCATATACTAGGAATGTGTCAGTGTTGTAAAACCACAGTTTAAAGACTCAGGTTGTTTAACTGAACACACTAAGCTGCCCCTCTTCAGTAAATAAGGATCTAAAGGCTAATGTGGATGCCAGAGATTGTGAGCATAATTCGTATAGTAATTCCCTTTTCTTGTGCTCTCATTTATGAGGCTTGGTATGCGTGACATTTAAACACATTTTTGCAGGAAAATGGGGTGTGAGATGATGGTCGTGTCCCATATCTTGGGTGAGTCCCTGGAATGTGCCTTGTCAAGTGAGGGTCCTTGGCTCCGTGCAGGAAAGAATTCAAGGGCGAGCCATAATAAAGTGAAAGCAAGTTTATTTAGAGAGAGACGCACTCCATAGAATGGGTTCTTCTCAAAAGGGAGGGTGGCCCCGGAGTGCAGAGATGGTTGGTTTATATGGCCAGAGTAGGTTCATAGGCTAACAAATGGGAAGATTATTCCAGCTATTTTGGGGAGGGGGCAAGGATTCCCAGGAATCGGGCCACTGCCCACTTTCTGGCCTTTAATGGTCAGCCTCAGAACTGTCCTGATGCCTGTGGGGATGTCACGTAGCAACTGAAGTTTTACACTGAGCATGTAACGAGGCTCAAAGTCTACTGGAAGTCAGATCTTCCACCATCTGGGGCCGGTTGGTTCTAACCAGTTTGTGTCCTATCCTCAATGGCTGTGTCATTCTTCCAATCATTGCGACCTGCCCCCTTCCCTCCTGTTTTCAACATGGCTAGTGACATAGGAAGGAATCTTTGGTAGCCAGTTTGCCATGTCTATTCCTACTCGTGTTTGACTTCAGCAACATTCAGTGGCAAGATATTTGCTGAATAAATGAACCAGTGGACAAACAGAGTACATTGTGTAATTTACAAAAATTTTAGGAGAGAAGAAAAATAGTACCTGACTCTTTTCTTAAATAGCCTTATTTAGATACATTTCAGGTACCATAAAATTCACCCAGTTGCAGTGCACAATTCAGTGTTTTATTAATATAGTCATAGATATGTGCCACCATTACCTACAGTCGATTTTCAAGTAGTTTTATCACCTCAAAGAGAAATCTCATATCCTTTAGCTGTCAGTCCCAGTGCCTCCTGCCCCCAGTTAGCCTTAAGCAACCACTAATCTGCTTTCTGTTTCTATTGATGTCCCTATTCTGTACATTTCACATGAATGGAGCCATACATGTGCCCTTTTTGTGTCTGGCTTCTTTCACTTAACGTAATGTTTCCAAGGTTCATCCATGTTACAGAATGTATTAGAAGTCCATTCTTTTTTATGGCTGAAAAATACTCACGGTGTTGGATATGTGACATTTTGTTTGTCTTTCATCAGTTGATGGGCATTTGGGTTGATTTTACCTGTTGACTATTATGAAGTACCCACCTCATTCAGTAGTAAGTAAGATATTCTTATGGGCATAACCTTAAGTGAACACATTTCATTATTAGTTTCTCAGTTTTATGGTATGGATAACTTAAACTTTTTCTTTTTTTTTTTTTTTTTTTCTGGAGCAGTATGGCTTCATTGGGGTTGAGTTGGTACTGATTCAAAGGACATATATATATCCCTACACAACATTATAAATTGACTGTAACTCAATATAAAAAATCTAGTTAATAAATTTAAAAAAGCAACTATATATCCTTTTTGAAACAGTAATTTGTAAATATATGTATACAATTTTGAGACAAACTATTACACATGTATTACTTTGAAACAATCACCAACTTATAGAAAAGTTACAAGTAGAGTACAAAGAACTTTCCTTTTTCCTGAAACATTTGGAGGTAGATTACCCATGTGATGCCTCAGAGCCTAGTTTGGTGTGCATGTCTGTTTGTATGTAGACACAGTACAGGCATCCAAATCAGGGAATTAATATGGATATATTACTACCTCCTCCTCATCAGACACCACTGAAGCTTCGCCAGTTGTCCTAATAATGTCCTCTGTAGCAAGTGGAGCCAGTTAGAATTAGGTACTGCCAAGAGTCTCTTTAGTTGCCTCTGATCTGCTTCCTCATCTTTCTGTGACTTTCTTGATCTTGGCGCAGTTGAAGTTTACCAGCCAGCCCTTTCATGGAATGACCCCTCCGTTGGAGTTTATCTGATATCTCCTCATGATTCTGTATAGGCTGCACATCTCTGTCACGGTAGCGCAGAAGTGATGCTCTGTTCTTTTCATCGCATTCTATCACAGGGCATACTGTTTTGATCAGTCTCATTGCTACTGCTGATTGGATTAAGGTGGTCCCCAATTTTAACACTCTTATTTTAAATAAAGTGAGATCTTGACTTGATGCTAGTCAAGCAACCAAGATTAGAGTCTATAATAAAAAATAGTTCTATGAAAGTTTTAGAGATGAAAAATACCAATTTCTTCATTTGACAAATGCCCCTAATATCTAGATTGCAGGATGAACACTTAACTTATTTGTCTGGTAGATTTCAACTTTAATTTTGAAATCCGTGTGGCATTTTAAAAGGAATTGAACAGAAGTTGAATATTTATGATTTAATTTCACTTACCGTTTCAATCTTTTTTACTGAGATGCCTTTGGAGTAAGAACTTACGAAGTGTTTCTTCAGGAATATAGGAAAGCACATTTTGGAAAAAAGGATATAAAGAATTTTACTTTCCGGAAGACTATTTCCTATCCTTTATCTAATTTATTCATATTTATGTGGAAAACCTCAGAATAAGTAACATTTAATTTAAGGAATATATTTTCTCATGTCTTAGACTTACTTTATTGAGAAACGATAAACACTCAACATAAACCATGGTTTCTCATCTGTATCATTGTGGTCATTTTGGCCGGATGATTGCTGTGGGCTGTTCTGTGCACTGTAGGATGCTCAGCGGCTGTCCTGGGCGCTGTGGGATGCCCAGCGGCTGTCCTGGGTGCTGTGGGATGCTCAGCAGTATCCCTGGCCTCTGCCCACTAGATGCAGAGGCACCTCCTTGTCCTGACAACCAAAAATATCTCCACACATTGCACATGTCCCTTCCTGGGGAACTGAAGGGTGGACAAACAAACCTGCCCCTACTTGAGAACTACTGAGGCAAATCATGGGATTTTTATATAAATTTTAAAACATTCCATTTAGAAACTGGGGGTAGAATTATAGATTATGACTGAGATTTCTATTCGAGTAGAGTTTTCAGCATTTCCATTATTAATTGTATGGGGTTTTAAACATGAGTTTCTAGAGAAAAGTAGACCAGATAAAGTTACATTTTAGGTGTTTCTGGAGACATATTTTTGCAGTGTTAATATATTAAAATAGGTGCCATAGGGATGACAATAACTTTTTGTTCAGTTTCATCAGAGTTTAGATAAAGAATTGGCCTTTTTTTTTTTTCCTGTCAATTGAGCAAGTTATCATATCCCTGAATAGACGCTGGTAGAATTTCTTGTCAAATACAGGGATGAATTCTGTGGCACTGCAGTTACCAAAATGATGCTGTGCTGGTTATGACTGGTGAGCATGGCACCTGTTCCTGATGGATTTAGGTGGGAATGTTTTTCCCCGAGGCAGTTTGCAGTCAAAGCAAGACCTGCTGTGATTGCTTCTCAGTGGTGCCAAGTTTTACTTTTTTCAGCCCTTTCTGTCAGATTGCCACTGAGAGGACTGAATTGCAAGGAACTGCAAATAATTTGAATTGGGTGTGTATTAACTACAACAGTCCTCTTTCTGGCAAATGCAGTGTTTTTTTTTGTTTTTTTTTTTATACTAAATTCACTGTGTGTGGCAGGGAGGAATTGGAGAACAAACACTTCACTCAATATCTCTTGAGTTTTGGGACAAGTCAGAAATGAAGCCTGAGTAACCACAGGTGCTCAGAAAGGAATGCAAAAATATTTCTGATGTGCTGTTTGCCCATTATGCAAGTATTTGTTTTATTGCAGCTATTGAAATACCTTTACAGATATTTCCTGGCAAAGCAAGCATTTATTTTGGAAACATTTACTTGGCTGTTAAGGTTGCTGCTACTCAATTGTCTGCTCAGTGGTGGGAAGAAGTGTTTGGGAAATGCCTTTCAAGTTCGTTGTCGCAGGACGGCTTCTTTTTTCCCCTCGAGAAGAAATCTTTGGGGCTAGGTGAGTGTTAAAGTGCTTTGGGAGTCAGAGAAATACCCGAGGAAATCGGAAGTCAGTCTGATTGCTACAGGATGGTGACAGTTCTCGGCACAAGGTTAAGAATTTTAAAGAAGGAAGCACAGGAACCCCAAAGATAAAACCTGCAGAGAAACCACAGGCAGATGTGAGGCTAACGGAAGTCAGCAGCAGAAGGAGCTCCAGGGGAACGAGGAACTGCACTTAGCTCTACGTTTCCTGCTTTCCTCTTTTCCTTCCTCAGCCCGTCTCCCCATCAGAAGCTGTCAGGGGAAGTTAGGAGGCAGGAGAGTGAGGCAGGCTTTGGTTGGGTGTGAATATATTTCCACTCAGCTAGATTTATGAACGAAGGAGAATATGTCGACTGAAAAACGCAGAATGTGAGAGTTGTGACGTTAAGTTTTGCTGGAGGCAAAATGAGGACTATAGCCTGGGAGACAGCCTCTCAGATCGCTCTGAGGAACTGCTGTGAAGAGCTGAGGGGGGAGATCAGTGCATACGAGGTCTCAATAAAGGTGGGTATGTCCAGTCAAACACACATTTAGGCAGAGGCTTGCTGCTGGTCACCGTGCGTCTCCGTTAATGATTCTAGTGATTTCTGCATGTGAGAAGATGCAAGAAATTGGGCTCATAAAATCTCCTGAAAATACCTAGCTGAGGGCCTGTTCTGCCCGTTCTCCCAGAGCACAGAGCGCCTGGTTCCTGATCTCCGCCCTGAGCTCTTTTCAGGGGATGGTAGAGGTCACCATCTGAAGTGGTTAGTGACTTCTTTCTCGTAGAAACAGGTGGCAAGTGACAGTCTTTAGTTTGGCAGTCCCGAAGACAAGAACAAGATCAGTGTAATAGTGAGATTCCATGGGATGTCGTGGGTGAAGAAAAGGATGAGATGACTCAGCAATGAGATTAATCAAGACGTGGTGAGCTGCGGGAGGGAGCAGTGGCCTGACACTCCTGCGTGAGATGAGTGTTGGCAGTCCCCAGCGGACAAGGCAAGTGGAGGGATGAATTCTGAGGGGCAGCCTGGGACGGCTTTCCTGTGCAGCTGCATTTCTATTTCTGCTGCTGCACAATTTCTCCTACGATGTAAGCAGGGCACACGGTGACAAGACTCGGGGCAACAGAGCCCATGGGAGAAATATTTCATCTAGATTGCAGAGATGTGGGAAACAGTTAAAATAGCCTTATTTTATTAATCATGACATTTCTCATAGTGTTGCCTCAAAAGTATTGTGAAACCTCCCCCCCATAGCATCCCAGCACCAAGTTTGAGAGCATGGCAAAGAACAAAACAACACGCCAGGTTTATCCAAGTGGGGAATCTGATACCTATAGATTTTATTAGCTTGATTCAGAAAGTTAACAGATAACACTTCCACTTCTAGATTTTTCCCTCATGACCTGGACAGACATAAATGTAGTCAGTCATCTTTGTTATCAGGAGCATTAGATGTGCTGCCTTTCACCCCCTCCTTCTGTGAGAGCCGTCTGCATATCCCCACTGCTCTCCTCTGTGCTGTTCGGAACTTTGTCTTCTCCAGATGTCCCTGACCCCCAGCTCACCTCTCCTCTCTGACTGGGCTGGATGCCCCATGTCAGGTCTCTGCTTCTTGGCCTCTGGCCACATCAATGCACATGGCTTCCTAGGAATGGGGGGAGCTGCAGGAGAGAGCAGAGGTGATCCTAAGTCACGTTCTGTGAGCTGTGGGAGAAGAAATATTAACGGAGTGCTTAGATCAGGCGGTGTCTGAGACCCTCACGTTCCTTGCGGGCACAGGTTGGATGGTGGACTTTGGCCCAGGCTGATTTGTCACGGCACCACTGCCCCTCGGTTTAGCTAAAGGCAGCAGCGCTGGGCGGCAGGTGGTGCGTGCACCTCCGCGTGCTTCAACAGCACATTAGAAAGCTTCCAGCTGATGTAACTGACTTGCTTCTCACCAGACGGTAAAACATGTGACTCTGGAAATACAGGAAGGAGCCTTTACCTCCTTTTCCTCATCATGTCTTCATCGAATTGCCTCCTTTGTGGCACCAGAAACCCTTTATTTTACAGTCTCTTTCAGCGCCTTATTTTTTCTGGTTGTATTATTAAGGGTGTGGCCCAGGGGAAGGTGCCAGTCGAAGGTGGCTGTGATCGTGAACAGAGAGGTGTGATTCCTCCTCCTCCTCCTTGTGCAGCTCCGCAGGGTACTACCCGCTTGCTTCTGAAAGGGCTATCCTCTCTCATCCTGAGGAATGAAACTGCTTTGACGGGTAATAACCAAGTAGCTCCCATGAACAGCAATATGCGTGGTCATTTATGTCCACTTATGTTTCCAGGGGCCCCATGCAGTGCCTCGTGCATGGAGAGTGCTCAGTACACGTTTACGGAAATGAGCTAAACTAAGATTAAATTGCTCTCTGTAAAGCTCACGCTAGAGTGAAAATTGGGGATATGAGAAAGTGGGCGGCGTCCGTCATCATGGAGATGAGTATTTCTAATAAAGTTTAAACTCTTGAGGAATTTGTCTTCATCCCAGGCCTTCTGTTAGGACTCATTCATAGGTTGGGAGAAGCTGAGAAGTCCTGTCATCACCACATCAGGGGCAGCACAGAAGAGTTCTTTCTGCCCTGAAACGTTATCCAATAGGACGTGGCTGCCGCTCTCCAGGAGCATTTGAAACCCAGGATTAGAGCTACCCAATCCAGCGCTGATACCATCAGAGTTTTATTACAGAATTTCCATCCCGGCAGCCCTGTCACCTGAGGCCGGCCGGTCACGCAACGGCAGCCTGTTTCTCAGATGACTGAGAACACGCTCGTTCGCGTAGGGGAGCTACACACTTTATGCTGGGGGGGCGTGGAAAGCTAACGCTTGAAATAAAGGTTAAATTTTCTAACTTCATGATTGAATATTCTGGCGATTCTGATATATACAAGTATTAAATTAGACATTGTGACACTCAAGATTAAAAAAAATCTTTGTTTAGTACTATTTCATGTTAAATAAACAAAATACGTGTGCTTAACATTTTGTATTTAAGTTTTCATCAGCTGAGTTCCCTTTAATGCTTTCTCCCCAAACCCTTCGAACTAAATTCATGTTAGCTAGGCTGATAAAAATATCACCCATATTTCTGGTTTAAGGAATGTATCTCTGCGTGCATTACTAACAATAGAGTTCACTTGCAAATGTTAATCCTTATACAGGTAAACACAGGAGTGGATGATGGACTTAATGGGAGGGGGGAAAGGCGGAGAATGTGACTAAGTTGTGTTCCAAAATGGTGCCAAAAAAACAAAAAGAGAGTTGAGAAGAAATAGAATTCTGCAACAGTGTTCAAAGGTGATGCTAAGAGACTGGAAAGCGGTGGATAGAGACTCAGTTTTCATGTGGGATGTCACTGTGGTTTCATGTGGTTTTCATGTGGGATGTCACTGCTTCTGAGGGGGATGGTTGAAATCTAGAGGGGGCCATGCATTAGTTGTCACAATCCTGGGAGGGAGGATTCCACAAGGATTGTAATGCACTGGAGGGTTCTGCGACAGCGAAGGGCCTCGCATCACACGCAGCTTCTGAGTGACTCACGGCGTAGAGCTGTGTGTAATTCTCCAGAGCTGAACACTAACTTCATTATGCATAGAAACTCCAGGCATTCTCTTTATGGTTCTAATATATATTGAGTATTCTAGCAATGCAGCCTGCAGGCAGCTTGAAGAAATCTTTTACTTTGTTTCCTTGAGAATGTCACTGACAGTTGTTCCCTGCTGGGGAAAATCCTGTCACTTTTGACAATGCCCCTTGCTGTCTGAGTCGGGGGTAGACACTCCTGTATCAGGCTGCACGTGATATTATGTATTTATGGTAGATTTCACAACTGTACACTGATAAACTTATCTGTTTTCAAAATATCAAATTTTGTCAGAAGTGTCATTATTCAGTTGAGCAATGTCTTCTTATATCCTTGTGCCCAAGTATTTACATACTTAAAAACAGAATTATATATGAGAAAAACAGAATTATAATAAATTAGACTGTATTTCAGCTTTGTATTGCAATGGGCATTGTTCCCTGTAACGTTTATAGTAATATTTGTAGGTAGACTATAGTACCTGTGAATTTTATCTCAGGAAAGTTAAAAAGGTATGATGAAATGGTCATGGTCCAGAAAAGTCGAGAGAAAAGAATCCTTGATGTAAAGGATGCAGGACCTGGGAGGAGCCGTAGGCGGTGGGGGCGTGGAAGATCATCAGTGGCGCTCTAGAACATCAGGGAAGTTTAGGCTTTAAGAAAGATCCACATGCAAGTATGGGAAGGGCCAAGCAGATGCCAGGGACGCCCAGGGTGGAATCACTCTGGCACAGTGGAGTCACTGCTGCAAAATGTTGCACGTAAATTAAAAGTAAATATGTAGCATTTTTCTAAACCTAAATAATAGGAGGAGTTCACATCCTAGTTTGAGTGAAAATACGTTAACATCAATATGGGAGAAGACAGTTGGTTCCAAAGTTTAAGAATGGAATCAAGTTTGTAAAAAACATGACTAAAGGGGCTGATTCTTACAGTGTTAAGATAACCTTTATAAGTTTCTAAAAACCTTATGATTAAATTTATATATAATTGTATATATTTACAGTTACTATGTATCATTATAATAGAAAAATGATTTTTTCTCCACTGTTTAAAACTTTAAAAATTCTTCACCTTGAGAAGATCAGACAGTCATCTGCGCTTTCTTCTTGACATTTCATACTTTAAATTGAATTCTCTAAACCATTCAGGATTAAAATTAGTGTTTGAGATGCTGTAAAACTCTGAATCTGTTGTCTTACCTGGATAGCTAGCCAGTCGTCCTGGTACCATTTACTGCACAATTCTTTCTCTCTAAATAGAGAAGTTCTGGGTTATTAATCTTACTCTCCCCTCTCCCCCCATGGAGTTATGCTTAATGTATTTTACCTGTTTCAGCTCAGGCACATTACACGAACAGCAGCCTGACTAAAGTCCTAACAATAGAATATGAAACAGCTTATTTCCGTGATCCCTCACACACACTGGTTATTTCCTATTTTTATTAATTCTGATTGAATTTGGTAGATGAGAAATGTCTCATTATTTTGATTAACAGTATTGAGATTAAATTATTTTAATATTGAGGTTAAATTGTTTTAAAAAGCTACTGGCATCTTTTTTTTTTTTTTTTTTGGTGTACCAAGTTTTGTAACATCTTCCCAGTGATTTTTGAATATTAAATGTATTTTAACATCCGTGTTAGTCAGCTTGGGCTGCCATGACAGATACCATAGGCTGGGTGTTCTGAACAAGAGAAATGTATTTCTCACAGTCCTGGAGGCCGGAAGTCCTACATCAAGGTGCCAGCAGGGTCAGGCTTTTGGTGAGGGTTCTCTTCCTGGCTTTCAAATGGCCAGCTTGCCCTTGTGTCCTCACTGGAGAAAGCACTGGTGTCTCTTCTCAGGGGAGTAATCCCATCACTGGGGCTGCACTCTTATCATCCAGTCATCTCCCATAGGCCACACCTCCGCAGACCATCACATCGGATGTTAGGACTTCAGTATATGAATGTGGGAGGGGACACGAACATTCAGTCCATGACAGCATCTCTTCCACTACATAGACTGCAGTTATTTTCCCAGATAATGAATGAGGGAGGCTTCTTTTTCTATGTTTCTGTTAAAATGCAAAAAGATTAAGTTTATGTATACTGAAAATTTTAAATTATTTTGGGTTTTGTATGTGTATTGCAGTATCACATAAATATTCACTCGTTTTCATCGGTTCTCAAAATTTTTATATTTAACTTCTCAACCTTCTCAAAAGGAACTGATTGTGTCCATGAGCTAAAATTTTAGTTTTCTGGAAGCGTCAATATAGTCTTCCTTTGCTCTTTATCTTGAATAGAATGCTTAAGCTTGATCCTCGGTAGCGAGATTAACTGTTGCTACTATTGATACTCAAACTATTTATAAGAATTGGCATAAATAAATACACTATTATAATTACTGCACCTTTATAGTACCCTTAGTGTATGAGGGTGCATATCCTACATTACTTTTTTTCTTGTTAAAAATTTCAAGGGTATTTTCAAACATTAATTTTTCCCAGTTATTTTTTTGTTACAATTTATGATTCTTTTTATGTGTCCTGTACATTCTTGATTTTTTTCACAGTAACCCATTTATTCTTTTATTATTATTTTATTGTTATTAGTCATCGTACCTTTATTTCCCTACTAGGTAAAATAGGAAATTATTATCAATATCTCCATATGTATTTCAGTCACGTTTCTTACCTGTGACTTTTAAACAGGTGAACTTAGTAGTTTTTAAGCCTAATCTAATAGTCTGTATGCACGATCTTAATTTTATCATCTTTTTGGGTGTATTATTGTGACTATCATAGTTTCTGAGTGTGTGTTCATGTGCCCATCCCCCCACCTGTACCATTGTTGTTGTCTTTCCGTAGAATTCTAGGATGCATGTGACTCTTGTCTCCTGAGTCATGTAACTCCTGAAGGTTACTTTTACGTTTTAAAGAACGCACTTTAATCTGCTTGTCTTCAATCATCGCCATTGTTAATAAAATTTTATCTTTCAGTGTTCTTCTCTTTCCTCACTCTTCCTAGTTCTCAGCTATCATTTGCATTCTGTAGAACTTTGCATCTGAACTCTTATTAAATGATGTTTTACACTGATCTTCAAGAATTATTTGTACATTTTAATTAACTTTTACGACAGTATAAATAACATGTGTGTTGAGTTTTTCCTGTTACAAGTTTCTCGACTTGTCACAACTATTTTCACTGCAGCTTTTCTACTCTAGACTTCAGGTTTATTCATTCTAGGGTGGTGAGTGTAATTTGCTTTTCACGGATGATATACCCCTGATCCTCTGTGTGTCCTGAAATGGTTTTTCATTGCTTCCGTTCCCTGAATCACAGTTAGATAGGCAGAAAATTCTTGGCTCATGAGTTGTTGCCTCAAGTGCTTATTAACTTGCATTTAATGTCTTTGGTACTTAATATAATGGAGGAGTTTTGAGCCAGTCTGACTTTGTTCTTTTGATGTACTTTTTTTTTAATTTCTATTTTTTAAATGAAAGTGAGAACACCTTTAAAACACACACATTTTGATGGGTCAGGTAGAGGTATGGATGTCACAATCAGTTTTTTCTGCAGGAAATCAGTGCTTACAATCTCCAACACCACTGTGAATTCCCCTTCAGGGAAATCCAGAATTCCTACCTCAGCCCTCTCTCCTCTGTACATTCCCTCTTTTCAGAGAGATCTTACCCACTTGTCAAAGCCTTTCTTTCCTAATAGGGTGTCTAAAGTTTGTCCTCTCTCTCAATAACCCATTTCTTTGCATCATTAATTCTGCTCTGTATCTGGGTGTCACCGTGCCCGATGGATGTAGAAAGACTGGGGGGAGGGGGAGGGGACTGGACCAGCATCCCGGGAACTTCACAGCCTGCTTCCGCACTGTGTTTCTACCTGGCTGAATAATTGGAGATGACTTTGAACTATAGATAATACAGTGGGTCAGCAAGGGCCTCTGATTTATGACTTGTGGACAGGAATTCCCAGAATTGAATTAAGCTGAATACCAGCTAGTTAACTCTCCAGAATACCAGCTCCTTAAGTGCACACACACACACACACAGAGACCATTAGATGAGTCAATTAATTCCTGTTTTTATGTATAACTTCGTACGTGACAGGAGAAGTGTGAAATTGGTTACACCCGTGAAGTAGATGCAGTGTCTTCAAGTTTAGCTGCTAAAGAGGAAAACACTCGTCTGTGAAGCTGAGGGACTTCTGGCTGACCGTCAAACTCTGAGGCAGCTGACAGTCAACTGAAATACTCTGTTTCAGTCATCTGAAATTCTGCAGATTAATAATGCACAGGACGGTGCGGGAAACTAGAAACAGACTTTGTAATTCTACCCACAGAGGCTAAACTCAATCCTTAATAAGGATGAGTGGTTAATTTAACCTACAGTGACTCTTCTAAATAAGCCAGGATATTATGTTGCGTGCATGAAATACATTTCTTACATCAAACACAGAATAGTATGCATATGGTTATTTGTATTTGAGTATTTTCCCTTCTCCATTTAATAAATAGTACACAGAGATAGATATTTAGGGAATACAGATGCACCAAGTTATTAGATTACCCATGGTCGCTATGTACGTCAGTTTGGCTTTAGGTAGCTACTTACTGTTTGTTTGTTTGTTTGTTTTTCCCTTACCCCCATCATCCTTGTTGTGAGTGGAGATTTTTCTTGCCAGGTCAGAGAGCTTTCAGTGGTGGTGTGAGAGATTGCCTTTCTTTGGGAAGTTAGAAATCACAGGAGCCACGTTTCCAAGGCTGGCTGCATTCCCTACCAGCTCTGTGACCTGGGGCACGTCCCTTTCTCAACCTTGTTTGCACGGGTGTGATCAGGAAGGAGAAATGGGCTCGTTAGCACTGTCTGGCACTTGCGAGCAGTCAGTGACTGGTCCCTGCTGTCAGTGTTTGCAGAGTGGGGAAGAGGTACCAGAGGCTGAAGGGTGCTGATCTCGTCTGCAGGGACTCCACCACACGTGGCTTCCGCAAGCAACTGTTGAATGAATGACAGCGGGGTGAATGAGGGGACTCCTCAACAAGCCAACACCGTGGCCCGCAGAAGGCATCGTCCTGCTCAGACGAGAGCAGCCCACCTTCCCCTGGCTGTCATCCACCTTTTCCATGCACCTTGCGGCTTCTTGCCCATAAAGACGAATTTCAAATGTGCAGTCTTCTGAAAGTCAGCTACCCCAGATGACACGTCCTATCCACCCCTTCTCTTCTTTTGAACTTTTCTCAACCAGGTCTCGACTCCCCGGCCCAAGACTTCCTGCCTCGTTCCTGCACTGGGTCTTCAGGTTTGGGGTTTTTACCTGCCGGTGTCTGCGTTTCTGACTTTGATTTCTCGTAAGGTCGTTGACTGGGTTTAACCCTGCCGTTCTCCGTGATCTGAGACACAGTATTCATTCCATTAAAACATCTGTGAACTAATCTGTTTCAGGGGAACAATAGTTCCAAGTTACACGTCTTGAATTTTGGTATCACTCTGCTCATAGGTTGATATTTAATGCATGAGTATAGTATGATAAGTAATAAATGAAATTTAAAAGTAGCTATGAGTTAAAACCTATTATTTTACAAGAATTTAAGATAAAAATCAAGTAAAGTCAGCATCATTCATTATTTTGGATCAAGTAAAAAGAGCTAACATTGCCTGAAAATGGAAAAAAATGAATACATTTAAATTAAATTCTATTTATTGACAGGTATGTAATGAATTCACTTTGCTTGTTGTTTGACCCTTAAATCAGAAC
The DNA here is from genome assembly GCF_048773025.1 of Camelus bactrianus. Lineage (NCBI taxonomy): Eukaryota > Metazoa > Chordata > Mammalia > Artiodactyla > Camelidae > Camelus > Camelus bactrianus. The sequence continues at coordinate 4,875,364 of NC_133575.1, forward strand.
GTGCAGCACATGTGCTTTTTTTAAAAACATCAAAAGGGAACCCCCTCTCAGTGATGACAACATCCAAGAAACTGTCCACCCGGAAACTGTAGGTGCCCTGCGGACGGAGGGCAGCAAAGTCTCTTGTTGTCACAGTGTGTTGCCACAGTTTGCATCCACAGCTCTTTGCAAAGCCAGTGTCTTCCACCTAATCTCACTGTGTCCTCTTTTCAGATTTCTCTCACTGCCTCTCCCCCTACAGTCACTCCCTGTCAGTAGCACAGGACCTCTGGTTCATGAAGGGTACAAGACTCTACGACTTGGGAACCTTCTTTAACCTCCCTTGAGATCTGCGTCACTCTGCTCGTAGCCTGAAGGTTGTGAGGCTGTGGAGTCATTGTGCTGAAAATCCAAAAGGTCACGTTGTCCGTCACTGTGCACACTCTAGAAAATCAATGTTCAATAATCATGAAAACACGGTTTTTGAAAGTATTACCAAAAATAGTATCCTTACAGAACACCTCGGCAGTGTGCCTTAAAATCATTCCCTGTTCCCCTGTGGGTCACTTGGAATCTACTTCTGACCCACTTTGTGGGTAAACCCGGGGGGACAAACCATAGTAAGCCCCGTCCCTCAGACAGAGGCCTGGCAGGAACCTGGCCCGTGGCTCTGAGCTTCTGCACCACCGACCTGCAGAGTGGGGTCGTTCTCCCCGGGGGTGGTGTGCTGTGCCCGGTAGCATGTTCAGAAGCTCCCCTGGTCCGAACCCACTGGGTGTAAGTGGCCCTCCCCCCCCCAGTTATGACAGCCAAGAATGTCTCCAGATGTGGCCTGGTGTCCCCCGGGGGCACAGTAACTCCCAGTGGAGAATCACTGAGCTGGATCGACGTCCTCCTCATACCAAGGCTTGTCACTAGCCCCTGACTGTGGGAGATGTGGCATATTACATCAGAACAGTGTATAGACGCTGGGGAGAGACCAGTCTCTGTAACATAACTTATATCACCCAGTTCAAAGTCCCTGCAGGTGCCCCTCCTCATAGCCATCTGGACTGTTTGAACTCCACCTGACTAGGCACGCAAGATTCACGCGCCTCGGGGTTTTGTGGTCAAACCAAGGTGTGCACCAGTCATTAGTGTAAAACTATCTGAACTTGAGCAATATGTGTTTCATATACACATACACATGCATCAATTTAAAAAAGCAGCTTAATCTAATCAAACACTTGGGCTCTGAATAATATTTTTAAAGAAGGCAGTTGTACAGGCAATATAGCTCTCCTTGATATTAAAAAAACTTAAAGTGGAAAGAAGTCAATGGCATTTTTCATGTAAGATAATATTTCTTCATTCATGCTCCTTAGCAAATCCAATGTCTTTGAGTACTAAGTATTTTTATTATGCAGAAGTAAAGGTTTACTTATTTCCTAAGTTATTTCCGGTGACTAACAATGTGTATGGTCACCAGTACATTAGCAAAATATTTCTAATCATTCACAACTAATTTTTCTGAAATCCTTTAAAATTCCTGTTGGTTTGAAAGAAATTTTAATCCAAGTATATACTTCCTGCTTTTTTTTTTTTTTTAAATCATCTTTAGCATAGTTGCCAAAAACATTCTGGAAATTTTTATTTTTCCTGAGCCATTTGAAGCCAGCAGTTGACATGATACTTAATGTGGGTGTTTCATGCAAAGTAGGACATTCTCCTACAAAAGCACAGGACAGCCATCAAAATCAGGAACTTAACGTTGGCGTGGACAACGACAGACCGTGTTCAAGTGTTGCCAGTCATCCTAACAGTGTTCTTTACAGCAGAAGGATTCAGGACAGATCGTGCATTGCATTCAGTTTTCCTGTTTCTGTTGGTCTCCTTCAATCTGAAATAGCCCCTCAGCCTTTCTTTACCCGTCATGACTTTGATATTTTTGAAGGTTGCATGGTACTTGCTTTGTCTCCCAGGCCTCATGTGGAGTTTGTCTTGTGTTTGCTCATGGCTAGATTTTGTCAGCAGGACCACCGTCCGTGCGATTCTGTGTTCTCTGTGAGTCTCCTCTGGCGCTGTGCTTGTCTCATGACTTGTGGTTTTTACACTTGATCACTTGACTGAGGAGTAGACTTCCAGGTTTTCCCATTGCAATCAGTAAGTGTTTTGTGCAGAGGTACTTTGAGGCTATGTAAATATTTTCTTCCTCATCAAACTTGCACCCATTAGTGTCATCATCCATTGATAATTCTCGAGTGAATTAATTGTTGCAGTGATGGTTCCCAAAGAATGAGGTCCTCATTCTGTCACTTCTGCTTTCCTTGGTTAACACTGTATTGTATGGGAGAGTTCTCTCCTTTCTGTATATATTTATCTCAACATAGACCCAGATTCCTATTTTACTTAGAGGATTATAATCTATTTGTTTAATGCTTGTTTATTTAATGGTTATTTTCCACTAAGTCCAACAATGTATGCATTCATTCTTACAACTCTTTTTCAGGTAGTGCCTTTCTTAGATTTTTTTCTCTTACTATGTAGTCTGCACTTGTCTTTTCTGCATATTATGATGGTCCACCCTGGAAGATTAATGCATTGACTCTCTTCAGATTCCATCAGCCTTTCTTAAGGTGGGTGCGTAACTGATTCACGGTCCAGCCGGATTCTCCTGGAGCAGTAGGAGCCCACAGTCCTGCCACCCTCAGAGCTGTCTCATGACCTCGTGGTCCGGTTTTAGCCTCTCACGAAGGTCCCAAGACTAGAAGGCGTCACATACCAGTTCTCACCTTGCCATATTCTGCTTTCTCCTGTCTTTTTGCCCCCAGACCACTTGAGCCACAGGGCTGTTGCTGCCCAAGGGAAACCTGCGTTCTCCGCACTCACGCACTCATCGCAGCTGGGCTGGCCCAGGGTTCTGGTCACTGTCACTCAGCTGTGACCTTGGCGGTGGCTGCCTGCTGCTCCCTTAGCAAATCCGTGCTGGCGCATGGCAGCCACACACCCCAGCCTCCTCCGTGGACCCAGAGTGTTTCTGCAGCCCCAGTAGCATTCATTCCCGCTCTCCTGCTCGCCCCCTCGTTCTGTCAGGATCAGGTCCCCGGCTTGTTTCCCTCAGTTTCCGCACCCCTCCTTCCCTTACCACCCCAGACTTAAGGCTAAGGGGCTTCGGGGAGGTCGGTGGGTCTGGTTACTGGTCATCAAAGTGCTACTGACGCTTCTGTATTTCTGGTTCTAAACTGGAGGTGGTTTTTCCCCCCTCCAAGGGGTGCATGCTGATAGCATTAAGTGGCTTGAGGCCACGGGGATGCTGGTAAACGCTTCCCCACAGCCAGAAATTACCCCAGCTGTTAATAGTTCCAAGTTTCAGAAACCCTATCCAATATAAATGGTATTGTCTTGAGATAATTTTACATTTATAGTTCTTTCCATATTTCCCAAAGCCTTTCAAAAATTGATTTTCTTAACTGATGCTTTCAGGATTCAAATTGTTCGAGACTTAATTCAACCTTCTCTATCTCATTGTTTATTTTCTCTTCTGTGACGGTCACCATTCGCCCTCATATTCAAGTTGGGGAAAGCGTGGTAAAGTTTCCAAGTTTACTTTGAGTCTCTGACCATTAAGACGGAGGCCTGAGCCTACTTACAGTCAACTTTGGTTGTAGAAACAGCTCTCACATTGACGCTAGCTGTGTTTATTCTGTTTAGTTGTTTTGGAATGTATAAATAGTATGCAGTTGATTGATGTCATAGCACTGTTTTCTTTCACTTTTTTTGAAAAATACAACTGGAAGTTGGTGTTTTCAGCTTTCCGTAGTCTCCAGTTGGTGGACAGTTGAGCTTCCTCATGGCGCGTGAAGAGCTGTCCTCTGAGGCAGGAGTAGCTGCATCCAAGCTCGGTCAGAACGGAAGTCTCAGAGTGGAGTGTTCCCAAGGCCGCGCCGGCGCTCTCTGTCTGCAGATGGCTTGACCATAAATGCGCTTTATGACTTCTTTTGTTAATTTAAGAGGACAGTGTCACTTTATTGTTTCCCACTTAATTGTAAAGACCTTGTATGCTTTGGGGCAGTATTTTACCCATGAGCACTGGGCTGGACTGTTTTCCAAAATGATCACATGGTCGTAGTTAATTATAGGAACTCAACGAACCTTAAAAAAATAAACCCAGACACCTGGATTTGAGGGAAGAAAAGCTGATGAGAAATTGATCCACATTTAGATCTTAGCACAGTTGTCAGAATCCATGGGTCTGGGCTGATTTATATAGCACACCATTCCAGAACGGCAGTTTCCTGTTTTCTGGCTTCCCACAGCGCCCCAGTTAATAATTTGTAACTTACCCCCAGACAGCGGAGCTCCTTGCCTAAACTATTAGCTTCAGGAGCTTTGTGTCCTTTTCTTGCTTTAACAGATGCCATGAACTGGTCTTGAAGATGCAAAGAAATCTAGAATTCCTCCCTTCAGACATTGAGAACAATAATCAGTATAAAGTATTTGTTGGTTGCATCTGACTTTGCCGATTTTGAGCAACTCAACAAGTCTCCTGCAAAGATCCTGGCCGGTATGGGAAGATGTTTGAGATTCCAGTCGTAGACTATGCAAGAGCAAGATGCCAGTCAACTCTTAGTTCTTCCTAACACATAAATACTACCTTGCATTTGTGTACATAGTTTTACAGTTTATTTCATATGCTACATCATCTTGTTACATTCCTCCAAACAACCACAGTGTATTACAATATTCCTTTGGAACTTGGATAACAGACAGGGTAACATGGGTGCAGATTAAAGTAAATAGAAAGGTGGGCTTGTGGGTCCTAGAATCATGTTCTACGATGCCAGGTCCAGTGCCCTTTTGTCTCTGAATCTTTCCAAACATATAGGGCACACTTAGTAACTATTTTTTTTTTTTTGAATGAATGAATGTTTGTGCTTGAAGCAGAGAATATTGCATTTTTGTTGTTCTTTTAATAATAGTGGTTTTTATTTATGACTTAGACAAGTAGGCAGGAAATATTAAACTAGGTTTCCTGAAAACAAATTTAAATCTCAGTTCTGTTGTTAACAAGACTGTAACTGCAGGAAATTCTCTTAACTTCTTTAGGATAGGCTATCCTTATTTTCAGAAGAGCAGTCTGGGGGAGGGAATTTGGTGGAGACTGTGTAGAATAATTTTCTTACATAGGTATCTAGGGTTTTACTTTTAACTGAGCAGAATGGAGGTTTAATTCAAATGTTTCCTGTAAAGTTATTGAAAGGTAATACAATTTTTAATTGGGTTTGTAAAACTTGTTCTTGTTTACAATAACTTAAGAATTTACTTAAATATATCACATGACTATGCAACAGTTATTGTTAATAAAATTAGAAATAGTTCTTTTTTATCTAAAGCTCCCAGGATTCAGTTAAAGGTCTGCCCTGGGATATGAATTATGTCAGATAATATTACAAATCTCTAGGAAATACCTGTTTGTGTATTTTTGGTAGTTCCATTCAATTGAGTTTACATTTAAAGTGCAGCATATTCACTTAGGTCTTACCGAGGGATTTGATTATGGAAGACAAAATGTAGGCTTGATCATTTAACTTGTGGTTATTCAAAATTCTGTTTACATTATGCCTTCAAACTTCCCCAGAGTGCCTGGTGAGGGCCTGGCCCTGCTCAAGGCTCTCAGCGGATGTGCCCTCTGAGCTCCAGCAAAGAATGGAGAGGTGGCTTCTGTGAGATGGTTGAGAAGGTGCTTAGGAACAGCTTCCCAGTGGAAATATTTGAACTACGTCTTAACAGGTGATATTTGAACTGGAAAAGTGTAGTCCGGGCAGTGAGGGAAAAAAGTAATTTTGGTACAGGTAGCAATAGGAACTATGGCTTGGACCCATGACACACTTGTGACTTTGGGCAAATGGAAGTCATCAGTTTGTCACATGCATCAGTGAGCAAGGGGCAAGAGAGGGCTGGGACGGGCAACAGAGGGCCGTGGATGTCATGCTTTGTACCTTATCACGTTGACCCTGGGGAGCCATTAGAGGGTTTAGGTCGGGCAGTTCCAAAGTCAGGGTTGTGTGTTGGAGATCCCCTCTGTTGGTGGTGTGGATAAACTTAGTGTGTGAGGGGAGAGGGATATTCAGGACTCTAGTGCCTCCATCCGGGAAGGAGATTTTGAGAACCAGAGCTAACAAGCAACAGTAGGATTAGCGCAAAGAGATGCTGAAGGTGCATGTTAAGGAAAGTAAAAGTGAGGCTTTAGGAAAGGGAGAGAGATGTCCAGGACTCTTGAGTTGAGTGCTTGGAAAAGGGGGAAAAAGTCAGCAGTGACGTGGGAGAAAATAATCTTAGTTTAGGGATGTGCCCGCTTGGGGCTTGCAGGACATTTCTTTGGATAAATCTAGATGGTAGCTGAATACCCAAGACAAGAGCTTAGATAAATCTGCTGGATGGTTGAATTCCTGGGCTGGACAGAACATGGAGACTTACGCCTCTCAAACACACTGATGGAGCCTCAGCAGTGAGATTTCAGAAGGCACCAGGGACAGACAGAGTCTTGGAGTGGTGGCGACATTACTGGAAGAGCACACAATGGAAACTGGATTTAATGTTCAGAACCTGCACTGTGTTTTGTTAGGATGGGGTGAGAAGGGCTCTCAGGGTGTCAGGGAAAATCCTGTGAGATGACAGTTTCTGGGACCACAGGTTCTGCTAAGTCAGTGCACCTGTACGGTGGGGTCGGAGACGGTGGCAAGGTCGAGAGGGGCATGGAGAGAAAGTGGGCATTGAATCCAGACCTGCTTTGAGTTGGGATCCAGAACTGGGTTCTGCTTGCCGTTAGCCACCAGGTCATCACTTCGTGTCTGTGTCTCTGTCCTGGTAGCATCTTAACTCCTGAGGGAGGAAGGACCAGCCTTATCCCAGTCCTGAATCCTGACCCTTAGTGTACCCAGTCATGCCTGAATATCTGCTGCTCACTGCCGTGAAGCCAGGCTCTGTCCACTCTCCAGTGGTCATCAGTTAGACCACCAGGAGACACCCCCATGTTACATCATTTCCACTACGTAGCCTTCTTGCTGTATAAACATTGTATTTGCCAACTGCTGGTTAGTGTGGGGCTGACCCCAGAGCTGATGGTTGGATGGATTATTTATGGTCCTATCTGAAAATAAGAGTAAGAACCAGATTCACTGCTGTATTGGTAAGTCGAGTACTTTTGCGCCCTTAACATGTGTAGAGAAGAGTGCTGGACGCTGTGGAAGATTCAAAACTTGACCACACATGAGCCCCACTTTAAAGACGCTTACAGGTCAGAACCAGTCGGCTAGGAGTGCTTCTAGAACTTAACAAGCCCCACATTGTTCCTCTTTAAAATTTTTTTTAAAAATTTATTTTTAAATTAAAAACATTTGAATTCATCCTTGGTTTAAACTTGTAACCGTAGCTATGGGCTTCAAGTAGCCGTTATTAGAGAAGCCTGGAAATAAAAGTGGATGTGTGTACACTTGCCTTGAGATAGTGACTTCCACTTTTTAAAGTGACGTGGTGAAGGTCGGTAAACAGTTACACAAGTGCTGCTACAAAGTAAAGAGAAATCTATCTTTATTCTGAATTTCATCATCACAGAGTCGAAAGTCTGACTGAAAGGGCAGAGAGCTTCTGTGTAGCATGGACATATGCTTTTCAGTAGTTCCAAAGATCACTGACCTGCAGCCTGGGGTCTGGAATTTGTTCACCGTTGATGGACATTTGTGAGAACGTTTGCTTCAGACAACGTTCACCTAAGCTTTTAAGACGTTTACTATAGGAGGTTGAGTTGACTACTAGTTTTATCACTTTTGAGAGAGAGTCCGTTTTGGTGCCTCACTGATCTGGTTAAACTCAGTATAGGCAAAACATGTCTTTAGGTAAAAATACGTCCTCAATAAAATTAAGTAAGTTTGAAAAGTAACTGACAAATGAAATGCAGAATCTCAGGTTTTCATGTTAAGTCCCAGTAACAAATGAGGGAAATGTTGTTTAAAAAAAAAAAAAAAAGGAGTTTTCTGGGCAGTGGCAAAACCAGAACTACAGGAAACCACGTCTACATTAACTGAGTGAGAGAGTGGTCCGTCCATGCATCCATCCATCCATCCATCCATCCATCTATCCTTTCTTTCTTTAATTAATTAAAATTTTCAGTCAAGACAGGATGTATTGGTTACAGTAAAGTGCCAGGGATTGTGTTAGGTTTGGAAAACAGAAAGAAAAGCAGGACGTGCTCTTTTTAGATCGGTCGTTGGAAAGGTGGTCCCTCAGAGGTGTTTCTGTAGATCGTAAAGGCTTGCTCAGGAGAGCCTTTGACTCACCATGTAATTCCACAAAGAGGCATTTACTAAATCTTCCTGAAGCGTGGGGACTGCAAGGGTTAATCCCCTCACTTGCTGCGGGGGGAAGGGAACTGGAAAAGGCATCAAAGGAGCCTTGGCACGGCCCAGGCTGAGGACCCTCAGTGCGGAGCAGAGCCAGAGAGGCATCTGGCTGGCGAAGCGGGAGCCCCTAAGAACCTGCTGGGATGATGTGGGCGCAGTCCCGGCCGACAAGGGGGCACCCACGGGGACCCAGGCTCCAGGCCCCAGAGCAGGCCCCGCTCGTGACAGCAGGGATGAGGTCAGTGGTGTCAGTTCTCAGCCTGGCATTTAGGAAACACTGCGTCCTCATCCTGTCAGGTATTTGCAAGGCTGCCTGGGGTGAGCTTACAAAGATACTCACACTGTGATTTTGGCAGCTCTTGGGACTGCTTTCTCAACTGTTATTTCAAGAAAACATTTCTTCTTAATTTTTTTTTTTGACTGAGAATTGACATAACAGTCACGACTTCCTCACATCTACCAGCCTTTCTGTGCCCAGAAAGATTTTTGCCTGCATCATCAAGTTAAATCGTCACAGAAGATTAAAGGTGTGCCACTGATTTTATTCTAAAGAGACGTAGTTCCAATATAAGGACACTGTAAAAGGGAAAAGAATCCAAAAATGCCTGAGGGAAGGGAAGCACATTTGAATGAGTAAAGCCTTGAAGATGAGTACTCAGAAGGACGGGGATGAGTTTGGTGTGTCCGTTCCCTGTCTTTGCCGAAAACAATCTCCGTCTCTGTCTCAGAGACACACCCTGTAATGGTTTCACAGTGTCTTCGGTTGTCAGCGTGTAATCCTGGGGCATCACTTCTAAAGCCAGCAATGCTACCGGCCACTTTCCTGCGTTATAACCTCCCCTCTCCTGTTCTTGGGTGCCAGCCCGACTACCTTGAATAGCACCCAGTAGGCTTAATGCTATCTGATGCCGGTAACAGGTGGGAAGACCCTCCGTGAGGGCTTACAGGGAACACACAAACACTTGTTCAGTTGGAGGAGTGTCTATTTAAGTCATTTCGAGGGAAATTAACTTTGGAACATTTGAACTGTTCAATGCTGACATTCCTTACCTCAGCATTATGAAAATAAAAGTTACGGTGTGTTTAATATGGTGCCTTTTAGTCAGGTGTTTAATGTTGCATTTGGCTCCATGAAGTTTGGAATTTTTATGATTGTCGTTACAGTGGGCAATTTCAAGGGAATCATTTTATGGCATATATTTTACTTCTTACTCATAGCTTGGCTTCTAAGTCTATAACGTCCAGTTATCTTTAACTTTGTGAATTAAGTTCAGATATTTTCAAAACCCTCTTTGTGTTCTAATTGTTCTTGGCTTCAATAGGTTACAGCAGAGCCAAGTAGAATAGAAAAGTGAGTCTTAAATAAAAATTAGAAAATATTGGATTGGCCAAATGCTTTCTCCTTCGTTTAGTCGGGAAAGACTTGTTATTTTGCCAGAATTGGAAACAAAATTCCATTGTCTTTTACGACATCTCTTCTTTAACCTGGTTAAAGTTCAGCATTGTTCCTGTGCGTTAGAAGAGAGGGAAATGTTTACATTATGAAAGTAGGGTTACTTATTCCCGTATTCACATTTTCAGAGAGTGACATCAACACATTACAGCATTATGCAAGTAGGAAAGTCGTGGATTCTCCTGGCCCCTTAAGTTAGGGTGCTCATTTTGCACAGTCTGAAGTGGGAGGGTGGCTGGAAGCGGGAAAGAGAGCAGCACAAAAGTTTAAAGTTTAGCCTTTGGAAATCTGCATGGTCAGAGTAAAGATTACAGAATGTTACATTTGGAAAGGACTTAATTGTTCCAATCCAACCATCTACCCAATTCAGAGACACTCTCACCAAAACCCTGCAAAGACCGTCGTTAGAGAAGGATGCGCTCGCTACCTTCTGAGACAAGCCTTCCAGCCCTGAACAGATTGGAAGTTTCTGTTTGCTCCAGAACAGAAGCGCTCTCTGGAATGCCGCCGCCTTAGCTCTTGGGCCGTCCTTGCCCGCGACACTGAATAGTTCGTTCTCAACGTTTTCTAAATGAAACAGCTTCTGTTCTTTGCGGATTGTCACTGTGTCTCCACTCGAGGTTTTTGTTTCACTTTTCCAACCCTCTTTTCCAGGGGAGGGCTTCCCCTGCTCCAGCTGTTAGGCTCACCCTTTAGAACATCTGTCCAAATTGTTAATACCCGTGTCAAATGGCTTAAACTGAGAACAGCACCCTCGGGGTACTCTACAGATGAGCAATGGACTGGAGCTATTATTTATTTTTCTCACGTTCGTCGTTTCCTTAATGAAGTCAGAATTCCATTAGCTTTTGAGACAGTAATTACACTGTTGATTTATATTGAACTCATAGTGAAGTAACTTTTTAAAGTAACTGTATTTACTGCTCTCCCACATCTAGTATTTGTGGATTTTTTAAAATCATACATTCAAGGCTTTCTATATTTCCCCATTCTGTTAAACTAATATCTGTGAGTAAAGTAATATTTGAGAAAATCAAGTTAAAAATATGTAAAATATATTATGGGGTTGCAAAATTGAGGGTAGGATGGTTTTCTTTTTATCATTTTTATTGTTATTTTTGAGTTTCTGTTCATGTTGAAAGAATATTTGTGCCTTTGCACTTAAAAAAAAAAAAAAAGTTGATCTTAAGAGCTTGTTCCAAATGGTTGAAATTAGATTCTCTTCCTTTTCTAACTCATTGATTTTTTTTTTCTCCCCAAATCACGTCCTTCGGAGCACTCATATCATTTTGGTCACCAGGTGACCAAAAATGCTGACTAAGGACCAAATTGAAGAATGAATCTATGACCCACCAGGTTCATTTCTCCACAAGTCAGCATCAGCTCTAACTTTGGCCTGTTCATCAGCCATCCTTTTTTGGAGTCAGTTAAATATCAATCAGAGAAAATCACAGTATTTCGTAAGCATGAGTTCAAGGATTAACACGGCTCAGGAACACATTTTTAAGTATCCTTAAAATAATTACTTTGAAAAATAGATTATCTCTTAAAATGTATAAACTCAAAAACCATAACAAAATGATTTCAGCCTACCTCCTCTGGGTTTAAAAAAAAAAAAAATCAGACCTCTGCGAAGACTGCAGAGAGGAGGGAAATTCGGTTGGCAAGGGTGAGGAGAAAAGGGAGCCCCCTACACTGCTGGTGGGAACGTAGACTGGTGCGGCCGCTATGGAGAGCCGGATGGAAGCTCCTTAGAAAGTTAGAAACAGAGCCACCGGACAATCCAGAAATCCCACTTCTGGGTATTTACTGAAAGGACTCGAACTCAGGATTCCGGGGAGGTAACTGCGTCCTGGCGTTCATGGCAGCATTATTCACAGTAGCCGGATGTGAACACAGCCTGGGGGACGATGAGCTAGTCAATGAGGTTTGCCGTGAGCCGCGCAGTGTGCGGTCGCTCATTCCGCAGCAGTGGGCGTGAAGGCGGGTGGTGAAAAGAGGGTAGTCGCGGAGGATGAGCAGGAGAGCCGTCTTCCCCGAGTCTGCGACCTGTCGCATGAGTCCATTCCTAGCCCTCAGTGTCCCCAGAGACTTCCGTTTCACCGGTGTGCTGTTGCTGCTGTGTTTCCTTCTGTTACTGTAACAAATTATCACAAACTTAGCAGTTAAATCAGCTCGAGTTTGTTATCTGACCGATCCTGAGGTTAGAAGTCCAGCATGGGTCTTACAGGCCAAAATCAGTGTGTCCACAGGGCTGCTTCCTTCTGGAGTCTCCAGAGGTGAACCTGCTTTCATTCTTTAAAAAAAATTTTTTTTAATTAAAAAAATTTTTTAATTTTTAATGGAGGGAGTGGGGGTTGAACCCAGGACCTGCTGTATGCTAAGCCTGTGCTCCACCACTGAGCTACACCTGCCCCCTGGTAAACCTGTTTTCTTGTCTTCACCAGCTTCTAGAGGCCACCTGCTCTCCTCGGCTTGTGGTCACTCTGACCCATGGTTCCTGCCCTACAGGCCCCCTCTGACTCTGACCTTCCTGCCTCCCTCTTACAAAGCCCCTTGTGATTACAGGGGGCCCACCTGGGTAACCTTAGGTGATCTCCTTGTCCCAGGATTGCACGAGCCTCTCGCGGGGGCTGTAGCATCCCACGGAATTACAGAATCAGACTGGCTTCTCTCTGACCACAGTCTCCACATTGCCTGTTCTATTTCTTTTCTTGCTCATCTTCTTTCAGATCAAGTCCTGTGAACTTGCCTGAGTTTCCTCCTTTCCTTCTCTCCCTTTTGCTACAGGCTGAACACAGGCATCTCCATTGCCTGGTATGTTTTGTCTTTCAGAGTATTCATCTCTGCTGTCTGTTTCCCGTTTGTATGCTTGCACTTTTCCAGCAACCACAATTTCCAGTCTTCATACGACTTCATGGGACTAATTCCGTCCCTAAGCAAACCTAAAACCTTTGTTCTCAGTCACCTCCTAGGACAACTAGCCGTTGTCATTTCTGTTTCCTCCTCCTTTTTATCCGATTTCCAAAGTAATGAGTAGTGAAGTTCTTCTCTCCGTCTCTCTGTCTCTGTCTCTGAGGATTTGACCTTTGTGCTGTCTACAGAATTGTCCACCCTCCCTTGGCTTTATTACTTTTTTGTTTTCTTATTTACTAATTAAGGTTTGTGTCTGTTGATCATTGTGGATCTTGTTGGGGAAACAACAGACACACACAAACACATATACACATGCATATACAGATTGATAACACATTAAATCATTCTCTCCTTAACTATCAGAACTTGAAGTCATACGTTCTATGCAAAACCATAGCTAAGAAAGTCTTTATTCTTCTGTTTCCAGGATCTGTGTTGTTGTATCTCTTTGTCTTCTGAAAGAGATCTCCTTCTTTTCAAATGCATGTGTTACCTTTTTTTTTTTTTAATTGAAGTACAGTCAGTTATAATGTATCAACTTCTGGTGTCCAGCACAGTGTCCCAGTCATGCATATACATACATATATTCATTTTCATATTCTTTTTCAGTAAAGATCATTACAAGATATTGAATATAGTTTCCTGTACAGAAGGATGTTAGTCACTATATGTAAGAATAGGTTTTTTTTTAAAAGCATGTGTTACCTTCTTTAAAGCAACTTCCTGTTTGAGTGCTTGTCCCCCTGAGACAAAGATTCCCATGCATTAGTTTACTTGGGGGGGGTCCAGAGGAACAGTGGGTGGTGGGGGCCTGGGGGCTGAGACAAGGGAAGGAGGCTGGCTAATAGGGTGCTTGCTGTGACTCGGGGCACCCAATGGGTGACTGCAGCTTCATTCCCCTGGGGATTCTGGAAGGGAGAATTGAAGCTACTGCAGAATTATCCTCACCGAGGGCAAAGGAGGGTGGAGCATTTTACACAGATGTAACCCTGTCGGTCCCTGGTCGGAGCTGCTCTGGGGTGTGTGACTCCCTCAGCAGGTCCAGGCAGACTAGTATCCGGCCCTCCAGGTAAAGGTGAGGAGGAAGGTGGCTGGGTGCTCGCAGCATCACCTCCTCTCCCCTATGTAAGACTGTTTCCACATGTAACACCCTTTTGAAATAGGTTTACTTTAGAGATTTAGGACTTGTCTCTTCTATGAATCCCAAAGACATTTCTGGAATATTCTGTGGCTTGGGGTTGTGAATAGGTTTCCAGAGAAATTTCTGGAAACTTCTTTGTCTTGGGGTGTGAATCTTGTGTTCGGACGTGTATTTTTCTAAAAATCTGGGAATTTTAATGTGCGAGTAAGGAAGTAGGTGTTGGAATTCCAGGCCCTGGATGGTGAGCATGTTCCTTCTTCTCTCCTTGCTTCCCAACCTTGCGTGCATTCTCTTTTCCACCCACCACCTGGCACATGCAGTCCCTCTCGCAGACCCGAAACTCGCCTCTCCTTCTCTGTGTCTTCCTGAGTCTGTGCCTCTCTGCCCCTTGCCCTCCTTTCTATCTCAGTGTCCCCTCTTCATGACCTATGTGCTTGGACACCTCCTGTGATTAGTGGACGTGAGAGTCTGTGGATCGTGGGTCCAGGGGGCTGAGTCATTGCAAGATAGTGAGGGCGAGGACCCTGACGACGGGATGTGATGTGTGGGACAGTGGCCTCCCTGACAGCTGGTCAGAATCAGCAGGTGAGCAGCCTGGTCGTAAGACCGGGACTCTGCTGGGAGAGAGTCCGCCGCTCCCCTGGACTGAGCTAGTCCTGAACCTCCGCTCCCCTACCACGCCCAGCACAAGCTCGGACACCGTGCGCCTTCAGGGGTTAGCAGGTCCCTGTGCACCCTCCCCTGAATCTGGTCCTGCTGCCCTCCCTCCCCATTGCTTTTGCCTTACCGTTCACAGTCTCACCCATCCGCTGAACTCAGATGTCAGTCCTTGTGACTCTGTTAGAGTTGTTTGCGGGAGCTTCTGCATAACACACTTTAAATCTTTTCTTTATAAGATGCATATATATATATAGTATTCATAAACATTTTGTATTTATGTTTATATATTTATATGTCTGTAAATATATAAATATTTATGTTTATGTATTTTATGTAATTATAAATTATATGCATATATGTAACTGAATAAAAGAATGCTGAGTACACTCAGTATGAATCAACAGAGTTGAACAGATTGTTGAAAAAGGAAGGAGCTACGATGGTCTCTCTTTCACACTGTACCTGAGACCCACAGTCTGACGTCTGCCCTGATGGATCCATTATCACCACACATGCAAAGCTTGACGGAAAAACTGGGGGGGACATTACAGTAAATATAGCAAATATATATGAGCTAGACAGTCTATAAACTGTCCTTGCCTACCCAAATTCTTGTTACCTGAATTCTTGCTCTCCAAATTCTTGAAGAGAATGGATTCAGATAATTTTTGAGATAAGGTTATTTGGAGAAAACTTGCAAAGCTATCTTCCCTTGGATTCCCTTGGGTAAATAACACACTGACCATCTGAACCCAGGACCAGAGCTGATTTGGAAGGAAGAAAGCCTCCCTTTCACCATCCTTTAGAGACGTACTTTGGACAAAAGCAGTCGTTTCAGAATATAACTTTTTGAAACTGTCAGAGTTCTTCAAAGTCATCAGCATGCAGGCAGTTTACCGGGTAATACTGAGGTGAACTGACGGCCTGGGTGCAATGTGGTAGAGCTCAGCATCTTCAGGTCTGTGCTGCCCCCGGGAAGGGTTTGGCTCAGTCTGTGTAACTTCAGCACCAAAGGCCCCGTGTCTGTTATGTAAACCAGGCAGCAGAGTCCCACACAGTAAAAGGCGTTTCTGAGATTTAAGGATCTTGCACAGTGTGACTCTTCATTTTTATGAACACGAGCAGGGGAGATTCTGCCAGGCAGTGTTTCAGGTAGAGAGTTCAGCATATGATGGGTGTTAGTTTTGGCCCAAGGTTCGGTAGGTCATCAAAAGTCTCTTGTAGGTGTTCTTGCCTTCTTTGTTTTGTTTTCAAATCTCTCTGTGGTTTTTGGTGAGTAATGAAGTATGTTAATTAGTTGATAACCATCACAGTCAAGAGGACCTCTACCTTTAAAGTGTCCGTTGGATACCAGTGACACTTGAGGATAAAGTTGTGGTGGTTTTTATATATATATGTGTGTGTGTGTGTGTGTGTGTGTGTGTGTGTGTGTGTGTATGTATATGTATATTTTTTATTGAAGTAAGTCATTTTACAATGTGTGTCAATTTCTAGTGTACAGCTTAATGCTTCAGTCATACATGAATATACATATATTTGTTTTCATATTCTTTTTCACCATAAGTTACTATAAGATATTGAATCTAGTTCCCTGTGCTATATAGTATAAACTTGCTGTTTATTTTATATATATTAGTTAGTATCTGCAAATCTCAAACTCCCAATTTATCCCTTCCCACCTCTTTCCCCCATGGTAACATGGTTTGTTTTCTATGTCTGTGAGTCTGTTTCTATTTTGTAAATAAGTTTGTTTGGCTTTTTTTTTTAGATTCCACATAGAAGTGTTATCATATGGTATTTTTCTTTCTCTTTCTGTCTTACTTCACGTAGAATGACAATCTCCAGGTCCATCCATGTTACTGCAAATGGCATTATTTTATTTTTTATGGCTGAGTAGTGTTCCACTGTATAAATATACCACAGCTTCTTTATCCGATCATCTGTCAATGGACATTTAGGTTGTTTCCATGTCTTGGCTATTGTAAATAGTGCTGCTAGTAACATTGGGGTGCATGTATCTTTTAGAATTAGCGTTATCTCTGATTATATGCCCAGGAGTGGGATTGCTAGATCATAGGGTAAGTGTATTTTTCATTTTTTGAGGAATCTCCATACTGTTTTACGTAATGGCCGCAGCAAACTACATTCTCACTGTGGGTTTTAAATTACTGAAGTGTCTTTTCTGATCTTTGTCCATTAAAAAAAAATTTGTTTATCTTGTTATTGTAAGAGTTCTTCAGATACTCTAGATATGTGCCCCTTTTTAGGCACTGTGTTACAGATATTTTGTACTACTTTGTATCTTGCTTACTCATTTTTAAAGTGATTTCTTTTGAAGAGCAGAAATTTATAATTTTTTTTTTTTTAATGGGGGTACTGGGGATTGAACCCAGGACCTCATGCATGCTTAGCATGCGCCCTACCACTGAGCTACATCCTCCCCACTGTAATTATCTTGAAGTCCAATTCAGCAAAACATTCTTTTAATCTTGTGAAGGGTGCTTTTTTTTTTTTTTTTCATCCTCAGAAATTGCTATGGTCTGAATGTTTGTATCTCCCCAAAATTGGTCTATTAAATCCTAATACCCAGTGTCGGGGAGAAAGATGTGGGGGATGGGGTAGTAGGGGGTGGGGGCTTTAGGAGGTGATATTTCCTAGATCTTCAACACATGAACTTCACTGCCTGCTGCTACGAGGGAGTGGTTTCGTCTCTCTGTGCCCTGTTGCGAGGTGCAGGAAGACGGAGGATTTACAGAGCACTTTTTCTTTCAGATTAGAGGAAACAATATATACGTTGAACGTCCCCTAAGAAGTGTTTTCCCATCATTTGAAAAAATACGTTGCAGGGCTGTTGTCACATTGCAAGTCTGTCATCTTCCTAACAGCAAGTCTTCCTACCACGTGTCTCTCTTCCTGAGTGGGGTTTATAATCAGCAGCAAGAGAAAACTTTTGTTGTTTTTGAGGGAAAAACTTAGGGAATGGATTTGCAGTGTGCTGGCAATGCACGTTTTGCATTCTTAATGGATATTAGGGCTTTTAACATCAAAACGTACTAAAAAATGAAGGCAAAGATCTTGTCAGAAAATATCTATGTCTGTATGGTTTTGCACGTAAGTTTTTTACCAGAGAGAGAAACAAATAGATTCATTTCTTAAACAGTGCAAGTGCCAAGTGGTTTGTTTTCTTCACAGCTTCTCAGCTCTCTAGTAGTGTTGCACAAGTCTCTTGTTGGAAACATCAGTGTAGTGTGACCCAGGCATTTAACTCTAAATGTTGACCTCTACACCTTCAGGAAGAATATAAATTTCTGTGGGACTGGGGAAAAAAATAGCAACAATAACTCTAATAAAGCTTAGATGTCTTAGGAAAGCTGCCCTTTGGCCAGGCAGCAGTTGCTCTTGTAGTGGGAGCTGATGTGAAATTTAGAGCTGGGTGCAGGTGCTCACAGCACGCACGTCTCCCCGAAGCAAGGCTGGTTGAAAGGACAAAACAGGTTTTCTTTTCAAGCAGCAGCTGAAGCTGGTCGATCAGAGCAGCGTATGTACAGACTCAGAAGAGGATATATTGTGTTTATTCTGACTGTGCCTGCTGACCATATGCATGTCCAGAAGTACTGCTACCTCCTTGAAAGGCCCGGGAAAGTGGCCAGAGAACATTCCTATTTTGGCATTAAAAAGGTGTTTGAGAAAACATCAGAAAATGTCGCTTCCACCACATGCTGGTGGGGCTGGGCTGAGAGGTGTAAGGTGAAAAGGGCGGGCCAGACGAGGACACAGATGTGTCCACAGATGTCCGCGTTGGCCATGGCGCGAGGCTCCTCCCAGTCTGGGGAATCAGCTCATTTCAGTCCATCAGGAGTAAGGTGGGGAAAGTCCCGGTGACCCAGAACTCCCACTGTACACCTCGTATTCCTTTTCTTCACCATGCTTGCACGTTAGGTCTTCATTTCAGCCTGTCCTGAAAGTATAAATTCAAGATAAACCTATATGTGCTGTAAATAAGTCTATTAAGGTTTTGGAAGAAGATTCTTTCTGTGCTAGATTATGTGAAGATCCTTTCTGTTCCTGATTACTCTTGAATTTTGAGAGCATGTGACATCAACTTTATGTGAAAGGAAATCTTTGTAAAAAAAAAAATAGGTGTATGTGTGTATATCTGTAGATACACACACGGATATGATATGTATAATACACATATATGTACCATGGTAGCGGTTTTTATGTAGACGCAATCCATAGTCCTAAACTCTCTCATCTAAGGGCATCCTGTAAGAATTGATAATTGCAACCCCACTCTTAAAGGAAACAGAAGAAGAAAGCAGGTATTTGAGCCAAGCACGTCACGGGTTAAGGAGAAGACTCGTTTCCTTTCTGGCTGTGTGACTGGATTCCATTTTCACTTCTGCAAGCTTCAGTCTTTTTCTGGACAACTGAAAAATATATACAGAGGCTTCGAGACTTAGCAGTGTTTAATGAACTCTCATTTACTTTATTCCTATCTGCCTACCATCTGTCTATCATGTAGAAATGTATCTGTCATCTTTCCAGTATTTATTTACGTGTTCCTCTGCCATCTGTGTACATATGGATGTATGTGCCTATCTGCGGCATTTCTGAAGCTGTGGTGTGTGGTTAAGACACACCCTTAGTAACTGAGGAACAGTCATATATTAATGTCAGCTTGAGAAGTTATTGATGGATTCGGCAACTATTTAATGAGTATCAGCTTTGTGCAAAGCTGATAGCAGAAGTTACTAAATATTATTCCCAATTATCAAAAATTATAGTGCATGTTGCCTAAACGTATGCATGCAGAGAGCAGTCCAGATTTTGTCATTGCTGTCCCTGGGTTCTCTTTACACAGATACATTTTATTTGTTAACAAGCGCTTGGGAAGATGTCCCTGAGTGGAGCCAAGCATAGGAATTATGGAAAAGATGGTATCACACTGTTTTTGTAGGAAAAAACATGCCTGAAACCAAGCCCCACACAAGAAGGTAATCATTGCGGTTCAGAAAAAATGTTTTCTCAGTAGATACAGGCTTTGTTTGTCTGTGTTGGTGTGGCATTTCCCGTTTGTTGAGCGGTGAGCAGTGCTTCCCCTCGTGTGCCTGAAACCCCTGCTGTTCCGAAAGGTGTCCCAGAGAGAAACGTAACCTTAAGTGTCTGTGTCCCTAGGGGGCCCAAGGTTTCTGCTAAATTAATCTCTTCAAGGTTGGCTTGGGGAGGTTGCAAGATGCTTTTTTAATCTCTATGCCCTGAACTCTGAGTTAAGGCCTTCCAGACAGCGCCTTTGTGACAGTCAAGGGGGAGTATAGCTTTTATTCCTCATTGGAGCCAGGAGCAAATGCAGAACAGAGGGTCAGAGATCCGAGGAGGCTTGTTACGAGGCGTGGAAGGCAGAGGTCGGCTGCTGCTGCTTAACGAGCTGCTGTCACATTTCCAGCAGGGCCAGCGTCTAATCAGAGCTGCTGCGCCTCGTAGGAATGCCTCTTAGGTTTGAAAATGGACATGACATTCCCCAGGTAGCTTATAATTCAGGCCAGTTTGATCCATGAGATCATCGTGCATTCTTTAAAGGAGTCTGTGAAGTATAACATGGGGGAAAGAGATGACAGAAATCAGAACTGGCCTTACTCAAATTTAGATTGCACGACTACTTTCATGGGAGAGAGAAAAAAATAAAAATTAAAAAATCAAAAATCAAGTCCTGGTCTGATTTTTTTTTTTTTTTTTTTTTTTTGGTTGAATGTGTTATGTTTCAGCAAGTACCACAGGGAGATAAAATACTAATCCATTGTAATGCAGTCCTTCTCTTTTATTAGCAGAAAAGCATTCCGAGGAAATGGGAAACCACTGTTCTCATTCTATGCCCCTCCTGCTATTCTCGGGGCTGGCAAACTGTAGCCGCTGGGCCACATCTGGCCCACTGCCTGTTTTGTAAATAAAGTTTTATTGGAAGACTGGCCCACTGCCTCTTTGTAAATAAAGTTTTATTGGAAGACAGCCATGGGCACTCATGGGAGAGCAGTCAATGGCTGCTTTTGTGATACAACAGCAGAGCTGAGTAGTGAAACAGATTCTTTGGCCCACAGAGCCTAAAATATTTTTCATCTAATTCTTGACAGGAAAGCTCGCTGACCATCTGAAGGACCCTTCTTGTGCTCAGGGTCTCCATTGCCCTCTCACCTGTGAACTTCTCCTTGGCAGAACCCTATTCAGCTACCAGAATAGCTTCTCGCACATGTGGCTACAGAGTACTTGAAATGTGGCTGTCATGACGGAGGAGCTGAGGTTTAAATTTTGTTGAGTTTTCATTCATTTGAGTAGCTTCTCATAGCTGTTGGCTGCTCTGTTGGGTACATGAAAGACTTCTTTGGTTGCATCACAATCTAAGGGAAGAAGAAATCTGGCAACCTCTGGTCACCCTGTGACACTCCTTTTCTAAGATTTTTCTTCTGAAATATAACACATACAACATAACACAAACACACGTTGTGCAGAAACGTTAATTATACCATTTTTATGTAATGTGTATCAGATTATGTAGGATTTCAATCTTTCTGAGTTCACCTTAATGTTTTTAAAGGAATGTGTATGATTTAAAATGTGAAATTTGGGGTATAATGTCATTGTCTTCCCAGTTCATTTTTGGCATCAATTACGTGTGTTCTCTTTTTTTCCTTTTTTCCGAGTCAACTTTCCAGTTGGTTACCAGTTTTACCTTTGTTTTAAAAGACTGACCATTAGCTCTGTTCTACGTTTTCTTCTATTTTATCTTTTTTCTCTAATCAGTTGGTGCTGTCTTTACTATGACCATCCTTTTCCTTTCTTTGAGTCATTTCTTTGAGTTCATTCTGTTTCTTTAGCTGCTCGGTTTGAGTTCTTAGCACAGGAATCTATTTTTTTTTCCCTTCATATATGCCTTTTAGGCGCGAAGCTTCTGTCTCTGTGTCTTTGATATTATCAGTTTGACTAGCACGTAATTCAGCTTTCTTTTTAATTATCCAGCTTGAGATTGATTGATCTTTGATTCTGAAGATTTGTGTCTTTCACCAAAGCTGCAAAGTTCTTGACCGTTTTCTTTTAATGTTGCCTCTTCTGCATTAAAAAAAATTTTTTTTTGAAATATATTTTGGATCTTGTCATTCAGTCAGCTAAATCTAAAACTTCGGTTTCATTTTTCTACTTCACTTTCCTGTAGTCCATTCTGCATTATTGCTACACATCTGTGTTATAATTCATTAGTACTCTCTTCGGCTTCCTTAGTCTGCCTATAATCCTTCCACTGATTCTTAAAATTTCACCTTTTTTTTTTTTTTTTTCATTTAAAAAATTTTACATGGTAATCTCTCAAAAATCTGCCTGGCCATTTTTATGGTATCTTGTTTCTTACTGATGTTGTCCGTTCCTTCCATGTTTGTTTAGACATTTAATATACACCTATTTTATCTTCTGCGCTGAGTGTTAACGTCTGATAGCTTTGGGGGTTATACCCTACTGTTTGATTCTAATGACTATCACTCTTGGTGGGCGGAAATCTTACCTTTTATTTTTTTTATTATAATTTTTTGGGTCTGTCTCTATGGAATTTCTCTGAGGCTCGGGCTGAGGGTCTTTTCCTGGAGGAAAATTTGTGTTTGCTACTGATGCCTTGGAACATTTCAGAACCGAGGCCACTTTCAACACAATTTCTTCTTGGTGCTTCACTGGTCACTCAGACAGTCTCCTGGATATTTCTGCTTGGGGTTAGCTTGTCGCCAAAATTTCAGGGGAGACAGTTCTTGGTGGTTTTGTATTTGTTTGCTCCGCTGTTACTGACCTTCATGCAGAGCCGAGAGGGCAGGCGCTCGTCAGCCTGGGGACGAGCAGCAGGGAGAGATGGGTGTGCGCGACCGGAGCCCTCCTGTAGGAGACGCTGCCCGCTGCTTCTGCTCGGTCCGGGGCAGATGTGGAAGAAAGTTGTGCTGGTCTAAGGAGAACTGGTGGTCTGCCCCCTCACACACACACTCTTTCCTTAACCACCCGGCGTGTGTGAGCCCAGCTAATGTCTCTGAACCCCTGCACCAGCAGTTTTATCAGTGCGCCCAAGTGCACACAGGTACACTCCTGTGTCCTGAGTAAATGGCTCATCGAGAAATTGTTTTAGGGTGCCCCTCTGAGTTTTCCTGTATCTGGAAAAGACTGAATAGTTCACAGGCAGTGTAGTGGGTGGGGTCTGTTTCGTGAAGGCGTCTCTGAACCTTCAAACTGTGAAATCCGTAAACCACACGTGGTTGGTGCGAAGGGTCAGGTGCGGAGCCTGCCGGAAGAGCCTACTCCTTTCTGAGGCTGATGTAGAGTGTAACCTGACGCTCAGACCATGGTAACACATTGATCATGGCAGTCTGGGACACATTCAGTACCTTCTACCCCGACAGCTTTTCTCTAACCAAATGGCATCGGGTTTGTAAAATAAAGAAGATGACTTTGCTTGTCTGTACAAAAGCAAAGACAGGTTTTCTTAAAGACAAATCTTGGGCAGTGGAAACATTTTACTATCCTCAAGCTTAGAAAGGTATCATAGTTGTCTTTTTGCTTGCATCCTTTAAACCAGGATCAAGATGGACATGGGAAACTTTACAAAATGACCTATATGCCTGGGGAGATTTTTTTTTCCCTCCTACTAAGGACTAAAGTCAAGTTACAAAATTAATATATTTGGTCCTTGGAAATTTGCTAAATTGCAGATGAAACACATGGATGGACAAATGTCTGTTTCCATCTTCTTTTAGTACTTTTGGTGACAGCAACTTGAGGGCCTTTAGACTAACCTAACATTTTTTTTGTTCCTTTGGTGTGTTCCTTTCTCTACTTGTTCTGAACCAACACCATTAACTGGCTGATACGCAGGGCAAGGTGGGGAACTTACTCCCTTTGATACTTTTAGTTTGGTGTCTCCAGCTTTGATATACAAGAACCAGGACTTCTTACAAGTTCCTCAAAGTGCTCCTTACCATCAGGCAAATCCGGAAACACTAATTTAGCGAATTCACTCTCCATTAACCGCACACTCACTTTACAAAATGACCTCAGTGCTTGTGGAAATATTTTTATTTTTCCCTATTAAGCACCAAAGTCAAGATACAAGACAAATATAGTTCACTCTTGGAAATTTGCAAAATTCTCATAGCATATGAATTCATACATTATCCTCTCATTTGTGCGTATCATGTTGAAAGTTTCATTTGTTTTCTGTTGGTCCTCAATCACTTGCTCTTAAGCTCTTTCCCACATGGGTCAAGGAAAGCACCTTGTGAATTAGAATTTTGTTACCCTTGTAACGCATGCTGTTTACTGGGTTAAAGGTCTTTGTGTCCCAGACAGAGGCCTTGTGGGCACACGGTGGGGAGGAAGCAGTAGCTCAGCTCCGGGGCTGTAGACTCGTTGGCTCACTGTCACCTGTGTCACTTCCTGGATGGGTGACTTGGGCACCCTGTATAAACTCTATGAGTCTCACGTTCCTTTTCTGTAGAGTGGAGTTAACGATTCCTCTTACCATATGGGTTGATGCTAAAGGAAGGTAACTTATATAAGATGCTTTCATGAGGTTAAGTATTCAAGAAATGACACTAAACCTTAGTGTTACTGTGAATATTGGTGTAATTTTGTTGCTGTTGGTTATTACTATTATCATTAGAAGACATGGCAGTTGTCTGTGAAGATGACAGGGAACTGTACATGAAAAAAGAAATAAAATTCAACAACCTATTAGGTGAAGGTTTTGCACAATGTATTGCAGTAGACAACAGGAAAGATTTATAACACTGGACCCTTTGAACATCTTTTTCCTTCCCAGTAGAAACCTTATGTCCTAGTCCTGTTTTGATATGTCAGTTCTTAACAGTGATCAAATAATGTAGTAAACTTTGTTGCTCAATCTATTTAACTTTTTATTTAAAAAGATATGAAACGCTAATGACATACTAACATGAAAAATGAAAAGATGTGTTGTTAGAGTGGTTATGTGTGGTAACATTCTTATTTTTAAATAGGGGGGGTGGGGTATAACTCAGTGGCAGAGCACATGCTTAGCATGCATAAGGTCCTGAGTTCAATCCCCAGTACATCCATTAAAAAAAAAAAACAAAAAAGAAAAAATGAAAGAAAAAAATCTTGAAAAAAAGACCACAATCCTGATTTTGTGTGTGCTAGATAAAATAACATTGGAATAGCTAAACTGATAAAAAAAAATGTCAAAGGTAAATGAATGGCAAAACAGTTTATATACACACGTATGTAAAAATCAAATAAAAATACACATCATTACATTTTCTCTGAAATGTATTGGAATATCTAAGTGAAAACAGTGAGATTTGTACAAGGAAGTTCATTGTTTAATTTTTCACTTTCTTGGTAAAGAAAAAAATAGGAAAAACTCAAGTATTTATTAATGGATAAATAGTAAATTTGGGATATATCTGTATGTGATATAATAATTATAACATTTAAAAGGAATTTGCTATGTATGTGAAAAGATATCAAAGTCGTAATGAAAAAGATAACAAGCAAGTTATAGACTGTATACTCTCTATTGTTCATGTGCATTGAAGATGCACAGAACATTGTGGTGTTTATGAAGGGTAGTTATTTAACAGAACTTTACCTAAAAGAAGAGGCTGATTATGCATTAAATTCTTATTTATTTATTTATTGAGTTATAGTCATTTTACAATGTTGTGTCAAATTCCAGTGTAGAGCACAATTTTTCAGTTATACATGAACATACATGTATTCATTGTCTCATTCTTTTTCACTGTGAGCTATCACAAGATCTTGTATATATTTCCCTGTGCTATACAGTATAATCTTGTTTATCTATTCTATATATGCCTGTCAGCATCTACAAATTTTGAACTCCCAGTCTGTCCCTTCCCACCCCACTGCCCCTTGGCAACCACAAGTTTGTATTCTATGTCTATGAGTCTTGAGTCTGTTTCTGTTTTGTATTTATGTTCTTTTTTTTTTTTTTTTTTTTTTTCAGAGTCCACAAATGAGCAATCTCATATGGTATTTTTCTTTCTCTTTCTGGCTTACTTCACTTAGAATAACATTCTCCAGGAACATCCATGTTGCTGCAAATGAAGTTACATTGTCAGTTTTTATGGCTGAATAGTATTCCATGGTAAAAATATACCATATCTTCTTTATCCAGTCATCTGTTGATGGACATTTAGGCTGTTCCCATGTCTTGGCTATTGTAAATAGTGCTGCTATGAACATTGGGGTGCAGGTGTCATCCTGAAGTAGGGTCCTTCTGGATATATGCCCAGGAGTGGGATTCCTGGGTCATATGGTAAATCTATTCCTAGTCTTTTGAGGAATCTCCATACTGTTTTCCACAGTGGCTTTACCAAACTATATTCCCACCAGCAGTGTAGGAGGGTTCCCTTTTCTCCACAGCCTCTCCAACATTTGTCATTTGTGGACTTTAGAATGATGGCCATTCTGACTGGTGTGAGGTGATACCTCATGATAATTAGTGATATTGAGCATTTTCATTGAAGTACAGTCGATTTGCAATGTTGTGTTAGTTTCTGGTGTGCAGTATGGTAGTTCAGTTACACATTTTTATGTATACATATTTCTTTTAATATTTTTTCACTATAGGCTATTACAAGATACTCAGTATAGTTCCCTGTGCTATACAGCAGAACTTTGTTGTCTATCTATTTTATATATAGTAGTATAGTATATCTGCAAATCCCAAACTCCCAACTTACCTGTTCTCACCCTCTTCCCCCACTAGTAACCATAAGTTTGTTTTCTATGTGTGTGAGTCTGTTTCTGTTTTGTAAATAAATTCATTTGTCTCATTTTTTAAGATTCCACCTATAAGTGATAGCATATAATATTTGTCTTTCTCTTTTTGACTTAGTTCACTTAGTATGGCAATCTCCAGGTCTGTCCATGTTGCTGCAAATGGCATTATTTCATCCTTTAGTATGGCTGAGTAGTGTTCAATTGTATATATACACCACCTCTTCTTTATCCAGTAATCAGTTGATGGACATTTAGGTTGCTTCGATGTCTTGGCTATGGTAAATAGTGCTGCAGTGAACGTTGGGGTGCCTGTATCTTTTTGAATCAGAGTTTTCTCTGGATATATGGTTATGCATTAAATAACTTACAACAAAGAGAAAGAAAAAAGGTAATGAATGTGACCTGAGTGTTTCACAGACGACTTCATCTTCGTGTGAAACGCCTTCTGCTCTTTTTAAAAGCCTGAAACGAAAGTGAAAGACCTATTGTTAATTCCGAGTGACGAGTACACACACATTTGTTTTAGTATGTTTTCCATGATTAGAAATAGTAAAGCAAGACTTCAGTAAATTAAAATACACTCCCTGAAGATGATGTTGTTTAGAGAAATGCTGTGAGAGGAAATGCTTCCAATGTGTTTGGAAAGTTGGACTTCACATTTTAATAAGACAGAGGAACAGAGGAAAGAAATATCTTTTCATTCCTGGGCCATGTAAATGTAATCAAATCACAGCCAATTAAATCCTATCTGTAATTTTTTTCTTTAAAGGAACCAAGCCATCAGAATTCTCATAGCATATCGATAACCAGAGGGAGATACTGAGATTCGTTCTCGACCCTGGCAGCTCCCAACAGCTGCACCAGGGTGTCCACACCTGTTAAATGTGCTTTGTAATTTATGGCACTCCATGATTTTGGTGCAGTCAGGAAATAATGGAGCATCTAGAAATAGAACTTTCCATCACTGCTCATAATTAATATTCACTCGGGATTTTCACAGAGAAGTCAGTGGTATTATTCCAATACAAGTGTCTCTTCCTCCAAGTTATTTAGGGCAGGAAGCCTTGAATATTGAGAAAGGAGGAGTAGGACTCTAACAAAAATTAGTAAAATGAAAATTTTAAACAGAGAAAAAGTCTTTAAAACTCTCTGTTGCAAATTGTTGTCTGATGATGGTCTTGTGTCCAGAGCAATCCTTGATGTTTCTTGATACTCTTTTAATTGGGTAGAATGATGTCTGTCCATACATAGAGCACAAAATAAACCCCATTTCTCTGGTAACCTGTTTTTTTCCCACTTGTAGATGACATTTCTTGAATTCCTGGTCCTGAATCCCCATCGGCCTAGAATGGTTTAACCAGATATCTACCTGCTCAATTGTTACCTCCCCTCTGCTGAGTTCTCACACCCCACTGCGCTCTCAGTTACAAGGGTCCATGTAGTCCTACCATGGACTATGCACCAAGCACACTGATCACACCTCCTTACCTGTGTGCACACCTGCGTGCCTGTGAGAGCCTGTGCACCTGTTAGCTGTCTGAGGGCAGGAGTCATGTTGTGTTAGTTGTTCTGGACGCAACACTGAGGACAGTAACTAGTCCATGATGGGCAGTCAGCGTGCAAATGTGAAATGATTGGACAACATATTAATGTTTTATAAAGAGCTTGAAAATAGACATGGAAATCGCCAATAAGCCAAATTCAAACAGTCTGACAAGAAGACATGACTGAGTTTGCGTATAGGAGATATAAATGGCTAGTAAAAAGCATGTTTTAAAAATGTTTAGGTTTTATCATTAAACATTTTAGGCAAATGCAAAAGTTAAGAAAATAATATGTTAGACTCCCCATCGCTCAGCTTCAGAACATGTTCTTGTGACCAGTCGTTTCATCGGTGCCTCCCCTCCCTCCATTGTGGGTTATTTTAAAGCCAGCTCCACACTCACATCACTTCTTTGATAAACATTTCATCGTTTATCTCCAGAGTGCAGGAATCTTTGATTACGAGTCAGGCGAAATGTGTGACTGTGGAGAGCAAGTGGGAGCCTTTGAGCCTGATGTGTGATCTGCAGGTGACATGGCATGATCTGCAGACGACAGATACGGTGCGGACAAGCGTCCTTGAGTGAGAAGACTCATCAGACAGAAGCGGTTGTATGGATTAGAGGAACAGAGTACATTGCTCACTCTGCATTTCCTTTGAACGCTCATTGTCTCCCAGAGACACCTTTCTTAATGACTCTGGCCGTAGCTGACTGCCAAAGCCTCTTTATGAAGACAGTAGTTTCCACATCCACAAGGACAGGAGACAAAACCTCATTTGATCATTTTCCGTTTGCGACAAACAGAGGCTCTGAGTAAATCAGAGCAGGGCAAGAGATGAGGTGGCCAGTTTACATTATTTGTCTAGGGCAGTCTCAAGACTTTTGCTTTTTGTTCCAGAGCAGGGCGTGAGTGCAGACTGTCTCTGCTCAAAAAACGTCCAGACTTGAATCGTGCAGTGCATGGCAACTGTAGGCAGAACTGCCTTCAACTAGGTTAGAGGCTGATGGTTATGGAGGACCACTGACCCAGATGAAGTGTGTAGCCAGCTGTCATGAGGGACGGGATGTGCAGAGAAGCCAGTGGTCAAGTTAACTGATTCACGAGCTCAGTCAGCTGGGCAGACGAGTGCACAGATAGTACTGAGTTCTGGGTCCTCTGATTCCAGTGCTGAAAATAAGTGATCTCTTCGTCTCATTTCTGCCCCCTGCTCGGGGAGGTAGAAATAAGCTGTCACTACACCCTGGGGGCCTGAGCGAGTCTTTCACAGGGGCCAAGACTGCTGATCTCCACCAAGACGTGGCTGGGTCCTTCTGCCCTCCTTCCAGGTTTAACGTGTTCTTGGTGCTCAAGTGAGCAGGACTTATTTTGCAGAGGAAACCGTAATCTCCTGGCGAGCAGAGAGTTTTAGTGACTGGTGGTGGTTTCACGCGGGTATGGATACATAGGTTTCTTCATGTGTAAACTCATTGAATTGTATGCATTAAATATATGCAGTGTTTTGTGTATAAATTATATACTTCGATAAAGCTGTTAAGCAATAGCAATAACAACAAAGCAGAAAGTTAACAGTGAAAGGAGCCGGAAGGGAGTAGCGTCTCATGATGTAGAAGGTGGCCGTCCTACTGTGTGTACGGTATTGTCGGGGCAGAGACAGAGGGGACAGGCGTTTTTCCTAGTCGCTGCTGTAAATAATAGAGGCAAAAAGTAGGAGAGTGTATCTGACAGCGAAACCATGGATTGTAAAGATGTTATAGAGGCAGAATTGGTAGGCACTGATGATAGATTTGCTTCAAGGGACAAGAAAAATTGAAAATGACAAGGTGAATCAGGTGTGTCAGAGCACGTTGATGGGGAAGGTAAGGAAAAGCAAACCGAGAGAGAGCAACATGTGGTGAATATTGAAGATTTTCAGTGGAGATTGCTTTGAATAGACTAGAACGGATAAAGGCCTCAGAGGAGCAGGACGAAAGGGGCTTAATCAAACAGGGATTTTTTTTTTTCCCTCATGTAACAAATGGACCAGCTTTAACACAGTTTTGTAGAAGCGTACCCAGACCTTGTCTGTAATTGTGTTCAACAACTCCTTAAGGAGTGTGGTAATTTTGTGGAGAGACAGAACTAAAGCAGAAAGAACTTTCATTTTTCTATTCCTTCACCTATTGCTACCTTACTTTAAGATACAGGTGTCTAATAGATGCTTCATGAATATTTCTAGGTGAAAGGCTGACTTAACCTTACTGCGCAGGGACTCACAACTGTTCAGGATTTTTGTTTTTTTCTGATACCCACCATGGTGAGGTGAGAGTGTATCCCATCAATTTGTGATTTAGTTTAGAAGGTTGTATGTTTATATATTCAGACCTATATATTGTGTGTGTGTATATATGTATTTATATATACAATCAGATGTGTGTGGTTCATTAGTGCACGTCAAGTATTTATAGCCATAATTACAGTTTGAGATTCACACAAACTCATACCCTTTGTGTATTTCAAACTATATATATGGCTATAAATATTTGTGCATTCCAGGAACACAGGAAAGAAAAAGTACCAGCCACTTAAGTACCAGTACTAAAAAGGGGAAAACATTTTAATATGGAATTTTATCATGTGAATTCTTTCACCACAAGCCAAATATTTTCTGCCAGTATCCTCCTGCCAACACTCACCCCAAAAATAAAATAATAAAGCAAAGTTCTACTTATATGGAAAATATGGTGAAAACCCTCTGTAACCCAGTAAGGCTGTATTTTTATTCTTGTGTGCTGTGCACACTCTGAGAACTTGCTGTGTATTCACAGTGTCCTGTGCATACGTATTTTTCCTTCTTGAGTGGGGGGGCTAGTAAGACAATGGCTAATACAGTGAAAGGTTTTGATGAATATTCTACTTCCTAAAACAACGGGTGATTGAAATATGTTTGAGTTTCCCAGAAAGAATCAATGAAATCTGGAAAATTGTTAGTGTTCACCCCTTTAACAGAAAGTCATGAAATTAGGGTCTTCTTCCTCCTAGATTTGGCTTCAATTTTAGAGCCCGGTGGTTTGTGTGTGTACAAATCTAAGATAGGAAAACGCTGTTGGATCACGCAGAGCGCCTGACCAGTTCAGTTGTGGTCCCATAAAACAGCAGTGCTGGGTCAGAATTAAGGCCATGAAAGAGTGCAGTTAGCTGTCTGAGTGGGTCCAGTCGGGTGAAAAGCTGGGGAACTGGTTGCGATCAGACAAGAGCGATGAGTCGCCTTCATTCAGGAAAGTGAGTTGATGACCCCAAGAGCTGATCAAATCAGGCAGATTGTTCACATCCATCCAATGAGACTGGGCGATACAAAAAAATCCCTGGAGCTTGGGAAAGTGCTTCAAAATAGTGAAAACTAGTGAGCGTGTCTGCCGCATTTCATTACGCCAGGGGTGCCCACTCTGATTAGCACTTTAAGGTGACAGTGACCTAAGATGTTGGTAAGTCACATTTCCTTAACTCTAAATACAGGAGACAAGGTTTTAGGGAGAGTATAATGCTTGTTCGAGGTCGTGCGGCCAGTTCATAAAAAAAACAAGGACTAGAAATCATTTTTTTTCAGATTCCAGCAAGTAGTCTGTCCACCACACTGCCTCTTATTTTTCCTATTTAAAATAATTTAATCATTGTTACTTAAGAGGACAAAGGAAACAGCCACCCAGTGTTTGTTTAATTTCCCCCATTGTTTTTAAACATTCAAGTGTATGTAAAGTATGTGTGGGGAGAAAAGTATTATTTTGAGCATCGTGACTAACACTCGCTGTGGATCTCCTCCTCCGTGTCACCATGACAAACGTGTGACTCATCCATCGCCACCCAACATAAGGACCCCGCTAAACACCTGGCCTTGCTCCTTGGAGTGACGGGTTGAGCGCGGTTGAAAGCGTAGATCTCAAGTGTTTGGCACTTGCTCTCTTCTCACTGTTGTTTAGAGAAATAAAGTCTTTCCAGATGCACCGTGTTTTTCTACTCTCATTCCCACCCCCTTATGCATTTTATCTGGCTGCTCTTGGTCTTCATGGCATGACTTCCTTGCACTGTCTGCAGGTAGCGTCAGCCCCTGGCAGGCACTCCCGCCCGTGTTCAGAGGAAGGTACGGTCTGGAGGTGGAACGGAGCAGGACCCTCTGGGGTCCTCCCTGCTCCAGAAGATTTCTGTCCTCCCTACTCCCCACCCCCACCTCCAGCCCCATTTCCTTTTTGTAGGAAACAAGCTTCATTCCTTGACCCTCCCCTGAGTTCCAAAGGGCAAAGTCAAACAGTTG
Source organism: Camelus bactrianus (assembly GCF_048773025.1). Taxonomy (NCBI): domain Eukaryota; kingdom Metazoa; phylum Chordata; class Mammalia; order Artiodactyla; family Camelidae; genus Camelus; species Camelus bactrianus. The sequence goes on from NC_133575.1 coordinate 4,907,523, forward strand.
CTAATCAGGGAAGGGTGGGGGTGCAGAGACAAGGGAGGAGCAGTCAGGAAACAATAGTGCAGCCTTGGGGCAGGTCCTGGCTCCTCCTTAAGGAATATACAAGACAATACCTTTGAGTTCTTCCCCAGAGACTGAGGCTGCCACCAGGCCTGGGCTGGCAACTTCAGGCCAAGCACAAGATTCCTGGAGCACCGCCCTGGTACCCCCCCCCCCAACCAAGCAGAGGACAGTCACCCACCCCTGCAGGCCCCACCCCAAATTCTGCCCATTAAAACTTCTCCCCCTAAACCACCAGGGAGTTCAGTCTTTTTGAGCACCAGCCACCCATTCTCCTTGCTTGGCCCTGCAATCAGTCTTTCTCCGTCCCAAACTCTGACATTTCGGTTTGTTTGGCCTCACTGTACAGCAGGCTCACGGACTAGTGTTCGGCAACAGAAGGAAGTTTCATCAGTAAGCAGTGTGTTCTGGGACCCTAGTTTTCCACTTCAGCGTTAGGACCTTTAAATCACACTCTCAGTTGTAAGGAAAAAAATCCGCATAAAAGTTTTTTTACTGGGAGGCAAGGCAGGCTGACTTCTGGATGGCTTCTGTGACTTTTGCCCCCAGTGTTACTTTCATTATTATGTCACCTTATGTAGGTGGCAGAAGGACCTTTGCAGATAGAATTCAGGTTCCCAATCTCTTGACCTTAAGATAGGGGATTATCGAGACAGGACTGACCTAATCACAGGAGCCCTATAAAAGCACAGTTTTCTCCAGCTGGTCAGCGGAGCAAAAGTCAGATGTACAGAGGGGTTGGATGCAAAGGAGGCCCTCTGTCACTAAGAGATGTCCAGGGGCCTGGGAGCAGCCCTGAGCAGCTGAGAGGGATCCCAGCCAACAGCTGGAAATCAGATGTGGGCTCAGTCCCACATCCTACAGCTGCAAGGAGCCAAGGACCTCAGTGAGCTTGAGAGCAGTTCTTCCCAGGAGCGTCCAGGTGAGAGCCCAGCCTTGCCAGCACCTTAATGTTGGCCTTGTGGGACCCTGAGCAGAGGAAGCTGGGAAGGCTGTGGTGATGTGTCATGCAGCAAAAGAAAACTCATAGTTTCCTGGGGTAGACAAGACTTTGCCATCATAAAAGCAGGAGAGAGAGAGATAAGTCAAAACACGAGGGTGTTAAGTTGTGCTGTAAGGAAGGGCGCTAATTGAGCTTGGGGCTTGTGAAGAGAAATGTGTCCATGCCAGGGAGCACAGAGGAGGAGAGGTCACTTGGTTGAAACAGGCTGGAGCAAAACAAGGGCGTCTCCTGGCCTTGCGGTGTCTGTAAGCCCCGGGAGGAAAAGGAGGGCTGCACGTGAAGGCGTACTGTCAGGGAAAAGCTAGCTTTCTGCCAAGGAGAGACGGTGAGAACTTGTTCAGGGAAGACCTGGGGCTGGAGAGGATACAAGCCTGGTGCCAAAGCACCTTGGAGGATTTTAGAAGGGTGGTGGGAGAGAGGCTGGTGAAAGGAGAGGCAGGATAGTAGGTCTAAGAGTGAGGGGCAGACAAAAGGGTGACCTGGTGGGGTCCCCTGGTGGTGCCTGATGGCAGCTGTTTTGATGGCCCTTTTGGACACAGTTCAGGAAGAGGACACAGGGTGACAGTGGACTCCCTCAGCTCTTGACAGGTCAGGCCGCCAAGCACAGGGGAAATTCTTCCAGGCAGCCGCGAAGGCAGGGATCCAGTCTGTTTGTTCTCTGCTGTAGCACAAGGTCTTGGAATAGTGCCTGGCACGTGGCGGGTGCCCCACCCAAATTTGTTGAAGGACCCATGAGTCATTTTTTCTCTTCTGTGTCCTGGTCTTACGCCCCCTGGAGTGAGGGGAGTTCAGAAACTGCCTCTTCTCCCAGGCATGTCAGGTATAAACTCAGTCAGCCTTACCTGGAAGTCTCAAAACCGTTAACCCAGATACTTCTATAGGAGAGACATTCAAATTTATGTTTATCTGTGTTTCTTTACACAGAGAAACTGTCCATCTGTGAGAACTGTTGATCTCCATCACCCCGCCCCTACCCTGCGTCCGACCCCACAGAAGAATCTGGCTGCCCCCAGTGGTCTTCCCCAGTGTAGCGGAGGGCAGCCTTGTCTGCAGTGGTTCCCCCGCAGCAGCTGGGTCATTTCTGGGCTCCCTGCTGCTCTTACAGTCTGTATGTAAACACTTGACGTCCTTGGCAGGCTCTGACTTCCAGCCTCTTCTACCTCTGCCACCCTAAACCAAGTTACCAAACAGGTATCATAACTCACCTTGAAGGCTATGAGGGCTGTCTGACTGGTCTACCTGCTTCTACCCTTGCCTTCCTACACAGCCCAGTGATGATTCTATGAATGCGTATGTGATCATTCTCATATTAAAGGGTATGTCATTGTACGTACATATTTAAGTATAAGTCATAGCAAAGCCCTCTATTACTTTCCTTCTCAAGCAGGATGAAATTCAGAGTCTATGCCAGCGTCAACCATATGGTCTTGTGCCCAGCTATCTCTCAGCTATCTCTCATTTCACCCTCTTTGCCTGTTGTTAAGAGGTGGAGCCCACCACACTGCTGTCCACTGGTGGCATTTCTGCTTACTGTTTCCTCTGCCTAGAACATTCTACCCCTCTGGATACCTGCAGTGCTTCCATTCTTAATTGCCACTATCGAGATTTTTTTCTCTGACTGCTCTGTTGGAAATTACACCCACCCCATCGCTCTCCATCCCCATAACCTGGCATATGTTTCTTACTAGCTTTCATTATCACGTGCCCTATTATATATCTTATACTACATATTTGTATTGTAACTGTCTGATTGCTTTCTACGTCTCCGAGTTAGAACGTAAGCTCCGTGAGAGCAGGGCTTTCTCGGGTTTGTTCACGGTTGTATTCCCAGTATCTGAAACTCGGTCTGTGATTTGGTAGGTATTTAATGGGTGGTAGATTCAAGGAATGAATGAATGACTTCACTCCTTTCCATGAAAGTCATTGGAGACTTGGCTTGCAGGTAGAGTCTTTCAGGAGAGAATGAAAATTGTGTTTCGTGAAAAGGAGCAAAGAAAGGGAGAGGAAACAGAGGGAGTGTGAAGTAACCAAATGACTGTACGGACAAGCCCCAGAAGACGCAGCTCAGTTGTGCCTCAGTCTGCACATGAAGACAGTGAGACCGGAGAAAGTCAGTGCCCTTTGAGGCTCCAACCTTACATGGAAGCCTGGCCAGGACCAGAACAGTCTGAGTTGTCCAAAACGTAAGGTCCTCCACACGAGGCAGAAGCAAAAGAGACCTGGGAGGCGAGGGAAGAGCAGAATTCTTCATCGAATGCCAGTCACAGTGCTGGACATTTACACAGTATCTCTAAACGTATCGATTTAACAGAAGGGAAATTCACATCAGAGAACAGAACAGACTGCCAACTTGTCTTATGTTTTTCATGCCTGGTGAAATACCTTTGGTTTTTAACAGTGAACTTACATTACAGTTAAATTTGAAGAGGCAAAAAATGTATAAATGTTTGCAACCTAGCATTGAAGGAATGAGTATAAATAAAAATTATGGATAAAACATTTAAAACAAGAGCGTAACATTCAGAGGAAAGGCTTATTGATGATTGAGAAAGAAGAAGCTATAGAGTAAATAAGGATAAATGACTACATCAGGGCTAAGGGTACTCCATGAGGAAAGTTTTAAGTGTAGGTGCCCCAAACAAAACTAGTTTAGAACTTCATCATAAAACAGTTCATGGAGCATCCCCAAGCTACCATTTCAGCCGGGTCAGCCTCACTGACTGTCACGCTGGATGACATATTTATACTTGCCAGTCCGCTGCGGGGAGATTTATGTGGATACATCACCCTTATCCATCCTCTCTTGGCCAATGTCCTGCCTCAGATTAAAATATAAACACTTTTCACTCCTGCCCTGTGGTTTTGATGCGTCATTAGCTTCCTCTAAGAGCACACTTGGTTATGAGCAAATAAAATCCTTACAGCTTACATTTAAACAAGATCTCACTGATTTGTCATCTTCAGTTCATTCCCCTTTATCTAACTGTCGAGTTGGACAAACTATACTCTAACACTTGGGGCTCAGCCAGATCGAAGCGGGGTCTCCTATAAATTAAAAAGATGCGTATCTCCCACTAAAACTTGCATTTGGGCAGCTGGTGTCTGTTTCCCACCTGCCTCTTCTCCACTCCACTCCCTTAGCTCTGTGAATCTTAAAATGGCCAGCTGGCTGGTCAGTGTCTCTCTACAGCTTACTCTCCCTTTTTCAAGTTTGAATTGGCCCCTTCCCAAAACCTCAGAGTTATCTGTGCTGTCCTCTCCCACGTTCCTTGTCTTTCAGTAGCAAAACCCTGCTGATTGTCTCTCATAGGTACTTAAAGGACCTGGTCCTGCTTGCCCATGTCCCTGATCAGACGTATGACTTCTCTCCAGAACAGTCACGCTAACTTCCTGACTACTGTCCCTGCCTCCAGTCTTTCCCCACGCTAATCCATCCCGAACACGCTGCGTAACCTTTGTAGAGCTGAGCCTTTTCATTGCCCCTCACTACCTAGAAAGCAACATTCCAGAGTTCAGCTTGGCACACAGGTTCCCCAGGCAAGCCTGAGTCCAGCCTTTAGCCTCATCTCACACCCTCCCTGCCTTTCACATACTGGAAATTATCAGCCCCATAGACATCTGCCCATCCTCCAAGGACACCAGGCACATTCCACTTCAGTGACTTCCTTCCAGCTGTGCAGCACTTTTAAACCTGCTCAAAGCCCATCGCTCCTCTGAGCTCTACATCTCAGCTCTTCTGACCTTTTGTTTCTGACTGACTTACAGCCCCATCAGAATCTACGCGGTCCTCTGTCTCGTTGTGTTTGCATCACAGATGGCCACACTCTGAAGTGTATGTGTTGTGTACTAGTCATCATTGTAACCTACCCACTACTTAGGAAAATGCCTTGTACGTAAGGGGAGCTCCAAAATATATTTATGCTGTTTCCTTGTGATTCGTGACTGAGGTTTGTCCCAGGAAAATGTACAGCGTATCCCTGATCATCTTCTCCACAATACAGCAGTCTGCTAGTCATTATCGTGGCTTTAATGAGCGATCAGTTTAATTGGCAAGCACCTACCCTAGAAAACCAATGTATCCTAAACTCCACATCTTAGTAATGAATTCATATATTTTCTCTCAAATGGTTCAGTTACACTTTGGTTTGGCTCCTTACTAAATAAATTCAGTAAATTACCTGTGAAAATGTCGACACTGAGTGTGGCTGATGATAAGACATTTGGGGTCCTGGGCACTTTTAGGAACCCCTGACCCACATCACAGAGAGGGATTCATGGGTCAGGATGTTGCACTTCTCTGAACAAGGACAGCCAAGGAGACACATCCGGCTCTCCCACGGGCCTCCGTGTGCTGTGAGCCACAGCCTATCCTTGCTGCCGAGTCACCAGCTGTTAATCCTGAGCAGCTGCCTTTGAGCGGCTTGATTTTGGGGTCAAATAGTGTTACAGGCCACTCTGCTTTCCTAATAGAGGAACTTATGTTGCCCTTCAAATTCTACCCAAAATGATAAACAACTTCTTCCTCAACGTTTCGTTGAGTTGGAGAGAGAGCAGTTTTGATGGGGTCTGTCATACCTGCAGACTATGTAGAATCTGAGAAAAGAAAGATTAATGAGGAGTGAATTCAACATCTCCATGAGGAAAGAGTCGTCAGTGAATTATGAGCCTTTGAGAGATAAGGTAACTTAGTGACATGAGTACCTTCTCTCTTCTTATCTCATGCCTACCAAGTCTTCCTCATGTGTGTTTGTATACGATGGTAGATAAATCATTGAATGAAAATTTGAAAAAGATTGATGTTGGATGAAGATAATTTCATAGTTATATATATATGTAATATATATGGAACAGGATATAAAATTTAGATTATATCTACCTTTATGAAAACCACAGATATGATGATCAAGACTGCATTGCTGGATTTCAGGGCAGCCATTTAAACTCTGCACAATTTCCCGTCTTCAAACTTAGACTTCTGATTTATGAAAAAATGTATTAAATTATCACATTTCCATTCTTAAAAATCAGAGACAAAAAATAGTTAATTTTTTTCTTTTTCCAGGTTTTTAAAAAAATTGAAGTATAGTCATTAATAATGTGTCCATTTATGGTGTACAGCACAATGTCCCATCATGCATATACATACATATATTCGTTTTCATATTCTTTTTCATTAAAGGTTATTGAATATAGTTCCCTGTGCTGTACTGAAGAAATCTGTTCCTTGAATCTATTTTTATATACAGTGGCTAACATTTGCAAATCTCAAACTCCCAAATTTATCCCTTCCCACCCTCTTTCCCCCATAACCTTAAACTTATTTACTATTTCTGCAAGTCTGTTTCTGTTTGTAGATGAGTTCATTGGTGTACTCTTTTTTCCTTTTTTTCTTTTTTTAGGTTCCATATATGAGTGATATCATATGGTACTTTTCTTTCTCTTTTTCTGGCTTACTTCACTGAGAATGACTGTCTCTAGGTCCATCCATGTTGCTGCAAATGGCATTATTTTATTCATTTTTATGGCCAAGTAGTATTCCATTGTATAAATATTACCACATCTTCTTTATCCAGTCATCTGTTGATGGACATTTAGATTGCTTCCATGTTTTGGCTACTGTAAATAGTGCTGCTATGAACATTGGGGGTGCGTGTATCTTTTTGAATTAGAGTTCCCTCTGGATATATGTCCAGGAGTGGGATTGCTGGATCATAGGGTAAGTCTATTTTTAGTCTTTTGAGGAATCTCCATACTGATTTTCCACAATGGCTGTGCCAAACTGCATTCCCACCAGCAGTGTAGGAGGGTTCCCTTTTCTCCACACCCTCTCCAGCATTTATCATGTGTGGACTTTTGAATGATGGCCATTCTGACTGGTGTGAGGTGATACCTCATCATAGTTTTGATTTGCATTTCTCTGATAATTAGTGATGTTGAGCATTTTTTCATGTGCCTATTGGCCATTTGTATGTCTTCATTGGAGAATTGCTTGCTTAGGTCTTCTGTCCATTTTTGGATTGGGTTGTTTGCTTTTTTGTTATTAAGTTGTATGAGCTATTTATATATTCTGGAGGTTAAACCTTTGTCAGTTGGATCATTTGTAAATATTTCCCCCCATATCAGAGGTTGTCATGTTGTTTTGCTTATGGTTTCCTTTGCTGTGTTTAATTAGGTCCCATTTGTTTATTCTTGCTTTCATTTCTATTTTGAGGTGTATGTGAGATAATCTTTTGTCTATGTTTTCTTCTAGGAAGTTTATTGTATCTTGTCTTATGTTTAAGTCTTTGATCCATTTTGAGTTTATTTTTGTGTATGGTGTGAGGGACTGTTCTAACTTCACTGATTTACATGCTGCTGTCCAGTTTTCCCAACACCACTTGCTGAAGAGAAGAATAGTTAATTTTGAATAACTATTTTAGCAGACATGATTTTTTTCTTCATAACAAAAAATGTAATGAAATTTAATTCTAAAAATACCTCTTAGTAGTTTTCTGTACTGCACAGCAAGTTGTCATAAATGTACTGGTTCAGAATCAAACGCATTCATTGTCTCACCATCTCTGTGGTTCAGGGGCCCTGACACTCCTTAGCTGGATTTGCTGCTCAGAGTCTCACACAGCTGCATCAAGGGTAGTCCGTGATGTTCTCTTGGTTAGAAGCAGGTCACAGCTCCTGCCCACACTGAAGGGGAGGAGGATACACAGATCTTTACTTTAGGGCCACGGAGGCCAGCTTGGGATTCTGCCCACAGCAACCGTGTGCTTCAGAAGACTTTGTTTCTTTCTCTCTTTCTCTCTAGGTGTATGTCTGTGTGTGTGTTTATGTATATATATAATTTGTGTATTTTCTGTAATATTTGTATTACCTTATCTATAAAGTGCTTAGAAAAATCTAACTAAAGCCTTGACTCTTCTTGAGTTTTTAAGCATTAAAAATGTTTTCCTGACCACATCTTTCGATACCTAATTTAATTCAATTAGTCTTCCTCATCTTTGTCTTTTTCTTTCATGAGCCCTGAATCAGCTCTGCTGTGTGTGTGTGTGTGTGTGTGTGTGTGTGTGTGTGTGTGTGTGTGTGTGTAGAGTGCATCTTGAAAGAGTGTTATCAAATTACCTGGATGTTTTGAATGACCTAAAGAAAGGGAATTAAAAACAAACTTATAGAACTACAACAAAAAATTATCCTGCAAAGACTTGCTAGTTCAGACTGCAACTGACGTGTTCCTTACATGATAAAATTTTTGTTAGAGTTGAGGAGGGTTGAGCATTCATCTTTAGTTACAGACATTTCACAGGAATGGACTGCATTAATCTAAATGAAACCACAAAGGAGATTTTTTATTTCAAGTTCACTGCATCCAGCCATAACAAATCCATGGAAAATTCTTACTTGGAATAGCTCTCCTCAGTCAGACACTCCATTTATGGGTACAGGGTTTTAGATGTGATTCAGACATCATGAGAAATTGAAGTGATGTATGTATGTTTGCCACATTTTATACAATGTCCGTATAAAACAGAAATGGGAATGTTTTATGTGTCTCGCTATGACTCAGAATTAAAGCCATTATTTCTGGGGCTATTTGTATCCTATATTCAACATGTCAGGAATTTCTCAGACACGGATTTTTACCCAGCTCAGAACTGTTACTCACCGCTTTCCCCTTACCTGCATCTTACTTCTACTGCTCTCTCCTGGTTCTGCTTCCTCCTCCAGCTGCTTTATCTTTCTTTCTTCATGGATTCCTCTTCCTTCCCCGCCCTGAACAGTCCTCCCCAAACCGTTCTCATTCTCCTCATTCTGGGGGGAGATCTCAGCTTCTTTGTTACGAGCTCTGTGCTGTGGAGTGTCAAATGGGATGCTCATGGAACCCCATGTTTTAGACCACAGTACTGTGGTGGGCAAAATAATGACCCCTGCCCCCCAAAGATGTGTCCATCCTAGCATCTGGAACCTGTGAATTTGTTACCTACATGGCAAAGGGGGATTAAATTTGCACATGGAATTAAGGCTGTCCATCTGCTGACCACAAAGTACGGAGATTATCCAGGCAGGCCCAGTGTAATCTCGGGGGTCCTCAGAGATGGAGGAGGGAGACTGTCGCAGTATGAGAAGAGCTTGAGCAGTGGTGGCTGCCTGTGAAGGTGGAGGAAGGGGCCATGCGCCAAGGACTGTGGGCAGCCTCGGGGGGCTGGAAAAGGCAAAGGAGTGGATTCTCCCCAGAGCCTCCCGGAGGAAATGCAACCTTGCAGACATCTTGTTGTTGGCCTAGTGACGCCTGTTTTGGACTTTTGACCTCCAGACCCGTGAGATAATAAATTCATGCTGTGTTAATAAAGCATTGTGTTCGTGATCATTTCTGCCAGTATCCGTAGGAAAGAGTGCAGACGTCAGCTTTGTAGTGGACACATTTACCTGGATGCGTTACAGGCATCCAGCTAATTCTCCTGTTCTCTAAGTCGAAAGCACCCTATCCCTTCTGTGCCTGATCCGGAAGACAGTTACCCTTTCCTTCTCTGTGCTCTGTATCCGATGGTTTATCCCAGACCTGCCTCTGCCTCATGTCCCTTCTGGCACTGCTTTAGTTTAAGCCCTTGTCATTTCCCATCGGCAAGAGGTGGTGGTTGTACTAACCGGTGTCCCTGAACATACTTTGGACATCTTTAAACCCATGTCCTAGTCGTGATTGGTAATCTGGCCCACCCAGAAATAGGTCTTGCCACTGCCCTTCTAAGAGCCTTTTATGAGTCCCGTCACCTGGAGACTGAAGTGCAGGCTCGCTGGCCTGCAGACGTGGTGTTCAGTGATCTCTGTCTTCCTTGCCATTCTCCACATCGGCCTGCAGACGTGGTGTTCAGTAATCTCTGTCTTCCTTGCCATTCTCCACGTCTGCAGCGTTCCAGCCGAAACTCGGACACTTCTCTTCCACCATGCTCTGACGTCTCCCTGTGTCTGCCCTGGTCTGGGGCTGCCTTCCCATCCTTCTTCATCTGCATCATTCCCACTTCCCCCAGGTAGCTCCGGCACCGTTATCCTCAGGAAATCTTCATGTGCTCCAGCTGGGACTTGTGTCCCTCACTGGGATCCTGGGAGCATCCTCCAGCCACATCACATTCACTGTTTCAGATTAGCAGGATCACCTCTGAGGGAAGAAACACTGCCTTTGTAGATCAGAACCTGGAATGCTGAGGTGAAATTCACCCGCTAATAAAACTTTTTTTTTTTGACATTTTGATAGAGAGATGGTGGGACTCTGATGACGCCCATATACTGGAAAAATAGCAAAACTACATATATCCCTTCAGCCAGACAGCAATTACGTTCATCTAACTAGGAAGGATCTCTTAAGTCCACAGCAGCCAGCAGTGGTTCTGAACACGGGTAAACATTAGCGCTACCTGGGTAGGGCAACCATGAGAACTAGCTGGGGGTGGGACCCAGGCATCATTATTTCAAAGTCCCTGCACAAATCCAAGATGCAGCCTGAGTTTACAACTCCTGCAGCCGAGAACTGGCCGTGAGGTGGTCAAGGATGAATGGAACCCCCACGGAGCTGACCGCGACACTCAGGGTGTGAACCGGATGGAGCCTGCAGCCACAGCTTGTCTGTGGGTCTCTGCCCCCACTGGGCTTCTCTTTGTTTCTGCTCTCTCTCTGTAAGCACTCTCATCCCTTCTCCTCACTTCAAACGTTGGCTGCTAGTTCCTAACACCTAAATGTGCATCACTAGTGTAGACCTCTCCTGTGTGCTACAGAATCTGACCCAACTGGTTGGCGTTTTCTTGTTTGTTTGGTTTGTTTTGACATTTCTGCTTGGATGCATCCCGAACGTGTGTACCAAACTGATCATTTAATTTTGTGTAAAAATATCTCCTCGGTTTTACGGATCTTAATAAATGATACGACTCTCCACCCAGTGTCTCAAGCCAAGTATCTCCAAGTCATTCTTTAATCCCTCTCCTTGAACCCCCACGTCCCCGTGCTTGGTCTTTTGAGTGTATCCCAGCAGGTCCGTTTTTCTCATCTCTTCTGGTTCGGGTTCAGACATCCATCATCCCTTGTCTAGAGCTAGTGATAACTTCCTGAACAGCCCCGTGATTCTCTCCCGATTCCCTGCAGTTCATTTTCTACAAGCAGCCAAAACAATTCTTAAAAAAAAAAAAAAAATTGGAAAACAGCCTCTCTCTTTGTAAGCCTTTGATGACTCTCCTCGGCACTGATGCAAGACCCTGCACGTTCTAGCCCTGCAGACATTCAGACCCAGCTTGACCTGCTCCGTCCAGGTGGCTGAGGAGTTTGTTGACTTGTTTGCTTGTTTATTGAGGAGCCCTCCCACGGGCACATAGCCTCTCAGCACGGACGCCTTTCTGTTCTGTTGCTGTACCTCTCACAGCCCCTGGGAGACGGTCGCCATTCAGCACGACTCGTACTGTGAAGAGGGGTGGGGGGAGATGGCCCCATGGTGCCCCATGGTGAGAACTAATTTATTTTTGTGACTCTAATGCGAGTGTGTAGTTTATGATTTAGGGGAAACGGTACCATTTTTCAAAGACAAGAACATTTCCACAGGGGAAATAATAGCACAGTGTGAAACTCTGAGAAATGCACTTTGATAGTTAGGGAAATACACTAGAGATGTAAGAATGCAGATGACCTGTCTTTCAAATGCGCAAGGATTTAAATAAAGGATACAGGTGTTGGGAAAAAGTACCAGAATAATTGAAAATAAAGACACTTAACCAAGTCAAAGTGAAGGAAGGCTTCAGTAGCAGCAAACACTGAGGTTCCCTCAGGAACTACTCAGGGTCACTTCCAAGCCTAACTTTGGTTTTGCTGAAGTAAGAGGCATTTTCCTCATCTCTGCTGCATGTGGTTCAAACGACCATCATCTCTTGCCTAGATCTGGTGATAAGCAAAACACGAGTAAATGCTAAGGATTTTTGAGAAGATGTGTTTTAAGGGGGAGGCAGTATTGACACAGGTAACTCCAAGCATCGAGGTCAGTAGAGTGGTCAGGATGGAGATAACACTATGAGATCGAATGAAGAAATTTCCGTGCACTGTCACCCTCTGCATCTCCCCGGAAGCCTCTGTGTTGCTGGGTTTGTTTGGGAGAATCTGTGAAGGGACAGGTCTGTTTTAAATAAACTCCTTGTGAGAGTGCTACGACTTTCTGAGTTCTACTTGGGAAACGATTGTTAATATACTTACTTCTTAGCGGGTGGAGCTTTGCATGGTGCAGGGAAAGGGATTTGCGGAATGTTGCCCATCGAACTCCAGACAGGAGACAAATACCACACCAGCAACATGAAGCAGTAAAAGTAAGCAGAGAATTGTTGACAACTAATGAAGTTCAACTCTGAAGAGGAGGCAGAAGGAACCCTACAGAATACCGCAGGGCTGAGGAGGTGGGAGGGGACAGCTCCTCCCCATGGGTGGGGCTCAGAGTTAGGGGACAGGATGTAGTGCAGCCTGTGGAGGGTAAGTTTTTGCTTTGTCCTGGAAGAGAGCTGGTCCAAGTTAGCAGGTTGACGCTAGTGGGCTGGGACTGAGGACCAGAAGTTACTGGAGGGTGACCACTGCCGGGTGTCCCAGGCGGACCCTTTGGAAACCTCATTGTGGGAGCAGAAAGGGAGGGAGGGTGATCAGAACTTGGAGGAGAAGCCCCTGCCCCCTCCAGGGTCCCTCCTGCTGATGGTTGATGTTATAGGCATGTTCTCAAGGAGGGACGTTTCACTGGGCAGAGGAAGAAGGGTGGTTTGAAGCTGAGAGGCAGCTCCTTGATAATCAACACAGGCCAGTGCCAGGAAGACCTCTGATTGCAGGGGCTGCCCACACCACCGCCCCCTGTGTGAGGAGGGTAGGGGGGCCGAGGCTAAAATGCAGACACTGCATTTACATTTGTGACGTCAACTGTAGCTTATTTACCATGAACCCTTTTGTTTTAGAGTCAAAAGGGAAGGTCGATGATACCACAACCAAGATTATTGTTTTGAAACATTGCTGAGGTATGATCTGTTTCTAGATTTCCTGATGATCTCAAAAATGAGTACGGAGAACATGGTGATCATAGCGGTTCTTTGTTATGAGGGATGGGATGCAGGTTGCTGTGCAGGTCAGGAAATAAAGTCCGTTCCTTATGCTGCAATTATCCCCGCGGTCAGGCTCGCTTACAGAGTTCCTTTAGCACCTTCTGTCACAGTAAACCACTTGGTTAAAACTACTGGCACACTTTTAGCCCAGAATCAGGGATAATGGACTTTAAAATAGCGTCCAAGTATTCTTATTCATAAACCCCATAAAATTATTTGCCAGGACTATCAATGTTCCTATGATCCAAATTTATAAATCTGGGAAGAACTAAATGCTCAGAATAAACCAAACTTAAGTCAGATACTGGCCCATTAAAATAATTTTTTAAATAAAATATTTATTCCTGGGAAGGATGAGTGATACATAGTTTACTGTTGATTATATATTGTTGTATTTACCGCTGTCATGAACGATTGATAGATATCACCTTTACATATATGTATATAAGCAGCTGTAAGTCTATAACTCAGAGTATATTTTCATACAGTTTTTATAGATACTAAATTTTTCATTTTTACCCATAAAACCCAATTTGGAAACAGTATGTTCAGGCCCAAACAGCCTTGTTTATTTTAGTTTTCAACATTTCCATAACTTGTGTGGATTTTATTTCAAACCATATAAAGCATCCAATTTACAGCTGAATATTTATTTAACGCAGCCAAATTAATACTAATGCAAAATAACCATCTGTCTTTTGGAATCGGCTCTAAATGTTTGGGCTTCAGACTTAGAAAAGAAAAAGCAAATGAAAGAGAAAGAGGGGAGAGGAGAGAAAAGCTTTTAACCTCCAGACATACAGCAAGGTATCATGAGAAACACTTCTGAGCTTGCCCGTTTAGCAGGGTGAATAACCTCTTTCTGCTTCTCAAGGATCAAAAGCATCCACTTAGCAGTGACAACAGCCTCCCAGTCCTGTGGGCCCAGGCAGAGGAACACCCCCTCCTTACTCTGGAGCTTTATGGGGTGTTTGTTAATAGCTACTCTCAAAACCTCCGCTCATTGTCGCATTGAACGCTTCTAATTCCAAGACGATGATAGATTTTTCTCTTTCACTGCCTGTTTTAGAAGAAGTTCTTCCCTTGGCTCTCAGAATCAAATCAGCACACCTCTACACCTCACTTTTAAAAACATAATTATAGAGAAAGGAAAGAAGAGTCTTTATTTTTCAGGTCCTGAGTTCCTACTATATCCCACACTGAAGAGTGTCTTCTCAGATGAGAATTCTCTTATATTGGCTCTGTGAGCCGATTTGAAAGGATGGCTAATGAAAACATCCTAGTAATTGTCAGAACAAAGAAAGCCGTGGAGCATCCAGTCGGCTTCCTAACTGAATGGTTCCAACTCTTCCTGTGTCTCTAGGCCATTCAAACTTTGTCAGTTGGACCTTTGTTTCTTTCTTTTTTTTCTTAAAAAGCTTCATTTCCCTCCACACAAGGATCCCTTGCCGTCTGCCAGTGGGTGTGTCCCCACGGCAGCGGTCTTTGATGTCGGAAGTAGGAAAGCAAGCTTCTCCTGAGGGTGACTTCACCGAGGTGACCTCCCAGGGCCGTGGAACAGGAGTGACCAGGCCTGGGTAGGATGAAACTCAGGATGGAGAACGCCAGTCTGCTCCAGTTCTCCCCAACGAGGCGGGGTTGCTGTGAGGACGGAGGTTCCTTCCGATCTGGTCTGAGCGAGGTGATGAGCAGCTCTGAGCGTCTGCCTGGTCAGTTAGTCTGCCGCCCTCCCCGACGGGTAGGGGTACCACTGTTCTTAGTGTCAAGGCTGCGTTTGCTTGTGCTGTGAATCCCCTGCTATCAGGACAAATAATCCGCTTGTCCTCATGAGCACCGAACTCTGGAAAGCCGACATTTCCCTTTCTTGAACTTGCTGGTATGTCAAATAAACAAATTAATATAACTGAAGACATCGTATATATGGAGGCCAGCTGGATTCAGGTCTGGAGTTACTTGAAGGAAGTTTAGACAAATGTGAACTAATATCATTCTCAGCAGACATTTAAAAATAAGTCTGCCTGTTTGTGTTCTTTGGAAATGTTATCGTGGTTTCATCCCAGCATGAGTGACTAATGAGAGAGAACCTGTAGGTTTTTTTTCCCTACAAACTCCAGAGTATTTGCAATGTTAATTGTCTCAAAGGGAAACCAAGAGTTGAATGGTTCCCCACAGGTAATTCAGTGTGGAGGAAGAGAGAAAAGGTGAGTTGAAATGAAGCACAAAATGGGAAACGGTGGATTCCCCCAAACCGAGCCGCAGGTGAGGCGCCCTGGGGCCCCCTGCGTCCCCAGGATTGGTGGCATTACCAGGGTAATTTATTTCTGGGGTCTCTTTCTGTAGCAGGAGCCCACCATGCTCAGCACGAGTTCTACCTCTGAAATATAATTACCAAGATGTGAGAAATGATGGAATTCATTGAAATGATAAAAGAGCATCTGGTAAGATAACTTTTGGCAAGGTTCCCAGCTTTTCATTACTTAAGAGAAGTAATGATGTGTTAGTCACTGTGGAAAAAAAAAAGCGCAGAGAAAATGTTAATCATGACAACCGTGTAAGGCCATCGTGTACATCTTAGGATACCCTGTGACTGATGCCTTTGGCCTTTACAGCTCTTTCTTGTCCCTCTGAGGTGCATTTGTACAGTGAAAAAAACTTTTTATGTGCAAAATACACTATTAGCCAGTAAATTCCCTTTATGGTTGATTCCTTATCACGTGAGGGTACAATTCAGTGAGGGAGTAAACAAAAAGAAAAAAAACACTTCGCAAAATGATGTTTTAGAGTCACGTAAACCTGAGGGACACAGTGGAGTGAAAGTTCAGAGCTAAGAGTAGGTAGTTTCAATTTTCAGAAGATTGTCTCGATGTGGCAGTCTCTGGACACCACCTCACGGTATTTTAAGTCTCCATCATCCACACTAAATGCCAGAGGCCTTTCATCTTTGTCTTCTGTGGTGTTCAGGTCTGCCAGAAGAAAGACAGGACCCAGTTAAATCTGAATTTCACATAGACACGTTTTTTCTTTAATCCTGATATATATGTGTGTGTGTGTATATGTAAACAATTACCTGCTGTTTATCCGAATCTTAAATTTGATGTGACATCTTGTATTTTTATTTGTTAAATCTGACAACCCTTGGAGTGGTGCCTATTTTTGCGTATAGGAAGTTATTTGGTCAGTAAAGATAAAAGGAGCCGATTTGATATCACAGTATAGCAGCTGTTCAGTGCGTAGGAAAATACGCTATAAAGCAACGTGTGTTTTGGCGGTGGGGAGGTCATACAAGTTTGGGGAATAGAGCATACTATAATTCAGGCTTGAAGAGTCAAAATTCACATCAGTACATTAACATCTCTAGGAATTTCTAGCTGGGGAAAAGGTAAGACTTTTCTGTAGCCCAGAACTGCTTCATCTGATTTTTACCGAGAGCCAGATTTGTTGCCTTTATTTGTGGGGGCGGGAAGGAAGGTACTTCGTGTGTGTGTGTGTGTATACACGCATGTGCCTGCTCATGATTTCATAATATGCCTCTAGGAAATATTAGGAAATAGGACTGAATGTGAATTCTGAGATTATAATTTCTGCAGTTGATTCCAACACAACGTGAAAAATACCTGTTGCCTTTAATTTTCCCCATGTGTCTCCTGAAATCTTGGCATTAGGTGAAGAGGGTGGAAATTTTCTCAGGGGCATTTGGAGTCAGGCTTACGACTCACAAAAACTAAGATGACTTTATTTTAAAATACATTGCTGGTAAACTGATTATGAACTAAAGGTAATGTCCAGCATGCATGGTGAGGAATGTTGCAAATGAGAACACTTGAAATATTGAATAACCAGAAAGTGTAGCTTTGAGAGACTTGACTCAGCTTTGTGTTTTGTCCACACATTTTCTCTGTGACCCTCCATCCCGTATACGTGGTCTGTAATTCCAAGGTGTTAAAAATAACCCTGTTCAAAATCTCCCTCTACTTATTTCCTGAAGTCTGAAATTCCGCAGTTGTGAACGTGTTATGTGGCTTTTCATTTTCGGTCCTGTAGTGGTCCCCATTTGGACTGAGACCTGAATTCACAGTTTGGTTTTGCCAGTAATTTTCTATGTTGCCTTGAGCAACATATGAAGTTTCCCTCACCTGTTAGCTCATCTGTGAACCGTGTGAAACGGTGCTTCCTCAGAGGCTCATGAGTGTTACACCGGGTGACGCGTGTGACGCCTTCAGAGTAGCAGGACCATCATTAGGGTTGTCTTCCTGGTTGCTGTTTCATTCTGCTTTGCGTTGTTACTGCTGCAGCTGCAACTGTCAGACACCCTTGTTGGCAAAACACACTGGGAACAGGGCTGTTTCTTTCCAGGTGTGGTCCCAGGAGTTAACCGAGATGCTCTAACCCCAGGCGGTCCTGTGCTCTGCACGTCATGGTGGTGTCATGGCAGAGAAACCGCGGGTCCTACCCTCTCCCCGCACGGCTTTTGGTTGACGTGGTGTGCTTAGACGAGGGAGGAGGGAGGGGGGAGGGGAAGGCCGCCAAAGACGAGGAAAGGAACGCCAGGATGACCAAGGACAGACATTTCCTACATGGTCATTCTCCCCAGGAACAGTCTGACCGTCATTCTCCCCAGGAACAGTCTGACCTCCATACAAGCCTTCGTTTTAGACTGTCTCCCGAGGAGGGCATGGAGGGTTTCAGTCAGGCTTCTTCAGCAAGCAGACGGGAAACGGCACACGTTGTATCCTCGTCTACATCTGTTCAGACCTAGATGGAGAGATTTATAGTAAGGAACTGGCTCATGCGGCCATGGAGGCTGAAAGCCCCCGGACCTGCCATCAGCCAGCTGTAGACCCAGGAGGGATGCTGGTGTAAGGCCCTGCCCCAGGAAGAAGGCCTGAGGCCCAGGAGGGCCAGTGGTCTAAGTTCCAGTCCAAAAGATGGCAGGCTCGGACAGGAAAAGCCGGTTTCTCTGTTGGGGTCTGAAAGCAGCAGAGGAGTGATGACCCAGCTCCCAGCAGTCAGGCAGCAGGAGTTCCCCCTACTCAGAGGTATCATGTCCTGAGCCCCATCCCATTACAGAGCTCAGGCTTATAGAAAAAATAAATAAGGACAGCAATCCTGGTCCAACATTAAAATTATTAAAGATGAACTATGTTGGAGACTGATGCTCGTCTGATGCTTTGTTGAAGACAAACGGGGTCAACACGAGAACTGATGGTGGGTTGGCTCTGTCTCATCTGAGTGATGGAACTCAGCTGTCAGCGTCAATATGCAAGTTAAAAACAAATGAGTGTGTCTAAAAAATAACACAGACTAGCTTATTTACAAAGCAGAAATTGACTCACGGACACAGAAAACAAACTTAGGCTTAGCAAGGGAAAAGGGAGGTGGCGGTGGATAAATTAGGAGTTTGGGATTAACAGACACACACTACTGTATATAAAATAGGTAAGCAACAAGGTCCTTCTGTCTAGCACAGGGAACTGTATTCAGTATCTTGTAATAACATATAATGAAAAAGAATATACGTATATATTTTTTCAGATACATATATATCTCTCTGAATCACTTTGCTCTCTAAAACTAACATGGTATTGCAAATCCTGTATACTTCAATAAAATTAAAAAGGAAAAAAAAAAGGGTGCTCGACACAGACCTGAGTGGTGCCTCCTCTGCTCTCTGTTGACTCAACTTTGTTAGCTTGTAGTATTATTTTTATCTCGTCTGGGCTGGTAACGTTTGCCCTCTGCTCTCTAATGATACTGCCCTGGGGGTTCAGTTGCTCTGTGTCTGACTGTAGCAGCACTGCTTGCTCTGTGTGTCTGGCAGCCTCCGTGTCTGTAACTGAATTTTAAATACTCTCATAATCTCGTAAGCGGCTACATTGTTTTCTTCATTGTCATGTGTGTCTAGGGCCCACTGTATTCCTAAATTCTCTGTCATTTCAGGTGTCTGTTCCTCTTACACTTCCTTTAATAGCCTCAGAGTATAGAATCATTGGGTAACACATTTCCCCCAGGAGAAATGTAGAAACCTCACCATTGCCTTCTGGCTTTGAGGTCTGAGTTTATCCTTGCTTTTTCCTGCTCTGGTGAAGGCGTCTTGCTTTTCTGTCTACACATCTGAATGCCTTTTTCTCCTTAAAGCAGGAGCTTTGGGCTTTACCCAGCACAGTAAGTCTTCCCCAACCTGTCCCCAAACTGTGTCCTTTTCAGTCACATGTCTCCTTTTATATTATTTCAGGAGAAAATTATTTTGTGTTCATAATCATTCATTTCATATTTTAATGTATTAAACAGTGCAAATATGTTGATTTCACAAAGTTTTGAAATCATTTTTCCATAGCTGCTTTCAGTTTTTTTCCCTTTGAAGTTGTTTTTATTTTAGTTGCTTTAAATTGAAAATAAAAGCTACTATGACATTCTCCTGTCCTTCCCCTCCTGACTCAAAGACGTCAGCTTGTAAAAGTAACATCTATGCTTCCTGTAAAAATTTTTAAAATAAGCATGTGTTTCAAAATCCTGCTTTATTTGGGGGGGGGCCAGTTCTTAATCTTTTTGTTGGATCATCGTAATCCTCTTAATTCTCATCATGTCTCTTTCAGATTTTACTTCCGCCATATTGTCCTTCTCAGGTCACCCACTGTGATTCTCAGATGGCTCCTTGAAGACAGTCATTCTGTGTACAGTCACCTGCATTTTGTGTTCTTTTTTAAAAAATATAATTCTTTTTCTAAAATTTTTTTTTTTTTTTGAATTTTCACCATGTCTTTATTGAGAAAAGTTAGCAGGTTTTACACTAGAGCTCTCAATATCATATATATTTGGCTGGGTATAATATCACTTAACTACAGAGCAAACTGCACTTAAGTTCTCTTCCCACTCAGTGGATCCAGTAATTCTGCACCCACTCTTCTATGTTCTTCAAGATGCCTGAGCTAAGAACTCATCCAGGTTTTACTGAAGATGGGTATCTGGATTAGTGAAACCACACATGACTATTTAGTCAACTGCCTTGTGGTGAGTCCAGTCTGTATGAGCTACACATTTCAGCTACTCAGCAGCATTCTGGAGGCATCAGGAAAAATTTCACACAAGACGTGGATCCAGTATGATGTGAACACATTTCTCCCATTAGAGACCAAAAGAATCAAGGTGATAGTATCTTTCTATTTAAACATGCTTTTCTAATTCTGAGTTTCCACTTAGTGAGAAATACATTACAGAGGAAGGTGTTGAAGTGTTACTGAGCTGTCCTTAACCTTCAAAAAATTCCAACTATGTGCTGTAGGTATAGCCTATAATATCCAGGGATCTCCATTTTCTCACCATAATTCCCAGTGTTTTTGTAAAATATAGATTCTAGGGAAAATGTTGCCTATGATTAAACTAAATTCCATTATTAATTCTATTTTTTTTTTTTAAATTTAGAGGGGAGGTAATTAAGTCTATTTATTTATTTATTTATTTATTTATTTATTTATTTATTTATTTATTTATTTATTTATTTAATGGAGGTACAGGGGATTGAACCAGGAGCTCATGCATGCTAAGTGCACAATCTATCAATGAGCTATACCCTCCCCTCTGATTCCATTATTGATTTTTATGACCTCATGCTTCCTTTGCTACAGTATTATCATTACCTTATGAAAGAGTGAAATAATAGATGACAAAACCATTCACTGAATTTCCCTCTTACCCATGTTATCAACTGGAATCTCTTGAGTTTCTCAACCTTTTTTTTTTTTTTCAGTTATATATGAACATATATTAAAGCTTTTGATTATTCCTTTTTTAAGCATTTCTTTTTACCATTTCACATTTTTATTTCTATTTAGAGGGGAGGTGTTTATTTTCAGTGGAGGTGCTGGGAATTGAACCCAGGACCTTGTGCATGCTAAGCACACACTGTACCCCTAAGCTATCCCTTCCTCTCCTGTATCTAGTCTTCTGATGATTCCTTCATTCTTTGTTTCTGTGAATGATGAGGCCTCTCTTCCCTTGGCTCAGTAATCATTCTTCTTTAAATCTCAATGCAGTGCTTTTTATCATCTTTTCTTGAAGCTCTTTTTTAACAATTGGAAGTCGTGCTCTTAAAAGGTTTTTCTAAATTTAGCTAACATAGAGCTTTTGGGGGAATTTTTACTTCCGTTTTCTTCCAGAATGGATTTAGGCACCTTTCTGTCCCTCTGTCTCTCTAGCTCTCATTCCTTCATTCTGTCTGTCTCTCTGTCTCTGTCTCTCTCTCCCGATCTGGGGAGTGGAGTGTCTACTCCGTCTTGGAGGAGGCTTGCTCCCTGTGAGAATGTGGCCTGCAGCCTTGCCTTCCTCCCAAACAGTCAGACTCACCTCTTGGTCCCCTTCCTTTCACCTTATCCCCCGGGACCTTTTCTTTACAGCTTTCCAAATGCAGGAGTGTTACTGAGAATTCTCAACAAGTTACTGATGCTCAGGTATGTTCTCAGAGACATGGGAATAGACAGATAATTAGCAGTGAGTCTTGTTCTTTTCTCAAAGACTAGTTTAGTTTTGTTTTTTTTTTTCCTTGTATAGTACTTTTTGAAAGTTTGTGGTGTAGCTCTTGATAAATTCAGGAGGTGGTCAGTTTTCACTTTCTTTGGCATTTGCCATTAGAATATGGGTAATTTATCACATGACTTCATTCTGCTGTCTCTCCCTGGAAGGAAGGAATGGATATTGTATAGATGTGAAGAATATTTTATGGATTTAATGCAGTTCTTACTAAACTCACCATGTCCCAGACTGCATCCATTGTCTTCTCTGTCCTCCATCTGCTTTTCTTTTCCTTTTCTGATTTCACTTGGGGGAACACACTGTCTTAGTTATCCAGGAAAGCTGCACACCAAAAATATATAGATGCACTTTAAGAACCCAGAGTATTCAGACCCATTTTGTGCTAATTTTGGGAGTAAATCAGGGCAATGTTTAGGAGAAGGGTACTCAATGAGAAGTTGAATGTATTAGCTCTGTAATTCCAATATACAGTATACAATTCAGCAATGGATTTAGGACAGAAGGTATAAAAGTATTTTGCCAAGGTCATGAAAATTATGGGAGTGATTGCAAACCTGAGATTTCATAAGTTTATTACATTAATTTTTATTTTATTTTATTTTATTATTTTTTAACATTTTTTTTATTGATTTATAATCATTTTACAATGTTGTGTCAAATTCCAGTGTTCAGCACAATTTTTCAGTCATTCATGGACATATACACACTCATTGTTGCATTTTTTTCTGTGTGAGTTATCATAACATTTTGTGTATATTTCCCTGTGCTATATACAGTGTAATCTTGTTTATCTATTCTACAATTTTGAAATCCCAGTAATTTTTTAAATTTTAAAGCATTACTTCTTAGAGTTGTTTTTTTGTTAGAACATCAAAGCCATTTGAGTGATTCAAACATTAATTTTGTAAGTGTTGAAAATACTATTTTGTTTTGTTTTGTTTTGTTTTTGATTGTCTGGAGAAAGCTGACCACTAAGACGTCAGATTCACATCAGCAGTCCCCATTCAGACCCCGTTTTCTCCAGGGTTATCGAAGGTCACCATCTAGCCTTGCCAAAGCCCAAACAGGAAAACCCGTTCTTGCTTGAGTCTTTCTTCCCCCTCAGCGACTCCTCCCCAGTACCCACCTATCAATTATCCATCATTGTCCTTTCTGCGTTTTCTCAGGCTCTGTTTCCCGTCTCTCAGGCCCGGGATATAGTTACCGGCGGATAGCTCAGCGGGGCCTCAGACTTGTTCTCTGCCAGCCCATTGTTCGAGCAGAGACCAGCAGCACTTTCTGGAATACAGCTCGGGTCCTTTCAGCATCTGCAGTGTGCGAGCCCACGGCAGCTCCCACGGGTGTCCCGGAGAACCTCACGCCCCCGGTGCACCCAGGCCCTTCTGCAGAGGCAGCCTGGGTCCTCACCTTTGTCTGTCTTTCCCCTCCCGGAAAATCGCCTGCCTTTTGAGGGAAGAGTCCTGTTGGCTGCTGTATCCTCTGCACCTTGCACCCTGTGTGGTGCGTGCAATGTGCTCGGTGAATGTTGGGCAACCTCATGAATCACGGACTAGCTAACTGTCTAACTGGTGGGCCTGCAACTTCGGTGTTCCCATTTGTTCACTCACGTAGGCCAGAAGTTTGCAGCTCGGCTTGATTTTGCTCCAAGTGATGCAGGAAAGCAGATGTGGGGCATGAGAAGGTCTGTGTCCCAGGTTGAGCCCCTGGGACGCGCCCCGCCAAGTGTGGGTCCTTGGCTTCGCGCAGGGAAGAATTCAAGAGCGAGCCACAGTTGAGTGAAGGTAGATTTATTCAGAGATATACACTGAAAGGCAAGAGTAGGCCACAAAGTGTAGGGGTCGGGTGCTCAGGTTAAAAGTAGGTAGGTACACACTCCATAGACAGAGTGTGGGCCGTCTTCAAAGAGGGAGAGAGAGAGGGGGGGGCCACTAGGTGTGGTGTTGTCACTTTTTAGGGTCTCAGTAGCTTCACACACCTACAGGTGGGATCAATCCAACTGCCCTGGGGAGGGGGCTGGGATTCCCAGGGTTTGGGCTGCCACCCATTCTTTGGCCTTTTGCGGTTAGCCTTGGGGCTGTCATGATGCCTGCGGGCATGTTATTTGATCACTCTGTTACAATGAGCATATAATGAAGCTCAAGTTCTACTTACTAGAAGTTAAACCTCTTAATCCTCAAGGCCAACTAGGAGGTGACTCTTCCACCATTTTGGTTGCTGTCATTTCTTGAGTGGCTGTGCCCTGTCCCCTTCCCTCCTCTCTCACAAGCAGCATTTGGCAGTGTCTGTAGACGTTCTTGATGGTCACGGGTGGAGGGGGTGGGGATCATGGCATCAAGGGATGGAGGCGGGGGTGCTGCTGCGCAGCCGAGAGCGCGCGGGCCACTTCCTTACGGCAGGGAGTCCCTTGGCGCGCGGTGTCAGTGCTGCCGGTGCAGAGAAGCCCCGGTACAGAGTAACTGTAACATCAAGCCTGTCAGTGTTTAGTGCATTATGTTCACTTGTTAACCAGCAACAAAATAATTTCCTTAATTCCTTGTTAACCGTGTCTTTCCCAAACTTTAGAGATGATTGTTTACTAGAACTTTCAAAATGCAATCCATTTTTTGATGCACAGTGGTGAGTGTGGAGAATTAACATAAGTACTATATCAGTGTTCCAGTTTGCTCCCCTGGAAACACTGAAGTGCATCTCGACTTGTGTCCTCTGTTGCTTCTTTAGATTTACTAGCAAGACAGATGCAGCATCCTTTTCATTTGTGAAGTACATTAATATTAAACTTATACAGAAATAGTTCTCACCCTAACAGTCTTCCTTTTTGGGGAACAGACTGGATGTATTTGAGGATAATTAGTTTACAAAGTTGAGGGTTGCTCCGTGATTTGGAATAGCACCACCAAGGCAGGGAGAGAAGTGGTTTCCAGACCCTTGAACTTTAATGCTCAGCTAAGACCCTAAACCAGCAGCTGAGTTCAGAGTAATGGGTTTGCTTGCAGCAGTGGAGTGCCACAGCTTTGTCCCGTTTATCCGCTGTGAGTGAGAATTAGCCGGCTGGGAGCCACCAGAGCAGCAGCTGGAGGGGGAATCCGTGAGCGTTAACAACGCATGGGTGACTTATCGCCAGCTGCTCAAAGTCGTGTGTCTGTGCAAACCAGGGACCCCTGACGGACAGCTTTGCTCCAAACAGAAAATCTTACAAGGGTCACCTCTGCAAATAAGCGGGCCAGAAGGATTTGGGACTTACTTTCTCTGAGAGCCAAACAAAATGTAATTGCATGATGGTTTGTTGACTTCCAGTACTGATTCAGGGGGGCTCCAGTTCCTCTGAGAGTGGAGTGGTGATGGGGTGATTGCCGGGAGTACTCCAGTCCAGCTGGTGGGGAGAGGACTTCATTCATGGTTTATTTATGTACGTTGGTATGAATTCACCCTCCTGGATTCTCCTGGCTTCTTCTCTTTGATTACTAAACCACCGCCAAGTTGGTAGAGTGGTTTCAGCCATTAGCCGGTTTTGTGGCTTAACTAGGCACTCAGAACGTAAATAGTTAAGATGTGGCAACAGTTTCGTGCTGTTGGGTCATGACTGATGAGAAGATAGCTAGGTAACTCGCTGAAACACTCTGTGCAGCGGTGTGAACTTCCCTGCGTACAGGCAGACGTGTATACGAATATCTGGAGAAGAGCTGGCCTCACGTTTCTTTCCTGCTGCTGGTTTTCGTGAACTGCCCTGGAGTTGGTCGATGCTTTCCCCATGTACCATACAGAGAGAGAAGCAGTGTTAACCTGATCGGCTGACAAAACAGTGCACCTCCCGTGTTGTGGCTGCTTCCTGGGGTCCCCGCTCTTCTGCATAGATCATACTTGAAAACATGAAAGTGTAGTCTGAGTCCTGCTGCTCCTCTGTTCGTTCCTTTGAGCAGAAAGATAGATGGTCTCCAGTGGATGGCGTGGACCAGTGTGGGGAGACTGTGGGTGGTGTGGTAATTAAAACTCTGAATGCTGCACCGTTTGGGAAGTCATTAGAGCAGTACGTGGAGGAGACTTTGTCAGGCCTAATTGCCACAGCTGCTTTGATTTATATGAGGAAACGCTTGTCCAGCATGATGGAAAAGGCAGACAGAATGCCGTCTCTGGAAGTCTCCCGGTGTGGTTTCTTCTCCTTTTTCAGAAGGGAGCTAAATCCCACTGTTTGTTAAAATGGAGCAAGAGGAACGTAGGCAAAGCTGAAAATACGGCAGCAGGTTATCTGAGAAGGGCTGGGTCTACACCAGTTTTTTAATTTCACCATGTGTTTTAATTTCTTGAGTCTGAAAAAAGTTTTGGGCGAAAAGTAACTGTTGGCTAAGGGTTAAGGAGTGAATCCAGATGGAAGCCTCCATCCAGTTACCGCCATCTTGTTGACCAAATTGGTGTCCACCCTTCGTAATCACAGGTTGGGTATCAAACCAGCCACGGTTAGGAGTTGGGAGAGTGCTATGCGGAAAGGAAAGATCAAAGAGGGAAGCACAGACGTTGCGGTGGGGGTGGGGTTGGGGTGTCAGGTAGTTAAAATGCAGCAAACATTTACACATGAGATATATAAGTTAGTCATTAGAACACCAGAGCTCTCGAAGCTTGTCTGTCGTAGTTAATGGAAGATTACCTTTCCCATGCCATTTCAAGTGCCCAACACTTGTTGAAGGAGAACAGAACTGATTTTGCACCTTGCAGCAGTTTTGAGAAATAGAACAGAGCCCAACATGTTAACGGTATTGAAGGGCATAAACACTTGGCACACAGACAGGACGTGGTAGGTGCATTTCCAGGTGACTGGTAACGTGCCCTTGAGTATCTGACTTGGTAGAGCCAGTTTCTTGGTCTCTGAAACATTGTTTCCCTCAGTTGGTCAGTTAATCCTCAGTGTAAGTTCAGTCCCCTTCTATGGGTAGGACCATGGTGGTACCTAGTAGTGGCAAGTCCCCATCTACTAGTCTAACTCTGGTTTTGCACAAATTATGTAATAACCAGATTCCGTCGTGCCCCTCTCTGGCGACATGCCACCTGCCTTTTCTGGTTCTGTGCCCAGATCCATGCTCTATGCCCTCAGTATCCTGCCCCAAACCCTAAACTCCTAGAAGCTGGAAGTCTCCCAGATCTCGCTTTGAAGATGAGCAACCTAGTTAGCACCTTCTAGGTGTGTGTATCTGTTGTAAGCGCTTAGGGTGGTTGGCAAGGAAGGAGCGGTGGACCCCTCTGAAAGGTGCATTTGTTGCTCACATGCCTTTGGTGTTGAGTTTGTTTCCTTGGAGAGGCGTTGGAGGCCACTCTTGGTGGTGGTGTTGTTGCTGGTGGGGATTCCAAGGTCACTGCCTTGAGGCACAGTTGTCGGCTCTGTGAGCCATGTGCTGCTCCTGCCTGCCCGCGCCCTGGTCCACCTGCCCCTCTGCTGGTTTGCATTGGTGTATTGACCCCTGAGACCCTGAGTGCCTCTCCATCAAGTCATATTACGTGGTGCAGTCAGATGAGTTACGGTGGTGCACCAGACACTTAGCACACCGTATTTACTTGGCCTCTGCAACAACTTCATCAGATTTAAAGTGTTATTCCCAGTTCACGTAAGAAGAAACTCAGAAGTTCAAAAGCCCAGTGTAGTTTGCATAAGTATTAAGTGTCAGCGTCTGAATGACCTATTCCAAAGCCGAAGATTTTAATCTCATGCTGATCTGCTGCTCTTCTGGATAACTCCTGTTGACTTTTCTTGTACACCTGGCTGGCTCTCTGCTTATCAAATATCTGTCTTCCCTTTGTTGCATTGGGATTTGTTGGATTCGAGTTTTGAGCAGCTCACCTTTTCCAAATGGGCAGGTTTAATTTCTAGGTCTTTTCCAATCTGTTATCACCTGTCCCACCACCGATAATCACACCATGCCAGGCAGATTCCTGAGATACGAAGCAGTAAACTCTATTTCAATACCCAGAGGAGAGCAGGTTTCCAAAGTCCACTGTGATCTAGATTTTCACTTATATAGGTCTTTGGTACTCCCTCCAGAATCAGTACACGTCTTCGTCCTTTTCCAGCTCTGTAATATTCCTGTCACACATGGGGAAGCATATTAAGCCATTTTTCTTATTTCCTATAAATAACTCCTTAAGATTCTAACACATAGGCAAACTTCCCCAGTTTCATAAGGGTTTCATCAGATATAATCACACTCCAACTCTTAACAACCTGTGGCTATGCAAGGTATCTTGTCACTGAAGGTAAATAAAACTCCCCCAGATATTCAGCAACATTGTATATTGTCCTGGTGACATGTTCATTAGATTTGCAACGTTCCAGCAATCCCTTTGTAAGTGGTTGTTTGGAACTCAGAACGTATTTTCTCATATAAATGATAAGTCCTAGGAAAATTCCTGGGATAGTACATCAAAAACGACTAAATCCATAGACAGCTGTGCTAATGCTATGGGAAGAGTTCATTTCATTCAGTTCCAATAGGTAAACCGTGTGTTCTACACATGAACATTATTTTAAACAAATGGAACCTGCACCTTAAGTAGAAGATATTGTTATATTTTAAAGCACTTTGAATATGATACTCTCCTCTAACATATTTTAAATTCTTTCTTCCCAACTTTTTTTTTTCTTAATTAAAGTACAGTCAGTTACAACATGTCAGTTTCTGGTGTACAGCACAATGTCCCAGTCATGCATATACATACATATATGTGTTTTCATATTCTTTTAAATTAAAAGTTATTATAAGATATTGCATATAGTTCCCTGTGCTATTCAGAAGAAACTTTTTAAAATCTATTTTTATATATAGTGGCTAACATTTGCAAATCTCAAACCCCCAAATTTATCCCTTCCCACCCTCTTTCCCCTGTAACCGTAAGATTGTTTACTATGCGAGTTTCTATTTTGTAGGTGAGTTCATAGTATCCTTCCCCCCCCTTTTTTTTTTAAAGGTTCCACCTATGAGTGGTATCATATGGTATTTTTCTTTCTCCTTCTGGCTTACTTCACTTAGAATGATGATCTTTAGGTCCATCTGTGTTGCTGCAAATGGTGTTATTTTATTCTTTTTTATGGCCGAGTAGTATTCCATTATATAAACATGCTACAACTTCTTTATCCAGTCATCTGTCGATGGATATTTAGGTTGTTTCCATGTCTTGACTATTGTAAATAGTGCTGCTATGAACATTGAGGTGCAGGTGTCTTTTTGAATTAAGGTTCCCTCTGGATATATGCCCAGACGTGGGATTGCTGGTTTTACATAAAGGCTGCACCAAAATCCATTCCCACCAGCAGTGTAGGAGGGTTCCCTTTTCTCCATACCCTCTCCAGCATTTATAGTTCCATCCCATCTTAATCAGCGTGTTTTGAATGTGTTATACTCAGGGCCCTCACATTTGGAGATACAAAAGATATCATTTTGTTGAAGAAAAGTGTCGCTTAATCTCTTTGTCTAAATTCTTCGAATTTGTTCTCATACTGAAGAGGAAATATGCTAATCTGCCAGCGAAAAGTGGTCAGATACAGTATGTCATCTGTGTGCTGTTAAGTGTCACTGTTCAACTATGTGTCGATCAGTGACAACATACCTTGAGTAGCCCTGTGGTATTAGGAGTCGGAGTGAAACCCTTAGGAAAGTGGGAGGGTTTGCCTAATGTGTTTGAATCTTATCTTATCACTTAAAAGGAATAGAACCATCTTTCCTCCTTTTTCAAATGAGTAGTTTAAAACATTTTTAGTGAATAAGGGCTAATGCAACTTAATGCTACAGTCTGACCTCATCTCCTGTTGTAACTTGGTGGAATCATGCTTACTAGCATGGTGATGTATCAGAGTATTAATCTGGGTAAATTTTGAGGATGATTTTGCTGTACTTTGATCTCAAAATATGTTAAAATGCAAAATAGGGAGTTTCATTGCATTTGCTTAATTAATGCATTCCCCCCTCCCCCCACCAGAAAAGATTAAGTTACTTTTAAGAACATTTAGAGTGTATAGCCATTAGACATTCCAACTTTTTATTCCAACATAGTCAGACCAGGTGAATTTTCAAATGATTTAAATTTTGCTTCATCTCCTATCTTTGCCTCATGTAGTGCCTTGAGGGACGTCTTCCCCACGAAAACCATCTTGTAGTTGCTATGAGCACAGCTGTGTGACTTGGTACATGATCGATAGCCAAGAAGCCTTGTTTATTTCTTCTCCAGCTGTCAGTTTTTTTTTTTTTTTTAACATTGGCATCTTTTTTTTTTTTTTGCTTGTACTGAACTGGATCCACATTTCATAAGAGCCAGCAAGACAGGAAAAAAAAAGGCTTCAGAAGAGTTCTTGAGCAGGGGATTTGCTGTGGCCAAACTGAGTAATACACTGTATGAAGAACTCTGTACTTTGTCAAGTGTCTAAAGGTCCTCAGTGCAGAATTACACAAACACCACACGAGTTGGCTGCATCTGCAGTTGTATGACTATAACAAACTCCCCTGTTTGGGGCATTCAGTGAATCTGTAATGTTAGGTCTATAGGTAACGCAGAATCTTCCGAGTAAACAGGTCAGTGGTCACAAGTGACTGAATATGCAACTTAAGGTTAATTTTTATCCTGGCATACTAAGGTATACGTAATTGTGGAGTCTTATGTAAAGATTTATTTTACTAAACTGTGTGTTTTGATTTTTTTTAAATTATGAGAAACAATATCTTCCATGTGATTTTGGGATCAGGAAGTTGAGTTAAGCATCATGAAGACAGAAGCAGAGGCAACAGTGTCCCTTACGTGAAGTGTGGATCAGGTCAGATCAGCACCTCGTGATGAATTGCCCTCATTAAAAATGGAACTGAGTGTGTCTGGCTTGTCTTTCACCGCTGAGCTGGTAGGAGGAAGAAATGACAGGCATATGAAAATGCATCTTGAAACTAGAAGCTGAGAAAATACATTTAAAAATATTTGATAGTTATCTTTATTTGTGTGGGTGCGCCTGCTGCAAACTAAAGCTGGTACATTTAAACATGCCTGAGGAAAAGCCATAAGCAATGAGATAAAAAATTACTTGTGGGGCGAGCCCTGGGAATCTGAAGACGCTGGGAGGGACCATAAGATGTAGAGATGAATGGAATAATATGAAGCAGAAAGAGCCCACAAGTCAATACTTCGATACGAATTGGAAAAAATTGGGTGTGGTGACCACTGGTGACAGGGCAGGGATAATGAGGGAGTGAGGACGTGATCATCGCTCCAGGGTTTCAGAGGGGAAGGCGGCTGAGGATGGAAGACAGGCAGGGCTCTCCTTGGAAGATGAAACTGGACTTCAGCCTCTAGGGATGGATTCGGTCCGTGAATTCAGGGCAAGTAGATGGCCATCCGCAGAAGGGGAAATAGCAAAACCCAGTTGGCGTGTGCGGGACCTGATGGAGGCTTCCCCAGCCGAAATGGGGTGCTCCTGCGTCCTCATGATCGGGTCCTCAGAGGGGTCCTTTGGCCACGGAGGAGATGCCGATCCCTGGGCACCGGTGTTCATACTGCACAACCTTGTATGGCTTAATCCCCACTGAAACCCTGAGACTCCACTTTTTAGTTGCTCTTCACAGATTTGGACACTGAGGAAAAAGATAACAAATATGTTCAACAGCACACAGTTAGTGGGGCTTTGCAGGGAGCCTGGTCCGCCTCCAAATCTCCACTGTTTGCACAACATTGTTGTAGCTGCTTGGCTTCTCAGGGGCACCCGGCTGGTCACATGGCAGGGTCGGCCTCGAACTTGGTTTTCTGCCTTGAATTCCGGCACCTCTGTGTTATGATGCCTTGTACGGCATGATGTAGGTCTTCTCAGTTGGCCAAGTAAGTTCACAGATCTCGGTCTCATCTCATTTTATAAAACTAAACGTCTCCCGGGGAGTTGGATCAGATTAAAGGCACACACGAGAGAGAGGAGAGAAAGAATCCAGCTCTCTCATGGGGCTGCGAGGGGCCTCGCCGCTGGTCGAGTTTGGTATTTTGACCCAGATCTTCTGACCCTGTAGCCCTTGCTCATTTTTATGGTGTTGAGTTGTTTTTAAATCAATGATTTTGTGTTGCTTTATTTGGAATCTTGACTTGTGCTCACTCTCTTTGATAAAATCAAGAAAGTGTCAGATACCAACAGAGAAACCGGGAGGCATGTATAAAGATACACCAAAGTCACTTTGAACATAGCAGGTGAAATCGTTTACAGCAGGCTGTAGGATTTACTAACAAAACGTACGGAACAGGTGCAGACGGGAGAGAGGAAGGCTACCGGACGCTAGGCAGTAAGAGCATGACTGATTGAGGCATCGCACTGCTTGTGATGGGCGTAATTTGTGTACTTGCATTGTACCACAACATACTTACTCCAATGTTCCAAAAGCTTGACTTTTCACAAACTTCAAACATGCCCTTTTACTTTACATGTGAATTTTTTAAAAGACATGACATCCTACGATTTTGGCAGGGAGGTGAAAACTCCTTTGTTGTTGAAAAAGTGACTATGCAGAAATCCTACAACCCCCAATCTGTTTCTTCTGGGGATTCTGAAATCTTTGCCTCACATTGCTCTGACAATCATTTGTGTCTCTGTGAATCTCAATCTCATCTTAGGTACCTGCGCCTTCTGAAAATTGCAGTCATGTCTGAGATCCTAGGATATTACAAAGCAGAACCCAGTTTAATAACTTCATCTTTTTTTTTCACACTTTTCAGAATTTGTTTCTGCTTGCCCCATCATTCCTGATCTTGCCAACGTTTACCAGAACTAAAATATATTTATTTGCATTATTGATTCCTTATAGAAATAGATTCTTTAAATCCAAACCTGAAGATCTGAAAGAAGAAGGTATGTGAGTAAGTTGAGTAGGTGGGTTTCAGTTCCTCAGTGATCCTAAAATGCGAACGAGTTATTCCTTCCTCATCTTGTTCCAAGCTGCCTGAATCTCTGTGAACCCCTAAGAGAGCAGGCACCTGTGTACATATCAGCAGGGAGATTTCAAATAGCGGGCAGAGCTCAGCATCGAGGTTTCCTTTGTGTTTCCAAAGGCGTCCTAAGGGTATGATTATTGTACCCAAATCTAATTTTCCCTCAAGGTCAACAGTTAGGAACATTTTTATCTCCCATTCTTTCTGAACTAGGAGTACTGTCACATACTGTTTTCTTTTGGATTGGTTTATTTTTAAGATACTATTATTCAATGCGCCTTGGTTAAACAATTTTAGATTGATCATAAGATTGAAATTGTATCCATTGAAACATTGACTGAAAAAGACTTTTGACCCATGAATCAAATTTAATTTGGTTCTCAACTGTCATGCTGACTTCGCCGGGGGTTTTAAATGGGCTCAATTTGACTTGGCATAGTATATTTTATTCCCTATACACCAATGTCCTTTGTGCAGTAATTCAAGACAGTGAGCCCTGTTATAGTACCTAATGCTAAAACTGGTTTTTTGGGCTTTTTTTTTTTTTTTTCCCCATTTTGTACAAGGACTTTCTTTTCACTGATGCCTGTTCTAAACTGACAGAATATCTAAATTTTTAATCACTGGAATCAATGTAATGTCTGACTCCCAAGTAGAGCAAAACCTTTGAGAAGAAATAACTGACATTAAAGCAGATCGTAGACTTGCTAAGGAGAATGAAGAAATTTTTACTATTAAAATTCTTAAAAATACTAAATTTTCCTTGCAAAAAAAGCTATCATAGCCTCCTCTAAGATTGTTTCTTACAGAAAAGAAAATACTCTGGGAAGTTAACTGTTCACTGACACTACATTATTGCGTTTTTTTTTTTTTTTAACTCAATTTGAAGGAAGAAGTTGAAAGGAAATTGCCTTTCGTTGTTTGTACACTGTCACTGCACACGGCATAGGCAGAATCCACATGAGAAAAAGAAACATGTGAACATATATCTGCACTGTATCAGAGTTCATCTTCAAGACAGTGTATGCAATTCCCTTTGAAAGTCTGATACTTTAAACTTGAAGTTGCAGTGTTTCAGCATCTAAACGGTCACAGGAGTGTCAAAATTATTCCTCATTTTCTTCCATTCACATCACCTTCTTGGGTCCTTGGTATGTACCAGGGGTCAGCAAACCACAGCCCTTTGCCAAATTCAGTCCACTGCTGGTTTTATTGACAGTCGTAGAGGGTCACTCGTTACGTATTGTCTCTCCTGCTTTTGGCGCAGTGGCGGGGATGCAGAGCTGCCCAGGCTGCCTGCAAAGACAGACGCCTTTCCATCTAAGCCTTTGCTGACAGTGTGCCGCAGGGCCCTGCTGTCTGTCAATTTACATCATTTTTATAGGAAGCACAGATGATTTATTAAGTTCAGGACTGCATGAATGCGGATACTGTAACTTTGTGTTCAGCTCTGCTAAAGAAGGTGCAGAAGGTATATTCATGGTTGGCTGTTGGAAGTCTAGTAAACTTGAGACATTTTTACACAATATATATTAACGTCCATTTCACAGCGATTTGATTTGAGGCAGTGACAGTGTTCTAGTGTGTAGGTGTTCTGAAGCCATTAAAAAAATCATTTTATTGCAGCTAACATTTTATTATATGTAGTATATAGATGTGGTAGCCAAAAAACTATTGTATTTAGAGTTTTAAAGGTAGAATGGATCATAGACATGATCTGATCCTTTTTTCAAGAGAGGAAAACATGCTAGAGAAATTAAGTATTTCTTTTCACAATCACCTTGTGTTAAATAACAGAGCTGAATTTAAATCCTGTGTCAACTACCATTCCCATCTCTTTGCCTTTGAACCAACCTGAGCATATTCTTGGGAGAAATATGAAGATAGGTCAATATTGGTCCATCAGTCATGGAGTCCAATCTGCAGTCGACAAACAAACTTGGGGTATTTGGCTGATTTTCTGCCATATTGGTTCTTATTACTTTTTTGTTTTCATCTTGATAGTAGTCTAAAATGGATGGACCATGCCCTGCATCGTCAAGATGGCTAACTTTACACAAGACTCAGTATCAGGTCTCAGTATGGAACCTCTGTCTGCATTTACCATTGCCTTGGCACCAAATGGTACCCTCTGCTTGTCTCAAGTAGTGGGAGAAGAGAGATGGACTGAGTCCATCAGCGATGCGTTTATCCCAGTGAATACCGAACGACCTCAACGCAGGTGGTTTGGGTGAACTTTGTTCTTCCAGAAAGGAAGAAGGATGCTTGGGTGGGGAGTTTGAGGGGCACTGCGGTTGAGTGCATCACTCTGCAGTCGGCCGTGCCAAGTTCAGGGCACTCACACATGGTGGCCGTTTCCACAGTTATGTTCTAAGCAGCCACTCAGCTTCTTGCCTCTGTCACATTAAACTAACATATTGGTTTTATGGTTTTGTTTGCTTTAAGTTGCAAATTTGGTTCGGTTTTATCGTTGTGAAGTGCTAAAAGTCAAGGACTCTATAATCAGTTTATGTTTGCCTGTATTTATATAACATGAAGAGGGTCATTTTAGTTGAGGCTGGAGATTGAGGAGAACTTTATTGTTTTCTCTGTTATTATTTTTCTTTATTAGGACTATTCTGAGAGCAGTTCTAGGTTCACAGCAAAATCGAGGGGACGATACAGAGATTTTCCGGTCACCCCCACCCCCACACGTGCACAGCCTCCCCCACTGGCAGCGCCCCCACCACGTGGTACCTTTGCTGCGACCGATGAACGTGGCACGTCATTGCGATCCAGAGTTCACAGTTTGCGTTACGGTTCGTCTTGCTGTTGTACGTTCTGTGGGATTAGGTAAACGTGCTGTGACGTGCTTCTCTCACTGTAGTGTCATTCAAAGTATTTCCACGGCCTGAAAGTCCCCTGTGCTCCATCCACACATCCTTCCTCCTCCCCGCCCCTTGGCAGCCACTGATCTTTTCACTGTGTATCCGGACTTGACTTTCCCGGAATGTTATAGTTGGAGTCACGCAGCATGTAGCCTTCTCTTATGGGCTTCTTCCCCTTGGTAATGTGCGTTTACGTTTCCTTCGTGCTTTTTCATGGTAGTGCGTTTGTTTCTTTTTAGCACTGGAGAATATTCCATGGTCCTGATGTACCAGTCTGTTTACACCTTCACTTGCTGCAGACATCTTGGTCACTGTTGTTGCTTTTTTTTTCCCGGGTGAGAGGGGAAGTAAATAGGTTTATTTACTTATTTATGATGGAGGTACTGGGGATGGGATGGAACCCAGGCCCTCATGCAGGCTAAGCACTCACTCTACCACTGAGCTATACGGTCCCCCCGTTTTTTTTTTTTTTTTTTTTTTTAATTAATTTTTTTTTTTTACTTGAGGTAACATACACGTAACATAAATTTTGCCACTTGAACCATTTTTAAGTGTACATTCAGTGGCATTAAGTGCATTCACGTTGTGTGCACCCATCACCACCAGCCATGCCCAGAGCGCTCTCATTTTGCAAAACTGGAGCTCTGTCCCCATTAAACAGCACTCCCCTTCTCTCCTCCCTCCAGTGCCCACCGTTCTCCTTTCTGTCTCAGGTGTTTGACCCCTCTGGGGACCTCGTGAGTGCAATCTCCAGTGTTCGTCCTTTTGTGACCGGCTCACTGCACTTAGTGTGGCTCTCCTTTTGGAGAGCGTCTGTGCTGTGTGCGTGTGAGAACGCCTGTGGCCTGTGCAGCGCTCTCCCCAGCCCGTCTCCCCTGCCTTCTGTCAGACACACCCAGAAAGATGTGATTGCGGGGGTGGAGGACTGCACTTGTGCCAGACAGAGATGCATTTTATTCGCCAAGCAATTTGTGGGAAGACAGTGGGCGAGGCAGCCTCCTCTACTGCTCTGTTTAGCTTGAGAGGTGTGGCCGCTGAATCTAACCACCGCCCTGGGCGGGCGGGCGGGCGGGCTCTCCCGGGGTCAGATTTCACATCCTGTGCTACCTGGCTGAGCACCGTTGTTGTAGCAGCCCAGGCCGGGCTTGGCACCTGACTGTCGGTTGCGGGCAGACTGTCTGTGCTGGGGGGCCCAAGCTGGGTGGGCTCTGTTGTGCTGAGCCGGGCTTGTTAGAGACTCCGAGGGCAATGTATGGATCCTCCAGGGATGTCGTCCTGACAGAGAGCAGGGAACACCTCCAGTGGGCATCCTTTCTGGGATGTTTGGGACACACTTGTCCACTGACCCTTTACCACAAATGATCAGAGTGACGGCCATGCGGCAGTGATGGTTCACATCCTCCAGAAGAAAGGACCTGTGTGGATTCCTTCCCTCACCACAGAGGCACGCTTTCCCCCTCAGGCTGCTGGAAGCTTATCTCACTCAGTGATACTTTTGAACGGCTGGAACCGTCCGGGGCTCTTTCCACTGATAGTGATGAACAGACCGTGGAAGCCAGGTAGAAACGAACAAGACCTCTTTGTAGAGACCAGCTTCTCCAATTTCTGGACTGTTCAGCACCTACCCTGTTACCATATTAGGGTAAAAGCCAAGCAGCTGGAGCAAAGGGATAGCCTGTGGCAATTGGTCAAAGAGACAGACATGCTTTGCTCTCTTACCCAGAGTGTGAAGGCAGATCTGGCTCCAGATGGTTATCCCAGGCCCCAGGAGAGCAGGGGACCTTTGTGTCATCACACGGCTCCCAGTGCGCTTCTAGGTGTCACAGATTTTAACCAGCAGGAAGGGAAAGGGAGAGAGGCTGGCAGAGGCACCCAGAAGGACCCAGAAGTTTTATGCAGCAGTTCTGTTCATCCCACTTTTGAGAACTAGGTACTGACCATACCTGTACCTGGACTAGGGATAAAGTATACAGTGACTGTGACCACAGAACAACCACCACCACCAAATTAGGGACACATCCAGAAGTCAGCCAAAGCCCAGTCCTGCATGTACCGCAGCATATGCACACGGCTTGCTGTCCATCCTTAGAAACAGCTGGACTCCATCCTCAGGGGAGACAGCCCGAAGTCCCAGGCAGTGAGAGTGTCCAGCTCAAAACACACGGTCTTGAGGGAGGTGTCGTCTGCTCCTTTGGGTCCATGGGAGCCTTCTCATCACCCACTTTTTGATTTAAAGAGTGAAAGCCAGGTTCCCTGCCCTCTTCTGTATAAAACGTCAGTGCAGTGACCGGTCCACGTGAATGTCTTTCATTCAGAAAAGGGAAGCCGGGGAAGCAGATGGAATTACAGGTACATGACAAACGTGGAGTCTTCCCAGACAGCACGGCTCTGGCAGGAACTTAGCTGCTGGTCTCTGGGGGGGCTTATCCTTGCTCGTTACCGTCCTGGGCGACGTGTGAAACGATCCCGGGCCTTACGCCCCACTTGGGCTACTGCTGTAGGTCCTTAGAAGCTCTTCTTCTGACACCTATTTGAGAGCTCTTGAAGGTGTACTTCTGCAGGCCAGGCTGTAGTTTCATTAAAGACATACATTCTTCAAAAGTTAGTAGGTTTGCAGTTACTGTTGACTACCCCGTAGGTTCATGTGTCTGTTGTCCTTGCCGGGGCTCTTTTCCAGAGAGAGCTCTCAACTCTGCCTTGCGTATTTGCCGTGTTAGTTTAACCCGAGACTTTCTCATCTTGACTCTGCCTACCACAAGACCATCTAATATGTGAGATGACGTCGTGAATCAGATCACGCCTTCGGGCTTGATCTCTTTCTTGTGTCTGAAATGACTACATATGGCCTTTGAGAAAAGTTTTGCTCAACATCTGTAACTCCTGTTGGCGGAGGACAGAAGCAGTTCTCCTTTTCTTCATGACCGCAATTTCTGACACCCCTGCCCCATTTCATTACGTTGCTGCCTGCAAATTGGCCTATTATTGCCTAAGTTAATTTCCTTTTTTGTAACACCTTAGTAAAAACAGTTAGGGGCAGCAAATGTAAGAACTTTCTGGCTTTTTTCCATTCGTATCCTGCAAAAATCACATATTCCACCTTTTAATTTACCATATGTGACACATTTACCAAGTATTTTCAAGGCTTGCTCAAGGTCATCAGCTTTTTACCCTGAAATGTGAGTTTCCTTGCTACCAAAACAATAAACCAGTGCCATTTGTTCTGTTGTTGTCTAGGGCTGTAGTGGGGGTACCAGTTTCCATGTGGGGTAGTTTTATTAACTTGTCTTAGTCACATGCTGGATGCTCACTAGACACCATGGAATCTAAGCATTTTGAAGAAGGTTATTATATGATCCTGGCTGGTTATTGAGAAAAGTTTGGAAAATCTGGCTGATCCCTTCACATGCTGTTGACCTTTAGCAAGTATTTGCATTGGTTTATATTTGAAATATCCTGCCAGGGCTGCTTTTAAAGTTTGTTGAAACAAGCCAGCACTTTGGCCAAAGTATTGGAGGCCACTAGTAAAGCTGAAATGGAATGGGAGATTTTACAAGAGTTGGTTCCGAACGGTCAGCCGAAAAAAGATGGCCAGACTGTAACGGTCCTGCGCTGAGGAGTGTTTAGTGGAGGCACAAAGGCCTGGCCACCATTTTTTTAGTATTGGGGAACATGTCTATTAAATTTCCTTGTAGAAATACTCCGTTCCCACCAAACTGTCCTGAGATTCTTAGATTGCTCTGGGGAAGGTGGGTCATTCCTCTATAAGTGACTGTGGGAAGAAGCACCCTGTGTTGAATTTTAGATTTGTTAAATCTTTCCTACTGAGATGACATGAAAGATTTTTCAATTCTGGCTATTGAAACAGAAAGTAGTAGTGGACAGATGGTTTCCAATGTGAATTTAAAATAATTTTCAAGATGGGTCATAAAAGGAATTTGTCATCCTCATGTTACTCTGTGGTAACTGGAACTATCCAAAACAGGCAAATATTTTCTAAATGAAAAATACATCTCTTCACTTTTTCCAAAGGGAATCATTTACTGATACTGTAAGAAAGGGTCTTGCTTTCCTTCTTTTTAAATTCTAATATTGGGCTGCTATTTATGTTTTCTTTCTCATGTCCACAGTTTTTGAGAATTGACCAAGATGTTCATTTCAAAGGTCCTTGTGTAGCTGGCACCCAATTTTGCTGCTCTTCTTTCGTGTATGTTCCCAGTCGACTCCGTGATATGAATTTATGGGTTATTTAGCTTGTTTTGGACACCATTTTACAAGAGCAGTAGCACAAGCTTATTTTTAAGTATGATTTTTGATTTGGGGAATTTTCCGTCCTATTTTGACATTTTGGGATGGATTTTAATAACTTCCACGTGTGGGCCGTTAAAAAAACGACAATCCATTGTGACTAACCAGAATAATTCCAGGCTCATGGGAGGTGTTGAGAGGAGGATGCAGTTTCCTTTGTGCTCTGTCTCTCCGCATTTCCACAAGAAGAATGTCTTGCACAAGAGTCCTGGGCTCTCTGTCCCTCACTCCCTCGTCCCCTGGCGAAGGGGCGTCGTGTACCTACTGTGACTTTGGGACCAGGAACTAGGGGTGAAGAACTTTGCTTCCCTCCTTCACTTCCCTTCTTGGGGGTAGGCTGCCCAGGGAGAGCATGTGTCGGGGTGTGACCCTCAGGCCACATGTGGTGGGGGGTGGGTGGGGTGGGGCTGAGATCATTGGGCATCCTCTTTCACTGAGTGGGAAAATGAAATCTTCTGGGATTCAGTTTTAGCCCACTGTTGACAAACATCAAATACATATCTTGTAATTTAGCCCCTATCAGTAATGAAGGTGGGAGTTAGCCATCTACCTGACTGCCTACTTTGCAGAAGGAAAAGTGAAATGGTCTGAGAAAGCCCAGATGCTAAACTCTGGCCCTGGATTGGGAACCTTGAGAAACAGACATGGATTCAAATTTGGGAACCACGTTAACAGGAAGTTAGTGAGGCTTCAGGAGGGGTTGGGCTCAAAGCTTCTGGCCCTGGGATCACCAAGTGGCTTTGCTAGGAGTTGAAATTTTCCCTTTAGTGAGTCATTCCAGTTTGGGCCATATTAACAATTGACAAGAAGGTGTTTCCACGGTGATAGATTATCTTAAGCAGAAGCCAGCCTCAGGAAGGACACTGGCTGCACATACTTGTGTTGGACTCAGCAAAATATGGTCCCTAGGGTGTAGGGGGAGGTGGCTTGACCTTGAATCACATAGCCCTGGACCTATGAAGACTGTCACTGCTGCAGCATAGCTTGAAGACCTCTGAGGCATCATAAAGAAGGACAGGACTTGTTCTTGGAAAATGTATTGTTTTCACTTTCATATTCATGATTTTCAGATATTTTGGGAGCAGGAATTGGAAATCATTTGCCTTCTTTCTTAATAAGGCATTTCATAGCCAGCATTTCATGGATTCATGCCAGGACTTTAAATTGCACCCAAGTTCCATGTCTGTGGGGGAGCATGAGTCTGTGAAGCTGGAGCTTAAAAAGAACCATTAACACCACACTGATACTGGCAGAGGGAAAAAATGGCTGCAGCCAGTCCTGTTGCAGCTCAACTTCTTAGCCTCAGTCACCTGAGGAACATGTGGAGGGCAAATCTCTTGGATTCATGTCTTCAGGTTATTCAGCATCTCTTAGCATCATGTGGGCTAAATTGGCTTTGGATTTGCATGTTATCTAAGCTTATAAAATGGCCCTAGGCATCGGAACTGAATGGGATATGATGTAACTTTATGGGACTCTGTCAAATTTGGGGAAAAGTCAAGGAAATTCCTTTTGTATGTGTGCTGCGAGGTTGGAAGACATTTCTACAGACTAGCTTCTCTCTATTTCAAACCTTGTTTCTCTTACACTTCGGACATGCCTGCAGTTCTGGGACCCGCAGAACAGTTTTATGTAGAAAGAAGGCACCTCTGTGTCCTGTCAGTAAGAGAAAGGATGCCATTCCTGCACTGGAATGGTGTAGCAGGCAGAAGAGTGGCCCCAGAGATGCCCCTGTCCTCATGCCCAGGGTATGTAAATAGCTTACCCTGCATGGTAAAGGGGACTTGGCGAGTGTGATAAAGAACCTTGATACGGGCAGGTGATCTCGGGCCATTCAGATGGGGGTGCCAGTATCCTCATAAGGGTCCTTATGAGAGGGAGGCGGCAGGAGGGTCAGAGTCAGAGAAGGAGCTGTGAGGAGGGAAGCAGAGGTTGGAATGATGTGGGGCTTTGAGCCGAGGAATACAGAAGCTTCCAGAACTGGAAAAAGCCAGGAAGTGCAGTCTACCCTGGAGCCTCCCAAAGGATGCAGTCCTGCTGACCCATTTTGGATTTTCTGGCCTCCAGACCTGTTCTGATGATAAATTTGTGTTGCTTTTTAAGACACTACGTTTGTGATAATTTGTTTACAGAGAAAGATGAAACTAATAGAATTGACCAGCAGTAACTTAAACATGGAAAAATATTGCTGGGATCTTTAAAAAACTGTTCTGCTAAGCTGAAACGAAATGTTACTCCAACTCACCCTTCCCTTAAAATGACCCCCACAATGTGCTTGGATTGT
This sequence comes from Camelus bactrianus, assembly GCF_048773025.1. Classification (NCBI taxonomy): domain Eukaryota; kingdom Metazoa; phylum Chordata; class Mammalia; order Artiodactyla; family Camelidae; genus Camelus; species Camelus bactrianus. The sequence goes on from NC_133575.1 coordinate 4,949,580, forward strand.
CCGACCCACTCTGCTGGGAAGGCAGGTACGGGAGAGAAGTTGGGAGTGAAGATATAGAGAAACTGTAACTGACTGCAGGAAATGTGAGTTACTTCTGCCGATGTTACAACAACAAAAGGCCACGGGAACTGTACAGATTATTGGGGCCCAGGGCCAGGATTTGGTGAGCCGCTCAAGTCCAAGATCCCACCTGTCCTTATTTAAAATTTCGATATTTTGTTCCTTGTAGGGTTTTTGGGTTTTTTTGCATTAATGTGATTTTTTAAAAAATAGTGCATTAAAATATTATTTATCCTGATCACTTACTCTGGCCCCCCTTCAATGTTGCGCAGAGTGCCTCATTCAGCCCACTTCAGGAGTGAAGGCAGAGTTTCAGGTCTGTTAGCCTCACGGCAGTCCACCTCCGCACCAGCAAAAGCCATGGGGATAAAGAGAGACACCGCTGTAGCAGACAGGTTTTCAGGCCTCAGCGTTTCTGTAGCAAGAGGCCATGACAGCAGGTACTGGGACCGACGATTTCACAGGCTGACTCCCCTGAAGCAGCCTCGGTTCCAGAAACGGGGCTTGGAAGAACTGGAAAACTGGTGAGGGTGTCGGTGGGGAAGCGGGCAGTGACTGGGCTGGCACTTCCGCTGCTTTGCAGATTTTACAAGACACTTGTCTCCAGTGCTGCACCTGGAGAGAAAAGCACGCTGTCAGGGTTTTGAAAATGAAGAGAGGATTTGGGGGGTTATCGGTCAGTATGTGAAACACAGCAGAGTAAACTGTTCCATGCACACACGTGTGGATCCCTGTCCTGTGCCCCGTACACCCACACAGCACATGTAGCAAGCCCTTCCAGCCCAGGTGAAAATTTTCCTGGGTGTCAGCCCAGCTGGATCGGGTGCATGGCTGGTCAGCTCTGTGCATCCCGCTGAGACGGACACCAGGCTGACGGTCTCCATCTCCCACCTTCTGTCTGACCCTCTGTCTCTGCCCTGATCGGAGCAGCTGCACCCAACCTGATGGACGGCCTGCCTCACGGTCCCCGCGGCACGGAGGAGAGGACTGATGTGTGAACTTGATTGGCTTGGAATCAGGACCTGGATCTGCTTAGCCTTCTCCCTCCTCCCGTCCGTCTGTGATTGGGGCATCCTCCGAACAGGAGAGCAGGCACCTGGTCTGCCCGTCCGTCCCCCCAGGGTCCCAGGCCACACTGGGGGACACTGGCGGTGGAGGTCTCACTGGGGACGAGGACTAGGATGAGCCCGTGTCCTGCACTTCTAACCTGCGTCTCCCAGTCCAACTTTTATCAGGCACAGAGTGTACGTTTTCAGTTACATTCGTCTGACTTCCCTCTCTCTCTACTGTTGACACATTCAGCTAAGAAAAAGCTACTGTTAATTTAGTAGGTCCTCTTAATCACCAATAGTGGATGATCAGTAAATCTTTGCTGAAGAAATAAGCAGTCTCACTTTTATGCTTGGTCCCAAGTTTATGTGTTTGCATAGTTTCAAGAAAGTATGACTCATTTAGCTAAGGTTACCACAGGGGAGAAAAATACTATATATGTATATAAAACTCACCTTAAGTATGTTTTACATCCAAATTTGATTAACTTTCTTTTGGTAAATACAGTAAAACTACGTATACATTCTATCCATTTTTGAAAAGAAATGTAATAATTTTTAATGCATCCCATTGTAGTTTGAGTGTGTGTGTGCATGTGTGTGTGTGTTGGTGGAGGCAGAGGCCAGATCATGTGTATGTGTCTGTCATTAAGGCTTTGGCCATGCACTTTATTTGGTTTGATTTGAATTTGATCTGTTTTAAGTTCAGGGTGAAAAATAAAATCCAAGTCTGACAAAACCAAACACATTAGGAAAATCCTGCAGTTTCAGGCACATTCTTCATTTGGATACAGACTCACACCCGACAGTGATTCAAGCAGACGGGTCTCCACTGATTGGCTTGGTTTTAGATTCCGCCAGATTTCCCGCACTTGGAGCTCTTTGTTTGTCAGGCGGCCTGGATGCTAATTGGATATCAGACATGTCAAAACCCAGAAATCCTTCCACACTGCCTGGTTCAATCAGTGTAACGAGTCCGTATTCCTCATGTCCAGATCAGTAGTTTTAACCTGGCATCCTTGGCTAAAATTGGAGCCCGAGACCCAGGCGGTTTTCATTAATGTGTTTCGACTTCATATCTTGAACATTGTCTTTTTTGAGGCATCCTACCGCAGTGGCTCCATCCATTCAGAGCCGGTTCCCAAACTGTATAGAGCCTGTCTGGCTTCCGTTTGTGACTCAGCTCAACATCCGTTAGGTCGTCGGCGTCCTTTGATAGGGCTCTCTCCTGCAAAACCTTCAGAAACTTGAGGTGGGTTGTGAACTCTCTAAACAACAGCACCATTTCTGTGAAAAAGTACAATGTCAAGATACTGAATATTACTATTGAATTCCCATGTGTTGATTGGTATAACAAGACAAAACAGTGGTACTCTTAATTTTAGTTTGCGCTTCTTCTGTCCCACTGCCCTGGCCAAGATTTTCAGATGTTTTTAACAAGCAGGGCACACAGGTTGCCAGCACGCTGTGTGCACCACTGTGTGCAGGCAGGAGTCGGACTTCTGACCAGCCAGCATTCCCACCACACTCCTGCTCCTCCCCAGTCCCCCTTTCATCATTTCCTGGCTGGATACCAAGGCTGCTGGGAAACAGACATAAATAGAATGTCCCTCCCCTGCAAAAAAAGCCAAAAAACAAATGTTAGGGACACCCAGTGAAGGCCAGCACCGAGTGCTGCTGGGCGTTACCTGGCCACGGCGGTGATACTAATCGGTGTGGTTGCACTGGATGTACCTGACGGGCTGCCCGGTGAGCGTCACGGGTCCCCGTTGGTGCGCACGGGGCTTCTTATCCCCTAGACCGCGGCCTACGCTCCACCGCCACGCGCAGGGGGACTTTGAAGTTTCTGTGGCTCCTGTCCCGTGCTTCCCTCATCAGATCCTGCAGGCCTTGCTCCTCTTTCTCTGCAGTGTGTAAGCCGTGCGGCATCTCATCTTGTCAGGCACGCGGCGGCACCCCCGGGAGCATCACACCCTTCTCCAGACTGAAGGGGGATTTGTCACTGCTGCTGCTTCTGCTGGGAGAGCTGGGACACTGGCAGTTGAGGTCACTTCCTGATGTGTACCCGATGGTCCCGGGTCAACGTGCCCTTGTGAGTTTGGGAGCTACGTTTTCCGTAATCCCCTCTGAATGTGGGTCTCAGCGTAGAGCTCCCCTAACATCAGCCGGCCCACGGGCTCCTGTACTCACTGGGCAGAGGGTGGTGGGACTCTCTGCAGTGACTCACCTCTGGGCAACCTCCTGTCTTGGCTGAGCTGCTTCTGGGCCTCCTGCCCCTTTGTAAGTGGTTCATTTTCAGTCACCTCCCTCTGTTGGAATCCACAGAGTGCTCATGCCTGCCCGTCAGACCCTGGCAGATGCAGTCAATAAAATCTGTGGCTCTTCTCATCCTCGGAAAAAGAACAGAAAGGCACAATGTCATCAGATTACTAAGTGGATCTTAGTTAAACAAGTGCTCTTAAAGCTCTTTACAGTGGCTTAAAGTATTTCTAAAATCACGTTCTTCCCTTTAAGGAAGTTCCCTGAGCTAGAAATGAATCTAGAAAGAATTCCATTCACCTTAGTGACTATGGTTTCCCTGAGAATTTTGGGGTGATGGCATTTTTTTATATTTCCAAACACTGAAACATTTTCTAAGCTTCATTGATCGAACCTTCTGACGGCTCCATGAATTATATCTGTGTCTGAAGTGGCACAGAGGAAAATGCCCCAAGGTTCTCAGAGGTGTTTGGCGATGATTCAGAGTAAGAACTGTGTGTAATGGAAATGACAGGCATCATTTATTTATGAAAGCAGAAATGAAGTCCAGCCTTGACTGCAGATGGGCCCTTTTCCACAGTGCCATGGAACTCGACTGCTTCTGATGTCTATGAAATTGTGGGCTTTGACTTCTTGTACAAAAACACCAGGTCAGCTTTAATTCATAGAGTCACTCAGCATCTGTGTTCAAATGTATGATAAAGATAATTGTTTAAAAGTTGTTCCTTAGATTTAGATAAAGCTGTTGACTGTCTTTTAGGGCAAGCTGGACTTCTGTGCACAAGAAAGTGCAAAAGGCAGGCTTGCCTCCAAAGGCAGTGCTGGTGTGATATTCTTACCTGGGGCTTTCGGGGAGATCCATGTGACCGTCACTTTGTGTGGACATTGCAACTCTAAGCATCATGATAAGCAGAAATGTGTGCGCGGTATATCAGGCATAGAAGGGTCTGGATAAATGAAGTGATAGGAAACATGTGGTGTGGACTGTGACAGGCACGTTTTATGGAACCTGATTGCACATCAGCTGGCAAAGAGGAAGACTGAAAAGCAATTCATAGGACCGTGCATTTTGCCTGATGATGTTACATGTATTTTCTGGTCCATATTTTCCCTGGAAAGCAGCGCAGATAGTGCTACCCCCACTATTTCACGGGTGAGGAAAGTGCAGACTGTAAGGGGAAGCGCCCTGCCCAGCAGAGCCAGGTGTTCCAGAGTCCCGTCTGCTGCGGGGGCGGGGAGGGCACGTGAAGTCCCCCACGTCAGAGCGCTGGCGCGTGCGGGTTCCTCCCCAGCCCTCCTGTTTATCGTTACCACCCTTCTCCGTGGCTCTGCTCACGTGCCGCACCCTCCACGAAGCAGCCGTTCTTCCAGTGCACCAGCGAGAAGTGACGTCTCCGTCCTGAGATTGTTCTGGGCTCTTCAAGCCCCCTGCCCCAGTCATGCCCCGCCGCTCTAACTGCTCTCCCGATGTACTTTCCTACTCCGCCCTGAGAGGCGGCACATTCTCCGGGGAGAGGGGCTTTGCCTACAGCCTGGAGCAGCCTTCTTTGTTCAGTCTTCTTTACTACATCAGAGCTGCCTTCGGCCTTCTTGAGAAGCAGGGAAGTGAGCCGTACCTCACATCTCTTAGTGAAGCTCCTGTTCTCTGCCAGCAACCACGTGTAGGATCTTATGTGTGTAATTTCTAGTTTCTTTCTTTTATTTTTTGGTGGGGGGAGGTAACTAGGGTTACTTATTTATTCTTGGAGGATGTACTGGGGGTTGAACCCAGGACCACATGCACGCTAAGCATATGCTCTAACACTTGAGCTATACCCTGCCCCCTAGTTTCTTGACAGTCCTGGAAGATAGCTGTTATCATTCACGTGTAGGGTCCCCTAATTTATAAAGGGGTGTTTAAGCTGGGCTCAATGTCCGGTCTCACCTCACCCTCAGCCCGCTCTGCATCTAATACACCACTGCCATGCAGCCTTGGTCCCAGTAATCCCAGGTTTCAGTAATTATCTGTCAACTGATGAATGAGTGAGTGGATGCAGGAGTGCACTGTAGAGCATCATTTCTTCCGTACATAGAGAAAGCGAAGATTTCACATTGTGTCTGTGCAGTGAGGGGCTGTGGTAGAACCACGTGGCTCGGAAGTTAAGACGTGCTTCACGGCAGTGACCTGGCTGTGCGCCTTCCAGCCGGGACACCTGCTTCTGGTGGGCGGGAGACCGCCCTGGTTTAACCCTGTGGATCAGTGGCCCCTGTGGGTGATTTTTAGCACTGCCTTTCACTCTCAGATGTGTTTGGTTTCAGCAATTCCTCACACAATCACCCAAAGGAAACTCTATACAAATTTTGACTAACAATTATACATGAGAAGAAGAGGAGGAGGAAGAAAAGAGAAAAACCTCACACACAGGCGACAGGTGTTTACCAAGGGCAGGTGTCCACATTCGTTGTTTCTAAGGCATTTGCTAATACCATGCTATCAGCATTACAAAATTATTTTTCATCATAAACCTCAGGGTCCTTTCTCAGAGCATAGCTCAAATGAGTTCTAAAATCAACTATACTTTGAGGGAAAAAAAGAAATTAAAACGGATATTTAAAAAACTGGCAGTCAAACAAGGAAAAAGAATAAAATAGGTATTAACAATGACAAGAGAGGATGTCATTTTGGATCCTTAGAGACGTGAAAATGTAGTGAGAGGACATTATCAACAACTTTAATTAAAGTGCAAAATTTCTGAAGAAAATATTAGCAAGTTAACTCAATTAATATATTAAAAAATTAGCATGTGAGCAAACTGAGTTTAATCCGGGAGCACAAGATTGGTTTAATGTCATTTTACACTTTAATTTTATAAAGGAGAAAAATCGTGTGATTATCTCATTTTCCGCCAATAGAGTATTGATTGAAATTCAAAAAACAAACAAAAACCAAATCCCCTTGGTTATAATTTTCTCAGTATAGGCTTTATACTCATTTAGAATTCTAGTGTTGCATGGTCTTGAGATGTTAAGAACAAGTTTGTTACTTCTGCGTTGTTTCCCCTCGAGTTGTCTAGCGTGTTCTCTTAAGGCCCAGCCCCAGGCCTGTAAACACGGGGGAGGAAGCTGGATGTAATGGTGCCCCTTCCCAGGGCAGGGCTCCTTGAGTGTCTTGTAGACTGTCTTGCAGAAGGCCTGTCTGTGCACCGGAACTAGAGCCTGCTCTAGGTTGATGGGGTCAGCTTGCCAAGTTTGAGAGTGCTGGGGAAAAAATAATGTTTGTTTATTCATCTCTTCCCCAGTGTTTGGTAAAAATCAGAGATGACGAGCATTTGGAGAAAGTGGGGGACAGAGTGATGTTTGTCTGGATCTTGATTTGTAGAGGTAGCACACTTTCAGAACTCTCCCTGCACCTGTTGGCAGCCTGAGAATTTTGAGTGTGGGTAATTTTGGTAAACAGAGCTCCATTTGGAAGGGGAAGGTGTGATGGCAGAATTCTAACCTAACTCCCAGGATTCCTGCCTCTCTACTGGCGTGCACACCCCTTCCAGTCCCAGCCTTGAATGTGCATATAATGAAGGCATTCCTGAGGTGACATCAAGGACACAGTGAAGGGGCAGAGAGTTGGCAGAGGTAATTAGGTCCCTGGGCAGGGAGGGGACTTTGAGTTCATGGAAAGGAGGTAATGCTGAATGGGCCTGACCAAATCAGGTGAGCCCTTTCAAGAGGCTCCAGGGGCTTCCCGAAGGGATGTATTTGCAAGAAAGAAAGGCTTTCCTGCTGATGAAGAAGCAAAGCACCATGTTATGAACTACTGCTAGGGGGCCCATGTGGCCAGGACTGAGGGTAGCTGTCAGCTGCTGGCAGTCAGCAAGGAAATGGGTGCTTCAGCCCCACAATTGCAAACAGCTAATTCTGTCAATAGCCTGAATGGACCTGAGGAGGGACTGTTTCCTGGTGAAGCCTTGGATGAGCAGGCAGCCCATCTGGGGAGACCCTGCGTGGAGGACCGGGTTCATCCACGCCTGGACTGCTGACACAAAAGAATCAGCACCCTCGTACACAGGCGTTGTTTTAAGACGCTGAGACGGTGCTAATTCCTTATGCAGGGTAGAAACCTAACGCAGAGGGGAGACGCTCTTAGGAGATTACGTTCAGTGTACATGCACACTACAACACTAAAATGCTACGTAAGGAATCCTGTGTAATACCCGCCTGGTTGGTTGTCACAGGCAGTAAAGAGCCTGGGTTGCTTAACGTGCTTACATGGGACACACCAGGCTGGAAGCTCAAGGTCACGCTTGCCACCTACTTTGAGGCACCCATGTCTGTTCAGCTCCACATAACGTCTACCCTGCTTGCTCTTTGCTTGACTCTGAACAGATCTGTTTTCATTAGCAGTTACTTGTGTACTTGTTACCTTTCCTCCTCTGTTGCCAAGCCCCCGCTAGGCCCAGGGACCCTTATCTGTCTTTGTTTGGTTTTTAATCGAAGTATAGTCAGTTTACAGTGTTGTTTCCCCTAAGTTCATAGAATGAAGAAAACAAAATGTTTGTTAAAAGAATGGTGGTTTGGGGACAGGAGGAGACTGGATTCCTCTCCAAATTACCATCCCCGCTGAGGAATGAAGCGAACAACACCGCTCCGCAGCGCACGATGTGGGGAGGGGGCTTTTCCAGGTGCCCCGTGATTGTGATCAATTTCCAAACTTTGGTTAATGGCCCGGGAAAAGGGGGGTGTGTCCAACTTCTCCAGATTCCAGCCCGGGCCACCTGCCTAGAACCTGAACGCAGTTTTGAGAAGAAGAGAAAAATCTTTGCTAGCCTTTGTGTTGTGGTGTCTGGAACTCCAAGTACTGCCTTGACACAGTGAAGCCTCCGGGCCCTAGCGGTCTCTCCCCGGGTGTGCCCGGCTCCCTGCAGGAAAGGCTGCCCACCTGGCTGGTTCCCGTAACCGCGAGGCCAGCTGCACGTTCTCGGGCCTCGGCCTCACGCGCCTCACCGCCTCGCCCTCCGGCCGCGTTGCTTCAACGAGCGCTTCCCGCGAGAACGCCGAGGCCCCGCCCACTCGTGTTCCGGAAGCCAGGCTCGCGCGGCCGCTGCGGGTCTGCACTGCTCGTCTGCGAGCGCATGTGGGCCCCCACGCTGGGGGGACGCCCGGCTCCCCCACACGTGAGTATGTGCGTCTCACGGAGCGCTGTCATGTCGTGGGCCCAGCGGCAGGCGTCCTGGGCCCGGCGCCCCCACCCCCACCCCCGGCACTATTTAGGCCGAAGGCTCCCGCCTTCTCCGGCAGGCTGACCGCGAGGTCTTCAGAACAGCCTCCCGTGGAGGGAAACGGCGTGGTGGGCCCCTCTCCGGGACCTCTGCTTCCCCCAGCACGCCCAGCTCTCTGCTCTGGTGCACTCTGGGCCCGCGGGGCGGGCACACCCCATCAGATAGGAGACGCGCGGGGTCTTCAGTGGGCACAGCTGGGTGGAGGCTGCGCGTACCTCCCCGCGCCCTGCAGCGGGGTTAGGCTCTGTGCGTTGTGGTGGAAGTAGGTTTACAATTCTGTGGGACACAGAGTCAGGGCTCATGAAGCCTGACTGTGGGGAGACATTCGAGGACGGCTTCTTACAAGAGGTGATGTTTGAGCAAAGCCTTGAAGGAGAGGCGGGTGTTGGCAGAGGGACTGAAGGGCGTTTGGGAGAGAGAGGCGGCGGTGAAGAAAGCTCCAGGCCCCGTGAGCGGGAAGGGTGGTGAGGAGGGCGTGCGGTCCGGGCAGTGATTCCAAGGTGGAAGCGAGACTCAAGTCTGAGGGGAACAACTATGAATGCAGTGACAAGGGGCTCAGCCTCTAATCCTTCCGAAGCGGGAAAGCGTGGAGGGGGAGCAGGCGGGGAGTTTGGATTGAGACGCTGACATGCGCAGAAGCTTGTTTGAGCAGCCAAAACTACTAACAGCCTGGGAGGGATGCACCTGCGCTTACCATGCGCGTGGTACAAATTGGTAGAAATGTGCGTTAAAAATACCCAAGTGACAACTTAGAAGTCTCTGCATGTCCCATTGGTTCATCCGTAATGACCAAGTCTGAGGTAAAATGTTTACATGGTAGAACAGCCTTCCAAACTCATCTCAGAACGAAATTGTTTCAAGCCACTTTCAATTTATTTTTCCCTGTTACATTTTAGGTTTTTTTTTTTCTTAATAAACTTTGCATTATTAAAGTCTTGGCATTGATTTAGGGGAAAAAAATCAACTCAGGTCGTTTCTGAAAATTACAACTTAATAGAAAGTTGTAGATGGAAAAGGTTTTCCATCAACCTGACTGAAGCCTTTGGCTTTTACTTTTTCTTGTGTGTTGCACCAGTATTTCACGTTTCAATGTGATGAAAGATCAGGAAATCATGATGGGTGGGCCAGGGTGAACACTCTCTCACTGCCATAGAGAAGAATCATAGTTGTGTGTGTTAGTACCTTGTGCAGTTTAGCAATTTGAGAGCAAACTTGACTATGTAAACCAGATTGCACTTGCAGAGTCCTGCCCACCCACTCATCCTCTGACTGTCCCCTACACATGCGTTCTGTCTTTTAAGAATAAATCGGATCCACGAGTACCTCATGGATCATTGAGGGGAAGAAGTCTCGTGTGATAGTCTACATGGTTATAAATTGCATCTTGACCAAATTGATTCATGTTACCCCTGTAACAAGTCCTGTGTGAAAAGAATTATTAAAATCTGGAGAGTCAGGTGCCTCAAATTTCCTGTTCTTCCCCTAAACTAGTGAATGTCTCACAGTAATAACTAAAGTTCTAGCAATTAAGGAAATGATCATTTTTTAAAATATAATAAACAGAGACATAAAAGTTGTCTAGAAAAAGTGATTCTAGGTACAGTGATTTCTGAAAGAAAACAGGTCGGAATCCTATTAGTATTAAGTCTCTGTATATTTGGTGGCCTTGCTACATCAGTACGGTTCACAGTTTCTCCCATGTCAGATCACCGGAGAACCATGAAGTACTGACATCACTAATGTGCCCCTCTAAACACTGAACTTCTAGACCAGTGCAGAGCGCAGTATTTGCATGGGAAGGGTGAACTTGACATGAGTAAGTACACTGTGCAGGGGGTTGGGAGTGGGAAACATCAGTAAAACTCAAACCTGAAAGGTTTTGAAACCATTTTCACCTTTTTTTGAATTACTAGAATGGTGAGACGTTGGAAACATCAACGTTCATGCATAGGGCAATTCAAAAACATTCCTTCAAAGTCTTTGGGAGGAACATGAAATAGCTGTCAGAGGCTGGCAAGGTGATCTTTGCGAGAATGATGCAGAAATTGTCATGCACGTTACTGTTCCAAACAGTCTCGTTATTCAAATCAGAAAACAGTAACTTCATTTTCTGTCTCAATAGGATCCCTCTATTATGATGGTCATACATCTTACAGATGTAGAAAGTCTCTAACGTGGTCTTTAATGGTCCAACCGGGCGGGTCTGGAAGATGCTTTTGATTCATTTCAGAATCTGAGAAGCACATTTGTTTATATTCATTAGCTTAATTTGGCTCGTTTTCTCTGAAGAATCCAAGGTGCTCTTGAGAGAGGCTGCGTGTAAGGAGCATGCAGCGCCTCTTAAACCAGGAGAAAGAGGCCATCAAGGAGGTAGAAGGAAATGAGGAAGTGAGGGACCTTGAGATGAGAGTTAGAAAAAAGGGTCAGATGATGCTACCAACTCGGCAGGGCTTGTGCAATTTCTAGAAACGGGACGTTTTTGAGAGGGGCGTTGGCCATTCACTAAGGCTGGGGGGTGATGGGCAGAGGGTACCAGGTACCTCTGGATTCTCTGGAGTTGAGGAAACCCACTGTCTCCAAGTGTGGAGAACACCCTGGTGCTCTCATTCCCCAGGTACTGACATCTGGTGCTGACTGATGCTTAGCTTTCTAGAAACTCTGTTTTCTCAGCATCTAACTCTCCCTTCCACTCCTCTTTCCCACCCAGTGCCCTGCCCTTCCTGCAGTCGGACACCCAGGTCGTGACCACCACCACCATCCCCTCGACTTGCCTCTCCGTCACCGTTCCTTCCATATCCCCCGCCGCTCTCAGAACGTTGTCCTTCTGGAGTCTTGCCTCCTCCATGTGCTCCTTCTCCTCAGCCCTTTTTCATTCCTGCTCTGTCCTTCCCTTCTGTCAGGCTTGTTCTCCAGAACTCCAGTTTTCTTCCCTGTGTTCTGTCCCTCTTTGCGTGTCCTCTGAATGGAACTCTCTGCCCGCCAACACCACTGGGGCCCTTTCTTCCCCGTTCTCCACATGACAAAGTGTGTGGTCACCCCAGGTTGTTGCTCTTCCTCCATCCTCCAAGGCTGGCTCCCCCATCCACACTCCTGGTTCCAACCCTTCCCCACTGTAGGATCCTCACCTGAAAGGGGCAGCTTTGTCTCCCAGCTCCCTGTGGTCCGGATGCTCCTCTCCAGGGAGAAGGGCCATGGCTGCTGCGGTTTCTTACACAGACTTCACAGAGGCACCTCCCCTCATTCTCACGGCCCTGATGTCTAGTTGGAAACCAGGGAAGCTAAGGTGCTGCCGTGGACTGAACTGTGTCCCCAGAATCATATGGAGAAGCCCTGCCCGCAGTGGGATGTTGTTTGGAGCTGGGGTCTTTGGGAAGTAATTAGGGTGAGATGAGGGCAGGAGGCTGGGGCCCATATGCTGGGATTAGTGGTTTTATAAGGAGAGGAAGAGAGATTATCCCGTCAGCCAGCACCTTGACCTTGGGCTTTCCAGCCTCCAGAGCTGTGAGAAATAGACGTCTGTCCTCTAAGGCCCCCAGCCTATGATGTTTTGTTACAGCAACCGAAACCCACTGACATCGGTACCTCAAAGCCTCTGACCCCACCCACTTCTCTGACACCGTAACGTCACAATTTCATAACACAGTGTCTATCCCAGGAAAGTGCTTAGCACCTCCAGTTCCCCTTTCTGAGTCAATAAACTAAAAACATGTCTGGGTCTTCCTCTTTTTCGGAATGTTCTAAAGACCAAGTGCGTATGTTCTGAAATCATGTCTAGCCAGAAGTGGGAAAAAAAAAAAAGGTGATTTATAATCGAAGGAGCAGAAATCTCACACTGGAAGTTTACAAAGTTGTGTCCAGTGTTGGAAAGCTTTTTGTTTTAGTTTGTTATTTCATAGATTTTTGTAAAAAAACAAAGCAAACCTCAGAATAAGAATAGTGACCCTGGTAAATACTGACTGGTACCATAGGCTACAAGAAAACAGTTTTTGTCAGAATATTTTTCCACATTTTCCAATTCTGCCGTAAAGCTAGAAACATGTAGAATTCTCTGAGCGCTGTAGTTATGTGATGAAACAAAGAATGCTTTGGGCCTGGTGCTGCAGGGAGATGGAACTTTTCAGGGGTAATAACTTGTTTTAAAAAATGAAATTTGCTTTGCATCTAAAAAACATATATACCTAAATTATGTGCTTTTCTGCTTGACTGGAAGTTGCAGAAAGGGGATTGTGGTATCTGTGCCTTGTATTTTTTACAATTTTAATTTGAGTTGAAAGTGCAATCAAAGAAAATGTAGCTTTTCCCAAGCAGAACGGGACTTTACTCGTAGTGCGTTTCAGTCCACTTTGACCAATGAAGCCTGGCAGAGACAAAGCCAGGCCGTGAGTTCCTGATTAAACAGGGGAGCCACAGAATGGAAAGTTTAATGAACCCTGCCCCTGCTATAGGCTCCCACGCTGTAATCACATTTTCATTCATAATCATTTAGAATCTCATAGAAAGTTTGCCACTTCTGAATATCAGTCAAGATAGAAATTCATGGAATTTCTTATTGTTTTTAGAACAGTGAGACTGAATCTCAATGTCCGTTAGATTTTGGTCCTTGTAATTATCTCTAAAATACAAAACATTTTCCTTGACTTCTGTTGTTAAAACATTAAGTTGTATTTCATGCTCATTTGTTATTGTTCTAAGTTTGGTTCAGGTATGATTAGGTTAAGAAAAAAAATCATTTCTGAAAATTAAGGATGGGATTATTAATAGAAAATCAAATGGGATATATTCAAAAGCCATTTGAAAACCTTCAGCAAAAAAATCTTCTTTGTAAGGAGAGTTGCACAGTTTCCTTGAGTGCAAAGGATTGAGCAATATTCCAGCAAACTCTTTTGGGTGCTGTGACTCATGCTGTGTGAATGCAAAAGGTTTCTGACTCAAGTCAACCGATTTTCAAGTGCGTTTGAAGTCGAGAGTGCTTCACTGATGAGCACAAAATCTGCCGGGCAAAGCAAGTCGCATGTTGAAACCCAAGGCTTGGGAAGGTCTCCGAGGTATTAGCGTGTTAGATGTTCGAGAAGAAAACACTCAGGTTTCTCCTGAGGCACCTCCCGTCTGCAAATAGCTATCTCCAGTGCTCTTGAAAGATGTTACTCTGTCCTTTCTGAAAACCTGGTTGGGGAGGAGAACGAACACATATTTTAGACAGCACGCAACTCGGTTCTATGATTTTTTGAGGCATCTTTGCAGAGTGTTGGCCCGTAAGAGAGAGTGCTCGCAGTTGCAGTAACTCGCTGCGTTTGGCATGACCGCCTTGTCCACGCCGACACGATCTGCCCAGAAGGAATTGGGAAGAGGGGTCTCGGGCCCTTTGAACCGTCGTCAGCGGGAGTTGTCCTTTTTGCCAGTTGACATCAGGGCAGACAGAAAGGCTACCGAAGCATGACGAATCAAACAGAGCCTGAATCCTGACGCTGCCGTTTCTTGCTGGGTGGGGGTAGGAATCTGAACCAACTTGCTGGACCACGTGGATTTCCGTCCTCGCTGTGAAAGAGGGAGGAAGCGGACCCCTGACATAGTTGCAGGCATCTGTGCCCAAATGGTAGGCCATACAGAGACTGCTGGTGAAGACAGTTAAGAGTGTGGGGTCCGGAGGCCGACTGCCCAGTGGGGATTTCAGGCCTCCCCCCTGCGTCTGAATGTCTCTGCGTCTGAATGTCTCTGCCCCAGGGGACAAATGTCCAGTGGGGATAGTAATGGTTACCCTGTGGGCAAGTGAAATATTGACCTTGGTGATGCTCTTTCTAAATCTGTAATATATTTGAGCTGTTCTTCAAATGAAAATGGTTTCTAAGGAGTGACAAGGAAATTATAATAATGGGCCATGAAATTTACAGGAGCCCGCGTTTGACTTAGGTACCACTACTCCGTCAGGAATTGGTAAATTCAGGACTGAGGGATTAAGAAGTGCTGCCATTTTCAACCGGTAGAAAAGTGGGAATGGCAGTGAAAGAAAACAACCATAGGTACTCTGTTTAATGGGGGAAAAGTCCAAGTATTTATCCTAGTACTTCGTGTTAGGAATGGAAACACTTGCCATTAATTCGGGAAATGTCGACGGAAGTGCTGCGGTGTCTGCTTTGTTCTTAGGTCTGTGCTGGGAACCAGGGCTACAGAAATAATGTGCGCTGCCCCAGGGAGCAGCCTCTTACTTGTTGGATATCGAAACACTCATAAGACCATGGCAAGATTCAAAATACTGCTGTGTGCTGGCCTCTCAAGGGATGTTCCGGGGCAGGTACCCTTGGGTCTCCTCTCCCAACCCCTCACCCCTTCCCCGGGATGGGGGCCCCTGTTAGGAGTGATGATGGACAAGATTAGGCGCTTTTCTTGGAATTTCCTCTCCGTGAGATTCCACCCCCTCCACTAATGCAGGATTTCTAAACCGTAGCACTGATGACATTAGGGGCCAGATGACTATTGTGGGTGCCGTCCTGTGCGTTGTAGGGTGTTGAGCAGTCTCCCTGGTCTGCACCCATCGGATGCCAGTAGCATCCTTTCCACCTGTGACAACCAGGTATAGCCATTTGACTTCTGGGGGGGGGCCCAGCTGAGAACCATTGGACGAGTCATGTGGTATGGAAGCAGGGACCCATGAATGTCCCCACGTGTGAGTTACTCCTGTCCCAGAAATGCCTGGGCAGGGAGAGGAGAAGGTAAGTGGGGACGGGAGAGGGTTGGTGGGGAGCAAGAAGGTAACTGTACTGTCATTCTTTCCTCCTCTTCCTGCTCTTGGCTTGTAAATATGTATATATTGTCTTTTCTCCCAAATGAAAAATGTAGGTGACTCCATGCGGAGCAGGAATGTAAAACAGACATTCATAAATGTCTGTTTTATGCAGACGGCAGCCCCTCCCTGTTCCTAATAAGACACCAGGTTGTAGGACAAGTCCAAACTCCCCTCTGTTCCTGGGCACCTGTGTCCTTTTTTGCTTTGATACAACAAAGCAAGGAACTTGGTTTTTGTGATGTGTATTATCTTGGGTTGTGAAGGTAGCTACATCAGATTGCTAGGGCTGCCGTGACCCGGCACCGCAGGCTGGGGTGGCCTCAACCAAAGAGGTTGACTGTCTCAGAGTTCTCACAGCTGGGAGTCCAGGATCCAGTGCTGGCAGGGTTGGATCCTTCCGAGGGCTGGGAGGAAGAGTCTCCATGGGTTCCTCCTTGCTCCCGGTGATTTGCTGGCAGTCTTTGGCGTACCCTGGCTTTCAGACACATTGTTCCCATCTCTCTCCGTCTTCACAGGACCTCTCCCTGGGTCCCATCACACTGTCTTCCCTGACGCATGTCTATCTCACGTCCAAATTTCCCCTTTCTGTAAGGAAGGACACCAGTCCCATTGCATTAGGGCCCACCCTCATGACGTCATATGAAATGGATTACTTCCATAAAGACCTAACCTCTAAATAAGGTTACATTCTCAGGTGATGGGGCTTAGGACCCAACATACGAATTTTGGGGTTACACAGTTCAACCCAGAACAGTAACTAATAGAGAACGTCTACACAGTGATATAATTATTAAAAAAAAAAACTTATGAAGAAGGAGATATTGTAATGTAAGTAGATTTCATGTTCCATAAGAGGAGATCATTATATAGCGTTAACAGATAAAAAATAGCAGTGGAAATGTATCACTTGGTGAGGTAAAGGTAATTACTCAAAGAAATAAAGAAAAGATGGTTGTAAGTCCTCACACTGGAGGACTGGTCCTGGAGTTGGAGCCATCGGGCTCACAAATGTTTGGGTCTGATGATACAAATCTGTGTTTCAGTGTTTGTGCTCATGGAACTCAAATGTCTCCTCGAATTGTGCCGACCAGCTTGCTCATTCAGATTTAATGTTAATGAAAGCCAAAGCGTAATTAATTACAGTAAGTAATTAAAATCATAACATGAGGGTGCCCAGTAGGTTTCCATTGGTGTCGTAACATTCCCACAAACGTACTGACTCCAAACAACACTCATTTATGACCTTACAGTGCTGGAGGTCAGAAGTCCTAAAAGGTCTTGCATGGCTAAGATCCAACAGTTGGCAAGGCTACATTCCTTCCGGAGACTCTAGGGGAGAATCTGTTCCCTTGCCTTTTCCAGCTTCTAAGGGCCACCCGCCTTCCCTGTCTCCTGCTTACCACCCTCCGTAAAGGACAGGACGCAGGCTGGTTTAGGTGGAATGTGGGGTCTGAGACAATGGAGGATGGCAAATGCTCCAGTTGAGAAAAGCCACTGGCTGTGTGTCTCGGAGTCGTACCAGCAATACCAGTGAGCTCCTTCACCAGGGGTCCGTTTATCAAGTGTCCTGTAAGGGTGAATAGAATTCAGCAAGGTCGAGCCACTGATCTGTGTGACCTTGAAATCTTGGAGGGTTTTGTGCAGTACATCCTTGCTCAGCAGTGTTATAACAGAGTGGGTGCAGGGTAATTATTCCTCTAAGCCAGGGGACAGGTGGTAATGGATGACATTCCAAACAGAAACTGTGAGCAAATGTAGTTTGATACGTACATAGATACCTAACTTGGCAAAGCATTGCAAAGAAGAGCTTTGAGTTTCAGCTTACAGCCCTGTTAAAAACAGAATGATTTAAAATGCAGATTCTGATGTATCAATAATGC
The DNA here is from genome assembly GCF_048773025.1 of Camelus bactrianus. NCBI lineage: Eukaryota > Metazoa > Chordata > Mammalia > Artiodactyla > Camelidae > Camelus > Camelus bactrianus. The sequence goes on from NC_133575.1 coordinate 4,966,861, forward strand.
TACAAGAGGCCAGGTGCCATTGACCCCTTGCTGCCCTGGGGCATGTGTTCAAAAGGAAATAACAACATCATTGAGTTTTTTCTGCTACTTCCAATGCTGTCTGGGGGCTACGGATTCAAACTTCATGATAAATTTAACTAAAAAGGTCTAGTATCTAACAGTGACTGAATTCAGTCATCTTTGCATGAATCCCCATGCAGGCACAACTGCATGCAATTTGATGTCAGAAGAAGGCAAGCCAAGAAGTTGAAAGCAGCCTCTGTTCTTCATGTTTCTAAAATAGTATACTCGGGCATTTTTTCCTAATTACGATTTGAACAGGAAAATTATATGTTGACTTGTTACTTTCATGTTTATTTCTGAAAGAGGTAAAAACCTTAAAGAGTTGTCATTAAAACCATTTTTGAGTTTTATATCAGAAAGTATCACTGCTGTGAGTTTCCCGGTCTCAACCAACATGAAATTCATGCGAAACATTCCGATCGTTTCTGTTCTCATTACCCCAGTCTAGGAAGAAAAAGATTGCTTAGTTCTCCTCAAGGTCAGTTTTTATGGATAGCATGCTCTTTAGAAAAAGTATTCTGTCCAGCTCAGAGACTGAGGTTGTCTTTGCCAATAATGTATTTAATACAGGTTCACTGCAGAAATTATAATTTCACAAGGCAGTAGTGTACAGGATAATGTCTCTTAATAAGCCAGTAAAGAAACAACATACTCCAAACCAATAAGAGCTTAACGACACTGTTGTTCCAGGCAAGGAAGAGATGAAAGGAATAAAGTCCAGATTTAGTTGAGGTGTATCTTTCTACGAGGTGGTTCTCGGAAGGGTTGTCTCGGCCACCGGGGGCTCTGTCTCGGTGCCTGTGCAAAGTGAGCACCGCCTGTTGCTAGAGCAGCTTGCTGGGGAGTGAGGGCGTGGATGCTGCTGGGTAAATTTGTCTCCTTGGGACTGCATGGTTTCCACCACTGGTGGCAAGGGGTCGTTTTGCCCAGGCAGGAGCTAATGCCACCAGCTCTTCAGAGAGCTCTTTAGGTGAGCATAGAGTCAGACAGAACCGTCTCAGACAGTCTGCACAAACTCTGGGCGTGCAGTCTGACGGCCCTACCATCGCTGCTTGTGTTTTTGCTGATGTGCCCCCAGCGGCTGAGCACCGAGGGCTTCTGAGCAACTACAGACGGCCCTGATGCCATCCTGACCCAGCACTTTCCCTTTTATATCAAAACAGCTGTAGTTACAGAGATGGCTCCATCTTTGTCGTGAATAAGTGGGCTTAGAATCACATCAGACCAATACACAACAAAGAGGTTAATTCATCTTGGGAAGGTAGCTGTGTACTGATCAGGAAACCTTTGGTTTCAGGTGAGTGAAGCCCAACTGTAGTCACTGGAAGAAACAGAAGGTTTTAACCTCCATCGTGGTGAGAGGCACCGGTGGATGCCAGAACTCCAAGGACATCTGATGGTAAGTGAGCCCCTCCACTATGTTGAGTTCATCTGGTTATGCCCTTGTCGTTTATGAATATGCAGACTGCTTCATCCTTAGTGTCTCCCCTGGCATCCATCCCTCTGCTTCATCCTCAGTGTTTCCCCTGGCATCCATCCCTGGAGAAGTCCTCAGCACTTCCCAGCTAACAGCATCAATCCCTCGGTCTCTCTGCTCATCATTTCAGTGCCTCATTAGCCAGAACTACTGAGTGCTGTCCATCAACCTTGAACACTCAAATGGCGATTACTTGACTAGCTGTTTTGTTGGAAGTTCATTATTAGAAAGCAAAAATTTACACAAAATTCGAATGGTGCACATCCATAGCAGTAAGATGCTTAACATTCTGTCAATGCTGGAGCAGGTCTTAAAACAAAATTGAATCTGTCAGCGTGTCACTTATGTCAAGAAAGACACAGATTACATTTGAATATTGTGCCTTGCATGCACAAAGAAACTGATTCTGATGTTTGTTTGCTAAAAAGTGTTCCCTATATAACAGAACAAAACCCTCCCCATTTCTTTTTACAGAGAAGAGAGTGAATCAAGTTATTTCTAATTAAGCTGAAAGCAAGGTGAAACTTTTTTTTAAAGGTATCCAAAGCATTGTTTCAGTAAATTTAGTAAATATATCAAGAGACATGTTTCATTTCAGGCTTCTTCGGAATTTAAGACTGTTCTAACTTACAAAGTTTATTTTAGCTGGAATTTTTGTTTTGAAATTCAGTAGTCAAGTTTGGGTATTGAAATGGTTGTCATTAATTGCATTTTGTCCTTGAGTCAGAAGATTATGAACGTGTCTTCCTGTTTGTTTTCCCGCATTTGCCATTGAGATGGGCAAATGATGAAGCATTGACTGAATTTATGTAGTTTTACTGTGATACCTATTTTTAAAACTCCAAAATGCTCAGAGTGCAGAGTTACTGACAATGTTTCTCCTTGCTCATGGAGGGGGGTTATGTGTTCATAGGTAATGCAGCGGCCTCAGGCATAAGTATGTCTTATCACTGGACTATTTTATTAGGCTTCTCTCAACAGTAGGTCCTTTTCTATTGAAGCAGAGTCGGTTTACAATGTTGTGTTAATTTCTGGTGTACAGCATAGTGATTCGGTTACACATATATTCCTTTTCATGTTCTTTTTCATTATAGATTATTACAAGGTATTGAATATAGTTCCCTGTGCTGTACAGTAGGACCTTGTTGTTTATATATTTTATATATAGTAGTGTGTATCTGCAAATCCCAAACTCCCAATTTATCCTTCTCCACCCACTCTACCCACTGGTAACTGTAAGTTTGTTTTCTGTGTCTGTGAGTCTGTTTCTGTTTTGTAAATGAGTTCATTATGTGTCATTTTTTTTTAGACTCCATATACAAGTGATATCATATGGTATTTTTCTTTCTTTCTGGCTTACTTCACTTAGAGTGACGATCTCTGGGTCCATCCATGTTGCTGCAAATGGCAATATTTTATTCTTTTTTATACCTGGGTAGTATTCCATTGTATAAATAAACATCTTTATCCAGTCATCTCTCGATGGAAGTTTAGCTTGTTTCCATGTCTGGGCAATTATAAATATCAACAGTAGATCCTTAAATTCAGTCACTTCAGCATGGTATCACAGGGTTGCTTTTGCTGAATACGTTGTAAAGAACTGGCATGGTTATGTAAAAAAGGTACAACCTTCAGCAGGGTATAAGGACAAGATCTGTCACTTTCTGTGTTCCTAGTTGTTTTCAGGTCCCATGATAGGTCCACTCATTACATATCCTCCGTCTCATCCTCTTTTTCATTTTCTTTGTGTTGGAGGGTTTAGGACTCTTACTACTGCTCCTACTTGATCTCTGCACATGAAACATGTTAGGACTAGGAGACAGAAGCCGGGTTGAGCTCAGAAGCAGTCTTAGTATCTCAGTCAGCCCGAGACCTCTGCCTAGAGGGGAAGCCATGCATCCAAGACCAGGTAGCTGAGATGGTGCTCCTGTGCGGATTACACATCCTCCTGGAGCCTTCCTCCAGGGCGCTGGGGACCCTTTCCCTGGGTGTCCGAAAACTACAAAAGGGGAATTCATTGTATCTTAGGTTGTACTTAACACTACCTCTGATTCCAACCCTTGGGTCCCAGAGTGTAGATGATCCCACCAGTCAGAGTGGGGCATTCTGGGAGTCAGAGAAACACAGAATTGGGGCGCAGGCAGAGAGCTCACCCTGTCCTTCCCCCAGGACCTGAGTGCACAGTTGGAACAGACAGGGGAGGCACCTGGAGAATCCCCCACCTTTGCATGATCCACAGAGTGAGGATGTGTATGATAGGAAGCCCACCTGAAAGCCTGTAGAAAAGGCCTCCTTACTGAAACAGTGAAGCAAAATTAACCTTGCACTTCTGGGGAGAGCAGCAGAGATGAGGGCCACTGGCTAAACTTAAACTTCAGGTGCATTTTTTTCTATCACAGCCCCTTTGACTCACTCGCTCAAGATGTGTGGGTGGGGCTTGGATAATGACGCAGATTAGTAAACTCAACGAGATGCTGATTTGATTTGCAGCTTTGCTCCAGATGTTCTCTCTTTATTTGAACAAATGAGAAACAACCTGACACCACGGGTTCAGTTAAAGATCTGCTATTTTTTTTTGTTATTGATTTCTTTTTTCCTTTTTTTTTTTTTTTTTTTTTAATTGAAGTACAGTCAGTTACAATATGTCAGTTTCTGGTGTACAGCACAGTGTCCCAGTCATGCACATACATACATATATTCCATATATTTTTCATTAAAGATCATCACCAGATATCGAACACAGTTCCCTGTGCTATACAGAAGAAACTTTTAAAAATCTATTTTTATATATAGTTGCTAACATCTGCAAATCTCAAACTTCCAAATTTATCCCATCCCACCCCCTTTCCCCTATAACCATAAGATTGTTTACTATGTCTGTGAATCTGTTTCTGTTTTGTAGATGAGTTCATAGTGTCCTTGTTTTTCTTTTTTTTTTTTTTTTTTAGATTTTTCAGAGTGATATCGTGTGGTATTTTTCTTTCTCTTTCTGGCTTCAACTTAAAATGACGATTTCTAGGGCCATCCATGTTGCTGCAAATGGCATTATTCTATTCTTTTTTTATGGCTGAGTACTACTCCATTGTATAAATACACCACAACTTCTTTAAGGATTTGCTCATTTTGACCAGTATTTCTTCTCCCAGTAGCCATTCTCTTCTAGATTGTTTATTCATATAAACCTAACCAACTTTTAGCAAACAAATGGGCATCCGGTTAGACCCTGCCCTGCCTCACTACTTTGGAGCTTGGTATACGTTCACATTGCTAAGGTCAGGCCAGTGGGATATAACAGTGGTTACATGAACAATTTCTGCCTCTGATTCTTGAGAAAGAAAGACAGATGCCTTTCATTCATCTTTCCTTCCTGTTGGTTTACCAGCGTTGACAAATGGAGCAGTTGTCATGTGTTGAGGATGGCAAGCTAACCTTCCCTCCCTTGGCCATCCGTCCACCTCTGGGTTCTTGCATGAGAGAGAAGCAAACGTCTAGCCTACTTGAACTTTTGTGTTTAGAGTCTGCGTTACAGTGACTTAACTTGCTTCACAAATATTGAAGAATATAACCCTCTCCATCCACTGAAATTCACGATTCCACATTCAGCACAGGGTGCTTGTTCAATCCCAGATGCTTTTGTTCCCTGGGTCACTTGAAGTCTCTCTTCTCTGGAGTGCTTGGGTTGCTCTGTGTCTCTCCCTCTCACTGTGCCTCTCTATCCTTGTGCAAAATCAAGGTGCACTTCCACAAAGGACTGCTCACACACACGCGTAGGTGTGACAACATTCACTGGTGTTCTAGATACTCCAAAGTTAAATATTTGTATCTTCTGTTATTTAAAATGTTCCTCAGAAGTAAAGGAAGAGGAGTTATTCTAGTCAGAAAACCTGATAAACGTGCCATCAGCCCAGTGATGGTCAGCACCAACCAGGACATGTCATGTTGACAGCGTGTAAGCTTGATATAATAGAATGAGAAGGGCACTTCACCTCCGTGGTCTCCCTCCCAAATACCCATAACCCCCATCTAATCATGAGAAAAGCACTGGAAAAACCAAAATTGAAAGACATTCTGCAGGCTACCTGGCCTGTATCCCTCAAAGCTGTTAGGATCATCAGAAACAGGGAAAGTCTGAGAAATTGTCACAGCCTAAGGGGGACCGAGAAGATGCGACCACTGAAAGTTGTGAGATACCCTGGTTGGGATCCCAGTGCAACGAGCAGACATTAAGGAAAAACTGAGAAAATCCAGATGAAGTATAGACATGAGTTAATCATAATGTGTCACTGTCAGTTCGTTAGTTGTAACAAAGTACCGGATGCATGCTGACGATGTTAACAGCCCGGGGAATGCTCTAACATTCTTGTAAATTTCCTGTAAATCTATGCTATAGGCAAAGATTTACTAAATGTTTTAAAAGTGTGTTTCTAAGTGTTTAAAAAACGTGTTTCAGCATTTTCTCTCTTGCTTAGAGTGGTTTCTTTCCATTTGAAGGGAAAGTTTAATGAGAGCTGAGAAAGTGCAGAATGCAGATGTAGGGACCCCTGGCTGTCTAGAGAGGACGAGTCTGGGAAGTAGCCTGAAGGTGAAGGAGAGGGTTTGTTTTGCTTATTTTTAAAATGAGTGTCTTTAAATGGGGGTGGGAAAGGAAGCATCGGAGGGAGAGCACAGAATTCTGGAAGGAGAACAGATAACGGATCTAGCAAATACCGTGAGACGTCAGGAATCAGCGGGCTCCAGAACACAGGCAGACAGTAGGCATCTTTGCAGTTGCAGTGGGAGATACGGAAGGAAAGATAGCCCCTCTCGTAGGTGAAAATGTCATTTTCACAGGAAAAGTCCCTATCTGAGAACTTCAGTTTCCTCTTCATAGGAAAGTCCACAATTCGGCTGAAAATGAGGGATATAATCATGGGACCTAAGGTTTAGGCATTGGAAAAAAAAAAAAAAGCATCATCTATGCAAAGACTCAGAAAAATGTGAGAAATGTAAGGATATATAGTAAGTGCCTAAAAACCTAGAACCAGAGACTGAGTACCACAAGGAGTTGCTCTCTCCTTGCTCAGTACTCCGTGTTTTGTACGTTTCTCCCTGATTGTTGGCTTCATTTGATGTACTGGCCACTTGCACTGTGTTTGGGTTATCAGGGTTCCTGCACCCCATTCATCAGGAGAGATGTGCTTGTGGTCTTGACTGGTGCAGAGAAATGGAAGCCCCAGTGAGGAAGGCTAGGCTAGGCTGTCCAGTCTGAATCTTGCATGTAATTCTAGGCAGGTACTTTGTTTCTCAGTTTTCTCATCTGTAAAATGAAGATACTATACCTCTGGAAGGGCAATGATAATTAAACAAATGCAAATACAGGACACGTACGCCAATATACATGGTATAGATCGGTTTAGTAATGGACTTCTGATAGGGGCGTGGGTGTAGAGCACGGGAGCTGAAGGCATTGGCTGGATACCCGAGGAGACGGGAGGTAGCTGGATGATGGAAGGGGGAAGGTGGAATGGAGGGGCTGCAGTTAGAAAATGTTTCCAGGAGGACGTGAGCCAGAGGAATAGAAGCACTGGTGGCCAAAGAGAGGAATCCTTGATACCAGATGTCTGAGCCGAAGGCATCCCAAATGATGACAAAGATTGAAGGAAAGACAGGGAATATTTGGAGCAGTCAGTGTCGGGGGACAGCCAAATGACAAAGTCATCGTGGTTGGTTTGTTCTGTCAAGGAAAAGGTTAATAGAAATAGGAAGATGGAGAAAGGAACAGTGCTCTGTGTATCAAGGAGAGGACCACAAACTGAGGAACAAGAGGAGATGAGGGCAAGTGAGAGGTCGGCTCCTGGTACCCAGGGAGCAGAAACAACACCACTGAGAACTGGAGCTGTAATCAACACAGCATTCACAGATTTTAACAGTGCTAAAAAGAAACTGAAGTTTACTGAAGATAGCACTGTGTCCAAGTAGATGACTTTTTGGAATGAGTTTGGTTCCAGATAGCCATCAGAGTGAAATACAAATCTGTATGTTCCTCTTAAGGTGTGACGTATGACTTCGTACCTGATACTAGACCCCCTTTGGTGGACGAGGAATGAGGGCGGTTGGTGTGGATTTCCGGAAGTTGGTGTACTGCAGTGTTCTCATTATCTGCTGGAAGCTTGATGATGCCTTTAACAGCAGAGAAATTCCGATGGGGCTTCATGTTCTTTCTCAGCTGCACTGAATTTTCCGTTGTGGGGGATGCCAGCCATCAGGAAAAGGGCATGTTTTGTAAGGACAGGTGTGGTTGCCAAAGCAAAATGATGATAATCGAATTGTGGTTCTCTCTCTTGTAACTTTAGTTCTGCCATTCTTCGTTTGGAAGGAGATAATATCTGAACCCTTCATTAAGTGATGGCTTCAACATTCACATGTCATATGACATTTTAAATCTTTCATTATGTTCTCAATGCTGGCTTTTAGTTAACTGTGAACTTGACCTGAGAACTACTGTTGTTTTCCTCTTCATCTTTTTGAAATCACTAACCATAAATGTGATTCTCTTTTAAGAGCCATTTATGCCAAGAGTTTTGAAAGATACTAATGTCACTAATCTGGGTGGTAATCTGGGTTAATTGAGCCTGCATTTTGACTGGATGTGGCATTTGTGAAAAGATCTTATGTATTGTCCTAGTTTGCACAGCTGTCATACGGTGTAATTGACTCACAATCATGTCTTTAGAAACTTCACTCCTTACTCCTGGTATAATAGATAATCTTGATAACACTGGCATTGAAAATCCTTTCCCAGATAGTGGAATGTAATCACAGAAAGCAGAATCACCACTTTACTGCCAGAGAGTGAGTTCACTGAATTTTCAAGGTCATTTTGCCCTTATTGAATTCTCTTGAAATTGCAAGCAAACGGCACCTAGATCTTACCGAGAGCTCCAACCCTGAGCGTGTGTGGAAAGTTGCTTTCTTCCGTTTCTCTGTAGTTGGAGTATGGAATTGAGGAAACTGAGTAGCTGGGGAGTCCTGCATCGGCCCAGGGCTTAGAAGCAAGGCGACTGGCAAGTTGACCTCTGGTTCTTTTTCCATCATGCGACTCTAGAATGTCTATGAAAAGACCGTGTGACCTGCTGCTGAGCCCAGTAATTGCTGAAGAAATCTGGAGTTTTATTCCCCCACTACTATTGGCTTCGGGTCTATTCCAGAACGAGCCACTTAGCCTCTGTGATGACATAAGCCCCTCATCAGTCAAGTGAGGGAGGTGGGTAATGATTACCTGCACTTGAGAGCAACTGATAAGAGTACTTGGTGATGAAGGGGGAGGGCGCAGCTCAAGTGGTAGAGTGTGTGCTTAGCATGCACGAGATCCTGGGTTCAATCCTAGTACCTCCTGTGAAAATAAATAAAGCTAATTACCCACCCCTCAAAAAACAAAAACGAGAAAGGAATTGGTGATGGATAACGTTTGGATTAAAGGTGCCGTGAAAGTTGCGAATTCAGCCCCGTTGTCAGCCATTTCACGGTGTCGTCATGTAAGCAGAGGAAATTGATGCCACTACGGAGAGGGAGGTTTGGTCCTCAGTAGGGTTTCTCGCAGTGTGGTCTTTGGTCCAGGAGTGTCAGTGTGGCTTGGGAGCTGGTTACAGTGCAAATTCTCAGGCCCCTCCTCAGACCTGCTGAATCAGAACCTCCCCTGGGGGGTGGGGGCAGCTTATCTGTAAGTCTCAAACCTCCAGGGATTCTGAGGCAAATACAAGTTTGAGGTCCACAGCTCTAAGCCAAGGGCCAGCAAGCCTTTTCTGTACGGGGATGGATAATATATATTACTGACTTGGCAGGCAGTGTGGTGTCTGCATCACCTGCTCAACTCTGCTGCCTTAGCCTGACAGTGGCCATAGACAGTATATGAATTAACAGACGTGGCTATGTCCGGTAAGACCTTTACACAAAAATGGGGGCTGGGCTTGGTCAGCAGGCTCTCATTCACTGACCCCTATTCTAAACCTCTCTTCCTCATTTTAGGTCATTTTGGCTTGTTTTCTGTGAGTTGAATTGAAAACGTTTATCTAACTATGATGTATTTTTAAATGATTCTCTTTGCCCAAAATACATTGTTTCTGAGTGCGAATTGAAAACATGATTTTTAAATTGGAATTTGTAACATTTTTGTGTGTAAACAGAAAAGGAGCTGCTTAAGGTAAAGTTAACTTAGGGAAGATAGATATTTACTTAAAACCTTAATGTATTTGGATTCATTACTGATACACAAGGAGCAAAATCTTCCTTTAGATCTTATTACTTATTTAGGAAAATCTATCATATGTCATAATCTTTATATTACAGTAAATTAACTTGAACATCTCCTAAGTCTAGGAGGGTTTCATGTACATCGCTGCCCTTGCCATGCAGCTAACAAAGGAACACCGGGGTTCATTAGTGAAATGAGACATTGGAAGCTGTATCAACACTGGCTGTTGACTCGTACACATGTCCCCAGTCATAGATGCACGTGGTATCCGGCAGTTTGGACTGAGAGAATGTATCAGCCAAAGGTTACACAGCTTCACGTGACTTTACAGCGCGACCGTGCTGCAGCCCTGTGTTGTAATAGGTGTCATTTCCGATTTACGGTTGCACAGATTCTTCTGGATCGTTTCAGGTGCTTAGCACAGAGCTGTGAATTGGTGCTGTAGCGTATTTCTTTTTCAGTGTAGATACATGTGCTTATTTCTAAGTCTCATCAGCTGCCACAAGGGTCCAGGGAACAAAATCTAACTGCCTCAGAGTGATTCCTAGGAGGCGTTTGGAATGGAATTTGATGGGATCACCTGCTTTTCCCGCCATGGCCATCTGGCCAAGCCCCCTGCCCCCCATCATTCCCTTTTGGGTTGTAATACTGTTTTACCAAACACAGAAACAGTAATGTAGAATCTAGAAACTTGTTAGTAGAAGGAAGGAGAGGCTCTCAGTATGTGTAACTGCCTTTTTTCCTAAATCCATAAACATGATTTAATAGTACCCCATGTGTGCATTTTAATAATATATTGTAAATATTTGTATATTTACACATGCAATAGATGGCGAATATAAACTGTTTTCTGCTTCTTCCCATGGCTTAAAATTAAAGCTGATATTTTAAGTGCAGTTATATAATTTATTGATACAAGAAGATTATTTCCTACACTTCTGTAAATTTACAGAGCCCAAGGTTACCATCAAACAGATGTGGATATCTTACAGTGTTAGCAGAGTCTTTTACTGAGAAGAAAATCACTATAAATATTTGCTGAGATCTTGAGTGAATGGATGGATTAATGAATGAATCAATCAATGAAGCAGTGGCTGAATTTAGGGCAGATCTTTTTCAGGAACATTAACTATAACATGTTTTAACAAACACAGCTCCATGTCACTGGCCCAAAATGATAGATAATTGCCCTGTGTTCATATGTGGAAACACGTTTATATTAATTTATACTATCTATGTATTTCTCTTGGTTAGTGTACCTAATTTACAGTGTATCTTTTTTCCTTCCTTCCTTTCTTCAAAATTACTATAAAAACCTGCTTGTTTATAATGAAGTTTCCACAGACCCTAAAACCAAAAAAAATAAATTAATTCTATTCCTGCCATATCCACAATTTGAAAATTGTTTTTTTTTGAATCATTTAAACCATGTTCTTCATCATTTTTTTCTAAATTTGGCTATATTATGCTTGTTTTTTAATATGTGCTTTTTATTTATTGCTTGCTAGGTTTTTTTTTTTCACATTTAAAAATTGGTTTAGAAATGGCATAACCCATCAAGACCTCAGTTATTCTGTAACCATTCATGGACACACACTCTGCTAGCCTCCTGTGGGTTGGGCTTGGTGTATGGTACAGGTGATTGAAAGCCAATTAGAACTTGTATTCTGGGACTGGAGAGATAGACCACACAAAATAGTCAGTTTTTGACAAAGGAGACAAGAATATACAATGGGGAAAGACAGTCTCTTTAATAAGTGGTCTTGGGAAAACTGGACAGTTACAGGCAAAAAAAAGAAACCCAAAAAAACTGGACCACAATACAAAAATTACAAAAATTAACTCAAAATGATTTAAAGACTTAAATGTAAGTCCTGAAACCATAAAACTCCTAGAACAAAATATAAGCCAGTACATTCTTTGACATCAGTTTTAGGAATACTTGTTTTGGATCTGTCTCCTCAGACAAGGGAACAAAAGCAAAATTAAATGGGACTAGCAGAAAAAAACAAACAAAAAAAAGCTCTTGCATAGTGAAAGAAACCATCAATAAAACAAAAAGGCAACCTACTGAATAGAAGAGGTTTGCCAATGATACGTCTGATAAGGGGTTAATATACAACATATATAAAGAACTCACAACTCAATATCAAAAAATAAATGATCTGATTGAAAAATGGGCAGGAATATGAGTAGATATTTTCCAGATAAGACTTACAGATGGCCAACAGGTGCAGTGAATGGTTCAACATCAGTAATCATTAGGGAAATGCAAATCAGAACCACAGTGAACTATCACTTCACTCCTGTCAGAACGGCTGTCATGAAAAAGACAAGTAATAACAAGTGTCTCTGAGGAGGCACAAAAAAGGGAACCCTTGTGCATTGTTGGTGGGAATGTTTTTTGTGTAGCCACTAGGGAAAACAGTATGGAGTTTCCTGAAAAAAAATTAACAGTAGAACTACTGAATGATCCAGCAATTCCACTCTTGGGTATTTATCCAAAGAAAACAGAAACACTAATTTGGAAAGATACATGCACCCCTATGGTCCTGGCAGCATTAGTTAACAATAGCCAAAACATGGAAGCAGTCTAAGTGTCTATCAGTAGATGAATGAATAATGGATATCCTGTTGGATAATGGATTTCCCATTTTGTGTTTATGTATATACACACACAGACACACACAGTGAACTACTGTTCAGCCATAGGAAAGAATGGAATTCTGCCATTTACCACAATATTGCTGGACTTGGGTGGGGGTGCGTGTATCATGCTTAGTAAAGTAAGTCAGACAGAGAAAGACAAGTGCTGTATGTTTTTACTTATACGTGGAATGTGAAAGACAGACCAAAAGGACAAATAAAACAAACAGACTCATAGACACAGAGAACAATCTAATGGTTGCCAGAAGGGAGGTGGGGTGGAAGGATGGATAAAACAGGTGAGGGGAGTAAGAAATACAAAATACCAGTTAGAGCAGGGAGGGTGTAGCTCAGTGGTAGGGTGCATGCCTAGCATGCATGAGGTCCTGGGTTCAATCCCCAGTGCCTCCATTAAAATAAATACATGAATAAAGCTAATTACCCCCCCCAGCAAAAAAAAAAAGCAAAACCAACAAACAAAATACCAGTTACAAAAATAAATAAGTCACAGCGATATAATGTACAGCCCAGGGAATATAGTCAATAATATAACTTTGCATGGTGCATAAAATAAAGTATAACCCAAGATTTCAAGTAAAGACACTAAAATTTCAGGGGCTTAAAGAACAAGCTCAGAGTTACAAATCATTTTTTTTGACAAGGCTGGAATCTGACTGGAATTTTTTCTTTAAAAACTGATATACCTCCTCGGATTTATCTAAGTGATCACACCCAGGAGAAAAAATAGTAATACATGAAATTGACCCAAAAAAAGAGAGGCAGCAAAGGTGTGAGTAGACTTCCCCATTCCCAGAGGGCCCTGTTTATCAGGCAATGCTCTGCCCAGCTAAATAAGGTCTGCTTCCGTGACTGGTTCACCAAGTGAAGTAACACGTTTCTCTGAAGGGTTTTCAAAGGGAAAAAATAAAGTAGGCCAGCACAGAGTGAATTCTGATCATGCATGGAGATTAGGAGGCTCTCTGCAAGTGGGTATGTATCTTTAAGAGGTGTCCTCACGTAGCGCCTGCATCAGCTAACAGAACTGTCAGTGCACAAAGTATACAACGTTGGCATCCACGATTTTTCAAATAAAAGGTAGAATTACGCATGCATGTGAAAATACAGAATTGCTCATGAATGTATCACCTATTTCAATATCATGAATTTCTGTAAATAAATAGATCCCCTGTGATCAGATCAACACAAGCAGGACTGTGACAGAGAGAGGACACAGAAGAAGTCGTGCGGCGTTGAAGGTCTTTGGCCACTGGGTGTCATGGTTTTCCCCGTAGTGTTTAACCCTTCAGCTGTATTTGAGGGGTTCCTCCACATATTTAACCGTCCAGGAATTATGTAGTTGTGTTGGTCACACTTAACGTTTTATTGCATCAAACTCACATCGGAGGACTTTGTGCGGTGCCTTTATGCGTGTGCTCGGGTGTGCTTTTAAAGAACTTGTTGCTGTAGCAGAGCTTCCATAGCGCAGAGACGCATTGACCGTATTTCGGCGTCTGCTTGTTCTTAGCCATGCCTGGTGTGCATACATGTGAAGGCAGACTTGTTATGGAAGTGTTCCATTAATGAGAAGCTGACAGCCCTGTGTCTTCCTTGTGGGTATGGTCCACTCTGCCAAGGCTGACGGGAGTGAGTGGTGGTGATGATGAAAGACAGGTGTGCTTGTCCTGTCACAGAAATGCTCCTGAATTTGCTTCAAAAGCCCTGTGCAGATCAGACGTGCCAGATGAGAAGACTTGGCCAAATGCTGTGAGGACACCAGGGAAAAATTCCTTGGGTTTTGTCATTTGGAACCTAGTTATTGCCGGCATGACCGAGGTGAATGTGACGAAGTGGTCGACGGGCTGAGAGGTCAGTACCTAAGCCTGTGACGGGGCGTGTGTGGGGAGTTGTTGGAAAGATGAAGATGGGCCCATGGAGCTGTTTCATTTATTTTATCTTATTTTTTCTCATTGCTCTTTAAAACTAAATCATTGAAAAAGTCCAACTTCTGCTTAAGTGCATAGCACTACATCTTGGACTGAATCTTTAAATGAGTTTTTGCATATTCTCATTGTTGTGGACATTTAATAAACGGCTTTTTTTGTGGGTCATGCTGATACCTTTGCTTTTGACACAGAAGGGTTGACAGTGGTGTCATGATTTTCAAGAAATTACTGAGAAAGCTTCAACAGGAAGACGTAGCAGAATGTGCGGCTTCATGGAATGTCTGCTTTCGTTTGAATGAAAGGAATTTTTCTGTTTAAATTGGAAAGACACAGCCAGTGCCCAGTTCTGTCGGATCTGTGCTCAGTTTTCTTTGTGGAGGTTGATGGCAGAGGAGGAATCAGAAATCAGTGACAAAATGGAGAGGTGCTATTCTTGGTTACAACTTTGAGTAGGAAAATTTTAAGAAGATAAAAACCAAGAGAAACTTTAAAGCACTCAGTAAACAAACCTTTTTAGGGCGCTTACTACTTGATTGAAACTCACGTCACACTGCTTTCAGGGAGCCATCCAGCTAGTGGGGAGTCAGATACTAAACAAATATTCACAAAGATACGCCCTTAAAACGTGACACATTCTGTCGGTAGACGTGTCCTGTGTCGGGGGCCAGAAAAGGTTTTCCCGATGAGTTGGTATTTGTTCATCAGGCCAGCGGGAGCAGGGCTTGGGACGAGGGTGGTGTGAGTTGTCCAGGGCACACTCCCAGAGCACACGGTGAATGGGTGGTAGAGGGACCGAGAGGCCGTCACGGAGTTAGAATGTATGGGATGGGAGCGGCCGGGCAGTACGAGCTGGAGGCAGAGCACACGGTAAATAGGGAGGGGAAAAGGAGGGCTGTCTTGTAGGGCTTTTTCGGAAGTACTGAGTCTCAGCCGCTCCTTAAGAACAAGAGAGAGAACAGAAACGCAAGAAGGGGACGAGGGCTGTCACAGCAATTGAGCTCAGAGACAAAGAGGGCTCGTGTGCAGGTGCCCTGTGGTGCGTGGAACAAGTTAGATGCCCTTGAGAGGTGGTCTGGGGACGAGCCTGACGGTACGGTGCTCACTGGTGTCTCGGTGGGGGTGGGAGAAGGCTGGGGAGGGGAGCCCTCAAGGGTGCATCTCAGGTCTGTGGTTTGATTAATTGGATGGGCAGGACGCTGTGGATGCTAGAAGGAGCCCAGCCTGGAGAGAAGGTTATGAGTCCTGTCTGGAACTGTGAGCTTGAGGTGTCCTTGAAACCTCAGTGGAGGTAAATATTAAGTAGACTTGGCTACTGGTCTGAATCTCAAACGAGAAAGATGAGCTAGGGGTGAAATGATGATTAATTATATTTGTCTGCTTGGCTGGGCCGTGGCGTCTGGAAATGTGGTCAAACATTATTCTGGGTGTTCCTGTGAGGGTGTTTTTGAATGAGATTAACATTTAAATGGGAGGACATTGAGTAAAGCAGATTGCCCTCCCTGATGAGGGGCTGGGGAGCTCATGCAATCTGTTGGAGGCCTGAATAGAGTAAGACTGGCCTCTCCTGAGTGAGAGAAAATGCTGCCAACACATGGCCTTCGGACTTGAGCTACAGTGTCTGCGCTTCCTGGGTCTCCAGCGTGATGGCCCGGCATGTGGGTTTAGAACGTTCCCTCCCCCTCTGTAACATGAGCCGGTTCCTTAAAATAAGTGTCTTTCCACATGTATGTACCTCCTGTTGGTTCTGTCTCTCTGGAGAAGCCTGACTAGTACAGACGGTAATTACAACATCGTGGGTGTAACTGAGTTGCTCAGGTGGGAAGTCGGAGTGAGAGGACAAGTCAGGGAAGTTCCAAAGCCTGAGGGCTCGCATAGCAACGGTCCAGTGTGCTTGTACTCAGCACTCCCTGTCTCACCGCAGAGAATTACTCCTGTGCAGACATTTCTTCCTGGAGATGCAATGGAACTGGATTACCCATGAGATCTTCCTGTAGTCTTCTGAATTCCTCTGTTCTGACAACAGTTGATGGCTCCCGTGGTGCAGTGTGACCCAAGAAGACAATTGACTGTTCTTTCTGAGAAGCTTCAAACTGGAGCTAAGAGTCACTTTTGTTCCTGTGCAGAGGTTCAGAGATAGGAAGCGTGGGAACTTGAAGGTGAGGGACACCTGCGCAACCGTGTTTCCAAGCTGGATCTGCTCATCGGAAAGAATAAAGCCCATGCGTGGAGAGATGTGGACACTCCTATGCTCAGGAGGTGGAGAGAGTCGGAGCCAAGGGGAGACGGCACAGACTGGCTCCTGGTGGAATTCCGTCCCCGGTGTCCAGCTGTGCCAGCAGCCTTCCTTCCCCTGCTGGTGTTGTTCGTTCCCCCCATGTTCTCTCCTTTTGCCTCAGATAGTTACAGCTGGCCTTCTGTAATTTGAAGCAAAAGAAACCAGAGATAGATGAGGGCGGCCAAGCCAACCAAGTAAAATGAGAAGGAACATTTGACTTTGGGAGAAGAAAGAAAAGCGAAAAGCATCCGTTGAGCTCTGCAGGATGGCTGTCATGGTGACCCTAGCAGGAGCCGTGTTTTGGAAGACAAATGAGTAGTGTGAAGAGAGAACGGGAAAGGGGGAAACGAAAACAGTAACTGAGGAAATTGTATCAGGAGCTGAGAAAGTAGTCGCTGGAGAGGGAAGTCGGAATAAAGGAGACGTTCCCCGTCTTTCCTTTTCATTTGTTCTTTCCTCTCCCTCCCTCCCTCCCTCAGTTCTTCTGTCCTACCTTCCTGCCTTCTCTCCTTCCTTTCTTGATGAGAGACTTGAAGATATGACATGTAGATGTTTTCCTGAATATTCTAGTAGAAGCGGGAAGAGCAGAGAGAGAAGGTGGAGTCGAGTGTGATGTCCCTGAGAAGGAGGGGATGGAATCCAGAGAGCAAGTGGGGGCTGCTCTCAGGCGGGGACATGAGGGGTGAGGAGGGGACGTGCCCTGGTTGGACGACTCCTGGACCTGGAGGTAGGGGCTGCGGAGTTCCTACTTGAAGGATGAGGGAAGGACTGTGTCCTCTGTGGAGACTAAGAAGTGAGGCAAGAATGGATTGGAGAGGAGTGAACCTTGAAAAGAAGAATGGTGAAAAGTGCTTATGGGGTTGGACGAAAAGAGGTGTTAGTTTTTCTGGCTATTTTAAAGTCCCTAATTGGTTTTGGTGATTGGTAGTGCATTGTTGTCTACCTGTCATTCGGGTGTGGGCTTCCCAGCAGGGGTCACCTAGCGGGGTGACGGGAACCAGAGTATGATAAAGTGCAGAGCCAACGCCAGGGGAAGCGATGCTGAAGATGAACGTTTGCTGTGACCTAAGTGCATGTGGAACAAGAGAAAACAAAGGGCAGTGGGTCCCGGGAACACGTGGGCCGGGTGCTACTGAGAGTGGTCGGTCAAGCGACCATGAAGGAAGGAAGGTGGAGGTCTGAAGGTGAGACGCTGCCACTCGCCCTTCGGAGAGAGCGCAGTAATGGAAAATAAAATTAGCCGGTAGATGACCACAGATGGAGTTCAGGTCTGGGCTGCTGCAGCAGATGCAAGGATGAAACAGAGACATGATGATGAGTGTGGCCTCAGTTAAAAAACATCTGACGTTGCAGAGGCCTAGTGCAACTGTGCACGCCGTGTGCACCTGGTACCCCAGCCCTTCTGTGCCCGGGAGCAGACAGATGGCAGGACTGCCACTGCAGAGGACCTTCCTCCCACCACTTCTCAGTTTACCGCAGGTTTGCTCTGATGGGGGAGTGACCTGCAGTCTGATGAATTAGGACCTACGTAAACATAGACCAGAAGACAGTGACAGCACAGTGGAGCTCGGTTTGTGCAGGGTGGCAGTGAGCTACTGCCGCGTGTGTTAAAGGTGTGCTCTGCAGCAGGGCCTGCACTCCAGTCCCACGGAATTCAGCTGCTGCCTCTCATAGATGTCCCAGAATTTTAACCTGGAATGCCCTGGCTGCTGCAGTATTCATATCTGGGTGTCCTTTCGGTCCTCCCCCAGGTCAGCTACAGTCTGACCTCTGGAACCGAGCTGAGCAGGGCTGTGTCTTCCCAGCACGGATACAGCCTGGATGTGTGTCTCAGGGAGGGTTCGTGTGGGCCTGAAGAGCCCAGACAGCCCGCTCGTGGCAAGGGGCCTTGTTGGGAGGCTGCGTTACATTCACGGACATGAGCGGGACAGCTGATAGAGGTGAGGAGACCAGAGAAGTCCGAGAACGGAGAGGCTCAGACCCGGCAGGCCGCTTGGGCGGAAAACCTGGATGGAAATAAAAAGATTTCGTGAGGAGGAGAGTAAGAGCAGTAAGAAAGGACAGTGGTGCATGAGTGAGGGGGGAAAGAGTCAGCCGGGGAGAGAAGGTGTACAGAGACAGAGGAAGAAGGTGTGTGTGTGTGTGTGTGTGTGTAGAAAGACAAATAGAGACATAAAGAAGGGGTCTTGTCACCCTTAAACCAGAGTGTTCTTGGTTCGAACAGGCAAGGCTTTCGTGGGAGATGTTAGAAAGTGAGCTGTGCTCTCCTTCGTATCAGGAGAGCATGACGTCTGCCTCTAAAGCTGTAATAGTAGGTGTGTTTGATTCTTCTGCTGTGTTGACCTATGGAAATTGTAACGTTTTTGATCAATAAAATGCAGCATGCATTTTCTAATACTCATGCTAACTATATATGGACCGAAACGAGTTTCCAAAGAGTTACCATCGCATGCCCATTAAGTCTACTTCCAAATGCATTGACTGGATGCATAATATGTGTCAGGCATAGAGGGAGGCTGATGCCCAGGACCCAGGGACGTGAAGAAATCCTCAGGTGACTGACCCACAAGCCATGTCTATTAGTCATTGAGATGTATGGCGACCACTCACCTCCTGTGATGGTCCACAGGCTCCCTGTGTGCTGTCCGGTATGGTGACCACTCGCCTCCTGTGATGGTCCACAGGCTCCCTGTGTGCTGTCTGGTATGGCGACCACTCGCCTCCTGTGATGGTCCACAGGCTCCCTGTGTGCTGTCCGGTATGGCGACCACTCGCCTCCTGTGATGGTCCACAGGCTCCCTGTGTGCTGTCCGGTATGGCGACCACTCGCCTCCTGTGATGGTCCACAGGCTCCCTGTGTGCTGTCCCGTATGGCGACCACTCGCCTCCTGTGATGGTCCACAGGCTCCCTGTGTGCTGTCCCGTATGGCGACCACTCGCCTCCTGTGATGGTCCACAGGCTCCCTGTGTGCTGTCCCGTATGGCGACCACTCGCCTCCTGTGATGGTCCACAGGCTCCCTGTGTGCTGTCCCGTATGGCGACCACTCGCCTCCTGTGATGGTCCACAGGCTCCCTGTGTGCTGTCCGGTATGGCGACCACTCGCCTCCTGTGATGGTCCACAGGCTCCCTGTGTGCTGTCCGGTATGGTGACCACTCGCCTCCTGTGATGGTCCACAGGCTCCCTGTGTGCTGTCCGGTGTGGCGACCACTCGCCTCCTGTGATGGTCCACAGGCTCCCTGTGTGCTGTCCCGTATGGCGACCACTCGCCTCCTGTGATGGTCCAGAGGCTCCCTGTGTGCTGTCTGGTGTGGCGACCGTTCGCCTCCTGTGGCTTTTGAGTCCTTGACATGTGGCCAAAGTGGTTGAGAAACTTACTTTTAAATTTTATTAAATTTTAATTCACATAAATATAAGTGTGATGCGCCACGTGTAGCCACTAGTGACCGCGTTCATGTAGCTATGCAGGGTTGTAGTGAAAAAGAAAGCTCATAAAGCACGTTAAACAACGTAAGATCGATTTTGGCCCTTTGAGATCAAGAAGTTCCTTGTGTTTCCATTTCTGATACTCTCTCGAGTTCATGATGGGGAAGTTTCTGCCTCACTGTGAAACTTGATGTTTAGGACATTATCAAGGACGCCCCAGAGGGGGTAATGGACCAGGAGTCTATGGCCTAATCTAATTTGGCGACTCACAGTTGCTGTTTTTCTATCTGTTACAGTTACTTGACCAATTTTAATTGAACGTTTCCGTGTAGTGTTTATCAAATACCCTCAACCTTTTCAAATGCTTTGCTTGGTGGCTGCTCATTTTAGAGAGTGGATTTCTTCTGTTGGCTGAGAGAGAGGCAGCTCCAAGAAGTCATTTCATGCTCGGAGACTCGTGCTGCTGTAATTGATTTAGGGGTTGGGCAGAGCAGTCCAGGTGAGAAGACACACGCCCTGAGAAAGGTCAGCTCAGAGGGAAGAGAAGTGTTTACAGGAAGAGTTCTTGGATGGGAAGAGCACAGGCCAGGACAGAAGTAATGGGAGGGGCAGGCTTTTTGAGAAAAACCCAGCCAAACCCAGGGATTCCAGATCACAAAGTGAAGACTGTGCCCATGGGACTGGGCTGACAGGCTACTAATAACCTTTGAGGTGTGACCTCTTCTCCGGTAAACGTAACACGGTGGCGGATGGATCAGAAGGCACATGCTTGACCCCAGTCCCACTCCGCATTGTCCTTCAGGCATGTTCCTGGAGCCCAGTGTTGAGAGAGAACGCAGTCAAACAAAATAAAATTGTGTCTAAATGAGAAGAAATGACCTCAATGCTATGTTGGAAGAAAGCAAAGATTCCTTTTCTCATCAAGGTCACCCAGAATAGTGAAGGAACTTAGGATTGCAGTTCAAAGACGGTGTGACCAAATAAACCCAAAGACAAAAGACCCAGCTCTGTGGATGAGAATCCCAAAGTGTCTGATTGCAGTACGAGATACTTGTGGTTTAGATTAGCATTTGATAGGAAAACTAGTTGTCTGTTTATGTACTGCATTTCCAAGTGAGAAGAAAAGATCTCGTAGACACCGTAATAATGAGAATTTCTATCAAAATGACCTTGATCTATCAACACAGAATTTAATGTCTCAAGAACAGAGAACATTACAGAGAAAGCAAAGAACAGCGCACAGCATTTCTAACCCTAGTGCAACCTTCTTGGTGTCACAAATGGGATCTGAAAGTCAGCTCCGTGGGGTTTCTATTTGGGAAATGGGTTTGGGCTCATGAGGAACCCATGGAGGGCACCAGTTAGGCATTGGGTTCCGTGTGAATCCTACAAGCTCACGCTGGTTGTTTAGCAGCTGCTTCCCCAGAGGCATATTAAAGACAAGAGGAAGACTCTTAAGAACACTTTGTAGTTTCCACTCATGCTGTGCTTCTCAGAAAAAGGTAGTTTTCCTTCGGAGTGTTTCTGAATGTTGACTTTAGTTGATGAGATTGTGAGAGCGCAGTCATCATCGGCCTGCCTGGTAGCGCAGGGCGTCAGGACCTCCTGCACACATGGTCAGGAAGGAGGAGGGCCATTTCGTCCCGTGGTCCTGCTTAAAGAGCAAATACGCTTTCCCCGGAACACCCCAGGAAGTCTCCCCTTTACTCTCTTCAGCCTGGATGGGTGGCATGATGTCCGAACAACCGTTTTCCAAGGCAGCGCAACCTGCTTCCTGGTTTCGTACAGACTTTCCTCTCCTCTGGCGTACCCCGGAGCATCCGGCCCTGCCCGGTTGAAATCCTCGGCCCCACACCAGTCCTCATTCAAATCAGACTGGTGCCCGAGGCTGGGATGTGTTCAATTCCCCGGAAGTCCAGGGCTGAGTGTTGCAAGGAGAGGAGCTTAGAAGGAGTGGGATTGGGGCAGGGTAGTGAGCAAGTCAGGGAGGGGCAGGTGGAGATGCTGGTTGAGTTACTTTCCTCAAGGACACAGCTGTCTGACTGCTTTCTTTTCCCCTGAGCGGAATAATGCCTTTTATTCTTGCACAAAATGTAATTGTGGCAATATCATGCCTTTTGCAGCGTAATTAACTAAATCTCATATTAGAACTCAGAAATCTAGAAGCAATGTCGTGTGTGAATTAAATGTCACTAGCGTGTTCAGAAATGAGAGTGAGGGGAAGGATTAAGGAAGGGGGCGTGGAGGGAAATGTTGCTGTCTTTGGGAATTTAGCTGATAAGCATGAGCTAACGTTGGACTTCAAATGTCAGATACTGCTTGAAGGACATTGTAGAAAAGATCGTTTTTAACACGTATGAGTTTTTAATACATGTCATGTAGGACATTTTCGGTAATTTGTATCACTTTTTACTCTGAAACATCTGAGAATTTCTACTTCATTAAAATACGTTATTGTTATACCGCAGAAGTTCCTGGTGACCACAATAACGTGGAATAAAGACTTCTTGCTTCTTTAGGGAGCCTGATACCTAGCTTTGGCTGAAACCTTAGAGAATTCTTTTTAGTTCAGAAGGAAATATAATACCCCTAACCATTCGTAGCTAACATAGTTATTAACACATGTATGAAAACCACCTCAGTGTTTTTTTAAACTACCCTGGGTAACAGTATAATTGTTCTACCTGGATATCAGGACATATTATAAACAGATCATTTTCTAGAAACACAGAAAAAAACAGGGATGAATTTCAGAGCCCCTGCTCTAATCACTGGAGACCAAAATTGCTTTACTTCAAACTCTTGGAATTCAGTAAAAATACCTACTCAAGTACTTAAAGGAGTTATTTGTTCTAGATTTAATCTTGCAGCTTCTTAGGGGAAAAATTGAACCTAAAGGGAAAATGGCACTAGATGTATTTTCAAATCTTTCTCAAAGCATGATTACTCTGTTTATTTTAGTTATCTTGAGAGTAACATTTCAGTGCTTACCTCATGTTCCCTGAAAACTCCTCGTGTATTTTTGAGATTAATATCTCCGGAGGAGAGAGGAATGTCTGTGTCTTGCGGCTAGAAATTTAGGACCAGGCAGTGGGATTGCTGGAGTGACTGGAGGCTGACAGCTGGTCCTTCAGACATCAGCTGATGGTTTATCAGCTGCCTACTATCATGGATAACCTTTCAGGCATCTGCAGTACAATAAGTGTTGTAGGTGTGGCTAAGAGGAGCTAGGAATGTGAAAGGCAGGCAGATATGATAAAACAGCTGGAGAAATGTAACCAGTGTCTTGAACGCTGACTGCAGCTCCAAGACCAGGATGTGCACATTCCTGTGAGATTCCAGCAGACAGGGTCTAGGTGGTCACCAGTGTGTGTTTGGATGGCGTTTAAAGGCACAGTCTTCCCACCAACCTCTAAAAATCCATTTGTAATTGATGCGCGCGCCATATTATTTTTCCTGTGGAGTTGAATTGGGCATTTTCCTTTGCATCTTCTCATATGGGGATGATAAAAATGCTGATAAAACACATCTTATTGTCCCAAGGAGAAGGCAAGTGGGAACAGAGGCATGATACTGAGAAAGGAAATGGCAGTCCAAGCTGCTTGTAATA
Organism: Camelus bactrianus; assembly: GCF_048773025.1. Lineage (NCBI taxonomy): Eukaryota > Metazoa > Chordata > Mammalia > Artiodactyla > Camelidae > Camelus > Camelus bactrianus. The sequence continues at coordinate 4,990,531 of NC_133575.1, forward strand.
CTTGTGAAACCAGTGCTGTGCTAAGAGCTGTCTAACTCAGAGCAAGGAGGCACCGCTTGGAGGGGTGTAACAGCCTTTGCAGGAGCTATAAAGCAGACGAGACCTGGCAGAGCCAGTGCAGGCTCAGGAATGAGGAAGTTGGTCTAGGGGGCGAGGGGTGAGTTCAGTGATGCTTCTTCCCAGCTTTACTGCAGTGTGATTGACATGTAACATTGTGTAAGTTTAGGATGTATGTGGAGTGTTGATCTGATACAGTTATGTGTTGGAATATGATCACCACTGTAGGCTAGCTAACACGTCCATCAGGTTATGTAATTCCACGTCTGGTCTGTGGGGAGGATCTTGGACGTCCACTCTCTTGGCAACTTTCAAGTGTATAATACAGAATTAACCGTGCGCGCACGGCTGTACGTTGTAGAAATTGGAGAGAACATCGGTATCGTTTCTTCCTGTGAGTGGTTCCCATGATAACTGAACTAGGGATTTAGCCAAAGGAGGTTTTCTACCCTGGGTCTTCTGAGAACGGACTTCTAAATAGATTGGGGTGTGAAGCGGGGGTTTGGTAACTTTAGTGGCCTTCTCTACTCTTGGAACCATGGTCTCTCACGTGTTGTTTCGCATGTTAATTCACCTTTGTACACCGCAGAAAGTAGCTTCATGCAATCTTCCCGTGTAAGAATGGTGGTTTCCTAAATCCATGATATGTCCAGGGCTTACAGACAGCTCGGGCTAGGAGAAGGGGTCATTACAGAATGAAATTATTTTCAAATATAAGATAGGTTTTCAGGTGAAGATGTGGCTTTGTCAGATGACCCATAGCAAGAGTACTGGGGCTGCAGAAATGCTGGGACGGGATGCCTGACCACTTGGCTCACTAAGTAATAAGGAGAGTTTGGTTTTTAGGCAGGTGCCTTGTGCAGCAGGGAGCAAGTCCGTGCTGCAGATTAAAGTGGCAAAAGCGGGAAGCGGTCTGGTGGCAGGCGCACGCGGTGCCAACGATGAAATATGCTCTTTGTCTGCAGCACGTGGTGAAATGATGCCGTGTTCAGAATTAGGTTTATTGTGCTATGAATTCTTTGGTGTCTTTAGAATTAATCTTCTGACTCATCTTTTATCGAGTATCCATCTCTCCTAACAGTTTAGATGCTGACGCATAGCTTGGGGCCAGTCGGTTGAAGGGAGTGCTCTAGTTCACTTGATGAAATGGTACAATAAGGACTCGAATCAGCTCCTGTCTGCCCAGGAGCGAGTCCCCATCACCTCCCCATCCAAAGGGAAAAAAAGTCATTTCACAGCACTCTGTTTATACAGGTATTTCCAAAATATGAACTCAGTGTGACCTTGGCACTTACCAGATAATGTGAACCATTATGTAACTGAGAACATATTATAAAAACATTGCAGAAGACAGGCAAGTCATAATTTCTGCAAAACCCAGTTGTTTCATTATAGCAGCATTTTTCTCATTATTTGCTGGAGTAACTAAATATCGAAGCCAAGGATAAATAACTTATTTAAAATTAGTAAGATGGCCAACTCTCCCGACGAATACGTCTTACAATAAGGAGTTGGGCTGAAAACACCACATCGTGAATTTAGCAGAAGAGGTAGAACGCTCAAGTTTGCCCTCAGGCCTCCCATGTGGCCAGTGGCAGCCCCCCAACCTCATTATCCCAGGAGGCGGGGATGAAGGGAATGGGCGCAGCGTTTGAGGGGAGAAGACATCGCGGGCTCCAGCAGGGAGCGCGCTCCTGTTGTGTTTCCTGTTACTTGTGGCCACACTCAGGACAAGAGAGGGGAAGTCCTAAGACATGTTTGTTGTGCTGTGGAGCCAGGGCGAGTCCAAAACATGTGACGTCTGGAGCAGACTGATAAAAGAGCGATCCTCACAGCTAATGTTAGCTAAGTCCGTTTCATCATTTATTTTGTGACAGTGCAGAAATCTAATTTTCTTTTCCCTGCTGTTTTATTAGAGTGTTTAATCAAAGCATGATAATGCTGCATGCATGAAGTCAAGCATTATGAAGGTGTGTAGAGAAAAAAAAAATGAATTTGCCCTTACACCTGACCCCCTCCCACCAACTGCTCCTCCCACCTTTTCTCCATGAATACACAAAGGTCCTTGTCCATTCACACTCCCAGCAGCTTGTCTGGTCTGTTCTTCATAGAAATGCTTTACTTCCTGGTAGACCGTACATATTGTGGTCTTGGTCTATTATTTGTCTCTTCACCCTAAAATCTCTCTTCAGAACCAACTCATCAGTTTTGATCATTGCCGCATCACCAGGCTGGTGTACAGAAGGCTCAGCAAACATTTACTGGGTGGCTGAGTTGCATTACCTTTATATAGTTGTTTTACCTGGATTGATTTTGTAATATATTAAATATTAATACACACATGCCACACAGCAGATATCCTGTAAATAGTTATTGTTCTATATGTGCTATGTCGTTATCGTACCTTCATGAGCATATTGTCTCAGGTGGAGAAATCAGAATGGCGCTGAGACATGCATTGTCTTCCATGGTTTTTAATATATAAGGCACAAGGCATTAAATGATGGATGCAGAAACGGAAATGAGAAAATGATTACTATGTTTATCTGACTTCCTTATATGACAAGGTTGCTGTCAGTGGAGCTCATGAGAGCTGGGTTCACTGCGAGTTTGTAAAGGGATGTGCCGTGTCGGGTACCACTGTGCTGAGCATCCCACATGTGTGAGAGAGTTCATTTGTCAAAACAGCCCAATAAGACAGGTACTACTTGCTGTTAACTCCCGAGGCTTGGGGAGGCTAAACTGCTGACTCAGAGAGGGTGAATGATGAGGAGAAAGTTTTAGAGCAGGCTGGAAGTATTTCCTGAACCCAGGACAGGGTCTGGATACAGATAATGTACAGAGATCCTTACAGTGGGTACGCAAAAGCGTCTGAGGCTGATGGCCTCATGTTTTCCAATTGGAGTCAGAGGTGGTGTCTTCAGTTGAGAACAGATTTTGGGGAGCTTTGAAGACACACCATTTGAAAGGATTCCAAGAGTCTGAGAGAGGAAGACAATGTAAAGGACCAGACGGACTGGGGCCACTTTGAGACGTCTGAGGGAGATCAGCTCAACCCTTCAGGAAGTACGGCCGTCTGAGGAGTTGTAGACAGATAAGCAAGTAGCTGCGGGCTTTCCCCGGGTAGAGCCAGGAATCCTGTTCTTTGTTGTGGCAAAACCAACCATACAAGTCCTCAGATTCCGAGAATGGTGACTCTAATTTTGTTTGTTTTTTGGTTCTTATTTGGAGACATGGCTGTTTTATCTTTAAATCATCCCAGAGCGCTTTGCAACCAATCTGTGTGTTTCTTCCCCCGGATGATAACATTATTTTGTTTGGTTTGGTTGGCGTCATTGGCCTTGGCTCATGCCTGTGTTTCCAGCCCTTCTTCGCTTTCCAAACTTCCCCGATGACTTAGCTGCACGGGGCATTGTTTCAGCTCCAGTCCCATTAATCAGGCTCTTGCCAACTTTTCACAGCTTGGGAAGAATTTTTACTCAAAACATTCAAAACCAGCATTTCACAGAATTGAGCTGTGGTTAACAATGGGCGGCCTTGTTGGTGGGGACCACATTCAAAGTTAATGGGCTTGAAGGAGCGTTTCCGTGCCTGTTGGAACGCATGGGAGCTGGAGCCGCGGTGGCTCCGTCTGAGCTGCTGACACCCAGCCCTAGAGACGGGTCCGCTGGCTCTGCGACGTTCTCAGGGCCTGGGATCTGGAGAGGTAGACGCACCTCCAGACGGCTATTGTGAACACTCCCCGTCAAATGCAGGGAGAGTAAAACTGGGGACCGTGCCCTGGGGCTTTGTGCCGCACTCACACTGAGGTCACTCTGGCCTGATTTTCCCCTCTGCCATGGAACAAAGCCCGCTAATAAATTTATGAAGTCGAAGTTATTTGCAATTCATGTGCTGTTTGCAAATCAAGGCTAGATGATGAGGAGATGCTGCCTGCTTTACACAAAAGAATCTGAGCGTGGGGAGCAGGGGGAGGAATGTAGGCGGCGGGTGAGGGCAGGAGGCCCTTCTAACTCAGCTCACACGCCCTGCAGGTAGGTTTCTGTACAAACCGTGTGTAACACTCCTCTTGTCTTCATACTTTGCAAAAATTTTTTTTTTAAATTTTTGATTGTTAAATTCAAAAATTACATTTTACGTATTGTGACATTCTGTGCCATTGATTTAAAATATCTCAGCAACTTACTGATGATGATGGTGGGGAATTTACGTGATGCCTTAAACATTTTAGCTTCTGAACTCTACAGATGGAATTTTAAAAAAGTAAGACTTTAGAGTACTTTGAGGTTTACAGAAAAATTGAACAGTAAACACATAGTTTGTGTATACAGTGCTTTCTCCCTCTAGTCAGTTTATAATTAACATTTTGTGTTAGTGTCATCCGTTTTGTTACAACTGATGAACCAGTACTGAGACATTATTGTTAACTAAAGTCTCTCATTTACATTAGGGTTCTCTTTTTGTGTTGTACATTCTGTGAGCTTTACCAGATACACTGTATCCTGTATTCACCATTACAGGATCATACAAAATAGTGTCACTGCCCTAAAAAGCCTCTGGGCTCCACCTGTCCATCCCTGCCTCCATCCTAGCCCCTGGCAACCACTCATCTTTTTCCTTTTTTTTCCTTTTGTTTTTAAAATCTGTAAATTTTGCCGTCTGAATATTTTCTTTCTGATACTGACCAACAGCAAAAAATTGTGACAATAGTTCTAGGTTCAAATCATGTATTTGTCACATATAACATGGTATAAACAGTATAATAGACATTATATATTCCTAGTCAAAAATGGTAAAAAAAAGTTATATAGAGTATATTACAAAGTGAGTTTTCCGATTAATTGTGATTTTAATTTAAGGAAATGTATTCTGAAGGACTTAGATAAAATAACAGTTTAAGAATTACGTTTATGAACCATTACATAAGTGTCACTGGGTTTCGATAAATACCTAATTATAATTTACCTGAAATGAGGAAAAGAAGTTATATTTAAACACTTCTGATTGAACAACTGATGACTCACAAAATGTATAATGATTAAAAATTTTAATTAAAAAAACTTTAAAAGATATCCATTACCCTTGCCTTCCCTGAGGCCATGGATGCAGGTTGAAGGGGAGGGGTAACTGTGTCTCAGAAAAGTCACATTGGCAGTGTGCCCAGGTCTCCCTGTCCAGCTTTGCCTCTGGATCTGGTCTTGAGAAGTCTGTTGGACCCGGTGCAGCTGTGGTGTGTGTTTGGGGAGCTTCCATTCGCTCTGTGCTCGGACGAGTGCTCTGGGCATGTTGTGGTGCTGGAGGAGCCCGGATAAACCCTCCTGAAGAGAAGTCCATATTATGGAATCGGTGAGGACCCTCTGTTGCCGCAGCCTCCTGTGGTCCCACCGAGCCCCCCGTGGCCAGGGAGGAGGCTGGCTGACATCCGCCTGATTACTGAGCCCTGTCTCTACAGTACCCCCCACCCCCAGGGAGCATCAGCAGACTGCAGGAGTACACCCAACTCTGTCCGTTCCAGCACCCCTCACACACCACTTCTCCAGACGTCCTTATCACGGTCTTCAAGTCTTATCCTTCCCAGAACCCGGCAGCTGGCCCAACCATTGGGCACTGCCCTCTGCCGCTCCAGGTCCAACCTTGGGCCTTGTCCCCGTCACAGCGAAGGGGACAGCTAGACATACTGATTCAGGTCTCGCCTGCACGGAGGGCTCCTTGACCTCGTGTTTCACCACTTCCATTTCACAGAGGACCCTGCTGTGTGTGTCCAATGTCAGGATTGGGCGGGGGTCGATGGGGGTGTAGGGGCTGTATCTTGAAATGTAGGTTTTACTATCGTTCAGGTATGGTCAGGCCACCAGGTCAAGAGATGACTTCCATGGAGAAGTTTGTCACTCACAGTTCCAAAGAGGAGGGGCCAGAGCAGGCGGTGCAGGGCTGCCTAGGGAAGCAGCAGGGCTGGCCCGGAGGGAGAGCGGAGAATACAGACAAGAGCTTTCTATGTGGGAAGGAATGGCTGAGATAAGCAGACTAAGCAGGTTTGGGATGGGTTCCCCTGAATAATCTCAGCAGGCTCTGGGCTGGAGAATTATGGCTTGTGTTCTGACTCGTGACCCTGGTGTGATTCAGGCAGGGAGGTAGTGGCCTGGAGTTTAAGAGCCCAGTGAAGGTAGCATTTTGGCGGGAAGCAGTAGAGGACTCTGTACTGCTTGGTTTGCACGTGAACGGTGTTCTCCTGGGTGAGACATTCACTGTGTCTAGGAACTGCCTAGCCTGGAAGGGACCGTTCTGCCAGGGTCAAAATACAGACTACAGAAAATAAAAAGGTGTGGTTAATACAGGGGTGTCACATGGCACCCAGTTTACAGTGGACAGCTTGCATCTCATGGTCACTTGCTGTCACATGACTGGGGATATGTTAGGCTCTGCCAGGATTCTGTGGAGAGCCAGGGGTGGTTCTTAAATGAATCAGAACGGTAGATGGAAGAGGGTACACGCTGGTTCGAAAACACTGGAGCTTTCCAGGATCGTCATTTAGCATCCCCGTCTGCTGTTTGGTTTTCCGGTACTCTCCTGTGAGCACCTGGACGATAGATTTTGGATTACTGGTCCCAGGAGCTTGTAAAGTAATTTTCTGCTTTTCACTTACTAAGGTCTCATGAATAAGTTGGGAGAATCCTAAAGTGGAAAGAATAATGATTAAATATGTGATACATATATACATATCTCAGATGAATGCTATATGTAATCTCATATACAAAACGTCATATATAAAATACATACATTATATATATCACACACATGTGTGTGCCAGTGTATCTATACCTCCCAAAGTGGGAAATACATACGTATTTGGAATAAAAAGAGAGAATGAAAGTAGTGGATTATTTGCTTGCTTGGCTTTTAGCTTTTCATTCTTCTGAGCTTTTCAGTGACTTACTTCTACCTTTTTATAGCTTGGATTGAACTTAACTAAATTTCAGACCAAGGGCCTAAGTTTTTAAGGAAACAATGTTAGCTGTAATAGATGTTTACAAACGTAATGAAGGGCAAATTGAAAATATATTGCCATGTGTATTGAAATTCAGTCTGCAGTCTTGATTGCAGCCTGAGTGCTTAATACAGCCCATATGGGTTATTGACTTGTGGTCGTGAGGCCCCCAGTAAGACAGGTTATTCTCGAGGTAAAAGCTTGCAAATGTATCACAAGTGCTTTAATCTTTACAAGACACTTTATTTTTGCGTGACATCTGTGACAGGCTACTTCTTAGCATCCATCAAGTCATCAACAGTTGTCTCTTCTGGGGACAGCAGAAGAGGAGGCTCTGGTGGAGAAAGGGAACCTTAGCTCCACTGAATAGAAAGCCGGACTTGCCAGCACTCCCTCGACCTTCACGCTGTCCTCACAGCATGAAGGCTCATCTTTCTTGGGAGCGACGCGACGTCCCCACAACGAGGCAGGGAATGTTACTCGCTCCACACGGAGAAGAGTGAGGTAATGAAGTTATTGGGATTTGGCCTATCCACACTCCATCTGGTTACGAGACTAACTGAAGGTCAGATATACAGATAGGTATTTAAACAAAAACAAAACACAGCCTCCTGTCAGCTGTCAACTGGGTAGAGATGGTTAGAACATCTTACCGTTGAGAAAATGGTGTATTTCTGTGATCCTTTTACGAGAGCCAAAGAAATGGCCTAAAATTACACTTAAAAACTCCTGTGCTTCCCACAAAGAAACAGAAATGGGAAAGACACAGAGAGACACCTCTGTCTATGGAACATACCATGTAAAATGGCACGTTTAATCTCACTGCCCTTGGACAGTAAGTGCGAATAGGGTCTCTGTTAATGTAAAAGAGCACTCATTACTGATTAAGATCAGATGATAAATTGTCAGCCAGAGACACACCTAGAACAGACTGATCCAAACAGTTAGGACAGGTGTCGACAAGCATAAGTAAACTGAATGTGCTTGATCATCACGGGTAAAACCGTTAGGAATACGGGGAGGAGGGGAGGCTCAGGCTTCCAGGCATGTAAACAGCGTTTGGAAAGTTGGAGGAAGAACTAAACAGAACAGTTACCAGAACTGAGCGTGTGTGTCTGCGTTTCTAATACCCACGTACACAGTGCCAAGGTATGCAGAGCATGCCTTCCCTTCCAGGACCCACAGAACACTGGCAAAATTTGCCTTTCTGTTTGGCCACAAGGAAACCCCCCAATAAATCACTGGAGGGGGCAGTAGGAGACGCCACGCTTTATGACCAGGCAACAATAAAATTAGAACTTAATAACCAAAAAGTGTAATAAAATCCTGAGTGGGTGTGTTCCTTGAAAAACAGCACTCTGTAAATCACAAGAGTTATTCAAGAGGGCATTTAGAGATTAGGGACATTAAAACAAGAGAACATTTAAAATGTAATTGCACGTTATTTAGAAAATAATGCTGCTGAGTGGAGTACAAGTCTAAACGCACCGGAGATGGCTAGGGCTGGGCGGGTGACTGGCAGCGGCTTTTATAAGTGTATTTCAAGCATGAATGGCGTCTGCGTAATTCGTTTGTATTAATGGGTAAGACAGAAATAAAACAGGGAAGATGGAGGTCGGAACTTCACTTGTGCGTCAGTCACTGAGCCATTTCTCTGCTGAGCTGTGTTGTCGATAGGCGTCAAATACTGGAAGATGTTCCCTCCACTTTCCGTGTTTGTTACTCACAGTGTAATGACTGTAGACATTCTTCTCTGGTTAGGCTGTGCTCTGAACATTTCCTCTGACATTTTCTTGAGTCTGGATAATCAAAGGGACGATAAATTAAGTCCTGATTTATACCACTTGCTGATTTCTGGGGTGGGAATGCCCCCACCATGGCCAATGTCAAGCTCCCAACATGGTCACTGGACGTGGAGCAGGAGGAGATGTGCTGGTGAATGTAGCATTTCCACCGTAGACACAGGCAGCCTCCAGAGCAGAGACACTGAGTAGTGAGACAAGTAGAGAAGTAGAGCGGTGGTTTATGACCCTGCTGTTAATACTATTCTGACTGCGTTTATATAACTTTTAACAACGACAGCATTGAACAGCAGGCTCCCGAAATTCCTGAGCAATCAGCAAATCAGTGTGAGGCAGCTCCAGACATCGCTGACACACAGTCCAATCCAAAATGGCCTTAGATGAAAATTGAAAGAGTATAATATTTTAATTTCAAATCCAATGAAGTAAACTTTACAATAATTTGACTAGATAACCCTAAAAATGGGAGAGAGGAGAAATTAATAAAGTTAAAAAGAAAAATGGTACTTAGAAGTTAGGAAAACAGGGTAGAATGGACAGATAAATACTCTCCCAGTTTCTTTGAACAAACTTGCAGTGTTTACAACTTGAATCTGGCAGCAGCATCCTTGTTCCAGTTGACCCCAATCCTCTTAAGAGAGAAGGTGCCCACTGTGGAGAACAGAACACGTAAAGCCAGAATAGGAAGCAGAGGACCGTTTGTGGAAGAGGATGGGCTGGGTGCAGATGACTCTGTAGGGTGACTGGCTGTCCACCTGTTCTGGAGCTAAAGTCAGTCTAAGTGCCCAATAATTGGCCTCATTCTAAGAGCTGGGAGATGAGAAAGTTCCACTGCGGTCACAGTATTAGATTTGGCTCAGTATGGCTTCATCTGGTACATGCTGGGGACATCTCGTCAGAGTGTAAATCTAGGGTCTGGTTCCAAGGATGTGGAGAGACTTGATTGGACCAGCTAGGACCAGTTTATACCAGTCTGGCCTGTTCAGCTCTGCCACCTGAGCTGATCACATTAAGTATTTTAAGGAGTCAGGCTCTGCCCAGACCGACTCATTTGTGTGCAGAGGAGAGATGGGGAGCAGTGGACCCAGGGTCACTCTTAGTCCCGGTGTTGGGCATCCTCCTGGTCTGGGGGTCTGCTCGGAGTGCAGCTGGTTGACGTGGGACACGAGAGTGATGTTCCTCGCGGCTGGGCTGCGGCTGGGCACCCACCGCAGTTCCACATTCTGGCCAATTCCCAGAGCAGAGTCAGGGCTCAGAGCATTCCCCGGACAACAAGCCGGCCGTGCCCGCTGCAGCAGCCTTACTTCTGCAGAGAGCTCTGCGTTTTTTCATTTCTTTGTTTTCTGGCTTCATGTCATCGGGTTTGGTAGCTTGCTTCGCGTTTTCTTATTCCTTCATGAGACAAACGTATTCGCTTTAGTGATGATTTCATCTTGGTTCCAATAAGTTTCTCCATGCCATTTATGATAAGCGAAGGATTTGTAGGTGATTGCAGATCTGCATTTGCTGTCTTAGAGCTGGCCTTATAATCTAGAAACAAACCTGCTAATTATTTATAGAGTCTGATTTCCTAAGGCATGGTGCACATTGCAGAACCAAAGGAGAAAATCCTGTGTACACTAGTCCAAGTGAGGAAACGCGAGAGGTGGGAAATAGAAAAAGGGAGGGAGAAAGAGAGGGAGGAAGAAAGAGGGGAGGGGGCGGTAAACATAAAGGATAAGTAAGAATGTAAAATTGGGATATATAGGGAAAACAGTGGAATACTTATAAGGGAGTATGAGATGCATCTTTTCCTTGGTGAAATTTTAGGAAATTTTAGTTTAACTTTAACTGATAGTCATGTCTCAACTGAAAAAAGTTATCAAAAACTACGTCCGCTCTCTGCTTACTTAACAAAGTGACCAAGGAAGGTTACTTCAGAGGTGATTTACCCCCATAGTGTAAGGAAAGTGAAATCATTGTGCTGTTGAACTTTAAAGGAATAATTAATCCCTGTGGTATTAAAACTGACCCCGGCCGTATAAAAAGAAGGAGTAGTTGTATTAAATACTGTAAAGATAGGTTAACTCTGATATTAAAATCTGACAGTGATCGGGAAGTTAAGAAAGTTTTATGCATACATGTCATCTCTATTATATAAATATTAATGCAAACTCTTTATGTGAACATTTAAGCCAGCAGTGTATTAAGCAGTAATACTCCAGGATGAAATAACATCTATTTTAGGAATACGAGAATGATTCAATACTAGAAAATGTATTAATATAATTCATAACATTATTAAGTTAAATGAAGCAAAAAAACTTTGCTGTTTCGATAAGTGCCAAAAAAGAATTTGATAAAATCCAACCACTATTTCAGATCAAAGTTCTAGGTAAAATAGAAATGAAAGTAATAAAAAGTAATTTCAACCAAATGCCTAAATATGTCTTGATGATGAAGGAAACATTTACCAGACTCAATAAGAAAGAAGGGTGCCTTCTCTCACTTTATTATTAACAGCAGTATGCAAGGGCTAGCCAATACAATTATTTAAAATTTTGGAAATCAAAATTCACGTTTTTAAAGATAGGAAAGCTGAAAGAATGAATGGTGGTAATAGTAATAATAATAACAATGAAGTAATAGAAAACATAAGCATGTTTAATAAGGTAGCTAGTTAAAAATCAGGCATACATATTTAAATACGACATGCAGAATAAAGAGAACGATCATGTTAAGGGCACCTGCCATTCATTTAGTGCTTGCTTCGTCTCGAGTTCTTTGGACATGTTAGAGGCACTGCATTTAAATACTCCTCAGAAACCAGTGAGATAAATAATATTGTTCTCATCGTAATGGCCAGAGGGGGTTACTCACTGTAGATACTGTTTAATGCCTGTGATGACACCATTGCATGGTGATTGGCAGAGAGTCATCTCAGGAAAATGCATAAATACTCGAGAATGCAAATGATCGGTTTGGGAGAAAAAAATAATTTTTTTTTTAACATAGTGTTTATTGCAAATCCTATTAGAGGTGCCTCAGAAGCATCAGAAAAGCTCGGGCTCGCACGGGAAGTGAGAGTTGGGTTCGTAGATTTGGAAGTCCTCACCTTACTGACAGTCAGGGATGCTCAGTTTTCATCTGGAGAGTTAATGTGTGAATTACTTCTTTTTATAATCGATTTAATATTTAACTTTCATGTTGGTGTCTAACAATGGGCAGAGTTCAGGATTGAAATTACATACTTTTAACTTTCTGCCATATTTTAATATTATGACATTTTATCTAATTAATTTATTTTTATATGTATTTAAATTAGATGTTGATGGGCACTCAGACTATTGCCTGGTGGAGGTAGATATATACTTTCAAAAACTGGATTATAGCTACGTATGCTAACAGATCATCTTTTTTTTTAATCACTTAGTATAATATTTAGGAACTTAAGTTGGTGATAATAAGACGATCTAGATTATTTTAATGACTAACAAATATTTTATGTTTTAATGGCTAACAAATATTCTCTGAAAAAAAATTACGCCTTCAACTTTGGGGCAATAAAGCGGTTCTTTTTTTTTTTTTTTTTTCTAAAACAAGTGATGGTGTGCCAGCTAGTTTTCGTAAACTTTGAATATTTGTCTCAAGTGTTTCAACAAAACATCCTAGAATAAGAATTTTTTTTTATTAGTTACACTTCTTAAAATTTAAGAATTTTAAAATTCATGTTATTTTAAAATAACATGAGTTTATTTTTTAATGTACAGAACTATAATGAAGAAAACAGAAAATGATTCTTAATATCACCATCTGGGTGTCACTACTGTTAAAAAAGTAGACACATGTTTAAAAATTTATAGAGCACTAAAACATTCAAAATGATAAGTGACAACTTCCTTTTTTTTTTCTTTTCATAAAATATATAAATTGGAGAGCTGTGAAAATGAGCATATGCAAATCTGTTTCATTATTTACACGGCTGTGAATTATAGAAGGGCCCTTTTCCAGGGGTGGAAAATACTCCTGGGTTAAGTCAGCTTCCTGGAAGTGGTCCCTAGTCTCTTGTTCTCCATGCTTTGGGCTCCACTTTCTGGAATATTCTTTCTTTTTCAACATGTTCCTTAGCTGTTCAATAAGAAGAAAATACATCCTTTGAACACAGGTCTCTGCCTGCTTCCTGCCCTTCCGTCGCTGGAGATCCTGAGTCTTGCGTTTGCGTTTTGAACTAAGCCACTCCCTCTTATCACAGTCTGGTGATGCTTTTGCCAGTACAGCAGTCTCAGAATTTGAGAGGGTGTCCTATGAACTTGATTCCATGCTGGTGCCAGAAGGAAGTAGCGCTTCTCTTTGAGAGATGCTTTACTCTCAGACTCAGCCACTCCTTGGGGTGTGCAAGGCCATGCAAAAACAATGCCCTCATTTTCGTAGTAGCTGCTGTGCCCAGTCAGGCGGTTCTGCCAGGCCCTGTCTTCCCCATTTCAGAAATCTCAGTACAGGCTCTCACTGCAGCGCTCTCTGTTTGGTCATTACCCTAAGGCTACAGCTTTCTGGGAGTTCTGGGGTTTTACCCCCAGGATTTTAACTTTTGTGGGGATTCATGTTCTCATTCAGCGGGCTGGTAATAAGACACATACTTGTTTTCCAGTTTTGCTCTTCCCAGACTCTGCTTTCTCCAAATTCTGTCTCCAAATTAGCCTGCCCTTTCTACATTCATTCCATTTATTTTAGTACCTTCTCATATGCAGTTAGGAAGGCCCAGATGACTCTTGTAGTGATTTGCATAGTAATCTGTAGTCATTTGTAGTATCTGTCCCAGTACAACAATTCGTTAGGTACGTTATCTGTCTTCCAACGTTGCCAGAGACAACAGTTTTACTAGCACACTGTGATGGCAGAACACGGTCACATGTTTTCCCAGCCTCTGAGAGCTATTTCCTGGGCACTTTTACAGCCTCCTGCGTTTTCAGAGATTCTTGCTTTACTGTTCCATTTTGACCATGTTTGTCATGGGTGGCCCTTTGCAGAGATTTTACTGATAGGACACGGACAAATGCTTCTCAGCACCTTTCCCCTTGTGTTTGTCGTGGGTGCGATTTGAATACCGAGCTTCCTTGAGCCCTTGGACTCGAAGAGGGTTGGTTTGTCCTCTGATGCATGTGTAGCAGAATCCTCCCCGTTGGCTTTTCTCCAGGGAATGGCTTCTCCACCAGGAAGGTGGTACTCTCAGGTATCTGATTATTCTCTGAATTCAAATTAAGTCCCTCAATCCTTTACTTCCATTATACAGTCAGCTTGGTTCTCTTTCCGGCCAGATTCAGCACTTCATCTGAGGCATTTCCACAGCCCCTCTCAGAAATGGAAAAAGTGAGGGAGAGTTGGGATCTGATCCCAGCCTTCCATCTCCAGAAATGGGGAGGTAGCCTTCATGCGGGGCTCTCCACGTGGCCCACTTCACGTAGATCTTGAATGACTCGATTTCTCTGTAGTTTTCCTCTCCCCTAAGTTCCTGAAAGCCGGGAAGGCAAGGGAGGAAATAAATAAATATAATGGAATCACTTTGCTGGACACTAGAAACTAACTCAACATTGTAAATCAACTATACTCCAATGAAAAAACTTTATGTGGAATTTTGTAAAGAAGAAACATGAAAGCTTTATTATAGAATCACGCCTTATCAAATACATGTTGTGACTCTTAAATATGTTATCCGTCTGTGAAGTGTGTATTTCACCTCCATTTGCAGCACCTACAAACAGGTGGGAGTAGATGAGGAAACTGACTCAAGTGCATGACCAACTTTTATATTTAATTTGATTTGATTTTATATTTAATTTGAACTTTTATATTTATATTTAAAGTCTGTTAGTTTTTAACATCCATTTTAGTTATTTTTGGAAGAAAATTTTGGGTACAGGAACCATAGATTTTCTTAACTGATGTCTTCTGAAGCCAGAGTGCTGACGACTGCTCTGTTTCCCTCTTCCTGTGCCGGCCTCAGCAATAATTCATTGCACAAAAAATAACTTTGTTATTGAAACACTGAACTAGTTTAAGAACAAATTGCAAGAAATAACAAAAGAGGGTGCTGAAGTTCATCTGTTTGCCTCTGGCCCCTTTGTATTTTGCAAAAGCAAAATTCCTACATTTTCCATGTAAGCAGGATCATCATTAAAAAATAAAAATAAAGCGGAAAATTATGAGCCCTTTAAATAAATCTGCTTGTGTAGACATACACTGATTTTCTGGATTGTAGTTCTGTCTCGATAACGTTTCATCAGCATGATGGGTCGATCTCTTAAGATCTCAGCTCTGTATTTATTGGATCCCTAGAAATTCTCCAAGGAGGAGTCAGAATGTAAATCAAGCAAAAACTCTGATCCTTAATTCTCTCAGAGCCTTAGAATAGATGAGTATCTGAAGGTAAATTAAACTTTTTCTACACTAAAACTTGCCCCTGTTTGGAAACTTCCTGTTACACCCCTGCTCCGTGGGCCTCCAGTGTTTGAGCAGGTCCAGGGATGAAGACCTGCACAGTCCTCAGCATTACCATTCTAAGTGGCAGCAGAATAAAACTAGATACTAAGATACGAGTATCGGCATTTCAAAGAGTGTCTTGCCTTCCAATTTTCAGGCACAAATACATCACACAATAAATTACATGAGTATCACGTAAGTTTATGTAACTTATTTGAAAATCATAGTTGCTACAAGAGGATCATTACTAACCCAACACCAGCAGTGAGATTTTTCTGGTGGTTGAAAAAGTTTGAGACCCCTCAGACTCAAAGCAATCAAGTGATCGCTAACTTGGAAAATGAATCCTTTCTAGACTAATCAGTTGAAAATCACACCGAGAAAATAGACTCAAGATGAAAATAAGAAAAATCGAAATTCTATCAAAGATAAAGTCACCATGTCCTTCTGTTACGGAGATGTAGACATAAATTCTTGCATAAGGACACTCTTTTAAAGGCTATTGGGAGTGGTCATATAGAGATTTGGAAGTCTTAAAACACATACACCTCAAGCATGTTCTTTTCTGAAAATAGATTAAATCTTTATAGTCATTTTTCTGAACTTCGTGAGTCTCAATCACCACCATAATACACACTTTTCTTAGCTCAGAGACAGGTATATGCCGTGTATTCAGGGAATACTTGCTGAAAAAGGAGTGAATATGTGAATTTTCATAATGGCACCCTGAAAATAGATAAAATGGAGATAATATGCCAAATAGTTGAATTGAAGACACTGACCATAGTGGCCATTTCACGTCTTCAGAAATGATGGTCTTTGTTGGAAGATTCTATGTGCAATAGAGTCGGCATTCCTAAGAAGGCAAATTGAGGGGAAAGCTTAGAATTAAGGATATCTCCTGTCACAGACCCATTTGTCTCAGTTTGATGCTACTAAAATGTAATTAATACCTATTTGGTTTTCATATAAAATTGGAGACATTTAAAATCATACTGTGCTCTTCAAATGGTGTATGTAAAATTTATGTAAGTTACCCCTTTTAGATTCATTTTTCGGTCTTAGTTATTTCCTGTTATTTTAGTTTTTCAGACAAGATGAAATTCAATCACTTAAGAAGAAATTTACATCTAGGCCACTACACAAACCCCAGATTCAAAAATTACTTATCTTCTTGGTTTCTGTAGAAAAAAAATGTTTTGAGTTCCTTCTTTCACGTAGGTCCCGAGGTCCGATCGATATGTTAGGAGCGTTTTTGACCATTCTTTGGAACCTAGTACTGTTAGACTGTGAGCTGTGGATTCCGTCTAGACTGTGCCTTTTGTAAACTAGCCAGGTAGCAGGGGAGGCAGGAGAGGACCTAACTCTTAATCTTGGACCAAAGAGGGCATAGGTAATTACTCAAAAGGGTGTGTGTTGATTGTAGCCACTGAAATTATACTTGTAAGAGCGGTGACTTCAGGATCAAACAGCATCTATAGGTACATAGGATGGTCTTAACCTTTAGACGTCTTTTTTTCTGTATAAGCTGTGGTTGTAACAGCTGGGGAGAATATAAAAAAGTATGCAGAAGAGAATGAAGCTGCATATAGATTAGTTCAGTGTATCATGTGGTGTGACTGCTTGATTTGAACATCCTGGAATTGATTTGCTTAGTTACTGTTGAACGCAGAGGCATTGGCTCTGCACCACACCTCTTTTAAAGGGTTTGCATGTATTACACAGGAAAAAAAAATAGAGGTTTCAAGATAGCCAAAAGGATGTGAAAGAAAAACATTGATCCCTCATGACGGCCATCTCCATCTTGCATTTCATTCATTACTCTTTTGGCTGTCGTTTACTTGGGTTAAATCAAAGACCAGGTACACACATGAAGTAGAATTTTCCATTCAGTTATTTCTAGCCCTACACTGGAAACTGTCCAGGTATCTATCCATAGAAAAATAAATTATCTTACCTCTTACATATCTCTGTAGGGATATGTAATTTATCCTTAGCTGGGATTGTCCAAGTTCAATGTTTTTGATTATCTCACCATTCTAAAACTGTTCTCTGATTATTACACATGGTCCCATGCTGGCGAATTTGCTTCTTGTTTTATATTTTCTTCATAGGATTTATAAACTAATAGAGTATTACCACTGAAGGCAAATTAAGAGATGGCCTCCAAAGCCATCCTTTTTCAGGTAAGGAAACTTATATTCAGAGAGGTTACACCAATGATCCCTAAATGCACAGGTTGTTTATAGCAAAAGACAGCTCACACTTTCTCCGGGGTTTTTCGAATGGCAAAAAGGTGCATTAATGGCATTATTATTTTTTTTTCATTGTAAGACTGCAGGCTTAATGGGTCTCTGTTTTGTTAATCAGCTCTAAATTGGATTCTTTGAAGATTTTCATTAAGTTCAAATTACACACGACTGACACTATCTCAAATGTCAAAAGCCCACAGGCCCTCAATAAAATGGTTTGATCCCTCACCAAAAACAAAAAACATGAGAATTCTCACGTACTAAAGTCACATTTTTAAATGAGTTTTAAATGTTGCATAAGGGTTATATTTCATATGTTAGAAATTGTAGTCTCCATAAAGTGTTTTAGTCTGCTTTTCATTTAATGGCATTATTTTCCATAATATCAAATACATTTCTGAATTATAAATTAAAAGTCAGTTCTTGTCTTTTGATCAATATACCACACCTTATCTGCTCTTCCCTTCTGTGGGCACTTCAGATAACATGTGGTCATAATATGTTATGAATAGTTCCATGCACCCGACTTTTGATTTGTTAGAACGGTTTCCTTCTGGTCAGGGTTTAGGAGGGAGGTTTCTGGGATGAGCATTTCAAGAGCATGAGCACGACACTGTGATACAAGGCACAGGAGCGGATGAGTAAATACTCCTTCCCAGAAGTCTGATCATATTTTCCTCTCCAGCCATCTGCCTGGACTGCACCACTTCGTAAAATGTCTGGCTTATGGATTGAGCCTAAAATTATACTTTAATTTTTCTCTGATTTTGAGTTCTCTCATTTTCTCTGATTTTAGCCTCCTTAAATTAACCAAGTAGTTATGACGTTAGGGAAAAAAAAGTAATGCGTAAAGAGAATGCCCATCCTATTGATTGATTAAAACACCAGATAGTATTTTAGTGGCTATTTTATCAGGCTTAAAGGCCCATTAAAACCCCCAGGTGACATATCATTTCTCTAAACATATGACGTGTATAAGACTGGATCCTAGACATTTGGAATCCAGAAATTAAAAAGGAAAAAAAAAACCTACAGGCATTTAAAACATTAGAGAATCTGGAGAAATATTTGGGGATTCTCCTCCACCTTTGAGAAAACTTGGAGATACTATAGTGATGGGGAGACATGGCGCTGCATCCATTCTGAGATACTGAGGTCCCATTCTGAGAAACTGATGTCAACTAGGTGTGGTGGCCGTTTTGGGAACCAGAGCTCAGTGTTGTGAATGAGCTGGTTTCGGCAATTATTAGAGCAGTGGGGGATGCTGATGTACCACATGTGTCTACATGCTGTTTGAGCTCAGAGCCACCATCTCTGGTGCTCTTCCTTTGTACAGACTTTATTTTTCAGCGGCAGTTGTAGGTTCACTCAAAAACTGCCAGGGATGTACAGAGATTTCCCGTATACTTCCTGCCTTGACCTGTGCGTAGTTTCCTTCCATCATCAACATCACTCACCAGAATGGTGCATTTTGTAACCAAAGGTGAAGCCACGTGGGCACCGCATCACCACCCCAAAGCCCGTAGTTTACGTCAGGGTTCACTCTTGCTGTGGTCCACTCAGGGGGTTTGGACAAACGTAGAATGAATGACAGGTATCCACCATTATAGTGTCTTAGGGGGGGTGTCACCGCCCTAAACATGCTCTGAGCTCCACCTGTCATCCCCTCACCTCCCAACTTAGTGATTTCCTAGAAACAATGCTGTTTGTTTTTCATTAAAAGTGACACATGATAATGAAATACAGAAAAAGAGAAGAATCAGAAAATCACCCATGCCCTCTCCACCTTTATAATCTTCTCATACGTAGATGTATTTCTCTCCTATCTTTTGTATATGTGTCAGTTTTAACCAAAGGACTTATTTCTTACATTGTGTGGTTGTAGTTACAAGTACTTCCTAGAGCAGTTAAAAAAAAAAAAAATGGCTTTCACATTAATCGCGAGTGAGTCAGCAACTTATGCAGGGAAAACATAATGGCAAGTCCTGTAATTATTTTCCTTTGTCGTAGTTGTTAGCTCTTGATATATTTTCCTGTGGGAATTAAGGCAAAGTGTATTTATCTTTTTAATTGGAAACGTGTATATACCGTATGACACATAAATACTTACTGATTTTGCTTTTAAAGTATCTGAGTGTAACTTGTAATCCTTTTCATGGTCCACGGAGACTATTTTGTACCTTAATATATTTAGTGCAATATGCCCTTTTCATGGAGTCATTTTGTTTAAAAAAAGAGAGACTTCGGTACTTTTTAGTAAGTTAAAGTGGAAAATTAAGTCGGCAAGGAAGTGGATAATCACATACCCTTCCCCTTCTAAGTAAATGTGTAATGTACACAGATAATTGATGATTTTAACCTCGAACAAGAAAAGAAAATACTCTGCCTCAAGATAACTGAAGAAAAAACGGTCCTTCTTCTTCTTCTTTGGCAATGCCTTTTGGGTGGACGCCTGTTTCTGTCATCTCTTAAAAGAATTAAATGCAAACTGGAAACTATGAGAAGAGAGAGAAAATGCCACAGAAATTGCAGGGTAAGATTTATAATGTGAATATTACTAACAATGTTGCTAAATCTTATGTGCTCCAGTCATCAGTCTATCCTTGGTCAGAGCATAAACATGAATCTCAGACATCAGAGATTAATGGAATTAAGATTCGTTGGTAAAAATTTCAGAAGAATCAACTCTAGAGATCCTTAGATAAGATTATGTGAACAGGACACATTACCAGTAAATCCGTCACTCACTTAAAAATGTTTAAGTAAGTG
Organism: Camelus bactrianus; assembly: GCF_048773025.1. Taxonomy (NCBI): domain Eukaryota; kingdom Metazoa; phylum Chordata; class Mammalia; order Artiodactyla; family Camelidae; genus Camelus; species Camelus bactrianus. The sequence goes on from NC_133575.1 coordinate 5,010,852, forward strand.
CAACAGAATAACTTTTTACTGATACTTCCCAGTGTCCAGGGTGGAGGGGCAAATAGACACATAAGCAAGAATGACTCCTTTGATCTTTTCAGGTAACATGCAGACCAGGATAAGAGAGCTAATCAGATGTTTAAACATCTGGATGTGCTGAAGGTATGCCACTGATGAGAAGGGTGGGGGAAGTCACCCAATTAAATAAGCAACATTCACTGAACTTTTACCAGATGAAGCATTTATGGTGATTTTCCCGTGGAGAAGAAGTTTCCCAAATCCAGGAAATAATTAGATCTTTGGAGGACATGGGGACTCACATTGGGGGAAAATGTTAGATTGAACTGTATTTTTATAAGGTTCTGTGTTTTGAAATCTCCTTGACTTATTTGTGGTACTTGGTCAATTGTATCAATCCAGAAGAATGGCCAGTTGAAAATGAGTTCAAAAAGGGCTTCGGACATGAATTTTTTAACTGAGTGAAATACTTGAAAACCATCGTAACCCACTTGAGCTTTAGCCACGTGAATCTGTGTGCCTGGTTTCCGCTTGACAGTTCTTAGGGAAGGCCAGTCTTCTGATTTGCAAATAGGCCCAACTGTCCGTTACATAATTGTGAATCAGTTTTAAGAGTAGTTTTAGGGTCAGATTTAGGAATACCTATGACAGCCTTTATGGAGCACGTGGCATGTGAAAGGCAAGACATGGTCCATTAGGGACAGCTTTCAGCTGGAAGGAAGAATGAGGCGGGCATAAGTCAATACCAGTGTTCCAGGTGTGATGAAACATGGGCAGAGCATCTTTACTGGAAACATCTCCATTGGACAACACATCGCCTGTGTCGGGTCTCAGTAGCTTAGTTGCTTGCTGTCATTTTTTCTCAAGCCTTGTTGGTTGCACATATGGTCAACCAGAGAATTTCTCTTAAAGATGCTGGGGGGACACCATGCCCAGAGATTCTAATTCAGCTGTGTCAGGGGTGGTAGGGTTGGGGGAGGAGGCCTGTCCATTTCTCAAAGCCCCCGTAGCTGATTTGAATAGGTATCCAGAGCTAAAACTCTTGCCTTGAGTTACACATAGAACTGGATTCCATACTTGGATCTTTTTCTGTGTCACCTCTCTTAGAGTAGCAAGACCTGGTTTGAAACAGACAGTTGCTTTCCAATGTATTTTAGAAACATCTTTGCATATTACAGTTTAATATCAGAATGCACGTAATGTCATTCTAAATGAGCATTTTCCCTGAGGACTGACCCCTACTCGTGGTCTGAAAAGAAAATGTTTCCGGCACCCCCATTTTAAATTAATAAAAGGTGGAAGTTACGGACCCACAGAAGGCCCAGCATTCCTTTAGACTAAGGATGCCAGCTGGCTGGTTCTGGTTCTTATAAAGCGGCCAGCATGTGGTTTGGAGCTGTGATGATGGGAAATTTTGGTAACATTAAGAAACCGTCCTTCTGCTTTGTAACAAGCCAGTAATGTATAAATACTCAAAAGACAGAAACAGCTTAATGAAATACCGTAAAACAAAGAGCAAGAGGAGCATGTTCTCCGGGTTTAGATGAGCGTCTGCAGTGATGAGAAAGCGAATGAACAGCCAGGAGAGGGGAGTGAGAAGCAGGCCAGCCGTCGAACGTTGACAGTGTGTCTGGAGGTGACAGACGCTTAAGACACACAGTCACAGCAGCCCTGGGGCCGGGGACGGGGGGATACTAGTGAGTCCGTCTGCGGAGACACCTGCAGCACCAGCTGCACACATTGGTTTGTTCATCCGTCTGCTTACTCAGCCATGTATTAATGCCTGCGTGTGCTTGCATTGGTTTCTTACCGCTGCTGTAACAAATACCCACACGCTGAGTGGCTTAAAATGGCACAGACTGTTTACCTCACAGGCCTGGATGTCGGAAGTTTGAAACGGGTCTCAGTGGGCCAAAACCCAGGCGTTGGTAGGGCTGCATCCCTTCCAGAGGCTGCAGAGGAGAGGAGAGGAGAATCCATTCCTTTGCCTTTTCCGGTTTCTGGAGGACACCCGCATTCCTGAGCTTGCGGCCCCTTCCTCTGTCTTCAGAGCACATCCTTTCATCTTTGCTTCTTTCCTCATGTCATTTTTCCACATTTGACCATCTTCCACCTTATGACCTCATAAGGGCCCTGGTGATTACGTTGGGCCCGCTCAGATAGTCCAAGAAATGATTTTCTTTCTCAATATCTTTGATTTCATCACATGACACCTAGTCCCCTTTGCCGTATGAGGTAACACATTCATAGGTTTCTGAGATTAGAGCATGGACATCGTTAGAAGGGAATTATTCTCTCTACTACCGTTTTGTGTAGGCACTTATTAATCAGTTTCTATCTGACAACTCTAATTGTTTTTACTGATGAACTTTTGAACTGGAAAAAAAAATACATTTTTCCATTAGACACTTTCTGTTCACTGTTAAGTAAGCTGAGAAGTCTAATAGCCCTGCTTTTCCTCCAGTTCTTCCTGACTTCCTACCTCTTGGAGATGGAAATATATATATTTTAATATAATTATATATATTATTTTATATAATTGTAAAATAATAAAATTAGATAAAATATTTTATAAAATATATATATTTCAGTATCCATTGTTAAGTGCTTATGACACCTATATTTTGTTTTGGAAACGGTGCGATCTTTTTATGCTTTTTGTGTAAGTTTATTCTAAACTGTGAAAATAAGAACAAAACTTTCATCAGGCCACAGCCTGACTTTGCCAGGGCCTGGACACTTTGGCCTTGGTGAGCCCCCTCCCACCATAATAGATTTTCATATACCCTGAAGTTTTTTTTTCCCCTGACATGAGGGAAAAAAAATTGAAGCATTTCATATGATCCTAAATGTGTGGGTTTTCCCCCTGATTTTAAAGGAAAGCAGTGCACTTCCGTGGACCGCTGGAAATACTGTGAGGCCCGGGCCCTGTTTCCACCATTGGCCTTGCTGCCCGTAGTGCTGTGGCTGCATGGAAAGAGCTCGTGGCTCAGAACGCACTGAGGACCCTCTCCAGGCTCCTTGTGCTGCGTGCCTCGCATCACGCAGGAGAGTGTGTTGTCAGAGTTAAAGTCTCTTGTGTGGAGGTGTCTAGTCCTCTTTAATTAGAGCGCTCTTACAGTCAGCCCCCCTCATTCGCCTGTTCCCCAGCCGCGGACTCAGCCAGCCGCGGGTGGAGTGCTGTATTTACAGTCTCTGCCTGGTTGAATCCTCGGATGCAGACTCAGTGGATCTGGAGGACCAGCTGTAAGGACCTCGAGTATCCAGGCAAGTTGGTAACCGTGGGGGCACTGGAACCCATGCCCTATGGACACCAAGCACGGTCGTATTCTGTTCACTTCATATTTGAAACTTACGGCCCTCCTGACCATGGGCCTTTTCCTGGAATTTCTAACGGTCTTAGTTTCTTGTGAGACTAAGCACAGGCGTTCTAAAGTGTTCACTGAATTATTTATTCTCTTTATTCATTTATATGAATTTTATAGAATCCCTTCTATTTTTCTCTTAAGTTACTTTTTTATTTTCATTTTCTTCAAGGTCTGTAAGTTGTTAGGACTACTTCCTTCCTGGATGACTTCTCAGATGTCATATTTTAAAAAAATACACTCCTAGGTGACTACAGTCATTTCTTGAAACCAGTACATTGTCTTCATTATATTTGTCACTTGTGTTTGTGGAATATATCTTTATGTCACCAAGAAGACTGTGTAGGATGTGAATTTTGTTGAAGCCTGAGTAAGTTCATGCTCAGTCTCAGACTTGATTCATAGTTTGACTGGTTTCCTGCTATTTTTTCCTAACAACTCGGAGATGTCACCCTTTATTGTCTACAAGCACAGTCACAGATGACGTCTCTAAAGGAAATCGTAATCTCACTCATTTGTATGTAATCTACGCTGACTGTATGGTCTACCGTTCAGGGACTGATTTCATTCTTGGGGTTCTGAAATTCCACAAGGGCATGACTTCTCTTTCATTTATCTTACCTTTTACATGAAACCACATTTCCAATTTTATATTTTTAAAAATAATGCATTCTATTTTGTTTTCTCTTTTCAAAAATCCTCCTGGTTTGATCCAAGGTCTTGACTGATGAACTAAATTGCTTGTATCTCAAATTGTATACATGTATCTTTTAGTTGGATATCCTAGGAGTTTCCTGACCTGCTTTCCATCCTTCCAGTGAACCATTTTCATCCTTATATTTTTAATTTTCAAATATTGTTTCTGGCTTTCTCATTATTTCCTTTTCATATAAATCTAATCTTTGCTAATGGATGCAGAGTGACTTGAATGTTGCTACGGGTTCAGTCAGTGTGGGTTTTATATTCTTTCCCCTAAATCATCTCAATTTGCTTTGAGATCAGTGTTTATCTTTAATTTACACACTCTTTTGCCTCACCTTCTGCCTGACTTCTTTTTGACTAATGACTTTTGGTTTTCAGAGGATGGAGTTAATTATAGTAGGTGGTTGGCGTGAGTTTCTTTCACTGTGGTTTCATGATGTTCCCTTTTCCATCAGTTTTCTCCACTGAGCACGGTCTGTGAACAGTCAGGTGGTGTTGGATTCAGCTTTTGAGCGTTGCATTTAGTGTCACGGGGCTCCTGAGAGATAGAATATGGGTATCGCGTACTCTGATATATCAAAACCCGCCCTAGTTACTTGTTTTCCCCAGGTGGTCCTTCAGCTTGTAAAGAGAAGAGCCTTTGGTTTTTCTGTTGGTTGGTTTTTGTGCAGGCATGAGGAAGGCAGGTTGGGAAACTGGACTCTGCCTTCTCGCCAGCCGTGATCACCCAGCTCCTTTTCCCCCACCAGCCTGTCCCTCTTGTTCTGAGTCTGATCATCATCAGAGAATACAGCACATGTTCTGGAAGGTGGGCTGCACTGCTGAGGTTCCTACATTAATAGTCCTTCCGGAAACCATTTTGAATCTGTTGTTCAGTGTTAAACTTCTTCCACTTTTCTTTCCAACTGTCGGTTCCTTCTTGGTATTTTTCCCTTTTTTAAATGGGTGTCTGGGAATAAGGGAATATGTGTGACTGTTCTGCATCCACAATGTGGAACCCGAGGATACTGAGCAGTTTATGTTTAAGTAATTTACAGGAAGTTAGGATTCCATCAACACAATTTCATATGTGCGCTGTGCAATTTGGTGATTCAAAATGAAGGCACAGAGAACACAATTCACACAATAACCCCGCATTTCACTGACTTTTTGTCTTCTCTTGTAAAATGAAATTGGATAAATGATCTGTAGTTGTCCTTCCACACTAATGATCTCCATCCTTCCAGTCTAATATACTACAGGGAAGCATTTAAAGCACTAAATAACATAGGCCATTTTTGAAATTTGACTCACAAACAAAAACATACAATTACTAATGACAGCCCATTCCTGTGAAATGTTTCCATTTTATGTGACATTTATGCTAATAATTTGACATTATAACTTGACATATAATTTGACATTTATAATTTGACATTATTTTATTGGAGTTGTTTCACTTCCAGCCTTATGTCCGCAAGGACAGAATATAAAAACATTTTTATATGAGCTTTAAGAAAAATATTTTGATTTTGTAAGTATGAAAGCACATCTTAAACCCCTTCTTTTTCCAGTTTTATTTTAAACGGCAGTTACTTTGTTTTCACTGTCATCTGAAATGATGGAGATGGAAGTTGAGAGCCTGCCTAACGATTTCAAGGCTGCAGAGCTGTATTACTGTACTGTCTCTTTTCAAATAAAAGCAAAGGAAGTGCCTTCCAAGCAAGGACTCCTAGACTTTGGATTTTTGCATCCATCCTGCTTTCACTGGATACGTTTTACATCTGACCCCTACTGTGTGCCGAAATTAGATTGGAAATTAAAGAGCAAAGGACGCCTTTGGCAATGAACAGCTCATTTTTGGAAGTTTGAGAAAATAGCAGAGGAAGTGTCAGTTGGGCATTTTCACCTAGGACTCATTACATCAGCCTGGGAATTGCTAATGGAGGTGGGCATAGTATGTGAAATAACAGTAAAGACTTAATCGGTGAAACATGCACAGCACAAAATAGAGTGTTGTGTATTTCACTTCATCTCGTTCACAGGAAGTCGCCTCTCAGCATTTAGTCATTTTACACCACTGGAGTCCAATGTCCTTTTCTTCTTTTCTTTTCTTTTCTTTCTTCCAAAAGTGAACCAAAAAACAAAGAGTAACCACAACAACAAAAACGCAGATTATCTTGGGCTCCATGTCCTGTAATCTGGCATTTTTAAACTTAAATGTGTATTATATGTATTTTCAGGAGGCTCTCACATCCTTAGATATTCTTTACAGCTTGCGCAAGACTCATCCTCTTGGGGAATCTTCATAACATTAGGCAAGGACCAAGTGATGTATCCATGGCCCAAGGAGACAGTGATGCATGTAGTGGAGATTTTGTCTTCCATGAGCTTACCAGAACTAAACACACCCTAGATCACGAGGCATAGACTGCCCAGGGCCACAGCCTTGGGCCATGGAAACCCAAAGTAGAAAAGACACTCAAACAGTGCAAGAGGTCCTCACATAGCAGGTCACATCTGAACTAAGCCGTAAAGGATGGGCGGCATCTTGGTAGAAATGTTAGCGGGTAGAGAGACTCCTGTATTAAGAA